>NC_050599.1:24737741-25937741 GCF_013368585.1 Megalops cyprinoides | reverse complement strand
ACATCACAGGACTGCAGGAGCCCTATGTTTTGTAAGTGGTAAATGTGTGTTTTTTGATTTTGTCTTTATCATTGGTTCTGGGGAATAACATCATTTAAATATAATTTGTTTGAAGAGTACTAACCATGCTCCTAATCTCATTCTGAAAGTTATCTGCAGTGTTTGCCAAGGAGATTTACCATATGGTAAAGCTGCATGCAGTGGTAAGTTTTATTCACTCTGTGATCATCCTAATGTTCAAATATTGATAAATAATTTAGTGCTTGTGCTATAATGTAAAAGACTTTTCTGTTTGCCCTTAAACTTTGTTAAAGTCTATCTAGTGTGTGTGTATGTGTTTGTGTGCATATTTTGTTTTTAACCCCTTTTTTTCTACTTCTCAGATCAGACAGAAAATACACTCATCATGTTCATCAACATTACCAAAAATCATTCATGCCAATTGTCAAATTTGACAAGTGTCACAAAATGTGTGACCTGTAGCAACCCCATAGAAGCTCCTTCAGTGAATATAAGAGTTAATACAACAGTTGTGTCACAGAACGGTGACATAAACGCAGCTGCTGCCTCGTAAGAATGCTCGTTCTTCATTATTATTATTATTAGTAGTAGTAGCAGTAGTAGTAGTAGATTTTTGAAGCTGTCACCACAACACATCTCAGTACATCTGTGTTTTTTATCCTAACAGAGAATTCATGGAGAAGCTGTCCGACCTCCTTACACAGCTGGGAAATGAATCCTCAGCTGTAATCACAGCAGGCCCCGTGAAAGGGATACTCACAAGACAAAGGAAGGATGCTAAATTCAAAGAAGTTTTCTTTGGACTCTCTTCCAATTCCGACATAAATGTAAGTGTGACATGGTGCAGCGTGTGAGGCCTGTGTAACCAAGGTAGCCAGACAGGATGACAAAGCACACATTTTAGCTAATTAGTTAGATGGAGGATTTATTTGATGGCAACCATCTCTTTAAGATAGCTTTCTGACAATCTCTTCTGAACGGAAAAAATATTGGAGGCCAATACGTGTTGAAATTAGGGGAGATGCAGGTTTGTAGAGCAGCACCAGCAGTTGCGTTTCAGAAGGCCGCCACAACTGAGGCTGCAAGCGCAACCTTTAACTGAAGAGGGAGGGTTGGAAGGGCACCTCTGTGTGTGCACAACAGGTTTTTTTTATTTTTTTACATTTTTACAGATTGTTAACAGCAAGGTCTCGGCAGCGGAGGACTTTCCTGGATCAGTGTCCATCTCAAAGGAAGCATTCAATAAGGCCAACCTATCATTCGAGGGTGGCCCGTTTGCTGCCGTCTTCCGATTCCCAAATATGTCCAAGGTAAAAAAAAAATCCATTCACATTCATTCAATTCAGGCAAGGGGTTCAATTGATTACAGGAAAATCACTCATTCTTATACACACACACACACACACACACATATATACACTATATGGACAAAAGTATTTGGACGCCTGACCATTACATTGTAATGACATTGTATTCAAATACATATACTGTAATATGGAGTTGGTCCCCCTTTTGCAGCTATAACAGCTTCCACTCTTCTTGGAAGGCTTTCCACAAGATTTTGGAGTGTTTCTGTGGGAATTTGTGCCCATTCATTCTGTAGAGCATTTATGAGGTCAGGCACTGATGTTGGACGAGAAGGCCTGGCTCACAATCTCCATTCCAGTTCATCCCAAAGGTGCTGGATGGGGTTGAGGTCAGGGCTCTGTGCGGGCCAGTCAAGTTCCTCTGCACCAAACTCATCAAACCATGTCCTTATAGTCCTTGCTTTGTGCGCTGGGGCACAGTCATGTTGGAATAGAAAAGGGCCTTCCCCAAACTGTTGCCACAAAGTTGCAAGCATAGCATTGTTCAAAATGTCTTGGTATGCTGAAGCATTAAGATTGCCCTTCACTGGAGATAAGGGGCCTAGCCCAAACCCTGAAAAACAGGTGTGGCCAAATACTTTTGTCCATATATATATACACACACACACACACATATATATATATGTGTGTGTGTATGTGTGTATACACACAAACACACAGATACATATGTATAAATATGCATTTCAGGATGGGCTAATAGGCTTTGTGTTAGACGTTCTCTAAATATTGGAGATACTCTAATATTCTCTAAACACTGGGGCCATGTTTAATTATCACATGGATAGTCTAAACAAATTTCTTATCAAACAGGAAGACATTGGTTGTACATTTTTCTTTGCATCAAATATTTTGGAGTGTATGGACATTAAGCTGCATTGAAATTGAACTGTATTTAATATACTGCTGTTGGTTTTGTTGTTCCTTGTCAGGATGAGAAAAACAGCACGGTTTTCAATGATGAGGTCATTGCAATTGACATGGGAACTCCCATTTTGGATCTCACAGATAGCATAAACATTACCTTTCAAGTTAACGCAGTAAGTCACAAAACACTCATTTCCTTTTTAAAAAATGTACAGTGTAAATTAACTTCAGCAGAAGGCAACTCTTTCGGGTACGGGAACAGAAGTAAGACTTAACACTTCACAAATACTTTTAGGGCAACACCGTGATGTCTTGCAGTTCTTGGAACGGCACAGGTAATTCCACATTTCTTGTCATCTCTCCTCAAATGCTTCCTTGTGATCGCACATGTGAATGATACTGTATATGCATTGGGGCATCTTGTGTGTTTTTCATTGACCAGTTGAGATGGGGTTGACAGTATTTCTTTTACAGTTAAACCACCTCTATTTCTTCTGTCTGATAAATGCTAACGGAAACTCAAAAGCAGTGTGATCCTTCACAGGAGATCGGCCCGTCTGGACAACTGATGGGTGTAATACCACAGTGAGCAATGGCACCGTCATCTGCCAATGCACTCACCTGACATTCTTTGCTATACTAATGGTGAGGGTCCCTGTTTTCTATGGAAGCCTTCCGTGTTTGTTTTACTTTACTCGTCAGTTCATGCCCCTCAAGATTTAAACTGTTGCTGTGGCATCTCTGAATGGCCTACTGATGGAATTGTAGCCATGCAATCACTTCAGCCATAATCAGAATCCATGCTCTGAGAGGTTCATTGAACAAAAGGTGCATTCTTTTTTAAGCTGACAGATTGGAAATCAGTCTTCTTCTTCTTCTTCTTCCTTTGTGACTCCCCAGGCCAGCCCAAGTGAATCAAACATCAGTAACTCAGACCTGAAGTCTCTCTCCTACATCACCTATATTGGCTGTGGCTTGTCAATGTTCTTCTTAGGTGTAGCTCTGTTTATGCACTTCCTCTTGAGGTAAGGTCTTCTCTAACCACTTGATAAAAATGGCAACCAGAGCAAATGCAAGGGCCATAGCTATATCCTGAGTTTCCTATACCCTCAAACTTCCTCATGCAGAACTATGGCACTCAGCAGAGTGTAAGTTACGCATTGATTTCTCCTAGCGGATTGTGACACTTATGATTTAGTATCATCTCTGCTCTTAGCTTAACCTTTTTGTAAGTCACTCTGGGTAAGAACATCTGCTAAATGACTAAATGTAATGTAGTGTAATGTACGCGATCAAATGCGTGTTCTTTGCCATCCTTTCCCCAGGAGAGCCAAGTCCAGCGACGCCACCCAGATCCTCATGAACCTCTTCCTAGCCATGTTCCTGCTGGATCTCACCTTCCTGTCCAACGAGGCTGTCGCCGGGATGGGCAACCTCATCGCCTGCAAGATCTTCGCGGCGCTCCTGCACTACTCCATGCTGTCCACCTTCACCTGGTTCGCCATCGAGGCCTTCCACCTGTGCCTCCACCTGGCCAAGTCCTTCAACATCGGCATCCGGCACTACTTCCTGAAGGTGTGCATCGGCGGATGGGGTGAGTTCAGCAGGCCACTGATGAGCAGATGCGTTCAGGATCTGGCTCCAAGCTGTCGCTTCATGACACCGTTCTTAATGGTATTGCTTGTCTCTTCAGCACTCCCTTGTGTGGTGGTGATAATCATTTTGATCTGTGGAAAGTATGGCGGCCGCAGCATAAATTCTGACAATGGGAAATCTGTGCAAATGTAAGTATGCTTATGCCAGGGATTTTAAAAGCATTAATGTAACATCTGTCTGGAAAAAAAGCATAACTGCATATGTTTTGAAACTGTTGGACCTGTGGACCCAAGAAGCCTACCTGAACCTCCCCTGCAACCTGTCTTCCCCTTCCGATTTTCAGGTGCTGGATCGTTGACGATACGGTCCATTACGTGGTGAACATCGGCTACTACGCCCTGGTGTTCCTCTTCACCTTCACCGTCTTCATCATCATCACGCGGCAGCTGACGTACTTGCGGGGCAGGGACGTCAAGGCAGCCCAGAAGGGGGTGGGCCCGGCGAACATCTGCAGCATCATGGGCCTGTGCTGCCTGCTGGGGGTCACCTGGGGCTTTGCCTTCTTTGCCTACGGGCCCCTCCGGATACCGTCCTACTACATCTTCACCATCCTGAACTCCTTCCAAGGTAGGGCTTGAGGGCTGGGCGCTGGGGTGGTTGGGCACTCAGCTAGCTGGGTGCGCCGTTTGGCCTTGACTTTTAACCTCACGCACATCCACATCAACTCTTTAACAGGTGGGGTGTTTAAAAAAGATTTCACTTGAACGAATCAAGCAGATTATGCATGCAAATAAATGTTAAATGTGAACCTCAGTTATACTACAACTTGCTGATCTGTATACCATACCATATACTTTCATGCCAAGCCATTAAGTCCTTTTGCAAGTTAGCTGTACGGGCTAAATGAAATCTCATAAACCACATTAGAATACATAAGACTAATTGAAGCATAAATCAAATTCATGTACCTGATCACACATGCTGGCATTTATAATGTATTCTCTAATGGTATTCCCTTGGGCAATGTACTTAACACAAATCAATTTAGTAATTATCTGCACTGTATAACATCTGAACTACGCAAGTTGCTAAGAACTAGAGCATCTGCTTGGTAGATCAGCTAAGAAAATTAAAGTGATTATTAGAAGAATCTCAAATGGAGTCTTGGCACTTTGAGATTAAACTGAAGTGACATATACTCATTTGTATCCCTTGAGTTCATATATCTCCATTTTCAGGATTCTTCCTGTTCCTGTATTACTACAACACAAGCAAGATCATAGGAGATGAAAAGGCTTCGAACTTATCAAGCAGCAGTACAGCCACTATCAAAACCACCGTGGACTCCCAGAACCCTTACGTAAATAAGGCCTAAAACATACCCTGTATTCAGGAAAGGGGGAATGGGGGGCAGGGGTAAAGTCAAAGTGTAATTAATGACCAAGAATCCTTTCACAGCAACATCTCTCAGCATCAGTTTGTACTCAGTACACAAATGCCTCATTAACCAGCAATTCCAGCTCGTGAAATTTTTATATAAATTCTAGATAACTTTGCACCTCAGTACAATAATTTATTTCAGCATAATGAGATGGTTTAAGTATTTATATTGTGTAGAAATGCATCTTTGTTTATTAAATATACTCATGTTTAATAAACTACCCACCTACAGGACATGCCTGTGGTCAACATGTTTCCTCAATATTCTGTCAAGCCTTTTTACAATGCTAAGTAAAACCTTTCTTTACTGTGGACTGTCTGAAATAACACACACTTGAGCATAGAAGCATTATTGTTTAACTACCAAACACCATTGCACAAGGAGCAGCAAAGACTTCAGAGCTTTATTTAAGTTTCCAGTACTGTACGAAAAAAAAAAAGGACAGACAAAAATTTACAGCTCCTCCAGCAACAGCTGCTCAGCCTCCTCCAAAGCCTTCTCCATTTCCTGCACTTCCAGCGAGAAAGCCTCCCGTTCCTGCGCATGCCGTTCTCGCACCTCTGTCAGGGCCTTCATTTTTTCTTGCTGCTGCTGCAGATGAGACAGAATGCTGAATTTGAAAAAATGGGATTTTTTCATGTGTGTGTGTCTGCCTGTCTGTGTGTGATTTGTTTTGGCGCAGTTACCTCCAGCTGCGTTCTGTGTTCCACGCACTGTTCACTGAACTTCAGTAGCTCGCTTGTCAGCTCCGCGGACATGTTCTACAGCATCAGATATAGTCGGAAAACTTTTAGTGGCAGAAAGATTGGTAGACCACATCCTCCCACTCTGCCCTTCCAGACACCCCCCCGACCCCAACTTTCAAAACTTTGATTCTCATTCTGATGTAGGAATCCATATACAGTACCTAAATCCAAACAGTTTTTGTTTCTTTGGAGAGTGTCAAAAAACTTGTAATAATCAAAATACTAACAGATGTGTTGTACCAGCAAATAGACCTGTCTAGCAAATACCAGGCTGTGCCACTCAAGACCCAGGAAAACTCCATTTCAGGACAAAGTGCATGCAGGACCTCCATCCTCTATACTGCAGTCACTGGTTTAAGCTCCCCTTTGCCATCTTATTTCATACCAATGTAAACGCTATCATTTCGTGATACCTTGAACTGAAATTGTGATTCTGATAAACCAAAGAGCCTTTTGCCAGCGAAATGCATCAGATAATTCATAAAACTTGCTTATCAGTATCACTTCTCTGAAAATATAAAAACTTACTTTTTTCTGCTACCTCAAAATTTGTTGAATTGATTTCAGGAAAAAAATACATTCCTACCACCACATCTGTCCGTTGCTTTTCAGCAATTTCAGCAATTCTTTCCCCTGAAACTAAGGGACACAACAGTCACACACACAGCATAGTCAACAGTCATACACAGTTCTGTATCCTTCCTTGAAATAAAACCAACAAGGTTTTTAGTGGAGAAACAAAGCTTCTTGAATTCTATAATGGGTGGAGCTACTGTGTGCTACCAATCATTGACTTGGATGAACCAACCAAGACTGTTCCCCACAGCAGAGGCTAGGGGGGTGTCCCAATACTTATTTCTAAAGTCCTCACATCTCCTACTCAAGTGCATGGCAATGTCCATCAAGGAGAAGAGGAAGAGATAAGAGGAGAAAATAAGGAGGTCCCTAATGCGGCGAGGGGAATGGAAAATCCTTGTTCTATTGAACTTTGGCATTTCCATGACTTTCGGTAGGAATCCCTTCCCTCTTCAGGGAAAATATTTTTCTATGGAATTTTAGGTTAATCTAACTATTTTGGTAGAAAAATGTCATGCATAAGATTTGTACAAAAAACCCAATTTATAGTTTTTAAAGAAAGGTTTAAAATAGTGCATAAAGATGTGATGCAATATTTACTGAAAAATCCATTAAGATGAATGAATGAAGTTGTTGTCGCAATATAACTTGCTTGTATTGTGATTAGTCATTGTACTCATATGCTAAATGCATTTTTTGTATTTCTATGGTGACTGTTTATGTTATCAGAAATAAAGAAAATGTATGGAATGTGACCAGCATGTGGCGGTTTGCATCAGATTCTTGAAAAACTCTTCTGCATGACGATACATCAATGCATCTGATCCCAGAGGAGACAAACAAGGTCTTCCTTCATATGTCTCCTACAGAAGTGAAATCCTCCTTAAGGAGATAACCAATGATTGATTTTCAGTCACAGAGGACACGAGGATGCAGGAATTGAGGGAAGGACACAATTTAGCACTACTGGGACACAGCCTAAAATTACTTCATATCATTAAGTCACGGTTAACACCACCATAGCCCTACCCATCCAAGGATTCATGCAGACTCACTCTCCCACCGCTACAAAATGCAAGGGTACACTGTGTGCATTCCATTTCAACAGATTCACTATAAAATTTTAATCAAATCAAAAAACAAATCTCCCAAAAAATCTAATTACTCACTTGGGTCTATTTCGCCAGAAACCAACAACAGGCGGTAAGTCTCCAGTTGTCTCTGAATCTCACTGTTCTCCCCCTGAAGCTCTGTGTATTGCCTCTCCAGTTGTGCAACCTTCTCCTGCAATTTTAAGTTCAGCAGGCATTTAGTCATGTAATAAATCCTAACTGTCTCTGACTTACTATGACGGCACAGGGAAACTTGTCCCGTAACTGCTGAATATGCATTAAATTAATTTGTGTGACAGTTTAAATTTCACTTTGTGAGCCAAAGAATTTCCCAAAAATATTGTGAGAACTGAAAAAACAAGTACATACCTATTGTTATACTGATCTGCTGTATATACTTGCCAAGTATATACAGCAGTTGACTACCAGGCAGCAGAACAAATGCTTGAAAGTACCAGAACAAATGTAAAAGTAATTGTTCCTACCATTCAGAGTGTCTGAGAAGCAGCCAGGCTGTTTAATTGTCTTGTGTGATACAACACCAAAGTAATAATAGCTATTTACCTTGGACTCTGAGAGACTCTTTTGCAGGTCTACATTCAATGCTTCCAACAGTCGATTCTGGTCTCGGAGTTCTGCCTCTAGTCTAGCTGTTGGTCTGTTGGTGGAACAGGAATAGGTTTTTGTTTGCTAGGAAAAAACTTTTTTTTTTAGGTTAAGCATTTGTTTTGGTGAAGTCTTACCCTTTGTAAACCTTGGCTGTCTGCTTTTTTCTGTAAGAAAAGCATACAGTGCAACAAAATTGGTAAAGAAAGTTTGATGAATTAACATTTAGCAGTCCATACAGTTGGAGAAGCTTCAAACTTGCCTTTTGTGTAAATGCATGTTCTTGTTCCAACTAACACTTGAAAATGATTACCTACAGTTTTTAAAACTCAACAATTATCATTTATGATAGTTGTCAAAATATAAAAATATAAGTACAGTAAATGTTATGGTACAGAATATATACATAATGGTGCATAATTTTACACAGTAAATTATGGTACAGACACAGTACACAGTAAATGGTAAAATGGCTATCACAGTACATCTCAAAGTGGTACCACGGTACAAGAAAGTATACTAGCTAGCTATGATAAATATCGCTTATTGTACAATGGTGCATCTAGTCAAATACACCTGTCTACTACAATAAACTAGTTGTCCTTACAGTGACTTGCAAGGCTTAAAATGTATTCTAAATTAACTTGTTGACCGATAAATTTATGTAACAAACTTGCTCGATACCTGGGGACATTGTTTTGAGGCTTGAGTACACCATTTTCTGTTTTTGAGGCAAAGTTAAAATTAGGTGGCATGGTTGTTTCCTTGAATTCAAATTTATGAACCTCTTTCTTCATATTGTCAGCAGGACAAACAGGGCCTGGAAGGTAAAGATGCAAATTAGCTATATAGCAGACAACAGACAATAAAGGTTACCAATTATCTAATTAACCTGGGCAGTCATCAAAGTAACTACCTTTCGGTTTTGTCCTTTCTTTCTGCCGATTTTCAATCTGAACCGGAATTTTTGAAGACATTGCTCCCTGCAAAGAAAAAGAGAGCACAAAAATTACGGAATACTCTCAGCACTTTCTGAGGACAGGTATGCCATAGAAATAAGTCCTACGACTACGACTCAGCCACATCATGAATGTGCTGTATTACTAACGTCTTTATTTGGGTGCGTGGGGGGTGTTGCCTTTGATCCTGGCCAATAATAAATCCTGAAACAAAAATTTTGATTGAAATAAACCGGTCTGTCAATTCTTTTTTATTGTCTCAAAAAAATAAAAATAAAAAATCACGTAGCAATGCAATACATATGCAAAAGGTCATTTTCTGCAGATGGGAGTGCTTAGAATTACGTCTCCTGTAACACCTACCATTCTGTACATCTGTCCGTTATTCGTTTCTTTTAGTGTGTGTATGTCCGTCTGTACCTGTGCATGGCTTGGGTTTTAGAAGTTTATCTGCATATTATTTTAACACATAAGGTACACAATAAAACAGGAACAAAAACGTTAACGATGCTCACATGTATACAACTCAGTAAACACATCTGCAAAAAAGTTCCAAGGTTAAACTATAGAGAATATGCCAAATTGTTTAGTCACGCATGAAATACCTTGTGTGTTAAAATAATATGCAGATAAACAGTAGCTACACAATTGCTGTGCCACTAACGTTGTTGACATCAAGAAGATTCGTCAAATTAGCGCTTTCTCTAAAGATAGTTAGAGTTAATGTTACCCAAATCGATGTACAATCGCCGTGCCGTGTAACATTACATAGCTAGACAATAAAAAGAGGTAGGTCTTCTTTTGATAAATTGGTTAGCTAAATCGATATCTGACCATATAACAAACTAGCAAACATTACATATCGATAGAGACGTCACGTCTCTAGATTCAAGCAATCTTATCAAAAACAGGTCCGTGTGTCGGGCATCGAATCGATCGTAGCACAAGGGTACCATACCTGTTAATATGGATAACGATGGCTAGCTACCCACTTCGCTTGATCAATTGTCAGAAACAAAAAAACGACATACAACAACAGCACTGCCTAAACTGCCTTCAGAATGACACTATCGACACTAACTAATAAACATTCATGGTGAACAAACCGCTCTTAAATTTAAAAATGCGTCACTTCCGTCTTTTAATTTGACAATAGGAAATGACTATAACTCATAAATTCGCAATTTTACTGTAGCAAGCTGGCTAGTGATTAGTTGTTTTATTTGTACTGAAAATTAACCCGCTAGTTCACTAGATTTTGTCATATTATAATTTAACTACATATTAGAGGCGTCCACCCAACCAGAAATACTCTCCTTTAGAAACCGGAAATAGTGTCCAGAAAATGACGCATGCGCCTGGAGAACGCGGTTAAATTCAAAAACAAAGCAGCTAGCAAGCGAGCGAGTGTTTTCAGTGGGAAATGGAAATTCAGTTGTCAAATACACGGGGTGTCAAAGCACAGTGCTGATAGAACAAACAACGATTAACTCTTATGCTTATGGTAAGTGTCACTTTAGTGCAACGGTGATTTTGAATGTTTCCCACGTAGGTAGATATCAAATTACACTGGGGTGTACGTTGGCTGTATATGCTAGCAAGCTAGCTAGCGATGTCAATTTAGCGAACGTTAGCTCTGTAGCCGAACCTGTCACCGTATGTGTCCTTTTGGGAAAAGGGCTACCACGCCAACGTCGTCGGCGAGTATGGATATCCATCTGCGCTAGCTACATTATCAGTCGATTTTGCAGTTGCTATTTTTTTTCTCCCAACAGTATTTGAAATAGCCGATAAGATAACATGGAAGTCCCGGAACCAACAAAAACAGAGTAAGTTCTTTGCTACCTGACATTAGCTTGATAGTGACTGCCAGATGGCTAACTACTAGCCAGTTCGCTCTTAAACCAAACTAGCAAGGTTGCTATACTACGCTGTCAGTACGTTTTTGTTATAATTAACGCATCGGCAGCAAGCGAAATTAATCGATGTGATTTCGAACATCTTGGCAAATAAATTGTGTATGGTTGAAGGGAGGTTACGTGCTACTTGCCGACCTTATACGCAGGTTTTTAATGTAATGACAGCTGCTTTTAAAGTGGCAAAGTTAGCGGATTGCTGGATGTTTATCTGGCTAACGTTAACCGTTTCATCTGTGATTTATTTATTTTTTTTATTTTAGAAGAGATCAGTTCAGACCTTCAAAGAGGAGAATTTCTTCGGTGAGTGTTGTCGTGTCTATCTATAACTGTAGAAAGCGTCTCTCTGTCTCAGCGCTTGATAATCAGACCCACAGAGGGGTAATTCGGTTTGTTTTTCTTTGTTGTGAAGAGGCAGAAACATTTCTTGACTGTGTTCATGGGTTGCATTTCTCATATTCATATTATCCCCCGTTACTTTTCACATTAAGATCTTGAAGGCGCCTCGGACTCCGCTGAAATCTATTGGCTCAGATAACGAAGACGCTCAGGTAAAATTCGCCACTATTGGACAACAAAAGCAGAATGCGGAATATGGCATGGTCGTGATCAATGGTTATTTTATTGTGTTGATCATCACGTAGGAGGAACCAACCAAGCCAGTTGAGAAGAAGAGGAATTCTCGAAGAGTCAGTTTTGCTACAACCAACGACATTCATGTGTTCATAAAGTAAGGAGCTAATACCTTCGCATGCTGCACATAGTCCATATCAGATACGATGAACAAATAAGACCACATGCGACCAAATATAGATATTTTGGGTGTAAGAAGAAGATATTGTGAGTGTCTTAATTTATGTAATGATTTAAAACTAAAGAAGATAAAGAATGACTGTTGTGTAACGTCCTAAATGTTTTAAAATTTCAGAGATTTTAAAAATGGCTGTGCAGCGGAGAATCTGTTGCAAGATCTTTCTGCTACAGGTATATTTTTCATTATTTTATTCAAAGGGAATAATCTTAGTTTGCTATCTTTTAAACTATAATTTAGTATTTAGTAATAAATATGGGCATGTTTGTACAATGACAATGTACATCAGATGGTATCATTTGTGATCAGAAGGCAGGTTTTCCTCCTCTCTGTAAATGTATCATGGACTGAAATGACGCTGTTTTTGTCCAGCTGCTATAGTGATAGATGTACAGCAAAGTTGTTTTTCTCATTATCATACAATATTATTTGTATTGCCTCAACAGGAGAAGAAATGCTGGATGAGAAGTAAGTATGATGGCACGTTTCTTAGATAAATGTCCTTTACACTTTGAGCCCTATATAAGTAAATGGTGGTGTTAATTCTTTTTGTTGATGTCAGTGATGCTGTATATAGTCCTGGGTTGTAATGCATGTACTATCTAACTTTCTTTATGTTATAGATTCCTGGTCTACATTGAAAACAAAACTCCAGCACTCTTATAGTACTTTATTTGTCTCATGTTTCTCTTTCTCTTGTTTTTTTTTTTTTCCATCACCAGAGTGGTCTGTGCTACCAGAGATGGGGGGCAGCAGATTATTGGTAAGGATGACCTTAAACAGATGTTCTTTGTACAATAATTACATTATTTGAATATCATATCAAAATGCATTTATTTGTTTCTAAAATATGTTGAGATGCAATGTAGAGAAATGTAGCAGGAGTGCTGTTTTCATGGTGAAGGCAGTATGCTTAAAGTCCTTCAGCTTTCTATTTATACAACAACTTTGTCTTTTTTGAGTGTAGCTGTTGAATTTTTTGATCTACACACTTTTGTGAAATAAGAGCACAGTAAATGTCTATTATAAGATTATTTCTACATTGTTGCATTCATTAATGGAGAACATCTATCAGTGCCCTAGACAATAGTGGCACTGATTGCTTAGTCAGATTTAAATCTGAGTGTCTGATTTCCAGAGCCAATATCAGTAACACCATTTTACAGATGAAGGCAATATGTCAAAACATTTCAGTCTTTTAGCCTTGTTTTTATCTAGAACGATTCAATATGGAATGTCTATGAATGTTGTTTCTAAAATATGTTTGAATGGGAATTCACTGAATGTCATCACATTAATTAGAACCCATACTATTTTCAGGCATGGAGACCTTGCTCAATGCTCCTCTTCATGTTCCACAACAACAAAATAAGGTAAGATTTAAGTGGGATGCAATACAAACACATTCAGCATACCTTCTTGAAGTGTGGGAAGTTAAGTTTCCTGCAAAAACCACAACAGTGCATTGATTATCCATGAGAAGACTTAATTGTTGATATTTGTTGCTGTTATTTATTGCTGTTATTTTTTTCTTCAATTTTTTATGTGGTTATTGTCTTAGAACACTAATTGCAGAATGTGAGATACACAGCAAGTAGGAAAAGATTATATCTATTTTTTTTTTATAAAGTGCCACCTAAAAACAGTCACATTATGTATACTGGATCTAGTAAGTCTACACATGTAGGCTTTCTTTATCCACTGTAGCGTTTCTTATTCTAGCAAATGTCATGCTGTATAGCAGAAAAAATCCTTTAATATGTGACTCCATTTTCTTTCTGTTTCATATAGGAAAATGTTTTCAACTATGATGACCAGACAGACTTCTGTGATAAAACGATGGTGTTTTCTGGGGACGACATGGACATGACCCACAGTCATACAATTATTATTGACAATGCTGTAGATGCGACTAATGGGGCTGTGACTGGCTATGGAAACCTGGATTTTACTCCCAGTGAAAGGAGAGACAAGACTTCAGGTTACAATGATTCAAGGAAAGAGCGTGGCAGACCCTTGCAGAGTCTCTTGACCTCACAGAAAGTGCTAATGAAAGAATCTGACATGGAGAACTTTCTTCCGAGTCGGTTACAGACATGTGCTTCTGGCAGCATTGCAGAAAACCCCAAATTGCCAACCTCGGTGATTCCATTCACCGTGGCTTCATCGCCCGCTCCAAAGGTAGATGCCAAAGGTTTCTTCGCCAGGCTGCATGCACACAGATCAGGGGTTGATCAAGAAAACCAAGTTCCATTTGCAATAAGGAAGTCTGAACCCGAAGGGAAGTCCACACTGCAGCAGAGTCTCCATTCCACTGCCAAAATAATGCTGTCTGAGGAACAGGAAAACATGGATATTACAAAAAGCCACACAGTTGTAATAGAAAGCAAAGGATTGTTTAACTGCAAATCACTTGCAGCTTCTGAGGATCAAGAGGACATGGAAATGACCAGAAGCCACACTGTGGTTATTGATTCCAAAACTTGCCATGCAGAAAATCCGTTACTTGGCACCACAGGAAGAAGTCTCCCCTGCACTTCAGCTTCCAACAAAACTGTCCTGTTTTCAGAAGCAGATGAAGATATGGAGATGACTGATGCCTTTACTGTGAACATTGAAGAAAGGTACTCTTCCACCAAAAGACGTGAAACAGGAGGCTGGCTTGCCACAACAAATGCCGTTTCCCAGAACTGTCAATCTGATGATATGGAAATGACCAGAAGCCACACTGTGGTTATTGATTCCAAAAATTTTCAGATGATAAATCTGTTACTTGACAAAGCAGGCAAAAGTCTGTCCTGCATGCCAGCTTCAGACAAAACCATTATGTTTTCTGAAACAGACCATGATATGGAGATGACTGATACATTTACTGGGCATATAGAAGAAAATAGGTATTCTGTCAGTAATAGAGCTGGAACAGGGGCCTGCTTACTCACTGCAAAAAAGCCCATTTCTCATGTAGTTCAGTCTGATGGTATGGAATTGACAAGAGAAAGCCAGAAAGACACTAATGTTCAAAATAAGAGTTTGTGGCCAGCTGTGTCTTCCAGTCCAGATGATATGGAAATGACAAGGAGCCACACTGTGGTTATTGATTCCAAAAATGGTCCCATGGTTAAGCCTTTGCTCAACACTGCAAGAAAAAGTGTATCCTCCTTGTCAGCTTCCAACAAAACTGTCATGTTTTCACAAGCTGACTGTGATATGGAGATGACTACTGCCTTCACAGGAAACATTGAAGTAAACGGATATTCTGTCACTAATAGAGATGAAACGGGGGCTTGGTTTGCTACACCAAATGCCATTTCTCACATCAAACAGTCTGATGGTATGGAAATGAGCAGCCAGAAAAATGCTAATGTTCGCAACAGTTTGCGGCCAGCTGCAGCATTTGATTCTGATGATATGGAAATGACCAGAAGCCACACTGTGGTTATTGATTCCAAAAATTCTCAGATGATAAATCCGTTATTTGGCAAAGGGCGCAAAAGTCTGTCCTGCATGCCAGCTTCAGACAAAACCATTATGTTTTCTGAAACAGACCATGATATGGAGATGACTGATGCATTTACTGGGCATATAGAAGAAAACAAGTACTCTGTCAGTGATAGAGCTGGAATAGGGGCCTGCTTACTCACTGCAAAAAAGCCCATTTCTCATGTAGTTCAGTCTGATGGTATGGAATTGACAAGAGAAAGCCAGAAAGACACTAATGTTCAAAATAAGAGTTTGTGGCCAGCTGTGTCTTCCAGTCCAGACGATATGGAAATGACAAGGAGCCACACTGTGGTTATTGATTCCAAAAATGGTCCCATGGTTAAGCCTTTGCTCAACACTGCAAGAAAAAGTGTATCCTCCTTGTCAGCTTCCAACAAAACTGTCATGTTTTCACAAGCTGACTGTGATATGGAGATGACCACTGCCTTCACAGGGAACATTGAAGAAAGCTTCCCTTTCACCAAAAGAGGTGAAACTGAGGCTTTGTTTTCTGAAATAAGTACTGTTTCTGCCACGTGTCCTTCTGATGGGATGAAAGTGGAGAGTAGCCAGGAAGACACTCGCACCCGTAGAACCACTTTTCAGCCAGCTACACCCGACTCTGATGATATGGAAATGACCAGGAGCCAAACTGTGGTTATTGATTCAAAAAACTGCCAGATGGTAAATCTGTTACTCGGCAAAGGAAGAAAAAGCATGCCCTTTATGCCAGCTTCAGACAAAACTGTTGTGTTTTCAGAGGCTAACAATGATATGGAGATGACTGATGCCATCACTGCACACATTGGGGGGAATACCTGTGTTTCCACCTGCAGAGATGAGACACTGGACCCTTTGACAAAAACTCTTCCATCTTCCAGCGGACCTGATTTTAGGGAATGGAAGAATGGCAAAACCGCAAGCATAGGTTGCAGCAGTGTTTTGGCAGCCGAGTCCTCTGATCCTGATGACATGGAGATGACAAGAAGCCAGACTGTTGTTATTGAGTCCAAAAATTGTGGGATGCTTAAGCCCTTGCTCAGCACTTCAAGAAAAAGTATGTCTGCATTCTCTAAAAGCCTCATGTTTTCAGCAGGGTGCAGTTCCATGGAAGTTCCTGAAGCTGTCGCAGATTCGGCAATGGAAAGCAGGAATTTTCACACAGTTGAAAGTGACACTGTGGCTGGTCAGTCTCCCGCTACAAGTAATGCCATTGCCTCTGATGAACCAGAAGCAACTTGCCAGACTGCTGCTGATGACATGGAAATGACAAGAAGCCAGACCATCACCACTGACACCAAAAATAGTGAGATGTCAGACATTTCACTTAACACAGTGAGAAAAAGTGCATCCTGTATTCCTGTGTCAAACAAAAGCCTTGTTTTTTCTGAAGATGACAATGGTATGGAGCTCACCAAATGTCTCACCGTTCCTATTGCGGACAACGGGTGCGTGACCGCTGATAAAGAGGAAAGGCTGATGTGCTCTTTGCCCACGGGAGATACCCCTGATCAGCCGAATCAACACACTGACATTGCTGAAGGAACATCAGGGCCATGTGACCAGAGGGGCTTGGAAGGCAAAGCTCTTAAATCTGCTGAGCTAACAGCTGTTGGTGAAACAAATAGCAATGCTGTCTTTGTAGAATTTACAGCAGCAAGTGAGGAAGAGAGGGCTCACACTGCAAACTTAAGGGCCTCTTTTGATCCCCCAGAAATGGGTCAAAGTGAAAAAGAAGAGGTCAAACAGAATAAATCCAGGAGGATGAGCTTGGCAGAGCTTCAGTCAAAACTTCAAACCATTGGGCATAGGTTATCTGAACGTTGCGATGTCACGCAAGGATTCCACACAGCTCCTGTACCTCAGCTGATGACATCGTCGTCACCCAAGACTGAGGAAGCAGCTGCTGCAGATAGCTTAACAACAGCAGGCTGTGGCATTGAAAACCCTGGAGGTAGTGGCGATGTGGAAACATCGTCTGATAAACCGGAGAATTCACGCGGGGACCAACAAATCAACGTAACCGAGCCTATTAACCTCTTGAAAAGCAAACCCTGGGCAGCCCGGCTGTCTGTCGGCGGTTTTCTGCCGAAGCTCCCACGGAGGAGCAAGCCACTCGATCCAAATCAGGAGGACCTTGCAGGGCTCAGCAGTTTTGGGAAGGTACTGAGGAAAGCTAGGGTCAGTGCCCCACAGAAAGACGGCGATGTTGAAAACATCGAAGAAGAAGTGCTCGCCGACATCAGCGATGACCTGTCTGAACTGGATGAAGGCGACTTTCCTGGAGAGAGCCATGACCAGGAGCACAATCTTGAGGACAGTCTGGGACAAACTGCTGTGGAAGAAACATTCGCTCAACCAGTCCAGAATGTGGCACAAGGCCAGAAAAGGCCTTCCCCTGTGGACGGTCACGAAGACGACATGGGAGTGGAGAGGAAGATGAGAAGCCCTTCTGCTCTCAGTGAAGAGCTGGTATGTGTTGCACTAACTGTTTAAGCTTAGATTTTTTTTTTAACAAAGCAAGTTTGCAATGCCTAAAAAAATATTTGTTTGCTCTATTAATGCAGGAACCCCCCATGTATGCTGTTCAGTGGGACAGCAATGTAATGGGCATGGCACGAGAGAACACACATAACTTCATGACAAAGACTTCAGATAGCACCAGCTTCAGTAACAGTTCAGCCAACCAGAGGTGTGATGGGACCTTTGAGACCAGTGGTAAGGACTTAAATACTTACGTGCTTAAAGCTTTAAGCTTTAATATTGGTGGCACTGTATTTGTTTAGGTTCAGTCAGCAGATTTATCTCAATGCTTTATTGGTCAGATACTAAAGTAACTGTTTTATGTCACAGTCCACAGAAGCAGTCAATACGACTTCCAGTTTGAGGAACCATACAACCTACATTTGCAAAAGGTAATTGACCAGGCCTGGCATCTAGTTTCCATGTATGTTATTTTAAATGTTGACTGTTTCCATAATCTTCTCTCTTTTGCACCGTTTCAGAAACTGGAAGATGGCAGCATTACTGTGAGGGAGTTCCTCAGGCTGTTTGGCATTGACTTTAACATCCACAAACCTCGACAGAGTGTCCTTCCTGACAAAGTAATCACTCCCCCCCCCCCCCCAAACACTTTAAAAGGATTACACTATGTCATAATTTTTCATTTTCTGTCATTTTGCTTCTAAATGGCTTTCAAAATGAAAGTCATTCTATGCTCAAATTGATGGTAGAGTTTTGCCTTGTGTCTGGACCAATTTCAGTTTGCAACAGACTTGCCGCGCAGCGCAGAAGTGATTCTTATGGAGAAGCACATCAGTCAGCCCAAACAAAGGGTGTATGAAGAGGACTGCCAAGAACTTACGGAAATGGTGGAGAGGTATACGTTTGGCATGTCCCAAATTGAACAATGCAAATATTCAGATATTCAAGGAGCTGTTCCCGAGATATGGATATGGTGCATATTGTTTATCATCTGTGCAATCTCTTCATTTTTCAAATGCTGCTGCGATGCTGTTGCAATTGCAAAGTCAGATTCCTCCAAGAAAGCACTGAATAAGTCGGTGGAAGCTGCGGCATAGCAAACTCTAGAAGACAGAATTTGGAAATCAATGCACAGTTGATTACTATATATATAATTTGTTTTCTTGCCACAAGTGTTTTGTTTTTGTTCTGCTTTGTTTTTTTCCTCTCCATCCATGCTTACAAAATTCAACAAAAGACAGATCATTCTCAGTAAGCAAGAACGCTGGTTGTTCTGTGTGTGCAAGAACACAAATAGGATTTTTTTTTTTTAGTATATTTATTTATTTATTTACTACTTAATACTAAGTCTGTCAAGAGTATTATGATTTTCTTAAGACTGGTGGTTCATCAGTTCATGTCTGGGGGGGGGGGTTGTCTTTCATGCAGGTTAAAAACGCGGATGAGAGATCAAGATAACACTTTAAAAGCCACTAATGAATCGCTGTGGGAAGTGGTGAAATCCTACTCGGAGGAGCAGGTATTCCAGGAACACCTTACCGCCTTTTTCATTTTTCATGTAGACCTCATTATGTTCCAGTACAGTGCTGCTTTGAAGAGATGCGACTTTCCTGCCTTTTGTATCCGTTACCTTCAGTTACAGAGCTTTGGGGCCAATTTGAGAAAGAGCAAGACACACTTCCGAAAGAAAAGTAAAGCACTCTCCCATGAGATGAAAACCGGTTTGTACTCCAAACTAGTGCATGCGACTCAGGTAAGAGCCGGCGAGAGACAAAGTGTCATTTTCCATTGTGCTGTGTGCTTCAGAGGAAAAGTACTGCAGCATTAGCCAGGTTTTATATTGGCTGCCCAACTTTTCCTCTTTGCAGGTGGCACAACACAACTTGGCAGAAAAGATTGAGGCAGTCGATGAGCTGCTGAAAAATCTTGATGAATGTATTCATGACTTGGAAGCTGGTATGTATGGGTTTCATCTATGGCTGTGTTAAGTAAGCGAGCACACTTGGAGCAACTCACGGCAAAAAAGTGCTCTGAACAGCCTGCTCAGTTTCACTCTCACGTTACTGATCACTTTCAATAAAAATTCAGCAACCAATAAAAATCCAACTGTCAATATCCATAATCTCGATGAATAACTGTTGGTCATCTTAGGCTCACAAAGTTGCTTCTGATTGAACATTCGTTTGATTGTGTGAGGCATTGGTGCAAATAAATGTTTTACTGACAGGGAGCTGATTGTCTCTCTCAGTGAAACAATGAAAAAAGACCCAAAAGACACTGTCCAGGAGTTCTCAATTTTAAAGTAGCTCCATTTGACCTGAGTCTTGAGTTCATTAAATTTTCTTCCTTTATGAGAATTCTGCTAAATGCCTGTAATGTAAAGTCATGTAATTCTCACTCTGAGACATTCGTCTGATTAATATATCCTGAATGTCTCTGCCATTCCTGAATATGGATCGTTCAGAGGTCCTGCAGCTGAATTCAGCTCAGCAGCCTGCATGCTATGTCAATATACAGCATATGGTAACCCACACGCAAGAAACCCATTGTTAATCAGCACTTCTCGGAACATTCTGGAGAAAGCTGTGAATTTGCACCAGAAAGGTAGTTGGTTGCTTGCGTTAATTGGGGACTGATTAGCTGTGTTGTTTCTCATTACCTCACAGAACTGGCTTCCATGGATTGTGCTGAGGTGGAAGAAGGTGGTACAAAATCTGAAACAGAGCTTGCCCTGCAAGCCAAACAACAAGGTAAAGACCGAAAGCCACACCTGTGTGTGCTGTTCTTCTACTGCTTAAATTCTCCATCCTTAGGGTGCCGTTTGTGTACCGTTCTTTTAAAAGTTTCACTTCAACATAAATTGCCTGTGTCATTGCAGAGCTGGAGTCTCTCAACGCAGACATTGCTGAGAATGAACGGTAAGTGTGAGTTTCATTTTGGGGGTAATTAAATAATTGATTTCTGCTGGGCACCAATACCCACAGGATGGATGGCTTTTGTGGCCCCACTCATCCTTTCAGGAAATGAAACGTTCCAAAAAGAAAACCCTCTCTTTCTCCAGGCGATCGTATGAGCTGGAGCTGGAGAAGAAGGCCACTGAGGACAAACTGAGAAAAGCGTGTGACAAAACCAGGGAACTGGAGAGGCAGGCGGAAGTCCTGGACAGGTCGTTGTCCAGCTGAAGTTACTGACACGTTATTTAATGTGTTGCTTTTTCATCCCTGCAGTTTACCGTTCAGAAATGAAGGCGGCATAGAATGTTTGTGTGTTAAATGACAAAGCCCCTGTCCATCT
This sequence comes from Megalops cyprinoides, assembly GCF_013368585.1. Lineage (NCBI taxonomy): Eukaryota > Metazoa > Chordata > Actinopteri > Elopiformes > Megalopidae > Megalops > Megalops cyprinoides. The sequence goes on along the minus strand of NC_050599.1, from coordinate 25,916,468 downwards.
CGGACTGTCCTCTCTTAGATTAACCGAATGGAAACTGGGTGAGATGACAGATGACAAAGCAGTCTTCACCTTCCTGTATGAATCATTGAGGCTGGAGGTGCTGTTTGAAAAGCCGACTGGTAAGCAGATGGGATTCTCAATGCCACTATGGTTTCTTATGTATATCCAAATGTCTGCTTCAGTCAGAGTTGCTAACCTGAAATCCATGACAATTTTCCAATAGGAATTTCCTTCTTATAATTTCAGCCCTCTGACTGTTAAATAAACTCTGTTTGCAGCTGATTTATAGTTACTTGTTGCTGAAGGGAGTTCAGAATCAGTTGTTTAGTGACTGGTCTATAGAACTTTACGATTATTGGTAAATCCAGATTTACATCACTGTAAATCTGTTGGCCACTTCCTCTTGAATGCAGGTGAGACTATGGCTGCCACAGAGACTGACCAGAAGGTTGCAGATATTACATTTCAACTGGAGCTGGACGGTGAGGAGAACCAAACCCTGTCTTTTATGGCAGATCAAGCTTCTTTCTCACGGGATCTCTAAGGCAACAGGAAGTGATGTTTTCTGATTCATGCTCTTTCTCCTCCTCTCTCCCTCTCCCTCTTCTTCTCACAGATGAAACATCAGAGTGCTACGCTCGCATGGTTCACAAACTGATAGCCCAGTTCATAAAGAGCAAGAGCAGCTGGGTCCAGATGTACCCAACAAAGCAGCATATCCCAATGGCAAGTATTTGTTTATCAGGAATCCTACAAAAGTAATAACAGAAACTAAATGAAATGCTTTAACTGATGTCATCATCGACAGCAGTGCTTTTCACTTACAATTCTTTGATAAAGGAAGTGACTGAAGATCAACTGGTCAGTGTTGACAAGCCAGTGGCTTCACCTGGGCCTCGGTTACCAATCACGCATCAGACATGCCGGTTCATCTAGTCACAACTGTGCTGTAACCTGAAATAAGGCATACGTGAAGGCTGATAAATTAGAAACAGTCAGTGTGTAATTAGGCATTTTGCAGGTAACAAATGAAACGCTCCCTTCGGAGTAGTCTGTATTTAAATTGATTAAATGCACAGTTGCCGCTAGACATACGCAAGACTGCTGTCCGGCTTGAGCTGAGCGAAGGCTGTTGTTTTCGGGGTGAGTGACTGGGCTCACCGCATCTCCTTGCCCTCCTGTCCTCAGCTCCTCCATAACGTGTCCCTGGTGGTGAGCCGCCTCCGCCTCCTTGGGGAGGAGATCCACCGGATGAAGAAGTGGGGCTCTCTCAGTCTGGACATCCTGGAAATCGACTGCGTGGACACCCAGTGAGTCACTCACCATAGGAGGATACCTCTGCTCATTAGACCTCCTGCTCCACACTATCTTACAAGCTGATAAATGCTATTCGGATTAATTAAATGAGAGGGAGAACATGAACATACTGAGAATAGAACATCTGTGCAGTGCTTGTTTTCAAAGTAACTGGTTGTGGTGTGAAAATAAGTCTCAGGAAGTGGAAGGAACTGGATCTACCATCTATTCCTGTGTACTGTTGTAAGGCCTCTTGATCTGGTGTGCATTTATCAAATGCTCAATGATTTCTTTCATAATTAACATAGTTTGATGTTCCATTCAAATGTAAATGTTAAAGGGCACCTAGTGTAGCTCTGTGAAAAAAATACTCTTTATTAAACTTAGCTAAACTTAACTGGTGACTGGGCATTTTTTTCACAGAATTACACTACGTGCCCTTTAAATATGTCAGCACCATTCTTAAATTCTGCAGTAGAACCTTGAATTCATCTTGACCTCTTCCTTTATTTCTTTATTTTAGGATAAGATTTCTTTTCTCCAGTATTAATGCATTTGCCAAGTTTGAGATTACGCTGGAAGTTACCTCAGGCTACCCCTTCTCTAACATTCAGTTGTTGTGCTTCCAAAATTTCATTGGAAATACAAGGTAAGAAACATATAGCTGGTTTTTTATATAAACCTGCCACTTTCCCACCAACATTTCTGTTCTGTATTCTTTAGTTGAAAAGGTAACTAACGGACAGCAATAAAACTGATGTCTACAGTTTCAGAGCTAAAAGCCAGACTTAAGCTCTACCCTCTAATGCACACTTGACGTGAGACTGCCTTAAATACATTCTACAGAAATATTTCAGAAGCTTTGTTTAGACTTACCCATATGTTACTTACCTTCTGTCTATTTAATGTCATACTGCCTGTCAAGCTCTAGAATGTACAGACCATGCTCCTAAGTCTCTTCCTGTTCTGTGTCTTCTCTGTGGTGGAGTGAACTCAGTGCCGTTCTTAGAACTGTGTAGTCTCTTGTTACCTTTCCTGTCTACATTGACATACCTGAAATGCTTGGAACACTTATATCACAAAAATGCATAACATGTATATTTATATTTACATTTTAATGGGTGGAATTTGTTTTTAATGTCTTCACACACATTGTATTTGTCGTTGCAATCATGTCATGCATTCTGTGCTACCCTAAAAACGTGATCCTGTTAAATGCCATGGTATTGACACTATAACTGTAAAAAGTTTGATTTTTATTCCTCACCTTATTCTTTTTAGAATCGACCAAGTGGAAGCAATTGTATCCTCAGTAACACCTGCTAAGAGCTACTTGACCAGGATCGTGAAGAAGATCCATGATGTATTATTGTGCTGAGAAGAGCAACATTGACTGTGTTTGTGTTTAGTGGTCCAGATTAATGCAGTGTCTAAAAAAATCTTAGTGGTATATATTTCTGTATGTTTTTTCTAGTAATTATTGTTTGCTTATTTCGCGTTGTCATATAGCATGCATCTGACGGTGCATTTATCTTTAGAAAACCTCTTAAGGTTGCTTTTTATTAATCCTTAAGTCTTGTCTCTTTGAATATGTAAATCGTATATAATGATCATTTGTAATAAAATTCATTATAAAGGAAACGGATCCCGAGTTTATAATTGTATGGAACGTGTTTATAATTTTATGTGCCGTATTATACCGTATAATTCCTAGTCACTGAAAATTCTTGATGATAAATTCATCCAGGAAGAGTCCTGGAAAGTGGTCAAGTATCTGAATGTCTTTGGGGAAAAAAAAAAAAGTAAAAATCCATTACTTACTTACAGCAACATACATCAATCCCTCTCTAGCTTTATGTCCTTTTCCGTGGACGTACTTTTAACAACTTGGCTATCTTGATGATTTTTACAATAAACCCTCCACAAGAAGTAATTGGTGCCTGATATTCCCTACTAAGAGTATCCACAGGTGTGTATAAGCAAACATTTTGAATGTACTGTATCTCAAAGGTGTTACCACCCCCTGGACCCTCTGAAAAATGGAGTGGGTCTTGGAAGCAATGTAAACCCCTGCAACACTGCTTCATTGACTTCTTGAAAATAGGTAGAGAACAGGCACGTTCACATCTGAGTTAACCTGGGCCATGTATGGATGGGAAAAGTGGCCTTCAAAAGTCTTTTAAATTTTTTTTGAAATGTACTGTAAAGAACTTTCAAGTAATTTGACTTTCAAGACTACATAACCGTGTCCCCCAGGTGTTTGTTATAAACATAATAAATTTAATTAAAAAAAACCTAGAAGAACCTAGTCTAGCATCTCATTTAGATAGGTGAAGCAACTGCAAAATGTAAGTCTACATGTCATTATATTTATATATCCGCAGTTACATCTTTACATATGTGGAAAAATGTGGATTTCATTTCGCAATTCTCAGCTTGAAGAAATCGGTTCCATCAAGCTCAGCGACAGCATCTTCAAACGAGGAAAGAAACGTCATGCGTCATTACGTCACGACGCAGCTGAGCGCGCGGGAACTTCGGTGCACATAGAAAAGAGACGGATACTGGATGTCAGCTTTCGTAACAGTAAGCAGTTTATATCTTAAACTTCTGAGGAGTTTATAACTGCTGCAATACCGGAATGTCAGCCTTCTGTTAACAGTCATTTGTAATCTCACGTACTTTAGAGGGGTGTGCATCAAAGTCCATCATAGCTAGCTAAGAAGGTAAGTTTTTGGGTATGGACTAGCTAATGTTAGCTCCCTAATGGTTACAAACAGGTCTTTCAGTGAGCTGCGTGGTTCTGTTAGCTAGCTAATCTCTTCAATCGAATCTTTCCTTAACCAGAAAACTAGCTATTTTCTTCTGCTGTTCTTATCTGGGACTAGCTAACCGACCGGCTAACTAGAGTAGCACATCCAGTGCCTAAGAGGCTGTGGAGCTGGGTGTGTTACGAAATTGTTTTTTTTATTTATCAGCCTGACCACAACTGGAGTTCACCTGTGGATTTAGCTGGGTAGATAACTGAAATAAGTGTTTTTAATTATGCGTTATAATTGCTTTTAAATAAACAGATAAGCTAGCTGGGGATCATACCTCACAGGGCTAACTTCAGAGCTAGCTAACGTTAGCAACATAAACATGGCCTTTCTGTTCGAGCGATGCATTTAGGAATGTTTCTGATTCTGATCTGATCTGAACTAACTGGCTTACTAGCGTACACAAGCCTTTGTAGTGTAATGTCGTGAAGCACGTTTTGTGTTGAACATCTTAATAGCTATAATATTATAAAGACATATTAATCGACATGGTTTGTGTAAAACACACAAGTAACAGTGAAAATTGTACTGCCGATAGTGACACACGTTTTGACATTTGATCGTAGTTGCCATCATTCAGTGACTCGTCTACAAAAGTACCCATCGCCACAATATGACAGAAATATTGCGACCAACGCGGTAACTATCTAGCCTCCAATCTCGGTTTGGCTAGGTAGACAGCTGGATCTTTCTTTTGTAATCCCGACCGTACATTTACACTCCTTACTGAATCGATTTTGCAAAACACGATTTGTCACATGTAACGTTAGCATGCTGGTAATACTCAACAGTAAAACTGTTGTCTTTGAATGTGAAATAAAACTAATCCGACGTCGCTGACGTTAGCTAGCTGTTGCAAGGTTTCCTGGCCGAAGAAGTACCGTTCACCGACTCCCTGTAGTGAGCAAAACTACCACGACTGTGGTCGCCATAAAATGCACAATCTAACCCCAGTGCTGTCCACTTTCTTTGCTTTCTGCACAGCGTCGTCGGCTGTTTACGATCAAACATGGCGATGAGGAGCGAAAGCAGAGTTGAAGCCGAGGTGGAGGAAGAGGAGAGCTTTGGGCCTCAACCCCTCTGCAGACTGGAGGTAGCTGCTGAAAAGTACAAACTGGAATTGAAATGCACCGATCCTGGTGTTTTTGGGCCTCCAAGACGGTTTTTATTGTGTGAAAGAGCCAAACAGTAACTTGTTAACCGGCGGACATGATTTTAAATTGACATTAACATTTCGAGGGTGGTGGCCAAATGTCAAGGAATAAATTCACAGTGCTGGGGAAATGAGCACTCCTCTTGTTGAATAGATTACAATTTATGTTTTTAGTTTTAAACTGTTGAAACTGTTGTTAATGTATCTTGGGCTTACCAATAAGCCACACAATCAACATGTCAGGGTAAGAAACTGAACAATTTAGTTTTAGAATTAGTTGCTGTGAATGACCGAAAGGATGTTGATGGACTGTATTTACATAGGTCTGTCGTGGATCCGTAATCATTAATCCGTGAAGCCATTCGTTGTAATGGCACCTCAGCACTCTTGCCTGTGTGTTAGCGACCCTTCTGTCTTCACACACAGCAATGCGGGATCAGTGCCAGTGACATCAAGAAGCTGGAGGACGCTGGCTTTCACACCATCGAGGCCGTGGCCTACGCGCCCAAGAAGGAGCTGCTGAACATCAAGGGCATCAGCGAAGCCAAGGCAGAGAAAGTCCTGGTAAGGGCCTATTTTATGCTTAGAGCAGTAGTTGTTAGATTTTGTTATATTGGCTTGTTGTTTTCTGCCATTTGTTTTAATACGCGCATATACATATATATAACTAAATCCAAACTTATATAACTATAACTAATCCAGCGTTTCATTGCAGACAACCTGCACCTGCCGTCAGTATGACTGCAGTAGACTCCTGATAAAGGCATATGCATGTGGTGCGATGCCATGTGTGTCAGAGTATGCATGTAACAAGAGTACGTAATGTCACTGAGGATAGCTCTGTAGTAAAGTGGAGTATGCTGTTATGAGGAGGTAACTGTTTGATTGACTAGGACATACTCTTTTTCATAGTGAAGGGAACAACAGAATTGTACCCATTTCAGCAAGTACATCACTATGAGCATGCATAGAGGAGGGGTAGGTTGGTAAAGTGCCTGGAATGCCTCTAGTTCATTTCATGTAAACTCTATTCCATGATTGGTTAAATTATTAAACTCTGTGAACGCAGGCAGCACTGTTTTTTCAAGGTTCTCAGCATGTCACTGTTTAGAGATCTGAAACGTCTCCTTGTGTCACTCCAGGGAATGGGACACCTACTCCTGCTATGGGGTTTCCATAAATTCAATCAGACAGAGATAATGTGATTTACCATAATTGAGTAATCTGACTGGAACGTCTTCAGCCCTTTTCATCTCACAGGTCTCAGATTCTCTGTGCCGGTTTGCTGTAAAGCACAACAGATCCAGGCACTGTTTCTGGTTTGCCACAAAAAGAAGAATGAGGATACAGCCAGGGTTTCAGCGTTGCCATAACCCCCTGCTTGATACATTATGTAACATTTACGCATTTCCCAGGCGCTCCTAACCAGAGTGGTTTGCAATTTTGAGAACATTCAGTGGGTATAAATAGGGAGCACAAACATCAACATTAAAACAGCAACAAGCAAGCAGCCAACTGTCTGCTGTTTCCTTGAGGCTGTCACTGCAGGCAACGGTGTCTTCCTCTTTGGCACGCCAGGGGTGCCCTTTCATATTCCTGTCCCCCCACGTCCCTTGCTCACCCCTTTCCCCTTGACGTGTGACAGGCAGAGGCAGCCAAGCTGGTCCCCATGGGGTTCACCACAGCCACCGAGTTCCACCAGCGCAGGGCCGAGATCATCCAGATCTCCACCGGGTCCAAAGAGCTGGACAAGCTCCTGCAAGGTGAGTGTCTGCGCTGCCGTGCCAGAGGAGGGAGCATGTCCTAATGCATGTTTATTTCGTTCTGCTTTCTGTTCAGGTGAGTCACTGAACTGCACGTCATTAGTCAGCATGTGAAGCATGCTGGCACTATGGTTGCCTGTCAGGACTATCTGTGGTGATGGTTATAGTTTCTGACCACAAGATTTAACTATCTCCTCCTGTAGCTTTCCACTCACAGGTGACAGTTGGTGACGTTATGCAGCTTTAGATGGACCTGTCCATAAACTAATCTTCTACACTTTTAAAAACTCAGTTTTATATTTTACAGTGTTAGTGACATCCTCAGGCAGCACATGATCTGAGTAGCTAGCTAATACGAATCTGTGGTCTGTTGCTATGTTGTCCTTTATTGCTAGACAGTCTGTGATTAAGAGCCAGTGGAGGCCATCCAGTGTAACTCAATAGCATTGATGGGCTAGCATATAAAGATACATTCAGTTGGTACCTAGTTATGAAGCCAACAGAAACTCCAGTTTTAGATATCTAGAAAGAGGACTGATCCTCTGGTTATGACCGTTAAGGATATGTCAGTGTACACATACAGTATACATACATTAACAGTCAAAGGTTTGGACACACCTGATTAAGATAATGGGAAGCATGCATTCAGAGACCTAAACACTTTGATTTAAAGACTTATACTTAAACGCTTGAATTTTTTTAGACAAATATAAATTGTGAAGTTGATGCCTATGTATGATTTTCTTTCCAAAGAAATTCATTTAAAAAAATATTTTTTGGCTATTTTGAAGAATCTAGAATATTTTTATTTGTCCACTTTTTGGTCACTGCATAATTCCATTTGTATTGTTTCATAGTTTTGTCGTTCTTTATAGTTCTTTACTATTATGCTAAAATGTGGAAAATTCTAAAAATAAAGAGAAGTGTGTCCAAACTTTTGACTGGTACTGTATACAGAAGAATAGCATATGGTCAGCATACTATAGCTAATTGGTTGTAGTGTTTCCTTCAGTAAAACATTGATGTAAACTGTCAGAGCAACAGTTGTCTTTATGGCTGTGGAGTTTTACTCAACAATAGCCAACTGTTGCAACCATTACACTTTTAGTGTTAAAGTATTGGATGAATGTAATGAGAATACCTGTTACATGCTGTTAAGTCCCCCCCCCAGTGCAAACTTGTACTTACATTTCTACTTTCTGTTTGCCCTTTTCCAGGTGGGATCGAAACCGGGTCCATAACAGAGATGTTTGGGGAATTTCGGACAGGAAAGACACAGCTCTGCCACACCCTGGCAGTTACTTGCCAGGTAATCTTCTCTACCCGTGTGTCCTGTGGAGCAGATGGAATCCTACACAGCCTTATGATGATTATTATTATCATTATCATTATTATTATTGATGTTATTTATTATTAGCGCTGTATCTGGATAATTACATTCCAACATTCTTATCTCTGTTTCAGTGATAAATTACATCACCAACACTAAATAATAAATGAACAAAAGGGAAACCCTTGGTGCCCTGACCAAAACTGGAATGTTGTATCTAATAGAGTTCAGATTTTGCTGATAGTAGATGCATGCTCCGGTTACTGAAATCGGTTTATGTTACTAAACCAAGCAGAGCCTTTGCCGCGTATGCCAAATGTAGAATAGATCTCTGCGCTGTTCTGAATGTCCTGAAGTCGCACGGCAACTCAGACACCCCCTGTGCATGAAGAAACAGGAGGCTGGAGCACACTGTTACATGCTGTGTGTTGTTTTCAGGGCTGAATCATTAGCCTGTGGCAGTGGAGATTGAGGGGGGGCCTTGTTGTTGTTTCCCTCAGCTCCCCATCGACCAGGGCGGCGGAGAGGGCAAGGCCATGTACATCGACACGGAGGGCACCTTCCGACCCGAGAGGCTGCTAGCCGTGGCAGAGAGGTGAGTTTGGTCCGACTGGCTGCGTTTCTGTGTGTCCAGCTGAGGAGGAGAGCGCGATAAAGTTTGCCTTCAGCACAGCGACCCTCTTACCCTCTGCGTGGAGTTCACTCTTCCAGTACTGCTGCAGTCAAGTAAGATAAACTGTGGGAGAAGGGTCTGGAAATCCGTGCCCTTAAGGAGGGCTCTCCCCCTCACCGAGGGTGTGCTGCCCAGGGCGTAACCGTCCCCTCCTTTGGTAGGTACGGACTGGTGGGGAGTGACGTCCTCGACAACGTGGCCTACGCCCGAGCCTTCAACACAGACCACCAGACCCAGCTGCTGTACCAGGCCTCCGCCATGATGGCCGAGTCCAGGTGAGTTTCATACAACAGTGGACTGCCTGTCCTCTGATAATCACTCCTATGGGGAAGATATTGGACAGGTCCCTTGCGAAGATTCCCAGAGAGCATCAGTTAGTCAGTCCCAAAAGCAGTGTTTACCTGCAACAGTTCACAGTAAGCCTCAACGTTTCCGCAGTGCACCAATTTCAGCATGATGTAAATAGCAGCAATATCGGGGTGGGTCTCTGAGTGCTTATAGATAGATTCTACCCTGGTGGAGTAGAAATTGGCTAATCCGATAAGGGACATATTAAAGAAAACTGGATAGATTACATAGCCTGCTGGTATGTAAAACATTGTAATAGCATGTTAAAAAGCAGCAAAAATCACTCACAGGTGTGCAAGCCTTGTTAGTCTTGAAAGATGGGTGATGTATAGGGAGCCAGGGCCGGGCCAGTCAGCTTTACAGGCTTTATGGACGTTCCTCTCCTTTTCTGAAATGCGGTCACCCTGTTCTCCCGCTCAGGTACGCTCTGCTGATCGTGGACAGCGCTACCGCCCTCTACAGGACAGATTACTCCGGCAGGGGGGAGCTCTCCGCCCGGCAGGGTCACCTAGGCAGGTTCCTGCGCATGTTGCTGCGGCTGGCTGACGAGGTAAGCGGAACACGGTCTGACCGCACCGGCACGGTCAGGAGGACCGTGCCAAAGGTTACCTGCCAGGAACGCTCAGGAGCCAAAAGAACAAGCTGACCAAAGGTGTAAGCTGGAACAGTCGCTCCTTCTGCTCAGGTCACTCTCAGTTTAAGGCTTTTCACACTGGGGCTATCCTTAGTATTGTTGTTTTAAGTTGGCTAGCTTGCTAGGTACCTTTAACATCTGAATGTTGCCGGTTTCGGTTAGTAGCGTGGTAGTTACAACGTAAACATAAAGCACGTGCGTACTGTAATGACGTGACAAAAGTCGTGTGATTGGCCAACAAAAACGTGACGCAAAGTCCATTGTTTACTTTAGCCCCATTTCACACTGGCAGCTTTTAGCCCCATGGTTAGTCGATTTTCAGGGGATAACCCTGCAAACTCGGGGCTAACCCTGCTCCGGAGCAGGGCCAGCAGGGCCTAGGCTAAAGTCGGGGTTAGCCCACTTTAGAATATGCCGGGATTGTGCCAGTGTGAAAGAATGCTTTTAGCCCTGGGCTGTGTGCAGTGTGAAAAGCCTTTTTTTTTTTGCTTCACTACAGTTTGGTGTTGCCGTGGTGATCACCAACCAGGTGGTGGCCCAGGTGGATGGCGCTGCCATGTTTTCTGCGGATCCCAAGAAGCCCATTGGGGGCAACATCCTGGCCCATGCCTCCACCACCAGGTGTGTCCCCAGTACCCCCGTTCACACTGTCATCTTCCCCTGCAAAGGGGTTAATGCAGAGTTACATTGATATTGCTGTACCGGAAGGCAAATTTCACATTTTCCTGTAAATGTGATGTGTACCATTAATCGAGACTAAGCAAATGCCCTGAATCAAGGTACTGGAGGATGTGTATTTGAGCTGGATGGCATGGTATGGATCAGTCCCACTTGGTCCACACTACATTGTCCTTTACTTTTAGTTACAAATTTAAGAGGTGCATTTTTTCAGTCTTATACATTTTTAGTATATTTTAGTGCCTGCTTAACTCCAGGCACTGTTGAGGGCCAGTGGGTACCTTGCAGAAGGTGGCAATGCAGATTTTTAGCTGTGATAAGGGACAAAGCTGCAGAAATGGTAGCATCCCTCACTTACTACTTGATTGTAAACAACAGTACCTTGTTTAACCCCTAGATGTCACGAGTAATGCTAGCTGCATGCTTTACATATATGGCTGTGGTTACAGGAAACAGCCCAAGAAACTGTAGAGTCCTGTCATAAGCACAGACTGTGTTCAGACTCCACATGAAGGGGAAAGTGCATAGTGGTTCTGAATAAATCTGGTCTTACAGCACCGTACCACATCCTTGTCTCCTCCCGAACAGGCTGTACTTAAGGAAAGGCCGAGGAGAGACTAGGATATGCAAGATCTACGACTCGCCGTGTCTCCCGGAGGCCGAGGCCATGTTCGCTATCAATGCTGACGGAGTGGGCGATGCTAAAGACTGAGGGGCGCAGCCTCGGACTGAGGGGCGGAACAGTGCAGGCCCAAAGTGCTCTCCCACCGACACAGATAAAGGGGGCGCTGTCACCACTTACCAGCCAGTCCTGCAGGAGTGTCAGGCATCATTTTCAGAGGGATCATTGTGTACATCAGTTTGTTCCAGCACAGGCTCTTTAATAATTATTTAATCATCCCAGTCATTTACTAGGCATTTTCCAATGAAAGGACATGTTATAGCAGAAGATCACTCATGTGCACTGATGTCATAGGTTTTGCTGAAGTACATCTCGGGAAATGTATTGGTGTACATTTACATAGCTAATGAACTATTCAGAGTAATTTAAAGCACAGGAATTGCTTGGAGCGAAAGCCAGCACACACACTGGCACTCCAGCACCTGAGCTCTATACACCTGCCTTACGCTACACCCAAGATGGTCTGCTTGGTTTGCCCCAGCCTTGGGGCTTTTTTGTTTCCTTTTCTAGAAAGTTTTGTGAAATTTTAGAAATGGTAAGAAGCTTTTGGAGAAACTTTATTTAAAAGCATTGCAGGAAGTGATTTCATACCTGATGATGTGAGAGAGGGAAAGGGGAAGATGCATACTGCAAGGCTTCATGGGAAAAAGCACTAATCCCCAGCAGCATCTTTGTCATGTTTCTTCTGGGTGCTCCTATGCTCAGAAGAAGCAAGGGAATATCATCAGATCAGTGCCCTTGTAAAAAAAAAAAAACGCTTCCTGTCATTTTTAGGTTTATTAAGCAACAGCCACCAAGTTGTTTAGTTATTCGCTGGGGCTTCCCAAGTACATTTCCTTTTGGTTTTTTGTGTGGCTGATATTCTGTACATTTGAACTTCTCCCCTTTTGTCTGTCTTTTGTCTGACTTTCTGTATATAAGATACTCACTATTAAAATAATTTTATATTGGGTTTCTGGTGTGGAAGTCAAGTAGATAAGAGTGAAATGTTCTAGATTATTTCAGATGATGCTCAAAACAGTCTATGCTACGATAGCACAGCTGTCATGCTAACTGCACTTTATGATTTGCATGTGAAGTCGGTAAAACTGAAAATGGCAGCATTAAAGATGACCAGACAATCGAGAGGGGCTGGTTTTTATTTAATCAGGTGTTTTTTTTTTTGGCAAAGCTGATCTGCACCCCAGGCAAGCAGTTCTCTTGTGACCGGATAAGACACCAGTGACCACCCACCCCAGTATCTCAGCTCACAAAAAAATCCAAAACAACACACACCGTTTGACACCTCATACTCTTATTTGCATGTAAGAGAAAGCAACATTAGTGAACACATCCCCTTAATCTGTATTCGTAACAGTCCACACATTTTCAAATGGTCCTGTTGCACATCATATAAAAGAAAGCATACCCTTGATCAGTAAACACTGTGAGTTCTGTGCCGACAGTTGGACAACTGGACATTTGGTCACCCTTTAGTGTTTTTCTTTTTCCACAGAGTCTGCTCTAGCACATGTTACATGTATCTTTAGTATACAATCAATATGGGAATGAAAAGGAAACACCATACAAACAGTTATGTCAGTTAAGCACACATTTGGTCAAGAATAATAAATACAACACTTCATTAGTATTTCCTAGCAGCGAACATGCTAATTACAGTGCAGGTGCTGTACAAAGTGCTTTGGGGGAAAGGAATCAGCAGTCGCTTTTAACAGAATCTTAAGATGGAAAAAAGCAGACATGGACAGGGAATGTAAAATGACAATGTTTTGGTTCATGTTCCCTAAAGGATTTAGCCACCTTTCTTGATGGCATCTGGAAAGACATCACAGATGCTTTGCATAAGGCTGAGGCTCAGATTCAATCTAACTGCAAAATGCTTTGTCATGAACTTTGCATAATAAATTATGGCAACTGCTGAAAAGGAAAATGAGAATTCAAAATGAACCATACATTTGTGACTCTTTGTTCAGGACAAAGCACAGAGCTTTTAGATTTAATCTGACTTTCTGAATTGGTCCAGCTGTGATACAAGCTATCCAAAGCAAGCATCTTGCCATTCTTTCCATGTTTATCTGTTGGAATTTCATTCCAGGCACACAAAAAAACAATAAACTTTGGTCAGCTTGCGTTCCACATGTCAATCAAGCTTTTTCAAGTAAACTCGGAGTGATTTTAGTATCAACATTACTGACATTCATCAGGAAATGGCGAGCAAAATCTCAGCACAGGTCTGATGCACAGTGAACGGATTGCAAGCAAGCAAGATTATTGGCATCCAAGACATCCATCACTCGTGACTACGCATCAAACCTAATCAAAACAAAAAGAAAACGGTCCTTGCTCTGCGTCCCAAGACGTCAGGCAAACAGCGTTCAGGGGATCACGGTATAAAAAAATAGCTGGGGTTTGTGATGGCTGTGGTCCTGCAAGCGTGCTCGGATCCTGCTTGTGTGTGGCCTTACTGAGTCCCACTGGAAACAGAGTCCTGTTGGTCCGTTTGTGCGTCTTCCCAGCTGGTCCCGTCTACACCCTGGAGAGACCGTGAAACAAGAGGTGATGTAACAGTCTGTCTACAGAGCTGGTGGGAGACAACACTTAAGACAGTACACACCACATGGAGCCACAGGGATCTTTCTGTGCAAATGTTTCTCAATGTAGTCATGCATTTTGGGGTAGCTGGTAAAGGGAAGCACTAATGGTACTGATATTTGAGAATTTGCCTTTGGCGAGGAGGACAGCTCCAAACTGATCAAATCCCTTTTGATTAATCTCATGAAAATGTTTTGTATGCCAGGCCAGAGAATGCACAGTCCTCTCAACCACTGTTCAGAGGGCCCACAGGTAGACAGACACAATAACAGGCCTAAGAAATGTGTGCTGATGGAAGCTGCTGCCAGTGTGTGTAGGGAGGTCTGCTTTGCGTGCAAACACTTATCAGTATCACTGTCACCATTAGAGGGAAAGGTGTGGGGAAGTTGGGCAGAACCCGTCTGGTTTCCGAGCAACAGTTCAGAGAAGATCACCTGGATCCATCTGTAGCACGCACTCACCTCAGTACAGACGCCGAGTGTTTCCAAGGCTGGGTTTGCCCCGTGTTCGGCCTCTGGAATGCTTCCTGCCTCCTTATGGCACTAGAAACAATGGCATGGAACAATCAAGGTTTCTGCTTGGAGGCGGAGCTGAAAGGCAACCAATCATGGAGCATAAAGCCCCTGAGGCTGAAATTGGGGGTGGCTGACTCGTGACTGTGCCTGTGCACAACCTGCAGGCCCTTTCATGATGGTGTATGACATCTGAGACAGGATGAAGGGGCCATGTTTATCACCAGCAGGAATACATGCTCTAACCTACTTCCTGGTTCAGCTGAGGACATTTTAAATTCACCCTTTTGCACATAACTTATTTTATGCTATGTAGCACGCGTGTTACGTTACATGGTTTATGTTTTCATTAGCGTTATTAAGGTTCTCATAGTTTTCACCGCCACATTTGCTGTATTTTTCAACATTAAATTGCTGTTTCCTCAAAGCTAAAATTAGCTAGAATTTTTCTAATCTAATGTTCTACTCGCACCAGTTTTAGCATATGCGCTAAATGGCTAATCACATTGATGTGACCGTACGCGTGAAAGGGTTAATAATCCTAAGGGATTCGACTGATAATGTCGTCATTTCATTAATATAGGACCAGCTGTAGAGCCTGAGACGTGGTTCCTATCCAGGTAGTATCTTTAAACAATCAGAAGCTTAAAAGGGCAGAAAACCAGCTTAGTTCAGACCATAAAACACTGCTTTCCCCAAACTCGAAAAGCTGATATTTTCACTCTTTTCTGCTCTTGCTAAATAATGATGTACTAAATTCTTTTTTCTTTCGCTAAATATTTTCCAAGTTACAGAGGGCACATAGGTGACAAAGACTCATATTCCCATGTGGTATTTACAAAAATGAAAATTACTCTCAGAGAAGAACTGAGTAGTTTTTCCCAATTAAAACTGGATGTGGGCTTGTCTCTGGGTAGACAGAAAAGCACTATGAATCACTGTTACAGATGCTAAACAATGCTCCTTTTTCCCAGAGCGGGCCCAGAGAGGCCTTTTGTGAGGGCGTTTGTCTAACAGCTGGACAGAAACAATGCCAAGTTCCATCTTATCGCCAGGGCAGCCAGGCCACTGAAGAGGGTCGCTCGCAACACGCCCACATGATTATGCCCTGCCCTTGTAATCAGACACCGTGTTCCGTGTCAGCCTTGGACTCCTCCCCCTTCTCGCACGTCCCACTCACCAGGGCCCGGTTTAATTGAAGCGGCTCAATCCCCGCCGCCTTCTCCCGGGCGGGGGCCGGGCGCTCGCCTTTGCTTTGCGACGACAGCTGCACGGGCGTGACACCAGGCACCTTAGTGTCCAAGAACTCGTCCTCCTCGCCCCCCACGTCTGAGGAGTCCTGCCTCAGCGTGCAGGATGTGGGGCAGCTCCGGTCCTCCTCGTCTGTCTCCTTGTCCGTGTCCACCTCACCGTTGTAGTCCGATTCAGCATTAGCCGTGATGTACCTGGGACAGAGGGAAGAAGAACATAAAACCTAACATGTCTGTGTTTGCTATTCACAAGGCAAGTATCTTGGAGGAAAGCAGTTACTGTACTTAAAAATGTATGCACAAACTATTTATTTAGTGATACCAAATACTGAATTGTGTATTTTAGACCATATTCTGGAACAGTGAAACTCTTTGATAATGCACAGAATATGCTGTGATCTTACAAACATTACCAAAACTGGAGGGAAAATTATGGTGTAATGCTGCTGACTGTAGAAAGCCATCCCAAGCCAAGTTTTATGAACTCTTGGTGGACCATTTTTCGGGGTTACATTTAGGGTGGAGAGTGGGAGTATGGTGCAACGTGTGACCTACCCGCCCTCGCTCTCGCCGTCATAGGGGTGGGTGCTGCCGGCGCTGGCGGTGCTGGCAGTGAAGTAGATGGAGCTGGAGCTCATGGAGTCGGTGCGCTCCCGCGGCAGGTGGTGTCTGCGACGGCGCGCCGCCTTCTGGCTCTCCTCTATGCCACTCCTACACAGAAAGTTTCAATGGATGCCAGAACCAACAGAAAGAACCAATGGGCACAAAGAACCAACAGAAGTGGCCAATGGGCATGCAGTCAGTATTCAGCAGTGAGGCTTCAGAAACACAATGGGTGGAGCCATAATGCACCTCACTGATATGAACCAATCATAGTTTTTTACCATGGAGACAGAGATCTTTTGATTGGTCAGTGATTGTAGCTCCACTTATATTCATGAGGCCTCACTCTTCCATCTGTAGCATTCAGCAGTGCATGCCAGCAAAACACTCTCAATTCTAAAGTCTCTGTTCACCAGAAACACTGAAGAAGCCCTGCCACTGCTCTCTTAACAGGATCCAATCAGGTATATTTAACATCTTCTCTGCTTGTGAGAAATGGGCAAAAACTATTCATCAAGGGCAGCCATCTTAAGGGTGTTCTAGAAATACTGTATATTCTTGTCATTTCCCAGAAATGCTGGTGATTTGGAATCACGTGCCTAAAATTTCCTTAGCTAGGAAAACCACACCCAGTGGAAATCCTGAGGACCACGGTCATCAAACATAGCCTCAAATGGCTATTTTCAGTGACTCCCCCCACTGTTCCAACAGTTCAATGTAGCCAAAAAATTGTGCTTATCGTGGTCAGAAAAACCCTTAATACAATATATCCTTTGAAGGTTGATATTTTTATCACAAATTAATTAACACAAGAATACTCTTTGTCAAGCGTTTTTGCTAAGACCTGTAATGACCTTTAAACTTAATGTGCGTCAGTGTAGTAATTCTTTGAAATGGGCCTTTAAGTGTTTACGGCTAAAAGCTTGATATCTCAGAGCTGGAACAGACGGAACCCTGAAGCTGGGATCTTCTCCTGCGTCTCTGCTCACCTGACGTCCTGGACGATCCGTGCAGCGATGCCCTGCAAGGAGCTCTGCAGAGAGGCCACTTCGCTGCGCAGGTCAGCTACGCTCCGGAGCACGTCCTCCAGCCCGTTCCTCAGCTCCGGTGTAAGGTCGCGTCCGGCCCCCCCGGCAGGCGCTCCTGGCAATGACCCTGCTGAACACACCCTCCGGTCAGCTGCAAGAGCTCCTTCCACATTAGCTAATACAAGTTTACCTAACCTGATTAATACTGCGTACTCCTCCTACAAAGCCAGAAGGGGGTGGTCTAACACACCTGTTGGTGTGCTAGTGGAAGACTAGCAGGGCTTTGTCAGTGTTGGTCCACTAAGAGTGATTAGCATATGAGGTACTATCAGCAAGGTGACTGCACACATTGCTTCTCCATTGAACCTAAGACTGAGTGAACCAAAAGTCAGACCCAGCCAATCAGAGCACACCAATGGGTGTCAATCTCCACCTCTCCATACTTCTTGCCCAACCCTAATCAAGAAGGCCACTTCCATTACTATATGGATGTGCAGTGTTTCAGAAGAAGATATTTAAGAAGGACTAGGGATTTTCCAGCAGCAATTTCATATATGCTTGCTTTGATTGCCTCAGGACAGCAATCTGTCAACATCAGAATCAAAACTCGTTTAGATTATTCAGATCAAGGATGCCTTAAAATGAACCTTAAACAATCATGAACTCAGATAACAGATTAGAAATTAACCTTCCGGTTGCTGTGAATACCCCAACCCATACTTGTCTTTGAATAAAGGCACACTACACACTTGACAGGGTCGCTACATATGTGAGAGCTGATTGGAGGATATTTCCTAACTAAGTGTTGGGCATTAGTGTATCATTGTACTATATATGCATCATTGCATATATAGTACAATGATTTATTGGCAGAAATGTTGATTTCAAATGAAATATGTAGCCAGATACATCTCAATTAGTATAACTTACATAAATTAGATACAGTAATGTATTTTATTATGTACTTAAAATATACAGTTCTCTAAACTGAGCCAGTCCAGGTTTACAGAGTATTTGAAATCCTGCCAAAGTTGATGAGAGTGTTGTATTGAGTGCTGTTAAATGGACATTTATATTTCATATATGTTAACAATGTGTAACCCTCCCACTAAGCTGACTCTTACAGCTTAGTGGTTATTATTAAGACTGGTTATTAATCAGTAACTGGGGGAGATACATAAACGTCTGTCAGTTTGTCTTCTATACGTCTCTCCATCTCACCTCTCACCCCTTTCCCTCCCTCCCAACTTCTCACTATCACTAGTTCTTACTCTTATCTTTTCTCTCCATCTAACCCCATTCTTCCCCCACTCCGTCCTGTACCTTGTCTCCCTCTCACCTGCACCCCACAAGCCTCACTGTCCCAGGAAAGGTAATCGATCACGTTGTTCAGAGCGAAGACTGTCCTCTTGTATCGTGCTGTCTCATTTAAAAACAAACCATGACATAAAGCTGATCCAGGGTCAGCGCTAGGGAACAGCTGATTCTTACCAACACCGTCACTGTCCCGCACTGCAGTATCCCCTGCAGTAACTCAAAAAGCAGTTTATGAACTGTGCGTTTTGTTTTAAAACGTCGCTTGCTAAAGAACCAACCACGACAAAATAAGCAATACTCAAATACGTACGCGTACATTTGCATAATTTGGTTTTAATGCTGTCTGTGCTAGAGTTTCCATCTTACCTTGCGCCATTGGCACTTGTGAGTCGGCAATAGCTGCGCTCGGTCCATCTGTGCAGAATGTATCCGAATTGTTCTGAATGGACAATCTTTGACTTATTCTTCGTTTCATCTCTTTGTATATAATAAATAAAACCAAACCGATCCCTGCAGTAGTTCCAACGCCCAGTCCAATCCAAGCACTTCTTCCAAACTTGTTCATAATGACGCAGTGCCACACTAGCAAACTATTTATCCAGCAAAGCTATAGAATTAGACAACAAAACAACTAGCTAAGTTAACTGTTTCGTTGTCAAGGTGCTGGTTACGTTTTTACCACTAACTAGGGTAGCGATACTAGTTTTTTATTAAACGTGAGAACGCTAGGCCTATATTGTCTCGCTAGCAACATGCTGTTAGTCAGCTGGCTGGTTTGAAGAAAATGCGGTAGCCTAAAGGACAGATCCAACAAGTTATTCTGTAATCAAGTCGCCGTTAGAACTGGTGAGAAGACCGAGTACGAAATGCGTTAATACCGTTAGACATTAGAACGGTCTGGCTGGTCTCTCTCGTACAGCAGCATTCTCATGCATGACACTGTAGCTAGCAGCTAGCTATCATGTATGCGTTGCTAGCTACGTGTTCTGCTGTCGCTGCCCACTTCAGGCACTCGTGTCTGTCCCCTGAATGCTTGCTGGGAGCAATGCATCACTGCGTGCTACGGATAAAAAGAGTCCACCTGACGTACGAAACTTCTTGTATAGTACTTTCGCTTTCATGGGCGGAGAGGCTTGATGGACAACACGGATGAAACCACGTGAGGTGGTAGCGGAGATAGTGAAATATCTCCGATTTGTTAACTTTTAAAATAACTTCCTCGCCAAACTAGAATGCCTGTGTCCTTCATAGGTGATACCTAAAGTAAAATAAAAAACTAATGTGAAATTAATTAGCTAATATACAAGTTGCAGATTGTCGCATCTTTAATATAACGTAATCTCAATTACGGTGAAAGTAAGTGACCTAGTGTTTTTATGCACACAATGACGTTTAAACTTTCATCTGTATTATAGTGATATTTGGAGAAATATAAGTAATAATGTAGTGTTTAGGCCTATTCATTTCACCCATAGTGAAAACAGGGTTCAAAAATAGAGATGTATCTATTCAAATTTACGGAAGCCGAGAACGGCCGTTCTTTCGATTCTTTTTTTAATGCCGTTATGTCGAGATCACGAGTTAATTATCTCGTTATCTCGAGATAACAAAGCTCGTTTTCTCGACATAACGGGTTAATTTATCTCATCTCGAGATAACGAAGCTCGTTTTCTCGAAATAACCAGATAATTTATCACGAGAAAACGACTTTTATTTCTTCCTTCCCTTCTTACCTCCTCCTCCTTCTCCCTCTTTTTCACTGCCCCATTCCATCTCCCTCTCATTCCCTCCTCCTTCTCATCCCCCAATTTCACATCCCCCCTACTCCCACTCCTTTCCTTCCCTCCATCCTTCTCACTTTCCCTAATTCCTACTCTTCATTCCCATCTTTTTTACTCTCCAGCTAACCCCATTCTTTCCCCCACTTTGTCCTGCATCTTGTCTCCCTCTAACCTCCACCCTATAATCCCGAGAAGGGCAATCACTCACGCCCTTCAGTGTGGGCACTCTGCTTTAGCGTGCTGTTTCTACTGTACTGTGTTGCAAATGTCCAGTGACCGCCTTCCAGAGATGTTTCCTGCGGGTCACTTACGATTCCCAGCTCCCCCGTCACCCTACACCCACTGGATCGGTTTTGCTGCCAGACTGAGACCCAGAGCTGCAAGAGTTTGTCCTGCTGTCCCAGGTAAAGATGGAAGGGGAGCGAGAGGGAGCAGGCCTGTGATTATGCATATGTCCCACAGACACCAACTTTGAGTCCCTCTTGGAGTACACACAAATCTGCCCCAGGTGAGCTGTCCACCCTGGAGTATTAATGGCCTCCTAACTGTGGGCCAGCTAAATTTAATGCTGTATCAATAGTCGATTATCTGGTTTAAAATTCAGATATCCTCATCTCTGGTAGCACTATGATGAATACATGTTTGTGTGAAGTACAACAATGTTAATATTTCTTTGGTTCTCTTTCCCTGGAAGGTTTGGGATACAGCTGTGAGGGACAGAGGGCCAACAGCCACCTGTCCCTGGACTTAGTCCACGCTAACTGTCCCTCAAAGTAAATATTTCTCTCTTTCGCCATCTTAGTGACTGACAGTTGCGGCTCGACCTGCTTGCATGTTGCCATAGTTTATCCCTACTGATTCTGCCTAATGTCGCACTGCCCCATAATTGACCCAAATTCCCTGGTCATCTCATTCTAATCACTACATTCTCTCCCTCTCTCCCCTTCTCTCTCTGTTTCTCTCTCTCTCTCCTCCCATCTGAGCAGCAAGTGCATCTGTGGCTTCACCACCTGCTGTATTGACCGAACACAGTGCCTGAACCATTGCTGTACCATGTACAAAGAGGGCCATATTCATAACCTGCCCAAGGCCATGATGCCAGCCCTGATCCACCTCTTTAACTGTAACATGGAACTGCTTTAATGAATTTATGGGTTTATGTATTATACCAATGTTATCTTTTCCATTATTTTGCAGGAGTCTCTCAACTGCCTTTTCCTGGGATCAGGGAATAATTTTCCATTTTTTTCCCAACTGGCCTGGGTTTTCTGTTTTTGTTTTTTTGTTTTTTTCCTTCTGGAAAATGAACTATGCCATATGTACAGTGCTTTGTGACAATCTTGATCATAAAAATGTCCTATAGCAAATAAAAATTGATTGAAATTTATTGAGTACAAAGT
Source organism: Megalops cyprinoides (assembly GCF_013368585.1). NCBI lineage: Eukaryota > Metazoa > Chordata > Actinopteri > Elopiformes > Megalopidae > Megalops > Megalops cyprinoides. The sequence continues at coordinate 25,894,609 of NC_050599.1, read as the reverse complement.
CTATCTATTGAAGTGGCATGAAAGGTTGTACCAACAGGACATTACCCACTATATGTGAACATGCATGTGCCAAACACAGAGCTGAGATCACAATAACGGACTTGGATCAGCTCATAAATGCAACGCAATTTATCTTACAGTAACGCTATACAATTCCAAATATTGTCATATTATGCCTCGCTGTATTGAGAGTATTATTTCAAACCATGGGAGAATTCCATTACATATCCCCATTAAATGCTGAAATTAACAAAAATTCTGTGGAATCACACGACAAGCGCAGTCTTGCATAGACAGTGCTTTATATTAGTCCTATTCTCACTTGGGTCTGGTTAGAGCACTGGGTATCCTTCTGAACTGATAGCATGAACTGACTGCTCTCCCTCTCACTGAGAGCATTGCAATGTAGTTATGTGCGCCCTGTGCAGCATTTTTTCCTTGTAACGCACATTTGTCACTATTGTAACGCACAAAACTGTCACTGAAAGTATAGGTAGTTGTATGAATGTTCATTTGAATTTAACATAAATTATGCAACTGTTACATTACATTATGAAATGTTAAACAGAAAATAATTGCATGCGTTCTGTATATAACCAAAAATGCTGCCTTTGTCAGCTCCGTTTTAAAACGAGGCATGTTCCATAAAACAAAATACGCTGCGTGCATTTATAGCAAGAACAGCTACAGCGCATTCGTAAAATGTACACTAAGCTTATATGCCACGTAAACCTCGGTATTGTAAACCGATGACATTCATATCAATTTACTGAGATTTAATGACAGCACAGCACAGTTATCTCAAATGTTCGCATGGTCCAAAACCAATACTAACAGTTTCTGAGCACAAACAGTTTCTGAGCACAAACAAACGTCAAGATTTTCATCAACGCCCAGAACGGATTTTGCATATGAAAGGCTTCATTTCGTCTGTCTGATATTTTTAATCATTTTCTCTGAGCAGACTCACAAGGTCCACCTTGAGGATATTAAAGATAGTATCTTTGCGCATCTCGCCTCCAGGAAATTACGACTCGCGGGCATTATCTCTATAGTGGGAAAGGTGTTTCAGATCTGGACGCAGTTAGTTTGCCATTTGTTTCGATATTACCTACCAGCTGCACAGTTTTGAAAAAATAGAGGGGGAAAAATTAAATAATAATATGTCACACCACGCATGGTTGCAGAATACGCAGACCGAACGGTCACAAGACACCTTCCTCCGAAATAAAAACCGAATGGAAAGCATCCTTATGTGAATAAGTATGGACAATTCTGTGAAAAACTTGTTAGGGTAGACAGTAAAAGATAGAAACTTCTTAATCTGTGAATTAAAGCAGACGTTCCTCTCCTCAAGACAGAGTTCAGTGGGCTAAACCTGGAGGTTAATCCCCCGCTAATTTAGCTATTATTCGTCCGATTTCTCTCCTCCCTGCTTTGACACACACCTCATCTCACGGTCATATTATTCATATTATTCTTCATATTATTCCTTATGGATGTTTACGGGCAAAGGGTTTCCCCTGAGCGCTTGGAAAGCCCAAGCAGCCGGTGTCTCTGATTGGTCTATTGAGATGGGTGTTATCATTCTACCCCGAAGAGCTGAGCAAAGAGCGAGAGAAGAAAGGACAGCGACACGTTTGTCACTAGGGATACATACTAAATAGTTTTCCTCGGGGGAACAAACTGTAAAGATCCGCGCCAGCCAGTCATGCCTTACATTCTTATCAGCACTCAGATACGTCTGGTACGTATTTCAGCGTTTTTCCTGACAGCTAGATGGGTTCGGGACTTGCACATTCCACCAAGAGACTTTGGTGCGAAGGATATTTTTTCTAAAGCGCATGTTCAGTGTTGTATTGACTACGCTTTCCAATGATCCATTGAAGTAACACGTTCCGCTGTTTTGTGAAAAGAAAGCTTCGGCTTCGGACAAAACAGTTTCTGTAGTTTTGTATTGAACGTTGTCGCTGGCTGCATTTGCTGTGTGACGGAATGATATATTGGGGACTGTCAGATCATCTGGAAACAATTATTTGTGCAGTTTACATTCTGTAAGACTAACGTTCACGTTGTGTCTGAACTTAATCTTGTATGTATGTTGCCTACCACCGGAAGCTTTATATAAAAATTATGGTAATATGTTGTCTGCAAATGTAGGAGACGTCAGAGGTGTAATGTGAACCTCAGCAATTCTTCTTTCTTTATCCAAGAGGGAGGATAATAAAAAGAGACATTCAGGCCAGCGGTACAATATGTTTTCTTTTTCAGGAGACCGGACCTACGATAGTGGGAGACGAATATTCTGATCCAGATGTAATGAACTACCTTGGAGCTAGAAAGACGACTATGCTGGGCAACAACTTGTGAGTGGAAATTATTGGCATTAATGGGAATGTTACACATGGAACAGACAACACACAACAGAATAGTGGAGTTGATTAAGTGAAAACATCATTTCTACACCTACATGCATCCTATTGGGTGATAGCCGCTGAGCTGAAAACAACATATTGGGGGGCATTTTCGACCATGTTCTTTGCCTTGTCTATCTTTCTGTAAAGCAATGATTTTTTCAAAAATGTTTTAACTGTGATGATGGCATGCTTAAATAATGCTGTCAATATTTGTACTTAGTATGAACTTGTGTTCTGATGTTTCACTTTTTCAAATCTTGTAATAAGTTTTTCACATGTCAAGTTTTTGTGTTCATGGGAAAGTGTGTCCAGCCAGGCATTTAACTGTATTTGATTAATAGGTTGATCGGCCACACCTCCAAGATGGGAAGACAAAATGACATAAATGATAGGAGGCTTTGAGGTGTCTTTTACTCCTTGGTGTACACTGGTTAAGTCCTTGTTTTACCTGTTTTTATAGCTTGTACTAACACAGAAATAGAAAGAGCCAAGTCTTTTAGCAATACGAAGAGCCTGGAAAAGAAAGTCAATCTGAAAATGAAGTTGTGTGAATTTCTCAGTGGGGGTGGGTGGAGGCTGGGCAGAGTTTTCTCAGAGCAGGCATACCTCAACCATCTCTATGTAAATAAGTGCATATATGAGTGATTGGATAGTAGAAATATGGGACGACCGCCAACAGCTCTTTGGAGGTCTCAGGGGGCACAAGAGGGCATTTGTTAAACAGAATGGAAACCATTTGAGCTGGTCTAAGTTTTTGTTGGAAAGATGGAAGCCAACATACCAAAGATAAAAGACAGACGGGCTGTAGCACACTGGGAACAGTAAGACACTGCTAATGAATGTGGCAGAGGGCTTGGTTTGATTAAGGCATTAAGTGAATGGGGTTCACATCACTTTGTCGGTATCTGCTTTTAACCCTTCCAAAATGTGGAGGGAGTGGCTCAAACGGTCACCCCCCTGAGCACTGTGGCCCAGATTCAATCCCAGCCGTGTCGTCAGCTGTTGATGCCCAGGAGTCCATAGCAGAGGAACAAATTGGCTTTGTCCACTGAGGGATATAGGGGAGGGCAGGTAGGAGAGGGTTCATTGCCCATCAGCAGCCCCTGCTGGTCAATTGGGCACCTGCGGTTCTCCCTTCATGCAACTGTGTATGAAATGTCCTCCACTGGTCCAGGTCTGAACAAGCTTATCATGGGCACTGCAGTATGTAAAGAATCAGTGGCTGACATTGCATATTTCGGAGGAGATCACGTGTCTGTCCACACTCTCATGTATTGACAGTTGTGGCTGCAGCAAGAGGAACAGGGTCTAAGGACATAATTGGGAGAAAAATGGGAAAAGCACTGGGTATTCCAAATTTAAAAAAAATGTGGAAGGGTGTCAGTACTATCAGAAAGATACCAGTGAAGTTTTCTACTTATTCTGTTGCTTTCTCTGTCCATGTAGAACTTTGTGATACAAATTCACCTTGACTAGTTAGTTTCTCAATTAACAGCACATTAAACTTAATTAAGACAGCAGCCTAAAATCCACACATAAATTCATAAATAAGCAGTATGCAGAGCCCAGAAACCAAATGGAAAAAACTTTTCCATTAAAACCGAACTGTTTTATTAAGTTATAATTAATTAGTCATGTAACCAAGCACTCAATTAAGCTTAATTGAGACAGCAAGCTCAGATTTGTTTAAGCGTTAGATACAGGCAAAAACATGTTGAATTAACTGCCTGTACTTGTAACCTTTTGTTAGCACAAAGACACTCCCAACTATGTATTTCCTGGGCAAATACCAGTCAAGAAATGTTACAAATTTCTCTTTGAGTCCATCTGGATCAAGTTCAAGACCTTGTTACTAACCTTTAAGGGACTCAATGGATCAGCCCTCGGTTACGTATGTATTTGATTGGACCTTGCTGACAAGATGCTCTTGTGCCTTGCAGCTCTGAGTACCACGTGGACGATCCACCCCGGGTGGTCCTGAACAAGCTGGAGATGATTGGTTACCGGGTGGTGGGCATGACCGGGATGGGTCAGACGCTGGCATGGTGCCTGCACAAGGTGACCATGTGACTGGCACTCCCTCCCACTCTGCATAATGTGTGCCCCCAGCAACTGATCCAGGATCAGCTTGCCTAACCCTAATCCAAACCCCTCCCATTTTTTTTTTAAACCAAAGGTGAGAACTGATGTATTTATCCTGTTGTTTCCCACCTATTGTTATTGTACAACCAGAAAGAATGCCAGGTCTATGATACTGGAAAGCAGTGTTAAATAATACAGATAACATGTTGTGTAACATCAACTAATTCATGCATTCTTCAGATGTAGTTTACAGTTATGAGATGCACAGCCTGCTTGTAGTTGATCAGACTCTGGGTTGAGGCACAATATAAAGCAGCTGCAAAGACCATCAAATTCCACTCCAATAAAATATTACAATCCCACAGACATCATGACTCGTTTGTTCCTCTGACCAATCAGGTGTGATCCTATGTTCCCGATTTTAATGCTTGGCAAAGAATAACATTGGATGTTTGTTTACTTATCCATAATAATGTGAATATGTATTACAGTACTTGTGCATATACTTGTTTTCTGTGTGTTCTCATAAACTGCTTGATTGTTGAAATAATGCTGCAAGGGCTGAAATAGGTTTTTCCACTGAGACGCCCTTCCCACTGAGGTTAGGGAAGAATGTCCTATATCTAAAAACAGAGGGATAAAAAAACTAAAATGGTGACTGCACAGAGATTGGAAAGACCAACTGCACAGCCTTCCAGAATCTGCTCCTGCAGCAGTGAAGGGGACTCACACAAGCCGAAGACCAGGCTGTCCCTTCCCAGCATGCAACAGCAGTCCACTCTCAAATGGTGGACCAGGTAAATATCCGCGCTGGAATTACGGAAGGAAGTTGTGGTCAAACTTGGTAATATGATTAATTTGCGTTAAAACATTAACGCTTCCAGAGTTTAGAGTAAAGTTTCCAGATTAATCGCGAACGAGCGTTAACGCGTCAACGTTGACAGCCCTAATAAACACAAAAATTCATCAGCCGTCTCTGCTGTGTTGCGTTCTTTGCGCGCTTTTATGATGTCACGCTACTTACCTAGCTGACGCAGCAATCGCCATCCAGCATACGCCCCGCCTATTAAGTAGGGTACGGTTGGCAGTGGAGACACAAGCCGCACCAGGGTTTACTGTACCAAACCGTTACGTAACGAACCTAACTGTACTGTACTGCCTGTTGGAAAAATGTTCGTAAATGTGATGCCACAGAGAGACAAAAACAGATTTTCAAACATACCATGTCCCAGGTGTTAATTGTCAGGTGTTAATGTGCCACTAGCGGGCAGGTATGGTTTGGGAGATCAAAGTATATATATCAGCAGTAACCTAGAACAGTGGCCAGCAGGAGACACTCCAGACGTCATAACCCCAATACCCTGTGGCATAGGTGCCATTTTTCAGATGAGATGTTAAAGAGAGGCCCTGACTCCCATGGTTATTAAAGATTCCATGGTACTTTTAGAAAGAGTTGGAGTGGTAACTGTAGTCTTCCTACAATTGACTGGCATCAAAATGTTTTACGTTCCCTACCCACCTTGTTCCCCCAGGTCACTGCTGTAAAAGAGCTGAGTTTACATGCTTCAAATAAGTGACATATCCAGTCTATGAACTTAGAATTCATAAACTGAGGTCTCATACAAATGCAGAACCCTGGGATGTTAGAGCAACGTAAAATGTACATGTTCAATAACAGGGAGAGTTTGAGAATAAGTGAACAGTCAAGAGGGGATATGGGTTAGTGGAAGAGGCTTGAGAGTAGTTCTCAATTGAAGTACATGCATGTACCTTTCATTTTGTCTGTATCTTAAGAGTACTTTTGTCTTATACCATACATTGTTTAATGGCTGTAACAGTCCTATTAAATAAGCAAATGTAACCTCCCTAAGGGTTTTCCTTGGAAGGGGAGTACAGCAGGGGTTTCCTATTTCTCTGTTTTTGTTGGCCATGCAGAGTTCAGTATTTCATATCAGTAGGGATTTATGTCAGGGGAGTATGCTTTTTGATAGAGAGCTGAAAACTAGCCAGCTAGCTGATGATACCTATGAGTTTCTGAAAGAAAACTCAGATATACTGAAGTTGTTTGCCATTAATAAATATGGCTACACAGGACATTGGGACATTGGATATCCCAATCAAAAATGTTGTTCCCCTTTTTTTAGGTGAAAAATTTGTAAGGATAAAACTCAAAGATACACTTTAAACGTTGATCCAATTTTAGAGAAAACAAAGAAAACATAACTCTTGGTTACTTAGAGGTATATCCTTATATAGCTGTGTTTTGCTGTCCCATCCAGTCTATTTCTCAAACATTATCTCTTCCAACAAATTTCAATAAAAACAACTCTGCAAGATACCTTGTAATGTTTTTTTTACATTAATAAGCCACATTACTTAAACATTAGTTGTAATACTAAATAACAGTAGTTTGAATTTTGACCTTCTGCATTTAAAATATTGGATTAGATAAATTATAAATGACAATCAATAGAAAATTAATAAAAAGAAAAATCTTGTCTTGTGGAATCACCATCCCACCACCAAGATTTTATTGGAACGCAATGTTTTGAAACTTAAATAGTAAAATTTAACTTGTACAATGTTACCAGAATAAAAGGGCTTTCGTTCAAGACAATGGATGAACGGATGAGCTCTTCCAGCTAAATGCTCACTAGATTATCTGAATATTGCGTTATGTGAGGTTTCGCATGCAGTTGCGTAGTGATGTCACGAGAGGGCAGGAGAGTGGAGCAGGAATGGGAGAGAAGGAAATTACGAAAAATGGAACTACGCAGCTGAATTAAGCAGGTGAACTGAGAAATGAGTTTGAGTATTGCTTAGACACAACACTATAGATGATTTGAGGGTGTCTGACATAGGCTATACTGCTTTATTACTATGATGGTAATAAGACAAAAATTGTGTGTATTACTGATTTGTTGCCGTTACCGGCTATGTACCACATCCATAAAATGAAACCTTAGCCTAATTCCAATTAGTTTCGGTTGAAACAGGGGAACATATATTGTAGTGATTGAATGGTTTAAAACAATTAAAAGCAAAAAAGGCACAGAAGTTACTTGATGTTTTTATTTTTTAAATCCAACAGAGTGATTACCCCTGTTTTTATGTATAGTGCTTAAATGCATAACTGGAATTTTATTTTGTCAAGTCAACTTGATGTTTTATGTGTCGTCTGTATGATTGTTTTTGAGGTTGTTAACGCATTAATTTAAAATGACGGTGCAGTGAGGTACTGCGTTATATGTCTGATGACGATGCAAAAAAAAAAAAAAAAACATTTGTATACCCTGATTTGTCTATTGTGATGGGTTTACAGTGTTGCCGTTCCGAAACCGAGCATCTGAGGAAAGTGCTGGCGAAGACAAGACAGCGACACGTTTGACAATAGCGGTTTCCACTTGACAGTTTCTTCCGGGAGACGATAACGTGCAAGCTAGTCATGCCTTATATTTTTGTCAGCTCTGAGCTTCCCCTGGTTAGTATTTCATTTTATTGTGAGAACTAGCGTAGATGCGCGCAAGAAGCACACTTTGCAGAATTCAATCAGAACGCTTTCTAAAATAAAATTTAAAATAGACTACACGTTCGCAAGGGTAGCCTTGTTTCTGAAGTTGAGGTTGTTTATTCGTCTTGTCAATAGCTTGACACTATTTATATAAAATGTATGTGTTAAGTTTATATGTAGGCCGCAAAATGTTTCGGACGACTTTCGTTGTAACATGCAATACTTTCGTTTTTCAAGACTAGAAACAGCCGAAGAGACGTTCAAGTTCATTTCTGTATTTTGCTGAATCGTCTGTGTGTGTACGTACGTACTGTTTCAGGAAACTGGACCTACAACAGTGGGAGACACAACATCCGATAGAGATTTAATGCAAGCGCTTGGAGCAAAACTAGGATATGTCCGGGGAAACAAGTGAGTGGACCTTAGCCTACTGGTATTCATAATTATACCTTCATGAATAGGACTCTAAATAACTGACATCCAGGAAAAATGGAAAAGACTTTTCCATTTTATATGTGATGCTGCTGGTTTTTGTCTGTATTTATTACTGTTTTCAAGTAAATGCGTAGCTTATAGCCTACTGACACATTTGCCTCACAAGAACATGTTCCGTAGATTTTATATTTTTAGAGCCGATTAGCCAATCTTTTTTGGCTATGTTAAGAGGCCGAAAAAGAGAGTGTGAAAGACCAGCTCGATAATTGTTATATTCAGGTTTCTTTTTCAGGGTGGGAGTGTATAGGTGGAGTCTGGGTAGAGTTTTCCAGGAGTGGGCGTGTCTTAATCGGCGTAGGGTTTCTGTGAGTGTTCCAGAGCACAGTGCATTCTCACCATTCACAGTGTGATTCATGACAGTAGACAAAAGCAGACAAATGAGTAATCTAATCATTAGGTACCTCCAGTTAACGAAAAAAGTGTATCTTCAAGCAGTGAGACGCAAACGGTCCGCAAACTGTGGGAGGCTCGCTTTAACAGAGAAAAAGACTTATTAAGGAGCTGTGCATATTATTAAGAGAGCGCACTTCCTTCTCGGTATGCGGAGCCCAGAAAGTGAAATGAAAAACTTTAGGAAAATTCCAGACTTTTGGAATTTATTCCAGTTCAATTTCTGGATTGGAATTGGAATTAAAACTGAATAAGCTTCTAGGATGCAGAATTTAAACATGAGATGGAATCATAAAATACTCAACAGAGAGATTTAATCATTTGTATACTTACTTTGCCATTTAAACAGCATCTTTCTGGTCTAAATATCTTTTCTTTCACACTGAAAATTCCTTCCAAAGGAGTGGATGAGGCAGGTATGTAGTAGACCAGTGGATCAGTGTCCCCAGATAAGCATGGTAGGTTTAAGTTGGAACTGCATCTAAAGCTTCAACCATGGGTGGGTAGGGGGAGGGTGAATTTAGTGTTCACATGTGCAGACAGTTTTGTCTGATTCCTTGGTGGGGCTGAAGAACTCTTTGATATGGCAGTCATCTTCAGAAACAGGTGAGCTTATCTGCTTGTTTCTTTCATGACCCAATGTCCCAGTCCAATTTGAAGTGTGAATCAAGACTGGCAGGTGTTACTTGAGGATGGTTTGGGTTTGCTGACTGTGTAGAGATTGTCTAAAAATTCTCCAGAATCATTGTTTGAAACTCCCAAGTAGTCTTCAAAAGCAAGGAAAGGGTGACCAAGAAGAAGTCTCTGCAAACAATCCAGGGTCAGAAAAAGCAAGGCGGTAAATCAAAACTACCGTAACAAGCACAAGCCAAAACATCTCACAGCACCACCACCCTCCTCTGCTTCCCTTTCCCTGAAGCATTTTTAGCATCTCTTTATAGGCCTGGATCAGGATTAAGGATCAGTTGTGTCTTTTATTCAGGAATGTTTGATCCAATGTATTCTGGGAAATGTATTTTTCCAAATGTTTGACAAATTTGAAATTTCAGCTATATACAATCCTATCGTTAAATATTAGCAAACAACTGTGGGTCTTAAAAATCTTAAGTGTGTGTTTTAAAATGAAATGCTTCAGTCATATTTCGAATATAGTCCTTGTAACAATATGCCATTGATAATCAAAGTAAACATTACTTATTGTGATAAATGAAATAAATTAGGCATTGGGATATTGTTGAATTAAGTCTAGAAATTCTTCCAGAAATTTATCAGCAATTCACAATTCAATACAGAACTGATCTAACCCTGGTCAAAAGTATGGTATGCAGCAAATGAAGTTGCGACAATCGAATGTAGACAAACAGATGCTGAATGTAAAGTGTTTGCCCTTGTTTACACCATATTGATAGGGTGGTGTTGTGTCTCACAGCCAGCGTGTGTACTTTGTGGAAAACCGACCCCGGGAGGTCCTGGACAAGCTGGAGCTGTGTGGTTACCGGATGCTGAGCACGAGCGTAATGGCTAATACCATAATGGTGTGGTGCCTGTACAAGGAGGCTGCCAGCTTTCCCTCTTTACAGTGACTGTGGATGCTTTCAGCCCCCAGTAACTGATTCAACATCAGTTTACCAACCCCTAATCCAAACCCCATACTTTATTTCAGCCAAATGTGAAAACTAATGCTAGATAGGTTCTGCCACCAAAAACTGGTCTACACCCCTAACACAAGAGATTGGAGCTCCCAGGATCAACCACAGAACTGCAGCCTAGGGTGGGAGGGAGTGTAGGAAGAGGTCAGACATTCCTGATTTTAAAGCTTGCCAAAAATGACTTGGTTTGTTTGCATGCTTGTTTTCCATAATAATTACATAAATTCATTAAGGTGCCTGTAACAATGCACTTGTTTTCTGTGTATTCACATTAACTGTTGAAATAAGGGTCCAGGCTGGGCTCAGGAGTACTTGGCAGCAATGCTGGAAGAGCTGAATTAGATTTTTCTCCAGAAACATCTTTACCTTTCAGCTGATGTTAGAGATGCATGTCCCGCATTCAAGAACAGAGAACTAAGCAAATTAAAATGGCAAATGCATAGAGAATAGGAAGACCAACTGCACCATGTTCCAGAATGGTGGGAATTAAAGGTAAAAAACTGAAAAGAATGAAAGAAACATGCTGTTTATCAGCATGGTGGAGTTGACATTGTTGGGCCAGCAGGGGGTACTCCAATCACAATAAATCCAGTGCCACAGCACTGTGGATACCATTCTTCAGATGAAACATTCATCAGAGGCCCTAGCCTGCCGTCATTTATGATTTATTTCCACAGGTCGTTGCTATGAAAGTGAACTGGGTTCTCAGCCTGCCCTCCTGCTGAAATAAATGAAATGTCCTGATCAAGATCTGTCAGACTTGCAATAAATACCACTTGCATTCATTATTATGCAACAATGCTGTGCTTTATGTTTGCATCATGAATGTATCCTGTGAGTACAGTCAGTGCTATGCATATTTCTTACAGGGTTAACATTCCTCTGTCATCACCTCATTTCATAAGTAACAAATACACTTCAGGCACCCAGCTGCAAGATATTTCTCAAAGTGAACATCACATGAATGCTGCTCCTAAGCAGTGATCTCATCAATCTCCAGGTACAGGTTCACATTTTTTTTCCATTTGACATCCCAGAACACGCACACATTTCACAACATTTGTGTAAATTTTACGTTAAAAATGAACAGTCACGTGTAAACCGCCAGCCAAGTCTGCAGGATCGTATTCACCAACCTGCAAACCAATAACTGAGCTTCAGATGCCAGCAAGTCCTTAGAAAATGCCTTGCAGAAATGCTGGACTGGTATGTGTTCCATGGACTTGAAACAATAAAATGTTTTTTCATTATAAATGCAGCTTTGAAGGAAAGAGATGTTGTGAGCACAATGAATTTCAGTTGTTGTATGGTCTGGGAGAAGTGTTTTCTTCCCTGGAGCACCTCCGTGTGTAAGGTTCCTTATCAACAGACTGTTGAGCAAACATTAGCTGGAACACAGACCCACTCAGAGTATTTACATTACAACATGCTCGACAATTAATTTATTAATCACAAACAGTTCAAGGCTAGGAGACCTTTATATCTAGACCTTTCCAGCATTTCAATGCACAGACAACGACATGGCACATTTTAGACAGGTGAAGATTTAACCAGCTCAGATCACCAAACCAGCCATTCGATGCAAAATGGGAAATTCTCTTGCAAAAGCACATTAATTTCACGACTCTTTTTGGCTCATTCAACACGGTTCTTTTTGACAATTACTGGAAATACAAAAACAAACAAGATTACCACAGACCAAACTTCAGACAGTCCTGGTGCACACCCTTGTTTACAGGTAATACTGACAAACCCAAATTTGATTATGTTTGGGATACACACACACACACACAATATTGTAAGCCGTGCTCACCACTACAGCATACTGCCAAGTCATGAGTAAACTAAACTTGTGACTAGAAAGTTACAAAATTAAGTTCCAGGCAGGATACCCTGTAATACACATTGACTGAAGCGCTTCTGAAAATATTCTCTATAAAACATTTACTGTAAATAAGAAAGCAACGCTTGATGTGATGAGAAGTTTGGAATAAGGAATAAAATACATTCATAATATCAATTTTGGAATAAAATTTGACACAACCAAAATTCATAATTTCGTTTACTGTTACTTTTTGCTCCTTTAGCAGAGCAATATACAAAGCATTAATTCAGAGTGTATACAATAAAGTGGAATGAAAAGTTGGATGAACAGGGCAGTGAATCCATGCAATATCATCTCCAGGTGACAGATATCTAGCAATTTATTTCAGTTCCTGACCTGACAGTTTAGATCGAGACTAGAAAGAAGGTGGAAGTAAGATTTTAAATAAGGAACGACATACATTTTGAAACATTTTTTGGAGTTCTCCTTTCAGACGCAATACTGAAGAAGTTTGGCATATTGCTCAATTCTACAGACTCTCGGATTCAGAATGTGTTCCTCCTTATCGTGTTCATATAAAATTCCAAAATTGACCAACCAACCATAAAACACTTTTCGTAGGAATAGTGGCAGGTGTATAACTATCAAGAGGTACCCAAAAAGGCTAAATTAACCGAATAGCCAGACAGCAAAATCAGCTCTTCTATCAACTAACTGGAAAATCCATTTATTACAAAGGTACTGGTAGAGAAGGAATTTGGTTGTTGTTAATAAATACCCTAATGCTAATGGATGGACTAGCACTGATGCCGAAGGTTACAGGTGCAAAGTCAAACAATGACAAAGGGCTTCACAGGCTCAAAGCAAACACAAATGACAGCACCAGAAAGTTTCGTAACAGGCTATATGTACGCAGGACTTCGAATTAATCAAATATTTCACACTCCAAACCCGCAGAAGCAGAAGATTTATGAGATACGGCTCCTGGGGCCTGGAGTATGGCATTGGACATTTTGTCTCTTCCTTTCAGCGTTTTTGCATTTTTCTGTTTGTCAGCATGCATTATGCAATGCCATCGATGCGTGGAAGCATTCCAGCCATGTGTCGGACGGGCAGGTTTCTGTTGGACTCATGCCAATAGTGAGAGGGTCTAGAGCATGCCGTGAAGGGGGGTTTCAACCCCCAATCGCTTACGCTTTCACCAAATGATACACCTGCTTAGAAACCACAAGACCTTCTGGAAAAATTAAGGATTTGAAAACTATCCCAAGGGAATTGTTGGTTGTTCCTGCTCAGCGCCAACTGATCAGGAGACTCAGGCAGAGTTGTAGAAGTCTACTTAGAGTGTAGAAGATATAAGTATATCTTTATAGTTATAGAACCAACCCCTTTCTCTTGGTTTTACCTAATCAGAGAACCCCTATAGGTGCCTTTTGACTTGGCAGTGGTGCACACCAACATCGCCTCAGGCAGCATTAGAGGTCTCAACTCTCCAAACTCTAGCCCAGACTGAAAGGACTTTAACACCTCTTACTTTCGGTTTTACTTGTCAACTTGTAGAGTTAATCACAGCCAAAGGAAGTATCTACAAAAGTATATAAGAAAGCTTATTTGCAAATTCCTGGCTTGTTTTTGTTACCTCTAAATGGGGCTTACTTACTGCTCTACATGGTTAGGGCAGGCAATCCATTAGAACAAAACCTGCCAGTAATGGAATAGTGAAGGACTCAACCTGCACAGACATACTGATGCTGTTTCTTTCATATGTGGTGCAGAAAACCAGGCTTGGAAGACCAGTGAAACCAGCGGCACCAATGACGTAGGCCACAACAGCGCCCCCTATAGGCTTTGAGGTGTGCTTTCTGTGCTTGTCACTCTGGACCCATGGACACTGTGTTTGACTTGTTTTGTCCGTCTATTTGTCTGTATCAATGGGATGCAGTAAAAACTTGGAGCCACTGGAGGATGATGGATGAATCAAAGGAGTGAGGGTCTGCAATTTCTGAGGCTGCCACACGTAATAATGAGGGGCAGTGACTTTCAATTTGAAAAGATGCTTTAACACACATCAAACGATTATTCGTCATCTCACAGACAACAGGTGCTTTGACCTTTACCATTTACGAGGACATTTAGTATAAACACTAGGGATGTAACGATATATCGAATTTCGCGATATCGTGAAATGTCTCGATACTGTTGTGGGATTGTGACAAAATCTACCAGGATATTACATGGTTATTTCGCTAGTATAGCTGCGTTCTACTATCTCTCCTTGTCGAAAATTGTATTGTTTTTGTTTTGCAATTGTACCAGGGGCAGTTTGTTCCTTAGGGCAGTCGGGTGATGCACCACCAAAGGGGGAAAGGGAGGGAATTTTTCTATCACATTCTACCACGGTGTTATGCTAGCTGTGACTTTTCTAGACAGTTTTTCCTGCCTCTGAATATCATAGTCCAATCAGTGTCAAGTCGTGTTCCGTGGAGTACCACTCCTTTTGAGCGATTTCAGTCTGGTTGAAAATCGCCCAGATTGCTCTGATGTTAAGGCAATTTTTTTCAAACTGCAGGCACTGCAATGCAATCTGTATGGGTTCTGGGTGGGCTTACACAAAGGTGCTTTTGTCATACATAACCTGGTGAAGGGATCGCCGGGGCAGCCAGTGATCTTGTCACATTCAAGGTCCTCATGGCTATTGTTACCTCAAATCAGTGCAACTCGATCGTGTCATTAAGAGAAATACCGTTCAGTCATCGTAGTAATCAGGATAAATTGGCAAATAAAGAATTAGGACCACCCAGACCAAATTTAAACATCAAGCAAGTATCTACAAAGGGGGGATTTTTGCAGAGCTGGTATGAGCGGAAAACGTAGCTAGCAGGCTGCGAAGTAGCTAACACTTTGTTTGCAATTTGACAATGTCAAGTTAGCTAGCTGACTAATTTGCTCAATGCAATGTGACAATGTCTAGTTAGCTAGCTGTTAATGTACCCATTGAACGGGTCACATTAGCCATCATCGCAACAATTGCACCCCCCCTGAGAGATTTGGCAGGAGCCGCCACTGTATTGTACATAAGCTCAATCATTCATTGACAAAGACAATTCATGCCAATTTTTGCACATGCTTAGGTCATGGCTGGCTACTTTTATTTTATTTTATTAAAGAAGGAAAGCAGAAGCACCTTAAGTTAAAAGGAAAAACAAATATTATACAAATAAAAATGCTGATTTATTATTTAATAAAGGTCATTTTTTAATATCGTGATAAATATCGTATCATAGACTTTTTATCGTGGCATTATTGTACCGTGAGTTTTTGGTATCTTTACATCCCTAATAAACACACACAATAATTATGAAATTAAAAGCACAGAAAGCAAAGACATGAGGAAATGTCCTTTCTTGCATGAGTCCTTAGGCAGGGGCTCACAGACTGAGCCATCAGGGTGTTGCAGGCAGTTGGAAGTTATTCTAACCAGGCCTGAGATAACTTCAGACCACTGACCTCCTCTAAGCCACCCTTATTCTGGGGACAATCTGTGGGTTTGACTAGTCAGGAAGGGAGACAGCAGAAACACATACCCCATGTCCCTGTCCTGGTAAAAAGACACTCATAAAGGACTGGAATACTCTACCAGGAAGTGATGCATTAGTGTGGTATATTGGTTAAAAAGCAGGGCTCATAAGTAACCCACAGGTTGTGAGTTCGAGGTGGGGCACAGCTGTTGAACCCTTGAGCAAGGTACTTAGCTTGAACTGGACCACCCATCCTTAAGACATGTAGGTTGCCTTGGACAAAGCATCTGCTAAGCAAACATACTTTATGATCCTGCATTGGATTCTGCAGCGATGACAGCTTCAGGAAGCCTCATTCTGAGAGCGCCACTCCTCATTCGCTGTAAGGGTGGAAGGCGACAGGTGAGGCTGACGGGAAGCACCCACTGTTATCAGCACTCTTACCACACATAATTTCACCTGCATGCCGCGTGCCTGTAGTTTCTGAGATGAATGCCATTCCATGCAAAACAGATCAGTGTACAGATAGTTCTCAGGAAACATATTTGAGAAGCTTCTCGCTATTGATCAGTAAGTGTGCGGTGTGATACATGGCCACTAGAATGCTAAACAGTGGCTAAATGCAAATGTTCGTTATACAGCATTTCAGGAACCCTGGCCATAACAATCTCAGCAGTGGTTTATTTTACAAACAAAAGACTCATCATTAAAGGCAGACAAAAAGCCACATGAGACATAACATCGTCTGCATAACAATGTTGAGCAGTTACATTCCAAATCTGCAGTGCATGTAAACCTTCACTAAATGTTCACTACACTACTGACTACTCTTCACTACAAATATGGGGACACATTTCTCTGAAAATTACAAGCCCTCCTATGTGCAGGAGGATTTAGGGGTGTCTTGGATTGTCAACGCCTCCTCAGTAAAAAAGCAGGAAGTGGCGCCTGTAAATAAAGAGGAAGAGACCTGCTGACCTGAGGAGAGGCGTGTCAGCCTGCCCCACAGCAAGGGGACCCTTGTCATGCAAAATGCGTGCCGGACCGCCCCCCCCCCCCCCCCAGCTTTGTCTCAGCCCTAATCACCCTACTCATAGATGAGCAGGTTCCGGGAAAACCGGCTGAGAACAGGAAAACTGGGTCAAGTCGTTATGAAGATAACCAGACGTCCTGCACATAAACCCCCCTCCCCATTCTGTCCCCAGGCAACAAACAAAGACACCCCGTTGCTCCAGAAGAAGGAATGCTCTTCGCTGCTCCACACTTGTAATGGCTTGTGGGCCCACGTGGCTGGTTGTGAAATGCTGAGGAAGGGAATCAGAGACTCCCTCCCCTCTCCTCCTCTCCACTCCACTCTCGCTGAGCTGAGCTGTGAGCTGGGTGTCACCACGCCGTATGGGCTGTGCCCACCCCCTCCCTCCTCTGTGAAGAGAAGGCAGCTTGGTCTCGAGCGACCACATCTTGCCGTGCCTGCCTGCATCTAAGTCACACGGTCACAGACAGAGGGGACTAGTGTGGAGCAGGACAGTATCACTGTATGCTGATTTTGAAGTGTGGGATATGGGATATAGGGCTGCTGACCTGGGACACAAAGGCTAAGGACATGTCACACAATTAGACCCAGCAGAGGACACAGAGCTTTATCACTTTACGCAAACAATCTGTGACTAAGGTGAGTTAATGGGATTGCTTTTTAATATGTGAATCAATACAGTGTTGATCCACTAAACTTTACACTGCCTGGACTGGCTAATACAGGAGGCTTGGTAATTATGAGGAACCATCAAGATGACAGAAAGATCTGTGATCCCACCCCGCTGAGCACTCCCCTTGTGTCCCTCAGTTACGGAGCTTGCTCAGTGTGTTCTGATTCTCTACTCTCTACTCTACTCTACCCCTGATTCTCTATTCACCTGCAGCTGGACCAGCTCCAGACCAACTACTACTCAGGATCAGTGCTGTGACTGCCTGTTGGATTCTCTGGCTTCCTTACAGACTCACTGGTGACAGTGCAAGTCTCGCCATCTGACAGGGAAGGACACACTTTAACAGGTAAGCCCTTTAATTCTGTAAAGCTTGAATAAACCAATCACATGTAATTGAAACAGTTCTGAAGAAACCAGACGTAAGAAGATGTAATCCCTACCTATGTTTTTGCATGTACACATTACTTAACCATCTCCTTAAATCATAAAACCAGAAAAGTGCTACTAGTTGAAAACTTAGAATCGAAAAACAAGTTCTTCATTGCAGCCTTCGAGAGACCCGGGGGCGGTATTTCCGAAAACATTGTCTCCATAGTTGAAATAAGTGTAACACTTCTTTTACGCCTCAGAAAGGAATGTTGCACTCCACTCTCACCTGTCTGCAGTATTTCAGCTCTGAGAGAGGCAAAAGCACCTCTCCGGTCCAGACAAATGGGCTTTGCATTGTGGGTTTCTATGGGAGAATATGGCAGATCACAAATATTGGTCTTCTATAAGGAAGATCAACCCGTTAAAAAGCAAAACAATGTAAAAGCATGTAATCCAATTGAAATGACAGGTGTAACAAGCTATGTATTATTTACAGTATATCCATAGATAGCTATGTATCATTTCTATCTATCTATCGTTTAATACAATGATGAAACCTTTTATGTCACATAAGAAAACAACACAGCTAATGTTGCCTTGGTTACAGATGAGATGTTTACCATTTAGCAGCAGTGCATGGTTAAGTCAACTGCTTACAGACTCTGAAGTATTTAGAGTGTATACAGTTCACTTAAATCATATCTCAGTGAAGAGATCACACTGCGGCAATTATACATATCTTCAGCTAATCTACAAAACACGGTCTCCTCAGACTCGTTTTTTAAAAAAAATAAACAAAAAAAAAAAACATCCACAAAGTCACCATGTTATTTTTCATGCAATAACTGCAAGAGTCCAACTATGTTATGACAGTCTTGGTGGTGGGGTAGTTCAAAGGTCAAAAAATTGTGTGAGGAATTCCCCTTCTTCAATACTTCTGCAAAGCAAGCAAGCAATACTATATTCAAATATTAAAAGATATCCAACACCCACTAACTGAGGAGTGTAGCAATACCAGTCAGAACAAGCCCTGATTGCAACATCATATTTGATGTCGACTGATTTTTCACTTCTGATGGGAACTGAGGGAGAGGAGGCCAATAAAAGGACCGCCACAAGCGAAAGAACAAAAGAAAGTGCTTTTATCAGCTCCACGATAGACATAATCACCCTCACATAAAAGGCAGATAAACCACCTGGTTATGCATTAACGCACAATGTGCACCACAGTTCTCTAAGCCATATACTGTACATAGGCCTAAGTACAAAAAGCAAAGCTAGGGAGCCACGTAACAGTTCACTCGGGACACCTTCAAACCTGCAGCTGACAGGTTACAAGCTGAGGTACATCAGGCACAATTCCACACTTCTGTATACTGAAACTAACAGGTGAGGACTTTCAGTTGACTTTTTCTTTGTGCTTCTTTTGTGCAGGGCCTGATTGTCCACAGTAAAATGGAACGT
This sequence comes from Megalops cyprinoides, assembly GCF_013368585.1. Lineage (NCBI taxonomy): Eukaryota > Metazoa > Chordata > Actinopteri > Elopiformes > Megalopidae > Megalops > Megalops cyprinoides. The sequence goes on along the minus strand of NC_050599.1, from coordinate 25,875,183 downwards.
GGCCTCTAGGTTGTGATCTCACATGTGCACAAAGTGATCGCCAGCTTTAGCCAAGTCTCCCAAGATGCCACTGAAATCGTCACTGTACCTGAAGTCGGCCACCGCACGCTGGCCGCGGAAACAGAAGCGCAGGGAGCCACTGTCCGTCAACATGATCAGCCTACCACTGGGTGACTTCCGCCACCTGTCCCACATCGGGCTTGATGCCCACGGTGATGCTTTTGGGGATCTCTCCTTCCTCAAGAGGGGCAACAGCTTGCCCCCGCGGGCCTCGTTCAGCGAGCAGGACCTCCGGCCCGGCGGAACCCCCCCGCCCCCGAAACCCCCCCGCCTCATCCCCGATGCCGTAGATGTCCCGGGCCAGGACGTGGGACACCACGTTAACCAAAGGCACAAGAAGTGCCACTCCATGCCTCTGCTGGACAGCGTGGAGGCAGACGAGCGGCTTGCAGTGGAGACACTCCCCAGCGTCACCTCCAGTGGGGACACAGGCCTTGCCCAGGACCCCCAGAGCCACCACGAGACCGAAGGAGCTGAGGACGACTGCCCCTTCTCCCTCAGCCTGGACCTAGGCCCCTCTATCCTGGATGACGTTCTGCAAGTGATGGACAAACTCAGCCACTGACAACATTAATGTCCCTGCTCTTTATTTATCCTCGGTGGTGGGCTTCTCTCTGTCCTGCCAGGACACACCAGCAATGGAGTGCAATCCTCCTTTCCAAAATCCCCTTACAGGGTATGAACAGAACATGAGCATTTTGTTCCAGGAACACAACTGACATTTTATGAACTCAGACCTGGATGCCCCCCTAGATCCCAATTTGAGCCACTACTGGCCAAGTCAGTGGACTGATTTGAGACACTATTGGTTGGAAGAGTGGAATGATGGCAGCTGCTATTGGTAGCCTGACTGCAATGGAAGCACATCTTTTCTGTGTCCAAGGGGAAAGCCCCAATGAGACATGTCTCTCTTGAGATGTGGGATGTACCGTTGTGCTCTTCTGTGGTCACAAGACCGCCTGACAGCAGTCCTGGCGCTGTAGACTGTGGCATACATAGCAAGACAGAGGGTGGAAGGTTCAATTATGGATATGGGACTATTGTCACACACTTTCTTTGAACTGTCTTTAACTCCTGCAGCATTAGGTAGATGACTAGAGACACGTGTTCCTATGATGCTGATCTGTCATTTAGATTTGAAAGCATATGCAATATTCATATTATGGACACCAGTGACGGCACTCTCACTGTTAACAGTATGCAAAAACATGTCAGAATGTGGACTCCACGTCATAGTAATATTTGCAAACCACATGTGGTTTGTGACTTTCGTTACATTTTATAAGGAAGGGCTTAGAGCCCTGGGCTACACTATTGGTTGAATCTTTATTGACACAGTTTATGGTAACGATGTGCAGTATGTCAATAAAAAACTTTTATTAAAAAAATACTGCTGACGGTCATGTGACATTATTTGAATACCAGGAAATAGGCAGGAGTCGCATACTTTTAATTCACTAACTTCATTACCTTCGCCAGAGGAACGTGAACTTTATCCCATGCGGAAAAAAAATGTTTCCCTATTATAACATTGATCCAAAGGTTAAAATATTTACCCTGGGACATGGCACACCCATAAATGACTATCGACCTTTTGGCGCGTTAAATCTAACCACTATGGTGTTTCCTGTACCACTTGGAGTAGTAAATTAAAGCAAGCATTACAATTCGTTTTTGTTCCCCACATCATTGTGAATTTGGCCGTCACTGAAAGTAGTAGCGAACAATTTGTATTCAAGTGAAGGAAAATGCACTACAGCGGAACTTAATTCACTGATAGTACATGTATCCTTTCGGCGAGTAATCAACAGTGTGTATTTCTATTATGCGTTGTCGAAAACTGTTTTGATGTCATGAGAAATTTTCCGCTATGGCGCGCTCAAAGTAAACCTGTGTTTCGGTAACAGGCTCAATCCAAGACGGTATACCAGTCATTGTTCTACGCCGGTGTTGTTTAATTGATTGTGAAATTGACCCTCCCCGCCGTTTCCGCTCCAGCAGTTTAACAGTGATACTGTACCTTTGCAGGTGCTCAGGACATACAGAGATTGTCCATGAATCGCTCATGAGTGAGTGATTCATTACACGCAGGGGCCCGAGGAAAGATTCCGTGACACACTTTTTAGCCACAAGCGAACAAGCTGGAAAGAATGCGAGGCGGAGACACCGTCAATGGAGAGGAAACTGCCACTGGTTCCGAACAATTACATACCGTGACTCTGCGAAGTGATCCAGTGTCTCAATTTGCGTGGGGCGACAATCTATCAGCAGCAATGTGCCTCTTGTTGAAATGGCAATTCGACCAGCCAAGTGATTATGAGGTGGATGAAAGAATTTTTCGCTGTATCACCCAGAATTCAGTATGGTATGTGGACCAGTGTTTTTCGGTAGGTTTTATTGTATGTACAAGCCGTATAAAGCACCTGGACCTGGAACGGATGTGTTCACTATTTGGTATTGCACGAAGCAGTTAGATTCATCATCAGTAGCTCCAAATAGCATAGGAAGGTCAACAACTTGAGGTGGTAAAAGGGAAATCATGCCATCTACTGGTGAAAGTCCATACAGCTTCCATAGAAATCGCTGCACAGATTAGTACAAAGTACAAGGATCTGGTTAGTGGTGTTGATCTAGTGCTGATCTAGCAAAGTACATGTTTACATGTACTTTATATGACAGGATGATGAAGTTCTAGATCATATCAGATTACCCCCTGTAAACAGTACAGTACACACTACAATGTCCAAGTGCTCTGATGAGGGACTGGAATAAAAAGAAGGAATGGCTGAGCTACGTGAGAGCTTGAGTCTTCAATTTGACCAAAAGGACCAGCTCCCATACTTACACCAGGTTAGTGGCACTCATTAGATCTCATAACATAAAGTAACAGACAAAAGAGAACCCCCAAGACAGTGACACAAAGCTTTAGTTCCTGGCTTAAGTTAATTCCACGTGGAAGCAGATTTGGAGGCTTGAATGAGATCTGAAGACCAATAAAGATGGCGATGCTCAAAATGGCGGAGGGACTGTAGTTTGGGTAAAATGTTCTCTTTGACCCCCATCCTGTGAAGTGCATGTGGTTTTGACCCCTCTACTCTCTAAAACTATGTTGGCAAATGCATTGTTTCAACTAAAGTTGCAATTATATAAAAACATAAATGTATACAGCTAAACATGTAGCTGAACCAACTTAATTGGTGTGAACAAAAACCAGCAGACACACCCACCCATCCCCAGTTTCACCCTGCCATGCATGCTTTGTGTGTTTCGAGGAAGCTACACATCAGAAGATAGTGAATCAATGCATTAGATAACAGTAACAACCACAGATATGTAAGTTTCTCTGGTGAGCAAGAATTCCTGTCATACATAATACCTGTGACATCATTCTGAAAGCATGAAAAAACTGGATGGTGTCTGATAGCTGGGATGATTGCTTTGGCTGTACCTTTAACTGCATGAAGGCAATTAGTATGATGCCAGTACAGGAGGAAGAAAACTAAAATTATTCCCAGACAAAAAGGCCAAAAAGTGAACATTTCTGCAATAAAGAAGAAGTAGAGATATAGTAGTGTAGCCTATGTTCAAGCACAAAAAGAAACTTTTAAATATTTCTGACTTTCAGCAGTTCTACATATCGATGTAGAAATTGGCTGCAAGAGACATAGGCTATCCGGTCCATATTTTTCAAAATTAAAGTTAGGGACACTTTTGATAATTCAAAGGCTGGTTCTGAAATTCATATCAATACTCTGCCACAACTGTATCATAACACGTATTACCTCATGAAATAAACTAATCCGTTTATTAAAAAAAAAGAAATAGCCTACTACCAACACATCTGTGGAACACCATACCTTTGACAGGCCCGTAGCAAGACAGAACATGAAGTGAAAATTTTACACATATCAATATTACTGTTTTTATATTTCAAACATTGATTTTGGGATAATTTGCTTGCTTGTCTGATGCATCTTTCAAGGACAAAAATATCGGGTTTATTGACCATTGTGTTTGTTTGAAACTGCAAAGTGTACTTGATTCTGTGCACGTCTGCGACCTCGGCCTGGGTAGGTGGAATCTCCGGGCTCTTCACTAATCCAAGCCCGTTTCTTCTCTCAGCAGAATGTCTATTGTGCGGTCACAATACCGTTATTACGTGTCATAATTCGAATGTACTCAACTGTATATATTTGACGGAATTAGACTGTTTCTCATTTCAGACAATTCGATCACTTGAGAAAGATACTACAGCTTACTATACCTCTGCGGACCGTGTTAGTATGGCGCGTCCACAACCAGATACCGCCAGGAAATGACAAGACTCCTTTGGCGGTTGAACATATTTTTACTACTTTTAAATTTAGTTCAAGTACCCCGTTTTTTTGACAACGAATTTTACTGTGAGTATTCCTGCAGGAGTGTAATTAATGCGAACAACATGGCACTACCCAGCTAGCTAAATATTTTTTTCCGAAATTATCGACATACATTTCTAGCTACAAGATCAATGTTTAGGTAGCTACTCCGGGTGTAAAAAAAGCATGAGTTGGAACTATGAAATTGACGAAGTAGCTTGCTAGCTAAGATGTCACTTTTCTCCCCAAATTAATCCGTGACGGAACGGAAAACAAATGAAATTGTCTTCATTATTGTTATGATGATTAGTTTCCTCCAGGTACTTCCGTTGTCTAAAATGAGGTATCTGAAGGGTAATTACAGGAGCAAAATGTAATGCTTACGATTCTACCTCTTCGCTAGCGTCACTTTGTGAAGGGGAGGACCCACAGGGCTTTGGATCTGTCTGTCGGTTCCTTCCCCCTGACATCGGCTCAGGGGGGAGGACAGACGCATGGACAGAAAGTGTAAGTATGCATTAAAGCTGATATTCCAGTCTTGCTAAAGCAGATTTGCTTTAGAAGAGTTTTAAATGTTAGTGAAATCCGATGTCTGTTTCCACCACTCTGAGCTAAAACAAATCGAACTACAGCAAACTAATTTTCCCTGTATTTTACCTTACAAATTATTTACAAATTGTTTCCAGGACACAAGCCAATTTGGCGAAAACCAAAATGAGCCGAAGATACCTGAAACCCTTTGCACTACTGAAGACTTAGAGGCTTTTACAGAGGTAATCAAATAGTTTGTGCTTGTTACCCATCCTTTCTCTCTTGAAATGTTTTACTGTTTAATGTTTCCACGTGTTACTGTAGCCCATCCCATCAATTTCCTAATATCAAATAGCCTACACACAGTTCTCTCTATGTTTTTTTTTCTTATTCAGGAAACGGATTTTACCCATGGTGACAGCGTAGACTCAGAGGATTTGACATCTTTCCGTGAGAATACTCAGGATGGCGTAGAGGCCGTTTTGGAAGAGCACCCACGTATAGGTATCTTTTCCTTTCAAGACTCTTCAACGGTGTTCTGCGCGTGTTATTGTGTTGCCATGTTTCAAAATCTAAAATCCATTTGTGTTTTTGTGATGATCATGAAGATGACGCAGCGGGCAATTCCACGTTCAGCTATGTGAATATCAGCGAGGTCCTTCATGCGTTGAACGCGTATGCCACAAGAGTAAGATTATATTATACAACGTGTATTTAATGTCTGGGGAATTATTATTATTATATTCATATTACCACGAAATAATATGGAAACATTATACTTTATCATTGCCTATGAATATTCTTGCTTGCTAGTGAGATAGTAAAGACCTAGCCTCTTAGATAAGTGACATAATGAACTGAAATTAAACTCATAAGACATTGCATTAGCATTACTTTTTATGATTTCTCCAGGGGGGCAGTCTCTTATCCAGAAAGAATAACCTTTATCTCTCTTGCATCGTACTCTTCATTCAGTTTAATATATTGAGGAGTATGTGTACATTGAGATGGGTCCATCTGACTGACTGTATCTCCAGGGAGGTAAAAGCAGCAGGTGTTTTAAAACAGAGGGTTTTTGTTGAATCTCCTTGCAGATTATTGCCAGCGTTTCTGAGGAGTGGCAATCTGAGCCTGGCATCTATGGACTGCCTCGAAATGCCGTGGTCATCATTGTTCTCTTTGATACCCTCCTGTGTTTCACCGTTCTCTTGAGAGCAGTGTTTGCTGTAAGGCTTTTCATTATTATCGTTAATATTTGCTTGTTTTTGTTATTATCTGTATACACAGTGTCTCCTTGTCCTTCATACTACACTGTAAAATCATAATTATTATGAAAATGAACAGTTAGTTGCTCATGTACTTTCACAGCAGACATCCCTAAAATGTGGTCAGTTGCAATGTTTAGCTGTAGACACAGGTAAACAAGTTACGAAGGTACATTTGAGATTCAAAGATGTGTTTTCTGGCATAGGTGAAGGATGCCCTCTCAGGTCGGAAAGATGATGAAAATCAGAGGAAGCAGCTGGAAGGTACACTGCACACAGTATTTCTTATTATCGTGGTTTATTCCCACTTCTTTCTTTCCCAACTTCACCGTGTCTGAGTTGTGACCATTTGTGCCACAGAGCAAATCAAGGCTCTTGATCAGGGCAGAGATGCTCTGAAGAAGGGAAGACGGCTGCTGGAAAAACAGATGAGAATCATGAAGAATTCAGACAGAAACAAGCTTTGCCAGGGCAGTGACCACACTCAACATCAGTAAGTGTCACGCAAGAGCCTGGTTAGGAAAAGGTGGGCTTTTGTCAATTTGTTGCGCATGTACCTAAATTCCATGTGCAAAAGAGACAGAATACTTATGAAGGAGAAAGAAGCTCAACTGATCAATATAAAACATTAACTCAATATAAATAACACCATAAACTGCATCCAAATGTTTTAAGATAAGAAATTGTTCAAATGATTTAGTAAACATGTATTGTACAGTGTATGACTTGGACATACAACTGTGCAGTTGTGCAGAGCTGTAGTTGAAATACTGTAGGCATCAGGGATCTGAAAATGAAGACTTTTGGACGTTTGGAGGCTGAATCCCTTTGTGCTGTCTGTGTTAAAGGAAGCTGGAGTCTGAACATCATGGCACAGAGACTGAAATAAAGGAGGCCCTGGGGGCTCAGGAAAATATGATGAGGGAGATGGAGCAGGAGCATCAGAAAACCGATGCCCTCCTTAAAAGCCTTAAAAACCAGGTGAGCAAGTCCCCGCTCTCCCCTTTGAATAATGGCATTTGCCTGGTGTGATGTGACTCTTGTACAAGTTTCTTGCACGCTGTCTGCTTTACAGGGGGTTTATATTAGTTTGTGTCAAAAGTTTTTGATGATTTTCTGTACCATTCACAGGTTTGTATACAGTTTTTTGACATATTGCATGAATATGTCTATGAATACCATGTATTGCCTTACACAGCAGAAATGTGATTTTAACCAAGTCATTTTAAATGACTGAGGTTGGAGATGAAGATGTCAATTGCTGGCTTATTCTCACTCCATATGATCTGTAAAATGCGTAAATTCTTTCTTCTTAGCTGTAGACACTTTAACTCAGGCAGTGAACAGCCGAGAATCAGACATGCATTTTTCTGGCACAGGTGAAGGCCACACTTGAGACTCTTAAAGAGGAGCGAAATTCACACTTGGAGAGGCAGATAGCTGATGCGTTTCATATTCAGAAGCTGGAAGGTATGTTGCACAAAGCGTGTTTCTCATCACCCATTTATTTTAGTCAATCTTTTCATTTACCATGTGTGGCCATTTGTCCCTCAGAAAAAATCAGCACACGGGAAGTGAAGCATGTTGCTGTGCGCAAAGAGAAGTGGCAACTGGAAATGCACATTACCAGCCTCCAGAACAAACTGGGAAACATGAAAGAGCTGTGTCAGCACAAGGAGGAGGCTTTACAGCAGTAAGTGTCAAAGCAAGGCACTGGTGAGTGTGGTGGTACTCCGTGTCATTCTTCTTCCCCGAAACTGTACCACTTTTTGGAGTAAGTCTAACAAACAGTTCTTTGTAACGCGAGCGACGAGACAAGATAACTTTTCTTTTGTTTTTTTTTTTAATGTTTACTTGAAAACATAAAATTATAATGTCAAACGCACGATCAAAAAACTTTGTTGCTTTCAACAGTATCTGACTCCAAACTAACCAACTTTACGTCCAATCGGAGTCACTATTAAACAGTGACGTCATATTTATATACTCAATAGTCCAACAATACAGAAATGTTTTTATCATTTATACATTACTAGATTATGCATTTTAGACTAATATAAACCTTATGAATAATAATGAAATTATCATTACCAATTTTGATTGTTTTTAACTAAACTAATATTAATCAGCTAGTTCCCCTGCAGTTCAGAATCTACTGCTGAGGCTCCCCACTGGTTCAGGATTGAGTGCTGGGGCTCCTTCAGAGTACAATCTAAGTCCTACATGCTCAGGGGACCCATGCTTAAAATGTGCATGATTTAGGATGTGAAATTGATGAATTGTGCAGCAGAATGTTGAAGCCCATTTGCTCTGTGTGCTGAAGGATTGCAGTTCATTTGGAGTCTGAGGACTGCGACAAAGATATGAAAGTAAAAGGTGTGCTTAAGACCCACACGCTTATGATGCAATCAATCGAGGAGGAGCATGACAAAACGGAAAGCTCCTACAAGGCCCAGGTGAGAAGACCAACCTCACGCTAACATGGCAGAGCCCTTACAAGATTCACTTTCGTTGAGTGTCTGTTCCTCTACACGTTGTCTTGGTTTGTCCAAAAGCTTTTGTTATACAAGTAATAGATTTGCGCTATCCATCAAACATTTAAACAATGCACAGTTTTTACAAATGTGCCATTCACTAACTTGGTTGGCTGAGTACCTGTATATTTTTCTATAACTGTTTGTCACACTCTGTCCTGACTGTCACCTGTCTTTACACAGGTCCCATCTCTCAAAAAGAAGTCAGTGGAGAACTGGGTAAGAAGGACATAATCAAACATTACAGCAAAACGCACTCGTGATGTTGTTCAAGACAGAATTCTCAGTCCTCTCTCTTGAATGAGAAATGAAGTTCATTCATACAATGTAGTCTAATTCATATCAAGTAATCTGATTGTTTTGCTTTTAATTTATTGATGTTTAGATATGCCCATTTCAATTCTCACATGAAATATCCACAAAATGTATTATTTCATATTTTTAGACAGTTGTACCGGTTATGTGGTGAACATTTGAGACTCAGTTCTATGTTTGTGACAGATTAAGATGACACTCGCTGTTGTTGATGCGGAAAGAGATTCGTACAAGGAGAAACTGATGGAAGAGGAAAGACAGAAACACCAACTGGAAGGTATGTCACAGAATGTATGTCTTATCATCTGGTAATTTTTCATTTCCCTGGATCTGAACTGTGACCCTTTGTGTTCCAGAGCAACTCAAAACCCTGAAGCAAGCCAATGATGCTCTTAAAGAGGAAAAACACCTCCTGCAACATCATACTAAGAGCGTTCAGCTTCAGCTGGACATTATGAATGACCTGTACCAAGCAAAGGACGATGCTCTACAGCAGTAAGTGTCCAGCAAGATATTGAGTACGGAGAGATGGCTTTGTACACACATAGCATTACAAATGAGGAGACAGGCACAGGAAACAAGTACCATATCTTGATATTAGCATAACTGTAGTCACACATAACCAAGCTGTGAAGCCCGTAAACAGAAGGAAGGACATGTAAAGGATGACTTGTGCTGTGGAAGGCTGAAGCTGTTGGGTTCTCTGAATTGCAGAGGGTTGGCCCAGGACAAACTGGAGCAGGAAGAGACAAATGCAGAAATACAGGATGTGATTATGCTTAAAAACATGAAGATCAAGGCCATGGAGGAGGACCATCAGAGAAAGGAGGAGTTCTACATGTGCCAGGTGGGCAATTTCAGCCAATACTGATAGTGTACAATCCCTCTTAGAACAATATAACATACATTCCCTCTTAAACAATGCATTTTAAATTTTTAATGGGGGTTTGTACAGATTGGTGGCAAAGGTTTCAATTCTAAAAAGCACATTATGGGCACACTGTATTTCCTGTATGCCATATTTAACATTGACACACAGTGCATAATGCACATTGCAGCTACATTAACTGGATTGTATGGGTGTATCTCTGTACCTCTTAACATGACTTCAGTTATTAGGTCTTGTGCTGACTGTCACCTTTCTCCCTCAGATCACATTCCTTGAGATGGAAGGTGTGCGTAAAAAGGTAAGAGGACACGGTCAGCAGGTTTGTGAATAATATTCGGTGTGAAGGAGTGAATATTAATTCTCTTGTCACTGCTTCCAGGCAAGAGCCACTGCCTTACAAAATACTGTGGAAGCAGAGAAGAGAAAGGTGGAGCATCTTCAGGAGAAGTGAGTTCATTTGCCACTGAAAGTTGATTAGCCTGTTTTGGCTATTAAGAGGGATCTGGATGGTTAATAGAACTACATGTCAAACACTGTCCATAAAAGCATTACAACAATGGAGATGGGGAAATCATATTCGCTGAGCTACAGTCCAAACTGGGAATATAGCTTCCTTGCTAAACCAAATAGCTGATGATTCTAGCAGTACGTGGATCACCATTGTCTGAAGGGTGTGCTTCTCTTGGTGTGCAGGCTGGATGAACTTACAGCTGAATTGGCTGAATTTAAGAAACCAGTCAGCAAGCCAACCCCTGACTGCTCTGACCAGCAGCTGTGCCCTTCTGAAAGAGGTAAGACCTTGCCTACTGAAGTTTTATCCCTCCTACAGGAGTCACATGGTTATTAAAGTACACTCTGCCTTCTGAGACTGCAGTCTGGATTTCACATTTAAATGATTTCAGCATAATTCACATAGCACCCCTCCCGTGAGCAGACATACCAAATCACAACTAACAAGCAACAGATTGTAAGAAAATCATTTTTCAGACTTTCACTTTGTGCAGTATTGTTAGATTGCTAAACAGTCTAATGATTGGCCAAAACAAATTGTCCAACTGGTACGTAGCTACACGATGTCCAGAAGTAGCAGTTCCAGTATTTATTATTTTCAGGAGCTTCATTTTAAACTTAGGTGTGCAAAAGCCATATTTTTGTGTTTTTTTCATAGTTGTTTCTGACAAACAGATAGGACAATGTACTAACTAGCTTTACTGTTAAAATCTGAGGCACCTCTTTTGCTAGTTGTCAAAGAAGTACTTTCCCAAACATGCTACAACAAGGCAACTGTCCTTACCCCAGTGCTGAAGCTGGCAAAATTTGGTCAACCAGTTGAAAGTATATGAGAGCAGGCAGGCAGGTGTCCACGGTTGCTGTCTTGCCTGCTGTCTACTCTTGCTGTTCATGATTTCAGATAAATATTTATGAGACATAACATTCACATCAGTGTTGAAGTGAACAGGAGTGTAAACAGCGGCAAAGAGTTTAGTTGTCAGACTTGGGAGCCAAACCTTGGTTTCCCAGTCAAAACATGAGAAATATTGTAATTCTGTATACTGCTCACTTTCCCTGATCATTATGTAATCTCTCTCTTCTAGATATTACTGCCCGGAAGACGTCCTCTGATAGTGCATTGGACGAACTGATCGAAAAGGTAAGTTCATTGTTTTTGAAGTGGTTGAAAGCGTGTAGGAGCAGAAGTGACAATATGTTACACTCATTCATACTTATCCGAAAGGATCTCTTTGTTTGTTCCGTCTCAGGTTTAACCAAGTTTAACCACCATATTTAAGCATGTCAGTTTCTTGAATATTTTCACGCCAAATATCTGTGTAGCAATAGACACAGCTACACAGGTTATGCAGAGAACAGTTGAGACTCACTTCTGTCTTTGTGATATAGATTAAGACGACACTCACAGTTGTTGATGCGGAAAGAATTTCTTACAAGGAGAAAATGATGGACGAGGAAAGACAGAAGCACCAACTGGAGGGTATGTCACACAGAGAGTATTTCTTACCTGCTGGTAATTTTTCATTTCCCTGGATCTGAACTGTGACCTTTTGTGTTCCAGAGCAACTCAAAACCCTGAAGCAGGCTAATGATGCTCTTAAAGAGGAAAAACACCACCTGGAACATCGTACTAAGAGTATTCAGCTTCAGCTTGACATTATGAATGACCTGTACCAAGCAAAGGACGATGCTCTACAGCAGTAAGTATCCAGCAAGATATTAAGGAGAGAAGGCTTTGTACACATTAGGAATGAGGAGACAGGCACAAGAAACAAGTACCATATCTTGATATTAGCATAACTGTAGTCACACTTAACCAAGCTGTGAAGCCCGTAAACAGTAGGAAGGACCTGGAAATGATGACTTGTGCTGTGGAAGGCTGAAGCTGTTGGGTTCTCTGAATTGCAGAGGGTTGGCCCAGGACAAACTGGAGCAGGAAGAGACTAATGCAGAAATACAGGATGTGATTATGCTTAAAAACATGAAGATCAAGGCCATGGAGGAGGACCATCAGAGAAAGGAGGAGTTCTACATGTGCCAGGTGAGCAATTCCAGTCAGTTTGTGCTGATTTATGGCAAAGGTTTCAATTCTCAAAAGCACTTTATGGGCACACTGTATTTCCTGTATGCCATATTTAACATTGTCACAGTGCAAAATGCACATTGCAGCTACATTAACTGGATTGTATAAATGTGTCTCCCTATGTCTTAACATGATTTCAGTTGTTAGATCTTGTGCGAACTGCCACCTTTCTCCCTCCTCAGATCACATTCCTTGAGATGGAAGGTGTGCGTAAAAAGGTAAGAGGACACGGTCAGCAGGTTTGTGAATAATATTCGGTGTGAAGGAGTGAATATTAATTCTCTTGTCACTGCTTCCAGGCAAGAGCCACTGCCTTACAAAGTACTGTGGAAGCAGAGAAGAGAAAGGTGGACCATCTTCAGGAGAGGTGAGTTCATTTGCCACTGAAAGTTGATTAGCCTGTTTGGCTATTAAGAGGGATCTGGATGGTTAATAGAACTACTTGTCAAACACTGTCCATAAAAGCATTACAGCAATGGAGATGGGGACATCATTTTCGTTGAGCTACAGTCCAACCTTGGAATATAGCTTCCTTGCTGAACCAAATAGCTGATGATTCTAGCAGTACGTGGATTACCATTGTCTGAAGGGTGTGCTTCTCTTGGTGTGCAGGCTGGATGAACTTACAGCTGAATTGGCTGAATTTAAGAAACCAGTCAGCAAGCCAACCCCTGACTGCTCTGACCAACAGCTGTGCCCTTCTGAAAGAGGTAAGACCTAGCCTACTGTAGTTTTATCCTTCCTACAGGAGTCACATGGTTATTAAAGTACACTCTGCCCTCTGAGACTGCAGTCTGGATTTCACATTTGAATGATTTCAGCACAGTTCACATAGCACCCCTCCCGTGAGCAGACATACCAAATCACAAATAACAAATGCAACAGACCGTAAGAAAATCATTTTTCAGACTTTCACTTTGTGCAGTATTGTTAGACTGCTAAACAGTCTAATGATTGGCCAAAACAAATTGTCCAACTTGTACGTAGCTACACGATGTCCAGAAGTAGCAGTTCCATTGGTATAGCCTTTGGGAGCTTCATTTTAAACATATGTGCAACAGTCATATATTAGGAGTGTTTTTATTTTCATTGTTGTTAATGATGAACAGTTTAGGTAACTTACGAGCTAGCCATATCGTTAAACTTTGAGGCACCTTCTTTGCTAGTTTTTGAAGAAGGACTTTCCCAACCATACTACAACAGAACAACTATTCTTACCTTAACGTTGGAGCTGGATAAATTTTGTCAACTTCTTGAAAGTATATGAGAGCAAGCAACAGGTGTTCACTTTTGCGGTCTATGGATGAATTTAGATAAATAGTTATGAGACATGACACTCACATCCAGAGCATTGAGGTGAACATGAGTGTAAACAGAGGCAAAGAGTTTATTTGGCAGAGTTGGGAACTAAACCCTGGTTTCCCAATGCACGAATCAGGAACATTGTAATTTTGTAATGTGATCACTCTCCCTGATCATCGTATGATCTCCCTCTCTCGTAGATATTACTGCCCCGAAGGCATCCTCTGACAGTGCATTGGATGAATTGATTGAAATGGTAAGTTAATTCTTTTTGAAGTGGATGAAAGTGTTTAGGAGTATAAATGACAAAATGTTACACTCATTCATACTCATCCAAAAGGATCTCTTTGTTTGTTCCATCTCAGATTTAACCAAGTCTGATGTATTGAAACATGCCAGTTTCTTGAATGTTTTCACACCAAATATCTGTGTAACAGCAGACACAGCTACAGAGGTTATGCAGCGAACAGTTGAGACTCACTTTTGTGTTTGTGATATAGATTAAGACGACACTCACCGTTGTTGATGCGGAAAGAATTTCTTACAAGGAGAAATTGATGGAGGAGGAAAGACAGAGACATCAACTGGAGGGTATGTCACACAGAGAGTATTTCTTACCTGCCGGTAATTTTTCATTTCCCTGGATCTGAACTGTGACCCTTTGTGTTCCAGAGCAAATGAAAACCCTGAAGCAGACCAATGAAGCTCTTAATGAAGAAAAACACCTTCTGGAACATCATACTAAGAGCATTCAGCTTCAGCTGGGCATTATGAATGACCTGTACCAAGCAAAGGATGATGCTCTACAGCAGTAAGTGTCTAGCAAGATACTGAGTACGGCGAGATGGCTTTGTACACACAGCATTACATAGGAAACAAGTACCATATCTTGATATTAGCATAACTGTAGTCGTATATAACCAAGCTGTGAAGCCCATAAACAGTAGGAAGGACCTGTAAAGGATGACATGTGCTGTGGAAGGCTGAAGCTGTTGGGTTCTCTGAATTGCAGAGGGTTGGCCCAGGACAAACTGGAGCAGGAAAAGACAAATGCAGAAATACAGGATGTGATTATGCTTAAAAACATGAAGATCAAGGCCATGGAGGAGGACCATCAGAGAAAGGAGGAGTTCTATATGTGCCAGGTGGGCAATTTCAGCCAATACTGATAGTGTACAATCCCTCTTAGAACAATAAGATTAATTCTCTTGTCACTGCTTCCAGGCAAGAGCCACTGCCTTACAAAGTACTGTGGAAGCAGAGAAGAGAAAGGTGGACCATCTTCAGGAGAGGTGAGTTCATTTGCCACTGAAAGTTGATTAGCCTGTTTGGCTATTAAGAGGGATCTGGATGGTTAATAGAACTACTTGTCAAACACTGTCCATAAAAGCATTACAGCAATGGAGATGGGGACATCATTTTCGTTGAGCTACAGTCCAACCTTGGAATATAGCTTCCTTGCTGAACCAAATAGCTGATGATTCTAGCAGTACGTGGATTACCATTGTCTGAAGGGTGTGCTTCTCTTGGTGTGCAGGCTGGATGAACTTACAGCTGAATTGGCTGAATTTAAGAAACCAGTCAGCAAGCCAACCCCTGACTGCTCTGACCAACAGCTGTGCCCTTCTGAAAGAGGTAAGACCTAGCCTACTGTAGTTTTATCCTTCCTACAGGAGTCACATGGTTATTAAAGTACAGTCTGCCTTCTGAGACTGCAGTCTGGATTTCACATTTAAATGATTTCAGCACAATTCACATAGCACCCCTCCCGTGAGCAGACATACCAAATCACAAATAACATGCAATAGACTGTAAGAAAATCATTTTTCAGACTTTCACTTTGTGCAGTATTGTTAGATTGCTATGCACTCTAATAATTGGCCAAAACAAACTGTCCAACTGGTACGTAGCTACACGATGTCCAGAAGTAGCAGTTCCAGTATTTATTATTTTCTGGAGCTTCATTTTAAACTTAGGTGTGCAAAAGCCATATTTTTGTGTTTTTTTTTCATAGTTGTTTCTGATGAACAGATAGGACAATGTACTAACTAGCTTGACTGTTAAAATCTGAGGCACCTCTTTTGCTAGTTGTCAAAGAAGTACTTTCCCAAACAACCTACAACAGGGCCACTGTCCTTACCCCAGTGCTGAAGCTGGCAAAATTTGGTCAACCAGTTGAAAGTATATGAGAGCAGGCAGGCAGGTGTCCATGGTTGCTGTCTTGCCTGCTGTCTACTGTTGCTGTCCATGATTTCAGATAAATATTTATGAGACGTAACATTCACATCAGTGTTGAAGTGAACAGGAGTGTAAACAGCGGCAAAGAGTTTACTTGTCAGACTTGGGAGCCAAACCTTGGTTTCCCAGTCAAAGCATGAGAAATATTGTAATTCTGTATATTGCTCACTTTCCCAGATCATTATGTGATCTCTCTCTTCTAGATATGACTGCCCCAAAGACGTCCTCTGATAGTGCATTGGACGAACTGATTGAAAAGGTAAGTTAATTGTTTTTGAAGTGGTTGAAAGCGTGTAGGAGTAGAAGTGACAATATGTTACATTCATTCATACTCATCCGAAAGGATCTCTTTGCTTGTTCCATCTCAGGTTTAACTAAGTTTAACTACCATATTTAAACATGTCAGTTTCTTGAATATTTTCACGCCTAATATCTGTGTAGCAATAGACACATGCAGCAAACAGTTGCGACTCACTTCTGTGTTTGTGATATAGATTAAGACGACACTCGCTGTTGTTGATGCGGAAAGAATTTCTTACAAGGAGAAAATGGTGGACGAGGAAAGACAGAGACATCAACTGGAGGGTATGTCACACAGAGAGTATCTGTTATCGTCTGGTAATTTTTCATTTCCCTGGATCTGAACTGTGACCCTTTGTGTTCCAGAGCAACTCAAAACCCTGAAGCAGGCTAATGATGCTCTTAAAGAGGAAAAACACCACCTGGAACATCGTACTAAGAGCTTTCAGCTTCAGCTGGACATTATGAATGACCTGTACCAAGCAAAGGACGATGCTCTACAGCAGTAAGTGTCCATCAAGATATTAAGGAGAGAAGGCTTTGCACACACATAGCATTACAAATGAGGAGACAGACATAGGAAACAAGTACCATATCTTGATATTAGCATAACTGTAGTCACACATAACCAAGCTGTGAAGCCCGTAAACAGTAGGATGGACCTGTAAAGGATGACTTGTGCTGTGGAAGGCTGAAGCTGTTGGGTTCTCTGAATTGCAGAGGGTTGGCCCAGGACAAACTGGAGCAGGAAGAGACAAATGCAGAAATACAGGATGTGATTATGCTTAAAAACATGAAGATCAAGGCCATGGAGGAGGACCGTCTGAGAAAGGAGGAGTTCTATATGTGCCAGGTGAGCAATTCAATCCCTCTTAGAAGAATACAGCATACAGTCCCTATTAAACAATGCAGTTTAAATATTTAATGGGGGTTTTTTACTGATTTGTGGCAAAAGTTTCAATTCTCAAAAGCAATTGATGGGCACGCTGTATTTCCTGTATGCCATATTTAACATTGACACACAGTGCAAAATGCACATTGCAGCTACATTAACTGGATTGTATAGATGTGTCTCCCTATGTCTTAACATGATTTCAGTTGTTAGATCTTGTGCTAACTGTCACCTTTCCCCCTCCTCAGATCACATTCCTTGAGATGGAAGGTGTGCGTAAAAAGGTAAGCAGGACACGGTCAGCAGGTTTGTGAATAATATTCGGTGTGAAGGAGTGAATATTAATTCTCTTGTCACTGCTTCCAGGCAAGAGCCACTGCCTTACAAAGTACTGTGGAAGCAGAGAAGAGAAAGGTGGACCATCTTCAGGAGAGGTGAGTTCATTTGCCACTGAAAGTTGATTAACCTGCTTGGGCTGTTAAGAAGGATCTGGATGGTTAATAGAACTACTTGTCAAACACTGTCCATAAAAGCATTACAGCAATGGAGATGGGGACATCATATTCGCTGAGCTACAGTCCAACCTTGGAATATAGCTTCCTTGCTGAACCAAATAGATGATGATTCTAGCAGTACGTGGGTTACCATTGTCTGAAGGGTGTGCTTCTGTTTGTTTGTAGGCTAGATGAGCTTACAGCTGCATTGGCTGAGCTTCAGAACCCAGTCAGCAAGCCAACCCCTGACTGCTCTGACCAGCAGCTGTGCCCTTCTGAAAGAGGTAAGCCCTTGCCTACTGTAGTTTTATCCTTCCTACAGGAGTCACATATTTATTAAAGTACACTCTGCCTTCTGAGACTGCAGTCTGGATTTCACATTTAAATGATTTCAACACAATTCACATAGCACCCCTCCCGTGAGCAGACATACCAAATCACAAATAATAAATGCAATAGACTGTAAGAAAATCATTTTTCAGACTTTCACTTTGTGCAGTATTGTTAGATTGCTAAACAGTCTAATGATTGGCCAAAACAAATTGTCCAACTTGTACTTAGCTACACGATGTCCAGAAGTAGCAGCTCCAGTATTTATTATTTTCAGGAGCTTCATTTTAAACTTAGGTGTGCAAAAGCCACATTTTTGCGTTTTTTTTTTCATAGTTGTTTCTGATGAACAGATAGGACAATGTACTAACTAGCTTACCTGTTAAAAACTGAGGCACCTCCTTTGCTAGTTGTCAAAGAAGTACTTTCTCAAACATACTACAACAGGGCAACTGTCCTTACCCCAGTGCTGAAGCTGGCAAAATTTGGTCAACCAGTTGAAAGTATATGTGAGAAGGCAGGTGTCCATGGTTGCTGTCTTGCCTGCTGTCTACTCTTGCTGTCCGTGATTTCAGATAAATATTTATGAGACATAACATTCACATCAGTGTTGAAGTGAACAGGAGTGTAAACAGAGGCAGACTTGTCAGACTTGGGAGCCAAACCTTGGTTTCCCAGTCCAAACATGAGAAATATTGTAATTCTGTATACTGCTCACTTTCCCTGATCATTATGTGATCTCTCTCTTCTAGATATGACTGCCCAGAAGACGTCCTCTGATAGTGCATTGGACGAACTTATTGAAAAGGTAAGTTCATTGTTTTTGAAGTGGTTGAAAGCGTGTAGGAGCAGAAGTGACAACATGTTACACTCATTCATACTTATCCGAAAGGATCTCTTTGTTTGTTCCGTCTCAGGTTTAACCAAGTTTAACCACCATATTTAAACATGTCAGTTTCTTGAATATTTTCCACACCAAATATCTGTGTAGCAATAGACACAGCTACAGAGGAAATGCAGCCAACAGTTGCAACTCACTTCTGTGTTTGTGATATAGATTAAGACGACACTCACCGTTGTTGATGCGGAAAGAATTTCTTACAAGGAGAAAATGATGGACGAGGAAAGACAGAAACACCAACTGGAAGGTATGTCACACAGAATGTATCTCTTATCATCTGGTAATTTTTCATTTCCCTGGATCTGAACTATGACCCTTTGTACTCCAGAGCAACTCAAAACCCTGAAGCAAGCTAATGATGCTCTTAAAGAGGAAAAACACCACCTGGAACATCATACTAAGAGTATTCAGCTTCAGCTGGACATTATGAATGACCTGTATCAAGCAAAGGACGATGCTCTACAGCAGTAAGTGTCCAGCAAGATATTGAGTAAGGAGAGAAGGCTTTGTACACACATAGCAATACAAATGAGGAGACCGGTACAGGAAACAAGTACCATATCTTGATATTAGCATAACTGCAGTCACACATAACCAAGCTGTGAAGCCCGTAAACAGTAGGATGGACCTGTAAAGGATGACTTGTGCTGTGGAAGGCTGAAGCTGTTGGGTTCTCTGAATTGCAGAGGGTTGGCTCAAGACAAACTGGAGCAGGAAGAGACAAATGCAGAAATACAGGATGTGATTATGCTTAAAAACATGAAGATCAAGGCCATGGAGGAGGACCATCTGAGAAAGGAGGAGTTCTACATGTGCCAGGTAAGCAATTCCAGCCAATACTCGTTGTGTACAGTCTCCCGTAGAGGAACCATATTTATCGAGTGTTATGTGATACTTTCAATTGCCTTTTCATTTAATTTAAACATTTAATGTGGGTTTCTGGTAAAAGTTTGAATCATCAAAAGCACTTGACTCTTTTGATTAATTGTCTTCCTGTACATCCTCTAAGATTGACACACAGTGCATCATGGCTGCATTAACTAGACTATGCAGATGTGTCTCTGTACCTCTTAGCATGATTTCAGTTATTAGATCTTGTGCTGACTGTCACCTTTCTCCCTCCTCAGATCACATTCCTTGAGATGGAAGGTGTGCGTAAAAAGGTAAGCAGGACACAGTCAGCAGGTTTGTGAATAATTTTCTGTGACAGAATATTAATTCTCTGTCGTTACTTCTAGGCAAGAGCCACTGCCTTACAAAATACTGTGGAAGCAGAGAAGAGAAAGGTGGACCATCTTCAGGAGAGGTGAGCTCATTTGCTTCTGAAAGTTGTTCAGGCTAAGTGGGCCATTACAAGGCATATGAACGGGTAATAGAAATGCATGTTGAACACTGGCCCTAAAAGCATTACCAGCAGTGGAGATGGGGACATCGTAATCACTGAGCTCCAGTCTAACCTTGGAATATATCTTCCTTGTTGAACCAAATAGTTGATGATTCTAGATGACTCATGGATTACCATTGTCTGAATGGTGTGCTTCTGTTGGTTTGCAGGCTGGATGAACTTACAGCTGAACTAGCTGAGTTGAAGAAACCAGTCAGCAAGCCAACCCCTGACTTCTTTAAACAGCAGCTCAGCTGCCCTGTTCTTAAAGAGGTGAGCCCTTGCCTTTTGAGGTTTCTTCCTTCCTATCAAAGTCCCGTGGTAATTAAAGTTAAATATTTAAATGATTTTAACACGTCACAACAAGTCACAGAGCTCCCCTCCCGTGGGCAGACATACCCACACAACTTGCAAATGCAACAGATTGCACGAAAGTCAATGTTCTGTCTCTCAGTTTGATACAGTTTGGTGAGATTCTTGAACAAGCTCATGACTGGCCAAACTGAATTGACCAACTGGTAATTTGCTATACTATGGCTTAAATTATATTTATCCACAGTATTGACGTGAATAGGAGTGTTCAAGGAAGCAAAGACTTTACTTGCCAGGGACCTAAACCATGGTTTCCCACTCCAAACATCAGGAACATTTTAATTCTGTAATCTGAGTGTTCTCCCTGATCATCATATGGTCTCTGTCTTGTAGATATTAGCACCCCGACAACGTTTTCTGCTGTTTATGAAATGGTAAGTTCATTGTTTTTCAAATGACTGAAAGTGTTTAGGAGTAGAACTGTCAAATGTTGCCCATTCATACATTCATAAAGTCTGTGCCTTAAAAAGCTGTAGATTCAGAGAAGGGAGAGATGGTCTACCTTCAGCAGCCTTCAGTTGTTGGAATTTCAATGAATTGAATGCGCAGTGTATTTAGTGGGTTTGACTGTAAAGTTGGATTACATCCTCACAGCTACTTTGTTCCTAGAAGGATGTGGACTGTCATTTTCTGAATGTGTTTTTAAATATTCTTGCAGGCTGGACAGCGTCTGGGATCAGATGGCTGAATTTCACACATTACCCTTTGACAACGTCAGTTGCTTTCTAATTCTCAGTGTCATCTTTAGCTATAGACATAAGTACTCAGGCTACGAACAGTTGAGACTCAGGGTTTTGTTTTCTGATGCAGGTAGAAGACAACTGCAGTTCGTGAAGAACAGACTCAAATCACCCAAAAACGTCTGAGAAGAGTCGGCAGCTGGAAGATACTGTAGATCAGATATACATATACTGTACAGAATATTTCCTCTTGCATGCAATTATTCATCATAATAAACATAAATATTCGATTTCCTTGTGTGATTTTTGTCCATTTTTGCTGTAGAAGAAGCTGCAATGAGATCAAGGTGCTCTGAGCAGAGAAGTAGAATATCAGAATATGACCTTGCAACACTAATTTGATGTTATGAACAATGTTGTTACGAACATCACTTGATGTTACAGGTTTTGTTTACACAATGCATTGTGAGGACACAATAAACAGGAATCAAGGTTAGTGTCCTGACGTTGTTGTCATGTCATATGCGATTTTAATACTCCATGCAAAAACATTCATCTTATTTAAACATATGCTTAACTGATCAAATGTAGTCATCTTAACATAAGCCAGACAACATTTCATAGACTGACGGTCATTGTAATTTCCTACACACCTGAACTACGGGACTTGGTAGCTGGAAACACAGCTTTTTGAGTAGAAGCCTTATGCCCGTGTTATGTATTTATTTTACCTTTATTTCACCAGGAAGTCCCATTGAGATCAAAAATCTCTTTTACAAGAGAGACCTGGCCAAGACAGCAGTCATACAAACTCACAACATATTAAAAATACAACATAAAGTATGACATACACAACATAATATACAAAAATCCACAACAAAGAACATCTATTTAAACTCAGTGGCCTCTTCAAAACATCAACATGCCTCATTCACCACATTCTTTATGATCAACTTAAATTTATCAATGGATATAAATGTATCCAATTTTAAATCTTTCTGTAGATTATTCCATGTCCAAGTTGTATGGTAAGAAAATGCAGTTGTCCCCAGATCTGTCAAAACCTAGGGTACGTTAAAAAGCAACCACCTGGAAGAGTGTAGCTGGTAACTACCCGAGCTGAGGCAGAAAAGGGTACAGAGGTAAGCTGGACGTTTACCCAGTATTGCTTTATAGATAAAAAATAAACCAGTGCTGTTGTCTGCGAGTGGTCAGTGATGTCCAGCCCACCAAATCATAAAGAATGCAGTGGTGAGTAAGAGATTTTGCATTTTTAATAAAATGTATAGATGCATGGTACACTGAATCAAGGCTCCGTAAAATGGAGGAGGCTGCATGCATATACAATATATCAACATAATCGATCACAGGCAGAAAAGTAGCTTCCACAGGTTTTTTCTTACCATTAGCAAAAGTAAAACAAGATTTATTTCTAAAATAAAAGCCAATCTTCACTTTGAGCTTCCTAACTAGATTAGCAATATGTACGTTAAATAAAAGCTTGTCGTCTATCCATATACCCAAACACTTGTACAAGGGCACCCTTTCAATGTATTTACCATCAGACGTGAAAATGCTAAAATCATCAAGCAACTGTAAGCGAGCTTTTGAGAGGACCATGAACTTTGTTTTCTGAGCATTTAAAACCAATTTTAAACTAAGGAGAGCAGTTTGTAGTGACTGTAATGCAGTCTGAAGCTCTTGTATCGCCTATGCTATGGAGGGAGCATGTGTATAAATGACAGTGTCATCAGTATAGAGGTGTATTTTTGCTTGAATGTCCTTACCCAAGTCATTTATAAAAATAGAAAACAAAATGAACAGATTATTTCTAAAATAAAAGCCAATCTTCACTTTGAGCTTCCTAACTAGATTAGCAATATGTACGTTAAATAAAAGCTTGTCGTCTATCCATATACCCAAACACTTGTACAAGGGCACCCTTTCAATGTATTTACCATCAGACGTGAAAATGCTAAAATCATCAAGCAACTGTAAGTAAGCTTTTGAGAGGACCATGAACTTTGTTTTCTGAGCATTTAAAACCAATTTTAAACTAAGGAGAGCAGTTTGTAGTGACTGTAATGCAGTCTGAAGCTCTTGTATCGCCTATGCTATGGAGGGAGCATGTGTATAAATGACAGTGTCATCAGTATAGAGGTGTATTTTTGCTTGAATGTCCTTACCCAAGTCATTTATAAAAATAGAAAACAAAATAGTTCCCAGAATGGAACCCTGGGGGACACCTTTGGTTATCTCAAGAAAATCAGATTTGTAGCCCTCTGCATAGACACACTGGGTTTGATCTACAAAATATTTTCTGAACCATTTAACAGCCTTAGGACTGAAACCAACATTCCTAAGTTTGTTCAGCAGCAATTCATGATCCACCGAATCAAATGCCTTAGCTACATCCACAAATAAGGCAGCGCATTGCTGTTTTCTGACCAGGGGACCAATGAGATAATTTGTCACAACCAGTGTTTTCTGTCCAGGGGACCAATGAGATCATTTGTCACAACCAGGGACGTTTCTAGCTATTGAAAAGATTTGGGGCTAAGTCAAGTTTGCCTGTGGCTTGTTCTTTTTTTTGAAGGGAGATCAGCATCGGTAGGTTGGGGAGGTTATATCTACCTTTATAATAAACAAATATTATCACACCTTTGGACGCTGCAAGTCAAGTTCCGCTCTATTACACAGTCTATCTGTTGTTTTGTTATAAATACCTCCTTTTTCAGGGCGAAAATATTCGGGGCTAGGCTTAAAATATTCTGGGCTATAGCCCCAAATGATCGGACCTAACGACGCCGCTGGTCACAACCATAGCAGCATTAATTGTACTGTAACCAGTTCTAAAACCACACTGAAAATCACTTAAAATGTTATTATCAAGTAAAAACTGTTTTAACTGCAAGTTTACCTGGGATTCAAGAATGAGAGTCTGGAGATCGGACAGTAGTTGTTTAACTCTGAGGGGTCTCCAAAGTTAAGTAAGGGGAGAACAAAGGTAGCTTTCCAACTTTTAGGTATGGAGTTGGACAGAAGACTCAAATTAAAAATATGAGTAATAGGCTCAGCAATAATATCTGCTGCCATTGTTAAGAGATAAGGATCCAGATTGTCTGGGCCTGCAGACTTTTTTGGATTAATGTCTTTCAAAGCTTTACAGACTTGAGTAACAGAAATAGGTTTAAAATCAAACAAATCCAGATTTCCATCAGTTGCAGTAGTGACATGGGACAGACGTATTTACATTTAAGCTGTCACAAATAAAATGTTTACTAAACTGACTAACCATGGCAGCTTTGTCCTTTATTTCATCTGAGCCAACCAGAATATGCTCAGGGAGACTTGAAGCAACATGTGTACCTGACAAGGACAACCTGACAATTTGTTTCCAAAATTTTGAGGGGTTATTTAGGTTCTCTGTAACTGACTTAAGATAAAACTCTGATTTGGATTTTATGATCATTAAGGTGCACTTGTTCCTTAGGGTTCTAAACGTAGTCCAATCAGCAGAGGAATTTGAAAATTTAGCTTGGGCCCATGATTTATTTCTTAAACGAATTAGCTCCGAAAGACTGTCTGAGAACCAGGGATTATCCATACCATTGATCCTAAACTTCTTAATGGGAACATGTTTATTAGAAATATACAGGAAGATTGAGTTAAAATATTCCCATGCCAGCTCAAATAACCGGAATCAAAGTAACTCTGCAAAGACCACTGGAATAGAAATTTTTAAAGTATCTTTTAAAAATGAAACAGGGTTTTGCCTTGGGAATTTTTGTATTCCTTACACAAGCAATTGCATAATGGTCACTGACATCATTGCAAAATTGCAAAATATGCCAATTGAAGTGTATTTATGAGATGTATTTGTTATAATTAAATCAAGCAGAGCAGATTTATTTTGTGCTTTAGGATTTGCCCTTGTTAGTGCAATGAGTTGCACAAGGTTTAAGGAATCACACAATTCTTTAAAACAAGAACCATTATGTCAGTGTAGCAGGAGCTACTATGCAAACTACGCCACCTTGGGAGTTGCACCCAAAGAATTAATTCTCTACCCCTTTGTGGTAACACGTTGGTTTCTTACACAGGCCCCTTCAATTTAATGAAGCAACCAGAGACGTGAATCCCATAAAAAATATTGTTTATTACAGCAAAAGCAAACACAAGTATTAAAACACACACAAAAAAAACACAGATTTTATCAATAAAAAAATAGTTGCTCCTCCTCCACGCCAGTAGGGGAGGTACGGCTGTAATGCCTGCGGGTGAGAGAGCTACCGGGGAGAGTCAGTGACTTACCGGAAAGGGACCAACCAAGCACACGTGACCGTAGCCGACACTCACACACTGCAAAATGGTGAAGTACAAGTAAGTGAAACAACCTCAGGTGACTCAATGTCTGCACACGCACACCCACACTTAAGTGAACAAAAGATCCCCTTCCGAAGCGCGCGGTCACCCGTCTCCACCGACACGGAGTCTCACACCGCGCACACACTCAACCAAAAAGAAAACAATTTTAAAACAAAACGGAGGCCGAGCCCCAACTCTACAGTTGGTTTGTCCAATAAGCTAAAGATTATCGATACCCGACACCACACAGAATGTAAACAACCCGTCGCTTGTTAGCTACTGGGAAGAGGGCTTGCTTGCTAGGCAAGTCCGTGGGTCTGGTGACACGATAAGCGCTAGGCAAGAATTGATAAAAGCTAGCTAGCTAAAACACTCAGGCAAAACAGCAGCCAGCCATCCTAAAAATAAAAATAGGAAAAGCAGTTAAAACGAGTAGTATCTCGATGTAATCTTTTCTTAGCAGGTTCTCCCCACTTTGTGCAATATATAACATGCGGAGTAGAATGCTTCATGTAGCTATCATTGCAAGAATTAAGAGGGTAAAGAGCCAGGGAAACCGTCACTCAACTACAGATATTTTACATCTTATTTAGTTTGTCACTTTACCTTGGGAATATAATGACAGCGATCTCAATCAAGCAGCGCCCGTCTGTCCACAGGAACCTAGAATGAACAAGTCTCGTCAGATTTGCCAAAAGCAGTACGACAAGTGGATGAAGACGCCAGCCTACCTTCTCGGGACATGTATTCAGAGTGCCCAGGGGAAAACCGGAACCAAACAGGTAAGACGTTCTCTTTTCTCTTTGGCTGCCACAACCTATTTATAGGAATAGGGAATTGATTGTGTTTCCTGACCGCCAACCGAGTAGCTGGTTGCCTGGTAACCGCGCATTGAGCGTCCAACCAGCTAGCTATGCCACAATATACCCCGAGGTTTTGTATCGGCGCCCCGACGATAAACTACACTAATTCCAGGGTCTAAATATAGCAGATAGCATACCACTAGAACCAGGTACCTGGGAATCCGCATGACCCCTTACCCTCCCCACTGTTGTCTCTGGTAGGTGGTGGATGTTAGTGTGCCTTCCTGCAGTGGTACGGGTTGTTCTACGCAGTGGGACACCACTGGGACCTAGACCATCCCTAGGAGAGCCTGGGGATACGACGGTTGGGTTAGGCAGTATGGCTTGTGCTGCAGGTGCTAACGTCTCGGTCGTAATCCATAGATCCCCTTCCTCCTCAGTGGAATCCTCTACTGGTGCCGGGGCATCATCAGCATTCCTAAGGGTAAGATCAGGAGCAAGGTTTGTAGGAACTAATTTCAACATGGTTCTGTGAACATGTTTTACCTGCTGCAGATTGTCGAGAGGTGCAATTGTGTATACAGGTCCTCCTTCTGGTGCCCTCAAGACCTTGTACACAGTGGGACTCCACTGATCCTGAATTTTGTTCCGACCCCTTACACCACAGTCCCTCAGGTAGACTAGCTGATTTTCTTTCAGCTGAACGTCACCTACCCCTTGATCATGTTTGATTTTCCGACGTTGTGCTGCTGCCTTCAGTCGCTCTCTTGCCCCATCATAGGCTACCTGTAGTCTGCGCCGGTGTTCCTGAACCCACTCTACCACCCCACCTGGTGCAGGTTCCCGCACTCTCCCTAACAGGAAGTCGATGGGTAACTGGGGTTCCTGACCAAACATCAGGAAGAAAGGAGACTCCCCGGTTGCTTGATGGGTCGTGGTATTGTAGGCGAAGGTGACTTGTGGGAGGTATTCGGTCCACTCGATTTTCCTTGTCAAGGGTAAGGTGCGCAGCAAATCATGCAGGGTTCGATTGAACCGTTCACACTGCCCGTTTCCTTGGGGGTGGTAGGGTGTGGTACGGGTCTTTTGGATGCCATAAAGGTCACACAACTGCTGTATAAGGGCACTCTCAAAATTTCGGCCTTGGTCCGAGTGGATCCTAGCTGGCACTCCAAACTTATAAAACCACTCCTGTACGAGCACCCTAGCAACGGTTGAAGCACGCTGGTCCCTGGTGGGGATGGCCTGTGTGTATTTAGAGAACACATCTGTCATTATTAATACTTGCTCCCTCCCATCTCTTGAAGGCTCTAAAAGGGTAAAATCGATTGCTAATATCTGATTTGGCTGAGAGGCTAGCAGGTGACCCATGAAGGTCCTGACCTGAGGCTGGGTGGCTTTGGCTAAGGTGCACCGCTCACACCTGTGGCACCAGTCCCTAATATCCTGGTGCATCCCTGGCCAATAACACCTCTGTCTCACCAATTCTGTGGTGCGCTCCACACCCTGGTGTCCATGGTCATTGTGCAGCTGGAGAAGCACCTCTTCTCTTAACGCCTCTGGTAGGAGCAGCTGGTAGACTGGCTCCCCACCATCTGGCCGATAAATACTCCTGTAGAGGAGCCCATCTAGTTCCACCACCCTATCCCACTGGCGGAGCAACTCTAGCACGGACTTAGGGAGTAGCTTCCTCTCGTGCTGGTCAGGTGCCCGTTCCCTCCGCCAAAACTGCTGAAAGACACTTATGGTAGGATCTGCTTCCTGCAACACACACAAGTCAGTAGCCGAGTGGCATGGTAATGCAGAGATGAGGGACTGTATCACTTCCCTTTTCTCCATCTGATCGCCTCTCTGTTGCAGGGATTCTGGAAGTGGTGTCCCTGGTAAGGTCTTCTCAATGGTGCCGGATCCGTCAGACCCATACTGCCTAGATAGAGAGTCTGCATTCCCATTAGAGCGACCCGGACGATATTTGATGGTAAACTCAAACGCTGACAGTTGGGCAGCCCAGCGCTGTTCTGTGGCCCTCAACTTTGCAGTAGTAAGGTGGCTCAGGGGGTTATTATCTGTGTACACAACACATTTTTGTCCCAACAGATATTCTCTGAACTTCTCAGTCATAGCCCATTTTAGCGCAAGGAACTCCAGCTTCATTGAACTGTAATTAGACATGTTCCGTTCAGTGGGCCGGAGTCCACGGCTGGCATAAGCGATGGGCCTGACCTTGCCATCCTGCTCCTGGGAAAGGACAGCGCCCAGGCCTTTGTGACTAGCATCAATCTCCAGGATAAAAGGTAAAGAAAAGTTTGCATATGCTAACACAGGTGCCGCCACTAACCTTGCCTTCAGCTCTTGGAACGCTTGCTCACACTCTTCTGTCCAGTTGCCCTCCAGGGTTCTCTGTACTCCCTTCCTTGGTCCAGTCATCTCGGCCACCAGGCGGTGCAGGGGGGCAGCCAATTTCGCGAAGCCATCAACAAACCTTGGATAGTAACTGGCGAACCCTAAAAAGGACCTCAGTTCGGAGACGTCAACAGGCCGCGCCCAATTGGAGACTGCAGAGATCTTCTCGGGATCGGTGGAGACACCTGCGCTGGAGATCACATGCCCAAGGTAACTGACTTCCTTCCGTAGGAAGCAGCATTTCTCCAGCTTTGCTTTCAGGCCTTCCTGTTGGAGGCGACCCAAGACCAGCTCGAGACGCTCCACATGCTCATCCACTGTTGAGGAGAAGACCACCACATCATCAAGATATAACAGTAAGGATTGAAAGCGCTGGTCCCCGAACATGCGTTCCATCAACCTTTGAAAGGTGCTTGGAGCATTGCACAGCCCAAAGGGCATTCGATTAAACTCAAACAACCCAAAGGGCGTGCAAAAGGCAGTCTTGGCCTTGTCTTGTTCTGCTACCGGGACCTGGTTATAGCCACTGGCTAAGTCCATGGTGGAAAACCACCGTGCCCCAGACAAAGCATCAAGGGACTCCTCAATGCGAGGGAGTGGGAAAGCATCCTTACGTGTCTTGCTGTTTAGCTGTCGGTAATCCACACACATGCGTAGGCTGCCATCTTTTTTCTTCACCAGGACAATGGGGGAGGCGTAGGGGCTGCTGCTTTCCCTGATGACCTGGCTATCCAGCAGCTGCCGAATATGGGCCTTAACGGCCTCATACTCTGAGGGAGGTATACGTCGGTACCTCTGGCGGACTGGGGCTTCATCTAGTAAAGGGATCTCATGGCAAATAAGGTTAGTACAACCTAAATCTCCCTCATGCCCAGAAAACACAGACTGATAGCGGTGCAGCAAAGAACGTACTTTGTGTTGTTCCAAGTCAGTTAATTCAGACAAGTCAACTGCATCAATATACTCCAGGGCCGGCTTCCCCTGAACAGTCTGAGAGGAGAGGTTAGCTGTAACCATGGGGCTGGGCTTTTCCTGCACTGCACTTACACCTTTGGGCAGATTGACAATATAGGCATGACTCAATACACCCATCCTAGTGCGTGGGTGGAGGGAAACCTCTGTGACCCCCACATTAACGACGGGAATATATGCAGTACCCCGATGTATTGTCACCATAGCTGGAGACACTAACAAACCAGCTGGCAAGGCCTCTCCATGATCGAGGGGCTCAAACAACACTGCACCCAATGGGTCAGCATATTGCTGGGAACACGTTGCAGCTACGAGTTTCATAGTGCCCCCTGGGATGCGTATGACTCTCCCGCCTCTAACCCTTAGGACACCCGGTTTTTCTAAAGTATCCGAGACTTGGTGACAGTGCTGTAAAACCTGTTGCCAGGGATTGCCGCTTTGCTGCACAGAGGGGAGATCGAACAGGGCAGGGCCATGCAGTCTGAAAAGTTCATCATAGCATTCACGTATCACATTCATTCCTATGATACCCGGCACTCCCTGTTTATTTAAAACGCCCGGGGGGTCTTTAACCACCAATACCCCCCGCTTGGAGACCACCTTTCCCAATACCTCTACATCTAACTCCAAATAGCCAATGTAGGGGATATTGAGCCCATTTGCTGCTTGTAGCTTTAGCCAGTGACAATTTTTAAGTTTCTCCCCACCCCAAGGTTCAAAATTTTGCCGAAAAAAACTCTCGGTAATAGTCGAGACCATAGAACCTGTGTCCAACAGGCAAGGAACATTCACACCCCCGATTTTTACCATTACTTGTAGACAAGAACCTAACAGTTTTTCAACAGGCTGGTTGCTCACCGGGATAGTGGGACTTGAGCCAGAGAGGGCCCCTTCTGAGCTGTGGCTCCGCAGATCAGAGGGCCTCAGTTTCCCGACAGCTGCTGGGCAGTCTGCACGGCTGGTAGATGGGAGGTTGGCTGGACCTGAGGGGCTACACGTTCATTAACACAGTTACGTGCAAAATGTCCTGGCTTTTCACACCTCCTACAAATGATTGGGCCCTCCCTATTGTACTGCCTGCGAGGGTGTTGCAACGATGACACGCTCTGTGTCAGCTGACTAATTTGTTCTTGCTGCTGCTTCAACATTTGCCTTAATTCTGCCATTTCAGATTCCCATCCCGCACTAGGCCTAAGCTCTGGCCTCCCCCGGACTTCACACTGCCTGCCACAAATGGAAGGAACAGAATAACTCCTTGTCCTTGCTTCACTGGGCATTCCTTCTCGCTCCCACCTGATGGCTTCACCCCGGACATCTAGCAGCGTATAGTCTGGATGACGGCGGACAATCTGTTTCAGCTCTCTACGAAGAGAAGTGTCATTAACGTTATCAACAAATTGGTCCCTTAATAGAATTGCAGAGTTAGGCACTCTATTAGGCGCACTCTGGACTACCTTCTCCATGAGCGCCATCAGAGCATGGGAATATTCCTGAAGGGACTCTCCCTCTAACTGTTTCCGAGAGAAGAACTGTTCTTGTAATGCTACATATGACTGTGAGCACCCATAAAGATCTTGTAAGATGGCAAAAATTCTCTCTGGGTCCTCTCTGTCAGCTCTAGGTCTGAATTTTATCTCGTCCTTTGCCTCTCCCTCCAGGTGGTCATAAATAAAATATGCCTGATCAATGGTGGACAAATGCCTTGCCCGCATACACAAGCGCACCTCTTCCATCCATTCTCCTATACACACACCAGTACTACCTCGAAACATAGGGCACCTTCTTTCTCGAGGGACATACAATACCCTTTCAGTGACCAGGGTGTTACCCTCAGGGTTTAAAAACATTGGACCAGTGGAGGGTGTAGGCTCATTCACAGTGGCTTGGGTCCGAAGAAGGCTCTGTGCTTCTGCGCGTTCCCGTACCAGACGTTCGTTATCGGCCTTCAGCTGCAGAATCACCTCTCTCAGTTCCTGCAATTCACTTTCCATTGTTACACCACAAATCACACAGTACAATGATGACGAGGCTGAACTGTCGCTGTTGAGGAGGCTCCAAGGTACCGATGAGGGCTTCGCTAGCTGCTGTTTTGCCTTACACCACTAATTTCTTATAAACAATTGTTACCACTTCACAATGACAAACCAACTGGCAAAAATACAGAATGCACGTCTCTGTTTGTATAATCCTGCCGACTGCGCCAGGAGCTACTATGCAAACTACGCCACCTTGGGAGTTGCACCCAAAGAATTAATTCTCTACCCCTTTGTGGTAACACGTTGGTTTCTTACACAGGCCCCTTCAATTTAATGAAGCAACCAGAGACGTGAATCCCATAAAAAATATTGTTTATTACAGCAAAAGCAAACACAAGTATTAAAACACACACAAAAAAACACAGA
Organism: Megalops cyprinoides; assembly: GCF_013368585.1. Lineage (NCBI taxonomy): Eukaryota > Metazoa > Chordata > Actinopteri > Elopiformes > Megalopidae > Megalops > Megalops cyprinoides. The sequence goes on along the minus strand of NC_050599.1, from coordinate 25,842,797 downwards.
TTTTATCAATAAAAAAATAGTTGCTCCTCCTCCACGCCAGTAGGGGAGGTACGGCTGTAATGCCTGCGGGTGAAAGAGCTACCGGGGAGAGTCAGTGACTTACCGGAAAGGGACCAACCAAGCACACGTGACCGTAGCCGACACTCACACACTGCAAAATGGTGAAGTACAAGTAAGTGAAACAACCTCAGGTGACTCAATGTCTGCACACGCACACCCACACTTAAGTGAACAAAAGATCCCCTTCCGAAGCGCGCGGTCACCCGTCTCCACCGACACGGAGTCTCACACCGCGCACACACTCAACCAAAAAGAAAACAATTTTAAAACAAAACGGAGGCCGAGCCCCAACTCTACAGTTGGTTTGTCCAATAAGCTAAAGATTATCGATACCCGACACCACACAGAATGTAAACAACCCGTCGCTTGTTAGCTACTGGGAAGAGGGCTTGCTTGCTAGGCAAGTCCGTGGGTCTGGTGACACGATAAGCGCTAGGCAAGAATTGATAAAAGCTAGCTAGCTAAAACACTCAGGCAAAACAGCAGCCAGCCATCCTAAAAATAAAAATAGGAAAAGCAGTTAAAACGAGTAGTATCTCGATGTAATCTTTTCTTAGCAGGTTCTCCCCACTTTGTGCAATATATAACATGCGGAGTAGAATGCTTCATGTAGCTATCATTGCAAGAATTAAGAGGGTAAAGAGCCAGGGAAACCGTCACTCAACTACAGATATTTTACATCTTATTTAGTTTGTCACTTTACCTTGGGAATATAATGACAGCGATCTCAATCAAGCAGCGCCCGTCTGTCCACAGGAACCTAGAATGAACAAGTCTCGTCAGATTTGCCAAAAGCAGTACGACAAGTGGATGAAGACGCCAGCCTACCTTCTCGGGACATGTATTCAGAGTGCCCAGGGGAAAACCGGAACCAAACAGGTAAGACGTTCTCTTTTCTCTTTGGCTGCCACAACCTATTTATAGGAATAGGGAATTGATTGTGTTTCCTGACCGCCAACCGAGTAGCTGGTTGCCTGGTAACCGCGCATTGAGCGTCCAACCAGCTAGCTATGCCACATCAGCATTTGTCATATTTGCAGAGATCTTGATCATATCCATTTTAGGGACAATGCTTCTAACATTTAAATGTATTAAAACCAAGGCCTATTCTACTTTTGAAATCTGAGGGAGTTGGTAAACATCGCACAGAGGTAGTAGGTCCAAGACTACCTACAAACAGAGAGTCCTCTGATACGATAAAATAGTCATTTAACGTCACTAGATTCTGAAGATACAGGATCACGTTTACTTGCACTTGAGCATAGTAAATCTTCAGCTGGACTGATTGACTGATGATATGACTCAAAAATTCTTGTCGAAGAGGTTGAGAGTTGTCTGAAGCGTGAAAGGGTGAATTCACTCTTCCCGTTGTACCCATTTAGCTCATTTAAACCAGAGCCATAAAACCATACCAACCATAAAAAAGTAAATAATGCCAACTTAAATACCTTTTTGTTGAAGACAGACCAGGTAGTAGTATAGGGCCTCAAACTGAGCAGTGGAAAAGATCAGATCTGCAGACCAGAAGAAACACAATCTTTCCACCTCACCCAGGGTCCACAGCTATTCACTGTCCGTGTGCACTTAGAGGATCCACAGAGTGCTGCTCTGTCCCCCTTAGGTGCCATACTCCAGCAGGTGGATTCCAGACAGGCCTAGGCCTCAAAGCAGTCCAGAGTTAGAGTTCTGTGGCAATCTAATATCATCTAATAAAGATGTATCATCCAGATCCCAAAACTGAAGAGAAGATGTTGTTCCTGGCAAGTACTACTCATTGAGGCCCAAATGACTTTAAATATCACTCAGAACTCAGACTTTAAGTGCTAACACACAAACAATGGACTGACGTGGCTGCCATCTTGGATTCTCCTGCCACAAAGCAACTTACATGCAACTTTTATCACTTGCAGCAAATCATGCCTTGATTGCATGGTGTAACACCCTGCTAGGAGACAGTTCTGTGGCGTTTGATCTGGAGGCAAGTGTTACGCATATTGAGTGTGAGATGACTCCACAGGTGACATTAATATCCCCATAAGCAGGCATACCTGGTGCAGCATAAGTCAGTCTCTGAGGTTGGCGTCTGTTCCTTTGTGGGTACAGGTGGGGCGGGGCTGGTATGGCACTGTGTTCAACTTTAGCAGAAGTCAGGTGGTGTTGGACCTGTGCCTCCCCTGTGCACCCCTCTCCCCACACCGTCTGCACCAGTATAGTGTGGCACGGGGATGTTATTCTCAGGAACATGGCAGACAGTGGAGACTGCGTGTGGGGTGTTAGGGACAAGTGAGTGAGTCAGGGGTCCAGGGGCAGGTGGGGGGGGGGGGGGGGTCAGGGGCAGGGGGCTCAGATGAAAGGGGGACAGGAGCCATGAAGAGGTGCTGGGCAGAGTGAGGTTCAAAGGGCTCTGCCTCTGGATCCAGCAAAAACCCTTCTCCCTGGACGACTGCGTGACGACTCCGCAAGGGGTATCTGAGTCTATATCCAAGCTGTGAGTCACACTCTGAGTCTGTGTCACTGTGCTCTGCCGGCCTTGTTGTGAGGGGAGAATATGTTTGTCTCTCCCTGTTTGGTTGTCCCTTTTTAGGGCGTGTTTTGGGGACTACAGACTCAACTGGTTCCTCCACAGGCAAGTGGTCACAGGCTAAGAGGAGGTTAGGATGGAGCACTCTCATGCCACCTCTCCCATCCTCAGCCACCACCTCATAGACAGGGCCACCAGGAGTCTTTCTCTGGGTTACTACATGCACCTTGTCTTCCCAGTAGGACCTGAGCTTTCCAGTTCCTCCACGCTCAGACAAGTTCCTGACCAGGACTCTGTCTCCAGGTTGAAATTCATGACCATAGGTTTTTTTGTCATAATGCACCTTTCCTCAAGCCGCCTCCTTTGTTGCTGTGTGACTGGCAATGGAGTAGGCCTCTCTCATTCTTTCTTGCCAGTTTGCTACATAGTCCTTGTGCCCACTCTGTTTCTCATCGACCTCAAGGTTGAACAGTAAGTCAATGTGGAGTCTGGGTGATCTGCCAAACAGGAGAAAATAGGGAGAATAGCCGGTCGCCTCAGAGCGTGTGCAGTTGTAGGCATGGACAATTCTGGGCACAGAGGCCTTCCAGTCAGCCTTCTCTCCCTCTGTCAGGGTCCTCAACATGCCCAGCAAGGTCTTGTTAAACCGTTCTACTTGGCCATTCCCTTCTGGATGATATGGACTGGTATGAGAGCCCCGGATACCACTCAGCTCCTTCAACCTCTTGAGGAGTTGGTTGTCAAACTCCTTTCCCAGATCATGGTGGTCCCAGATGTCCCATTTTCTGATGTAGCTCATGAAATACGAGGGGATGGAAAACTCGGGGCAGGACAAGCTGATCTCTTCCCACTGTCCTCCTGTGCAATACTCCCTCACCACTGACATAGAGCTTCGGCCACTGATTTAACAAGATGCGAACCTCAGGGTCTCCACCCTTTAGCTCATGTCTCGCAGGCCTCTGAATGCAGCGGAGGTACAAAAGGGCTCTGCCCACAACTGGGTCTCGTTCATGGGCTTCCCTGAGCTCCATGGGTGTGGGAGGAGGACCCGAGGCATGGGATGTGGCCTCATGGGCAAGGGTCAGTGCCCGAATGCACACACTCTCCCAGGTAGGTTCCTCTCTCCCCACAGTGACTCCAGTCATGGTGGCGCTGATAGTTTCAGGGTGAATCTCCTCTGTGCACTGGCCCATGAAGCTGTCAATATCCAAAGGCATGCGCAACAGACCATCTGCATCTCCATTGGACTTGCCAGGCCGGTACTTGATGGTGAAGTTGAAGTCAGCCAGCTCTGCTACCCAGTGATGACCAGTAGCATTAAGCTTTGCAGTGGTGAGAATGTAGGTGAGGGGATTGTTGTCTGTATACACAACAAAGGACGGGGCATGATACAGATAATCTCTGAATCTCTCACAGATCGCCCACTTCAAGGCCAGGAACTCTAGCTTACCTGAGTGCATGTGGTAGTTTTTCTCAGGAGGTGTAAGAGTCCTGGAGCCATAGTCGATGACAGCCAGGAACCCCTGATGGTAGGTTTTTCCCTGATCCAGAACAGAGAACCAGGAACTGCCACTCAGGGAGTCCAACATGTCCTGTATACATGGAATGGGATGGCGGTCTGGCACTGAATTGCTGTTCAACTCCCTGTAGTCACAACACAGACGTAGACTTCCATCCTTCTTTCTGACACACACCACAGGAGAGGAGTATGGGGACCGAGAGGGGGTAATCCAACCTTTGTTCAGCAGGTCCTGGATATACTCCTTCACCTCTGCATGGAGTGGCTTGGGGATGGACATGCATGTCTTCTGTACAGGAGTAGGATCACGGAGTGTGATGTGCATGTTCAGTGTTGGTATACAACCAATGTCATTCTCATCATAGGAGAATGCCTCACACTCCTCATACAATATTGCCCACACTGCTTCCCTCTGGTGCTCCAACAGGTGTTCCAGGTCAACAGGAGGGTGCCACTTAGGCCTATGTTTTTTGCCAGGGCTGATGTTTTCTCCCTCTCTACATGTTCCTGTGCTCACAGGGTTCATGCTGACTGCAGAACAGATGATGTTTTGGTTGGAAGTTGAGGGTGAGTCCCGGGGGGTCAGGAGATTGTGTGGCAGCATACACAGTTTTAATTGTGTTCAGGTGGCCCAGAATGGTGCGCTGATTCAGTACAATGGGGTGGTTAGTGGTGTTGGCAATGAGGATTTTTATAAAACTCCTTTTCCCCCCAATGTCGGTCTTTACTAGGCCCTCCATTACTTCTAGGCCCTCTGGCAGTGGGTGCAGGTCATTGGGGGCGAAGAGGACTTCCTGGCCTTTGAATCTGGCTCCCAAACGGGCTGGAACAGAGATTGTTGTCACCTCCTTGGCAGACAAATGGACTCTCCTGCAACCTGTAGTCACTACTCCCACACTACACCATCCTGGCTATCCTAGGTTTGATGGAAAAGGTGGCGCTGACCCGATGGTTGTAGGATCCATTCTAGAGCCAGGACCTTGAACTCTGACCACCTCTTCAATAACATTGTACCCTATTATAGGTCTCTCTACCACGCCGGGGTCATCTGACACAAGGATGGGGACAGCAAGAGCCTCTGTTTCTCCCTCTTGATTGCACAGCTTGAATTCCACTTCAACCCAGCCACAGAAAGGGATTTCAGTCTGATTTGCTGCTACCCCAGTCAATGTGCCTGGCCCCAGAAGTTCTTTAATGGGCCTGAGAATGGTGTGGGGAAGATGTTCAGCCCTCCAGGCCTCATTGACGACAGTGGCCTGTGCTCCACTGTCCCACAGAGCTTCCATGGTGATTCCATCCATCCTGCACTTCACCAGACACTGTTTCCAAATGAGGCTCACTAGCCTGGTCTTCCTGTGTGGCTTTATGTAGTTGACATGCATGGATTTCAGTGCTGATGTGGAAGGGTGAATGCTGGTGAGCTGGGGTTTTCTCTCACGAGGGTTTGCATCTCTTGGCACCACCTCTCTCTTCTGCATCTCCATGATGGGACCTGGCGCCTGGGGCTACTGATGGTCCCCTCTCGGTAGCCCATTCTCGTTTCTTCCCTGCTGTGGCCTCCTACACCCACGGGAGACATGTCCAGAGTCCCCACAGTGAAAGCAGTGGTCACAGTGATCTCCTCTCTGTGCCTGCTGACATGCTGCACAACCTCTGAGTCTCTGCTTAGTCTCTGGTGTCACTCACACTGCTGGCTGATAGATGGGTGATTTCTGTGGTCGCTGAGTGGTGGCCTCCATGGCTGCCAGGAACACCTGTCTCATCTGATACACATCTGCCCTAAGCAGCTCCAACATTACATGAATGGCAGAGTCTTGGGCTGTGGCTTGCTTTTGCTGAGGCTGTGGCTCCTTTGCTGTTGCTGAGGAGGGCCTTTTCTCTGCTGGTGGAACTGTACTGGTGACATCCGCTTGCATTTCACACATACGTGCTTCCTTTCCAGACTGGCAGCCTCATTCAGCTTATCAATAAGTATCTCATCACTCACTATACTGTCGCTCAGGAAGGGCCTCATTTGAAGTTTTATGGAATCATTCAGAAGACCAGTCTCAACTGCCCGGAGAAACTTTCTTTTTACTAGCTCGGGGTCATACTAGTCATCTGCATCTCCATCATTTGACTTCCACAGGAGCCTCTCCTTCAGTTCAATGGCATGGAACAGAAAGTTTTGAGCAGACTCCTTAGGCTCTTGTGAGATATTGATCAATCTGTGATAGATGTCAGAGGTACTCTCCTCCTTGTAGTGCCCCTTCAGGATAGTTTTCAGGGTGGAGAGGGTCAGATTGCTCTTGATTTCAAGCATATCCCTGAGGTGGTAAGACAGCTTATCTTTCTGTCCTCCCTCACCTATCTGTCCAGTGATCTTAAATTCTCTCCGGGGCATGACTTCAGGCACGAGTGGGTGATAAGGAGTACTGTTTCTCACCTCCCCAGTTGGGTGGCAGCTGGGGGATGAAAATAGTTCTCCCGGGTGATGCTCCTGTGCTGAAGGGGTATCCTGGTGCTTGGGGCTGAGAAGGTGGCTTTGATCGGGTGACATGTTGCCTGGGTCTCTGCTCACCTCTCTCATCTCTTGCATGAATGAGAGTAGGCCTTTCAAGTACGTGTATACACATCCTTCATCGCCATCCTGTCCTCCCATCTCCTCCAGGTCACCTTCAATGATTTTTATGAGCCCTCTCTTTGTTTTGCTGGAGAACTCCCCCTCAGCAGGCGTAGCACATTTCATGTACTCACACACTTTGATGATGCGTGCATGGTCCAGCTGGTACAAGGTGGCAGTGACTTCAGTCAGTAAAGACTCCATACCTCTCTTATCAGACCGTAGATGTATGACTGCTGGTATAAGGTATAATGCTGGTCAGAAGATTCTGGGTCATCTCGCTGGAGTGGATACCGCTGCTTGACTGGATCACTCCTGGGCTTGGCTCGCCAAAAATATGTTACGCATATTGAGTGTGAGATGACTCCACAGGTGACATATTTTTAATAGGTGGATTCTGAAAGAATGAATGAACAAATATTTCTGGGTCAGCTGATTTTTTACTTCAGTTCATGTCAACTGCCAACTGAAGAACACAGCGCGTTCCCACAGCTTAAATACCCACAGGTGGTTGTGTGCGTTCTACACTCAAATAGAGCAGTTAAAATACAGTACAGGAAAAAAAATGAAATGGGGTGGCGTCTATAGACATTTAAGATTACCTGTATACCTGCAGGATCACACACGTATGGCTTATGTTTATTAAACATACTAAATATTACATGACATGAAATATCCTGTATCTCACACAAGCGATGTATATTAGAATACAAAGCGATGCCGCTACATCCAACCAGAAACGAAAGGCGCCCCTTGACGATAACAGTCTGCGGAACACGGAGTTCCCCATGACCATATATGGACCTTATTTCCGAATAACACGGGGTTCCCCATGACCATATATGGACCTCACTTTCCGAGGTTGGACCCTGTGAAGCTAATTAGGTAACGAGGTTCAGGAGAGACCCAATTAGAGAGGGAGCTGTTTAGCAATACACATCTCCACAAAACCAATCAAAAACAGCACCCCCTCTGGTCATTGTAACTCATATGTAAATGTACCTACTGTAACTGTATAAAAAAAGAACTAAATCCTATACCTGTCGAACTTCTGCTCCATGCTGTTGTTCCCACGGCTGTGCAAATAAACCTTCCTGACTTTGCTACGAACATCAGATCTGCTCCTTTATCGGAATAAAACACGTTTTGGTATTTGGGACATCTACCAACAGCTCCTTGCAATGAAGCAGCAACTGAACAGCAATTCAACTTCATGCATCTGGTTTCATGCCACAGTCAGTCACAATGCAGATATTGTTCATTTTCAGAAGTAAAAGGCCTTCACATGTCTGATGGTAAACGACGTGCTGTGGACCAAAATTCTTCTAAATGATGAAACAAACAATGCAAGATACCTTGAAATTTCATCAGTTGATTTATTCACAGCAAGTCAGCATTTTTGTTTGTGTATTTAAGCAGTCAGAGATCTATTCAAATAGCAGCTATCTAGGATATGGCAATGTATTTTTCCTAAATAAAATCTGTCTAGCAGGGCTGACTTTCATTATCAAATTGAGGAAGATTGTCAGGATTTTTAGTTTGGACTAGTCAGCCAAGCTTCCCAGACTAGATACATATAAGAAATCTAAATCTAAAGTACTCTCTGGATCTCTTGATAGAACATATTTGGGAATTGCTGTTGCATGCCAATCCCATATAAAGCCTTAAATCAAAGCCTCCTTTTACTAACACTCAGGTGGCTCAAATTCTTTCCCTGTTACCTTGAAAATAACCTGAGAGATTCCACAATGCGTCCTTTCTGTTTGTGCATAGTCTCAGGTGGTGAGAATTATTACAGAAAATGAGTGTACTTCAAATGCACCATGGAAGTCTTGCAAAATTTCATTCCAGTGCCACCAAATAATGTTGTGAATTCAAATCTTTAGTGACAGTGATCTCATGAAAAGCAATTAATGTACATGGCTTTCCAAAAAGGAAGAAGAGTCATATACAGTAATTTCAACACTAGGTGGCAACATTACATCACTGAGCAAGACTTTTATCCCAAGAAATAATACTCCTGAGGATATCTATGCGAAGTGACAGACAAGGAACTGGGCAACCATACAGAATGTAACATGATGCTAGGAGGAACTTAGTGACACAACTTTTGATCTGAGTACATATTTTAATGGGTGATGTGAAATTCACTTCAAATGATAGTTTATTACAGTAATCAATAATTACTGACAAACTATGCAGCTGTGGGGTTCTTTAATGCTCTACTTGTAAGGACTCAGGCAGGGACTCAGTCGCAGACCAAGAGAGCTTCAGGTTGAGGCGGGGTTATTAATGATGGCAGGAACGTAGCGAAACCAAAAGCAGGCAGGGTCGAAAACCGGAAGGCAGTCCGTGGACAAAAGCAGGGTCAATAACAGAAGCAGGCAGGATCAGGAACCGGGCAGGCAAACGGCAGGCAGAGTCAGGCACGGAGAATACAGAAATCCAAAAAACTGCAGGAACGAAACAGGTACGAAAACGCTGAGACGAACTGGCAAACAAGACAGGAACAAGCAGGGTAGAAATAGGGCTGGGCTGATGAGGAGATGGGATGCAGGTGGGCAGGCAGGCAGGTGAAGGTAATGGGGCAATCAGGAGGGCGGGGACCAGGCGGGGAGCGGGGCGGGGCTGGAACACAAGGAAAAACAAAAAGCACATGGACAGGGAAAAAACAAAAACACCACAGCTAGGGGGGCGGAGCCCTGACACTACTTTTGGGTGCATTCAAATATTCACTTTGAACTTGTACTTGCCATTTTCTTCTAATTCAGTTTCAATTTTTTATTATTACCCAAAGGATTTGTGTGAAGAAAATGCAACCCAAGTTCAGTTCAATCACAGCCAGTGCCTTTGATGTGTCTTCCTTTAAAGACATTTATATCACAGTTCAAAGGTCATGACCTTAGCAAAGTCCACATAGAATCCATAAGGTAAACAGGAAGAGGTAGAGGAAAAAAGCTAATTACTACAATGAGTATCAACTGATCGCTGATTCCTCCTTCTCTTACAAGACAAAACAAATGCAGAGTGCAGGTTCCTGCTCAATCTACTGTGAGAGCACTAACCCACAATCCTCTTCAGAGAAAATATTGGAGGGTTAGCATGGTTGTGAGCGATATGCAAATCTCATTTTTTAGAGACAAATTGCCCCGTTTTCTCTTTAGGGGAGAACAACAGTTGATGTTCACATATGCCAAGGTGTTTGAAGAGTAGAAACCAATCAAAATTCCCTTTTAAGCAAACTCCCGAATGTGAATAAACCCTGTATTTTTCTAAAAAGGTTATTTGCTGTAACTTTACCATAACATCATAACATGTATTACGTAATGAAATAAACTCATTTTTTAATTTATTTAAACAATACTACCAACACATCTGTGGAACATCATACCTTTGACAGTCCCATAGCCAGAGAGAACATGAAGTCAAAATTTTACACATATCAAAATTACTGTTTTTATATTTCAGACTTTGATGCTGGGATAATTTGCTTGCATGCCTGATGCATCTTTCAAGGACAAAAATATCGGGTTTATTGCCCATTGTGTTTGTTTGAAACTGCAAGTGTACTTGATTCTGTGCACGTATGTGACCTCATAACATAAAGTAACAGACAAAAGAGAACCTCCAAGACAGCGAGACAAAGCCTTCCTAGTTGAAGTTAATTCCACATGGAAGCAGATTTGGAAACTTGAATGAGATGAATAAAGACAAATAAAGATGGTGATGTTCAAAATGGTGGAGGGAATGTAGTTTGGGTAAAAAGTACTCCTCTTTGACACCCATCCTGTCAAGTGTGTGTGGTTTTGACCCCTCTACTCTCTAAAACTACATTGGCAAGTGCATTGTTTCAACTAAAGCTGCAATTATATAAAAACTTAAATGTACACAGCTTAACATGTAGCATAACCTATTTAATTGGTGTGAACAAAAACCAGCAAACACACCCACCCACCCCCACACCCTCAGTTTCACACCCCTGCCATGCATGCTTCATGCGTTTTGAGGAAGTAACACATCAGAAGATAGTGAATCAATGTATTAGATAACAGGAGCAACCACAGATATGTAAGTTTCTCTGGTGAGCAAGAATTCCTGTCATACATAATACCTGTGACATCATTCTGAAAGCATGAAAAAACTGGATGGTGTCTGATAGCTGGGATGATTGCTTTGGCTGTACCTTTAACTGCATAAGGCAATTAGTATGATGCCAGTACAGGAGGAAGAAAACTGAAATTATTCCCAGACAAAAAGGCAAAAAGTGGATAAGTTGCAATGAAGCATGAATAGAGATACAGTAGTGTATTTTCTGCACTTTTAAATAGTTCTGACTTTCAGCAGTTCCACTGATACAGGTATTGGCTGCAAGAGACATGGGCTATCTGGTCTTACTTTCAGAAAAAAAGGATTGTTCTCAAATTCTTATTCTCAATAATCTCTGCCATAACTGTAACATAACATGTATGACCTCATGAAATAAACTAATCCGTCAAAAGTCAAAATTTTACACATATCAATATTACTGTTTTTATATTTCAGACATTGATTTTGGGATAATTTGCTTGCTCGTCTGATGCATCTTTCAAGGACAAAAATATCGGGTTTATTGACCATTGTGTTTGTTTGAAACTGCAAAGTGTACTTGATTCTGTGCACGTCTGCGACCTCGGCCTGGGTAGGTGGAATCTCCGGGCTCTTCACTAATCCAAGCCCGTTTCTTCTCTCAGCAGAATGTCTATTGTGCGGTCACAATACCGTTATTACGTGTCATAATTCGAATGTACTCAACTGTTTATATTTGACGGAATTAGACTGTTTCTCATTTCAGACAATTCGATCACTTGAGAAAGATACTACAGCTTACTATACCTCTGCGGACCGTGTTAGTATGGCGCGTCCACAACCAGATACCGCCAGGAAATGACAAGACTTCTTTGGCGGTTGAACATATTTTTACTACTTTTTAATTTAGTTCAAGTGCCCCGTTTTTTTGACAACGAATTTTACTGTGAGTATTCCTGCAGGAGTGTAATTAATGCGAACAACATGGCACTACCCAGCGAGCTAAATATTTTTTCCGAAATTATCGACATACATTTCTAGCTACAAGATCAATGTTTAGGTAGCTACTCCGGGTGTAAAAAAGCATGAGTTGGAACTATGAAATTGACGAAGTAGCTTGCTAGCTAAGATGTCACTTTTCTCCCCAAATTAATCCGTGACGGAACGGAAAACAAATGAAATTGTCTTCATTATTGTTATGATGATTAGTTTCCTCCAGGTACTTCCGTTGTCTAAAATGAGGTATCTGAAGGGTAATTACAGGAGCAAAATGTAATGCTTACGATTCTACCTCTTCGCTAGCGTCACTTTGTGAAGGGGAGGACCCACAGGGCTTTGGATCTGTCTGTCGGTTCCTTCCCCCTGACATCGGCTCAGGGGGGAGGACAGACGCATGGACAGAAAGTGTAAGTATGCATTAAAGCTGATATTCCAGTCTTGCTAAAGCAGATTTGCTTTAGAAGAGTTTTAAATGTTAGTGAAATCCGATGTTTCCACCACTCTGAGCTAAAACAAATCGAACTACAGCAAACTAATTTTCCCTGTATTTTACCTAAATTATTTACAAATTGTTTCCAGGACACAAGCCAATTTGGCGAAAACCAAAATGAGCCGAAGATACCTGGAACCCTTTGCACTACTGAAGACTTAGAGGCTTTTACAGAGGTAATCAAATAGTTTGTGCTTGTTACCCATCCTTTCTCTCTTGAAATGTTTTACTGTTTAATGTTTCCACGTGTTACTGTAGCCCATCCCATCAATTTCTTAATATCAAATAGCCTACACACAGTTCTCTCTATGTTTTTTTTTCTTATTCAGGAAACGGATTTTACCCATGGTGACAGCGTAGACTCAGAGGATTTGACATCTTTCCGTGGGAATACTCAGGATGGCGTAGAGGCCGTTTTGGAAGAGCACCCACGTATAGGTATCTTTTCCTTTCAAGACTCTTCAACGGTGTTCTGCGCGTGTTATTGTGTTGCCATGTTTCAAAATCTAAAATCCATTTGTGTTTTTGTGATGATCATGAAGATGACGCAGCGGGCAATTCCACGTTCAGCTATGTGAATATCAGCGAGGTCCTTCATGCGTTGAACGCGTATGCCACAAGAGTAAGATTATATTATACAACGTGTATTTAATGTCTGGGGAATTATTATTATTATATTCATATTACCACGAAATAATATGGAAACATTATACTTTATCATTGCCTATGAATATTCTTGCTTGCTAGTGAGATAGTTAAGACCTAGCCTCTTAGATAAGTGACATAATGAACTGAAATTAAACTCATAAGACATAGCATTAGCATTACTTTTTATGATTTCTCCAGGGGGGCAGTCTCTTATCCAGAAAGAATAACCTTTATCTCTCTTGCATCGTACTCTTCATTCAGTTTAATATATTGAGGAGTATGTGTACATTGAGATGGGTCCATCTGACTGACTGTATCTCCAGGGAGGTAAAAGCAGCAGGTGTTTTAAAACAGAGGGTTTTTGTTGAATCTCCTTGCAGATTATTGCCAGCGTTTCTGAGGAGTGGCAATCTGAGCCTGGCATCTATGGACTGCCTCGAAATGCCGTGGTCATCATTGTTCTCTTTGATACCCTCCTGTGTTTCACCGTTCTCTTGAGAGCAGTGTTTGCTGTAAGGCTTTTCATTATTATCGTTAATATTTGCTTGTTTTTGTTATTATCTGTATACACAGTGTCTCCTTGTCCTTCATACTACACTGTAAAATCATAATTATTATGAAAATGAACAGTTAGTTGCTCATGTACTTTCACAGCAGACATCCCTAAAATGTGGTCAGTTGCAATGTTTAGCTGTAGACACAGGTAAACAAGTTACGAAGTGTTGGCTCTTGGTGAATTGATGTTCTCGCAGGCTAACTAATAAACTGTTACACAAAGAACTTCAGTCTGGAGCGTGGTCGAAGATGAGGTAGAAACAGGTTTTATTGATGGTCTTCAATACAGCAAGACTTCATACATGAAGGTCGGCTTCAGGTACTACACGCACTAAGTCTCACTTAGAGTCTTAAGCCTTGCACACTCGTCCTCACGCTCAGTCTGTCTCTAGTGCGGCTAGGTAATTCTCGCACCCACACCTAGATATATGTACACGACTCTGGTCCGTGCCACGTTGTTGTTGCGTTGCTTCTGTACTAAACAAAGAACAAAGAACATCTTATACCATCCCTGAGCTGTCCAGAGTGGTTAATTATAACTGTCCTTGCATCGCCTAGAGTCTGGCGCCTAATTGGAAAAACATTGCTTCTGAAGGTATCTCTAGATTGATAAGGAGTACACTCTGACCCAACTCCTCTTTGTCACAGACACTGACAAGGGAGGCAGAGTGGGAGAAAGTTCAGCCGGGTAGAGAACCCCTATATCACCTAAGAACAAAACCTTTATTATAAAAGAAGCTTCTAGGAACTGAGGTACCTTGGTTGTGCTGATCATCCCAAATGGTTAAACATGTCATGACTAACCTAATACTGAACTACAGCTACATGAGTGATTTCTACAGCTATATGAGTGCTCGAAATCATAGGCCTCACCGTTGGGACGGCCTTGTGCCACGTACACACTTTCAGTGTGCCTTGTGTGCATGATTAGTTCAACATAGCAGCATCTCTTGGAAAGTAGGCCACAGGTCACAACTCCGTGAGCGGCCTAAAAACTACACAGTCACATTATACACTGTGCATACTAATTCTACCAAACTAATCAGTCTACCAATATAATGAGCACTAAATAATCACCACTATTCTTCAGTCCCCCGTCTGATCATTCCCAAACTCATCAATGATCACAAAAAAGGAAAGTGATTATATGTGATAGATAAAGTGATTATATATATATAAGCGAAGCGAATCTTATACTCTCAAGAGCATAGGCATCTTGCGTTTCTAGCATTAATAAAAGGAAAGGAAAGCTAATAGAAAAACGAAGTCTCAGTCAAGTTCAACGTCGTTGTCATCTGGGCCACACGTGCAGGTGTCATAGCTCTGCTGACCAAGCAGGTTACACCCTTAAAAAACAAACATATGCCCAAAATCAAAACAATAAAAGGTGTCACAATCTGAATGATCTGGGGTAACAATTCTCCCGCCCAAGATCCTAACCATGTCTCCCAGCTCCACTTCTGAGATGCTTTTAAGTGGGCCACTTGCTCGTAAATGTCTTGTACATATGTGGTGACATTAACAAACGCATCTGGTACATACGTGCAACATTCTTGTTTCAAAACTGCACATGTTCCGCCTTTATCTGCCAGAATAATGTCTAAGGCTATGCGGTTTTGCAACGTCATTTGACGCACTGAATGTAGCTCCTGATTTATCAGTGTCAATGCTCCTGCTGTATCATTAGCAATTTTGTCTAAGGCAAAAGCCATCTGCCTAATCTCATCTAATGCGACAGTAATACCATAAGTTGGAACTAATGAAGCAAAGAAACGTTGAGTTGGGGTAGCAACAGTTTCTGTGCTGTGGAACACGTCCCTCTTACCTCTATGCTTGATGTTAACCATACGCATAGCTGGTACTACATATGCCGTATAGCACGATCCTGACCATTCAGCAGGCAAATATGAATAAGCATGCTTCCCACAAACATACATTGTCCCATTTGGAGCGGCTTTGTCTTCAGCTCCTAAATTTGGCATTAAAACGAACAAGGATATTACAGCAAAATGTCCATGCCAATGCATCGCTTCCCATGGTCTTAAAGTAGAAAGACTATAGTTACATGAACTTCGTCCCAAAAACATACCCGTACCATTGTTTTCCCAACATAACATACCCTCAGGCGCATAACTCAATTTCACTCGCTCTGGGGGGCTTGATGGAATTGGTCGTGTATAGAAGGTCACGTTTCCCTCAAAGAAGGGGCTTTGTGTGTCATTATATGCTGTAGCATAGTCGGCTAATGTGAATGGAACTGATACGTATGGATATGTGTTAGAAGATGTTGGCAATAACCCACACACCCAACATGAATCTTGTCCCTTTGCCCTAGCATAGCTGTGTGCCATAGCTAGAAATGTGTTATCCCTGTGCGTATCATGATGACTGTCATAATGTGCTTGAACTTTCAAAAACAACACAAACACCACAACAAACCACATATTCATCATAGATGTTATCACACAGAATGTCAATATATCAGTTCATAGATGATCTTGAACGATGTTCCCAAAGATTCTGTCGTCGTCCCTCAGGCACTCTCGATGACAAACGAGGCGATGTCGCAGCTCAGGAGGAGGGTCACTCGATCCACAGGTTGATCCAGGCCAGCTCCTGTAACCTCTGACTGCCCAGGACTCAGAACCCTGAAAGATACACAAACACACAAACACACAGGAAAACGACCAACACATCATAGCCGTAATGACATTTTAAGCGTCCTAACTAACTGTCAATTCCAGTAATTCCACTACTTTCCCCCGTCTGGCCCTCCAGCAGGGTCGTAACACAATGAGAAGTATTAACATGAAACAGCATGAAACATGTCATTTCATGTTTTCTTCGTCTTTAGGTAACCCCTGGAACATACTGCCTCCAGTTCTACCCTCCGACTCTTCCCATAGCGCTGCTGTTGTACTCTCCCTATTCTTTTGGGGGCTCAGCTAATTTACAATGACTTGCATGAATCCATTTCTGCTTCCCCTGCACCTTGACTGCAGCGTCTGTCACCAATAACACCTGATAGGGTCCCTCCCATTTCGCTTCCAATGGTAACCTTTGGGGCTTGTGAACCATGACCCATTGACCAGGTACTAAAGAATGTCCCCCGTCAGGTGGCTGTTTCCACGCCTCCACCACCTGCTGGGCAGCTGTTCGAACTGCTTCAGTCAATTCAGTGCAATAAGAAATCAAGGCATCTGATGTCAAGTGTATGTCAGCCTTGCGCATGTCAATTGTTCCTGGTAAAGACATAGGCCTTCCAGTGATGATCTCTGCCGGTCCCACTGTCACTGATAGGGGTTGTGTCTGTCTTAATAGGAACCTTTCTCCTCCAGCACCACAAGCTATTTGTGTCTTGTTTGTCACAGGTAATGCACATCCATTCAAATGTGAAGCGGGTATCACAGTCAATTCAGCTCCCGTGTCCAAAAGGAAATCAATTTCAATTATCCGATTAATTGTTGCACACACATGAAGTCCGTCGTTCCGTTGTTCAATTGCCGCTGCGAGGGGTTGCATGGAGGGGGCTACTCGTTTCCCGAAATCAGGTCCAGGAGTTCTTTCTTTTTGTCTCCACTCAAGTTCTTGAATCTCTGCATCAAGTTGTCTTCAGCATCCTTATGCTGTGGACCGTTGCCTTTTCGGTTTCCCGTGCGGCATTCTCTAGCCCAATGTCCGTACTTCCCACACTTCCTGCAGGCTCCTGTCTTGCCCTTCTGATTCTTCTGCTTCTGTGCAGCCACATTGCGGATCTTGCATTCAAGATCTGTTTCCACTCTTCTTGCTGCTGTCACCAGGTCTTCAAATGTTGTGCGGTTATCTTCCCATCCAGGCGTGCTCAACTTGACCGCCTTCCGCACTTCAGGTAACAGGCCTTGCATGAATGTTGCCTTCAGTGGGCCATTCGCATTCCCTCCGATGTTCCGTTCATTGAGGCCTTCTATTCCAGAATGTCTCAGGAACAGCTTGGAAAACCGGTCTGAGTAGTCATCAATTGCTTCTCCGGCTTTCTGGATGCAGGCAGCAATTTTTCCCCAATCTGTTGTTGCTCTTGTAGCTCGTTGGATCCACAGACGAATTGCTTCCCAGGCATTACCCAAATTCTGTCTATCATCTCCCAATGCTGTTTCAACTTCATGAGTCACTCTAGCGATTTCAGCAGTGTTAAGCACTGTACACAGTAACTGAAGGCCATCACTGGGATGCAGGCGATAGATGTGACGCAAACGCTCAATTGTTGTCCAAGTCTCCATCCCTGCCTTGCGTGGATGCTGCAGGCCTTTGGACCACTTATCAATTTCTTCTGGCTTGCATGCTTTGTGAGCGTAGATCATCTGATCCCCGTGCCTTTTCACCACTAGGGGCCTTAAGCGCCTTTCACTGTTGGGCTCAGAATCATCTGCAACAACCGTGCTTTCCTCGTCATCATCGCTAGAGGCGCCCATTGCCATTGCTCTGAATGCATATCGTCTTTCAAACTGAACTGCTTCCTCCATTTCCGCATACGGGTAGACACTGTAGGGAGGAGCAGTGGGGCAGGCGTGAGCTCCCCTTTCAACTGTAGCTCCGCCCCTGCAGTAGGGCTCCTGCTCCTTCCCATTTTCTCTCAGTCTGCCTCTGAGCTCCGACAGCTCCTCTTCTAGCCTCTTGCATTTCACATTCTTCTCTCTTATCTCCTCAGCCAACGCCCTGACATTCTCTTTCTCGTGACTCAATTGCCTCTCAGACTCCGAAATTACTTGCTTTTCGTATCTTTTCCGCAATTGACCCAACACCACCAAAGTTAATGGCACTCTCTCTTTTTCAGGCACACGTTGCGACTTTCCCCAAGCTTTCTTAACATCATCAATTGGCCACACACCACCAGATTCAAGCTCAATCCCATACTTTTGCTCAATCTCTTTTTCAACTTGTTCCAATTTAAAAGTGGACCGCAAATACGCCGTACTCATTGCCACCATTGTCTCAAAATCAACATCGGGCGCAGCTCTCCCACCCTTCTCAGTAGTAGGAATCTGCTCCGTTTTGTCAGCACCAGGTTCAGAGTTTCCCTGAGCACCCGCCATTATCATTAATCTCAGGCTGTTGTCACACCAGTGCTAGTTCTCTCACTAGGAAAACTCAGATGTCTTTTACACACTACTCTCCTCCTCCCGGAGAGTTTCACTCCGTCGGTTGTTTGAATAGAGCTCTTTATCCAAACACCGTAAACCACAAGATATATACACACACACTCACTCGCTCACTGTCGACAGTACAAAGACACATAAAACAAATAAAACACATCAACGTCTAGACAGCTCTTCCGTTCCCTGACGGGCTTCTACAGATCTATTTCAAACTGTAGGAATATCGCGATCTTCCGTGACAAGGCACGTGCATCCACGAATTCAAGCGTACACATACAAATGCCAATTTTCCACCAGTGTACCCTTACTCGTAGGATATCCGCTATAGCGCTCTCCCAAAGGAGCTATGCATTTAACCGGTCACTACAGACTCTTTTTCTCTGCAGTCAAGGTGCACCACACACTTTGCAGTTTGCAAATTTTCTTTCACCCTCGTGTACACATCAAACATACAATGATTACAGCTCCCTCATTGTAGGCACGTATCTTCACAGTTCTTTGTCTAACTGTTAGCCTTTACTTATAGTGTTACATGTACTCTGTAAATGTCTCGGTTCTTTCTGGAACCCAGCAAGGTAAGGAAAGGGGCTCACCAATTGTTAGAGAAGATCAACAGATGTTGAAAGCGCGCAAGTGTCTTCTCTTCACTTTCTGGCAGGATCTCTCCTTTTCCTCGTGGATCCGAGTCACGGCACCAAGTTGTTGGCTCTTGGTGAATTGATGTTCTCGCAGGCTAACTAATAAACTGTTACACAAAGAACTTCAGTCTGGAGCGTGGTCGAAGATGAGGTAGAAACAGGTTTTATTGATGGTCTTCAATACAGCAAGACTTCATACATGAAGGTCGGCTTCAGGTACTACACGCACTAAGTCTCACTTAGAGTCTTAAGCCTTGCACACTCGTCCTCACGCTCAGTCTGTCTCTAGTGCGGCTAGGTAATTCTCGCACCCACACCTAGATATATGTACACGACTCTGGTCCGTGCCACGTTGTTGTTGCGTTGCTTCTGTACTAAACAAAGAACAAAGAACATCTTATACCATCCCTGAGCTGTCCAGAGTGGTTAATTATAACTGTCCTTGCATCGCCTAGAGTCTGGCGCCTAATTGGAAAAACATTGCTTCTGAAGGTATCTCTAGATTGATAAGGAGTACACTCTGACCCAACTCCTCTTTGTCACAGACACTGACAAGGGAGGCAGAGTGGGAGAAAGTTCAGCCGGGTAGAGAACCCCTATATCACCTAAGAACAAAACCTTTATTATAAAAGAAGCTTCTAGGAACTGAGGTACCTTGGTTGTGCTGATCATCCCAAATGGTTAAACATGTCATGACTAACCTAATACTGAACTACAGCTACATGAGTGATTTCTACAGCTATATGAGTGCTCGAAATCATAGGCCTCACCGTTGGGACGGCCTTGTGCCACGTACACACTTTCAGTGTGCCTTGTGTGCATGATTAGTTCAACATAGCAGCATCTCTTGGAAAGTAGGCCACAGGTCACAACTCCGTGAGCGGCCTAAAAACTACACAGTCACATTATACACTGTGCATACTAATTCTACCAAACTAATCAGTCTACCAATATAATGAGCACTAAATAATCACCACTATTCTTCAGAAGGTACATTTGAGATTCAAAGATGTGTTTTCTGGCATAGGTGAAGGATGCCCTCTCAGGTCGGAAAGATGATGAAAATCAGAGGAAGCAGCTGGAAGGTACACTGCACACAGTATTTCTTATTATCGTGGTTTATTCCCACTTCTTTCTTTCCCAACTTCACCGTGTCTGAGTTGTGACCATTTGTGCCACAGAGCAAATCAAGGCTCTTGATCAGGGCAGAGATGCTCTGAAGAAGGGAAGACGGCTGCTGGAAAAACAGATGAGAATCATGAAGAATTCAGACAGAAACAAGCTTTGCCAGGGCAGTGACAACACTCAACATCAGTAAGTGTCACGCAAGAGCCTGGTTAGGAAAAGGTGGGCTTTTGTCAATTTGTTGCGCATGTATTTCTATGTGCAAAAGAGACAGAATACTTATGAAGGAGAAAGAAGCTCAACTGATCAATATAAAACATTAACTCAATATAAATAACACCATAAACTGCATCCAAATGTTTTAAGATAAGAAATTGTTCAAATGATTTAGTAAAGTAATGTATTGTACAGTGTATGACTTGGACATACAACTGTGCAGTTGTGCAGAGCTGTAGTTGAAATACTGTAGGCATCAGGGATCTGAAAATGAAGACTTTTGGACGTTTGGAGGCTGAATCCCTTTGTGCTGTCTGTGTTAAAGGAAGCTGGAGTCTGAACATCATGGCACAGAGACTGAAATAAAGGAGGCCCTGGGGGCTCAGGAAAATATGATGAGGGAGATGGAGCAGGAGCATCAGAAAACCGATGCCCTCCTTAAAAGCCTTAAAAACCAGGTGAGCAAGTCCCCGCTCTCCCCTTTGAATAATGGCATTTGCCTGGTGTGATGTGACTCTTGTACAAGTTTCTTGCACGCTGTCTGCTTTACAGGGGGTTTATATTAGTTTGTGTCAAAAGTTTTTGATGATTTTCTGTACCATTCACAGGTTTGTATACATTTTTTTGACATATTGCATGAATATGTCTATGAATACCATGTATTGTCTTACACAGCAGAAATGTGATTTTAACCAAGTCATTTTAAATGACTGAGGTTGGAGATGAAGATGTCAATTGCTGGCTTATTCTCACTCCATATGATCTGTAAAATGCGTAAATTCTTTCTTCTTAGCTGTAGACACTTTCACTCAGGCAGTGAACAGCCGAGAATCAGACATGCATTTTTCTGGCACAGGTGAAGGCCACACTTGAGACTCTTAAAGAGGAGCGAAATTCACACTTGGAGAGGCAGATAGCTGATGCGTTTCATATTCAGAAGCTGGAAGGTATGTTGCACAAAGCGTGTTTCTCATCACCCATTTATTTTAGTCAATCTTTTCATTTACCATGTGTGGCCATTTGTCCCTCAGAAAAAATCAGCACACGGGAAGTGAAGCATGTTGCTGTGCGCAAAGAGAAGTGCCAACTGGAAATGCACATTACCAGCCTCCAGAACAAACTGGGAAACATGAAAGAGCTGTGTCAGCACAAGGAGGAGGCTTTACAGCAGTAAGTGTCAAAGCAAGGCACTGGTGAGTGTGGTGGTACTCCGTGTCATTCTTCTTCCCCGAAACTGTACCACTTTTTGGAGTAAGTCTAACAAACAGTTCTTTGTAACGCGAGCGACGAGACAAGATAACTTTTCTTTTGTTTTTTTTTAATGTTTACTTGAAAACATAAAATTATAATGTCAAACGCACGATCAAAAAACTTTGTTGCTTTCAACAGTATCTGACTCCAAACTAACCAACTTTACGTCCAATCGGAGTCACTGTTAAACAGTGACGTCATATTTATATACTCAACAGTCCAACAATACAGAAATGTTTTTATCATTTATACATTACTAGATTATGCATTTTAGACTAATATAAACCTTATGAATAATAATGAAATTATCATTACCAATTTTGATTGTTTTTAACTAAACTAATATTAATCAGCTAGTTCCCCTGCAGTTCAGAATCTACTGCTGAGGCTCCCCACTGGTTCAGGATTGAGTGCTGGGGCTCCTTCAGAGTACAATCTAAGTCCTACATGCTAAGGGGACCCATGCTTAAAATGTACAGGATTTAGGATGTGAAATTGATGAATTGTGCAGCAGAATGTTGAAGCCCATTTGCTCTCTGTGCTGAAGGATTGCAGTTCATTTGGAGTCTGAGGACTGCGACAAAGATATGAAAGTAAAAGGCGTGCTTAAGACCCACACGCTTATGATGCAATTAATCGAGGAGGAGCATGACAAAACGGAAAGCTCCTACAAGGCCCAGGTGAGAAGACCAACCTCGCGCTAACATGGCAGAGCCCTTACAAGATTCACTTTCGTTGAGTGTCTGTTCCTCTACACGTTGTCTTGGTTTGTCCAAAAGCTTTTGTTATACAAGTAATAGATTTGCGCTATCCATCAAACATTTAAACAATGCACAGTTTTTACAAATGTGCCATTCACTAACTTGGTTGGGTGAGTACCTGTATATTTTTCTATAACTCTGTTTGTCACATTCTGTCCTGACTGTCACCTGTCTTTACACAGGTCCCATCTCTCAAAAAGAAGTCAGTGGAGAACTGGGTAAGAAGGACATAATCAAACATTACAGCAAAACGCACTCGTGACGTTGTTCAAGACAGAATTCTCAGTCTTCTCTCTTGAATGAGAAATGAAGTTCATTCATACAATGTAGTCTAATTCATATCAAGTAATCTGATTGTTTTGTTTTAATTTATTGATGTTTAGATATGCCCATTTCAATTCTCACATGAAATATCCACAAAATGTATTATTTCATATTTTTAGACAGTTGTACCGGTTATGTGGTGAACATGTGAGACTCAGTTCTATGTTTGTGACAGATTAAGACTACACTCTCCGTTGTTGAGGAGGAAAGAGATTCGTACAAGGAGAAACTGATGGAAGAGGAAAGACAGAAACACCAGCTGGAAGGTATGTCACACAGAATGTATGTCTTATCATCTGGTAATTTTTCATTTCCCTGGATCTGATCTGTGATCCTTTGTTTTCCAGAGCAACTCAAAACCCTGAAGCAAGCCAATGATGCTCTTAAAGAGGAAAAACACCACCTGGAACATCATACTAAGAGCATTCAGCTTCAGCTGGACATTATGAATGACCTGTACCAAGCAAAGGACGATGCTCTACAGCAGTAAGTGTCCAGCAAGATATTGAGTACGGAGAGATGGCTTTGTACACACATAGCATTACAAATGAGGAGACAGGCACAGGAAACAAGTACCATATCTTGATATTAGCATAACTGTAGTCACACTTAACCAAGCTGTGAAGCCCGTAAACAGTAGGAAGGACATGTAAAGGATGACTTGTGCTGTGGAAGGCTGAAGCTGTTGGGTTCTCTGAATTGCAGAGGGTTGGCCCAGGACAAACTGGAGCAGGAAAAGACAAATGCAGAAATACAGGATGTGATTATGCTTAAAAACATGAAGATCAAGGCCATGGAGGAGGACCATCAGAGAAAGGAGGAGTTCTACATGTGCCAGGTGGGCAATTTCAGCCAATACTGATAGTGTACAATCCCTCTTAGAACAATACAACATACATTCCCTCTTAAACAATGCATTTTAAATTTTTAATGGGGGTTTGTACAGATTGGTGGCAAAGGTTTCAATTCTCAAAAGCACTTTATGGGCACACTGTATTTCCTGTATGCCATATTTAACATTGACACACAGTGCATAATGCACATTGCAGCTACATTAACTGGATTGTATGGGTGTGTCTCTGTACCTCTTAACATGACTTCAGTTTTTAGGTCTTGTGCTGACTGTCACCTTTCTCCCTCCTCAGATCACATTCCTTGAGATGGAAGGTGTGCGTAAAAAGGTAAGAGGACACGGTCAGCAGGTTTGTGAATA
Source organism: Megalops cyprinoides (assembly GCF_013368585.1). Taxonomy (NCBI): domain Eukaryota; kingdom Metazoa; phylum Chordata; class Actinopteri; order Elopiformes; family Megalopidae; genus Megalops; species Megalops cyprinoides. The sequence continues at coordinate 25,818,678 of NC_050599.1, read as the reverse complement.
AAATTCGGTGTGAAGGAGTGAATATTAATTCTCTTGTCACTGCTTCCAGGCAAGAGCCACTGCCTTACAAAATACTGTGGAAGCAGAGAAGAGAAAGGTGGACCATCTTCAGGAGAAGTGAGTTCATTTGCCACTGAAAGTTGATTAGCCTGTTTTGGCTATTAAGAGGGATCTGGATGGTTAATAGAACTACATGTCAAACACTGTCCATAAAAGCATTACATAAATGGAGATGGGGACATCATATTCGCTGAGCTACAGTCCAAACTGGGAATATAGCTTCCTTGCTAAACCAAATAGCTGATGATTCTAGCAGTACGTGGATTACCATTGTCTGAAGGGTGTGCTTCTCTTGGTGTGCAGGCTGGATAAACTTACAGCTGAATTGGCTGAATTTAAGAAACCAGTCAGCAAGCCAACCCCTGACTGCTCTGACCAACAGCTGTGCCCTTCTGAAAGAGGTAAGACCTTGCTTACTGAAGTTTTATCCTTCCTACAGGAGTCACATGGTTATTACACTCTGTTATAAGTACACTCTGCCTTCTGAGACTGCAGTCTGGATTTCACATTTGAATGATTTCAGCACAATTCACATAGCACCCCTCCCGTGAGCAGACATACCAAATCACAAATAACATGCAACAGATTGTAAGAAAATCATTTTTAAGACTTTCACTTTGTGCAGTATTGTTAGATTGCTAAACAGTCTAATGATTGGCCAAAACAAATTGTCCAACTGGTACGTAGCTACACGATGTCCAGAAGTAGCAGTTCCATTGGTATAGCCTTTGGGAGCTTCATTTTAAACATATGTGCAACAGTCATATATTAGGAGTTTTTTTATTTTCATTGTTGTTAATGATGAACAGTTTAGGTAACTTACGAGCTAGCCATATCGTTAAACTTTGAGGCACCTTCTTTGCTAGTTTTTGAAGAAGGACTTTCCCAACCATACTACAACAGAACAACTATTCTTACCTTAACGTTGGAGCTGGATAAATGTTGTCAACTTCTTGAAAGTATATGAGAGCAAGCAACAGGTGTTCACTTTTGCGGTCTATGGATGAATTTAGATAAATAGTTATGAGACATGACACTCACATCCAGAGCATTGAGGTGAACATGAGTGTAAACAGAGGCAAAGAGTTTATTTGGCAGAGTTGGGAACTAAACCCTGGTTTCCCAATGCACGAATCAGGAACATTGTAATTTTGTAATGTGATCACTCTCCCTGATCATCGTATGATCTCCCTCTCTTGTAGATATTACTGCCCCGAAGGCATCCTCTGACAGTGCATTGGATGAATTGATTGAAATGGTAAGTTAATTCTTTTTGAAGTGGATGAAAGTGTTTAGGAGTATAAATGACAAAATGTTACACTCATTCATACTCATCCAAAAGGATCTCTTTGTTTGTTCCATCTCAGATTTAACCAAGTCTGATGTATTGAAACATGCCAGTTTCTTGAATGTTTTCACACCAAATATCTGTGTAACAGCAGACACAGCTACAGAGGTTATGCAGCGAACAGTTGAGACTCACTTTTGTGTTTGTGATATAGATTAAGACGACACTCACCGTTGTTGATGCGGAAAGAATTTCTTACAAGGAGAAATTGATGGAGGAGGAAAGACAGAGACATCAACTGGAGGGTATGTCACACAGAGAGTATTTCTTACCTGCCGGTAATTTTTCATTTCCCTGGATCTGAACTGTGACCCTTTGTGTTCCAGAGCAAATGAAAACCCTGAAGCAGACCAATGAAGCTCTTAATGAAGAAAAACACCTTCTGGAACATCATACTAAGAGCATTCAACTTCAGCTGGGCATTATGAATGACCTGTACCAAGCAAAGGATGATGCTCTACAGCAGTAAGTGTCTAGCAAGATACTGAGTACGGCGAGATGGCTTTGTACACACAGCATTGCATAGGAAACAAGTACCATATCTTGATATAAGCATAACTGTAGTCGTATATAACCAAGCTGTGAAGCCCGTAAACAGTAGGAAGGACCTGTAAAGGATGACATGTGCTGTGGAAGGCTGAAGCTGTTGGGTTCTCTGAATTGCAGAGGGTTGGCCCAGGACAAACTGGAGCAGGAAGAGACTAATGCAGAAATACAGGATGTGATTATGCTTAAAAACATGAAGATCAAGGCCATGGAGGAGGACCATCAGAGAAAGGAGGAGTTCTACATGTGCCAGGTGGGCAATTTCAGCCAATACTGATAGTGTACAATCCCTCTTAGAACAATACAACATACATTCCCTCTTAAACAATGCATTTTAAATTTTTAATGGGGGTTTGTACAGATTGGTGGCAAAGGTTTCAATTCTCAAAAGCACTTTATGGGCATACTGTATTTCCTGTATGCCATATTTAACATTGACACACAGTGCATAATGCACATTGCAGCTACATTAACTGGATTGTATGGGTGTGTCTCTGTACCTCTTAACATGACTTCAGTTGTTAGGTCTTGTGCTGACTGTCACCTTTCTCCCTCCTCAGATCACATTCCTTGAGATGGAAGGTGTGCGTAAAAAGGTAAGAGGACACGGTCAGCAGGTTTGTAAATAATATTCGGTGTGAAGGAGTGAATATTAATTCTCTTGTCACTGCTTCCAGGCAAGAGCCACTGCCTTACAAAGTACTGTGGAAGCAGAGAAGAGAAAGGTGGACCATCTTCAGGAGAGGTGAGTTCATTTGCCACTGAAAGTTGATTAGCCTGTTTTGGCTATTAAGAGGGATCTGGATGGTTAATACAACTACATGTCAAACACTGTCCATAAAAGCATTACATAAATGGAGATGGGGACATCATTTTCGCTGAGCTACAGTCCAAACTGGGTATATAGCTTCCTTGCTAAACCAAATAGCTGATGATTCTAGCAGTACGTGGATCACCATTGTCTGAAGGGTGTGCTTCTCTTGGTGTGCAGGCTGGATGAACTTACAGCTGAATTGGCTGAATTTAAGAAACCAGTCAGCAAGCCAACCCCTGACTACTCTGACCAACAGCTGTGCCCTTCTGAAAGAGGTAAGACCTTGCCTACTGAAGTTTTATCCCTCCTACAGGAGTCACATGGTTATTAAAGTACACTCTGCCTTCTGAGACTGCAGTCTGGATTTCACATTTAAATGGTTTCAGCACAATTCACATAGCACCTCTCCCGTGAGCAGACATATAAAATCACAAATAACAAATGCAACACATTGTAAGGAAATCATTTTTCAGACTTTCACTTTGTGCAGTATTGTTAGATTGCTAAACAGTCTAATGATTGGCCAAAACAAACTGTCCAACTGGTACGTAGCTACACGATGTCCAGAAGTAGCAGTTCCAGTATTTATTATTTTCTGGAGCTTCATTTTAAACTTAGGTGTGCAAAAGCCATATTTTTGTGTTTTTCCATAATTGTTTCTGATGAACAGATAGGACAATGTACTAACTAGCTTGACTGTTAAAATCTGAGGCACCTCTTTTGCTAGTTGTCAAAGAAGTACTTTCCCAAACATACTACAACAGGGCAACTGTCCTTACCTCAATGCTGAAGCTGGCAAAATTTGGTCAACCAGTTGAAAGTATATGTGAGCAGGCAGGTGTCCATGGTTGCTGTCTTGCCTGCTGTCTACTCTTGCTGTCCGTGATTTCAGATAAATATTTATAAGACGTAACATTCACATCAGTGTTGAAGTGAACAGGAGTGTAAACAGAGGCAAAGAGTTTACTTGTCAGACTTGGGAGCCAAACCTTGGTTTCCCAGTCAAAACATGAGAAATATTGTAATTCTGTATACTGCTCACTTTCCCTGATCATTATGTGATCTCTCTCTTCTAGATATTACTGCCCCGAAGACATCCTCTGATAGTGCATTGGACGAACTGATCGAAAAGGTAAGTTCATTGTTTTTGAAGTGGTTGAAAGCGTGTAGGAGCAGAAGTGACAATATGTTACACTCATTCATACTCATCCAAAAGGATCTCTTTGTTTGTTCGTCTCAGGTTTAACCAAGTTTAACCACCATATTTAAACATGTCAGTTTCTTGAATATTTTCCACACCAAATATCTGTGTAGCAATAGACACAGCTACAGAGGAAATGCAGAGAACAGTTGAAACTCACTTCTGTGTTTGTGATATAGATTAAGACGACTCTCACCATTGTTGATGCGGAAAGAATTTCTTACAAGGAGAAAATGATGGACGAGGAAAGACAGAAACACCAACTGGACGGTATGTCACACAGAATGTATGTCCTATCATCTGGTAATTTTTCATTTCCCTGGTTCTGAACTGTGACCCTTTGTACTCCAGAGCAACTCAAAACCCTGAAGCAGGCTAATGATGCTCTTAAAGAGGAAAAACACCACTTGGAACATCATACTAAGAGCATTCAGCTTCAGCTGGACATTATGAATGACCTGTACCAAGCAAAGGACAATGCTCTACAGCAGTAAGTGTCCAGCAAGATATTGAGTAAGGAGAGATGGCTTTGTACACACATAGCATTACAAATGAGGAGACCGGTACAGCAAACAAATACCATATCTTGATATTAGCATAACTGCAGTCACACATAACCAAGCTGTGAAGCCCGTAAACAGTAGGATGGACCTGTAAAGGATGACTTGTGCTGTGGAAGGCTGAAGCTGTTGGGTTCTCTGAATTGCAGAGGGTTGGCTCAAGACAAACTGGAGCAGGAAGAGACAAATGCAGAAATACAGGATGTGATTATGCTTAAAAACATGAAGATCAAGGCCATGGAGGAGGACCATCAGAGAAAAGAGGAGTTCTTCATGTGCCAGGTAAGCAATTCCCGCCAATACTCATAGTGTACACTCTGTCCTAGAGGAACCATATTTATCGAGTGTTATGTGATACTTTCAATTGCCTTTTCACATATATTTTCACAATTTAATTTAATGTGGGTTTCTGGTAAAAGTTTGAATCATCAAAAGCAGTTGACTCTTTTGATTAATTGTCTTCCTGTACATCCTCTAAGATTGACACACAGTGCATCATGGCTGCATTAACTAGACTATGCAGATGTGTCTCTGTACCTCTTAGCATGATTTCAGTTATTAGATCTTGTGCTGACTGCCACCTTTCTCCCTCCTCAGATCACATTCCTTGAGATGGAAGGTGTGCGTAAAAAGGTAAGCAGGACACAGTCAGCAGGTTTGTGAATAATTTTCTGTGACAGAATATTAATTCTCTGTCGTTGCTTCTAGGCAAGAGCCACTGCCTTACAAAATACTGTGGAAGCAGAGAAGAGAAAGGTGGACCATCTTCAGGAGAGGTGAGTTCATTTGCCACTGAAAGTTGATTAGCCTGTTTTGGCTATTAAGAGGGATATGGATGGTTAATAGAACTACATGTCAAACATTGTCCATAAAAGCATTACAACAATGGAGATGGGGACATCATATTCGCTGAGCTACAGTCCAAACTGGGAATATAGTTTCCTTGCTAAACCAAATAGCTGATGATTCTAGCAGTACATGGATTACCGTTGTCTGAAGGGTGTGCTTTTGTTGGTTTGCAGGCTGGATGAACTTACAGCTGAATTGGCTGAATTTAAGAAACCAGTCAGCAAGCCAACCCCTGACTGCTCTGACCAACAGCTGTGCCCTTCTGAAAGAGGTAAGACCTTGCCTACTCAAGTTTTATCCCTCCTACAGGAGTCACATGGTTATTAAAGTACACTCTGCCTTCTGAGACTGCAGTCTGGATTTCACATTTAAATTATTTCAGCACAATTCACATAGCACCTCTCCCGTGAGCAGACATATAAAATCACAAATAACAAATGCAACACATTGTAAGGAAATCATTTTTCAGACTTTCACTTTGTGCAGTATTGTTAGATTGCTAAACAGTCTAATGATTGGCCAAAACAAACTGTCCAACTGGTACATAGCTACACGATGTCCAGAAGTAGCAGTTCCAGTATTTATTATTTTCTGGAGCTTCATTTTAAACGTAGGTGTGCAAAAGCCATATTTTTGTGTTTTTTCATAATTGTTTCTGATGAATAGATAGGACAATGTACTAACTAGCTTGACTGTTAAAATCTGAGGCACCTCTTTTGCTAGTTGTCAAAGAAGTACTTTCCCAAACATACTACAACAGGGCAACTGTCCTTACCTCAATGCTGAAGCTGGCAAAATTTGGTCAACCAGTTGAAAGTATATGTGAGCAGGCAGGTGTCCATGGTTGCTGTCTTGCCTGCTGTCTACTCTTGCTGTCCGTGATTTCAGATAAATATTTATGAGACGTAACATTCACATCAGTGTTGAAGTGAACAGGAGTGTAAACAGAGGCAAAGAGTTTACTTGTCAGACTTGGGAGCCAAACCTTGGTTTCCCAGTCAAAACATGAGAAATATTGTAATTCTGTATACTGCTCACTTTCCCTGATCATTATGTGATCTCTCTCTTCTAGATATTACTGCCCCGAAGACATCCTCTGATAGTGCATTGGACGAACTGATCGAAAAGGTAAGTTCATTGTTTTTGAAGTGGTTGAAAGCGTGTAGGTGCAGAAGTGAGAATATGTTACACTCATTCATACTTATCCGAAAGGATCTCTTTGTTTGTTCGTCTCAGGTTTAACCAAGTTTAACCACCATATTTAAACATGTCAGTTTCTTGAATATTTTCCAAACCAAATATCTGTGTAGCAATAGACACAGCTACACAGGTTATGCAAAGAAACAGTTGAGACTCACTTCTGTGTTTGTGATATAGATTAAGACGACACTCACCGTTGTTGATGCGGAAAGAATTTCGTACAAGGAGAAAATGATGGACGAGGAAAGACAGAAACACCAACTGGAGGGTATGTCACACAGAGAGTATTTCTTACCTGCCGGTAATTTTTCATTTCCCTGGATCTGACCTGTGACCCTTTGTGTTCCAGAGCAACTCAAAACCCTGAAGCAGGCTAATGATGCTCTTAAAGAAGAAAAACACCACCTGGAACATCATACTAAGAGTATTCAGCTTCAGCTTGACATTATGAATGACCTGTACCAAGCAAAGGACGATGCTCTACAGCAGTAAGTATCCAGCAAGATATTAAGGAGAGAAGGCTTTGTACACATTAGGAATGAGGAGACAGGCACAGGAAACAAGTACCATATCTTGATATTAGCATAACTGTAGTCACACATAACCAAGCTGTGAAGCCCGTAAACAGTAGGAAGGACCTGGAAATGATGACTTGTGCTGTGGAAGGCTGAAGCTGTTGGGTTCTCTGAATTGCAGAGGGTTGGCCCAGGACAAACTGGAGCAGGAAGAGACTAATGCAGAAATACAGGATGTGATTATGCTTAAAAACATGAAGATCAAGGCCATGGAGGAGGACCGTCAGAGAAAGGAGGAGTTCTACATGTGCCAGGTGAACAATTCAATCCCTCTTAGAAGAATACAGCATACAGTCCCTATTAAACAATGCAGTTTAAATATTTAATGGAGATTTTTTACTGATTTGTGGCAAAGGTTTCAATTCTCAAAAGCAATTGATGGGCACACTGTATTTCCTGTATGCCATATTTAACATTGACACAGTGCAAAATGCACATTGCAGCTACATTAACTGGATTGTATAAATGTGTCTCCCTATGTCTTAACATGATTTCAGTTGTTAGATGTTGTGCGAACTGCCACCTTTCTCCCTCCTCAGATCACATTCCTTGAGATGGAAGGTGTGCATAAAAAGGTAAGAGGACACGGTCAGCAGGTTTGTTAATAATATTCGGTGTGAAGGAGTGAATATTAATTCTCTTGTCACTGCTTCCAGGCAAGAGCCACTGCCTTACAAAATACTGTGGAAGCAGAGAAGAGAAAGGTGGACCATCTTCAGGAGAGGTGAGTTCATTTGCCACTGAAAGTTGATTAGCCTGTTTTGGCTATTAAGAGGGATCTGGATGGTTAATAGAACTACTTTTCAAACACTGTCCATAAAAGCATTACAGCAATGGAGATGGGGACATCATATTCGCTGAGCTACAGTCCAACCTTGGAATATAGCTTCCTTGCTGAACCAAATAGCTGATGATTCTAGCAGTACGTGGATTACCATTGTCTGAAGGGTGTGCTTCTGTTTGTTTGTAGGCTAGATGAGCTTACAGCTGCATTGGCTGAGCTTCAGAACCCAGTCAGCAAGCCAACCCCTGACTGCTCTGACCAGCAGCTGTGCCCTTCTGAAAGAGGTAAGACCTTGCCTACTGTAGTTTTATCCTTCCTACAGGAGTCACATGGTTATTAAAGTACACTCTGCCTTCTGAGACTGCAGTCTGGATTTCACATTTAAATGATTTCAACACAAGTCATATAGCACACCCTCCTGTGAGCAGACATACCAGATCACAAATAACAAATGCAATAGACTGTAAGAAAATCATTTTTCAGACTTTCACTTTGTGCAGTATTGGTAGATTGCTAAACAGTCTAATGATTGGCCAAAACAAACTGTCCAACTGGTACTTAGCTACACGATGTCCAGAAGTAGCAGTTCCATTGTTATAGCCTTTGGGAGCTTCATTTTAAACATATGTGCAACAGTCATATATTAGGAGTGTTTTTATTTTCATTGTTGTTAATGATGTACAGTTTAGGTAACTTACGAGCTAGCCATATCGTTAAACTTTGAGGCACCATCTTTGCTAGTTTTTGATGAAGGACTTTCCCAACCATACTACAACTGAACAACTATTCTTACCTTAACGTTGAAGCTGGATAAATTTTGTCAACTTCTTGAAAGTATATGAGAGCAAGCAACAGGTGTTCACTTTTGCGGTCTATGGATGAATTTAGATAAATAGTTATGAAACATGACACTCACATCCAGAGCATTGAGGTGAACATGAGTGTAAACAGAGGCAAAGAGTTTATTTGGCAGAGTTGGGAACTAAACCCTGGTTTCCCAATGCAAGAATCAGGAACATTGTAATTTTGTAATGTGATCACTCTCCCTGATCATCGTATGATCTCCCTCTCTCGTAGATATTACTGCCCCAAAGGCATCCTCTGACAGTGCATTGGATGAATTGATTGAAATGGTAAGTTAATTCTTTTTGAAGTGGATGAAAGTGTTTAGGAGTATAAATGACAAAATGTTACACTCATTCATACTCATCCAAAAGGATCTCTTTGTTTGTTCCATCTCAGATTTAACCAAGTCTGATGTATTGAAACATGCCAGTTTCTTGAATGTTTTCACACCAAATATCTGTGTAACAGCAGACACAGCTACAGAGGTTATGCAGCGAACAGTTGAGACTCACTTTTGTGTTTGTGATATAGATTAAGACGACACTCACCGTTGTTGATGCGGAAAGAATTTCTTACAAGGAGAAAATGATGGACGAGGAAAGACAGAGACATCAACTGGAGGGTATGTCACACAGAGAGTATTTCTTACCTGCTGGTAATTTTTCATTTCCCTGGATCTGAACTGTGACCCTTTGTGTTCCAGAGCAAATGAAAACCCTGAAGCAGACCAATGAAGCTCTTAATGAAGAAAAACACCTTCTGGAACATCGTACTAAGAGCATTCAGCTTCAGCTTGACATTATGAATGACCTGTACCAAGCAAAGGACAATGCTCTACAGCAGTAAGTGTCCAGCAAGATATTGAGTAAGGAGAGCAAGCTTTGTACACACAGCATTGCATAGGAAACAAGTACCATATCTTGATATTAGCATAACTGTAGTCGTATATAACCAAGCTGTGAAGCCCGTAAACAGAAGGAAGGACATGTAAAGGATGACTTGTGCTGTGGAAGGCTGAAGCTGTTGGGTTCTCTGAATTGCAGAGGGTTGGCCCAGGACAAACTGGAGCAGGAAGAGACAAATGCAGAAATACAGGATGTGATTATGCTTAAAAACATGAAGATCAAGGCCATGGAGGAGGACCATCTGAGAAAGGAGGAGTTCTACATGTGCCAGGTAAGCAATTCCCGCCAATACTCAAAGTGTACAGTCTCTTCTAGAGGAGCCATATTTATCGAGTGTTATGTGATACTTTCAATTGCCTTTTCATGTATATTTTCACAATATAATTTAAATTTAAATATTTAATGTTGGTTTCTGGTAAAAGTTTGAATTGCCAGAAACAGTTGACTCTTTTGATTAATTGTCTTCCTGTACATCCTCTATGTCATATTTAAGATTGACACACAGTGCATCTTGGCTGCATTAGCTAGACTATGCAGATGTATCTCTGTACCTCTTAACATGACTTCAGTTATTAGGTCTTGTGCTGACTTACCTTTCTCCCTCCTCAGATCACATTCCTTGAGATGGAAGGTGTGCGTAAAAAGGTAAGCAGGACACAGTCAGCAGGTTTGTGAATAATTTTCTGTGACAGAATATTAATTCTCTGTCGTTGCTTCTAGGCAAGAGCCACTGCCTTACAAAATACTGTGGAAGCAGAGAAGAGAAAGGTGGACCATCTTCAGGAGAGGTGAGCTCATTTGCTTCTGAAAGTTGTTTAGGCTATGTGGGCCATTACAAGGCATATGAATGGGTAATAGAAGTGCACGTTTAACACTGTCCATAAAAGCACTACCAGCAGTGGAGATGGGGACATCATATTCACTAGCTCCAGTCTAACCTTGGAATACATCTTCCTTGTTGAACCAAATAGTTGATGATTCTAGATGACACATGGATTACCATTGTCTGAATGGTGTGCTTCTGTTGGTTTGCAGGCTGGATGAACTTACAGCTGAACTAGCTGAGTTGAAGAAACCAGTCAGCAAGCCAACCCCTGACTTCTTTAAACAGCAGCTCAGCTGCCCTGTTCTTAAAGAGGTGAGCCCTTGCCTTTTGAGGTTTCATCCTTCCTATCAAAGTCCCGTGGTAATTAAAGTTAAATATTTAAATGATTTTAACACGTCACAACAAGTCACAGAGCTCCCCTCCTGTGGGCAGACATACCCACACAACTTGCAAATGCAACAGATTGCACGGCAGTCAATGTTCTGTCTCTCAGTCTGATATAGTTTGGTGAGATTGTTGAACAAGCTCATGACTGGCCACACTGAAATGACCAACTGGTAATTTGCTATACTATGGCTTAAATTATAAGTATCCACAGTATTGACGTGAATAGGAGTGTTCAAGGAAGCAGACTTTACTTGCCAGGGACCTAAACCATGGTTTCCCACTCCAAACATCAGGAACATTTTAATTCTGTAATCTGAGTGTTCTCCCTGATCATCATATGGTCTCTGTCTTGTAGATATTGGCGCCCCGACAACGTTTTCTGCTGTTTATGAAATGGTAAGTTCATTGTTTTTCAAATGACTGAAAGTGTTTAGGAGTAGAACTGTCAAATGTTGCTCATTCATACATTCATAAAGTCTGTGCCTTAAAAAGCTGTTGATTCAGAGAAGGGAGAGATGGTCTACCTTCAACAGCCTTCGGTTGTTGGAATGTCAATGAATTGAATGTGCAGTGTGGGTTTGACTGTAAATTTGGATTACATCCTCCCTGCTTAACTAAACAGCTACTTTGTTCCTAGCAGGACGTGGACTGTCATTTTCTGAATGTGTTCTTAAATATTTTTGCAGGCTGGACAGCGTCTGGGATCGGATGGCTGAATTCCACACATTACCCTTTGACAACGTCAGTTGATTTCTATTTCTCAGTGTCATCTTTAGCTATAGACATAAGTACACAGGCTACGAACAGTTGAGACTCAGGGTTTTGTTTTCTGATGCAGGTAGAAGACAACTGCAGTTCCTGAAGAACAGACTCAAATCACCCAAAAACGTCTGAGAAGAGTCGGCAGCTGGAAGATACTGTAGATCAGATTTACATATACTGTACAGAATATTTCCTCTTGCATGCAATTATTCATTATAATAAACATAATTATTCAATTTCCTTGTGTGAATTTTGTCCATTTTTTCTCTAGAAAATGTTAAGGTGCTCTAATGAGATCAAGGTGCTCTGAGCAGAGACGTATGCTAGCTAAAATATCAGAACATGACCATGCAACAGTAACTTGATGTTACGAAGAATCAAAGCCGTAAAAAAGAGGAGTCACTAAAAAAAGATGGGTTTTATGTACACATTGCATTGTGAGGACACAATATACACGAATTAGGTTTAGCATCCTGACATTGTTATCATGTCAAATGCAATTTTATTACTTTGTGAAAAAAAACCCATCTTAATTAAAACTTATTAAAACTGATGAAATGTATTCAGCTTGACATAAGCCAGACAACATTTCATAGACTGAGTCATTGTAATGTCCTACACTCCTAAAGTAAAGGACTTGTAAAGTAAAGCAGCTGGCAAAAATGGGTTTTTAAGTCAAACCCTCATGTCCCTGTTATACAAAGCAACTTACATGCGACTTTTATCACTTGCAAAAAAATCGTACCTTGATTGCATGGTGTAACACCCCCTGCAATGAAGCAGCAACTCAACAGCAACCAAGCTGCACAACAATGACAGCAATTCATCTTCATGCATCTGGCTTCATGCAACAGTCAATCACAATGCAAATATTGTTCACTGTTCAGGTAAAATGCCTTCATGTCTGATGGTAAACATGACATTGTGCTGTGGACCAAAATTCTTACGAATGATGAAACAAACAAAAGTAAAATTGTAATTTCATGAGTTGATTTATTCACAGCAATTTTTTTTATCATGTTTGTGTATTTACACAGTCAGAGATCCATTCTAACGGCAGCTATCTAGGATATGGTAATCTGTCAGGGCACAGGCACGGACTCAAATGCAGCCCAGGCGTACTCAGGTTCCCATTTATTAGAATGAGAAATCACAGGGCAAGTTTGTAGTGGCAGAACAGGGTCAAAACCAGGAAGGCATTCCGAGGCAGGATAAACAAGGAAAAGCTGTCAAAAACAGGAACAGGCTAGGTCAAACCGGGCAGGCAGGCAGAACAGGCAACCAAGGAAAGGCAGCAGGCAGGGACAAGGTTGGAAGTCAGGCAGAAGTCAGCACAGGATCAACAACACAAGTAATCAGGTGGGTACACAACAGAGGGGGGGGGAACCTATTTAGGGTATATAAAGGTATATAAAGGGCTGGGCTGACGAAGAGATGGGATGCAGGTGGGCAGGCAGGCAGGTGGAGGCGATCAGGAAATCAGGTGGGCGGGGACAGGGCGGAGAGCGGGGCAGGGCTGGAACACATGGGAACTGTAAACGAAAGCACATGGATGACACTGACAGACTGGGAGAAACACCAAAAACAACAGCTAGGGGGCCGAAGTACTGACAGTAATGTATTTTTCCATGAGCTCTAAATATAATTGTACTTGGACTGACTCATCAAATTGAGGAAGAGGGTCAGGATTTTTAGTATGGACTACTTAGCCAAGCTTCCCTTACTAGATGCATAACAGAAATCTAAATTGTATTTTTTGGCCAGATTTTTTTCAAACCAGTTTCACACTGTGCTCTCTGGATCCCTTGATAGAACTTATCTGGGAATTGCTGTTGCATGCCACCTTATTAATCCCTTATAAAGCCTTAAATCAAAGCCTCCTTTCACTAACACTCAGGTGACAGGCCACTCAAATTCTTTCCCTGTTACCTTGAAAATAGTCTATAGCCTGAGAGATTCCACAATACGTGCTTGCTGTCTGTGAATACAGTCCCAGGTGTTAAAAATTATTACAGATTATTACAGAAAATGAGTGTACTTCAAATGCTTCATGCAAAATTCCATTCCAGTGTCATCAAATAATGACATGAATTCAAATCTTCAGTCACAGTAATCTCATGCAAACCAAATAATGTACATGGCTTCCTAAAAAGGATGAAGAGTCACATACAGTAGTTTCAACACTAGGTGGCAACATTACATCAGTGAGCAAGATTTTTATCTCACAGAAGAAACAATATTCCTGAGGATATCTACACAAAGTGACAGACAGGGAAGTGGGCAAGCGTACAGGATGTAACAAGATTCTAGGAGGAACTTAATAACACAACTTTTGATCTGAGTACATATTTTAATGGGTGATGATGTGTAATTCACTTCAAATGATAGTTTATTACAGTAATCAAAAATTACTGACAAGCTATGCAGCTGTGGGGTTCTTTAATGCTCTACTTTTGGGTGCATTCAAATATTCACTTTGAACTTGTACTTGCCATTTTCTTCAAATTCAGTAGTTTTTTTTATTATTACCCAAAGGATTTGTGTGAAGAAAATGCAACCCAAGTTCAGTTCAATCACAGCCAGAGCCCTTGATGTGTCTTCCTTTTATATAGACATTTATATCACAGTGCAAAGGTCATGACCTTGGCAAAGTCCACATAGAATCCATAAGGTAAATAGGAAGAGGTAGAGGAAAAAAGCTAATTACTACAATGAGTATCAACTGATCACGTATTCCTCCTTCTCGTACAAGACAAAACAAATGCAGAGTGCAGGTTCCTGCTCAATCTACTGTGAGAACACTGACCCACAATCCTCTTCCGAGAGATAAAGGGGGGTTAGCATGGTTGTGATAGAATTGCATATCTTGTTTTTAATTGACACAAATTGCCCCGATTTCTCTTCAAAGAAAACAACAGTTAATATTCACATATGCCAAGGTGTTTGAAGAGTAGAATGTAATTAATATTCCCCTTGAAGCAAACTTGCAAATGTGAATATACCCTGTATTTTTCTAAAAACGCTATTTACTGTGACTCTAAACAGTCCAGTTATAAAGATCGGCAAGAGCACATTTACATTTACATTTAGTCCTTTATCATACATGCAGAGTGACTTACAAAACTGCACACATGAAGGTTAAGCTAAGAACAGAGCGGATACTAAATCATAAGTGTCACAATAGTAGGAGTTATTACATAACATATAACATTCTGTTAAGTGCCATAGTAGGTGCGATAGGAGTTTTGAGGATATAGCAAATGTGCTGGAGGATATGGCATGAATGTTGAGACTTCAGAGGTAATTGAACCAAGGTGCAGTTTGAACAAGCAGTGAGCAGATGAGCTCTGTACCTGGGACGCCTTTGTAGGATGTAATTACGGTCTGGACCAAGCGAAGCAACCGTTCTGGGAGCAGCGAGAATCTGCCTGTTAGGGGAAATCTGTCAGAAGCAGCAGGGGGTTGGAGCCCCTGCCTGAATAGTGGAATCGAGCAAGTGGCAACCTGCACTGCGGAACGTGGGAGACAGAGGCGAACACTGACAGGTGTGGGTTTGACATCATGTTCCAGTCACGCCTCCATCAAGGCGTCAACACAGATGAATCTCACTTGATATTTCTATTTCACCCAGAAGCAATTTACTTTACCTGGCTTATGTGCATGTTCGTGAGTCATGAGTGTGCGGGAGACACTCAATTAAAAATTATTTGTAAGTTGTTTTGCAAAATGGGTGCCTTGGTTATGCAAATAGAGCGAAATAAAATACACGCAATAAATAAATTAATTAATAAAATCTCATGAACAGATCGGCTTGCCAGGCTCATAGGAATTAATGTGAGCACTTCTAATTTCATTTAGGTAGAGCAGGCTTTTAAATTTGTGCATTTATGAGATGAGTCAGTGCTCTGGACAGCCGGATGTGGGTTTGAGAAGCAAACAGTGAGAAGTGATTCAGTCATCACAAAGGATTCCATTGTTAACAGCACCCTTATATGGGAAACAGGAAGCTGACAAGAGGCAAGGCGCATGTTAGTGCTGTGCCAAGGTGAGGCAGCTCTGAGATTTGCTGACCGGTGATATGATTGTGTGCTTATCATGAAAGGACATGGGGGAACGTTGCTGATATGGGTGCTGAAGAAGATGAGCCTCTTGAATGCACCCGCGTTAACTCTGCATGTCATACATCGATTCAGATATGGCATGTGCCACCTGACTTTAATACACTACAAAAGCAACAGTATTACATCCTCAAATAGCAGTGGGCATTTTCATTATTTCCAGGGCCTGTCCATGGTGCATGAAATTCTATTCTGTCCCTAAGTTCTTCCTCTAAGGAGCAGAAATTCCAGTTGCTATCTGTCGGTCAGCTCTGATAGGCTGGGCGTGGCAGGAGTTAATGGTGTCAGGTCACGATTGTCTCTGGTTCCAACAATGGAAAATCTGTGGTCTAATGATTTCAGCTTGCTGACATTACCCAGCTGACAAGTTTTCTTTTGCGGGCCAATATTTATCTGTCAACAGCATGCCAATGTGCTGTCAAACCAAAATCAACATACCATCAGCATGCCAGCACTTGGATTTGCTAAAAGCTGTCTGATCCTTTGCATGCATGCATGCATGAAATTTAGTTGTCGAAATAAGGTTTATATGCGCTGGTTGGTTATGACTCTGTGTCAAGGTTACACAGAGTCATAGTCCATGAAGCCCATTCTTTCAGACACAGCATTTTGTTTTTGTTTTTTCAATGACAGACACTGGCTACCGAAATCAGGCTTTGGTTGTGGAAGATGTTAGTCAAGGCTGAAGCAGTGTCGTACAAAAGCAGCCAAATCTGGCATGAAAGGTAAACAGCCTCATTCACAGCATAATATTATTCAACCACCCTCTTACCTAAGATGTCCATCTCTGAATAACATTTGCGATTAATTTTCCCCATACAGAAATGAAATATATTGTATTATACCAATACATATGGTGTTCGGCCCAATAATTTATTGCAAATACAATTAAAATATATTAACACAAATCAAAAAATATATTGCAATATATGAAAAAGGCAATTATTTACATGCTTTAAACATATGGCTAGTCTATTATCTATAGATTCTACTCATTGATTCTAAACATATATTTTTCAACATACACATTTTTGCATGGGTTGTGTGGGTTTTGTAACTATGTTTGACTCAACATGTCTACCACTATGCAACACAACGTCATAATGCCAGCCCTGTAACATTTTATTATGAATGTAATGGAAATGCCAGAAAATCACATTACTGTAGGTCTAAAAAAGTCATATGCACCCTTAAATCTGATAATTGAAAAATGGTGATATTGTTGGTGCAAAGTTATAGACATGCAGTGCACAGACGCCCCATTCACATTTTATAACATTTCAAAGAAAGCCTTCAAAAAGAGTAGAACTGAAGTTTGCAGGTTGATTGGCAATAGTTATATTTTAAGGCCAACCATAACCTACTCAGAGGGGTCACAATTTATACCCCTTTTTTAGTTAAACTCCTCAAAAATCAACCTGGTTTGTCTACTTGGATTTACATTTCAGAGGGATTTAGAGGCATGTGCAAACCTGACTACAAATGCCAAGCTGCAGGTACTTCCAAAATACATAAAGAGCGGCCAGGACAGGCTAGCTGTTTGTACTGAACGGTAAGTTGTTTCCCCAAGATTACGGTAAGCATTTATTTTTCAGCGTTGCTTGCACCACGTCGTCTTGCCTGTCTGATCGTATTTTCTGTTGTTCATGGCCTGGTTTCCTGTTGTCTCTGGGTGGGAGCTCAGCTATTGCTCACATTCCAAGGAAGTGACTTCAGCGCGGGGTGGAACGCCGTTTACCGTGATGGAATGCATGAGTTGCGCTGTGCTCTGAAGCGTTGTGAAGTTCACCTGTTTGTTCTTGCTCTCTCTGGCTGCATCTTCACCCTACCCTTATGGACAAACCTCCCGAAAACACGTTATCTTTCCTGCACTGATAACGGAGCGAATCAATATCTGTCCTTTCAACAGAAAATGATTGCAAAAGGTTAAAGTTGTGTTGCTCAAAAAAAAAAAAAAAAAAAAAAAAATCAAGATACCACAAAATGCTAAACGATAAGGTATAAGAAAACATTAATAACATTTTCAAAATGATAAACATTTAGGCTAAATACTCACTTTTGTCATACTTTTGAGACAACGTGTATATTTAAAGTTAAAGTTAATATTTGACGGTTCATAAAAATACGGGGAAATGTTTAAATAGGCCTATGCGATAAAAGTATTATTTATCTTAAAATTGAGAAAGAACAGACGTGTTTAATGTATTTCAGATTGCATTTGATTTTACACACACAGAGACAGGCATCGTCAAATCCTCAAATTTACACAACGAACGGTTTATTTTACACGTGCCCAAAGTGGATGCGTTTGAGGGTATTTGTTCTTGCAGTGTGAACAGTTATTTCAACCATTGAGGATCTGTTAAAATAAAATTCATTTCCAGCACTTTTCTGTACAAGTAGCCTATACAGTTACACGAAGAAAAATGTCGCACCAATGGTATTAGTAATTTTCAACCAGCACGTATGAGAAGTGAGCGTTCGGCTGCATGACGACCCCATCACCCGTCACCCCGGTCGCATTTTTTCAGTCCAGACTTTGGACACTCAGCGTGAACAGTCCTAACATGCCTTTACCCAACAATATTCTCTCTTTGTACGCGGGTACCCTTGTGCAATATCGACGATGTTTGCCAAAAACTACCTTTACATTTCCCAAGATCAAATGTGCTGCAGCCAGTGAGGAAAGCCCGTGTAAGACATCGCATCACAGAAAAAAACGCTTCATGTGTAAAGTTCATGTAAGGTTTCGCATATATTTAAAACATAATTCATTTATTTCTGTACATAGAGGTGAAAATCCTGATTAGATATCACAGTGTTTAATCACTGCCCGTGTTTCATCTAGGGAGGAGCTCTCCAGCACGGAGGTTATCTCTGACATCGGCACACCCGCGCTAGGGCATGGCACAGACAAGAAAAGCTGGAGCCGCTGGGTACTGCACATCTCCTTCTTTCGCGCAGTCGACAAATCGGAAATTTTCCACTTTCCCTTTTTGTTAAGGAGTCCTGGTGACGACAAAGCAATAGCATTGAAAGAAAATACGTTCCAGAACCACTTTATGGCTTAAACGTTAACAAGGTAAGTTAAATGTTTTCAGTACCGAAACCGACCCAGAAACGGTTTCAGTGCGCTATCAGAATTGTCGGTTGGTAATTACTACTCAAGTAATTTAGTACTTGAACTATTCCAAAAATTAACTTTGGTAGGCTACTCTAAACTGATGCCATAACACGGAGTGTTGCTGTAATGCTGTTACATCTGCAATTCGCGGCTGACGCACTTACAAGTCCGAAACAGAGTAGTGTGTTGCCTTTGCGGGTGCGGGGTTTAATTTTACACATTAATTTTACAATCTTGAAATTCAAAGCTACTGTACAACTTATTCGCCTTTTCCCCGACATGCAAGCCGCCATAGAGTTCAGACGCTTATTATGCTTGGCCGAAGCGACTTCTCGAAATGCTGTGTCAGAAATGCGGAGAAAGACTTCATTTTAATGCGGTATGACTGCTCTCAGCCCTGTTGGCTGAAGTTCAGGTGTATGTACAGTAGAACTAAGAACAGATTTACGGAATTCCTGAATTTGTTCTTTCGCGTGTGTGTTGTTGGTATTCACGTTTTTCTGCTCTAAAGGGTTCCGTCATTTTCCAGCAATGACTCTTTTCTGATAATTGAGGAACGTGAGTTATGAATGGTATTAGAGTTGTGCCAGGCACATCTCTTCCTATTGTTAGGCTGAATTACGCGCATATCTTTTGTAGACCCAGTCAACTTTGATCGATAAGGCTTAAGGTTATGAACAGTCATCAGTATGAAGACGTTCTGAAATAAGCATTACAACACAAGTGAGACAGCAGCTGAGATTCTTTTTTCGAAGCTGGCGAATCCCATGTCCCATGACCACTATAATGTCGTATATTGGATTTGACTGAATTTACACAGAGACAATGTAAATTGCCTTACACACCGAGACAATGCAATTTGCCTTACAAGTTTAATGTATGTTTTGAATCATACCCGGCTTATTGGATTAAAAAGCAACAAATTAGTTTCAGAAGGTACGTCAACTACATTTAGTCCTTATAAGCTGTGTGTCTCCGTCATGTGTTTTGTGGGATGACAAGTTACGTAAAAGAGCGGTTGGGTCATTTGCCTGTTTACGCATGATTTGTTTGCCATTAATTGCGGTTTATTGGAATTGGGAGATAGCAAGACTGAAGCGCCACAAGTCAATATTCGTGATGTAGTCTAGGCGTACCTACTCTGACGTTACCCGGGCATCATGCAACATGTCCCACTTCTCTGTCTCTCTGGCGCTATCAAAAGCCAGAACAACAATGGAATGAGCAAAGAAAAGCATTTCACAAAACAAGACTCAGGGGCTTGTCTGAAGCTAGTACTGTCCTGGAAGCGAAAGGGAGGAGCGGCTGGTTGAATGAATGCCATTGAGACAAAGAATCACCGTAGCGTTCACCGGTCTTTTCTTCCGCATAATATGCGTTCCGTGTGCGTGTGATCTGGTGTTATCGCCGCACTTTTGTATGTGTTTCTTTCTTAAAACGTGGCGTAATGGCAAGAGAACTGGACTCATCGCCAGGAAGTTGCAAGCTGTAAGTTGTTTCCCATCTGCGGAAACAGCTGAATGTACTCCTGAGGATGGTACCGCATCGCCTCAGTTAACATCCAGCCGATGAAACGGATCATCCCTGAGGAACTGATGTAAATGCTCGAGAGGTAGTTCTCATGCAGTCACATCAAGGACAACATGAAAGCCAGAAAGCCTTCAGCTCTGTAGGACTAGGATCCAACAGGCTATTTATAACAACTATTCGCTGTCACACACTGCAGAAGTCCAAGTTGTGTAACAACCAGTCAGGCAACATGCTTGTGCTTCTGATAATGACCTGCAGTATACTTCTGTGGATGGTGAGAATCTAGTGTGTGTCCAACCTAGTGGTTTTCTCACAAGTTGCAGACATTTATTGTACCCCAAGATATTTATACATCTATATTATATGATAGAAACATTTCCCTCTGCAGAAACACAAGGGTCACCCATGGCAACTTATGTCAACAAAAAGCAACTATTGGACAATAGTCTGGCTGCTTTGTGGGCTGTAGAGTTGGCAATACTGCGAGAATGTGCTGTAGAGTTTGCCAATGAATAGTTTGGCTCCAGTATTTACATTCCAGGATAAATACTTATAGAAGTGCTCATAAATATTAGACTGCAGCCAGTTTTGATCCTACCCCAAAAGGTCTAATGAATTGGTCAGGTGATATCTTTCAGTTTGAGCTTAGCAAAGCTGAATTATTACTATGATGGGTTTCAGTATATTCACCATAAATGGCTGACTTCTGACGTGGTCTTTACAGGAAGATCCAAAGGGATAATTTGCATATACAACTAAACTAGATTGATGGTACACAGCATCTTCTTAGTGCCTGAAGATTTTTCCCTTAACCTACCAGTACAGTAGGTGTGATGTAACTGAGAATGAAGAGTCATGCATGACAAAGCATTTGTGGCATGTGTTTCACTGTATTCATTGAGGTTTGTGATTTCATTACAGGTTTAACATGAAATTTTTAAAAAGTCCTTGTGCAATCAGCTTTAAAGTCCCCAGACAAGATACTCATTTAAAGTGGGATGCTTTAATCAATCACAAGTGTTCCTGGAACTAATCCTGTTAGCTGATAAAGATGTGCCTTTACAGGGTCACACTTGCGTCACTGAAATGCAAAGTCTTTTGATTTTGTTCCATTGATATCAGATATCAGAATAGAACCACGTTTCACTGTTGCGAGGGAGCATCATGCTTAAAAAACAGTAAGTTTTTAAGTTGCTTTATGGGATTGTCCCTGACCGCTGAACAGAAAGAGTCTTATAATGAGCGGTCAACAAAATTGGCTGACATATTTGAATAGACAGTCTTGCATTTTTGCTGTTTCCAATGCACAATACCAAACAGCAAAAAAGTGATCAAAGAGTGAAGTGTAAGTAATATCACCAACCCTAAATTGGTCCTTATTTAACAAACATAAAAACGTTTTTATGTCATTATTCCCAGTCCTATAAGGCTCTGCGATCATATGCAAATGTTGTCAGTGCCACCTCTTAATCATGAAATGTCATCAGTGTTCCAGGAGGATTACAAAAGTGCACACAAAAGCTTAGGCAATGAGTAGGGATGATACTATATCATAAATAGCACAATCCACAGGCAGGAGTCATTAAATAACATTCCACATTTTCTTAACTGCCAAGTTTAAATATTTAGCAAACATATTTGAGAATAGAGGGCAAATATTCAGACAAAGGGGTTTGTGGAACCAAGCGGTAGTTTTAACAGATGAGTTTGCAGACTGTGGCAGAAGATTTCCCAGTTCTCCCAATTTCCTCAGTTCTCATTGGCCCCCACAAGAATTTAATGTGAGATAGCTGATGTAATGCAAAGCAGCAGAGCAGTTCAGTACATGAACTATTGAACCCTATTGTTGCATAACCTAATACTGACCCTTGATGAACTTTCATCAAGTCCAGGATGAAATGCTTTTTTTCCAGACAAGTGGGAGCCAGACTTTGCTTGCTTGAAAAGTGACACTGTCTCAGTAGAACCAGAAATGCAATAACATGGCTCATTCTAGACATTCTAGGCGTTCAGTTCACTACAAAGAGAAACAGGAGGCCTGGCATGGATGAAAGTATGTCTGTGTGAACTGGTTTCTCCCTTCCAGGTTTTACATGGTTTCATAGGTGGAGGCATTTGGCATGTCGGGCTGAGAGAGCAGCTGATTCTGCGGGCATCATGAGTGACAGTTTCCAGAGGATACCAGTCTTGTATACTCAGTGGACGAGGTGTGTGTGTGTGTGTGGGCACGTGTAGGAAAAAGCACTCTCAATAAATCAATAAATAGATCAATTAATCACCAAATCAATCAATGAACCACCTTTCATTTGATGTAGTTCCCCTTTGCAGCAGACTACCACAGAGCTCTTTACAAGACAAGGGTGACATGTTCCAGTCACAATCTTATCAAACTGAAATTCAAATCCAATTCAGATTGCCTGATGTAATTTCTCCCAAAGGACAAGTTAGAAACATGATCCTCTTTTGTCACAGTGGGCCCTCTGAATTAGTGTATGTGTCTGTGTGTGTGTGTGTGTGTGTGTGTGTGTGGGGGGGGGGGTCACCCTCAGCTGGACAGAGATCAGATATTAGGAGGGTTACTTCTGGCACCTGCAGCTGTGGTTCCATTTTCCTGCCAATTCATAGCAAGTGGCCTTGGTATAAACTCAGCAGATCGTGACACAGGTTTTAAATGGGAGAATCCATGTTGATACACAGGTGGCTCAAAACACCTTTGTACGATCAATGTGATAACGGCACAGCAGAACACGGCAATGTAAACTGAAATTAACAAAGTCCACAGTGGGTAACTGTCTCTGGTTGAGGCTGTTATCTCTGGTTGAGACCTTTTGTGACCCTTGTTGTGACCTTTCTTTCAAAATCCCATCACTGCCACCAGCAAATGGTAAAGCCTCCTATTTCTTCTCATCACAGGGAGGAACTCATGTTTTGCTCTGTCAGCAAAAGCACTAATGTGCTGGTCCTCATTGCTGACCCTGGATCAGTTTGGGACAAACAAAACTGGGAGGGGAGAAGTACCTTGTCCATTGCTTGCTTTTTCTTTATGCAGGAAGTTAGCGCTTCCTGCCTGAGGCTCGCCTTTCTCTGTACGAACCCCCTGACGAATCAGGCGGGTGTGTGCAATAATAACCCCTTTTAAGAAGTTCCCGTACCCATGGCAACATGGCCTCAACACTGCTGTTAAGTAGCACAGACAGAACTGAAAGGTCTATGACCGATGATATGAAAACACAAGACTTTTCACATCTTACAGTAGTTTATTTTTGTTGTGGAACCCCATGTCTGGCAATTGAAGTATTTCTCCAGCAGTTGCCAGTGAGCAGATCAGTGGTGGCTGGTTAGCAACAAGTAGGAGAGGCAGGGAGGAACTGGCCTTATCAGTGGCCTACCACAAAATCCCAGCCCACCCCGCAAAGTTCAGGAAGGGGCCCATTGCAGGTTGAACTTTTAGTGTTTCTAACTACATTGATTGGCCATGAGAGAGCGACATTTTTTTCCAGAGCTGATTCACTGCACTGGAGTGCCTTATAAATTAGACTGTCCTTCGCTGCGTTAACAGTGCTTCAGGGACCCCACTCACTGTGTCACTTGAGTCCTTGTCATGCAAGCCTCTGGACCTTTTGTCGCTAAGGTCAAATCCTGAACCTTTTTTAATGCTTTTGCATTGCTAATAAGCATATTGCTCTTGATAACCATTGACTGTCAGCAAGGGATTTGTTTTTATTTAATCGCACCAAATGTGGTAGCTCTGTCTGCAGGCACTTTGAATTAATTTTTTTTAATATAAGAGCTGGCTTTAAGTTACAGACAAATCTTTGATCTGTCAATGCAACATGACAGTCAAAATCATTTTGTGGAGATCTCTCCATAGCAGATCTCTCTGTTACAATTAAAATAACTGAATAAGGAACAGCCAAAGGTAGTATTAGATTAGTCACAGTTCAATCAAAAGGAACCAGCTGATCCTTAATGGATCGTCATTCACAAAACAAACAAGTTTAAATGCCGCTCAATGCCCCCATTCAATTCTACCAGATGTAATTAGCTTCCAATAGCAGCAATAATAGTTCAATAACTTGCTTGCAAGCACCAAGAGGCTTTTGGGGACCGTAGGTTGGCTGTTGAGTCCAGATGGATTTCGCATATTAACGCATATTGCCTCCTTAAGTACACTGTGTTAATTATGGATTAAAACTATGCCAAGTTTCTGTGGACAAGGATGTCTGCAAAGAAATTAAGATAGGTGTACAGTGACAACCATTTAAGATAGTCAGGAAATGGTTAGCATGAAAGCTGTCCTAGATGGTGGTATAGTATAAGCAAAACTATGACCATATGAAATGAACGAAATGAATCAATTCTCTTCAGTAAATAGCTGATAATAATATTGTACTATGCCTATTTGTCACCTGCATGAGTAGACTGAGAAAGCTGAAGGGTTTTTGTAAGGGCATGATCCTCATAAAAATGAGGGTTCAACAGAAGGAGCCTTCCCAGGAATCCCCTGGAAGGGCTGGAACCCTTTCCCTCAACATCAGTGATACTATCTTCACATAAGCAAAAATCACTGGAGAAAAGATTGGCACTTAATACACTTAATTTCAGGCGGAAGCACCGTTCAACAGCTGTTAGACTTGACCTGGAGGCAAGCCTTGAGTGTCAAATGTAATATCACGGGATGAGAAAGAATGTTGCCAAGCAAAATGCAGACTCATTCCTCTCAATCTGTGGCCAATTAAAATAGCTTGTTACAGTCTCAAGGTCATACGACACTCTCTGAGGGTCTGTTGTCCGCCATGGTACCATGGTAACGCCATTTATGAATAAGTAAATTTATTAGGAGTAACCCCTTGAGATGTACCATCTCATTTTCGAGGGGGTCCTAAACGACAATAATACAGTATAGACACAATTACACAAAACACTCAACAAAACAAAATAACAAGATAATTAGGCAATACCAAATGTGACAGAAAAAAAACAAACAAACAAACAAAAAACAATAAATATCAGGTCAGACATACAAAATCATATTCCAGACAGGGCATAAAAATGGATCATTCATGTATAGATTATAGACAGGTATTAGTGATAGTGATAGGATTAAGTAATAAAGTTATAAAACATAATTATAACATAATTAAATATTACAGAGGTGTTAAAATGGACATGATCCTATAATAAGAAGACAGGGCATTTTTGAACAAGCGGAAAGATGATATAGACCGAATATTTACGGGTAGATTATTCCAATCAGAGGGAGCTTTAAACATAAAGGCTTTCTTGGCTATTGACTTAGAGACTACAGGTACAGAAAAAAGGGCTGTATGCAGTGTCTCAGTTGATAATCAGAGGAAAAAGGTGCCATAAACTGTTTTAAATATTGAGGATAATTGAAATGTATACATTTGAAAATAAATTGGAGCCAACGACACTGTCTTCTTATGATGGGAGAGGGAAAGTTAAGAGTTTCATACATTGTACAATGATGAGTTGTGAAAGGACAGCCAAGAATAAATCTGCATAGTCTATTACAAACAGTATTGAGTGGAAGAAGATTAGTTTTAGATGCAGTCTGATAAACAACATCAGCATAATCCAATATTGGTAAGATGAGTTGTAATGCAAGCTTCTTTTTAACAGTAAATGAAAAGCAGTTTCTGGAGCAATAAAGAACACTGATAGCGAGATTCATTTTCTTCATAATATAATTACCATGGCATTTATATGAGAGTCAAGCCATAGGCCCAGGTATTTGATGTGTTCAACTCTTTGCAGTGGCGTACCATCAAGACAGGCAATAGCACATGAATAAGCTTTAGATTTGTTTTGGCGAGTTCCAAAAATCATAGTGTGAGATTTAGTTTTATTGAGTTGTAATTTATTAGCTACAAGCCAGTGTTGTAGGGTGTTAAAATCAGACTGCAGAGCTGATTCAATCTGTATCAAGTTAGGTTTAGATGTGTATATAACCGTATCGTTTGCATAAAGTTGAACACAACATTTAGTACAAATCGAGGGGAGGTCATTAATAAAAATGGAAAAAAGAAGTGGACCAAGAGTTGAGCCTTGACGCACACCTCGTTGCTGTACTAATGTATCAGATTTGCTACCTTGTATAACAACACATTGTTTTCTGTTATGAAGATTTAGAGATTGAAGAGTTGAACCAAAGTAAAGCATTACGTGACAGACCAACTGAGTGAAGTTTATGTAACAGAAAGTAGTGATCAACCATATCAAAGTCAATGAAAATTGCACCTGTTAATTTACTATCATTTGATGTGGAGAAAATATCATTTGTGAGTTTTAACAAGGCAGTGGTTGTGAAATAATTAGATCGAAAGCCAGACTGAAAAGGTGATAGGATATTGTACTTATTAAGGTAATATGACTATTGATCATAGATTAATTTTTCAAATACTTTTGCAGTAGAACACATGATTGAAATCGGTGTGTAGTTATTTGGTTCAAGCATATTGCCCCCTTTGGCATATGGCAGGTATTTCATAAATAGATAAAGACATGCTGAAGAGATCACAAAGAGGGTACATGAGAATGTGGGACGATAATTTGAGGAATTTAATTTCAATGCCATCTAACCCAGGATCACTATTAACTTTTAGATTGTTAGTGGCATCCTGTACTTCAACAGGCGTTATTCTCCTGAAAGAGAAGGAGCTGTGACTAGACAGTACATTGTTAAAATCACTTATCATTTATGGTGAAATATGGACTGTAGAAAATCAGCCATCTGCACGGTTCCTGTTAGCTAAGCAGGTGCCTCTGTGCTTTTGCTAGGAGTCTGGGATAGGCTCAGTAGCCCTCCTTGTTTTAGCGTATCCAGTCCTACAGTAAGTGACATGCTCATTAAAGCTTTGACCATCAGAATCAAGCTATTGAGGTTCCAAACATAGATTCAGGAGGACGATTTTCAGACAATCCCTACACATTTAACCAAACCGAGACAAACTGGTCCCATCCATAGCTACAAAAGTCTCACTAACCACTTCCTTTCTGTGTGAGTTATTCATGGCATCCCTCCTTCACCCTCCCCCTTTCTTTTCCCTGTTTATGATGTCCAAATTTGGGGGAGGGACATCTTTCCGGTGGTAACTATAAACATACAGGTTCACACTTTGTACTGCTCAAACCGATTTGTCTTTGCAGTAACTCTAGTTAGCATGCCAGGGATCTTTTTCCTTAACACATTAATTCTGATGCAAGACTGTGCCTGTCAGTGAGACTGAGGTGTAAGATGATCAGGATGTGTTAAACCAACAGCCGTTAATACCAGGCAGAGTGTGGGTAGAACAAGAAGTGAAATGCAGCTTTCTGACCCTTTCCAGACGCGCTTTTTGTGAACACAGCATGCTTTTGGCTCCTGTGGTGGACGTGACATGTTTCTGCTTCCTGGCTCAGTCTCTTTTCTTTGACCTGACCTGACTTGCTGATGCTGTTTCATGCCGTGCGGGTAGCGAGGTGTAGAGTTCGTCTGCCATGGTGCTGTGATGTTGCATAACTCAGCTCTCGCTCAGCTTGATAAGACCGTCTTCCACACACACACACACACACACACACACACACACACACACACACACACACACACACGTTTCATCACTGACACAACCACGCCCCTTACTCAGGTACACAGCTTGGCCCGTCTCATGGCATCCGTAACCGAAGCTTGTTGAAATCACATGGCATTGTGCAGTAATCCACTGCGCAGCCAGGGTTGTTTTAGCATGGTAGTAGTGCACGCTTGGTTTGTGAGCATTAACAAGCCAAACTGAAATTATAACCATGCCCAATACTTGCTCCATGCAGGATTACTCTTTTGTAACTGAAACTTCTTTCAAGCATCTACATTTATTAGGTGGCTCACCCTTACATCTGGACCTAATAATTAGTGGGTTACATGTATTAATGTCATTACAGTAGTAGGCAGGGCTCACCTCAACCTCCATGACTGTGCTATCTGTCAGGAGTAAGTTACCAAGCAGGAGATGCTTATTTCACTGTTGGCTGCCCTATTTCAGTTTGGCCTACCATGTCAAAAATGAGGTATTCATGGTTCACCTACATAGTATTGCTTGCCCACGAGGGGTTACTTTTGTAAAGCACACACAAAAAAAAGTCACACTTTTCCATACTTTGCCCTCATTCATTGGAGGTGTTGGATAGCTGAAATTACAATAACCAATAACTCTCTTCTTGGGGCAGAGTTTTAGTAGTCTGTTTCACAGCTCTGATACCATAGAATTTGAGTGTAGTTGTACCTTTGCTCATTTTTGCTCTGTGTAACAATCCTTTCACTGTGGGGTCAATTGTGTTATACTTGTTCCCCTTTATGGGAACACTGTGAAGCGAGGTGTGGCCAAAGCTGTGAGGTGAGGTGCAACCAAAGCTTTCATTGTCGTATGGTCAGCCATCACTCATTGTGCCAAATATTTTTCACTGCAACATACCATACGGTGAAAGCTCTTATTGACCGTACTGCTAGGCTTGTGGCTCTGTTTACACTCCACCATGAATAGCTGACGGAGTTCCCCTGCCCCCACCCCCACCCCCCCGAAGTACAGCTTGGGGCTCGGTCCTTGGCACGCCCAGCGCTGAGAGGACTGCTGGCACATCTCACACCCTTCCTCAAATTTGCCGAGCTGTTAACTTCCCCCTCAAAATGTTCTCTGCGGCAGAAAAAGGCACTTATTTAGTGGCTGGCAATCTGATAACCACAAGCCTCCAGAGGAGCAGAGCAACTGGAGCTCGACACATTGTGCCTTGAGCATAGTCTGGTGTAAGATAACATATTGGACCAGATTCACTACTCGTGTGCACACATGTTTTAGTGCATATAGTGTGCGTACATAAAAATGACAAACATTTAGGAATTCATCAGTTTCTTGGTACCTGGAATTTGTTCTTATGTTCTTTTGTTTTTGTTCTTGTTCACATATGCAAGCACACAAATTTCAACAAGATGATGATTTTTTGGCATTCCAATCAAAGTGCTGAAACCTTGACTGATGACACTGCTGGCAGATACCACAGGAGGTTGCATAAAACCACATACACACACATACTGGTGATAGAGCGCAGTATCAGTGTGCTAAAAGGCTGGTGGATTTGTTTGGACACAGCAGACGGCATTCTTTTGTACACCACAGATATGATTGTGCAAGATGATGCTGGCACAATATGGCCATGAAAGAGAGAATTCGTTTGCCAGGAGGGGAACAGCAACGGGAGGACCCTATGCCTGAAGCACTCCACAGAATAGGGCTAAGATTCAGGCTTGCATTGAATGAACTAACCGTCTTTGAATAAGAGTATGAATTACCCATAACCATGCACCTATTTATCCCCAGCATACAACTGTGAAGTCTGCTTCCACATACCTTCTAAAGTC
Source organism: Megalops cyprinoides (assembly GCF_013368585.1). Classification (NCBI taxonomy): domain Eukaryota; kingdom Metazoa; phylum Chordata; class Actinopteri; order Elopiformes; family Megalopidae; genus Megalops; species Megalops cyprinoides. The sequence continues at coordinate 25,788,834 of NC_050599.1, read as the reverse complement.
AAACACAAATTTTGTCAAACACAAATGTCTGACAAGATAAGTACAAACTTTTTGATCTGAAATTCATTTAGACATTGGAGTCCTTTCAAAGTCGTGCATGTTTTTGGCCAGTGATTTGAGAATGTCACAGACACTCCACTGCTCACACTACAAAATGTAGTTTTACTTGCATCTGCTCCTATCAGAATTGTTTATGTCACTTAATCAGATAAAATACCCACATCTCAGAATAATGTCCTTATATAGGATTGTTGGGGCATTTTCTTATGCTAATCAGAGATACTGTGCTCAAGCATCAAATTTAAGAACAGTTGGGAGTTGTCATTAAAGTGTGGCAACAAAATTGGGTGTTCACACATGGTTCATGAATCCGGCGTGAATTGTTCATACTTACTTCAGTGTCAGTGTCACACAGTGACTTTGCAGTTCAAATGACTATATATATATAATGACTATATATATATAATGACTATACAATGACTATATATATATATATATATATATACATATATGCAGAGAGAGAGAGAGGGACATTATGGGTCAAAGGAGGGTGGCTGAAGGAGAATGGTATCTTTTCCATGGTTTGTCATATATTAAATATGTTCTACTTCCCTCTGTCCTTGGTTCCTGCGTTTCTCTGTTTGTCGGAGTGTCTGACTGGTGCCCCTGACTGTATTACCTGCCATTCAATCTCACTGCCTCAGCGAAACAGAGCAGGTCGATTGACCTCAAAGGCAGAGGGGTCAGCTGCAGTCTGGACAAGCCTCCTCTAGGAGGCGCTGTGGAGCAGACTCTCGTCAGGCCATGTCAGGGGTCCCATCGACCTTTTCACCCATATAACCTCCATGCTGTCTGTGTGTGCTTCCCTCCTTCCTTTAGAAGCTTGAAATGGTCAACAGTGGGTGACAGTCTTCACATGTTTTTTGACATATTTTGTCATGACACATGACATATTTTTTCCTGGATAATTAAATATTGAAACAATGCTGCCATTTTTCTAGTTTTCCACTCAGCATGAGGCTGTCAGTATTGCAATCAAAGGTTTCTTTTTCTTTTCTTGTTCAGAAAGCCAAGAAGATTATAGGTAAAATCCTGCAAAGTATCCCACAGTCAGCCATCCTTGTGCATTTCTTAGTTTATTTTGAAGTTTTTCTGTGATTATCTCTAATGTTACATGGTCTGTGTGTTGCACAGATGAATCACTATACAGGGTCACATGGGGAAGCAACACTGCTAATCTTAGCAGAGAAGGACATCACTGTAAACTGCTCCCACCGACAGCGTGTCAGTTTTCCTCTTTTCTCCTCCACAGCTCCATCCTCCATCGCGATGACCGCCAAAGGGAAGTGGGTGGCCCTGAAGGACCACGTCAGCGTGCCCCAGGATGTGGACGGGGCGCAGGAGGCCAACCTGGAGAACGCCGACCCGGAGCTGTGCATCCGGTTGCTGCAGGTGCCCACGGTGGTCAACTACTCGGGCCTGAAGAAGCGGCTGGAGCACAGCGACCGCGCCTGGATGGCGCAGTTCCTGGAGCTGAGCGGCCTGGCTCTGCTGCTGGAAGCCCTGGACCGCCTGTCCGGACGCGGCTGCTCCCGCATCTCCGACGCCCTCCTGCAGCTCACCTGCGTCGGCTGCGTGCGCGCCGTCATGAACTCCTCCGCCGGCATCCACTTCATCGTGGACAACGAGGGCGGCTACGTGCGCAAGCTGTCTCAAGGTGGGTGGGGCTAAGTGGGATTGGGGGAGGGGAGATCATGTGACAGCTTGATTTGGGCACAGCTCACTCCATGAACTGCTGGTCCCTAGACTGCTGTGGGGTCTGCCGAATACAGAATAAATAAGAAGAATTATTGAGTAAAATAAGAAAAATACAGACAACCTCTACAGAAGCTTCATTCTACTTGATGCCCTGAAATAATGTCAGATATTTTTGAAAGTTCTAGATATCAGCAAGCACTGGAAACGGGTCAGTATTGCTAGGCTGTTTTCACTGAGAGAACTATTGTCAAAGCACAGATTCAGTGAGCACAGCCTGGCCATTGAGACACGGGCAGACGGCCAGAGCTCGGCCAAACAGAGGGTAGCTGTTATGGGCAGACATGGTTTCCCAAAGAGGAAGGGCTATGTTCACGATACCTAGGCACAGTTAAAGATACAACAGTGCTTTATTTTAGTTCTCAAATTATTTAGCTGCAAAAATACAAATATGAAAGATAAATTAAAGGGAAATATCCAAAGTATCAGAAGTTGGGCCAAAATTTCAAGACCTCCCTGAAAGAGAGCCCTACTAAGATATACTCTCTACATATCTCAGTCTGTCACAGCCCAAGAGACAGTGGGTGACACCAAAATAGCTTCATTGTATTTTATGTGTGTTATTATCATTGTTATTATCGTTCATATTACTCAGTACCATAATTGTGATAAATTGTTTGTGATTATTTTTTCCACCTGTTCTGTGTTTTCTTGATTGTTTTGTATGCCTCAGCAACATGTATTTTGTTTTCCATGCTAATAAAGCATTTGCATTGAAAATTGAACTGAACTGAATTGAACTGGGAGTGAGAAAAAAACAGAGAGGGACAGAGTCAGAAAGATAATGACACCAATTATCTTCCCCAGCCCTGGACACCTCCAATGTTATGGTGAAGAAGCAGGTGTTTGACCTGCTGGCTGCTCTCAGCATGTTCTCCACAGATGGCTACAGTCTGGCCCTGGATGCCCTGGAGCACTACAAGGCAGGTGTCAATCAAATGCCCACAAATGCCAGTCAGAAAGACAAGACAAGCAACTTTACAGAGTCATACATAAAATCAGTAAAATGTGTAAATTCCTTTTAGTGTATACTCAACTGTACTCATTTCTTGTATGCAATACACAGTTAAGCAGAACTGCTCAGGAAAGTTTAAAATACCATGGCATTACCTGGGCAGTGCATTTCTATATTCACTGCTCTTTGATGTTGTGCTGCCATCTAGTGTACACTGCATGTAATACATGAGTACCAAAAAAAGTCATGGCAAGCAAACAAGCAACTTACTCTCTGGACCTGGAAGAACCTTTAAATTAATACATTTCACATTCCATGTACTTTGTTACTGAAAATCTAGCAATCATCTGTGTAAGTACCAGAATGTTTTTTCTGTCCTACTGTTTGCCTCTGAATATTGAGGCAATTGTCCATAGATCATAGACCATAGATGGGGCAGCAGTGTAGCATAGTGGTTAAGGAGCAGGACTCATAACCAAAAGATTGCTAGTTCGATTCCTCATGGGAGTACTGGTGGGTACTGTTGTTGTATCCTTGGGCAAGGTACTTAACCCACAATTGCCTCAGTAATTATCCAGCTGTATAAATGAAATCATTGTAAAATTCTGTAATTATTGTAAGTCACTCTGGATAAGAGTGTCTGCTAAATGCCAATAATGTAATGTAAGATGAAATGCCTTGCTTTGGCTTTGAAGGCATTAAGGTGATTTCATAAGCAAATATAGACTGTGTACCAAGCATTTATAAACCTTCTTTCAGGCATTGGTACATCTTATGTATATAAGATGTAAAACTGTTCTCTGTGGCTCATTTTCAAGTAGATAAAAACTCATCTGAATGAATACCACTTTCCAAATTAAACCAATGATAGTCCAGTTTAAAGCATGGCACGTGGAACTCCTGGGAGGCCAGGTCACCTGACTGGTTTATTCCTGTTAGCCTCTTTATCCTGTTTAACCATTACCCATACATACCTAAGCATTAATTGCCCAAAATATGTTGCTGCAAATTGTGCATAGTGCATAATCATGATCCCAATGATTTATCACTTACAAAATTAAAAGGAAACACCCAGGTTCACACCCCCAGTTCAAGGTTGCTGCTGATGTTTCAGAGAACAGCCCTGGTTGACTTTTAAGTTGCATGCATTTGCCGGGCCATCGGTGTGAAACTGGTGCCATGTCTGACATGTCTGATGCTAACCGTTTCAGAGTGTGAAGACCCAGCAGTATCGCTTCAGCGTTATCATGAACGAGCTGCAGGCCACTGACAACGTGCCCTACATGGTCACCCTCCTCAGTGTCATTAACGCCCTCATCTTTGGCACCGAGGACCTCAGGAAGAGGGACAGACTGCGCAAGGAGTTCATCGGTATGCTCGCTGCTAACTTCTTGTCCATCTGTTCAACCAATAAAAAAACAGAAAGGACACACGTGCGAATGGGTTGTTTATGCAGAGCCAGCTCTAAAATTAAGCTTCACTAGAAAGAGATAGAGACAAAGGTAGTTACACTGGAGGTTTACTTTGATGTGGCAGTTTGTTGCCTTGTGAAAGATAACTGAACCCCCCCAGAAGGCAGTTGAAAATTAGGGCCATGTTCTTGCAGCCTGGTCAGAACCAGGTCAAGAGGGCTATGTTGATGACATCCAAAATAGAGCTAGAATAAGTGGCCAAACCTTCAAAGTACAACCACATTCAACAGGTTCACAGTTCAACACAGGCCTGGTTTGTTGTGATTGATATCACTGAATCTGAACAAAGTTGTAGAACAGACTTTACTTGGAGCCATAGATTTGCCAGTTGCAGACTTATTTATGATATCTGTGGACAGCCAGCAGGTGTTTAGAGGTTAGTTGCATAAAAGACATACATTCATTCTCATTTACTCAGATATATCCAACATGTAACACGCACATATTTTGTCATTAAAAGTAACATTACATTTTTGGAACGTCTGCATTTTAACATTTTTTTCTTTATTTCGCCATCAGTTTCAACGACGTGTTCACTGCAGTGCGACGCATAGCCTACATTTATTGCTAAAGAAACCGAGTTCAACTGTCTCACTGAGCTTGAGCAAAATTGTCCCTCTTCAGCAGTGATAAAGTGATAAGGCACTTTTATTAACGTTTGGCACGAAAAAAATGTATAACAAATATATTTACGAAGTGAAATCACAGAAATTTCAAGCGAAGAAATGTCAAGCTAAGACTGACTGAGGTGAATACAACTTTTGTCTTGCAGGACTACAGTTACTGGATATACTGCCAAAATTAAGGTAAGTGTTGGAATTTGCCAGAATCGGAGAAGCTGCTTTATTTTATTTGTTAGGCGTTGTTTTCACGATTGATAGTGTTGACCCTACAACTGAATAACGTTACCTTATTTACTTTTGTGCGCAATTTTTAAAGGAAGAAGGACCGGGTAATGTGTGTTTTTTAACCCTCAGTCCACACGTCATTGAATTACAGACTTAAGCCATTCTCGAATATCTGATTAGGGGTGCGCAACGTTGAAATCGTGTAGGCTACATTAATGTGTGACGTGTCTTAATCTAAAGAAAAGAAAATACGAGTCATGTGTGTTTCGTCTTTATTACGGCGAACGTTCGCAACGCGATGGTCCTTCAATTACCTACAGCATCCGTTACCTTGACAACAAAAAAACGGAAACAAATTTCTCCGGTTGCAGTCTAAACAAAGACAAAGGGTATGCATGGCTTTTTTTTTTAACCCAGCTGTTAGCTTGAACACTGTACTGAGTGGCACAACACAAGGCGTACACGTCGCACATACTTCTGGAACATCAGTTCAAAAACAACATTTTAGGCATTTTTGTGACCAGAATTATGACTTTCATTACCGACTGCATTGGCGTTCGTTGCTAGTAAAACGCCGTGAACGTATTTCTCTAAATATTTATCAGCCTTCGGTCTAAGGTCAATTCATGTGATGGTCACCAAGTTAAATACGTGGATTATTGAAATATGGCGTATAAACAAAGATCACAGTCAGACTTTAGATCAAAGATATAGGTGCCATTCTAAATTACACCTTTAGCTTTTAACAGTCACACTTTAATTCTTAAGATAAGGCAAACATGGGACTATGTGAAATATATAAAAGGTGTATTATGAAATATAGGTAATATACACATACATGCATGAACACCATTTTGAAGTGCTAAAAATAAATGACGCATATGACTAGGATCCTCATTAAGACTGTTCAATCACTTTGGTTGGCGCGTTGAAATTTTAAATAACCTATCGTACCTGGATAAGGGCCAGTCAACGTGGTTAGAAACACTAAATGCTGAACTTGCAAAATGTTTAACCTTTCAGCTCGAGGTTTTTCAACTTTTCAACTCTGATTTATATATTTCATATTTGCCTATCCAATGCGCAGCAAGCAGAATTAGGCTACATTACGTAGGCATTAGCTTGATAAGCACTGCTAAAATGCTAAAATAAACTTAAATTGCCTTAACTATTTCTGTTTAAGGAATTCTTCATTGTGATTAACTATGGAAGTGCTGCACTAAGTCAGATGTATTGTTATTGCAAGTATATAGTAAAGCATGTTTTGTGCTCTCCTTAGCTTACTAGCTAGTAAGTTAGTGCAGTCACCAGGGTAAGCCAAATAAGCCACCAGTTGGAGTAGCCAATGCTGGAGCAGCTCGGTGAATATGTCCATGGCTGATTGGTGTGTGCATGTGTGTGACAGGGAACAGGAGGATGAAGATCTGATTATCCAGTGCGAGGCGTTTGAGGAGACCATGGCGGAGGATGAGGAGGAGCTGCTGAGGGTGTATGGTGGCATCGACATGAGCAGCCACCAGGAGGTGTTCACCGCCCTCTTCAACAAAGTAAGCAGCCCCGTGGCACCAGATACCGCCGCTGCAATGCTGGGAAGGGGTGTCTGAGCTGTAGTACTGTAGTGTGGGTTATGGTTTCAGGGCTTTGCAGCAAGGATGATAATAATAATGACAGGGACGGTTGATCTGTGTGATGATGAATTTTAATTGAGTTTTGCGTTTGTTATTGTATAGCCATACTGCAGTTTGTTTATAGTGCTCTTGTTTCTGCTTTTAAGTGAGCAGTGTTATCTACACCTGAAACTTTAGGCCTCCTTCTGTGGTCACCTCAATGTAATTATATCTCTGTCCTCTTCCTCCTACTCTCTCCCTGTTTTGTTTGCTATCTGCCTCTTTTTCTCCTTCTACCCCTCTCCCTCTCTCTCCCCCTCCCACTCTCTGTCTCTCTTTTTCTTTCCCTCTCTCCCCCCTCTCTGTCTCCATTACTGTCTCTCTCCCCCTTCCCACTCTGTCTCTCCCTCCCTCTCACTGTACTGTCCTCTGCTTTCTGTCTCCCATCTACTACCACCCTCCCTCTTCCCATCTCTGTCCCATTCCGTTTCTCTCCCCCTCTCATTTCTGTCCCTCTCGCTGTCTTCCACTCTGTCTCTGTCTCTCTGTCCCTCTCTTTTCTGTCTCTCTCTTTTTTTCTTCCTCTCCTCCTCTCCCTCCCTCCCTCCGTCTCCAGGTGAGCAGCTCCCCGTCCTCTCTCCAGCTGCTGTCCATGCTGCAGGCATTGCTGCTGGTGGGTCCTGACCGCGCTGATGTGTGGCAGGCCCTGGAGGCCCTGACCAACCGGGCCACCCTGCTGGCCCAAGATGGTGAGTGACTGTGTCAGTGACCGCGTGCCCAGCTAGAGGACTCTCCCCAAGGACTGTCCCCAATGACCCTCTGGGCAAGAATAGCTGTGCCACAGCATCACTTTAGTGTTCTTCACGAGTTTAATTCAGAGCTTCCACCTCACCATACTGTTAGACCCGCCTCCAGCCAACTCCCTGTTCAGCCACGCCCACGCTTTGAGTTTTAACCACACCAGCAGCAAATTCAGTTAATCACCACTGGGGATTTAAGGCACCTCTTTTTGAGGTGTTGCACTTGCATGCTGAACCGGTGTCTTGGTGTTTGTGCTTTGCTCTGTTCCTGTTTTGACCTGTTTGCCTGTGTTTTTACCCTGCTTATTGTCTGGCGGTTTGGATTGTTTGTTTGGTATTACTGTTTGCCCTCCAAGTTCTTTGACCCTGGCTTGTGTTTGGACCATTCTAGAAGATTCTGTTTTGGATTTGTGGACTCTATTAAAAGTACTGGACCTCTGCACTTGGGTCTTCTGACTCTTTCGTTACACATACATTCATCTCCATTATGTCTGCCATACTCAATTATATATTAAATAAGGACTTATTAAGGTTTGCACTAAAGGATAAAACAATAATTAATCAGTCAATCAAACCAATCAATTTGTTGTGCATTTGTACCACTGTCACAAAGTGCTGTACATGTAGCATAGTGGATTTTCCAGACAAACAAACAAACAAAAAAAACAGAAACCCAGGTCAACTGAGGAAGAAGCTAGAAAATTATTCTCTGACTCCTGGAAAAAGCAGTCAAGAGACTCCTGGAAAATAAGACAGTGTGAATATCAAGTTTGTGCATATGAAAGTGATGATATTTTTGGTGGTGTTGTACTCCACCAGCAGTGCCCCACCTGTGAAGAAAGAATGCTGATGTACTGTAGGTAAGGCTGTGGTCTTTCTGTGCTCTGTGCACCGCAGCTCCTGCAGACTCCACTGAGGGGGTCATGGAGCGTCTGGTTTTCTCCAAGGCGGGTTCCAGCGACCGGCGCTCCCCGGACGAAGCTCAGCCAAGGAGGACGGACAGAGCCGTGCAGACAGACCGGATGGACAGCGGGCAGGGGGCCGGGACCACAGGCTCAGAATCCCTGGTCACAGCATCTCAGTCTGTCACAGCGGCGGCGTCTCCACCTTCACCACCTCCTTCTCCTCCTCATCCTCCCTCCGCTGCCCAGGGGGCCCCGCCCCCGGCTCCACCCCCTCCCCCTCCAGCCCCGCCTCTTCCACCCATGGTGCATGCAGCCCCCCCGCCACCCCCGCCTTTACTCGGCGGGGTGCCACCCCCGCCTCCACCCCCACCTCCTCTGCCTGGATTTTCAGGTGTACCCCCACCCCCACCCCCACCCCCTCTGCCCGGATTCTCAGGTATACCACCACCGCCCCCACCACCACCCTTGCCAGGAGGTCCGCCCCCGCCTCCACCCCTGCCCGGAATGGCCCCTCCCCCTCCTCCTCCCCCAGGCATGGGCGGCATTGTGGTGGCCCAGAGCGTCCAGTCGCTGGGGTGCTCCTATGGCCCCCCACACAAGGCCGGCCGCTGCCCCACCCTGCGCATGAAGAAACTCAACTGGCAGAAACTGCCCTCCCGAGTGGTCACAGGTAAGCAGCACTTTGTATCATTAGCGTCAGCTGGTAGCCTAATTAGCACTCGACCACCTTCAGCTTGGGTGGGTAGCAGGTTTAAGTCCAGTCCACCACAGTCCACCAGGCTTTTATTCCATTTTGTCTCATTTGCGTGCGGTTGTCACCATGTGTGTCCGTGTCTCCCTGTCCTCTACCCATCATTGTGTGTTCCTGTTCCCTTAAAAGACAGCTGCTCCATGTGGACCTCAGTGGAGACGGAGAGTCCTCTGGAGCCAGACTATTCCAGCATCGAGCAGCTCTTCTGCCTGCCGCAGACTGAGCTCAAAAGCCAGGACGCTGCTCCTGTCAAGAAGGAGCCCAAAGAGGTAAGGAGGTACCCCTCGGACCCCTGTGCAAAAGCCACCACTTCTCTCTTTTCCTGTGGATAGTCTTCTCTGTTAAATGAATGAATGGATTCTGGTGTTTCTGTCCACAGATATCCTTCGTGGATGCAAAGAAAAGCTTGAATCTGAATATATTCCTGAAGCAGTTCAAATGGTAAGCTGTAGTTCTTTTTCCTGTCAGAAGAGCATTTTGACAGCAGCTTGCGGGCCATGACCTTTGACCCTCTTTCTCTCCCACCAGTTCGAATGCAGAGTTTGTGGCCATGGTGGAAAAAGGGGACCGCTCCAAGTTCGATGTTGAGATGTTGAAACAGCTGCAAAAATTACTCCCTGAGAAACACGAGGTGCGTTCTGAGCCCAACTCAGCAACTGGGATTGTTGGGCATCGATCCCATCTGTAACGTTTGAGGAAAATTTGCTGTAGTATATATCCAGCAACCTGGTACACATCCAATAGGTGGGAATGGCTGGCATGCTGGCAACTTATCGACTCACTGTTCTGTCATCTCTCAGATCGAGACCCTGGAGTCATACCAGGGGGAGATAGAGAAACTGGCAAATGTGGATCAGTTCTACCTCCTGCTCATAGCTGTCCCAAGGTGAATACTGGCCTACCTCCATCCTGTTTAAAAATCTGTTGGAAACTATGGAGGCATGAAGGAGAAATTTTGCAATTTTTAATTTTTTTTAAATGTGTCACAAACGTGGGGTTAGAGTTTAAAGGTAGGGTTCAGCTGAGTGTCTGTGCTGTCTCTGTGCCTCAGCTACACCCTGCGGATCGACTGCATGCTGCTGTGTGAGGAGACTGCCTCTGTGCTGGAGATGATGAGGCCCAAGGCGGAGCTGGTGGTGCAGGCGTGCGATGGTAGGTCCTGCCTCTCCTGGGTGTGACTGAGGCCCACCTTTCCCTTTCCTAACTCCCATGCCCCCGATACTGCTCATCATAAACACCGCTGACAGGGTCGTCCATCCTTCGGTTTTCCATTCTCGTGCTGTGGTCAAAGTGTTGGTCATGTTGTGCGCATTCATTTCAGTGCGTGTGTGTGTGTGTGTGTGTGTGCGTGTGTGTGTGTGTGTGTGTGTGTGTGCGTGTGTGTTTCTCATTAGGTCTGAGGCAGAGCACCCGGCTCTCCAAGTTCTGTAAGCTCATCCTCGATGTCGGAAACTTCCTCAACTACGTAAGAGTCCTTACTAATACCACCACTACCACTAACAGTACTGCTGCCATTACTACTGCTGTCTCTGCTGATATTACTGATATTACTTTCTCACAACCACGGCAAATGCTACTATTACAACTACTGCAACTTCTCTCTGAAGCTTACTGAAACTTTTCTCCAGGGTTTGTTTTTTCCCGTCTAAAATGATAATTGGGGGCATTTTTTGCAGTTCTGGGGCAGTAATATGATGACTGTAAATGTTACACATATCCTATCGCATAAATAAATGTGTGTGGATTGAAAGTATTTGTATACTGTATACTGTATTTTTAATGTGTAATGTTGAATTAATCAGGCAAAATTTTTGAGGTCATTTTATCCATTTGGGAGAATTTATTCCCAATGCCTTTGCTAAATTCCAATACTGCTACTGCTGTTACTCCACCACTGCTTCTGTTATTATTACTGTTAGTGTTGCTATTACTGTTACTGTTACTACAGCCAGTGAGAGCCTGTTTCTGGCCATTGCTGTTTGAGTAGTGTTCTTTGTGTTATTCATCACTTTTTATTTGCCTGTTATGTTTTTATTTTCCCTTCTTACAGGGAAGCCACACAGGGAATGCCGAGGGGTTCAGGATCACCACGCTGCTGAAGCTCACCGAAACCAAGGCCAACAAATCCCGCATCACCCTCCTCCATCACATCCTGGAGGTACGATGGGCGGTGGAATGTGTGACATCACTTCCTGGGAGAGCGGGGGGTTGGGGGGGGGGGGTGTGACCACAATGCAGGGTTTCTCTGACCTCCAATGTGTCTGATTGGCAGGAGGCAGAGCAGAACCACTCTGACCTGTTGAATCTCCCCGATGACATTGAGGTTTGCGAAAAGGCCGCCGGGTGAGTTACAATCATGCAATCCAATGCAATGCAGGACTGCAGGACTGGGGACAAATGCTGTTTCTTCATTTTAATAATTTTAAAATTTATCAATTTTTCTTTTGAAAATTTTTTCCCCTGCAGAGTTAACCTGGACTCTATTCAGACAGAGGCCGGCTCTCTGAACGTACGACTGAAAAACACCAAAGAGAAGGTTTCCTCGTCAGAAGAGGACATCCAGCAGCAATATTTGACCGCTATTGAGGTTGGAGCTCAAATTTACACCCTCATTCAATTCTATTTTCTCATGCAACAAGCTGAGTTGTGTATGAGGAGGGCACCAACACATTAACACAATGTTTACTGAGGTAAACAATCACATAAAAAATAGAATATCACTCTTAACGAGTGTTGTAGCAGGCCTAAAGCTGAGCTGTATCTTCCTTGTCCTATAGACAGCCAGTTAAGGATCAAGGCAGTCCATAACCTTTTTTATCTGTTAATCATGTTTTCAAGTTTGTAATTTTTACAGTCAGACAAACAGACTGACACACAGGGCCGATCAGTTTTATATAATTGCTAAACGACCTTTAGTATTGGGGTGTATTGCCCCTAGAAACTAGGGGGTAGACCTTACAGTCGTGGACGAAGGGCACCCTGAAATCCCATTGAAGTAGAATGGTATGTGTAATTGTGCTGATGATGGGTCTTGCTGATGCATATCTTCTAGGAAAATCTTGAAGCCTGTAGCGAGCTGGAGAAGCGCTTCGAAGTGATCGACGAGAAGAAGACTGACCTGGCGGTGTACCTGTGTGAGGATGCGGCCAGGCTGTCCTTGGAGGAGCTCTTCGGCACCATCAAGACCTTCCGCGGCCTCTTCCTCAAGGCCCTCAAGGTGGGAGAGGCAAACCACTCACTTCCTGTTCGGACTCACATGGCATTGTACCACATTAGGCTACACATGCTTAGCAGAGGCTCTGATCCAGAGTGGCTTACATAGCTAGTAAAACGTGTTATCCACTTACACAGTTGGGGCATACTGAGGCAGTTTGGGGTAAGTACCTTTCCTGAGGTTACAATGGCAGTGAGAGCAATGCTGACCTCCAGAATGGAACGGTCTGCCGTATGGTCACGCCCTCTTCCTCTCTCTCAGGAGAACAAGGCTCGCAAGGAGCAGGCCGCCAGGGTGGAGAGGAGGAAGAGGCAGCAGGCCGAGGAGGAGTCCAAGCGACAGGCGGGGGAGGGCGGGCAGATAAGTGAGCATCATTGCCTGTCACTGCCAGAGATTGTAGAAACATCAGAGATGTAGCCGCCCGCTTTTTTAAACGAGAATCTCTTCATTCTTCCAGAGAGGAAGGGCATCCCGCTGCAAGAGGAGGGCTGTATAATCGACCACCTGCTGGCTGACATCCGGAAGGGCTTCCCTCTGAGGAAGACGAGGCCGAAGAGCAGGCGAGAGAGTCTTCCTCCGACTGAGTTACGCAGGAGTAGCGGACAGACGGGTAAGTGAATGACTCCTCCTGCTGCAGCACCCTGCTCAGCCATTGGTCGTTTGCTATCTGTCTGGAGTATCAGCTGCCGATCCTCTCCTCTGTTAGTTCTTGTGCTCACTGGTCTCTCTCCCTCACTCTTGCTGTTGCATAAGTTCTTCTTTGATGTTCTCCACACGTGCTTCAAATAACCTGGCTGGTTATTGTACAGGAGTCACTGTCCAGTGAAAGGGGCCAATGGGTAAGCCGGACCCTCCCTCTCTGTGTCCGCAGGGCTAACATCTGTTGAGGAAGAGGCGGGGCCCTCAGATGCAGGGCCTGCCTCCTCGCCCCCTGGTGACACCCACGATGACAACAGCACGGTGGAGAATAAGCCCACCACTGGAACGGAAGAAACAGCGGACACCTCACAGACTGCTGACTCGCAACGTGCTGAGCCAGCTGGAGTAGTGAATGGGGGCGGGTCTCCACCTAGCCCCCCTGCTGAGCAACCATCACCAGTGGAAGTGTCTGAAACCGACCACTCAGCCTCCCCTGAAGTCAGAAACCCTGACACGCCTGCGCAGGACACAGACAAGAACAAGGAGGCGGCGTGCTCTGTGTCATCTGACTGCGGCGTCGCGGAACGACAGGAGGACGTGAACGCCTGTCACGAGGACTCCGCCACGGACATGAGGACACCCGCCATTCCTGACGGCGCAGGGGCGATCGAAAGCGGTAACGGAAACGAGCGCACTGACCACAGGCAAAACGACCGCCCCCACGGAGGCTCCGAGGACCCGGGCAGGAGTTCCTGTGACTCGTCTGGGGGGAGGAGCTCGGTGGACCCCGCCCCGCAGACGCCCAACCAGGATCCAAACTCCACCGAGGACCTCACGGACGGGGAGCCCAATAAACAAAAACCACTCCAAAGGGGCAAAAAGAACAGCAGCGAAGGTAATGTTTTACAGTGCTGTTCAGTCCAGTAAAGTCTGAGAACTGAGGAAAAAGGAATGACAACATCTCCTTATTTTTATTCAGGATTGTAGTAGGAGACAGGGAAAAAACAAAAACTCCCTAAGAGTATCTTAGAAATATCTTAATTTTCTTATTATATCTTTAAGACTATCTTAATTTTTATAACATAATTTAAATAACTAGTCTTTATAAATTTTGTAAATCCTTCAGCAGGAAATTAGTTCATCCTTTCTCTAAATCCTTTACTGAAACCAACACCTTTCATTGTATGTGAAGCTATCCACCCTACAAAATTTTATAAAAAGCGTGATTACTGCCCTCCCATATCATTAGTCTTCTCATCAGCACTGGGGAGCTTGTCTACCCAGCTTCTCATTAGATTAACTGACCACTGCACTGCTGAAAAGGAGGCTTTGGGCAAAAGAATATAATTCTGTACAGAAATTAACTGCATAAAATGCAGTTTCCTTCAGTCGTCTTTCCCTGTCTTTAATTTTCTGAAAGCAGACGGTCGTGAAAGCAAGAAGCACAAACGTCACAGAAAGAGCTGCACTTTGCAGTGAGGTAGGTTGGGCCCCTGGGGGCCCCCTGGGAGGTGGTAGGCTAACAGATCTAACCAGGCCCTTGTCGATTCTCTGTCCATCTGAACTAGCTTGCTGTCGCCCTTTTTGCTTATCACTTTCTCCCTAACGGCTCCTTAAATCCCACTCGCTGGTGAACTGCATTGTGGGTGGGTATGTGCTCTTTCTTGTGGTGTCTCTTTGGAAGGAGTGAGTCTCTCTGCTTCTGCAGTCGTGATATGATGACTTGTAGGGGGCAAGACCCCCTCAAACAGCTACAAGACCTTACTCTGTTATCGGCGGTGTGACTCCACATACGTACTGTAAGTATCAACCAGCAATACCATAAAATCCACTCAAAAGTCAGTTCCTCTACCACCTCGATCTTCCACTAGGAGTGCTAAAGGTTGTTTGGGTTTAACCACACTTGGAAGGAGTGGGTTTGTATGTTCCTCCTTGGTGTCCCTGTCCAGATTGCTGACTCACTGGAAAATGTATCACCATTGCAAACTTCCTTCCATCAGGGGTGTGGGTTTTCTTGTACAGTGCACTTCACTTATAAGAATTACATTCATATAGTGCTGTTTGGCTCTGATAACCAGGTAATGTTTATGTTATAAAATTTTAAGTGTTTGTCTTAAAGATTTGAAAATTGTCCTTACCTAAGTTCATCAGACATGGAAAAAGGCATACTAGAAGTGTTTAGTATTTTTATAGAATCCTATATGAATTAAAATAAAAACATGACACAGTATGTCACCTTGTGAATTTTTGCCACTGTGGGCTACAATGCCTTTGCACTGTCAATATCCCTAATTAAATGAAAAAAAAAAATTGACTCACATTAAGAATTTTAGTGTCTCCATGAAAATTGAGACTGTGGTGCCTTGCCTGGTTGGGCTCATTTTCATGATGTGGTGCCCTCTTAGTTCCTCACAGAATCTTACAGTGTAGGCTGTTGAGTGTCCAGGGGTGTGGGTTTTCTTGTACAGTGCACTTCACTTATAAGAATTACATTCATATAGTGCTGTTTGGCTCTGATAACCAGGTAATGTTTATGTTATAAAATTTTAAGTGTTTCTCTTAAAGATTTGAAAATTGTCCTTACCTAAGTTCATCAGACATGGAAAAAGGCATACTAGAAGTGTTTAGTATTTTTATAGAATCCTATATGAATTAAAATAAAAACATGACACAGTATGTCACCTTGTGAATTTTTGCCACTGTGGGCTACAATGCCTTTGCACTGTCAATATCCCTAATTAAATGAAAAAAAAAATTTGACTCACATTAAGAATTTTAGTGTCTCCATGAAAATTGAGACTGTGGTGCCTTGCCTGGTTGGGCTCATTTTCATGATGTGGTGCCCTCTTAGTTCCTCACAGAATCTTACAGTGTAGGCTGTTGAGTGTCCAGTCACTCAAGTGTGTTTCCTTCATTGGTTTCACTAACAGTCAGAAAGACAGAGGGTACCATATTACATGTTATAAATGAGCCCAAGTAGATTCTTTAAATAGTATTAGTATAGGACTAATTCCATCTCAATGGTTGGTCCTTATATCACTATTTCTTATAATCGGAGTGCACTGTGTTTGGTATACAGAGCAAGACTAACAGAATCCTGTTTTTTGTGCTTGTTTGATCTTATGGTAAACATTTGTAATCACAAATTGTAAAAGGTAAGAAGCAACAATTCTAGATTTGTGGTTCAGTGACAATAGAAAGGATGGAGTTCTTTAATTCTTCCACTCAGCTATACATCTAAAAGAGAAGTATATCTTCAATTGTAACCCAGAATCAAAGTTTTAGTGTACATTGCCTGTTAGCGGGGAACACTACCCCCATGGTGTCAGGTCAGTACAGTAAATATACACCCCTGTGTTTGCCATTTTAAAAAAAGAACCAGTTCAACCTGGTTCATGTTGTGGTTAGGCTCCTCATCCCTACCTCCATACCTGTATGCCTCAGAGATCTGAAATCGTAGGTGGTGTAGAACCTGTGACCCAAAGGTTGAGAACATGGCAAAATCACCTATTGGTCCTTTTGTCTGCTCACTAGTATGTGGGCTAGCTTTTCCTGCTAAAATCAGTCAGAGTCTTTTACTCTCAAAGCTTAGCAGTTTGTGCGGAATGCCATTGTCACATAGCCATGGCTTGTTGAAGATCTACCAAGATCAACAGTGACTGTCGTCTTATTTTAATCTGCTAATGCCATTTAAAAGGCACATAAATGTGGTCATTAGTGGTGAGTCACATGTATGGGAAGTTATCAGTTCAGAGAACATGGATCTGCCAAAATCCCTGCAATTGTTTTTTTAATGAGAATGTGACCCCACAGAAGTGATGTGTTTCATCTGATATGATTGGCTATCTTTTTTTGACCTTCTGGAGTTTCTGAGTTTCTCAGCTTCACCCACACATTAAAATATGTTTTATATGATGCTCATGATGAGCTATTAATCCACATACCTGGCAACCAGTCTTCAGTTTTCCTTGTTTGACAGCTGTATTTTTTGCTGATCAAAAACTCATCCTCCAGCTCCTCTTTCTAGGTCTGTTGGGGGCAGCACACATTGTGACAGTGAATCTTCTGAGGACTGTTCCTAGGCAGCAGCCTCACAGACTGAATGCCTGTGATCTGTTCAAAAATGTTGATTCAGTCTCTCTGTACTTCCACCAGGTGGCTCCAGAAAGAAGAAGCACAAAGGACGAAAGAAATACTGAGCCTCTCGCAATGCTTTTCACAATGAACTGAGCCCTGCCCGCTTGAAATCACAGCATCATCTCTTTTACATTTACGTATGTAACATCGGCCATGTTTGTGGAGCAGGTTTTGTGCATAGTGTACTTTAAAAGCAGGCGTGTCCAAAGAAGGGGCTCGTTTCAATGTGGGATGGTATCTCCGCCTCTCCATTTTTTAGCTCAGTGTTAAAGCACTCCCTGCCTTCAGATCACCTGAGCAAGAAGTCTCCTCATTGACACAGAATGTACTAACTCTGAGTGCCTCAGCGCTGCCCTGTGGAATTGTGGGTAATGGTACACGTACCTTCGTGGAGTGCAACCAATCAGCCGTGACATGGAACTACACCAGCTTACTCTGCATTTTCATTCTTGAAGAAAAAAGGATCAGAAAGGATTATTTTTACATTGAGATTGTAATTAATAAAATGTTTTATGATATGCTGAAATGATATTTGTCTAGAGTTTGTAAAAATGTCTGATATTGAGTTAGTCTCTTGCCTTGTTTTGTACTGTAAAAAGAAACTGAGCATATGTTCACAGTTAGACAGCAGTTGAAGTACTATATACTCATATATCAGCAATCAGCAGTAATTGTATAAAATATATAATGTAATCATTATATAGTTATATAATAGTTTATATTACTGATATAAATTAAAATAATACTATACAATTTTAGAATGTAATGATAAAATATAATTCATAAAGTAATTACATATAAGTGAAATGGTGAGAAAATTGATCAATTTCACATACAGGCTGAAGCGAGAAGTGCGTATACACTTAATAGTGCGAGGATATATGGAACTTATCATGAAATAAGCAATTTATGTGATCTACAGACAAAAAAATATTTAAAGCAATTTAGACAATTTAAAGCAATTTATTTGCGCATATGTTGTCATACGTAAGTTTTAAAGTTTTTTTTTTAATTTGTTTGTTTTTTACTTGATGTTACGGCCACACAGTCGATATTCTGACGGTGTCATCAAATTAGTCAAGACAACAAAATGCAATAAAGGAAGTGAAACAAAAACATAAGAAGACCTCTACTTTAAGAGAGGTTTTCAACAGAAAACACGCACTCGCCGCGGATTGGCTCTGCTGCAAATCTGAGGAGAGTGTGCGTGTCAGATGTGGGTCCTGGTGAATGTAATGGTCAACTGAAACGCCAGAATTATTTACCGTTATAGCCAGCATAATTCAAAATCTATTTTTCGTGTCTGTTTAGTTTACATATGTAGTTATATAGGCTAACACAAAATATACAAGCTGGTATGTAATCAAATTTGTTTAAACGTCTTTTTAAACAGCGTTTAGTAAAGTGTAGGTATAAGATATTTTTCATTTATCTTCTGCAGAACTGATGGATGCTGTTCCACTCATTAATCTGAACAAGTTTTTATCACTCGAATTTGCCCAAAATGGAATCTGAGACAATCCGAGCCGACTGATATTCTTTGATTTAAACAAGGAATAACACCTTCCGGATTACTTGTTTGCTCTTTTGTTTAATTAAACTCCTAGGCTATGTGTATTTGTAATTTAAAGAAAACGGCGCTACTTCTGCTACGATCGCAGGTTTTTTTGTAAACGTTGAAATAAGGAACATATCCATAAACCTATGACGTTTTCGATCCTTCCAAAATGGTGGCTGCCTGTCTCTGCTGAGGAAAACAGGCCACCGTTGTCATATTTTAGACCGGTCGCTTCTGCCCAGGCCTGTGTCGTTGAGTTATGAACGCAGCGTGGCAAGGATGGACGTTTTGGAGTTTTCGGTCGCGTCTTTAGCCTCCCGATTGGACCCTGTCGACATGGTTCACTTGACTCTCTCTTGCGGTTAAACGACCCCCCAAAACAGTCCGTATCACATGCGGTTTGCTGTGCGCCTGTGTGTAATGACATCACTGACCAGTGAACCGTATTTGGTGGCTCTAGGGACTGAGTTCAGATACTGGCAGGACGGTTTTTCCCCTTTCATTTCGACGGGCAGCAGTTGCAACTGCGCTGGTTTTAAACATGTCGGGCGGCTGGTCGGTGAAGGATCACAAGAATTACACGAACCCCAGCGCGGGGGTGAAGCGACCTCGCAACGACGTAGGGAACAGGGTGACAGTTGTCCTCGGAGCGCAATGGGGGGACGAAGGCAAGGGAAAAGTGGTCGATTTACTGGCGACAGAGTCCGACATTATTTGCAGATGCCAGGTAAAAGAATGAGTTCAAAGTTACCGGACCGTGTTGCAGAACGGTTAACTCTTTCCTTGACGATGTACCTACTGGGTTTGAATTGGATGTTACGGCTTTGCGAGATACAGGGGCACAAGTTTTGCCGCGCCCTGCAAAGTATTATCTTTGTACGCCAGTCTTTACTCATTGTCTTGATAACAGAAGACTTAAACTGTTAGACTTAAACACAAGACTTACCCATCGCAGTCTATAGGAAACAAAGTTGAAGACACGATTCGGTCTGAATTGCATTTATTTTAAATCGATACATTTGTTTTGCGGCGTAACTGGTGTTTTACTCTGTTGTATTAGGGGTTCGAGTGTAACTAGCTTGCTTCTTAGACTCACTTTTGAATACGTTTTATAGACAGTTCTGAAACGTTTTATTGTCTCTCGAGAACAATAAACAGTTGATAAGAGAATCGGTGGGAAACATTGCACTATAAGCACTGTCTGGAGGCATTCGCTCGAGTAGTTAAGTTTAACTTAGCTTTCCAGTGCGTGTGCTTTCGGCCGGGTTGGGTGCAGTGGAATGCTGCATCAAAAGTGCCCTGGACACTATAAATACGAGCAAATGATCGGCCGGTGTAACCAGAGCGCAGCGACACCGTCACAAGAAGGGACGGGGAGCTCTCTCGATGCGTGTAAGGGTATCTGCGCCGGCTCGGTTACCGGCTGCCATCGTGCGCTGAACTTTCTCCCAGCGTGGGTGCTAAAGGTCTCCGGGACGTCAACAGCTACCGCCGCATTCCCATCCCTGTTAAATGTCAGCACTTATTGATAGCGATCTTGAGGTGGCGTGCTCAGTTGCGCCGCATAGCGGCAGTTCTTTAAAAGCCTTGAATCTCTACGAAGGGAGTTTTCTTACAAGCACTGTGAAGATAAGGAAGAGGGTTTTCGATATGTTTATATACTAGTAATAATATATATACTAATAACTAGTATAATTTCAGCTCTTTTTAAATATCACACCAGGTGAAAAAACACTTCCAGTCCATAAGATGGAAATAATAATAGTATGATTAATAATATGTCGATTTAGTAATAATACCTAGCCTAGAACTTGAATTGATTACATTTATATTTTATATGTATTCATTTGTCAGACGCTGTTTCTGGAACGATTTAAAAGCGCGTTTAATTGGGTTAGATCAGTAGTCTATAGATAATGAATCTTTGGAACATCGCTGTAATATAATGTTATTGTGCTGCTGTTGGAAATATTGACGCAAAGGAAATCAATGCTGTTTTACGGTGCACACACATTACTACTGCTGTTTTATTGCCCCCAAGCTTGTCCCGCCAGTCTTTATTACTTAGATCAACTGATCGACAGGAGTTGGAGTGAATGTTGTCCTTGCATTGAGTTTTTTTCCCCGATTGGCCCCGGCGGATTCATCAGGTCTGTGTGGATTGTTTTCGTGTCGTTCAAAACTAGTAACGTGTAGGAGGAGGGTTCTTTGCCTTAACAGAGACACTCGTTCAAAACACTGGCTTTCATAAGTTACTGCCGTATGTAAATTTAGCAGAATCCAACCAGATCTGAGGTAGATGCTTTACTGTTTTATATAGGCCTACTATAATGCAATTCACTATTGAGATGAATATAATGGAAAGAAATGAACATGTATCCATTTGTAGTTGATTGTGACTGCTGAAGAGTACCTTTCTGGTTTTAAATGCGAGGATAATCGCACTATGATGATGGAGACGTGATTGCATATTGTGTCGTGTGTGTTGATCTAAAAGCTATTATAGTGTAGTACTCATATACTTAGGAAATCAGTGTTATCATTCTTTTTGAAACTGACTCCTCTCAGATCCGTGTTATTTCTGTTTGAATAGAGAGATCAAGCAGTGATGGATAAGTGATGGATGCTGTTGAGGCTGGCCGGTCAATTGTAAGGGTTCACTCCACCATTATCCCGTAAAATCTCCCTGTGAATGACGTCTTTTGCAGATGACCCAAGTTTGGTCGTTGTGTTCATTTAAGATGGATGATATTGTTTGGCAGTTATGTAGTATAAATCATTTGAACGAAAAATGTATTCCATGCCCACTGTATTCTATGCAAGATAAGTTATTTATGATTAACAACATATTTAATTAATGTAGGACCTAGAATGATGAATTGAATAACTATGTAAACTTGTACTGGTAATATGAATTAGAACAGTGTATTTGTGAAATATTAACACAATGATTTGAACAATGTGTTACATATGTAGTAGCACAAGCACACCTCCAACTACAGATCAGTTAGACATAACTAATCAAGCACTCATATTGAAAAAAGAGGCAGCAGACAGGAGTTCTCTGGGGCCAAGATTGAGAAACACTGACTTATGTTGCTGGGAATCAGAGTGAGTCTATAAAAAGCAGGGTTTGCCAGTTTCAGTCCTGGAGGGCTGTAGTGTCTGCTGGTTCTGTTGGGAGACAGAGACCTCACGAATTTTTAAAATGGGCAGAGCTGTTATGTTGTTATCAGTGACTCACTGATATGAACCAATCATATCATATTTCTTTAGAGAGCAAAGATTTTTTGATTGCAAGTCAGTGACTGACTTGCACATAGTAGCTTCATCCATTTTATTGTCATGATGCCTCAGGGGGTGACAGTGTAGCATAGTGGTTAAGGAGCAGGACCCATAACTGAAAGGTTGCAGCTTCAATTCCCCACTGGACTACAGCTGCTGTACCCTTAATCCACCATTGCCTCAGTAAATATCCAGTGTATAAATAGATAACATTTAAAAAAAACTAACTAATGTACGTTGCTCTGGACATAATGTAATGCCTGTTTCCCTTTGCTGGTTATTGTTCTTCATTGTTAAATTGAGGTCATATCTAGAATAATAAAACTCCACAATGACACGGCAGGTGTTAATAAGTCAGTAACTGAAAGCTAATTCTAAAACCTGGAGGATCCCTGACTTTTAGAACTGGATGTGCATATACAATCCATCCCTGTCCAGGAGATCCACAATCCTGAGACTCTTTGTGATATTTGACAACCAGTAGCTAATTGACAGGTGCCACGACGAGTGACCTAAGTTCCTATTCAATCAGAAACTCAATTTAGCAGTTAAGACATGATCTGAAATGAAGAGCATCACCCAATGGATTTCAAGTGAACATTGCATTGCTGCCTCATAACAACAGCCCAATCCAAGGAATTGGTAACATTGAGTTTCTAATACATGGACACATGAGAAGGAACAAAAGACGCATACATATTTGTCCTCCATGACCACAATTTGGAAGAATTGACCAATAGATTAATTTACCAGCTATGCAGTTGTTTTGCTGAAAGGCAGCATTATGAATCTGTGGTCAATTGTGTGTCTGTTAGACTGATTTACAATTTAAATAAGGAGTAATTGTTGCCAGTTAAGAAAAGGGAAGAACATGTATTGAGTTCTCAGACGTCACATGATGACACTTGGCAATTCTCATACCACTTACCACCCACCATAATTGCAACTTCATTCTTTTTCTTCATGCAACAATCCACACTTGCTCGGGGAAGTTCAGGTAACTGCATCTTAACATTCTCATTGCAAGACAGAATATCTTTTGTCAGTGTAAAACATATTTATCATTAAATTGGATGGATCACATGGCCTATGTCATGCAGGTCCAGCAAACTTAAAGTAGTGGATGATGTGCATACTATGTATGGGGTATCCTCAACACCTACACTCCTGCATGACCAGTCCACTTCTCTTCTTCT
The DNA here is from genome assembly GCF_013368585.1 of Megalops cyprinoides. NCBI lineage: Eukaryota > Metazoa > Chordata > Actinopteri > Elopiformes > Megalopidae > Megalops > Megalops cyprinoides. The sequence continues at coordinate 25,765,652 of NC_050599.1, read as the reverse complement.
GGTCATCTAGTCTTCCCTTGGCAGTATAAGCCTTTGCTCAGGAAAAAGCTTGGTGATTAAACTTCTTGGTGACAGAGGTTTGTGGCGGTACAAGCTGGGTGGATGAAGATGGTGAAGGTAGTAGGCGGTATATGGCAATGATTTCCTCAATGACATTCACAATAACAATGACACTAGCAATTCAGCACTTGTATGGCTTCATGCCTAACCCTGACGTTTTGTATGTAGGAGGCTCAGGACACAAGAATTTGCTAAATGAGTAAATATACAGTGTAAATGTAAGTGTGATGTACTCATTATTGTAGCTTTGGGGCCCAAACCCCAGGTGGAACACACCTGCTCCTGGTTCGACTCTCAGCTTGGCACTGTGATTCACCATGCTCATGAAACCAGTCATTTGAATGGTGACAGTCCTGTGACAGTCCAGGTGCAGCTCTAATTGATTGTAAAGAGCACAATGTTAATACAATCAAGGCTTGAGTACGATTAACTTGAGGAATAAGGAGGAAAGATGGAAGGATGGAGGAAAGATGACCATTTAAATTACTCAGGGGCATTGTTTTGTGTGATGGCTGCCCCCTTATACTGTTCTGAGACTTTTAAAGCCCGTGACCCACTTCCTCTGCCAAGGTATATTTGTGACCCACCATTAGTGGGAACCGGCACATTGTTTTTTAGCATACACAAAATACCCACTGTGCAGTCCAAGTTCTAATTGTGTACATCAGCATTCTACACCCAAACAATGTCTGGTGTTGCCTTAACACTTATTACTGTTTTGAGGGAACAGCAGCTAAATATATGAAATAAAAGTAAGGAATAGTCACAACTACAACAGAGGAATAAGCATCAAGACGTTAACTTGAATTATGTTCCTGTCTGTAATTCCTTATAGAATTTGGAAAGAAATTTTTTACTGGATGCTTGTTTTTAAAAACACATGTCAATTTTATTTTCATGAGGAAAAGGAGTTCAATTCATCTCAAACCTCCTAAAGGCTCTGACCCATGGTTAGGGAACCCCTGCTCAAGGTATAGGATTTCTGGTCTTGGATTTCTGCACTTCCCACATCTGTTGTAGAAGCTGCCATTTGTAAAAATGGAGTTTCTGAGTTTTCGGAGCCAATGAAATCAGTTTCTTTCATGTGACCACACTACTGTGGCAAAAAGTTATGTTGGTGAACCGGTGAGCTTTGCAAGTAGAACCAAAGCAGATTCATACATTTATTTTCATACAGTCATAAGAACAATGTTCAGAAAAAGCTGAAAAAAACCCTCAGCAGATGACAGGTTGCTCTGTAGCGGGCTGTCATTTCAGTACATTGATACAGACGGAAGAGCTTAGCTAACTAGCCACACAGTACTGCACACTGCATGCTCAACATTCACACTTTGCAGGGATTTAGAGACCTGGCCTTCATACAGACAGTGGGAATGACAGAGAGAAAGCACAGAGTAAGACATGTGATCCTCTAGAAAAGACAACCCATTGGCTTTCAGTAGCCATTAGTGTTAAGATTTTTTTTCCTTTCTAAAAACTTGTATATTTGAGGAAATTGGATTTTAATTCTCATTCTGGATTTGGCTGTGGCCTCAGGGAAAGAGGTGCCAACCGGCGGCAGTCCGCGACATTCTCCCCCCAGCGCCTGGCCGACAGGCATAAGGAGAGGTCACATTCATGACATGTGAGAAGGGCAGCCAGGACCAAAACCTCCCCCGCCTCCCCCCTAATTTCTGGGCCAAGACAGAATCAGACTGGGGGGGGGAAGGGGGGAGTTGGAGGGGGTCACGCCTTGCTTGCTTGTCATGGGTGCTAAAATAGATTGTTCTGTGGGGGACCCTGTTTGGTGGGGAGGTGGGGGAGACACCTGCCTCCAAGACTGCCCACTGCTCATGTGACTTCTGGGGGGAACGGCCCACAGAACCTGCTGTGTTTGACCCAGTGAGGAAAACAAAATGATAAATCTGACGGTGGACACCACAGGGGAGACCTGACTCCGGAGAGCGGTCTCTGGTGTCGCTCCCGGCTCGGGTTCTCCCTCACAGCTCCCGGCTACCTGCCCGTGGTTTCTCCCGGTCATGCCTGGGGCGGGGGGCTGCCGTTTTTCCACTAAGGAGGGGAACAGGGGAACAGTGTCACAGTACCCCATGGAGGCAATGGACCAGACTTATGATTCTCTCTAGGGGAAAGGTTGCTTGATGCTGGTTGATTATGCCTTCAGACACATAACAATGTTACCAATAGCAACAGGCCAGTCTGGCAAAGACAAACCAAGGTCATATGATTGCAATATAATTGGAATTTGTTATAAGAATTGCCATCCACTCACTACGCTCTTTGTGTGTTATTTGTGCAACAATCAAACCTCATTCTGGGAAAAAAAACATTTTGGGGAGATCTTCCTGAAACCCAAACTGGTGGGGCTATCCTGTGTAAACAGTAACCCACTGATAGGCATTTATACTATTTTGCTGTAGAGGAAAAGCCTTTTGATTGGATCAAACAAGTCAGTGGTTGACAGCACCACCCATTATGGGGATTGTGAAGCCTCACCCTCCCATTGCTGAAAAGGTTTCCAGTCAGAGGAGGACTTTGTGCTACAATCTGAGACAGTTCTGAAATGACAGTAATCTTATCCTTTCTATTTTGTTCCCTCAAGCATGGGATTATGGGTAATAGCGTGTCATGCCATATTGCTATAGTCACCTTGATGAGCCTTTGTGCTTGACCTAAGCAAGTGGCATGTGCATGCTGGGAAAAGGCACCAGCCTAAAGAAGCTGTCTGATCTGTATGGACCAAGGCTTCTCAAATGACTTTTCTTTTCTTGACCTGTTTGCTTGTCGCAGGGGGGCAATAATGCAGGACACACAGTGGTCGTGGATGGGAAGGAATATGACTTCCACCTGCTTCCAAGCGGGATTATCAACTCCAAAGCCATCTCCTTCATTGGTGGGTATTTGTCTGTGCTCAGAAACCTGGAATGCTGACTCTGTAGTCTCAAGGCCCCCACTGGATCCACTATTCTGACGCCAGCCAATCAGAGCTCAACATTTATTCTTACCCAGCAACCTTTGCTCCTCTACAGGCAACGGGGTTGTCATACATCTGCCAGGCTTGTTTGAAGAGGGGGATAAAAATGAAAAGAAAGGTAGGGAGGAGTGGTTTTCTCCTTTCTGAGTCATGTAGCGCACAGTGGAGGGGGATTGTATTTCACAGAGGGTCAAATGGCCAAGGCTGTAGTGCCCTTTGACTGACTACAGTCTTTCCTGTGTCTGACAGGCCTCAAAGACTGGGAGAAGCGACTGGTCATCTCTGACCGGGCTCACATTGGTATGTTTACACTGCACCATCTTCGACACATGACTGACTGAGGCGTGTGTACAGTTTAGATGGTAGATAAGGGTGTGTGTGCGTGTGTGTGTGTAAGTGTAAGAGTGCTCATTTCTCTCCTGCCTTGCAGTGTTTGACTTTCACCAGGCAGTAGATGGACTGCAGGAGGTGCAGAGACAAGCACAGGAGGGAAAAAAGTGAGTCTATGATGAAAGGGTTAATATGCTGTGTTTCTCTCTCCATGTAGCCAATGCTAATAATGTAAAACAGCTGAAATGTAAGCAAAGTTCTGAGAGCTCCTAATTACCCTGTGAGCCAGTAGGGTTGGTAGATTTCATCTTGGAGGACAAAGGGTCATTTTTGGTGATTGCCGACAAGGCCAACAACCATAAAATGGATAGTGTAGCAACCATTCAGTAATCGCCCTTTCATTTCATTTCAATTCATTTCATTTCATTTCACTTGTCCTCTGTTCTCATCCCATTTGTAAAAAATTATCCTTAGATATTATTCACAGTAATAACCAAAAAAGTAAAAACAATACTCTCAATTCATATTTTCCAGCTTTTTAATGGGCACATTTCTTGCCTGAGCAGATTCACTGATCTCTGACCCCTGTACCTATTTTCCTGTATAGAAATGAATTAGTATAATTGTTTTGCCAGTTGGGCACCAGCCGCAATACAGTTGTACCTGATGGGCTGAATAAAAAGACAGAGATCCTATGTGTGTGTGTTTGTGTTTGCGTGTGTGTGTGTGTGTGGCCCTCTTGATCTGCAGCTGCCTTTGCCTTCCGACAGCATTGGAACCACCAAGAAAGGCATCGGCCCCACCTATTCCAGCAAAGCATCTCGCACCGGCCTGCGCATCTGTGACCTGCTAGCCGACTTCAAAGAGTTCTCAGCCAGGTAAAGACAGAACCAGAAGCAGTCTGGCATAGAGGTGAAGGGCCAGGCTTGTAACCCAAAAGTTACCAGGTTGATTCCCAGATGGGGCCACTGCTGGTCTTCCCTTGGACCCAGATTGTCTCAGTACATTTTCAGCCACGTAAATGGACAGCATAAAAATTGTAAGCTATGGAAGTTGCTCTGGATAAGATCAAAAATGTAATGCAATGCTGGGGAACAGGAGATGTAGCATCTGAATCAGCATATCAGTAAAAATATTTAACCCTAAATCTGAAGAATATATATTAGAATGTTACACATATTTAGGAGAAATGTTAGATGGTGAAATATTTTATGTAGTATCTGTATAAAATTTCAGAGATTAAATTATCAATATGTATTATAGTGGCATATAACCATATTTTTTCATCAGGGATAGGACCCTGGCAGTAGAATGTTTGGTCGCTGTTCGATTAAAGATCTGGGGTAATTATAGCAGTGATGGCAGCGTGTTTGGTCGCTGTTTGGTTAATGATTTGGGGTAATTATAGCAGTGAAGGCAGCGTGTTTGGTCACTGCTCGATTAAAGATCTGGGGTAATTATAGCAGTGATGGCAGCGTGTTTGGTCGCTGTTTGGTTAATGATTTGGGGTAATTATAGCAGTGATGGCAGCGTGTTTGGTCGCTGTTTGGTTAATGATTTGGGGTAATTATAGCAGTGATGGCAGCGTGTTTGGTCGCTGTTTGGTTAAAGATTTGGGGTAATTATAGCAGTGATGGCAGCGTGTTTGGTCTCTGTTTGGTTAAAGATCTGGGGTAATTATAGCAGTGATGGCAGAGTGTTTGGTTTCTGTTTGATTTTAGGTTTAAGAACCTCGCCCAGCAGTACCAGTCCATGTTCCCCTCTCTGGAGATTGATGTCGACGCTCAGCTGAAAAAATTAAAGGTGGACCTATAATTTCTGTGCATGTGTGTGTGTGTGTGTTTATGTGTGTGTCAGGTAAGGTGTTCATCATTAAACCAAACCTAAAACTAACAACCTTAATGAAAACAATAATAAAAAAGAAATATCTTTTCATGAAGCTGAAATGGACATTCTGTTTTCAACCCCCTCAAGGAATACGCTGACAGGATAAGGCCCATGGTCCGAGACGGGGTCTATTTCATGTACGAGGCACTTCACGGACCCCCAAAGAAAATCCTGGTTGAAGGAGCCAACGCTGCCCTGCTTGACATTGACTTTGGTAAGCAAATACCCCCCGCTGGGTGTACCAGGAGAGAGTGGAAAAGCACAGGCGGGTTTAGCAGAGTTCAGGGTGTGCCTCACACTTCTGCAGACTGTGATGTCACCCCCTGGAGCCCTGACAGGAGACTTGCAGCTTAACTGAGGAGGAAAGGAGTGTTACACACTGTCAGCCTTAGTGCTACAGCGCAGTGGGTCATTAGCCCTGACATTACACCACAAACATGTAATTAAGTCAGTTGGAATTAGCCCTTTGTAATCAATTAAGTCTAACAGTATTATATAGAAGAATTAGTTATACAATTTATTGTCGTGTGCCTGTTTCTAGTTGTTACGTGTCTTAGAGCACCCTGATGAAGACATGGTGCTGCTGTCACCTTTGTGGAAACACATTAAAGAGAAGCAGGTTTTGGAGCTGGGAGTGCATGACCTGCTATTAAAGCAGTTATCAGTGGCCCGCACCTTGGCAGTTTTAAAAAGAGCTCAGCAGCCACTGGTCAGACAGGCGTGCGTGTCACGGCACACAGGGGTGTGACGTCAAAAGGCTGGTAAAGGGACGGAGCCTCTGAGGGAGATTGACAGGAGCGAGGCTGTGAGGGGCTCCGCTTCATTCCTCCCCCCCCCTCTCTCTCTCTCTCTCTCTCTCTCTCTCTGCTCAGGCACGTACCCCTTTGTGACGTCGTCGAACTGCACCGTTGGTGGGGTGTGCACCGGGCTGGGCGTGCCACCCCAGAATGTGGGCGAAGTCTACGGGGTGGTGAAGGCCTACACCACCAGGGTGGGCATTGGGGCGTTCCCCACAGAGCAGCTCAACGTAAGTCCCGCCCACTCACAGAGACTCCCAGAGCCAGTAATAGCATCATTATGGATAGAGTATTCAGTCTGAAGCATAGTCGGTACATATACCACTGCAGGACAGGGGAGGTTCTGATATAGACTTTAGGGCTATCTATCACAGCACTTGACTCTCACATGTAATAGCCTTTGTATTACAGAGGGTGAACCCTCAAGAACAAAGGCAGGAAGTGTTTCAGTTAGAGACCAAAGGAGACTGTGACCAGTAGGTAATGGGTTAAGAACTTGGGTAGGGCATTACATTGGTACTTCAGTGAGGTATTGAACCGCCGTTTCAGTCAATATCCAGATGTGTAAATGGATTATATGTGAAAAGGATTACTGTGTCACCCTTGTAATGGCATCAAATCAAAGAGTGAGACTCCATCGTACCAAGATAATTTTGAAGCCTTGGACTGAGGTGGCAGTCTAGTGGTCATAAGCTGGAAGAAGTGCTTGAACCAGTTTGGGGAGTAGTTTTGATGGTTTTCACGGTACCTCAGGGATCTGTAGCTAATGCTTTTAAAGTAAGACTGCCCTTGATCTCTTCACCCCTCAGGAGATCGGTGAACTGCTCCAGACTAGAGGCCATGAGGTGGGCGTCACCACAGGCAGGAAGAGGCGCTGTGGTTGGCTGGACCTGGTCATCCTGCGATACGCCCACATGATCAACGGCTTCACTGCGTGAGAGCCCCCTCCCTCTCATCCTCCTCTCTGATCTGGGATCTGTATGAGGCTTTCACACAAAATGGTTGGGATACAGACAAAGAATGCATGAGATGATCTTGGATCTGTACCCGGTTTTTGCACAAAAGGGTTGGGACAAGGGCAGAGAATGCATGAGCTGATCCTGAATCTGCAGCCAGCTTATACACAAAATGGTTGGGATAAAGATGAAGAATTGACAGACTGATCCTGGATCTGTATTGAGATTTTATACAAAATGGTAACAATCAGGACAGAGAATGGATCCTGGATCCCTGCCTGTTTGCGCCACTCACCAGCTGTGAGAAGGCACTCTAGCCCCATCTATTGGACAAACCGGGTTGTCCATGATAAACACAAAGTGGATGGATTATTGATGTGTTTTGATCGAATGTATTCCTAAAACCAGTGTTCCTTTTTTCATCACAGGTTTGCATTAACAAAACTGGATATCCTTGATGTGCTGGATGAAATCAAAGTTGGAGTGGCCTATAAACTTAATGGCAAAAAAATTCCCTATTTCCCAGGTAAGAACTTCAATCTCTCCTACATATCTTACATCAAAGCCCGCTTCCCGCATTGCCATATATCTTGCCAATTGACCAGCAATTTTACAGATTCAATTCTGCCTTCGTTGTGAATGGGTCCAGCAGCTTTTAGTTACAGCTTATTAGCCAGCATCCTTACTGAGAAAGGGGTATTCAATAGATGTGTAAGAAAACCCCAACACACATGCCTGGTGTTCTGATCAGGGGCTGGTCAGTGGTTGGCATTGCTGGTCTTGTGGATTCTCTACATGAGGCACCTCAGGTTTACATAAGGTTCCAAGACTTTAATTGTATCGTAAGTAAGGTTAGATGAATCCAGATGACCTTGTGCTTACGCTGTGTCATCACTGTATGTACAGAGCACACAGGAGGATTTCACCTGAAGGCACCTCATGAATGATGTGGAGCACCTTATCAACCACGCTTCTACTGTGGAGCTGGAGCCAGGCTGGCTTGGTCACTTTGTTCTATGTAGATTTATGCTGTCTCCGCAGCTGGCCCACTTACACACAAGCAGTGTGCAGAGCTGACAGGCTGCAGTCCATCAGCACCGGTAGTAGACACTGAGGAGATAGCCAGAGGGGGAAAATGAATACACACCTATTAACTAATCACAGTAGCCAGTCCGATTCCACTTTTACAGAGGAAAAGAGGGTACAATTTACCAGTCTAGTTCCAGCTCTACAGTGGGAAAGGGGTCTAAGGAGCCAGCCTGGTTCCAGCTCTACAGTGGGAAAGGGGTCTAAGGAGCTAGCCTGGTTCCAGCTGTACACTGGGAAAGGGGTATACTGAACTGCTTCCAAATGAAAAGCCAGTTGCAGCTTTACTGTGGGAAAGGGGTTGAGTGAGCCATCCTGGTTCAAGCCCAAAGTGGACAACTAATCAACAAATGAATGTGTGTGTAATGCCATCCCCTGCCTCCATCTCTCTCCCACCCGTAGCTAACATGGACATCCTACAGAAAGTGGAAGTGGAGTACGAGAAGCTGCCGGGCTGGAAGAGCGACACCACAGCTGCCAGGAAGTGGGATGACCTCCCACCCAAAGCCCAGAACTACATCCGCTTCGTGGAGAACCACATTGGGGTCCCCAGTAAGTCTCTCACATGTCAGCAGCCCCGGCAACCCTCGGCTAATCACGTCATACGATTCCCAGGAGCACAGATCACATAAACTTCAGTTTTCCCATGTTCCTCAATCAGTAAATGTGTGACCCAAAATTCCAATGCATGCACAAAAAAGCACTGGGATTTTCTTGAGCATAATTTCTGTGTCCTCTCTCCACAGTTAAGTGGGTTGGTGTCGGAAAGTCCAGGGAATCCATGATCCAGATGTTCTAGGCACAGAAAACCCCCTCTCTCTTTCGATGACGTCAGCCGAGATACCCACGATGCATTTGCTCCAAGCGGATTTCCCCTTTTTTTAACCACACAGCAGACTGCCAACTGTCATGCCAGAACAGACGCACAAATACCCAGCAGCCACATGATCCTCAGCAAAATTACGAGAGACTTGGAGACAGGACAGGATATTGGAGCTTGCCATTCATTACATATGTGGTACCTGGCTGTTAATTGCTGCCGATCTAAATGGATTTGGCACATTATATTCTGCCAGGAACTCTATTTCATTCGCATGCATGTCTCTGGTACTGGTGCTACACACTGAAGTTAGGGTCAAAGTTCAAATCAAGCTTTATGCTGAGCATGAAGCAAGTTGATTACAAGTAATGCAAATATGGCTCCTAAGTATTCTATGTTTATCTCAGATATAAAAGCCAGGCAATTGTTTGCCCTCTGCAAAGCATTAAAGCAAGTGCCAGAGCCATCCAGATATATTGCAACTATCTCAAACCACACAAAGATGGCTTTTTTGTAGTTGCCAGGGATGTCTTGACTCGAGTTTTCAAGTAAGTCCGCTGAGGACTGTAAACCCAACTGAAAGTTTGCTCAGCACAAAAGTATGAAACTACTTCAGCATGTATCACTGTGATTATTTTACTCTTTCAGTTCTCTCTCTTATCTCCTCAAGTCTTGCCAGAATAGTTTTGTCCATGTGCAAGTGTGAATGTTTTTTTTTTGTTTCTTCAGCAGCAGCAAACAGCCAGTGAGCACCAGAGGCCAAATGCTCAGATTTCTTTGCTTTGCCTTTAAAAAAAAAAAGACTGTTACCATCCAGGTGCTTGTTGGCTGATTGGTGCTGTCCGTGCCAGTGTGGTGTTTTGCCATCAGGACACTTAGGTCTATGTTTTTAATGCTGCTGTCCCCCAGAAAAAGTAATCTTACGTAGATTGCATTGACTTGAATAAAACTTGGCCAGTACCCATTGCCAAATACACAGCTTAAGTAGAGGCTTTTGTCTTCATTTCCATGGTTATGGTGACATTTTTGTCATTCACATTTGTCATTGTCAAGTGTGCTTGTCAACAATATTGTAATTGTGATGTTTTAACATGGACATGACAGGTATTATATGGTGTATGGAAAAACTGCTATAATACTACTTTGTCCAAACTATATGGAGAAAGTACTGTTACTGTAATTTAATCATAGTATACCGCTGCTATACACTGAATGAAGCTATTCATCTTAAAATGACACTGGGCTTAACAATGTATATCCTTTCAATGGCCAGAGAGCTGAGTTTTCTTTAAAAACCCCACTGCCAGGTGGATCGATGAAAGGGAAATGATTAATCCTTCTACTGGTGCTCGAAAGGAGTGCAGACTGCAGTTCTGTGTTAGAGAAGAGGACATCTAACCGGCAAATAAATCAATAAGTTTAATGTTCTCTGGACTGTTCCTTTTATTCTGCATTAAAATGTGTCCTTTTCATGCGTGTGTGCTTACAGTGTAAGGCTTATTGAAGTCCTTATGAGTGGAGGGCCAAATTAATACGAGATCACTTAAGACAGGCGACATTAGCAAGTTCCATGGTACTAACACATGTGATTGTTGACCAATACAGAGCCATAACCAAAACAGTTACTGAACCTGCCATTTGACCTGAGAGCTGTGTGTTTGCAGGGTGACACACCACACAAAAAAACAGGCCTTGCCATATTCTGTTCAGGAAAAAAAGCCAAAGTCATTGGATTTTTCATCATTTATTATTGAGGGCATAAAATCTGCTGCCTCAAACAATCAACATAAATACTTTACCACCATTTCTGGTTAATATATACACTTTGTGACTCTTCTAGGTACATGGCCAGTGTAATCACATTTTTTACATTTTTACTAGCACTGATAAGAGTATGTTACATACAACAAATAAAGTTCTTTCATAATGTCAGTGACTTGGAACAGTTTATTACAAAAAATAAAGAAAAACGATAAATATTTTTTGAACGATGCACAAAATATGCATAACTTCATTCAAGTAATATAAATCTCAAAAATAATGTCTGTAAAAATGACAAATAAATAACCAAATATGGAAGAACTTAACATGGAGAATGAATTACACTGCATATGGTGTTTGAACCACTACATCCAACAGCCGAGTTAGTGGTGGCTGAACAAGAAAGTCACAATACCAGACAGACAGAGAAACAGACAGACCGGTCTGGTGAACAGACTTCAAGTGATGTATGGAATGACTGTTTTTTTCTCTTCTTCTCTTTGTCTACAAATCTGATACGACTTGCATGCAGAGCAGTAAACGTAAAATGAAAATAAAAACTGGGGAAAAAAGACATCACATTAGCAGCAGCGGTTACATCATCAGCGTCACAGCCAATCAGAGGACTCGAAAATGGCCACAGAGCCTAGTGGGAATTCAACCGATGGCTCCCAAAAACAGCCTGCCCCCTTGTTAAAGCTAAAATGCTCTGGAACAGATCTTCAAACACAATTACACTTTAATCATACTGTTGTACTTTTCACAGACCGCTCTGACAGTAAGGTGTACTTTAAACAAAAACGAAAAGTGCACGTTTGGTGAACAAGCCACATGTAAACTGCGTGGTGGGTGTGCATTTTCACAAAATAGTTTTGTTTTTCGTTATTACTTAAAAAAAAAAAAACTACAGCATTCATCACATACAATCTTGATAACCTCTGCCGCTTTCCTAAGTGAAGTGACAAGCAAACTAACAGTTTGACGCGTAGCTTAGACACACAACACCAAAAAGGACACAGCGGTGCTCTCTCAGTGCAGAAAGAAAGTAGGCTAATAGAACATCTCTTAGTCTTTCTTTTTTTATACAAACAGGATATCACAGTACAGGAGACAACAAAGAACTCTTCGCAATCGTGGTCAGTTTTGAGCCCCACTTCCTCTTCATGTGATGCCGTGATCTTACAAAAACTAATACCACAGAGCACAGAAAAACCAGGTTTTTAAAGAAAAACAAGTAGCAAAAGCTCGACTCCAGGTTCAGGACTGAAAGGCATGGATTCATTATTTAGTTGCTTAATGGAGGCCCTTGCCCAGGGTAACAACGCACCTCTATACACTTGCTGTTTCCACTCCTCATGATTAAGTGTGGCAATCGCAGCTAGGAGCCTTGGCTCTCACTTCAGGGGTGCGGCCCCAGAGGGAGTGATACCTGGGACTGAAACCCACAACCCCATGGTTACAAGGTCCAGGTGCTTGAGCACTGCATCGCCTTGCAGTTCTTGAGCCAGATAAATGAGGCATTTGCGGGCATCAACAAGATCACCGGCAATAGTCTGCTCCCTACCCACATTATGTAGAGCAGAGACCCATGGGATATGGCAGGCCAAAGTAACGAGGTGCGTGTTGATTGAAAAGGCAGCTGGGTTCGCTGCCCATGTTAAGGCTGTTGAGAAGATGGCAGAATGTTGCTCTTTGGCTATAGCGCTACCGTGATGGTTTTTTTTTTTTTTAATCACAGGCGACCCTTCAATCAGAGGACTGGGCGCCGTCTCCTCGCCATCACCTCGGCTGCCTTTACAAACATTCAAAATCACATGGTTCACCCAAGTGGACGGAATCTGAACCCTTCGCAAGCTTGACGGAACAAAAGACGACCATTTTACGGCCGTTTACACCAAGTGGACGAAATCGGAACCTTTCCTAAAACTGACAAAACAAAAGATGACGATTTTACGGTACCAGTAAGGCAAACCAATGAAGTTGCTCGATGTGCTACCCTGTTTTAAAGCTGAAAATATGTCGAACTGCTCATCCAAAGTGGCCAGAACCCCTGCTGCCGCTCGGGATGAAACACAGTTCCGGTTTAATGAGGTGACGGGCATAACAGCCGTGCCGAACCTGGACTTTGTGGCCTTTCGCCAGGAATGTAAGTCAAATCTTAAAGGGGAACACCAGTCAGTCTGTGATTTGATCCTGATATGTAATGACAATGTGACAATGCATTGGATTGCTGTCACATTCTGGATGCATTTAAGCCACCAGAGAATTCTGCTAAGGAGCCGGAAGTGGCTCAGATTTCAGACAGCGAGAGTGACTGGCTTCCCGCAATGTGTGGAGTGTGCTACCAATCTAGTGATGTCATCATGTCTGCAAGACCACTGCTTTATTTTCTGCCATACAAACAGATGCAGATATTTACACAGCATTATTACCTTATGAATATATCAATTCAGGAAGGTACATTTTTCAGCACTGTGTCTAAAGAAAAGGACTCAGTTCACAATGCTCCCTCGAGTGTACATATACATACAATAGGCCAAATCAAATGATAGATTTTGAAAAGTGTTCTCCTTTATAGTCTAAACATTCAACAGCCTGAGTAATGCACACCTACATATTTCAGACCAATCCTCATTTACAAGTCAATCAAACATATACATACCCCCTCACAATGTCTGACTGTAAATGGTCTGACCATACCAGTATTGCCCTGATTACCTTTAAAGTAAACAAATCCTTGATAACTTTTCAGCCAGCTGTTTGAACGCTAGGCAGTACAGCTTTATGGTTTTCCCTACAGATTTAATTGTCACATTCAAACAAACTCCCATGAGCCCTGGCCCAATAGAGCGGCTTTGGCCTTAAGGCCCACTCTGACATCGCCATAGTTGATGGTTTCGGTGACCCCAGTGGTCTACTGCTGGGACGGAAATGTAAGAGGAGGCTGAAATTGATGGCTGCCGAAAAACACGCCTCCTACTTGTGCGTATGTCCCATCTCCAAAGAGCCCTCATTGGCTGACATGAATCAGGAGGTGTGTTAATGTAGAACAAATTACAAACTCTGTGCTCACACATTCCATGCAGACTCTAAAATCATGAATTCAGTGTAAACTCTCACAGACTGTCTAACTTTAATACAGACCCATTTTACTTCCTACTGCTCCCATTACTTTGAACAAAATGTCAGTTTGAGTAAATCTAACCTTGGCACAGGTGAAAAACCTCCTATGCCATACAGCTACATTTTGAAGAACTTGGCAAAAAAAACATAAAAACAACAAGAAATACTACTATTATGAGCCCAACAGACAGAACTAGCATTGGAAGGTTATGTTATAGACCAGCTGTCTAACTGGCTACCTCAAATGTAATGAGCACCACAGAGGTATTATCGGTTTATTCCATCAATCCCACATAGCCACAAATTTTGTCCAATCAGAAAAGTATGTTGAATGCAAAAAAAGAGAAATGAGTCTTGCTAAACACACCATATTGTGCCCTATTGTTACGGCAATTAGGCAAAGTAGTACTGGATTACTGAACTCTTACTTAGGCAATAAAGCACACGGTTTCTCCTTCAGAGCCCACACGACAAAATTGCACTGGATCTTCATGCATAGCCACACCCACATGTCATTCAAAATCTATGAAGTGCTTTGTGTTAGCTCCTGGCCTGTAAAGCTACACAATAACTGTGACAACCACAAATGTTTACAAGTTATTTTCTGCTTCGTACTTTGATTTATTATTATTTTTTTTTTTTTTGAGGTCACCTGGGGGGAGGTCACCCACACCTATCCAAAAGGCAAAAACCTTCCTTTGAGGCTGAGACCAAAAATGCAAAAATATCTATGAACAACAGAAATCAATGCTCCTGCTATCCCCAACACACAATAACGCCATTCTACGTCATCACACAATTCATTCAACTATGAAATAAATCTAACTACATACATTCATACAAAAGCTTTTCTTCATATAATATGCTTAACTTCACTGGACCTGTAGAAATGTTTCTGGGAGGTAGTTTTAGCAGTTTGAAGAAAAACTCTCCCAGCATGCTGTGGTCCCACATGGATCTTCATAATAAGGTATTTCTGTAAACAGGAATAAAAGCCTACCCAGCCCTGGTCTACAACACACAACCAAGAAGCCCCTTATTTTCACACTTAAGTATGCCACCATGTGAAATACCACTATAATATTACAGAGAATACAAACCATACCCTGTTTGCAATAGTGTAGATGAGTCTCTGTTGATCTAACTTGCCCACTTTGTAAAGAAGAGAGGGGATAAAATTGGCATGCATTTTATGCTAAAATGAATGAATAATACCATACAGTTTTTGCAAACTTTTGTGAGGTCCTGCATTCTGTAGAAGTAATCAGACATCAAATGCCCTCCGGCAAATGAAAATCTCTTTAGCATCAACCTGACATTTCATAGTCATACAACATTCACTTTACACTACTCTTAAGCATTTATTTCAATGGAGGGAAAATACTGTAATCAAAAAGCAACACATACTTAGCCATTCAACAGCTTTCTGATAAGCAAACCACTCAGGGGGAGTACCGATTCCATCATGTTCCATATATGTTGCAATAACCTTATCAGCTGGTTCGCAGCGACAAGCTGTAAAAAGTACGCTGCTGAGCCCTGTCATTAAAGGTTTGTAACAAATTCATCCATGTCACAGACGGGGAATGCAAAAGGTACCCCAGCAATGTACATTTTCAGAATGCAAACACAAAAACATCATTCAGGAATGGCACCACTATGTTTGCCTCTACTACTCCGTTTCCGTGGAAACCCAGCCTAAAGCATCACATGCCCCCCGTCGCTAAGATTTGGCCTTCACAGAAAACAAAGAACGCGTACACATGTCACCTCTTGCACAACTCACTCAGCGAAGCACGTTCAAGCACTTTTTTTTTTTTTTTTTAAATCTAGCCTTTTCTACTTCAGTTTGTCTACTGTTTAGCTTGTGTAACAGGTCAGCGGTTTTGTACAGCAACGTCAGAACACACTCCAAACATAACAACGGCTCACGAGCTGTGGCGTGGCGACAGGGGGAGGGAAGTCGCCACAAGGGGGCGCCACGGATGGCCAGTTTAGACAGCGAACCTCCCCCTGTCGGGCACCGCCGCGCTGCCCTTGGCCCTCTCGCTGATGCTGGCGGAGGAGCTGGTGCCAGGGCTCACACCTCGGCGGGAGTGGGGCGGAGGCCTGCTCTCCTTGGCCGACGGCCGGGTCTTCCCTGCGGCGGCCTTCAGAGCTGCCTCGGGGCCGGCGCCAGGCTCGATGATGGTGTTAATCACTGAGAAAGAGAGAAAAATACAGAACCAGTGTGAGCAGAACCAATCAAATTCCCTGGTGTGTAACCGTCCAGTCAGAGAATAACTAATTTTGGACACAAATCTGCTTACGCATTCAAAAACAGGCTGTATGCCCAGTTCTGAGGAGCTCAAAACTGCAAACTGAGGAGTTGAACCAAAAATTGTCTCCATAAGGCTATACTGGAAGCATTCAGTGACACGTGGTTTTCAAGCACATTCTCAGCATCATAAAAAGGCCATTTAAGAGTAAACAGTGGTATCTGGATTGCTGAAATTAATGGGCAAGAAAATGAGCAAGAGTGGAGGAGGAATAGAATTGTTTTTGTCTTGTGAAAAGGCATGATGCTTTTGTCAGGGTTTTTTGTCATTCGTCATTTTTTCATTCAATTTGCCCCTACAGATCTCAGCCATGTCACACAATGCACAAGAAAAAAAGCAAGACTTTTATCTTCACTGCAATACCATATAGATCATACAAGACAATGGAGATACTCTATATTCTTTCCTGGTTCAACTCATGGTATTCCTCTGCTATTTAAACAGTTTAATGTAAGGACATTTCAGTAATGCTAAGAACAGAGTCCACCATCTTGAGATAGATAAACCTATTGGGCATCTCAGGTGATACAGTTTTTCTATGCTTTTAGACAGCGATGAACTATGAGAGCCTTCGTACACTGACCTTCAAGTTGCTTCTGAACTCTTCTGAGCTCCTTCAAAATGGAGGTTATTTCCTAAAACATCAAAGACGGCATTACACTACAAAGCATTTTCACGCAAGAATTCTGCAGAGGCAGCACAGCGATTCAAAATAGCTGCTGGGTGGGGAAAGATGGGACAACCTTGTTTGAGGTTTTGAGGATTGGGACCTCGTTCTCAGCGTTGATCTTTGCTTCGATCTCCTCCCAGACCTCGGTCTTGTTGTGGAACAGAGCCCTGAAAGAAAACGGAGCGATGATCACACTCTTCACACAGAGAGAACACGTGGCTTGGTAGTTGACAAACAGTTGCCCTAGAGCTACTGCTGAATTCTAAATTGCTCAGAATTGAACTGGTCAGCAAAGCAGCAAATCTGCCTTTGTATGTGCTTAAACAGCTGCAATGTCCAAGAGTATCAGTAAAAACATTGCAAATGAATCTGACACTGACCTGGATGCTTAAAGAGACACTCCTGAGATTGCTTCAATGTCTCTGTATTTTTGAACACGCAGAGACACCCAACAGTGCTTTTCTCATTTTTTGGGTGTTAAAGGTCATATTGGACTGTCATAAAAAAATTCCCTGTATGCTCACCAGTTTTTTGGTGTATAGCTGATCAATACATGCATATACCTACGCAAGTAGAGGCTGATGAATTTGAAACGAATTTGAAGTTCTCTCAACACACATATGCGCGTGCACACACACACACAAACACACACACACACACACACACACACGCATGCAGCTATGGCTCACTTCATTTTCTCCGCCAGCTGCTCTGTGTTCTCCCGGATGGCCTGGGAGAGCTGGGAAACTGGATTCAGCATCAGATTATCCAGAATTACCTGGGGAATGAAGAGCACTCTTCAGACACCATCAAGGAGTGCTTTGCCCTTAGCATCATTTCGCCATTAGCCTTTAGCACTAGCTTAAACACCTGCATTATGTTGTTCTGTATGATCATAGAGCATATGAATTTTCAAGCTTTATTTTTCCAATTTAGCTACGACTGTTTTTGATATTGTTTTTCAAGTGTATTGATGTAGTCTTGTAACAAAGTCAAACTTAAATTAACCTGCTGCTCAATGACATTTTTACACCTACATTTATTCATTTGGCAGACACTTTTTATCCAAAGCGACTTACATAGGTTACAGTTGTTTTACAATGTTATCCATTTATACAACTGGATATTTACTAAGGCAACTGTGGGTTAAGTACCTTGCCCAAGGGTACAGCAGCAGTGTCCCAGCGGGGATTAAACCGGCAACCTTTTGGTTACGAGTCCTGCTCCTTAACCACTATGCTACACTGCCGCCCTACAATGCTACAATGCCGACATTAATAACAGTAATAATAATATACTGTATAGCATACTGTGTAAACATTCTATAGCCTCAAGTAAAAAAGGGAACCATGGAAGGCTGAGTTGTAAATTATTATTCAGATATACCATTGACTGAGTTCAGAAAAAAGAAATTCAAATGCACTGACCTCCTCGCGACTCCATGGTCGACGTTTAGAGCTCGGGTCCTGGTCGTTCATGTTTGTGTCTGGGTCCTTCACCCCTTCTGAGCCCGGCGGAACTTTCTGGTAGTTCAAGCTGGCCTCGGGAATGAGCTGCACCAGCTGCGGGCCAACAGGAGCAACACAGTGACCAATTGCGACCAGACCGCCACGTGCATTACCATGACAACACTCAGCACACAGACGCGGGATTACATTTGCATGTTAATCTTGAAATAAGCAGGAAGCTGGACAGTGAGGAGAATGTTAGCATGACAGCACAATGTGGGCGGGACTCAAGTTACGCATGGTGTGGCAGACAGAGCGCTGCACTCTGGACTTATGGGTAGCGGCTCCAAAACCTGGCAGGAAACTGCTTTACTCTTGAGCAAGACACCCCAATTACACTTCTACTTCTATGTCTACAGTAAAACTTCTGCTCCTTAAATGATTTCAGGACCAAAGTCCAGAGCACTGTGGCTCCGCCCCTTTGACAAAGGCAGCTACCAAGAGAGGGAATCACATTGTGAAATGGCCTTGGTCTGACATTCGGAAGGACACGAAGGGAGAAAAGTTTTCACGCAAAGCACAAGAGAGATCGCCCAGCAGAGAGGGGGCTGCGGCGGGAATGGCGATTGCACCTGAGATGAGCGGGCAGGTCGCGAGGATGGACATGTCCTCTGTTCACAAGCAGAGAGAGAGAGACGGCCATGAAAATCCGTCACATGACCATGGCAAGGCCCACAGCACTAACTCTCACCAACAGCTGCTCTGCACCACCTTGGACTTATGTTACTATGATATCAGCACTGGCCTTAAAGGAGTAGCATCTCCCAGAGTGTATTCATGCTACAGTCTGTTTCTGCAGCAGCATGAGCATCAGATTGTAACTGGGAAGCAAACCAAACCAAGCCACTTTAAAGCGAACAAAGATTAAAAACCAAACAACAGCATTAGCTTCCATAACTGCTCTGTCACATAGCACGCTGGACACAAAACGAATCGTGAAAGCTGGCTGGAATTGTTCGAATTCATGCCCACATGCTGCCCTCGATGTCATTCACATTGCATTATGGGTAATAAAGGTGTGTGGCTGTAGGTGCATGGCGGGTAGCTCACCTCTTCCCGGGCAGAGATGGTCGAGGCGGGAGTGCTGGGGGTGGTGGCCATGGCAGAGGCACACTGGGAGTCGCCGTCACCCGCCACATCATGGATCTCCCGTGCCAGGATGGCCAGGTCTTTGGCCAGGTCCTGGCTCAGCCTGGAGGAACACACACACATGCACACACGCATACACACACACATGCACACACACACACACACACCCCAATAAACACACACGCACACATGTGCACACACGCATATGCACACAAATACATAATCAGACCATTAAAAAGTACCTCCAGTGCAACTAGAATAGAAACTGATCAAAACGAGGCACAAAACACGTCATCACGCAACACATGGGGCTGCAGTCAGTGAAACCGAGGACCAGTTCAAGGACCTGCTTACTACAACACCAACAGCTGCACCAGCCATGCAGGGCTGTGACTTGCCCTGACTCTGATGGTACTGTGTAGCTATTAACCGTGCAACAGTGGTAAAGAAAGTCACAGCCCCTCCCAGCTGTCCCTGTGTACCTTGCGATCTCAGCGCTGTGCGTGGACCAGTGCTGGTAGGGGTCAACCTCGCTGTCGGGCTCCTCCTCTTCCTCCTCCTCCGTCTTGCGGGGGGCAGCTCTGGGCGGGGCGAGGGCGGGGCCGAGGGCGGGCCTCTGGGAGCTGGGCGTCTGAGTGGCTGCAGAGGCGTGGGTGCGTTTGTGTTTAACGGAGGCGGTGCTGGCCTCGTACTCCTCCTCAGACGTGGAGGTGTAATCCGAGCCCTTCGGCCGGCGCCGGGAGCCTTCCCCCAGTGATTCGGTTAGAGGAAAGGGTTAGGGTGTCGAGGGTTGGGGGGGTGGGGTCACAGGTTAAGGAGAGGATGAAGATGAGGAGGAAGATGAAGGAAATGGAAAAGAAGAGGACACTGCAGTACCTGATAACCAGTCTGCACTTATGAAAGGAGAGGACAGCTAGCAGGGTGAGGGGCTCCCCAAGTTAGTGTGATGCTTACATTACTGTTGGAGACCCAACAGTAAGAGACCAGTAGCAGCTGTTTTATTCAGAGTGTTCCATGCATAACCTTCAGATGGGGTTCAATTTGGTCTCAAACTTAGAAGAGTACCTTGCAAAAAGCTTAAGCCACACATAAAAAGGTTTAAAGGACATCCAGGGTCTCACACTACATCTAACTTGATATTGAAAATGACTATTTAGATTGCTCTGGAATAAGTCAATTCAGGGAAAATGTTCAGTTGGACGTATCGACCACACTTCAAGTCAAGTGACCTGACAGTGTTGTTTTATCAATGCTTAGTAAGTGGAAAAAATTTCCCTGTGTTTCATCTTTTCAAAGAAAATCCTAAGGTGCTTTTTACAGCAAGCTACCATTCATTGTTTCAGCTCAGCTAAGGGAAGAAAAACATTAGTAGAGTGTTCTGATGGTCAAGGTCAATCAAGGTCTGATGTGAGCGTTATGGTCGGGAATATCACAGGAAGATGTTAGTATGTCCAGAAGAATGAAAGGTACCCGCAATCTTTTGATACATATTAAATCATAGAAAACATAGCTTCCTATTTCTGAGCCATCACTGAAGGTCATTTTTTCAACTTCTTTCAAGTGGCTAGCTAAAGGAAACAGCAAAGCATGAGTATTCTCAGCCAACAGGGCAAGCATCAGTTGGAAGCTGTCTCTGGTCTTGATTAAGTCCGAACAGGAGCCTCGTTTCCATGACGACCAGTGTTCTGAAGGTCCCGAATGGGCAACACTGATTCAATCATCAAGCAACTTGCTGCGACCAAGCTGAGCCCCTGCTGGGCAAAATCAAGACCTGGACATAATCTCACAGCGTGTGACTGTCCACTCAGGAGGTGCGTCACCACCCCCACTGTCCGCCCCCTCCTGGCCCCTCTCACCTCACTCTGCCTGTGTCAAACTAATTTACTCTGAAGCTGGGAAAAGGCTACCATATGAGGGCACTTGCTCATTTCACATACAACATTCAACAGGCTTTGTGGACTATGCATTCTGAACATTCCTCTTTCAGACTTAATTTTTTACTCCTTACTGGTTGCATTTTAAAAATTCCTTCTGTATGTTAACGCTAATATCATTGTCATTACCTCTGTCTGCTTAAGAGAGGCCTTTATCTAAGGCAGCTCCTACAGACTGCACCTTTCACATGTTATCCATTCATACAGCCTATTAATTAATGAGAGCAACTAATGAAGTTAAGTGCCATGCTCAAGGGCACAACAGCAGTGCTCCCACAGGTGATGTAAACCTTCTACTGATGACCTAAGTTCCCTAACTTCAACTCTTCACTGCCACCCAGTGGCTGATTTAATACAGCATTCATCATCAAAAGCAAAGCAATTGGAATGAGCAGATGACACAGGCCCTGGCATTTTGATTCACTGTATGCAGTTAATCATTACATTGGCTATTCTTTGAAACAGACTGCACAGTAATTGGAGAGGTGTAAGAGTGTGGTGCACGGAGACGGGGTGCGGCAGTGACACTCACTGGTTGTGCTGGGGTACTTGGCGCTGCTGGACCGGGCACGAATGATGGGCTGCCTCCCGGCGGGGCCCGGTTTGGGCTCGGCTGGCGGCGCCTTGCGGGCGGGGCCGACGGGGGTTTTGCCCCCGCTCGACTCGGTGTCGCTGGGCGCGGTGAAGGAGCCGCTCCTCCTGCGGGGCATGGCCAGGACGTCCAGGCGCGACAGCTTGCGCCCATCGCCCGGGGGCCTGCCTGGCGCGCCGGCGTCCGAACCCTGGGATGCCCGGTCGGTCTCGGTGCCCTCGGTGTCCGACGCCTCGCCAAGTCGCGCCCGTCGGAGCAGGGAGGCCCGGGTGGGCCGCGGGGCCGAAAGGCTGTTGGAACGGGTCAGCGCCTGCTGGACCAGGCTCTTGGCAGACTTGTCCTCCTTCTGTGGGGGGGGTGGGGTCTTCTTCCGGGCGGCGGAGCGGGAGGAGGACTCGTGGTCGGAGGAGGCCGAGGCGGGCAGGTGCTGTGGCTCCTCGGACAGGTCCAGGGAGCCCCGGTTCCCCGCGCTCCGGCGCAGGGAGAAGCGCTTCGGCGGCTCCGCCTTTCCACCCGCGTCCGCCACCTGGGCGCGGCGTTTTTCGGACAGCCGCTCACGGGCCGTAGGCTGCCGGGCAGATGGGCCGGACGATGCCCGGTCCTTCTGTGCACCACCAGCGGGTGCCCTCTTCTTTGGCACCGAGGCGGGGGCGTTCTTGCTGCTCACCAGGCTGACGGTGCTGGCTGTGTCCACGTCTGACTCTCCCGACAGGGAGTCCTCCGCATGGCCCTGGGTGGCCCCCAGCCTTGTCGCCCTGAAGAGGAACTGCGGGTCCTGCCCTCGCTCACCCCCCTGGGGACCCCCGTGCTCCAAGTCGGTCAGGGCGGGGTGGCTAGAGATGTGGGGGAGGCGGTTGAGCTGGACGTCGTTGCTGGGCCGGTCCTTGGTGAAACTCTCCTGCCGAATGATGGAAGGCTCCTTCACAGACGGTGGCTCTCTGTCCCGCGCCTGGAGGTTGGGGGCTGAGGCGTTGGGTTTGACTGGTTTCCGGGGCTCATGGGTGATCATCAGGGGCCTGGCGGGGACCGTCACTGGGGGTGCTCTGGGAGCGGGATCCTGGTCCCTCTCTGACGGACACAGCACAGGACTGCGTGCCAGGTCCCGTCTGAAGCTCTGGTCGGACCCGATGTAGAAGGAAGTGGACCTGACGGCTGGGACGACCCGGTCCTCCTGGGCCCCACCCTGCTCTGGCTCCGCCTCCTCAACTATCCCACACTCCTGGTTCCCCCGGATCCTCCGGGCCAGAGAGCCGTCGTCGGACCTGCTGGCGTCACTCAAGCTGTCCGGGTCCAGCTCGTCCTGTTGGAGGGGGGGTCCCGTCCCTCTCTCCGGGGCCTCACCACCCTTGTAGGGGTCCTGCCGGACATGAACGCTGGTGGCGGGAATTTCGGACTTGTCCGAGGGCGGCACCTGTGGAAGCAGCCTTCTGATCCTGGAAGCCTGGCTGCCTTCAAACTCTGTGCCGTCCCCATTTTGACTTAGTTGATCAACAATTCGCCCATCTGCACAAAGAAACAAGCATGAATTTCAAATGATCAGCCACTTTTAACACTGTTAAAGGTCTACACACAAAAAACACACAAATGAAAAATAAATATATTGACTAAAACAATGAGCTGCTTTTACAGTTTGAAGTTAACAGTGGGCTCCTGGACTCTCACCTCCATCCGCCAGCTCCCCTTGAGGTGGGGTGTCTGGGCTCCCCCCAATCGGCCCCGTGTCACTGTAGCTGTCTGCCAGACTGGCCCACCGAGACACCCACTTGGGGCCCCCCTGAGACGCGGGGCAGGGTGGGTCAACCTGCAACTGTGATGCAAACCTGTGTAACTGACTAATCTCCATTTATGATGACTGATTCATTTCACAAAACCAAAAGAAGTAAGATCCAAAATGTTCTTGCAATGGTTATTAAATGTGATTTCACAACTATGTTCACATCACAAAATGTAGTAATAATACTCAAGAAAAAAAGAAACTCAAATAAAAATCTCCCATATCATGATGACTGTTTCACAGAGGCTATGTTATGCATGTGCTAGCTAATCCATAAATCTGAGTAATTAACATTATATGCAAATCCATAAACGTGAGATACCGCTTTGATACATTTTGTAAAATGAAATTCAATAAACACCATACTGACTTTTGAAGCTGGCTACTAAACTGCACTTTCAAGCTGCAAAAAATCTTAATTAAGCTCCAAATATGCTGATATAAACCCCAATTAATTCATGATTTCATTAATTCCCCAAGACAAAGTGCCAATCAGGCTAAATGTGTACAGGCTGTGTTCCAGGGAGAAAATGAGTAAATTCCATAACATTCCTTGCACCCCTGACTTTAATTACAAAAACATTCCAACCTCAATATAATTACCTAACTTTCTCTACAAGAGCTGTGACTCTCTCTGATGTAGAAAAGACCCCAACACCATGGAGGAAATTGTTAACAACAAAACGGTAAAGAAACAGAATGGTAAAGAAAGGGAAAAATGGTGGATTGACAAAAACATGCTGACAAATAAGCAACATTCATATGTCCCTCCGATTCTATGGTTGTTTAATCAGTGTGGCAGAGTCTGGCCCAGTTTAATTTAAATTAGGAATGCTGAGACTATACCTGTGGTGGGCCAGTGGGGGCGCCACTGAGGGAGGCAGAGTTGAACCCCTGCGGTGAGACTGTCCTTAAATCCAAAGGACTGGTCTTTCTGTGCCGTGGGCTGCCGAGGTCACCCTCGTTAATCACAGGCCTGTAGGTCACGCCGCTATACTCTGGGGAGTCGAGAACCCCGAAAACCTGTTTGACACAAAACGTCTGTTAGTACTTGAGGCAGGGACAACCACAAGCAACTCACGTCAGGCTGCAAGACAAGCCAATCAGAGCAAGGGC
This sequence comes from Megalops cyprinoides, assembly GCF_013368585.1. NCBI lineage: Eukaryota > Metazoa > Chordata > Actinopteri > Elopiformes > Megalopidae > Megalops > Megalops cyprinoides. The sequence continues at coordinate 25,740,860 of NC_050599.1, read as the reverse complement.
AGAGGTGGATTACATCATCTGTTGTCTCAGTCTCTCCTACCCCCCCCCCCCCCCGGGGTGTCAACCAATCACATTCTACAAGTACTTTTGCAGGGCATCATCTTTGAAACATATATTCAAAGAGTCCATTCAGAAGCCCCAACATTGAGTAACACTCTCAAAATACGGACTCTTAGCAAAGGAATGGTACAGAGAAAAATGCCATTTTTATTGGTTTATCATTTCAAGTGGCACTTAGCCACACACAGAACACCGTTGGGATACCCTGGGATTTGATAGTGAACATTAACTGAAGGGTATATATTTAGCCTGCCTCTGTTATTCTGGGGATGTAGTGCAGTGAGCATGGCTTACAAGGTGATAATGTGTAAAAGTTAGTGTCAAGCAAAGTGCGATTTTAGAAGACGCGCTGCTCTCCACTTTTAGCTGCAGACAACAAAGAGGTAATTATGCTGCAAGGCGATGGCCCGACTTTCATTATACAGAGTGCAATTTCACATAAATATACAATAAGTTCACCTTGGCATTGGTGCAATTTGTCTAGTCCTTGACTGTATTTCCTATCACAGCCGTCTAACATCTACCATAAATCAACATCATGTTGTTTCAAGCTGATGCAGATCTGCCATTTACAGGCAGAGGGCAGCGTCTCCAAAAGAGCAGGCCATAAACTGTCATGGATAACTTCCCAAGCCAAGAAAAAATGTCATGATGGGCCACACATCATTCACCAGCTGTATTGCCACAAAAGTCACAAGAGAATTTTTAAGGTGAAACCTTTAGAGCATTAATTACACTATTATATGTTAGAGATGTGTTCCATAACTGGTCTGTGTTTCCTCACTTACAGGATTTGCCACAACAAAAATAGAAAAATAAGTTAAATTTAAACACCTCCTCCTGTAAGTATTAAATAATAAGAGACAACTTTTGGCATGTAAGATGGCAGAAATTTGCAGCAAATAATATCCAAAGTGCACAATTTGTCTCAGGGGAGAGGATCCCCCAGATTCCCCACCTCTAAAACCTGTTTTTTGCAGAACCTTTCAAGAGTATTGCAGAGATTATACCACTATCTGAAACAAACACTCATTTCTGTGTTGTGCATATTGGGTGCAAAGGAGAGGGTGGTTCCCAAAGCTTTAAGGATTCATTCACTCTTTATATCACACAAAGTGATATCGTGCTGAAGTCTAAGTATCACATGGCGTGCCTTGAAATGCTAATAGCTCTGCTGCAACAGCAAGAAAAAAAAGCGAGACTGTGTAGGACCCATGAAAAGAAATGCTTCAGAGGATATGCTTGCGCATGTCAGCAGGAGATTATTGGGAGATTAAATTTAATTCCTGAGCAAACCTCTAAACCACATGCGTCCTTTTAGCAGTATGACTGGACTTAAAGTGCCCAGTGCTTGTAATGGCTGGGGAACTCCACGTAGCAGCTCTACACATTTAGCATGAAATGCTATCCATGGAGGGAAAAAAAGAATGCTTTGTGCCAGAGGTAATGCTCGCTAAGAACAGGGAGAAATGTGTGAGGTGAGAGTTGGCAAAATGGCTTTCTTTAAATATATCTGGTGCTCAGGATACTGTCTTCTGTGTTAAATTATTGTGATCTTGGAAAGATAATGAGACAAAAATGAGGTGTCGTGTCAAGCTTTTCAAAGAGCAGTAGGTGTAAAGTTTTAATTCATCAAATCTGAGGTCTAACTGCTTAAAAATGTACAAGGTTTGTAAACACCATATAACACTGTTGAATTTTGTTGCCTTTGATTAGGAAGAACCTTATCCCAAAGTTTTCCAAGCTATTCAATGATCTAGTGTATTTGACCTGACCATGCAATCAGAGGAACTGCAGTGAATCACATGGGTTTGGTTGTGCTGACCTGGTCGATCATGTTGCGTGCCTCCTCCACTTCCTTGTCCTGGGACTCTGTCTCGATGGTGTAGGTGCCCGCATCGCTCAAGCTGTCCTCTTCTTCACCCCGCACTTTCGAGGTCTTTGGGTCCACAATGCGAGCACCCAGGGGCAAAAGAGGGGAAAGGGTCGGCACAGGGGCATGGATGGGGGACGGGGCCTGCGTAGGGGTGCGGGCAGAGGGCTGGGGATGGGGGATGGCAGGGGTGGGGGGGTGGAATGGGGTGGACGGGTGGGAGGCTGAAGTGGGTTGAGGGGGGGACAGTGGGTGGATGTGGGAGGGAGTGTCCATCACTGGTGGGGCGGACATGGGTGGGGGTGGACTCTTCTCCCTGGTGGGGGTGACCGCGCGGCCCGTCTCCTTCAGAAACTCGGCTGCAAACTCCTGGGCCAGCTTGGAGTTCTTGCCCACGCTGCCGAAAGGCTTGATGGTGATGCTGGAGGCGGAGCCCGAGGCGAGCCGATCGTCCGTCCTCTCCCGGTGCAGGGAGCTGGCCCTCTGAGGGGCGCTGTGGCCGTGGCCCTTCAGGGGGATGGTGACCTGCTGCGTGGGCGGGATCTGCCCCGCCGCTGCGAGGACGGGCTTCTCTGCACCCTTCCTCCTCTCCAGCTTGGCCTTGAGGGCGGAGTAGGAGTCAGCGTGGGCAGAGTTGTGGGTGAAGGACTGCGAGCGCTTCTTGCGCGGGTTGTCGTCGAAGAACTCGATGATGAACGCCTGCTGGCTGTGCAGCTCCTGCGGGGGCGGCTTGCCCAGGCTCTGAGGGGGCGAGCCGGACTCGGGCGGGGACCGGCACGGGGCCTCCGGGGCGGCCGGGGGAGTGGGCGGAGTCAGCTGGCGCGGAGGCAACTGCCGGGGCGGGGCTGGCTCGTGGGAGGGGACTGATCGGGGAGGCGGGGATGTCTGCTGAGCCCGAATTGGCTGCTGCGATTTGCTCTGCTTCCCTTTCAGGATGGGGTCCTCAGAATCGCTCTGGGTCCCATCATCATGATGATGTCCTGCACATGAAGATGCAAATATGTTTAACATCACAATGAACATGTGGCATAGCGGGAATATGCTTAACTGTATATCTTTAAGACTGGTCATATGATACACTACATCATGCCCCTAGCTTTGATATTGACACTGACAGAGCCAGACAGTCAGAGATGAGTAAATCTTGACAAGTTGAAGCTATGCACTCAATAAAGTCACGTTTGTCAGGAATCTGTGGTACTGTGCTTTCATTCAAAAACCTTCCAGTGCTTGACAAGAATACAACAACAAACAAGAATACAACAACACACAAATTGTTTTTTAGTATAATGCTAACTAGGGTTTGTTGCCCTGACCTTTGAGGGTCTTGATGTGCATGGCCAGGTCACTCTTAGTGCTGCACACATCCTCGCACGGGGTCCTCCTCCTCATCATGCTGATGTCGCCGTGCACCAGCCAATCGGCCACCTTGCTCTCCGCCGACATCACCTCGGTGGGCGTGGTGACCTGCAGCTTCTTGGGCAGCTTGTGCTGCCGGGAAGAGAACTTGGTGACGTGGTCCTTGATCTTGATCTTGCCTGGCCTGCAGTCGTCGAACTCGATGGTGAAGGAGGCGTGGCTCTGCACCACAGGGGGCGTGGGGCTGGTGAGGGTGGGCGTGGGCAGGGGCAGGGCATCCGTGTCCTTGGTGGGGATCTCCTGGACCTCCCCGTCAGGGGACTTGGGGCGTGGCTGGAACTCCTTGGTGGGGATCTCGAAGTAGCTGGGCTCCCGGCCATAGGAGTATATGGACTTGCCCTGGGAGACCGGGTAGTCGGAGAGGGAGGCGCTGATGTCCGACTCAAGACCAGAGCTCTCCTTTGGGCTTTCTGTGGGGACAAAACAAAAAGGGTGTTATCGCACATAGGCTGACCTGAGGAGGTTCAGCTAAGTGACATTTCACCTTCCCAGGGCATGTATACAAAGTGCATAAGATCAACAGACAACTGCTCTATTGTCGCAATTTCCCTACCCATTACATTATTGGCATTTAGCACATACTCTTATCCAGGGCATCTGACCTAGGTTACAATTTTTGTATGTCATTAATTTATACAGCTGGATATTTATTTAGGCAATTCTGGGTTAAGTACCTCGCCCAAGGGTACAGCAGCAGTTCCCCAGCGTGGAATCGAACCAGGAACCTTTCGGTTACAAGCCCTGTTTCTCACTATGCTACACTGCCACACAATCATTTACACAGTAGACTTGCTTTATATTTGCTGGGCAGTTAGAATATGTGATGTGAATCATCCTGTTGACATGCTTAGCATATGCCCTTCATTATGCTATGACATTTTTGTTTATTAGCTTAACAGAGCATCTGTATTCTGTGTTCTGTATTCTGCAGAGATACAGGCAATAAACATTCTCGCTGCATTACTAAAAATCAACAAAAAAAAAAAAGATGCAGAATCCTTATGGCCGCCGAGAAAGACTATGCAGCTTTGAAGGTCTCCGTCAGCTAGTAAGTGAGCGGTGAGTTATGTTGTTCATTAGTACTGAATTTATTAGCTTGGCAGATGCCACCCCCCCAATGACTTACACGGCTTCCATCCAACATGGTATCCATTTATACAGTGCAGTCTTTACTGAAGCAGTTCAGATTAAGGAATTGCTCAACCTGTGGTGGTGCCTTGCCTTCGAACTGAACATGCAACCATCTGTTTATAAGCCCTGTAACAGGTAGACCACACTTCCGCCCACCTTGCACTAGGCCTTCCATCAGTAATTAAAACTACTGTGAGCTAGAGATCGCTTGTTTGATTTGTTCTGTGTTGTTCATGTTGACACAGGAGATCATCTCTGCCTATAAAGCAGAGATGCCTCAGTTTAAGTTTGCCTAAGTGGACACAATGGGACCATTTTTCTGGCTAAAACAAGGCAATACCAGAACCTCCTAGTGGTTGTAGATTACTGCAGCAAATGGGAAGAGCTCTTCCCAATGAAAGAAGCGAAAACCCTATGGACTGCCATTCTCATTAGTGAGATATTCACTTGTTAGTGGACGCCCATGTTTTTAGTTTCCAACAGTGGTCCAACAGGAGTAGACAGTTCACCTCTCTTCACCTCAATCAAGCCTGCTTTGTGGAGGCAGGGTATGCAGGATTCATCACGTAGGCTGGGCCCTTGGGACCCACCCAAGTTACTGGCTTGGCTATGCCCAAAGACATGCGCATGTAGCAGACGAAGAAAAATAAGTAGCGTGTGGTAGAAATGGAGGTGGCAAAAAAGAGAAATTTTCACTGTACCTATGTGCTGAAAGAAAAGAAACCTATTATCTTGTCCTGGCATTCAGCTTCCTGCCAAAGGCTTAGTTTTGGACTGCCACTGCATTGCTCACCAAGGCCTAGGGAGATTTCATTGGAGAATATTTGCTCTTATTCTGACATGATCTTTTTCGTTGCTTTGTGGATCATATTTATTGAACTCTGTGGACCTTTGCTGGAAGACTTGGGAGATTTATGAAATCTATCCTATTCTGGCTGTTTTTTGACACTGCAGATTTCTGTTCTTGTTGGTGGGATTGCTTTTTTCCACATACATGTTTTGAGACTGAGAACTTAAGATCAACAATTTTTTCTTGTTAGTTTTCTAAAATTTAATTTGGTGAAATACAAGGCAATGGGCATATGATATATATTTGATACATTTCTGTCTGTGTTGATGAATACAAACATTTATAGTACAACATTTGTTCCCTCTCATTGTACCCGATTAGTCACGTTAAACAGTGGTTTACTCAACCATTATAACACAACCACAGCAACTTAGTTCTCTATGGCCAGCTCATGCTGTTTCAGTGGTTCTGAGAGATTTGAGGCATGTCAAAAAAATACTGCCCCGGACATTATGCTCTAACCAGATCATGGCACTCTGACTTTGAGACTGTCCAAAGTGTTTAGCGTGCACTGAGCGGTGCAGTGCAACCTGTCCTTTCAGATACATGAGAGTGACCTTGCTTCGCTAAAGGCTGATTTAGCCCAGCTTTGTTTTGACTTGGTGTGGAAGGAGTCTTGCTCATCCTTTTCCCAGCAGACAGTTAAACTGAAACTTCAGGGGCTGCAGTCAGCCCAAAGGAAACAAGCTGAAATCGAACAGCCCATTGAAGGTGAACGGATAGAAAATGATTAAAGGGCTGAATGATTAAAGGCATTTCATAAGGCCCTGAGATTGAGCTGTGAGGGGCTGGTGGGGGAGTGGCGTTTGAGCCGGAGCGGATTCTGAAGGGCAGGAGGACATTGAACCTATACAGCGCCAAAAGAGAGGCCATGGCGATGGAAACCCTCCCGGAAGGGTGACATGACGCTTAGCCCCACCTGACGGGGACTCACCTGGGTGACCCTCGTCTGGTCTGCGTCCCTCGTGCCGGACCTTGTTCCCAGCATCGTCCTCCCCCCACCATGAGGGCTGGCCATACAGAGGGGTGGGCCTGGATACAGGAGGGTCTGCGCGCACACACACGCACACGCACACACGCACACACACACACACACACACACACACACACACACACACACACAAAAGGAAAAAGACAGGGACACAAGCACACACAAACACACAGGCGCAAGCACACACAGACACACACACATGCACAAATACACAGACACGCACACATACACGCGCGCACACACAAGAGAAGTGTCAGAAGAGCAATAAATATATCACACTGCAGCAATCCTCTACACTGACACTTTACCGCCCATTGGCACACATGACTGGGTTTTCATTAAAGGGACCAGGACTAGTGACTGCCACAAAGGAGTAAGCCATCTTCACTCACCCTTTCCAATCTGAATGGGGGGGGGGATGCAGTCTGCATGTCATATAAATGGGCTGAGGAAGCAAGGAACCTGAGTGGCTGACAGGGCCAGGGCTTATCTTGAATTCTGTACATCCCCTAGACAATATCAAAGGGTCATTACCCACAATCCATTTCTTGCCATGCTGAGTGTGAGTGAGGCAAATAGGCAGGCTGGTATGACTCAGCTGGGAATTAAGCCTACACATTCTGGGGTTAGGGGAGACTCTAACCACAAGACCACTAACGCACACCGTTTAAAACAGAAAACACAATGTTTCACGTGACATTAAGGAGGAGTGTGGTAATAGAAACAGTGTGGCTTTAAGACAGTCCGCCGAGAGGGAGGAGAAACAGCAAGTAATTAGACCAAATCTTTTCCTCCCAGAGGCGACGGCCGGAGACAAACGGAGGGACATCGATCTTCATGTGCCTCCTGTCACACCAAGTCCACCCAGAGCGCATCTATTTATACCTCTACCACCAAAGAACTTTGCACGCGAAGGTCAGGAGGGAGTGGGCTGGGCCGTGCCACATGCATATGGACAAATGTCACACGGTTGCATGCTGCTGACCTCAAAGATCAATGCAGGTCAGAGGCTCACCCCCACGTGGCACTGCAACACCAACGTCAAATAAACCATGAGCTTTCAGTGGGGCCAATGGCAGTGGAGGAAGGGTAACAATCTATTAACGTTTAGATCAACACTTTCTTTTAAATCTGAATGTGATGGAACTTTAGAAAGAAAGGATGAAGAAGCATTTTAGGAACAGGGAACAAAAACCTAATGTAGTTATGCTTTATGTTTTATTGCATGGTTTAATTACAAACATAAATCCAGACATTGTAATAAGCAATCTGACACACAGCATAGGTGTTTTAAATGTCAAAGAATGTTATGTATGTGTGTGCATTTTCACTCTCCTGTATAAATCTTATCATATTCACCAACTTTTGTCAAAATTAATGTTAGATTTATGTTACATTTTCACTGTAAAATAAACATTTTCATCACAAGACAGGCAAAATTACGTGATGGTTTCTTTGTGATTCAGTTAGATGTGTCCTTTGCGTGTTTTACGTCCTCGTTAGATTAAAAAGAGCAGGATATGTACTGACACTGCACTCTAATGAAAGTGTGTTGTCGGAACACATAGGAATATGCAATTACAACATTATCATTTAGTCACTGAGCATACCGCCCTGTTTTATTTAGACTTGACTGTGTTTAAGGTCACAACTCAATTATGTACAGTGAGCCAGGAAGCTCAGTTTTTTCCAAATGTCAGTCCCTATGCCAAATACTGACATGGCCTTGGCAGTTATGAAGGACAGAAAAGTATCTGATAAAACCAGGGCTGTAGGCCATGCATTACGTCTCTTCTGAGCAAATTAACTAAGGCATATTTCAAAAATCATCTCCTGATATGGTTGACAATACTTTCATGTCACTGTGATGGAGGGCATATTCTTTCAGTGACTGAATACCAAAGCTGCCAGAGAAGGAGATTGACTGCAGATTGAAGGAGATTGAGTCAGTGATTATTTAAATATGAATTTCAGAGATGCAGATAACAGAGGAACTTTGCAGTGATTCAAAAGGAGGGGTTGAACATCGTCACAAAGGGTTTGATTCCACAAAAGCTGTTGTTGTTCTGGTGATGTCTAACATCTTGTGGACCAGCTTGGGGACCAGGACACCACCATGAGGTGTGCTCCCATCCCTTGGCAAAAAAGGCTTGATGGAGGAAATAAAACAGGAGCACGGGACACAGACTTTGGGTGAGACAGCAGTTGCCATGGAGACGAAGCATGACATCAAAGGACGGGGGAGAAGGAGGGGGGGTAAAGGAGAGGGGGATGGGGAAAGGAAGAGAGGGGCAGCATGAGAGTTTTGGGGAGGAAGGGAGAAAGACAGTGACCTTTGCAAATGTTGAAGAAAAAAGAATTTAAGGAGAGTAGTATGTTAGTGTTGCCACAAATATGAGTAAACACATTAATGCTGATGTTACAGGTTATGAAAAATATAGGACTGCACTGTGTGCGGGGGGAATGGGATGAGAAACAAACATGTCATCTACACCAGAGGAAGGAAAGCTTGAGTCAGCCTTTTGAAGAGGAGAACAACCTGACCTTGATCATTTGTCCCATAAAGAGTATACCACCCACTAAAATGCTTAGATTAAGAAATCCAATTAGATTAAACCAGAGTAACTCGACTGCATACAGGTACTTCATTTAGAAATGTTACTGTCATTACGTTACCATTACAATGGCAAGCAGCAATGGTAGATCATTCATTTAAGGCAACAGCAGGGATAAGAACAACTGCATGTTTTTCTTTGGCTTCACCTTGACATGCTGATACAAGAGCACACCCGTCACAAGACATTATCATTTGCTGTCTGCATGTTATTTTTACACAGTTTTTAGGTCGTTCTCCATTTACGTCCTTTCCTGGGGACGGGGGTGGGGGGGGTGAGACGGGACAGCAGCAAAGTGTGACAGACGCGCCCCGCCGACCAGCTGAGCAGCCTGCTTGACACATCCTCCAAACCCCACCCTTGACGACCCCTCCCCCCACCCACATCACTGCGGGAAGCAGACTGAATCCGAATGGTTAGCGCTGTACCGTCATCAGCAAACAGGAGACACCGTTTCTCCCCTGTCACCAGACGGGAGCTCTAATGATGATGAGGCTGGTGACCGAGACGGCCAGCACGTTGAGAAGGACTCAGAACCGCCACCTGGCCCCATCCAGACAGACAGCATTGTGGAAGACATATGAGGCAATCAAAGGAGTCTTGGACACAACGCATAATGCCCTTGTAATGTGCACTGAAGCCCCAGGCTGATCCACCACGCAAGTGTGTGGCACACAAGACATTAATCTGCAACTGCCATCACTTCTCCTACAGCCACACTTACAGGAGAGCCACATTAATGCACCCAAAGGGACAGAGATGTTCCTTCTGATGCTCATTCATTCTGGTTCAAAACCTGTCAGTCACTTTTTACTGGTTAATATTGGCCTGAAGGTTTACTCCTATACAATTCCAATAAAGTAATTAAAAAATAGTGCACAGTTCCAGATATTACAATTTTACCCATTCTTTCCATGATATCTGCTTAACAATCTCATGCACAATCTAATGGTTACTGGCACACTGATTAGAATTAATTACGGATTATTAAATTGGAATGGTTAGGAGCTGTGTCCTATTTGTTTCTCTTTTATGCCATTTTACCCCCCCCCCCTTTTGCCCCCAGATTTTGAACCTGCCAGCTGCACATTTGGTGGCCCTCTCTGCAACGTACCCCCATTTTCCAAGCTATTCTCCTTTCTCTAAATGCTTCCTTGCTTAGACAGCAGTCATGATACCCCCTTCTGTAACAGTGAATATTGAAGGCATTGTAAACTTTAGTGTCTCACGACCAGATTTGTGCTGTGAAAGAATAGCTCTGTTAATTATTCATTTGCTTAGCAGGCAGAACTTCAGTTTAATTTATGCTGCATCCGGTCAGACAGATGGATTATACTGTAGCGATTCAGGTTAAAGACCTTACTCAGTGCAATGCCTCTACTGGGACATGAATCTGAAACCTCACAGTCACAAACCACTATGCCACTATATACATATGCAATTGGTTCGCTTGTCTGAGCGGTGCTAATTGGCTCATAGGTTTGCACTGGGGACCAAAATGTGGCCTAGATCTGGCCCTGGAGACCCCCTTACACACAGGCAGTGTTCTAGAGGAGCCAGTGCCAGCAACAGACTTTGTGTTAATACCTGCCCTCAGGCAAGCACGCCACACTTCTTCAGGGTCAGATGTTAATGTATCAAATGAAATAAAGAAAGGGGAAACCGTTTGCATGAACCAATCGACCATTAACGGGAGCTCACCCATCTCAAACTAATGTAGGCGCTCAAACTAGGTGCCTGATGCGAAAATCACAACCATAATAATCTAAATAACAAATATCTAAATATCTCAAAAATGCCTTGAAAAGCGTCATCAGGGACCTGTGTTTGGGGTTTCATTATGCAGTAGTTAATTTATATTTATGCTAAATAATGTTTCCACTACAACAAGCATTAAGCATAATAATTCATATTGACCTCAGTATATTCCACTTTGCTGTAGATACAGTGTGCATTCCGGCTCTAGATAGAGGCACAACCATACGATGCCGGTGTGGTTCACCTACTCTTTTGGCAGACTAAGCTACTGCCAATCTGGATGTGGCAGCAGCCATATGGCGGCTACCGCAGAGAAGGCAGGATGAAAGCCAAAGAAATCCCAAACTAAACAAGGGGACTGTGAGTGGGAGAGACCCAGCAGCTGCGCTGGTAGAATTCAGGTACTCAAGAAGTCAGGGTTCTGTTAATAACTTTTGCCATATACTGCACTTCCACCAAACAGGTGTGATATGTCACGATCAGAACAGGTCGGGTTCGCGGTCGCAGGGCTTACCCTGCTGGGCCCTGCGGTCAGACCTCTCCTGTTTGGACCGGGCGGAGTCTGACCCCCCATCCAACAGCTCCAGCCTCTTCCCCTCGGACGCCTTCAGCCCCATCTGCAGGTGGCTGGTGTACTTCTCATGCTGAAATGGCAGAAAGCAATCAGCAGTTAACACCAAGTGGACTTCTGTTACCCTGGCCACCTCAGAACAACCCAGCCAACCAAAGCCACACCCCAGAACACTCGAGAACAACCCAACCTGTCCTAACCCTGTCTGAGAAAAGCTCAGAGAACAACAAAGAGCACTGAAGAGTCAGACAAATGAATGACTGAGAGACTATGGGAACAGCTAATGTGGCATTACAAAAGGTGAAACCAGAGGACATTCAAAATATACAAATATGATGACACACAATGAAAGACAGACGTAAAACAAAACAAAACAAATCAGCAAAACCACTGATATCAAACAGCTGTACATTGATTTCAAATTTAAAACGGAAATAAAACTGCTAAAAGGGCAAGCATTAGATGACACATTATGAGGGATGTCTATGGTTCATTTTTTTTTTCATAGAATGATAAAAAGCATGTCATTAATAGTTTATCAGTAATGTCAAAATTACTTTGAAAAGTATTAAGTGAAGAAAAATTATGATTTTCACAATGACACAGATATAAAGTGCACACGTGTGAACTCCCCCCCTCCCCTCCCCTCCCCTCCCCTCCACACACACACACACACACACACACACACACGCACGGAAGTGCATTCACCTTGAGTGCCTCCTCTGGAACCTGATGTTGGCTCCTCTCCAGAACGTACACATGAGAATGTAAGCAATAGGTTAAGGCCCAATCCAAAGAATCATATGCAACATAAATACTTCTGTAAAAACACTACACTGTTCTATACTTCCTTACAGTATCCTACATAAAAGCTACATAACACCTTCATGAAAAATTTAAGCCACCTGACACAGATTATAGGGCTATCACAACTGTCAGGGCATGTTATGTCACTATTCATTTCATAAATGACAATACCATGCTATTCTGCTACTATAAGTGTATGTGCAATTTTATATGTGGAAGTGTATTTCAGAGTTTTATGTATTTGGGTACCTGGAGGTTTACTTGCATGTGTGTAGTATGTATTGGCATTATATTTGGAATGTCATAGTCCTTAAATTGTACATATTACATGTCAATCTAGGCACACATTTGTGATCTCAGCACTATGTTCAGCGCTGAAGCTTGTTCCTGTGTCATTAGTGGTGTCCAGCTTTCATTCCACTTTATTAGATGCACTGTGTAAATTGCTCTGGATAAGAGCATCTGCCAAATGACAATGATGTAATGTAAAAATGTAGGCTTACGTCATAATGACGTAACTTGATAGGGATACATGACTGCCTATGTCACTTGGTCTAAGTGTTCATTAATGTATCACAATGCTAGCGTTGCACTTATGAAGGCTTAATGCAGTTCCCACGCAGGGCCGCTCACAGAGTGTTATCTTTGCAAATGTTTGCCCACTCTGAAATTAACATGATTTTCCCCATAAGGCTTTCCCTTTTCTAATACAAATCCCACTGCAAGCCAGGGTCACACACCATCACGACCGTATGTAATCTACACACTGAATCCAGCCCAGCAGGACCTGATTTCCCCTCTAGCCCTCAGACAGTGACGTTCGTTGGGTGTAAAGTAAGTTTTTTTTATCAGTAAATATACATGTTGTGCAAAAAAAATCCAATCCATTCCCTTGGGTGACCGCCGCATGCCAAATTACTCACAGTTCCAATTTTCACATAGCAAAAAAGAGAGCACAGGTCTAAGAAAGGTTTTTCTTCCCCCGCAAACAGGAAACCAAGTACATCTGTTTGCTCACAGACACACAAAGGCTTAAAAGAGTGCTAGTTCACACCAACTGTTCTTCTGAACTGAGTTTGTGTCATTGAGGACTACTAGCTTGGCGGCAAAAGCTCTGGTCCTGGCTTCTCAACGAAAAAAAAAGAACTCCCATTGTCAGCACTTCATTATACACTAGCAATAAGAAATAAATGAGAAATTGGTTCTCTCTAATGCACTCACCAGAGAGGCGAGGGACTCTACACTATCATGCATAGAAAATGAGCTCTTACGCACGTCTCTACTTTCCTGTATTTTCTTTTTACTCTTTTTCCAGTGCAAGAGCGCTGAAGCAAGATGAATGGCCTTCGAAGATATTCGAGCGACTCGCAGCCACCTCATGAGCCAACAGAGGGTGGTAGAATGATAAGAGGAGCGGACCCTGGCCAATGAAACCCCCCTTGCCCCCAGAAGAACAAAGCCAGTTGTGCTCTGTTGCTATCTACTCCTGGTCGCTGTCATCAAATGACAGAGCTCAGACTCAAGCCCAGGTCTGAGCTATAGGACCCAGCCTGAAAAAGCACCTCAACTTGCTGAGCCACTTAGGAGTCTCCAAACATGGGCGTAATAAAAGGATATCATATCCAAAGCGGATGACATCAGAAAGCTTGAGGGTGACGTAGGTCTGGTCCGGAATTCTCAGATCATTCACAAAGGTCTGTGAAGGAAAAAAAAATATGCAATTAAAAAATAAAGATAAAAACATACACATCATGCATTAACAAAGCAAAGGAATCTCCATGTAAACGTATTTATTAACAAAGTGCTTGGGTGACAAGGGCCTGTTCATTGCCCTACATTGTCAAATATTATATGTCTAAGGTACTATAATAATTAATATGCTGATGACAGCAGCAGGATGTTTGACCACCAAGAAAAGTCTTTTCCAGCTGAGACACTTCCCATTATTCACTTATTCCATTGTACTGCATGAAAGGTTGGCACAGTTGCAGGGGCGGGGCTCAAACTCGCCAATCACAGGAGAGGAGGCAGTGAAGGGGAAAGCATCACCTTTCTCTCCCTCCCATTTTATTGTTTATCCTCATTTTGCTGACAGGTACACAGATGGGGAACCTACTGGTGCCTTGCTAATGGTGTCCTAGGCATTGAACCCACAGCCCCTCGGGCCAAAGCCCTGTATCTCTGCCACCTCTGCATGCTACCGACTAATATGTGGCTGACATAATGTGGCCGACTACAGCAAAAGCGACTTGGATCCCTTCCACGTCGTCAATTTCAAACTCAACAAGGTCTGTGTCAGCACATCGCAAAGGACACACTCAAATTTTCAACGGCTGCACCTGTTAGCCCCAAGATGTAACAGCAGCTCGTGCTCTCTAGGTGCATCAGTTGCTTTATCAAAAGCAACCAATTTCCACATACTGATAAGGACTTCAGGGCTCTTCTGATTAGCTTCATTACTGGTTGTTTTTAGTAGCGCATTTCCCTCCAGGCTAACAGCTGAGACAGAGTCATTCTCCATGAGCTCTACCAGGCAGATCGCAGTAGAATCCAGCACTCAGTTCCAAATTCCACACTGCCTCTCAGTTCAGACTTGTCTGGTGCTTTGAGCATTTATCCAGAATATGGAGGAAAGTGGTGTCCTGAACCTTGATTTATGTTTTCAGTCCATTTCTTAAGCCTCCTTTTCTACCACGTTTACTTGTTTTGTGTGGTAAAAATGCCAACTGTAAAAAAAGGCTTGTGAAGGTACAGCGGCTCAGATGAAAATTGCCTCTGTGTGAAGTCAGTGGCGGAGACGCACCTGTGGTGCCACATAAAGCGTGAACAGGTAATCTGTCACTCAAAACCAGAGTGAGAAGAAAAAACAGGTATCACAGACAAATTTACACCAATGCTATCAGGCGGGTATCAGACACTCTACTTGAGGGTCCTTCAGAACAGTAGAAGGGGTTGACTGCTCGAGTGGAGGATGAAAACGGCAAGTCTTGTGTCAGAAGCCTTTTGAGTGTATAATGAGAAGCTGGACAGATTAAACTGTGTTCTAAAGAATGGGCATATTTTTCTATGGAATCTGTTGGTAATCCTTTACAATCTTTAGCGGCGCTGATGCAATGTACTGTAAGCTTCTTACCTCTTGTTCCATGTGTAGGTATTTCGATTGCATTCATTCAAGTGACGTATGCTGTCTCGTTCAAGGCCAAGCAAACTTCCCCTCATGTGGGATAATAGAGTCTCACTGCATTCTGTACTGCGTGGCTTAGAAAGCCACATTAAATAATAATGTTTAATTTAATCCCTCTGCATTACAGCGAGGACACATAGACTACAGAAGGATCCACAATACCATGTTTGGCTGGTGCATGAGAAAAAGCATCCTATTTTAACAAAGAACAGAGCCCTTTCTCCACCACCCCTGCCCCCTCCTGACTTACCCCATTCAGGCTGCCCAGGTCCTTCACCAGGTGCTGGTCGGTGGCTGGGTCGTAGTTAATGACGGCATGCTGCTTGTCCACGCTGCGGGACTGCAAGTTATGGGAGAGCAGGCTTTTAATCTCAACACACCTCTGGTAAACCCATTACCCCCACAGACACACACTGTCAGGCCCTGACATCCACCCAAAGCACACACAGACATCTTATAGTGACTAGAGGTAACAGCAGCCCTGAAATCCACACACAGACATACAGCACACACCTTACAGTAATTATTGTGAAGTGCAACCTGTAATTATCCATACACAGCACAAAGCTTAGAGTAACCACACCCAGCAGGTCACAGCAAGGAAAGGGCCTTAGATAAGACTGTATGCTCCAATGATCTCTGTCTTTAAACTGTACCACCTACGAATGGAAATAAAATGAGGAAGCCTACAACTCCCATAGCATGATTTAACGCCAGCAGCCTTAGCTTATTCCTGACAGTAACTTCATCTGTATATCTGCCAGGTTTGAAACCCTTTCCAGGAGCCACACTTGGTTGAGGGCAGAATGATCACCCAAGGGACCATGATGCCAAAAAAGACATTCAGAGGTCCCTTTCCCCCTGTCCTCTTCGTGCTAACAAACACACATACAGATGCCAGATATGGCCATCAAATGCCAAACCCTCAACCATAACCTTGCCTGCCCTTCCCCGGCTGTACGGGCATACATCCATGGACTCTGCTGTTTAAAAATGTCACGTGAAAGCTGAAGCCCTAACCAATGCACTTCCCTGGCAGTTTCAGTATTTCGTTTAGGGCTTTCAATACCAATGGTCATCTGCACTTCAGATTCATTTGTTAGAAATTGCCCACCAAGCCAAGGCTTCATTTTGTGGCCTGACCATGATGGTGAGTACGTTGTGTTGATGGGATACAGCCAGCAGCTAGGCAACAGTAGTTCCAAGCTACTCCTCATCTAATTCACAGCAGCTGCTCAGAGCAAATGCTGCATTTACTTCATGACGTGAAACACAGTTCAACACACCTTTAGAAAATTCAAGTGCTTTCTGTTAAATTTACAGCAGTTTTCTTCCTTGTTTGCCACTATCGGTGGTTTGCACCATTTCTTTATGGCAGGCTCGCTTTGTGAGAGTTAAAGAGCTGATTCACTTCTCTCAGGAACAAGTCGATAGTTCATCATTACAACGCAATGCTTTGGTAGGCATCTCTCAGCAATCCTTGATTAAGAACGGCCTTGATCGGTCCCAGGGCAAGTGCCCCATCCATAGCCACTGCCCTTGTTAAGACGGTATGGACACTTTCTGCCCTTTGCAACTGATCCTGGATCAGACGTAAAATTTTAGGGCTGAGAATGGGGGGTGTATCCTGATCTAAGATCTGCTGTCAAGGGGCAAAATTTCAACAAGCTGTTCAAAGGGTCAAAATGACCTACTTCCTGGAGAAAGTGGCTTTGAAAATTAATACAAGTCATTGTCCCAATTACCCTTCTGGCTTAGTGCACTCTGAAGCCAAATTCTCATGGATAGCACCTCAAGAATGAAAAAAAGATAAACACAACCTAAATATTAAAAGACATTAAACAGCATGACTAGGCATACGGGAAATATCCAGCTGCCTCTACATCTGAACATATCATCTTCCAGCCTCGTCACTATCCGTACAGCACTCAATGAAAGGAGAACCTACACTGATCAGATCGCCTCTGTCACGGGGCCCTGCTTCAAATGACAAGACTAGTCCGCAAATTTGAATTCCTTTCAAGTGTGCGGCAAACAAACAGCACACACAAGACCAGCAGTTATTACAGCCAGGGTAAGTACTTCTTCCACTCAGCCCCCACTTCAGTTTGCTCATTAGAGAGAGGAGCAGGGCGACGGGCCATTAGAGGGTATATTACTGACACTGATTCATTCATTCATCCATTCAATCATTCATTCGGCTGAGGCTTGCAACACCAGTGATTTCCAGGCTCTGAAAGCAGTTTCAGACTTTGTCCCACACAAGATACAGCATGAAACAGGATTCTGGCAGTTCTGTGGTGTAGTAGTACGGAGCAGGGCTTATAACTCAAAGGTTAACAGTTTTGATTTCCTGCTGGGGCCCTGCTCTTGTACCCTTAGGCAAGGTTCTTAACCCAGAATTGCCTCAGTAAATATCCAACTGTATATATGGATCAAGCGAAAATGGTAACCCACGTAAGTTTCTCTGGATAAGATCGCCTGCTAAACAGCTAAAATGGAAATGCAAACGAAACCAGAAAATATCAGACTCCAGAACCCTAGGCACTATTCACTGTAACCCAGACTCACAACCTGGGCCAAACCTCTCCCAGTCTCCCCATTAAATATCTTACAGCCAAGGGTAGGAGGCAAACTTGGAACGTTCTGCTCCCGTGTACATATGGGAACTTTGGGTCATTCTCTTAAAAACGGCAGTAATCTACCTCACAACTCTCAGTAACACTTTACTTGAAATGAAGCGTAAAATTTATGTAAGCTTATATGGAGAAGTACCAAATCAGCAGCGCCAATCGCACATCAGTGAGGCTGATTTGTGAAACCATGGTACGACCAAAAAACTCTTTCCTTTGGGTTCATTTCCTCACAGTGCCATCGCCCCCCAGGTTCGTTCATAAACCGCATTGTCTTATCCCCCCCCCTTGAAGTGAGTGCCCTTCCGTCTCGTTGCTATTGGCAACTGCTGTCTGGGATACCTTCAGTATCAGCAGCTCTGCATCACGAGAGGAGATCTCTATGCCCGTGCTGCAGCTGCAACCGACAGGAATGGCACTGGTGAACGCCAAAAAAACAAAGCGCATTTTTGGGAAATGTTTCACCGTGTAGGGGCATGCCCAGTCCCACCAGAGCAGACATCATTACCCAGAGGACCCAGCAGGTACAGCTCAGATCAAATGGCCTCTATTCACATGTAGACTCACCCTCTGGTACAGATTTATGAAGACTTTGTGACCGAACGTCGTAACGAAGTGCATCTATTAAGATTTAATTCAGTGACAATAAAACAGCGAGGTTCACGGAAGTGCCAGGTTGAACTATTCCCAGAGATCCATCGCATGCAGTCACCTCTACTGTAAGTCACCAGAACATTACATTCCTGCAAGACGGTTGCAGGTCGAGACTTTCAGGTCGGCAAAGCTGATCTTACCAGTTCGGCATCTCACGTGATTTCTACAAAACGTTCCTGTTTGAGCACGCCACTTCCTTTACCCTCCAGTGCTTGGGGGCCACTTCCTCCCCATGCTAACATGTTCTCAGCCAGTCTAGACTGGAACAGTTGACACTGTTGTTAACAATGATGGACCAAGGCTCATCCAAACCTTGCAACAGCAGTATGACTATGGACAGAGAGAACTCCCAGAGAGAAAAAACAGCTGCCCATGAATTAAAACAGCTGTTCTTCTAGCTTAGCAAACATAAAGTGAACAAGAGAGGGGGCAGGACATCATGTGAAATTTGTCTCCTTGTTTAAAAACCATGCCAGAGGGAAATCTCCCGGCATGCAAGCTGATTCTGCACACGCACTCGCACACACTCACACACACATACACACACACAGTCCAATCCCCACTGCACTCTCCCACAGACTGCTTTATGTACACACACTCTAAAGTGACAGGGTCTGGCACATGCACAGATACGAACGCCTGACCTTGCATTCTGTTAGCACAGTCAGCCCAGTGCGCAAGAGATACAGCCTTACAGCAGCAGCATGTGGCTCCTGGCACCGGTGCTCAGGGAACTACAAACAGCAGAGATGCACAACTTCCTTCTGAACGATAATTGGTCCTGAACCTGGTCTGGGTGATTTAACAACCACCACGATTATACTGAGAATTGGCCATTAACAGCTGATTTTCCATTTTTCTGTCCATAATTGTGTTGAATGTGGTTGTGTCACCTTTGAGGACTTGACAACGAAGAAGGATAACAATAAATCATTTTCATTAAATAATTTTCATTGTAACTAAAACATCGGAGATGCTACAAATAAAAGTATTTAAATAATATCAAAACTGTATAAAGTAATAAATGTGAATATATAGCCACAAAAGGCAGAGAACAAAAGGCAAAAACAAATGGGTGCATGTACAAAGGGGTGATCCTTATTCAGACTGTCTCTACTTAATCACACAAAACAAACAAAAAAAAAAACAGGTTCAGGAGAACTATGTGAGTTGTCTGCATTTCCTGTTTAGAGCTCACTGGCCACCACTGGGACCTGTGTGATAGGGGGGACCATGGTGGGAGTAAAATGTGGAAGTAGGGCGTGGAAGTAGGGGCGGGGCCACACACAGATAACCCACCTGCAGCATGAGCTCACAGTCCTCCCGGCCCACGAAGATCATCTCGCGTGGGAGCCGGTGGCGCGTGGAAGAGCTGCTCACCAGGAACCATGACGTCACGCTCATCTTCAGAGGCCCGCCCGGAAACCGCTTTGCATCCTGGGAAACATGGAACATGCACATCAGTGTACAAAGCAGACATGAAGCAAAGAGCAGGCCTGGCAACTTTAACAGCGGAAGCAGGCAAGCAGTGTACAGGGAAAGACCGCCACACATGAAAATAACACAACTTTCCTGACAGTTTCTGGGAGTGAATCTGTCTCTTTAAAAAATCAGAGGGATATAACAAATACAGTCAGTCACACACTGACACTGACTTCATAGTGAGGTTAGAGACATTAAATCACTTCAAAACACTTTCAAATACAGCAATATTGTGCTGTGAAGATCAGTCTCATTGAACCATCTGCCCTTAAGCCTTTGGGCCATTATAAACAAATGAATCCTATCACAATAATATGTGACACAGGCCTTAATGCTCTTCAGGCACATAGCTGCACCTCTAAGCCATTGTTAGCACCTGCAGTTGACTGAAATAAGGTGCTCATCTGACTACATCTAGGTGCTGTTTAATGAGGATGGTTTGAGTCCTTACACAGCTAACATTCTGGCACTGCAGAATTAAGATTCCTCACTGCGCAAAAACATCAAACCAGGTTCATTCCTACAGCAGCTTAATCCATCTTGTCAAGTCTTGTAATTATACTACACTCTCAGTTACAGTATACCAGAGCCTCATCATGAAGACACTCCCGACAATGTGAATGGTGATTTTTCTGAAAGGACACGCGTGCAACCATTAATGACTTATTCATTACATGCCACACAAAGAAAATGGCACGCAAAGAAATGTTTTGCATTAGAATGGCCATGATCACAGGCATGTTCCCCAAAGCAGCAGCTCCTGAGCTGCATGACAACCACTCACAGACAGGCAGAGCAGAATAACTGATGAAGCGGGCTTTTAAAAATGCATACCACAACATGTTAATTACTGACATGGCTAGTTGTGAACTGAATGCAGTTAATTCCTTTAAAAGGTGTCAAAAATAATGGGGGCGATAACATATTGTGACCGTCTGAGTCACCAGCAATCACATACAGCAGTCACTTGGAATGTATGGAGAGGTCCCGAGTGTGTCAAGAAGCCAATGAAACGTCACATGTCCAAGGAGGAGAGAAAAGTGATTACCATGGCTACCCAGAGGCAAGGTATGTAAGCTGACAGAACGTGGGACTCACACAATGGTGGTGAGTAAGTCTGGCTGGCCATATCAATTCACAAGAAGCAACTACCTCTGCCTTCCTAAAACTAGGGCGGTGGCTCAGGTTCCTGCCATCTATGGGCCAGATAGTTGGCTCAGTGAGTGTCGCATTGGCAATTGTCTTTGCTGTTGCTGACTCTTGCGATTTGCTGATCCATTACCAACATTCCTGAAGGGGTGTGATGTGAAGCAGCACACACAGGAATACAGACAGCACCAAAACACCGAAAACCTGCTACCAACTGGAACCCCCTAGATAGAGGACGGAAGGACAGCTGGAGCTGAATATCTAATCATTATAGAATATCTGTGACCTGGATGCCTCTCTGCTGCCTATGAACAGCAACAGGAGATTTTCAAGGGCGTGAAGTGGAACTCAATAATAAGGCTGCTCAGTCCTACAGCTGCCAGATTAAAACTGACTGATTCCCCATGTGTGTGACACACAACTCCCAGACCCCCTCTGAGAGCAGACTGGTGAACAGCGGTGGAAGTGATGAGAGATGACTCTATGACCGATGTCACCTGAAAGACATCACTGGGCCCCCAAATGGCAAACAGAAAAAGATTCCAATTCAGATTAAATCTAAATAAATGTACAACACAATGCAGGAAAGGTGTTGTAATTGTGAAGCTACTGTGGCCTCATTACATACAATTGAAGAGCAGTGTTGGTTAAGATACTAGTCAGAAGGCTGTATTGTATCATATGTATTTGTGGTAGCACTAGTTATAATATATAGTGACAATAAGACAAATAATAACAATAACAATATCACTGTGATGTAATGTAATATTCCCCAGGGTAGAACAGAGTACTGTAAAAGACCTGGTTGTGGGACTGAATCCATCAAAGGATTAACAGGAAGTGAATTTACAATATTAATCTGAGAAATGGCTGGGGAAATCAGCACAAGTTCACACTGATCGTGAAGTCCCTGAGCGAGAGAACAGCCCTAACCTAAACTCCCCAAACTGAAAATTGCAATTCCCATGCAGGCCTCCATTCAGATAAGGTTGCTTTGAACTGCTGCTAAAATGAACGGAGCCCTATGAGATGACCTTGACTTATTGGTGAGTCACATTCCTGTTGATCGACCCATAAGAGAGAAATGTCCTTATAAGGACATCCTGTGTATAATGCCATAGGCCCAGCTGGCCTATACAGAGATAACTGGCCACAACAGCCAGGTCTGGCCTGGGTCGTGGTGGTTTTACCTGTGGGTGGCCAACACCTGGACCATGTGACTCAAGTTACCATCCAATATATGGCTCCATTGACCCTAAGATAGAACAAAGACTAAAGACTTGCAGATGCCTTGTGGACAGCACAGGGCAAAATTGGAAGGAAGCAGTGCTCTGGCAGAAAGAGTTCAAAAACCCAGAATGATCATTTCAAGCACTGCCTATGACTGGAATTAACCCAGCATGACTGGTACTGTCAATCCACAGATGACAGAGACTTAAAAGGAGGATTGACGGATCTATCAATGAGCAAAAACGAGACAGGATGTGGAAGCTATAAGAGAGACCAGAGGAGGCACTCATCGGCGGAAGAGGGACAAGATCTTCATCTACGAGGAGGAAGTGGACAACTGAAAACCACTTTATAACTAAACATTTACTACATATTTCCCTTTGCTCTAACAGAGCCAAATGAAAAGCTGAAAGGGAGCTCCAACTGTGCTACCAAAAAGCACTGATTGTTAATTTGTCTTGCGTGTAGAACCCCAGACATCTTAATTAGCAACCACACATAAATCCACACCACTAACTCCGGGGGTCACTTCCAATGGATGCGTTGGTAATTATTTTTCACTACGCTCCACTTGGCCCTTAGGCAATATGCATTCCCTACTGACCCTGGATCAGCAATCAGGCAATGAATATGATACACTCCAAACTGATCAGAGATCAGTAGCTAAGGAATTGGTCACACATGGCACATCTGTAAATAGCTTCATTCACTGACTACATTTAGCTTCTGACCTAGGAAAGACTAAAAAGCCTTATCTTAGTATAAGATTATACAATTGTTTAGCTCGAGAGACGCCACAGACACACTGAACATACATATAGGCCTATATTTAGATTTCATACAAATTTGGTGTCTCCCCCTAAAAGACGATAAGATAGATCACGTATATATGATATTCGTATCACATCATTAAACCCCGAAAACAGCTGACAACTGTGAGACAGCAATTGATAAACCACAATTATTCTCAATTATTCTCAGCGTACTCAGTCATGAGATAGCGTCGCATAAACCCATTGAAACTCCGTCAAGCAGTAATTAGCCGCAATCCAAACACTGCTAGCCACAAAGAAACCTGGATAGTACGGGCAAGCCAATTCTAAAACGGCACGCATGAATCTTTCATATCGGAGTCTTACATGTATCCACACCCAATTAGCGACGGATTACTGTGTCATACGATGCACGTGATGCATTCTCCGAATACCATCTCCTTGCTGTGTCTGGCTATAGCTTCGTTAACATTGTCAGTAACTGGAAATCACCATTGCGGTTAGATTTAAAACGTCGTAATATGCGGCTGGGTGGCCTTTGGCTGGTATTGCCACTGACTGTATGCAACACACAATACAGTTCACTTGGGAAAGGACGTGGATGGTAGGAAGCCAAGCAGACAGTGTTGCTGGTCCCGTAGAGTCGCATCGCAACAGACAGACACACACAGCTGGCTCCCTGACACAGGCTTTTCGCGAGCCCAACCCTGGCCGTATTATGAAACAGCAGTCCAGCTACTCGACTTAGGAAAAAGACCCCAGTGGACCTCATTTCAAGAACAGGGGATCAGTAGCTAAGTTGCTTCTCCTTTCAGTGCACATTACTCAATTTGCACTCCAGACGCGATAGGTGCGAAATAACGCGTTTTCTGCGTTCAGAGATTTTTCTTCCCGAATTCCAGCTATCCCCGTCTAAAAATCCCCGATTCCTCATCAAAAAAAACAGTAAGAAAAATGCAGCTTTATACTTCCATTGGTAAACCTGAATTGGAAACGTCCAGTCTGTATGTAAGAAGGCCAAACACCATTCACGATAGAAGGTATTGTACGTATTTTCCTCCTTTGCAACCCAGCGTCTCATCATGCCCATTCCGCGACCTACCTATATAGATCCAGATTCCACTTTGCTGTTAAAAGCGCCGAAGGATATCAGCATTAA
This sequence comes from Megalops cyprinoides, assembly GCF_013368585.1. Taxonomy (NCBI): domain Eukaryota; kingdom Metazoa; phylum Chordata; class Actinopteri; order Elopiformes; family Megalopidae; genus Megalops; species Megalops cyprinoides. Next base: position 25,716,521 of record NC_050599.1, on the reverse strand, counting down.
AACGCTGGAAAAGCGCAGCCTCTCGTCAGCGCGACCGTGAGAGAAAGCAACGCGATCCGCTTCTCAAACGCACAAAATGAATGCCGCCGTTGACAGCGAGTCCAGGTGGAAAACACACACCCTTCGTTCGGCAGCCAGACCATGCATTTTCTGACTGTGCAAGTGACACCGCGCGCAGAGCAGCACCGCCTCCGGTTAGCAGGTTATTGACGCAACCTCACAGGCAAACCCCAACGCCCAGGCGCGATGCTTTCCGCACCTGTCGGGAATTGAATGAGGCAAAACAGGTCTGCGAGTTTCACGGTGTCCCATCACATCCTGCCCATCCCCACGCTTTGGATTAGTTTGTCTCGTTTTTAGCAATACTTCACGTGGGTTCCAACCGATACCGTGAGTGATGACGTCATCGTCTTTGTTTTCAATAACAAAATATATCAGAGACGCTGTATCATTTATTGGACACTTATTAATGATTTTATGAGAATGGGTAGGTGAGTAGATGACTGTAGTTGTTTGATTATTATTAGGAAGTAATTGAATTCATTCAGACTCACACAGCGTCTTCAACAGGACGTGTGGCCAAGCCTGCCTATTACATTGCATATTTCATATGTATTGACTGAGGCGCACTCCACAAAAAGGGTAACCATCATTCTTGCCAGCACTGATCCGGTACTGTTTAATCTAAGCCCATGTTGACTTGGGTAGTTAATTTAGCCAATCTAAAGAAAAACGAACAATTATTATTATTATTACAATATTACTTTAGTGGTAACAGTAGTAGTATCGAACATAATTTTCTTATTTGAATATTTTAAATTTAGAAATAAGCGAACACCGAACAACTGTTTCATAATCACCATTATAATACTGCATGCCATTGATTTCAATTAATGCTTACATCGATATCGTATGTTGCATTATATTACTAACATCCCTTTATTCATCGAATAATCAGGAATAATAATTCCACATTTTACTGAAATGAAAGAAACTGTGGTAACAGTAAAGTAACATTGTATAACAAGCAGATTAGCATATGGATTGCTGTATCCAGTAACAGTCTAGATTTGGTTTGTTGATGTAAATTTTGTCAGACAGGCTACATATTGAGAACAAAAGTTGTGCCTGATTGAAAGAAGAGTTCCGTAGAATTTGTTTGAAACCAGTTCCCGCTGGCAAAATATGAATGGTTGTATCATTAGACCACGAGGAGTAAACTTAAAAATCGTCCAAGTTTCAGTTCAGTGTTCAAAATCCAACAAGCGTACGAAAAACACAGTATTTCTACATTTTGAAAATGTTCGTGTTCTAAACCAATTGTATCCACGAGATCACTGCCTCTTGGCGCTGTGTGCAAAGTGTTTACATGGACCTGTATCGCAAACTCACCAGAGGAAACACCTTCGCTGTATTCACGAGTGACGCTCTAGGTATTGGGTCACTCTGCATTCGTGCGGCGTGCAAAAAATCAAGTCGCCTGAACTTCCATTCAGAGACAGGTTGCACAAAATAGACCAACATTCAATAATCATCTGATATCAAAATTATATTCCAACATACATCTTTACAGTGTTGGATCAGTGTTCAGTGCTGGATGTGCTGGTACTATGCCACATTGCGCGCAGTGGAAATTTGCTTTGCTCTGGCTAAATTACACTGTCCTAGGAACGCTATTAAATGAAATAGTTGGCCAGCAAACTAGGCTTATACTGTGACTCAATAGATTCATATTTATGCACGATCTTACAATTGCCAAATCACTTTTCTTCTTTTTACAACCGGTGGTTGATTCATTGTAAATCGTTGGAATCATTGTAAGACTGTATTTGTCTAATATGCCTTGGAACACAATCAAACCAAACCTGACTTTAATAGCAATCGATTAGGTAATAATTTTCCATAGTGTCTGATTTTTGCTACCTGCTGCTGGTTGCAGTTTCCATACTGAGACCTAGTGGCACACACTATGTGGCCTTCACTTAACCTTATAATGCATAACAGTAATAAATCCAATTTATTGTTGCAACGATTTCTGCTGATCTAAGTCCAAGAACTGATTTCCATGTGTTATGGCTAGTACCCACGACACACACACAGTGGTTTGATACAACCAGAACAGATAATATGGTCCCTTGGAATGCACATCCAAACCCCAGCTCAAGAGGCAGCAGGAAAACACCCAGACACAAAGCGGTGCGTTGTGGGTACTGCCACTGGGACATCTTGCCTAGTGACTCTTCTATATGGGCCTCTATCCTAAGGGAAGGGTGGGTCCAGCTCCTTTTCTAACTCCACCCTCTGGGACAGGATCATTATAATCTCCATGGCAATGCTGCATCTCCAAAGGAAGCCTAATCAAAGTTAATTGTGAATAAAAAGTCAAGAAAAACAGACGGGGAGACAATGTAGTCATAACCCTTTATTTTAGAGTTTAAAGGAAACAAAATAAGCCTGAAGTGGGGGAAATGATATTCTCAATTTGGTCTCCCAGTTACTGTGAGCGCAGGGGCAGAAAGAAATATCTTTTAAATACATTTTTAAAAAGGCCCCCCTCCCCTTCCCCACATACAACACTGAGAAATCTATGACAAATCAGAGGTTTATGAACTTCAAAGGTCCAACTGAGCACCAGGGAGACTGAGAAGATGAATCTGGAACTGTTAGTCATGCAACAGTTACACAAGGAGGTCAAATAAGCAGGACTTTCAGTAAAAATAATAATTTTTCAGTGACATCAACAAGTAAATACACAAAACTTACAAAATGAGATGGAGTAGAGTCCAAAAACAAATAAACAAACAAAAAAAACACAAAAAGCTTTTACATTCATTAACAATTGTAGAACCAGTCAAAATGCACTGAATAATTACCACTCAATATCGGACAGGAAAAAAAAAAAACTGAATAAGAATAATTTATAGGAGAGGAATAATTTAAAGAATGTCCAAAAACATCCAGACCAAATGGTGCTGCTTTTCCCTACAGTGTGAAAACTGTAACAGAAGGCTAATTTTGAGTCACGTCTGTATTCAACCATCACTACAAAATTGTGATCAGTAACCAAAGATCATTGTTTTTTTTTAATGACAGGATCTTCTTGATGGCATTTACACCTCTTGTTTCAGTACATGTCTGATTTGGCTGCACTTCCAGCAGAAATTCATAACACAGCCAATAAATATACAAATGCATCACTGCTGAGGAGTTGGGAAATGCATGATGCTGCAGACCTGTCCGTATGATTGCTCATATATACATGTAAAAAAGAGAGATGAAATGTATGGAGTACACGGGCAGGCTGTTCCGACCCGTCCGCGTGTTTGCTGTGAATGAAACCCGGATGAGCAGCTTCAGTGTGTGTGTGTGTTCCAAAAAGGAGCGTGCAAACTGTGACAATGACCTCACTGAGGCTGTGCGGTTTGCGCTGGGGCGGGGTGCCCCGACGCAAGAAGAATCCCAGAACAGAAAGAAAAGATACCGAGCGAACGGACACGGCCGTACAGGAGTGCGAGCAGGAATTGGGCGGGAGTGGAACGGGTCATTTGAATACCCACGGTAGTTTGTGTGGCTTGCGTGAGCGTTTGTCGCAATACACTATTGGCCTACCTCTCAGGCTTAGGGTGTTCCCAGCCTGGCTTACAAGCAGCTCGTCTGGCCTGCCTTGTTTAGCCACCCTGAGAGCAGGTAAAGCTAGACCCAGGAGTTTCAGGTTTCAGTGCCCGACTAGGAAGGTCTTATCTGTTATGCCATACATAAGGGGGTAAACATCAGGCTGTTAGCTGTACTTTGGTCACAGTTATATCTGAACACATTCATTTAAAAAGAGACTTTTAGGTGCTTTTCCACCCTCGTCCCTCTAGGGGGCAACTTCCTAACAGCGTCTGCGTTTCCTCCAGCGAGAATGTGCTGTTGGGCTGTTATTGCACAACCTATCAATCTATGTCATTTGCTCAGACTAAACTAATACTACTGATGGTGGTCATCTGGTCACCCAGCATATTTCCCTAAATTTAAGTCTCACAATGGTCCAAGATCTGCAAGTTGAAAGGATCACAATGAGCTGTAAACTGCCTGCAGGGACGCATCTCATGACTTGAGCTGCACTGGGTCTTCAGGAAGCATTTGGGAATCCAGTGATGCCAAAGCCCTCCAGCACATTTGGCTTAATGGCATGCCGGTGGAGGAGGGAGTGCACGCTGGGGAAAAAAGCCAAGTCTTTAACTTGCAGTTAAGAATTTGGGGGGCAAACTTAGGCAGTACTGATATTGTCTTCTTTTGTTTCTGCAAAGGGAAAGTGATGGTGCCTTTCAAACATTTTCTGTATGAGTTACAAGTACTTAAAGCTTTTTATTGTTTAAAAAAAAACATTCAAGGACAACTTAAGGGGCACCTTACAAATGGCTCCATTTTGAACTGAAACCCGAGCAGGACTGAACCATTACATTAACCTCTGATCAAAGAGAAACTGAGAGCAAGCGACCTGGTATCCCAACTAAAGAAAGGGTTGGTCCAAACAATTCTTAAACACACAAACAGCAAAAGAACTAATTCTGACATTTGGTGTTCAACAATTCTTAAAAGCTCTCCTAATTTGTAATGGCATGTGGTAGCTTAAGAAAAAAGGTCCACTTTGTGAACAGGGAGCAATCCAATTCATGAAGGCAAAGAAACTACAAAAAAAAAATCATACATCATCCACTGTCAGCCATAGTGCCACCGTTTTGCTGCAGGGGCTTTATTTCTATTGGGTTCGCCATACTCCGGGTTTAAAAAAGTGGGGTTCGGCCAAGTCCGTGAGTGAACGCAGGAAATGCACGGTAGTGTTACCTCTCGTAAACTTCACAGGAGGATGGTCTTTGAAGGCCACAGGTCGGTCGCAACCATTGCTCCTGTCTAAGTGCCTCTCCCTCACCCCAAGATCATGACAAATGACTTCCCGGGCAAGAAGATGCCAGGAAAAAGTGCCCACAGAACAATGGCAGTTGATACACATGTGACATTGGAGGGAAAAAAAGAGTGAGAGATGCCCTTTGAGATTTTGACCTGGTTTTTGGGGGTGTGGTGGGTGTGGGGGGGGGTGAGAAATGGCAGGAGCCGGGGGGAATTGGAAAGGACCCTCTAGGCTGTTCCGCTGGCTGAGTAGGAGAACTGGGGGAAGTGAGGTCTCCTGTCACTGTCGAATTGTTCCATGTTCTCATCTAGGAAAGGAGAAGAGAGGGTGGGAAGGTGAGCGGTAGAGAGGGGGCAGAAATGACAGAGGGAGAAAAACGAGAGACAGAGTGAGAGAAAAACAGGTTTAGCAACATTTACATCATCGCTGACATCAGTGTTGAGTTACCTAACATACCTTTACCCTTCCAACGGTTTGAGTAATCCAATCAAGGACACACAGTGCTATCAAATACAATGTTGTACAGTACATAATTTGTCATAAATCTTGGTGCATAGTGTGCATAATGGTACAATACTTTGCAAGTGACATGCTGTGTGGAGCTACTGCCTCTCTGAGTAAATGTTACAATAAACAGATTGATAAGGACTTCATGTGGGCCCCTTCTAGCTGCCCACAGTAGACTAGAGTGGGGAATCTATCTAATGTCTTAAAACTATTAATATGGATAGGAGTTCTCCTTTCAAAATTGAGGTTTTTGCTTGTACATTTCAGATCCTGTGCCTCCACACTGTGCTTGCATTCACCTCTTCCAATTCAAATTACTGAGAAGCTTCAAAATCTGCCATATTTATAATAAATTAAGTGAAATGAATGAGCATAAATTTGTTACTCAAGCTAAAACACAAACCACTGTGCAGCAAGACTGAATTCCACCCTGAAACTACCCATAATGGTCCTACACATTATTTCCACTAGGTGGCAGCCCCCCTCCAGTTATGTGCTTTTCAGAGGCACTGAGACAACAGCATCCCCTTGTTTTCAATAATCATCAAACGGCACATCAGGAAACATCATTCGGATGCAAGCCTTTTGTATTCATTAGTTAATAATAAGCAAGATCAAGGCCAAGACTGCTGAAAAACTATTCCAGTGTCATCTGGGTAATCTGGGAGTAAAATCTGTGAGTAACATGTTTTATGAATGAGGAAGGCTGTGTTTCAGTGACTTGAGTGATTACATCTAAAAAATACAATGTATGACAAAGGTGTGACTACACGTGCTGACAAATATCTTCAGAGGGAGGCAAATTAACTGGGACTTTAAATTCTGCTCACTCTCCCTTTCTCTCGTACTAATTCAAAAACCATAAGAGTTTGATGCCTTTACAAATCTGAAAAGTCCCATGCAATATTTCCCCTCACATAAGCTCACAGGCTTGAAGGACGGAGGGAGAAGTGTGGGAGGTGTGCTACCGTGCGACAGCGATCGCGATCAGCACTTAGTCATACTGACTCCAGGCACCATCCGCACTTAGCATGCGGGCAAGCGCAGATGGGCTACGTGCCAGCTCAAACTGGGAGACTGACGATGGCGAGGAAGAAGCCTGCATTGTGCTCTGGTATTTAGATCCGCAGTGAAATCTTCCTGCTGCTTTTGGGAATTCAGAGGGGGGGAGGTGGCAATGTACCTGAGTGACACCCAGCCTCTGCTGTTCTTTTCAGACAGCCGTGGTAGTGCTGGTGCAGTGGGGCAGGTGAGCACACGAATGTCTGTGGTTGAACGTGGCCTCAGCCCTTTGTCACCAAGACGATAAGAGAATGATTGGTTTGCTCAGCTTAGGACCCTTGTTCATTTGCCTGGTGAGGTAAACGCATCTAACGGTCTGTCCACTGTGATATGTGTGCCCCTGCCCATGTTACACAGGACCCAAACCATAAGGGTGGACTTACTCCACAAGCTAGAAGGCACAAGAGGTGTGTGTGTATGCGTGTGCGTGTGTGTGCGTGTGTGCGTGTGGGCTACTGGACTGAACGGTACCTTGTCCTGGTGGGGTGATAGTGATGGTCTGGCCTGTGAACTCCTCGTCAAAATAGCGGGTGTCCGTCTCCGAGGTGACCTGGGGCTTGAAGGGCGGCTCAAGCTGAGAGGGCAGAGAGGGAGAGTGGGAGAGATGTCAAAACCCACAACTGCCTCAGTAAATATCCAGCTATATAAATGGATAAAATTGTGCAAGTCACTTTGGACAGGAGCATCTCCTAAATGACTACAATGTAATGTAATGTAATGAGAGCTGGCTGGATCCTGGTCCTGTCAATCATCCAACCCTGACCCGGCGAGCTTCACCGACAGCAGCGCTGGCCACAGTGCATCCACGGATTTCTGGCCTTGCATTTCATTCCAGGGCTCAGTCACATCATTTCAGCTGCGGTTTGAATGGGAACTTTAATGCCCCACTGTTCCAGGTTACAACTACTGATTGAATGGCAACTCAGGATCGTGGGTCTCCAGGATGGCCAGTGGAGGCTACTGCTATGCACAACTTATTGAGCCAGGGATGTCACCAGTATTGCATGGAGGTAAACTCCCTTGACAGGGTGGTGTCTAGAGGAGAGCATTTAAATATGCCCCGAACGGTAGTGCTATACTTACTAGTGGGACAGCATTTTCTTCCTGGTCTAGCTGACTCAGACAAACAAGCATGTCAGTGCAGGCTTTGATATCCCCCCAACAATTCTCCCGAGTATGTGCTATACTGCTGGTTAGGGTTAGCAACAGCATTACGGACACCCTGACTGGGTCGCTAGCGAGCATGTCATCCTCACCTTCTTCTCGTAGACGTCCTGCCACTCAATCCCGGCAAAGAATTTGTGCTGCATGATCTCCTTGGCGTCATCCGGCCCACCCCCTAACCTGGAGCGGGTGGAGAGGAGGAGAGTCAGGTGGACCGCAGGCACGCCACACCCTCTGGTACAAACCACAAGCAGCAACTCCACTAGAACACTACAACCCCAGGAACAACCTGGTTCCTCTGCCTTACACCATCTGTAAATCAGCAAACTGAAACTTCTATCCCTAATGTCATACAGTACAATTAAATAATAATAAAAATAAAAAATAATAAAATTCATTTTTATTAGAACAAAATAAAAATGGGGGGGGGGGGTTAAAAGAAGAGGGTAATAAAAATTATTGCAGTTGTAAGAACAACAATAATATTGGGAAGAATCATTTGTATACTTTCTCACATTTTTGAGTAGAATACAGTCATATTGTTTTGTATAGAATGGGAGAAATTCTCCCACACTGAACCATGTTTGCTTCTGATTTGTCAGGACTTTCAGTCGAATGAGTGATAACCAATCACCCTTCTGCTGTGGAGAGGCGGGGGGTGGAGCCACTCACCGCTGCTTGGGGTCCTTCTTGAGCAGGCCAGAGAGCAGGGACTTGCCCTCGGGGCCCAGGGTGCGAGGGAAGCGGATGTCCTCCATGAGGATGAGCTCGAACAGCTTCTCGTGGTCCTGGTTGTAGAAGGGCAGCCGGCCGCACATCATCTCGTACATGACCACGCCCAGCCCCCACCAGTCCACTGCCCGCCCGTAGTCATTGTCCTCCAGCACCTGGGGGGGTGGAGGAAGGGGTCACGCGAAAAGGTGGTCACAACATGAAGGGTCTAAGAGAGGTGGGGTGGAGTGACGTGTGGTGGGGTTGGGTAAAGAGGCAAAAATATAGGGTGCTTTGAAATTGCACCCCCTGTCTCTTAATACACTGCAGCCTGAGGCTCCACACATTAGACGCAGAGTGAAAGAGGATGAAGGACAAGGAGACCTCAGGGCTGACAGAAACACACCATTACCGTTACCATAGTCATCGTCATTATTACCTCCGGGGCCAAGTACTCCGGCGTCCCACAGAAGGTCCTCATGGTCGCCCCGTCCTTGATGCCCTCCTTGCAGAGGCCGAAGTCCGTGATCTTGATGTGTCCATCCTTGTCCAGCATAAGGTTCTCCAGCTGTCAGGGGCAACAGCGGCCAGATCGTCAGCGATGCGGCCTCAAGATCCACTTGGCTGCCTGGGACCCCCGTCTACCTGAGAGTCCTCGCAGTCTCTCAAGTAGCCCTTGCTCAAGGGTAGCACTGTAGTAACCTTTCCTGTGAATCCAACCTCCACCCTTCACATTGCAAGCCTAGCCCCTTTATCGGTAAGATCTATATATCAGTAAAGGGTTTTGTTGGTCTGTGGGAGGGTTTTTTTAAAGATAAAAAGCAACATTCCTGTAATGAATGTGTTTTCTTACAACATTCAAGTGCACATTCGGAATAAACTGCTTTTGGCAAGGACAAGACTCCATTCCCTTTAGTTTGGCGTGGATTCTGATCTAAAGTGGATTGGTTATTAATTGTCAGTTACACACCTAACCAGATTTATGTTTGCCATTTAGTTCCCTAATAGGAATCTGATGATGATAGACCACCATCTGAACCAATCAAAGGTTATTGGCTATATGCATACTGTAAAAGGAAGCTCACACAAAATATTTACACAGTTTTATATTACCATTTTTGTTCTTCCTTCATGTATTTCGGTGTCTTAACTGTTGCTGTTTCTACTCAGGAGGCAGAGCCTTGCCCACCCACCTTCAGGTCCCTGTAGACCACGTTCTGCTCCGAGTGAAGGTAGTCCAGAGCAGAGACGATCTCCGCCCCATAGAACCGCGCCCGCTCCTCCGAAAAAACCCGGTCCCGGGACAAGTGGAAGAAGAGCTGGAGAGAGCGGGGGGAGGAGCCAGGGTTAAAGGTCATCTAGAGGTGTTCTCCAAGAAATTATCTGTAGTTTGCTGTGCAAATGATATTGTATGTATAAATGGAGACAAAAATGAATTTATTTTACGTGGTTTGGAAAAAAAGCCAATCACCATCTGAAAAATAAACCCCCGGGAGAGTCTGAAGTTGAGAATGGCAGTGGCTGATAAAAGCTTGGCATATCACATACTTTTAAAACAGGGACAGGGTGTTGGCAGAGCCAGAATGGCTGACAGTTTACACGGCTCACCTCCCCTCCATTCGCGTACTCCATGACGAAGCACAAGCGGTCATGAGTCTGGAAGGAATACTTCAAACCCTGGCAGAGGGAAAGAGACCTTTCGTGTCACCAAAGAGAGAAGGAGCAGACAATGAACCAACTAACGGTCTTGTTAACTATACAATGGGATTCATTTCATAATGGCAAATGAGCAAATCAACCTTTAAAAGACAGGTGGATACCTATGTATTTTTTATTATAATTATATATATAACTATTCTGGTGTGTTATCTTTCTATTGCACTTCTACAGTCTATATTATTGGTGCCTCTATATCATTCTCTACTATTGCTCATATCTATATCTTTATTCTGCCCTATCAGAAACTCAATAAAAAGTATAATACTGTATCACACAGAGATCTAACCAACTCATGTGATATAGTATTCAGCTGAGAATAACAGAAAGACTTCACAATACTTTAAAAACATAATACTCTTCACTTCAGCAGAGGACATTGGGCTTACTGGCACTGCATCTCGTGGTACAGCTGTCAAATGAGTTCCCTTATCATGACTACTGTAGAGACTGGGTGCGTAATGCTGGTCCATTTAGGAAAACCATCTGAAGATGTTTGTATTGAGAGCAGCCTCGTGAGGCTTCAGTCCGGCTGGGGAAGGGTCCACTTCAGTAACAGTGAGGCCTAGTTTGTGGTTTATTCTCACCGTCAGGAATGGGTGCTTGGAGTTCTTTAGCACTCTGTTTTCGGTGAGCGTGTGGGCAACTTCATCCTGAGAGAATCCACAAACGGGAACCTCATGAGTCACCCACAATGCACAGCAAAGGGGAAAAAACCAGTATAAAACAATCCACAACACACTCTGTCATTCATTCACTGCAGGGGGTGCTACTCACTTTCGCCACTATCACTTCCTTTTTCAGGATCTTCATGGCGTAGTATCGGCCCGTGGCCTTCTCCTTCACCAGGATGACCTTCCCAAAAGTGCCTTTTCCCAGGAGTTTGAGGTATTCAAAGTCGTGCATAGTCTGGGTGAGGAGAGGGGGGCAGGGGTGAAAGGGGGGGGGGGGGGGGGGGCGAGATCAGGTTACTGCTATGGATTCACGCAAAAGATGTGCAAAAGAAGCCCTGTGCAGCTCGATGCGCCGTGACCACCTCCAAATATTTTTTAAGTCTGCAACCAAATCCTCCAGCTGCTGACTGGGCAATTCCCCACTACCTCGGTCATCATTAGCCTATACTTCACTTCTTAACCTTTGACCCCTTGGAGTTGAACAAATGTGGAATGCAGTTATGGTAGTGCTCTGGGGACCCTTGTGTCCCCACAATAGAACACACATGTGCCTGATTTCGGACAGAGAGAGGTGGAAAGGAAACGTAATCCAACCCCTCAGCTGGTCAGTGTGTCTTGGCATGGGGGGGGGGGGGGGGGGGGGGGGCTGGGAGGATATTGGGCAACATTGGGGCTGGGAAGGGGGGTGGTGAAGGACAGTGGGGAGGGGTACGCACCACTTTGAGTCGGGGTTTGGTCAGGGACATGTCCCTATCTTTTTCATCCTTGTCTTCTGTTGTCTGCTGTTTCTCCTGTACGCTCTCCGCCACAGCCTGGATGGCTTTGGTCCATTCTTCCCTGAGTAGAGAGGGAGAGCAAAAGAGAGGAGAGAGAGTGAGAGAGATTAAAACCTTTTGACAGTACCACAGCCTATAACAGGGATAGTTATCTCTGGTGCTTGAGAGTGTCAGCGTGTGTGTGTCTGTGTGTGTGTGTGTGTGTGTGTGTGTGTGTGTGTGTGCACCAACGGTGCAAGATTCTGCCTTGGTGAAAGGACAGAGGGGCGTGGTCACCTCTCCTCGGGCGTTTCCACGTGGAAGGTTCGCTCGATCACAGTGGTCCACTGGAGGCAGCGGATGATGAAGGTGTTGGGCTTCGGCCTCTCCGTCTTCATCAGCTGGCATTCTGGCCAATCAGAGGGAGGGGGGAGGAGACGGGATCATCATCACCATCACTCATCCCCACTGTCACCACGGTGCAACCAGGACCACTGCAAACCCTTCTGACACTGGAGAGGTCGCCGCCCAGAGCTACTTAGTGGGCTTGAACACTTTCTGCTACGTTAGCACTTAATATCTGCATCACTTTGAACAAATTGCCCATCTCGGTTGTCAGCATTATGTTAACACATTCCTCACCAGGGTCAGACATCCGCCTCTGCTAAAGCAGTCCCTACTGGTCTCTCATACTCAAAGCTCCAACCTGTTATAAGGGGTCGTCCTTCAAAGCCCATGAAATGGACCATGTATCTGGATATTTCTGAGGGCCTGTTGTTGTCACAGTTCATTGTTCTTCTTTGTGGACAGATCCAACTTCCTGAGCCGAACTTCCCCTCTGCCTTCCATTTTATAAAGGCTTGTATAACCTGAGACTTTCTGGCATGTTAGATAAAAGATATTCAGGTTGGATCAGGTGGAAACTGAAACCCACCTCCCGATGCTGACTGGCCACAATGGCTTTCCTCAATACATGCAACAGCACAGTTCAGTTCACTGTTCAGTGGAGACCTCAGATGTGGAGGTCTCCTATAACTCAGGAGTTTCAGGTGCCAAATGAAAAGTGCTACCACTTGGTTTAGAATATAATATGCAGTCAATCTGTTTCGTTCAATCTCATGTGCACCAGCCTTCTGTGGGTGTTCAATCCTGACAGCCTCTCTGTCAGGATTGCAATTATGTCTAGGGGTGTAAACCTCTTGCTTAACATTGATATGACACAATATCAGCACTTAAGAAAAGATAAAAAAGACATATCAGAATATATATTTTATATATATATATATATATATATATATATATATATATATATATATATACACATATACACATATACATATATATATATATATATATATATATGTCCTTATATAAAGAATTCACTCAGATACAACACATTTTGATAAAATATGATTCAACATAACCTCAAAATGATTCTGTACTTTTAAGCAAATGTAGGGTATTAGTTAATTATACGCCAGTGAAATGACACTCAATGTTCCAACATGACTATTAATGTTGGACGCTCTCAAGTTTCATGCAAATGACTGGGTTGATATGAATGAAAGTAAATGAATAGACCAGTGGAAGTGGAAGTGATGGATCGTTACAACCCTGAGGCATCTGGTACCCTGAGGGAAGGGGTGCGAGGGGGGACGGGGAGGTGGACTCACGCGCAACGGAGAAGTTATTCAGCGGGGTCTCCAGCTGGTCCACGTCCTGCGGCCGCTCCTTGTACCCGATGAAGCTCCCATCGCTTTTCAGCAGGAAGTACCTCGGCCTCCAGGTCTTGATGTACTCTCCTGCGGGCCAAGGATTGAGTGGGATTAGGACGCGTGGCTCATATTAGACCTCTGGGCTCATAGCCCAGGGGTTGCGGGTTCCATACCTAAACAAGGGCACCATATTATGCCCTTGCAGAAGGTACTTAACTTGACCTGCTTCCAGAATATATGGCTATAAAAAAGGAAACTAAAAGTGTTACTTCTGCAAGACACCATGAATGAAAAGTACATTACCTGCTAATAAAATAAACAGTGTCATGTGATATTGCATGACACACATTTCAAATTGTAGCCCTTTCTTTTCCTACACATTCAAAGGCAATGCACACCGTCAATGCATTCACAATGGCAGCAATTGCCACACTGCATCAGATCGTCAAACGAGCTGTTCTGAGCTGGGCCTGTGGTTTAGGCCATGAGCAATGAAGGATTTTTACCTTACTACCTTACCAGGGTAAGATACTAAGTACTAAGCAATGTTGGGTAGTTGTATAGCAGGAAGAAAGTCACATGGCAATGGTTAGGATAACACTGAAAACAGCATAGGCTTTTTTTTTTTTTTAAACCCAGTGAAGATGCCATCACTGGTGTGTTGGCCCTGCTAGACATGAGGTTAAAGTGGCAGAGATTTAAGCAATTTAAGGCACAAGGTCCATGACTGTTTTTCCGCTTCAGACACTAGCATGATGGGGAGGAGTTTGTGATTCATTCCCACCCTGCTGAATTCCAAAAAGGGATCTATCCCCTACGCATTAATCCTTTCTGACGAAGCAATAACACCAACGCATTTACAAAATACAACAGAACTACTGGGTGTGTCAAGATACACCCTACTGGATGATCTCGAAATACAACAAGCGGCTACTGTACTTTTTAGAAAGGTATGAGCTCATTCTGAAGGAGGCCTGGCTATTCAGATATGAGCGGTGTGATTTACTTTTAACTGCAGAGGTAGGATGCAAACCTCTTGTAGCCATTGCAATCTGTCCTTGATTGGCTGGTTTCCTGTGACCCAGTATTTCTGGGCAACTACCAAGCTAATCCAGGCCCCGCTCCTCACTTCCTGTTTCTCAGAAGTAAAAGCCACCCAATTACGAGCGCGGCTGCCTCCGAGGTTATAGGGCTGAAAGGCCACAATCTGTTTAGGCGAGAGTGAATCATTTCTCCTCACCGACTCGCCTTTCGAGAAGACATGCGTGAACACCTAGTCCCGGTCTTTGCTCGGAAACCCCTGAGGACAAGCCTTTGTTTCTTTTTTCGTCTTTGGGGCTTAACGGGAGTCATTCCATCACATGTGTCACATGACTCCTGTTTCAGCGGGTCAGAGGCGGCGAAGCCCCTCTGACAAAACCTGGTGAAAACTGAAGGGGGAAAAGTGCATTAGGCTGTCGCCCCACTTTGGTGATGGTAAAATGACAGCTCGTGAGACGTGAGACACGAGGAGAAAGGGCTCATGCGGAGCAGGACCTTGACCTGCTTCAGAAGGACATGAAAGGAGCCCCCTCTGGGGGAAGCAGTACCGTGGCTTCATGTCAGTTACTAACATTGAAATCATCTGAGTGGGAGGCAGAGAAATCGCAAAACATCAGATTCACTTTGACTGGCAAATTGCTCGGCGAGCTAAATAGGCTCCCGAAAAGCAGCGCTCAGCATATTCTTGATTAAAATTACGGCAGGAGCACGGCTGTCTCAATAAGCGGAGATGGGAAAGTCTGCAGATAAGCGCAGCCTGTCTCGCTGCAGAAGCAGTGGGCGAAGCTCTGAAGGTTCCTACGGCTGCCACAGATCTGTGTAAGTTTCACTGCCGCGTGCCTGCTCCTTACCGAAAGCCACTCCCCGTTTCTCAACCGTTCGAGGGCTCGCATCACTCCAGTGCGAGGCTGCCCATTTTAATAATCGCATTTTCGGTCCAGGACAGTCGATTAACTTAGTGGCCCCAATTCCATCCAATTCCTTGTTCTCAGAAATCCTGCAACCCGTCCATGCGCCGGCTGTGTGCCTTTGCGTCAGAGGCGCGCTTCCCCTGAAACGAGCTACCACGTTAATTAAAAAAAAACTGCCGTGCTGCGGGGAACGGATCAGAGCGGAGGAGTGTGTGTGTGCTTGTGTGATTGTGTGTGTTTGTGTGCATGTGCGTGTGCATGTGTGTGTGTGTGTGTGTGTGTGTGTGTGTGTGTGTGTGTGTGTGTGCGGGAAGGGGGTCAGCCCCAGGTTGCCAATCTTTCATCCCCTTCTCGTCTCCCACAGCCTTTCACTCAGAGAGGGCTCTTTCATAAGAGCTTGCATCTACCTCCCTGTGTGCTGGCTGCTACTGTTAGTAGCTGTTAGATACTGCAGGTATTTCCTTTCCATTCTGTGTAATATCGGCCGGCAAATAAAAAAGGCTCAAACGGAGGCTGACAAAGTTGGTCAGATGGTCAGTTCTTTGCATGCAGGTGCAAATGACAGACGCAGACATATCTCCAGCCACCTGCTGAGCTGTGCTATAGTGCAGCATTCTAACCAAGCCACCCTACAGTGTGGGAGTCTAGCTGAGCTTTGCTACGATTCATCATTCAAACAGAGCTATGCTAGTCAATATTCTAACAGAGCCTGCTACAGGGTACTGCACTCTATTACAGTACAAGCTAACATTACAGAACATTACAGTAAACATTTTAACTGAGCTACAGTTCAACATTCTGAGCGACCCTACAGTGCAGGGCTCTAACTGAGCTAAACTCATGTGGCACTCTGGCCAAGCCAAGCTACAGTGTGGCAGACGGCTTTCGCGGCATAGCATTGCTAATCCAGTGACCCACACCTAGGTGTAGAAACGCAGACTTGCGCATGCTGACCCTGCCCAGTCTGGGCAGTCTCTGCATGGACACACGTCTGACCTCATCCTTCTCCTTTTTACGGTTCCTTCCTCCTTCTTTACTCTAATCAGTTCTACTTTTTTACATTCACCGCTTCCTCCTCGGTGTCTGTCAGCCAGCAGCTATGGCACTCCTGCCTCCATCCTGTCTAATGATCGCAGCCAAGCAGAGGCTTGGCCAGTGCTCCAATGGGAGACCCCACTGGGAAAAACAGATTGCGGCTAGAGATCGTGTTGGTGGACCATTAGGGGGCAGTTTTCTGGTTGTGATCTGTGGTTATTAACTTAAGATCTTGCTGCATTTATTTGCTTCCATGCTGCTTTTGGCATGGTCCAAATTCAGCTCACTACATCTAGTCATGTTACCGTGCCACATGTTAACAGGCCGGAATGTCCCCAATGCTCTATATCAGCTTATGTGTGATGAAATGCTCACCTGGTGCAAAACATCAGTCGTACATCACCCAGCCAGAGTTTAGATATTCACCAACCCCCCCACACCCCTGACAGCACCACAACCCAAATCTTTCCCAAAGCTTGCCTGAGTTTCAAGGGCGGGTTGAAACTACAACTGTCTAATTAGACAAGTATCGAGAGCTAAAATTTAACTGACAGAGAGGTCGCTTTGCTGTGACCATAACCGCCCCCCCACCCCCCAAATCAATGATTCCTTCATGTAGATCCCCGCAAGGATTTAAATAATTGCACACTTACGAGACTCTCAATCACCCACTATGAAAGTCAGTGTAGACCTACCACCAATGTTAGGCACGTTCAGAGAAATGAGCCAACGCCTTTTATTGGAATACTGTCTGTGACTTACACCCTAACGATACTATATTTAACAGCAGGCTTGAAAACGTACGGCGCGTGGCACTTTGAAACAGTCCGCCGCTGGGTGTGTTTACAGCCACTACTCAGAAAGAGCACTGCTTCTGATAATCAACAGGCGCATTCTACAAAACAGGAAGCAACACACCAGACGGCCTGACCAAGCAGCAGATAACATCAAAAACAAAACTCCACTTTAAGCGCCTGCGTTCGGTAGCTGACTCATCTGTGCAGTCCAAAATCAAACAAGAAAAAAAAAGAAAAAAGATTAGATGAGATCGCCTGATGGTCTCTGACATTTTCGAGTAGGCATTTCTTGAAAATAACTGACCTTATTTGTTTTGACGCAAACTGAAATCGCCAAATGCATTGGTTTCCTCGAGAGATGGCCTTACCCTGTAAGGCCGGGGGCCGGGATGTGTGATAGCAGAGGAACAAATGAAAGGACAGAGTGTAAAAGTAGAAGCAAGGGCGGAGGGAGGGAGCGAGTGATGGAGAAAGAGGGACGGAGAGTCCACCCTCTTTCCCCAAACACTTACCGAGTATGCTCATGTGTGTACATGTGTGTGATGCTGGGACACGGGACAGGAAACAGACAGACAGAGGACGAGTCAGAAGTGAGAGGGAGTTAAAAAGAGCGGGACCTCAGGAGACACGGTAATGGAGAAACTGAGGGCCTCCTTCTCCTATAACCCCGTGGAGTATTGGACACGGGGATTTCTGATACTTTCCTCTTACAAAATGCGGTAGAAATACATTCTTTGAAATACCGCATATGGAAAGGAGTATCTGAATTCAGGAACGTGTTTGACAATGCATTCAGAATGTACCTGAGTGTAACTGAACATTCTGCAAGGAACATTCGAAAACATTTCTGAAAAGGTTTATGAGAGTATTGGACTGGTCGGTTTGCTACCCAGCAAGCCATAGGTCGGCAGGGAATATCCCTTACCTATACAGCACTGAGATAGATCCAGCAAGCATGAGTAATTCTGTACTGCACTGCATATTTTCTCTTAGTCACTTTCATTGCAAAGCCGTGTTCACGTGTATCACTTCCAAAACAGCGTTTCAAAGAGATTCGCCTGATTGAGCAGAAACTGCAAATAGCACCATGTCCAAATTATATTAAATTAAATTATATTACTATAATAAATATTTGCTACTCCTTCTGAACTCCAAAAATTCTTTTGAAGCAATTTTAACATAACTGATATGCATATCCAAAGTTAGGTTTATTTGCATTTTACTCAAGTTAGCCACAGGCTACATTTCATTGATAGCCCAGCACAGGTGCAAAGACTCCATACAGAACTATACATAATAATACAAAATAATAATTAGAAAAGTTTTTTGAGAAGGCATCTGTGAAACATTTATGAGATTTGTACGCAAGCACAACGCACATAAAAATGTCCTCTCAAATACTCGAAAAACACCTGCATTTCACCACGGCTGGCCAGGAGCAGATTTATATGGCAAACGCCAGACTGGACTTGAGATGCACGCTTATCAAAGTGGAGGAGAATGAGCTTCAAAGCCGCCGCCGAAAAGCAAGCTGATTCAGCTGCGCTTCATCCCGCAGTTTCGGCCAAACTGTCCAGCTCCTCTCGAGGCAGCGCTTGAGCCACCGTCTACGGAGAGCCCACCCGCGCGAACAAACAGGCGCCAAACAAACGCAAACAAACACGCGCCGCGGTAGCCACCGTCGCTGTGAGTCGCCTCGGTGCTGCGCTTGATCTGAGACGAGATCACACAGATTTACATTTATTCATTTAGCAGACGCTTTTATCCAAAGCGACTTACATAGGTTACAGTTCTTTACAATGTTGTCCATTTATACAGCTGCATATTTACTGAGGCAATTGTGGTTTAAGTACCTTGCCCAAGGGTACAGCAGCAGTGTCCCATCGAACCGGCAACCTTTCGGTTACGAGTCCTGCTCCTTAACCACTATGCTACACTGACAACAGCGCCCTACCCAGTATTCAAACCCATAACCTTCTGGTAAGTTCTGTAACAGCCTGTAATTCTGTAATACCTCCCCCTGTTTTCCGCTGAAACCAGATGTAGCAAGACAGTAAACATGTCGAAAAGATACGCTGGCAGAGTGGCAGCTATTAAGAGGATGTGGTTTCATAGGAACTGTCTGGTTTTAAATTCAGAATCAATTTCCCTCTTTACTCAGGGTTTGTGTTTCTGACACCCCCCCCCCCCCCCCCCCCCTTTCCCCTCCCATTCAAAGTGACAAAGTGAAGTGAAGTTCAAAGTGGCCTTTCGCCAGCCCGGCTCTCCCTGCCCACCGCATGTGGTCATGTGTTTTGGACTGTGTACAGCTAAAGGGGTGGGCCATATACCATTTGTGGAATAGCTTGTCAGGGGGAAGGAATAGCTTGTTGCACCATCGCCATCATCTTGGTGGCCATTCTGATATTCTGTGATGGCACCATGGAGGCACAGAAGCACCATGGTGGAACAGAAGCGCAGTCTTAATTTCATTATATTGCTTACAGTAGCTTAGCAATTGCCCTTACCCACAGTGACTTACATATCATACGATGTCATGTTATCCAGTTGTACGGCTGGCATTTCAGGTTAAGTAGCTTGTCCCATGGTACAACAGCAGAACCCCTCTGGGGAATCAAACTGGGAACGTTTTTGGGTTCCGAGTCCTGTTCTTTACCTTTTACAGCTCTACAGACCCTTTAGCCTAAGAAATGTGCTGTATTTACACAACTACAAGAGAGCCCATTCCGAAATGTGCTGTGCTCATGTAATCATGCTTGTCAAACAGCCTACCAAGATGGGTTCTGAAAAGCTTTGAAGTACATTGACACTTATATTGTACATGCTGCTCTGAATCAATTTCCCTCTCCGTACCCATGACGAAATTACTTGTATTTTTTCAGCTACCTTAAAAGACAATCGGAAATCACTGTGAAATTCATTGTGCTCATAAAAATGCCTGTCTTATAAGGGTTAACATTTTAAGAATTTAAAATTTTAAATTATGAAGAAAATCTTGATATTCATTTTTTTTTTTTGAGTGGGTCTGATTTCACATCGAACGATCCCATGTCTTAAAACATCTCCCCCATACTTCCTCATCCTGTTGACTCAGCTATCTATGGCACCGAAAAAAACTGATTTAGAGGAAAAGGCTTACGGTACATTTTCATCAGAGAGATTAAGAGCACAACTGAACCACGGTGCATGGTACAGGGGATTTCTTCACGCTAACAGAGCTGGTCTCAATGAAACTTCTAACCTCAAACTGCTCCCAACTCCATCTGATATGAGTACACAGGGTACACCGGTCATGCCGGGTTCGAGGCTTTGCAAGAACTCTGCAAGAACACAACGCTCAAGTCCCTGAATGAGCTGTACATCCTGTAAACTTTATCGATCGAAAGAAATAGAACCTCATTTTCCGCAAAATTTAGGCTCCTTTGGTGTGATGGACTTTGGGTTAACAGATAGAAAAAAATGAACAAGGGAGCACTCTCAAAGAATCAGCTTCACTTAAAAAAGCCCAACTGAGCAATTAAATAAAAATTACTTTTTTTTTATAGCGAGTTAAAAAAGGTTCCTGAGAAAAGGTCTTATTCTTTTCAGCAGGTGGCTTTTTTTGAGACCTTTTTGGTTGTTCTAAATCCTCTGAACTGTGACTGACAAGTCCACTTTATCACACATGTGACAAGGAATTTTTGCTCATTTTTCAAATCAGTGCAGCTACAATTAGTAACCACCTGCTTGCCCAGTGGAAATACCACGCCTCTGTGCAAACTCAAATGTAAATTTCCAACGCGACCAAACTGAACCATCCTGAGGTTTATGAAAGCAGTTTCCCCACGGATGATGTCAGCGCCACAAAAGCTGCCCAATCCTGTGTGTCCAAAATAAAAGGCGGGGAGCCGTGCCGACCGGTGTAAACTCAAAAGCCGTGCTGCATTCCAGGTCTTTCTCAGCCCAGACGGCTTACCGACCGTGTCTGTCTGCATAGCTGAACTCGCTTGACCCCCCCCACCCCCCTCCCCCCCCAGTGTTCTGCCGCGCCCGCGGGACACTGTTTTGGGATGCGCCACGGCACTTCGCTCCCCTGTCTGTCCGCCAAAGTGGCCGCCCTCAAACTCACCGGGTTTCTGCACGTCGGCAGACCGCACCTTCTCTTCTCCGTCCTAGAATTTTAACCCTCTTCCTGTACTGTGTGTTTGGGATCCGAGGCTGAGGAGGGACAGAATCGAGGGCCGTTCCAA
This sequence comes from Megalops cyprinoides, assembly GCF_013368585.1. NCBI lineage: Eukaryota > Metazoa > Chordata > Actinopteri > Elopiformes > Megalopidae > Megalops > Megalops cyprinoides. The sequence continues at coordinate 25,695,310 of NC_050599.1, read as the reverse complement.
GCCGAAAGGCATTCAAAGAACGCCACCTGGAGCAAGAATGCAGGAGTGTCCTCAAAAGCTTTACCACCTCTGTAATCAGCCTCTAGCCTTGTGCCTATTCAATCAGTGACCATTTTGGGGAGTGCACCTGCAGAAAAGGAGTGCTGTACAGTAGAAGGCCCCCCCGTTTCTAGATGTTGCTGGTCATTCTGTTCCGAAAACCGTCTGTTCTCCATCTGGAGATAACCATGGCAACGGCGCAGACACACAGCTCGACAAGCGACGGTTAGGCAGCAGTGAAGGGCGCGGCTCTTTCTGTTTATGGAACGCCTTGGGGGGGTCAAAGGTGAAGCAGGTGCTGGCTGAAAACAAACAGGCCTAGCACCAGGCAGCACTAAAGCACCAGACTGGAGAGAGGGTGCCAAACTTTGCTCCTAGAGGGCCGACGTACAGCCCTGTAAATTTTTCCAGCTCTCTTCAAGTGACTTATGGTCTCAGAGCTGGCAGGACTGAAGTGGTTAATTAAGGCAGCAATTAGCAGAGTGGAGTGCTTAATAAGTGCCCGGGGCAGGGGGGAATCTCCTAGACTGTGGCCCACTTGTAACAGGACACTGAGGCTCTGCAATATGAGATGCTATTCAGACCACTGTTCAACTTGTTCAGCGACTATACAACAAGAGAAACCTGACATGGACCCCACGTGCAAATACCACACCTACAGAGCAAGGCATACAGCATTTTGTTGAGACACCAGTGCCCATTCTGACAGATTCAAGCCAATGTTTTCTCCGCAGTAATCTTTAGCAGTTACAATCATTACCAATTATGTGAAGAAGTACACAACTAACAATTAAACTGCTGAAAAACTGCTGCTCTCAAAGAAATTATTTGGTACTCTCTTGAACCCGCTTGGAACCCACTTGGACCTTTCTTGAACCCGCTTGGAAGTCTGTATGGGGGCGTTATCACCTTTAATATGGGAACACCTTGAAGAAACAATGTGTATGCCATAGGGTGCACCTGGTCACCTAAAATGCCTTCAAATTCCTTGGCCGTAATTCTACCGAGCAGAGCAGTAATCGAACCCAATGACCCCCATGAGATGGCTGCCCATAACATAACAGATCCAGCACCATGTTTTAACAATTGGGAACTGGCAATGTAGGTTGCAGGCTTCCTCTGGCTTTCTCCAAACATACACCCATCCAGATGTAGGAAAAACAGTCAAAGACATAAGACCACATTATTTTTTTCCACTGCTCAGAGGTCCAGATTTTGTGCTCATTACACCAGGTTATATGTTGGATGCACATTGGTCTTGGTTACAAGTGGTTTCCTAATGGCAGCCCTATCATAAATATCAGCTTTATGAAGCTCATGACATACAGTATTTGTTGAGACTGGGTCACTGAGGTGCAGACTGAGTTCTGCAGTAATTTTTATGCCACTTTTTTGTGGTTTTTAGCGACTACCCAGTTAAGTGTCTGTCTATGCCTGTCAGTGAGCTTTGACTTGAGACCACTGTTCCTCTTTTGTGACTCAGTTTTACCTCCTTCTCAGTATGCCATCATGACTTTTCAACATTGTTCCCCGACACATTGATTTTGCAGTTTATGTGACTAACATACCTGAAGTTCAGACACCAACTATCTAACCTGCTATAAAATTTTAGATATCTGTAGTTACTTTGAATCTTAAATATTCATTACTGTTCATTAAGTACATTACTGTTGAGTTTAAAATGCCTTTCATAGCAGAAACCTATTGGTAAATAATATTTACATTTTTTGAGACAACCTTTTAATTGCAATTTAGTTACTTCTAAGCATGCGTCCTTTTTCATTTGTTGTTTCCATTATTTTGTCTGACCCCCGTACAGAGCAAATGGAATTACAGTCCATAGTTTAGCAAATCAACCAGCAGGGACTACTTATGTCAACACACACAAAGAGCGGAATATTCAAACCCTCAGGATTCTAGTCTTGGCTTTGTGTGGTTCAACTTCTCTGGAAGCTTAGAGGCTCTGAAAGAAGCAACAATGCAAATTGGTCATGGTTTGTACACTGAGGTCAATGTCTACCTCAAGTGACAATGTGGCATGCGCCTGATACTTGCAAGAAGACATAGTGGCATACGCCTGATACTTTGCAAGAAGACATTTTCACAGTCACAAACAGGACATTGCCAGCTCAATTTCGTGGTGCAGAGAGATCTGTATGATTGTGAGCACAGTACACATAAATAAAGCATTCTATATGTATGATTGCAACATGAGGTAGACATTCAGTGCTGTTCTAAACGGGATGACTGGTAGGGGTACAGGAGGAACTGAGGTCGGCAAGCATCCCAGTTGACAGCGCTCATTGGTTTGTTGCGTCTAGACTCACTGAGCCGTCCTTTATCCCGTCTCTCTACTGGTAGAGCGGCTGATGGCATAGCAGTGCAATGAGACTGAATGACGTTGCTCTAACGTAATCTTTTTTAACTCCCCCCCAATGCATACTCTAATCCTTTCAGCCTGTAAATAAAATGCTTATGGACGGTTACAGGGGAAAACGTCGCGCAGGAAGTCCACGGCCATTCGCTGGACGGCGCGGCGTTGCGGCGGACTCCCCCCTGCACGGGGGGCACGTGGCGCATTTTGAGCGGCGCTTTCGCGCGGTAGCACGCGTTGCACTCGCTGACCTCGATGTGTTTGTAACGCGGCGACCTCGAATGCCCCCGCGTTAAAGGGACATGGCGAAAACTGAAGCCTCCCCTTCCTCTGCGCTGATGCGTATCTCTACCTGAGTTCCGCAGGCAGAGGACGCAGCGCGAGGCTGCCAGGAGAACTGCTGAAGCCCACAACCCACAAGGAACAAAAGAGGTTTGCTACCGCCTTTCAGCTGAAATGGAGAGATCACGAAAACATCCGTCATCAGCAGAAGGTACACGTATCAAGTAAGAACAGAAGGCCAGTCTGACAGACCGGAACGGCAGACGGAACCTCCTAAGTGCTGTCACGAGAGGCTCTGTCTTCAGTGATTTCCTTGATTTCAAAGAATGAAAAATGTGTGTAATGTTAAAAGGCAACATATCCTTATCCATATCAGAATTTCCTTTTCCCAATGGTGAAGCCCCAATTAATAACCATCGCTGTGAGGGCTGTGTTGAGTTAAAGCTCCATTTAAGGAAAGCATTACCTGAAAACCTCTCTTTGAATAACATTTCCTGCCTCCTTATCTGTGAGAGTAGAGTTCACAGTAGATTTCAGTGCCGCTTGATGAAGGAGACACAAGGCGGAGGTACAAGGTCAGCCTCTACACAGACCTTTCAGAAGATTTCTAAACTTCTGTACTTGTACCCAACCATTTGGTTCAAATCCCATGTCAGACACAACCTCTACCCCACCTGCTTCAGAAAATATCCACCTGCAGATACCGTGTAAAAGGTAAGGTGGATAAGGGACGCCTGCTGATTACACATACCATAATAAGGTAACTTTGTGGTGTTAAGGTAGTGGCATGCTGCTCACCTCGTTTGTGAAGCCATCCCTCCTTCACGATCAGCACCTCGCTCATGGCGGCCCGTGGGGGCAGTCCGTCCGCGGAATCCGAAAACTGAGGAGACGGCGCTCTGGTCTCTTCACTCTGACCGGGTCAAGAACTGGGAGCCCTCTTCCCACAGGTTAACGACTGCTACCCAAGACAAGGGTTGGGAAGGAGGAGGAAAAAAAAAAACAGGTAAAGATTAACCCCACCAACAGGTGAAACATTGGCCCTCACCCCCATCCAAACATTAACCACACATCCGTTAGGAGGGCCTCGCACAGAAACCCCGCGGATCCCCCAGTGCTGTTGAGTACAAGAATGAAGCAGTCTGTTCTCACTGGTTCTGCTGTCATACCAAGGGGCATTTTGCAGCAGACTCTATCTCAAACCAGACTGTCCTGAAAAACTGAACAGTTAGTCCCTGACCCCTCGAAATAACCCCCTGGAAATATCTAACAACAAGAGTACTGCATTGATACACACACATCACACATTCAGCAGTAACTGAAATTCTAACACTGCTGAAAGTTTACTATGGACAAAAGTCATTGCAGAATATTGAATATGTGCTGCCAGTGTGTAAAGTGGCGGATAGAATACCTGCCATCCTAATCTGGCCCTTTTACGAGGCAAAGTTCACACAGGCCGTATGTTGGGGGGGGGGGGGCATTCTGTTTCTTATGCGTAACATAGTGCCTTCTTACTGTAAAAGAGCTGAAACTTCATGGAAAGCAGCTTCCTCTATTTTTAGGGAATGTGTGGCCACAGTGGTTACCATGCTGTTCCTTAAAGCCATCAAGGTCTAAAATGTAAATTTCACATGAATACTTGCCCTTAAGAGCACAGAAGGGCTACAAGCAGCAGAGAGACCAGTGCTTTCCCTTGCATTCTCCAGGCATGCTGCATCACCAAGCCCGAGACCACAGTTTCTGAAAAGAACGAACTCTAGAATCAAAGCGTGCGCGCCTGCTTATCAGATCCCCTTGTCAGAGGTGCTGCACCGAGCATGAAGCTTTACTCATCCATCCATCGGATTACAAGGCTGGGCTCTCAACCACTGTGCTGTGCTGCCTCCACAAAAGGTTTGCAGCCACCTTTGAACGTGCTAAAAGCTTAATATCCCAATTTACGGGTGTGACTAATGTGAGAGTCATTCTTGAGATTCACTGAGCCTGCAAGGGGGAAAAAAAACAGAACAAAACACACCAACCAATGGAAAGGTCTGGATAAAAGGGTTGATGGAGATGGAGGTTTCTGGGACCTATCTTCCCGCAGCTCGTGACGCGTGGGAGATACGCCTGTTCATTAGCAGCGAGGATACGTGGAACGTCAGCTAATTCGGTTTGTCCAAAAGAGCCCCATCCCTTAGCCTCTTATCCCATTGTTTACATTTTCAATGGGCTCTTTTCTCATTACCGACACCCGGGGGCATAAACAGGAAGCACGGTGGCTGGCCAGGCTATTGCCAGGTACTGAATTAGTCACATATCAAACAGCCCAGGGCTTAATATGTCTCCCATTCAACCGGACATAAAAAGCGGCTTTCATACAATTCGTTCTGTCAGTCACATCACAGTCAATTATCGAGTAAGAGGATTTCAGCGAAAGTGCTGCATAGGGTTATGTCAGCAAGGCCAGGGGGAAAATATTGACAAGTTCTCTTTTTTTTTTTAATGGGAGTAATGCCAATTTGGACTAGCTCCAGATGGCATGATCTTTTTTTTTATGTATCCTTTCCATGGCACCATAAACACAAATTATGAGAAGCTATGATTGACAATTACATTTCTCTCCTCTCTACTGGTGTCTGTGAGAAGCAAAAAAACACTGCCACCCCATTGAAGGTGTGAAGAGTTTGACCAGATGTGGAACACAGTCTTCAGATGGTGCTTCTGCCATTTCCTTCCTGTACTCAAAGCCTCAAACGGGGAGCAAATAAAATGTGGATGTGGTAAAATGCTAAAGGAACACTAGGAACAGGTAAATCAGAGCCACAATGACTAAGCCATGTGACACCAGTAATGTAGTATACTTCTCCATAATCTCGTGCTAGGACATACATACACACCATAATTATATAACTGACTGTCTTTCCCTGAGTACATGCATATGATACCTACACATACAAATCCACATATGCACATATACGTAGCCAAATATGCATATTTGTATGTATGCTTGCATTCACACATACACCCTAACATTCTAACACAACTAAGCATAACTGCTTGTGTGTCCACATACAAATATGATGCCGCATCAGCTTCCAATGTAATCAGCCACAAAGAGCATGCTGACACAACTTTATAGACATCTCCACTCTTCCAGCAACAATAAACCTCCAGGTTTTCCCTCCTACTTTTTCAGTTACAGGCTGCTCTCCCTCCTGCAGTTGTACTTGAAAGCTGGCACACTGAGGTACCAGCCAATGCAAATCCTTGGTAAAAATGAGGCACATGTCCATTCTAGATATTCATGTGCATGCTATATTTTATATGATCATCATTACATGATTAAGATGGCTAACAGGCCTGTTTGCTGTAATGTTCAGGGAATCTGCACAGGGCTTTTGTAGGGAACGCCCCCCTCACTTGTGCGCCGCTTGCCCCACAACGGTAAGGAGCTTGCCTCACAGGAAGTCTCCCTAGACGGTGACCTCGCGACACCCTCCCCGCGGTTCCCCTGCAGTGCCTATGCCAGCAGCAGAGTGCGCACGCTGAACAGGAAGAATGCTGACGGGGCTGGAGGGAGGCAAAAGAGCCAGCGACGCTCGCTGCGATAGGACATCTTGAATCATCAAGTCTTCTTATTGGTCACGCCCACCGACATGGTGAGATTTGCAACAGCGCAGCGTACTCTCCGGTGCGACACTGCAATGCAACACTATGCAGTGTGTCAAAGAGGGAAGAGAGAGAGAGAGAGAGAGAGAGAGAGAGAGAGAATAAGGAGGAACATACAGATATATACATATATATAGATAGATATATATACATTATCTTTACGTTACATTTGATCACCATACGCTCTCATCCGTATTGACCTATATAGCCTATCATTTTTATACATTGTCCATTCATTGAGCTGGATATTTACAGAGGCAATTCTGGTTAGGTACCTCATCCAAGGGTGCAACAGCAGTGTCCCTCCTGAAATTTGAACCAGCAACCTTTGGGTTACACCGCGGTGCTGGCCCTCGATTTTCTCTTGTCACAGAGAGAGAGAGGCTGTTGCGGTGGCATCACAGAGGAAGCAGTTCAGACCGAAAGCAGCCAGGCAGGGAAACCCACTGAAGGAGAACATAGCGTTCCTGCCACTCAGACTCCCAACGCCTCGCTGCTGCAAGAGCCCCTCTCAAAACACCATCAAATGCCAGGGATTACATGTCCCCCAGCTTACGGCAAACACACACTCTCTCAGCACGCTCTCAACAACAGATAACCTCCCCAACACAGATGTAACATCTCCAGCAGAAACGCACACTCTTACACATACTCACTTCTACACAGACATATCACACAGACATAGACATCTCTTATACACACTCTCCTACACACATCCACACATACTGCTATGCAGACACCCTCCTTTACACACATGTAACGTCTCCTGCACATAGTATTACACATTCATTCACACACAGTATGGTATGGTTCACAAACACACACTTACACACCCAAGCACACACACACACACACACACACACACACATAACCACTCTCCTACTAACAGACACAAATCCTGACACTCTTCTATATACACACATACAGGCACAGAAACACTCTCTTACTCACAGACACAAATCCTGACCCTCTTCTACACACACACACACACACACAAAGGCACACACACACAGGCACACAAACACAGGCACACACACCCAGACACGCGCGCACGGCCCCCGCCTCCCCCTTGCCAAAAGCCGCTGTGGGCTTGGGAGAGAGGCTGGGAGGCAGCCAGCACTCGGCTGGCGGCGCGGGGGTGAACCCGATGCCCTCGCAGGGGGGTCACGTGGCAGCCGATGTTTGGGCTCTCACGCCGGGCGGCCACCGGCGGCGCACAGCGGGCAAACTGCCGCGGCCCAGCTACAGAGGCCTGAGGCCGGGGGGGGGGGGCAATGCCTCTCCCCACTCACCCTACTCCCATTTAACCCACCTGCAATACAGAGCAATGATAAAAGAATGACGCACAAATATAACAAAGGCTCCCGGCAGCACCTTACAAAAGTCAGGGCCAGCTTCTGAAAAAAAAGGGAAAGAGAACGTGAAGCAGGGCAGAAAAGAGGTTTTTTTTTTTTTTTAAATGTCGTCATGGAGACCAACGGTTTGGTGGTTATTAATGGGGCTCTTTCTGCGTCACTCGCTGTCCCTCAGATTGTGACAGGCAGCTATGTAGTAAGGCTGCTGGTGCTGTCACCGGGACAACAGGTTCCCCCCAGAACATGTGTCTGAGAGCAGGCCAGCATGAATGCATGGGTGGGGTCCATATGAAATAGAGGCAGTGGAAACAGACAGCCAATGCTCGGCCACTGGCAAGTAGCCCTTTAGAAACAAGGGCCCCTGGTGATCGCCAGCAATACTGCACGAGCACCCGTAACTCATATAGGAGAGCAAAGGGGCCACCTGTTTTGTGTATCCGCGTTCTAGGGCTACCGATCACAGCCAGCTTCAGCGGACGTGATAATCGCCACGTCCCTCTGTGGCGCGCCCGTCTCCTCCGCTCCTTCATGCCGGGCTGTGGTGCGACGCTATGTTTGGAGACTTCCGTTCCAGTCCGGGCCAGGCTCTGGGCCATCCGCGAACCGTCCGCTGAGCGGCGTCACCGAGGCTGGGCTTCAATGGGCCTGAGCCAAAGCCTCCAGGCAGAGGTTTGCCCGTAAATGCTGATCTAGGACCAGTTTTGCTGTCTTGCTAGAAACAGCTATGGCTAGACTTGTGATTGGGGAATATGGTCCTAGATCATCACTTTCAGGCAGCTGCTGTCTTGTGTGCGCCGAGTGAGGGCATGCGGGGAAGGAGCTCTTGATCAGAGCGTCACGGGTTTAAGTCCCTAGTGGATTTTCTCTCAGAAAAGGCTGAGAGAAGTGTCTTCACTTTCGCAAAAAAAAAAAAAAAACAATAGTCAAATCTACTGCTTGCACAAGAGCATCTTCACTTCCTGCTCAACCTGGGTTCAAACCTCCAATGGCCCATTTTTTCCCCTCATAGCTCTAAAATAAGAGAATAACCTGGTGTAATCCAGTAAAAATCCCATGTGATGAGACTGGATGAGAGCACTGGCCTAATGCTATAGGCCTAATCAAATCTGAACTCACCATTTTGGTGACACATATATTCCAAGCCCTGGGTGCCACTTCAATAGCAACATAGAGAGCAGACAAATAAAATTACATTGCTGAATGGGGAATTACTGCTACACAGCAACTGCCAATTTATTTTGCAAATGTATATTTAAAAAAAAAAACCCATCCTTCTCCATTCTCAATTCCTTCAGGGGTAAGACAAACACAGTGTTTTGCAAAATTGAAAAATTCCCCTTAAAAACGTCTCTTAAAGGAATAAAAAAAAGACTAACAGGAACTAACACCCTCTACTGACAAGGCATTGTACATAGTGACAACCGTGCTATTAGAGCTGAAGCAGACATTGTTCTTATTCAGAGATTGTGCACTAAGTTAATGTCAGTTGTAATCAAACACAAGCAGAAACTGCCTGGTCGATCCTATGAATCCAAACGACTTCGGACAGCAGGGTTCGGTTGAGCACCGTTCCTAATTACAGCTTTTTTAGCCTGTTTGTTTTAATGTTGAGTTTCTTAGCAACCGCCATCCCCTCGGTTTCACATGGACCACCATGCAGAAGAAGCCGCATTTTTGAGTCCAACATGAAAAATGAGGGGGTGGGTGAGGGGTGTTTTCAGGTTTTGTTTGCAATTGCTAGGTTCTTCTGGGTATTTTGAGTTAGTCTCCTCGCCTTTTAAACTGCGATTCTGCCTGGTTACTTAAAGGAGCACTCCAGTCAAAGTCTGTGACATTTGGAAATTGTATTTTGGAAAAAAGCCCCACTCTGAGCTAACTGTGCTTTGACAGCATTGGTCTCAAAGGTAATATTTCTTATACCTCACATATATATCAAATTATTGGTTGTGACTACAGTGCTACATTAACTCCATCCATTCTTGATGATGGAGATGTCGGAAGGTTTTCCATCACAGAAGGATCAGTGAGCGTATGACAGATACTTTAACAAACACACTTACCCTCTCCTGTTTCCATGTCTAAAGCTGTGCCATATAGCTGTCCTTTTCACATGTTAAGGTCTTATTTAAAATAATTTATTTTACAAATATAGTGGTAATTACCCAAGCACAGTCATGAGCTGGGAAGTCATTAAAGCCTTTCCAGACAGACACTGTTCAGCCTTGTGTAGATGTTGGGTCAACTACTTAAAGAGCCTGAATGTTGACTGACACCCTTTGTGCTCCCTGACTCTGTAGCCTTACGCAGAATTGAGAGGACAGTGTGGCAACTGACTATTCCTCACAGCGACCGCGGAGGGAAAACAAAGCAGGGCTGTGACAGGCAGGCCCGAGGGTGACGTTCAAGGAGCGGTCACATGATGCGAGCCGAGGGGTCAGAGTGAGGATCTTCCTCCCCGATCGCGGGATAACGCTTCCCAACAACGTCGCGCCGCCGCAGACAATGAGCCCGACTGTGCCACGGCCCGTTTCAAACATCATCCTTTTGGATTCTCATGTGTGGCTATGGTGTGTTAAAGGTAAGGGGGTGGGAGGTTAACGAGGCTCTCTGGATCCCACCCCAAGTGATGGGAAATGGTCATCACGACCATTACCTTTCCAACGCGATGAGAAAGGTCAGCCCCCCCCCCTCCACCTCTCAAATCACAAAACGTCAAGGCTGGGAAAAAAAAAAAAAAAAAACACTTTGAGAAAGTGTCTTACCACCACGGAAATGAAGCTGCAATAAACCTGACATCAGCTTGTGACAGAGCTAACTTGCGACTCTCTAACCTGGGACACCCCAACTTGGGAGCCCTTCCCCCCCAAACTCCCTGAAACGAACATGCTTCATTCCCTAGAAACAACAGACAATACACCCCAAAAAAGGTGGTGGAGGACCTTTTCATTGTGTCCCAAGATAGGGGGCACCACTGACAACACGACTACAAAACTGTTCTGCAAGGCGTTGGCACAAGGTGGTAAAATTTCGTCTGTGGATGCCACTCCATAAGAAGCTCATTCTGCATAAAAATCAGACACACGCAAGCATGATCGCCTCATATCTAAGCATCAGGTCTCACATTTCTACTGCGGCTGTAATCCTTGAGGCAGAAATTTCACGGGTGCGTGTTAGATGTTTTACGATATAATTCTTTGAAGTGGTCAACCTTTGCTGCACTTCATGGGGGATAAATGATTTGGAGAGACCACCACATTAATTACTCGTGACTCAAAAAAAGACCTCAAATGTGAGCGCAAAAGTTTGCCTCTGTGCTTATCTCCACAGTTGGAATGCACGTACCCCGCGTTCATGAAAAAAACCTTCCGGAGTCATGCTAAAGGGGGCCTTTACATGCTAATGTCCACCTCCTCAGTTGGGATTCCCTTTTTCTCTCTCTTTAATGAGTAAAGAGGGAGAGCAATTCTGTGGGGTTAAAAATACAGCGGCTGTAACTTCACTATTGGAGATCTGATCTCTCATCTCCCTTGTTGCCAAAGTTGTGTGATGTAAATAATAGACAGCGTAGTGTTCACTGTCCTTGAGCTTAGCACTAATGCTGATGGGACAATAACTGGAGACACCTTCTCTAACTATTTAGGTTATACTTAACCTGTTTTTAAAGAGGTACCATAAACTGACTCAAAATGCCTCTGTGTGTACCCCAGCAACCTTGTACAATTTAGACCTTATACCAGCATTGTGGTTGTAACACCCATTATTTCAAAATTATGGAACCAGCCACTTTGTTGTTGGACCACCTCTGTTCAGAAACAATGGAGTACTCACAGACCTATGAGTACTATACCGGACAATATTTTATTGCCTGATGTGGCTTTTGAAGTCCTGCACAGTGTGGCATCCTTCTATCTATCTATCCTTCATCTAGGAAATCTCACATTGTATAACCCACAACTTAAATAAATTAACCTTCTATCATAGACACAGAAGAGAAATCCTGCACTCAACTAGTGTGAGCACGGAAAGACAAAACAGAGATGTGCTGTTTTAGTTTTGACCTGTTTGATTGTTTAAGGTCTGTTTATTATATTGCTCGCATCAATGGTTATGTTGCCAGTGTATTTTAATAAAGCATTAACACTCACTAAATATTTGCTCTTACTGTGCTATCTGAATCAGTCGAGATAGCCATGCCTTTAATCAGCTAACAGTGTTTAAAAAAACGGCAAACAACGCCTAAACCGTTCCAAAAATAATAATAATAATAATAAACTACAGGTTTAAGATTATTGTAAGGGTTCTGTCTCGGAATAAAATAAGAGTATTTCGTGTATGGAAGACGTACTAGTCTCACTAGCCCTATCGATACAGTGTTCTTCATGATTTTCTCCGAAGCCATCGTGACATGTCGCACAACTAAATGTTTCTGTTATCAAATTAAATCGTAGGCTACCACTACAACAACGGCAACTAAAAATCTACCACAGAAAAATGCTGAAACGTAATGATTAGTTGCTCTTCCTCGAACAAAAACAGTTACTGTGTAGAGAGTACCCAATACTGACAGCCTAACGTTTTATCAAATGGTACAGCTTTTAAATAGGTTGTATTTCAAAATTAAGATCAAAAATCAAAATATGAAACTGGTTACAACTGTTTCAAGCTAAGCAGCAATGTGAACAACTTGCTGGCTTTCTACCTCGTCAATGGTATCCTCTTGCTGTCTAAAATAGCCATTTCCTCTGCCAGTCAGATTGTATTCGCGTCCCTTGGATGTTTTGCTTCTTTATTCTCAGACTCTCAGAGTTAAGGGGAAAAAACATCTTGATCGAAACTGTGTTCAAGCTCGAAAGCTCAAATTCATCACTCAGTCCTGCTGCACCAAAGTCGTCAACATATTGATGCGCACGGAAAAGATATGTATCTAAACGGCCTGGTAATGTGTCTCCTACCAAGTACTTTGTGATCTGTTTAAAGTAGCAACTGCAGAGAAGTTTGCTGTTACATTCGAAGGAGTCAAGCTAGCCAACGATTTATCGAGACTAACTGAAACGTAATCTGTTAAGGAAAATTGTGAAAACGGAGATAAGCATTTACGGCCTCGGGGGGTTCTGGCAGCACGGTGCACGATACAATAAAAACAACAAAATGATCACGGAAAGTGTTTAATAATCCCTTGCTAAGATAAACTGTACAGGTATCCGTAGAGCAAACTTTGCCTGCTTAACTAACTCCACCATGGAATAACAAAATAGAATGAAACAAACTGCGCTTGGGTGTGTTTCGATATTCACTTTTTGGCGTATTTTGCTTGTTTTAGTGGGTTCTCGGCCTACCAAAGGCAGCTGGCTGAAGATAGCTGCATCCCATCGACTATAATGGGACCTACCTTCGCGATATCTGCAGTCGGGCACCGACAAAACATGAGAAGCCAAGTGCAAGTCTTTACCTGGACGAATGTCTCAGAAGTGACTCCGGGTCATTGTTATGGAAGCCCGCTGCGACTTATTAGGCTGTTGTGTCCTTCAGTATTCCCGGTAAATTGCTTCTCGTTTACTCTCTGATTCTCTTGCCTTTCTTCCACTATATCTCCCAAGCCTTCTGTCCGTACCGCTCCTGTGTCACAGAGCTTCCTCCCGGGTCTTAAGCCCGACGTGTTCAGAGATTTTCTACCTGATTTGCACCCATGTCGAGCACAGCGTAGAATGCTGTATCTTGAATGAACTTACTCGAACCGCTTAGATTCTCAAAACATGACAGCACAGCAAATGGCATATCCCAGTGATTCATATCTGATCATTTTACTGAGTACTAAGGGGGCTTTTCGCATTCAGGTCGATAAACAAGATGTCCAGATCTGATTCACTCCGACTAGAATTTTCTCAAAGGTGATGTTGAGAGGTAAACAAGATGTTGTACACGTGGTCACTGATTTTCTGCGTAAGGTATTTCGTGTGTGTGGCCATCCTCAACCTCATCCAGCGCTGGTAGGTTCAAAAGTGTAGTTCAAAAGGTTTGCTTTGCTTACAAATAAAGACACTGAAAACTCAAAACGTTGCTTTGCATTGTGTATACTGAAATTTGTGCATTTTTTTCAGGAGTACTGTGTGAATTAATGTAGCACGTCATCAAATATTTAAGAAAATATTTAAATTACATTTTTACCCTTCAGAAAAACATGAGATTTTCATATGTGTGGCTGTGTTTAAGATCGTGGATATTTATATGCGCATATATGTATTCATGTATGTTGTTTGTGTGTGTGTGTGTGTGTATGTGAGCAGTGAGTGAGTGAGTGTACGTGTGTGTGTGAGAGAAAGTGTATGTGTATGTGAGTGAGCATGTCTGTGTGACAGAGTGTGACTGTGTGTGTGTTTGTGACAGAGTGTGACTGTGTGTGTGTGTGTGTGTGAGAGAGAGAGAGAGAGAGAGAGAGAGGGAGTGTGTGTGTGTACTTGTGTGTGTGGGAGGGTGCACAGGCTCTTTCACTTTCAGTTTCGCTCCTCAGTCAAAAATTCTTTGAAAAAGAGCTGCGGTGATCACTTTGGCTGAGAAGCTGTTTTTTTTTCTACAATGAGAGGAAATCCCCTGGTACAGCCGTGTCCAGTAAACAACAAGACAGGGCAGCAGACGCTGGAGGACAGAAAGTTGCTACTCCGCCCCCACAAAGCGAGTAAAAGTGAAAAAACACAAGGCCGCGCTGAGTAAAATTGAGGAGTTATTAATGGAAGACAAGCTTTTTCAGGGCAAGCTGCAATGCCACTGGGGCCAGCCAGCCTCTTTCTGTGTTGATCTGGGTTAGGTGCCTCTTCATCCAGCAATTTCATGTAAACCTCACCATGCTGTTGACCTTTGAGATAAAGCTAAAAAATCACTGGTCAGACCTTATTGCCTCCTCCCCATGGCTGAGCAACAACTGTGGTGGCAACGCAATGTTTTAACAAAGCGCAACTTCCCTTTAAAACCCTCTGACCTTTACAGTACCGTGGAAACATTTGTGTTCTCCTTCTTCTTTGTAGCCGAAACCAATCGGTGTCAGCTTTTCTCGATCATCCTGGATATCGATTCTTCCTGCATTGTTGCCACATCGTTCGATCGAGACTCATATTTTGGTCATCTGAAGCTGAGTTCTTTCTAATTACTAAAACACAGGGCCATCACATTGAAGTGGGTCCCAGGACAGTGCTGAATATTTTTGAGATTCCTAAAATGAAAGCTCTCTGGGCAATCAAGAGATGCTCAAATTAGACACCAAACTGTGTCAACACCATTGTATTGGGCTCAGCCATGTTCATGTTCAACACCTCTTATCACTACAGTTATTGGCAGGCCTTTCTTCTTGAATAAGCACATACTACAACTCCCCAGCCCCATCCCCTTAGTGTTTATACCATTTTTTGACTTTTCCATTGTTATAACCACACTTTAATTAGGCTGGATTGCATGATGCTGAAGGTGTTCTGAACGTACCAATATTAATCACTTGTTCTGACATCTCCAGAGGAATCCTCTAGGGGGAGCCCGAATGCGACTGCTAACGGATGATTGTCTTTGTGTTCACTGTCAACATCGTTCTTCAGTGATTTTTAGCTCTCAGCAAATTGCCGTTAATTCCACCCAGAATCTATGATGGTGTAAAATTCTAGAACAGTCCTTTCCCTTCACTACTGCAATATCAGTTTTAAAGTTACAAAAAACGCTGTAAGTAAAATCTAGAGACCATTTCAACCACAAGCTATCAATACAAAACCTTTGATGCTTTGCTCTCTTTTTTGTTTTGAATACCCTACCTATTCAGATGAAAATGTGATAAAACCAGAGACAAAGTCATGCAGCACTGCATATCATTTAATTTTCTTGGGAGACATATTCTGTGATAGCTCTCTGGGGATCCAACAAGCATACTAGCAGCACCTGTAAAATTTTACCTGAGAAAAAATGGTACCTTAGGGCAATACTATCTGATTCAAATATGCAATCACTAAGATTGTAGGCTTTTGTGAAATACCAGGTCTATGCTTGGATCACATGGGGTTTGGGCAAGGGTTGAGATTAATAAAATATGATTTTCATTGAGATATATGTAGTGTTATTTTCCTCTGAATGTTCAAAAATTATTCACCTGCTGGACCCAAACCAGCTAGCAGTTCAGTGCATAATCCTTGATTTACAGTCTCTGATGTAGCTTCCTAGTGTTCTAGAATCCAAGCATGGCTCCACCACAGATATACAATTAAATCTGACAAAGTGCTGGGATGGCTGCTAAGGTCCTTGCATTAAGTACATTACATTACACTGCTTTAAAAGAGAAGGACCTTTCTGGTCTCTCTCTTTCTGTGATTTTATTGATGAATGCAGGGAGAAGTGATGTTCTCTCTAGCACGCTGTAGTATTCACTGGGGCCCATTCAACTATTGGCTCAGAAATAATAAGGGAAACAATTTAACAATTTCCCGATCACACCAGCACCAATGTGACATTGTCAGACTGACAGCTTCACATCAGGATGCTTTCTCTGAAATCTGGTAAATAAGATGCATTGAAATCATCCGCACATGTACATGACAGTAGACATGTAACAATACATTGATTTGAATTGATACATCCGTACAAAAGCAACAGCACAGCTATATTGATGTTGCATTGTGAGAATCAATCCATACCATTGATTTTTTTCATGTATGTCTTTTTACTCATGGTAATGCAACAATTTGGAGGACTAGAGTAATCTTTAAACTTTGATAGTCATTATAGATGAACTAATGCTTCTATACATTTTTTAAAGCATAGAATAATTTAAAAGGTCATGCCGAATCATACTGTATTGAACTGTAACATATCAAATTGTATCATCTCATATTGAAATGAATTCTTAGATATACTCTGATAAATCACATTCTCACTGGTCCACTCTGGCCACCCACATCAAATAACAGTAAGGAAGGAGTAAAAAAAAAGGGAAATTGTTTTGTTGGACATGTTTATAAATGCTTGGAATGGCCAAGACCATGCCTTTCAGGCTAGATACAGGTAGAATCTGTCTGCTCTGAAGCCTTCAAGTTCATGGGGTTTTGTGCTCATCTAGAAATAGAACAATCCTTCCTGGAAGATTCTCTCTGGTCATGGATTGAAAGATTATTTCAGGAAACTCTTCTGGAAAAGATTTGCATCCTGCTACACTGATAACTGATACTCCCCATTTGCTTATCAGTTCCTATTCAACCAGGAAATCTACAGTGGTTACAACTCATTGTGCAAATTTTCTAACCCAGTTTTACATTTTCCTATTGTTACATCTTCATGTATTTGTTTAGCACAAGAGAGGGGAAGCATCCTGTTACAGGGTAAAGCGGCATTGCCTCATCTGTGATTTTGTAACCCTCGGGTTCAGAGCTCTAACCATCACACCGCACTTTTGCTTGTGTGTCATAGTGGGAGTTAGCTGTGCGAGAAGTCCCGCATTTCACATGCAATCACTCATGCGATACACCCACCTTCGGCACGCGCTCAGCTGAAACGGGCTTTGTACCGCAGTCTGGGGCTGACAATTCCCCCAGCCTGTGCAGAACTGGTGGGCCCGTGGGTTGGCGGTGAGGGAGGGGGGTGGCTGAGGGGGACCGTGTTTACAGCGAAGGTGGGGAATCACGCTCCCTCGGTGGCTGACTCAATGAAAAAGCCCCACCTCTGAGCAAATTTAAAACCACCTGTCTCTAGAGAGAGATTCCCCCCAATCCACCCCCCACCACAATTCCCAAAAGCACATGCTCTTTCACCCGCTCCCCTTTACTGAACAACAGCACGGCTCTCATAAGGGAACGGTGTCTTCTTGTAAAAGCATGTGCGTAACAAGCCCTCTGTGTGTTCTCTCTTTTTTGTTTGCCTTCGTTAAATCCCTGCACTCCAACCCCGCAGAGGTCAGATTTCCCACACAGGCAAAGAGGAGTTTCTAGCTCTGATTAATGAGAAACTAACGGAGGCCCAAACGATGCGCCCCTAGGCGTCTGTGATGCTGCCTACTGTTTTCCCATCAGCTCCGTCCCTGCCGGGAAGAGAGAGGAGAAAAGATGAGGCAGGCAGGTGACAGGTGACAGGCCGTGCTGCGTTTGGTGGCTGTTTGTATTTGTATAGCTCTCCTTTGTATCATTACAGATCCCCAGGCACTTGGGATTGGCCTGTGAGGACATTAAACCCTGAGAGAGTGCTTGCAAAGCATTTCTATGGTTGCGCCCCAGTACTTCAGAGATGAGTCCTCACGTCCCTTCCTCGATTCCATGGTGATGCCCATCGAGGAGATGAGGAAGAGGCATGAGAAGAAAATAAGGAGGCACCATAATTTGGTGGGGGAAATGGAATGTCCTTGTTCTGTTACACCTCATTGATTTCATATATTTAGGAGGAATCCCTTCTCTGTTCAGGGCAGTTTTTTGTTTTTGTTTCTTCTGTTTCTTCTTAACATGGAGTATGTGGTTAATTTGACTATTTTGCTAGCAAAATGTTTTGTCCATGTAATGGAATATTATAAAAAAGCCAATATAGATTATACAGAAATCCAATATAAATATAGATGTAAATGTAGGTCTTTTCAGGAAGACTTAAAATATTACATCACCTCTTTATGAACAATTCAGTGAAAAATCCGTAGGCCGCACACAACTGCTGTGAAAATATGATTTATTTGTATTGTGATTAGTCATTGTGCTCTTGCTGCTTATATGCTGCATATATATTTTTGTAGTTCTTTAGTGACTGTTGATATTATCACAACAGTTTTAAAAATACATAGAATATGACATGATATGCCATATTCTAGAAGATGATATGATATGTGGCAGTTTATGTCACAGATTATTGAAAAACTCTTCTTTATTACTTTGAGTCTCCTATGGTATTGGAGTCACCTTTAAGGTGGTGGCCAGTTGATTTTGAGGTCATGCAGGATGCAGGGATGTAGGAATCAAGGAAAGGATACACTTTAGCACTGTTGGGATGCAGCCAATGTCTGCTCTGGGAGCCACATTTACGTAATGTGTGCCTGCTGTGTCCTTTAAATATGCAAAACAACCTTCAGTGCTGAAGCTGAAAATTGGGGTTCATCACCTGTGAAAAATCCATACCCACATATGAAGTGATACAGGAATGTGTATTAGGTTATGGCATTAGTTTAGAATAATACTTGTAGCACCTTCTCTTTCTTTCTCTCTCTCTCTCTCTCACTCACTCACACACACACACACACACACAAACACACATACACACACGTCTTACTTGAGGAAGAAAGGGTTTTCAAAACAAGAAGTGGTCAGAGGACTGCAGAAAGGTGCTGGGTGCCAGTGAGTCTGCAAAAACAAACAAAAGACGCTGCCCCACTGGCAGTTTAACACCTTGCAAGGCGGCCTGACGTCCCTCTGGTTTCATGCAGTGTGCAGGAACCCCCTGTCTGGAGTGTGTTAGGCTTGGCATGGCTCAGGAGAGGTGAGGCAGCGAAGCTCACCACAAACAAAGAGCCTGGATAAAGATATCAGGGCAGGAGCTGTCAGTACCATAAACTGTCAGATTAACATTTGTGTGCAGGATTTCAATACTTGTGAATGTCCCTAAAATATATATGAATAGTTTTTTTTTGTAAATTACAGTATCACCTGAAAGATTGGTTGGAATGAAAGAGTACCCAAGGGCATTGTCTACCCTCAGTTTATGGTGTGGTGGTCAAATGTTTCTAATAAGGGCATAACTAAAAATTTTGCAGAGAGTTTCACTATAATGGGTTGATAGTGCCTAAAAACAGCAACAATTATATCGTCTGAACAAATCCTTTTAAGCAATTCTGCTTAATTAATTTATACCCTCCCACATCCTCCCCAGGCTCTTATCAAAATTACACAGGTTTACAGCATAGCCTTGGCAGATACTGATTTATTATTTCACAACCATTATACATGCCTCAGTAAATGATGAGGTCATCAGGACTGACTGCATAGGCAGGGCCCACACACCAGCACAAGAAGGGAGTTTGATGAACACGATAAAACTGGCTCGTTGGTTACCAGCTTGAGGTTACAGCCAATCAAAATCAAAAGAGCAAGCAAGTGGGCGATATCCTGTGCAATATCATTCCTTAGGCTTATTCCAAGAAAGCCCTGTCCATGACCTTTGTTCCACACTTACAGGCGCAATCCACAGTCTTCGGTTCAAAGAAGACAGGGTCTATTCTTTTGTTTTTGAGAGCTACAGTGTAATCGGACTTCCCATATGTATCGATAAATCAACAGATCCCCTGTAGCCTGAATTTTACAGGTACAAGACCTGCTTTCACAAAGTTGCCCAGATGTCTTACAGTGGAAGGCTTGCTTGCTATTAATGTCTCAAATCCTAACTGACCTTAAGAACAATCAACCCCCACCTTCACCTCTTTTTGTGAAAAACCTTTCCTTTATTTATTGAAGCAACACATAGTTGTAGGGCCACAGATTATCTGTGGTGCCCTGGCCTGAGGAATAGAGGAATGAGACCCTGTCAAATGATGAGGATGTCTCTACCCCCAGGGAGCTATCTCTACTGTAGGCTAGAAAAAAAAAACAAAAGTACAATGCCTAAGGCACCTTTGTGTCTGCAAACATGAGAGGATCAGTGGTTATGCACAGAGATGACCCCAGAGAGAAAGTGTGAAGAGGAGGGGAAAGGGAGATTGGCAGCACATAATCGAAAAGACAGAGGCAGCAGCAGAGATGAGCAGGCATTGTTTACCGGTTAGAGTGCACACAGTTTGCGTCGGCATGTTTTGGCAGATATTTTTACCACAGAAGCACTGATGAGATTTTATACCTAACCTGAGCCTGGAAGAGGAGACCACGATTACTGGTGTCGGGTTACGTTCCTCAGCAGACAAACTGCATAGAAGGCTGGTGGGGGTGGGGATTGGCAGGCAGGTGAGGGACACAGAATGGAAACACCTTTACAGGAACAGGAAGAAACTCTAAAAATGCTGGAAGGGCAGGTTCCAGGCTGACCTTAGATCAGCCAGTGACCACTGCCTCACAGTATATCAATGACCTAGGACAGAAAGACCCTTTGCTGACAGCACCTTGGTGGGTGACACATTTAACTACTGCTCACTATCAGTTATTTGCTCCTTGCTCCATGTATATTTAAGCACTTTGTCTACTATAGGCGACTAGAAAGAAATGGAAATCTAACATAAACAGTCAAACCACGCATTAAATATTCACATTTCGATAGCATTCGACTTCGTACTTAATATTTCATGTCTAAGAAGTGAGACGAGGTGTGGAAATTCTTTTCGCTGGTTGTTCGGTACCTCGTACATTTGAAATAAAAGACAGATAAGCGTGTTGTTCGTAACACAGAAGGAACTGAACACTTTCAGCCATAGTGTGAAGTTATGCGATAACGTAGGCAGGGTTCGAATTACGGGTGGAATTGGGGGGGGGGGATCCCCAATTCCACCCGTAATTCGAACCCTGAACGTAGGCACAACATCTACTCCGACAGAGGCTATCGCGATAACCTGACTGACAGACGTACTTCAAGACGCTTGCCAGCGGCTGGGAACGAACCTCGGCATAGAACGGCAGGAAACCGGAACATCTGGTTATGCATCATGAAAGGTCGAAAGGACAGTTTAGCCAAAAACAGCAGCTGGCAGGACTTCGAAAACGCTCTTCTCGGCTCGTCAGAAACATATGTAAGTGCGACACAGGGATTCTGTGACCGAAATTTAGTTAGGCTACTGAATTCCCAAAGCCGGTGCAGCCAGGAGGCTGTGCTCTCGCGGTCCAACCACAGCATAACCGCGTTTTTAGCAAAAACGGCATTGAATGAGCACATTGTTCAAACTGTTTAATATGATATCTAATGCCTACAGACATTGGGTGTTAATCATTTGCCTATCGTTACGACTGTGCAGACGTTGATTGATAATAATTTCATTTCTTCGATGACAGCCAATGTCTGAATAAATCGCTGCCCCGGTTTTACAGGATGAAAGTGGCCGGTACAAAATAGTGTACTCAAGGTCAGTGGAATTATGCAGTTGGTTGCAGGAGGCGTCTGCTGTGGCACGATGGGACTTCGCAAATACTTGCGCTGTAGTTTCACATGTCTCTAAAGGAGCTCATGGAACTTTAAAAGAAATAAGCTGCAGGTCCGCTGTTGTGCTTGATTTGGAGCAACATATGGCACAAGAGCACAGCTGGAGGTAGCGTTACCGCTGCGGTGATGTCACAGCAGCTGACTCCACAGCTTGCAGTGTAATTAGCAAACAGATCACTCCGGTTTACTCCCCCCCCCCCCCCCCCCCCCTTCAACTCCTGTCCTCTACTCGCCGGACTGGTGTGAGCATTCGCAAGTCTGCTTTTGAGCTCCGCGCGTGACAATGTACGGTCTCGCAGGAACGTAAATGCGAAATAGAAGAAAACCGAACGGTCGCATATATCCTCTTTGTGGGAAGCGCAAAAACCAGCGATCAACGAATCAGGCTGCTCTATCTATCCAGGAGGAAAGGTAATTCTTTCGTAAGTTGCACTGACATGTACACGGTCATGATGTTTGGCTGATCGGTAGGCTATTTATTGTGGGTAGACTTGTGATCGTGCAGAAGTTGCAACAGTTTTAGCTAAACATTTTTCAAGTCAGTTTAGTTGGCCGTCTGTACACGAGGAAGTTCTTTGGTCTGTTTGAGGAACTTTAATTTTGACGAAGCATTGTTTTTAAATGCATTGCTCACTAGTAGCCTACGTAGTCTACAGGTTGGACGCCATACAGGTAAAGCACTGCTTTATCTGGGTGCAACAAAGTGAACTTTAAATTTATTTAAGCTCATCTACAATGTAGCTCGCTTGCTTATTCACATGCTGTATTCAGATTTTTTATTTTCGTACAATAGCCTATGCAAAGCTGATCACAAAACGTCGTCAGACGACTTTTAATAATATTTCATACGTGTATGCACTGTGTTTTATTTTTTATTAAATCCAGATTTGTTGGTGGTTAGTAGTTGCTAGCGCAATGCGCGTTGCCAGGTCACGCCGAAGCTCGCCTTTTGTTCGTTGTATATCCAGTTTTTCCTGTTTTGATCAGGTTATGACAGAAGCATGGAGTTCCCGGACCACAGCCGGCAGTTGCTGCAGCGTCTGAGACAGCAGCGTCACCAAGGTTTCCTTTGTGACTGCACCGTTGTTGTCGGAGAGGCGCGATTCAAAGCGCACAGAGCGGTGCTGGCCTCGTGCAGCGTGTTCTTCCACCTCTTCTATAGGGACCGGCTGGAGGAAAGGGACGTTGTATGCCTCGACAGTGACATTGTGACAGCCACCGCTTTCGGTCTGCTGCTCGAGTTTATGTACGAGGGAAAGCTGGAACTCGGCGGTCTGCCGGTGAAGGACGTCCTGGCTGCCGCCGGTTACCTTCATATGTACGAAATTGTCCGAGTGTGCGAAGGCAAGATGAGCGATAAGGAGCGGGTTACGCTGGAGGGAGGGGTCAGTGGGGGGACAGCGCTGGGCTGTATGGAAGTGGAACGCTGTGACAGTGAACTGCATGGCAAGCAGCTGTCGCCTTCTGCACAGCAGCAGTCGAGGACAACTCCAGTAGATGAGCTTGACACAGACAACCAGCAAATTGGGCCAGCTGTTGGTGATTGTGAAAGGTCTGGATCAAACAGGCAGAAGGCAAATGGTCACCTCTGTGGGTCCAGAGACTTAAGTGTTGAGCCTGAACTAGTGGAGGTTTCAGAGACTTTCGTCCAATCCACCAGAGAAACAAAAGCTGATCTTGTTGGTCCCGTGTCCCCACCGCACCGGTGGTCCCAGGCTTTGGATGACACGAACGGCGCTCTGGATCTGTCTCTCAAGCGCCTGTCTGGCAGGGACCGCTTGCCCCCCTCTCGGCCTTCGAGACAGCTGGCCTTTTACAGACAACAGCGGGTCGCCAATCTGGTCGTTAAGGACGAGCAAGGCTTGCTGTCAGAGCTGGGGGATGGAGAGCCGACGGGCCAGGAGAGCCGGCGCTTTGGAACAGGTGCCAGGACCCAGGCTGCCCTGTTGCTGGGCAACAAAAGCCCCGCCTCCACCCTGCACCCTCAGGAGGAGGAGCAAATGGAAGGAGAGGGGGAGATGGAGGAGGGGAATGCGGGGCAGCTGGAGGGCAGCAAGGATCCAGAGGAGGAGGTGGACGAGGATATAGTCTCTATAAACACCTCCACTCCTGGAGGGGTGAACCCTCCCCGTGGACGGCGCCCACGCCAGCCCCGCCTCTGCCCGTGCCCTCTCTGTGGTGGGGTGTTCCCCAGTCCCCACACGCTCCAGCTGCACCTCAGCACACACTTCCTGGTGAGGGAGGGGCCGTCCGGCAGGCTGCCCCGGGGCGGGGGCCCTGCACCCACCTGCCCGCAGTGTGGCAAGAGCTTCTCCTGCCTGTATACCCTAAAGAGGCATGAGCGCACGCACTCAGGCGAGAAGCCCTACGCCTGCGGCCAGTGTGGCAAGGGCTTCCAGTACTCACACAACCTGACGCGCCACGCCCTGGTGCACACGCGCGAGAAGCCGCATGCCTGCAGGTGGTGCGAACGCCGCTTCACCCAGTCCGGCGACCTCTACCGCCACGTCCGCAAGTTCCACTGCGACCTTGCTGAGACGCTCGCCGTCGATTGATTGGGGAGGTGGCGGTCCTAGGGCGGCAGTGTAGTCCCAGAGGGTCGAAGTCTGTTCTGTCTCAGGTCCTCACTTAACTGAAGATATTTGGACCGGAAATCAGCTCACCTGCAGCTGCCGGTGTAGAGCAGCCACTAATTAAAAAAGAGCAGGAGTTTGGCCCTTGCATACAAGAATTGCCCATACCTGATTTACCGTGTTTTGTGTGTGTGTGTGTGTGTGTGTCTGTGGGTACAGGCACTTTAACTTTTCGTGTGTGTGTGTGTGTGTATATTTGTATGTATATATATATATATATATATATATATATATATATATATATATATATATATATATATATATATATATTTTGTATACACATTAACATTCAGGTGTTACATTCAGGTTACCTATTTCTCAGGTATCACAAGAGTCAGTAATGCCTAGGGATTTTGGCCTAAAATGCAACAGCCTATAACCTAAGATACCATAAGCAATATCTTCGGTTTACAGATACCACCCACGGTCTTTAGTGGGGCATACAGCCAGTGGGAGTGTTGTATGCCCCCCTACAGAGATATTTTAAATGAGACCTATCATTTATCATTCTGAGGCATGGGTGTGTGGGAAAAACTCAACCTCATGAATCATTTTGAAATCAACCTCATGAATCATTTTGTAATCAACCTCATGAATCATTGCAAAATTTTCCTGTGCCTTCATGTGTCTGTAAACTGCTAATTTCAATTGAAATGGCACTGAAATGAAACACCTTGTTTTATTTCAACTTTTCCTGAGAAAACTTGCATTGTTCATTGGTAGATGTATTGTTGCAATATCAGGAGCTGGAGAGTGAGAAGGCTAATTTTGTCCACGTTATTGAGTTACATGGATTCATTCCTCTGTATGAATGAAAGGAGATGGCTCCAAAATGTAATTCAATCAGGCTGATTTCATCAGACTAAATGTTTGAGGAACACTTTAAACATAATGTTGATTTTTTTTTGTCTTTTTTTTGGTGGTAACATTGCAATAATTTACAATATGGACTTGGAACCACGTGAAGGTGTTGCCTTCTACCTGTTAAGAGCAAAAAGTTACCAGATTCCCCATCACATGTGGATTTTTGTTGACTGTAGTCTGTAGGGACAGGCCCAGAGGTCATCCAATTTAACTTATTTTCTCCACCTTTTCATACCTTTTGAGCACTCGGGTGTAATAAATTTTAGATGAATGTATGTCTTTTGATCTGGTTAAAAATACAATCTAGCAATTTTTCCTCATGAAAAAACCACTAATTTAGTGAATTATATTGTTATTTTCTCTTATGAGGTGAGGAGAACATTTACAAATGTTGATGAGATATTTATAATGTTCCTTGCAGCAGAAGCAATTATAATAAGTGTATTATTTTGTATTTTATACTATCTCTGAATTCAGGTCCAGATTATATCCAGCGGCACTGCAGGTTGTACTGGTGTGTGAATAATATTTATGTGTTGCCTTTTCCTAATGTAAACAAAACTATGAGTTTAGCTGTTGCTAAAATGTGTGTGAAAACATGGGAAAAAGCAACATTTGTTTGAAATTGTTTCTTAAACACTGGGCCATTCAACACTCTCAACATCTTCACTCAGCACTGCGTACTGCAACTTGCATTGTTAATGAATGTATGTATTATTTTATTTAAGAAATGATTCATTTTTCTCTTTTGACTATTACAGCTCATAACAGCTTTTATCTGGGTGGGCTAATGAACTCTAGTGTTTTTGGAGGTTTCATCACTCAGGAAGCTCAATAGCCTGTGCCAAAAACAACAGGAGGAGGATCACAGGAGCTGCAGTAGCTGCTACTGGAGTTAAGCAGTTGTACTTTTAATAGTGACTAGTCCCCATCACGGCATGGTAAGCAGTATCTATAACAGCATCCATAAATCACCCTGTGCCATGTGTTCCTTCTCTTTTTTTGAAGACCTTTTTCACATTGTGAGAATCCTCCTTGACTCAACTTTTGCACTTTTCCACAGAAAGCAAAAAAAAGGGATTTTAGTATAGGAAGAATTGTACTGTGAACAGACATGTATTTGGAGCCATCAAGCTGTACTCTTGAGTGGCTCAGCAAGCACGGTGTTTGCTTTGAGCATAGGCTGACCCATATGGACTGAGTTCAAAACTGGCCTTGTTATTTGCTAGCAGTGACCAGAAGCCCACGGTGGTGGAGCAAATTGACTTTCTTCTGCTGGTTAGAAGGGTGGGTAGGTCAGCAAAGGCTTCCTTGTCTCACCACTGTCAGACACCCTACAACTCTCCAGGCACCTGTGTGTAACTCAGAATACGTCAGTGGAGTAGTGCCTGTGCTCCAGTGAATGCCCACTCCACTGTAATACGCTGTGTGACTTGCAGTGTGAAAAATAGCTGTCAGCTGAGTGTGAGTGTATGAGAGGATTGCATTTGTCTTGCAGAGGTTGCCATGGTGAGACAAGCCTAGCGTACAGTTAGCGATTTCAGAAACAGGGTTGCATAAAGGAAAAAAAAAACTAAAAAATACATCCTTTGACATTCAGCCTGTGTAAAGCCTCTAGTGTCAGGAAAACATTTACACACTTAAGAATGTTAAGTTGCACTGTGAATATATGGGACTGTGTTATTAAACACTGAAAATAATCTCTGTCTCAGAAGAAACAAGAACTGGCAGTGGTCTTTTGGGTCTAGCTATCCCTTACACAATCCAAACTGAAAGGCTCACCCAACTGTGAGTTGTTTGTAACAATGTAGTACACAAGAGATATTTAGATATTTATTACCTTTTTATGTATGTGTCTGAGTGTGTGTGTGTGTGTGTGTGTGTGTATGTGTGTGCATGAATAAATTGGTGCTTTTTGTTCTGCTGTTCCTTTACAAAGCATCTGTTCATCCTGGTTGAATATTTCAGTTGGTCCAGTGTGCTAACTGAACTGGAACAAAGGGAAGTTGTTTGTATTTTTCTTTATATATTTATGAGAAGGAATAAAAATCTCCTTTGATCCAGCTAGTGTGTTTTGTTTAAATATGTGATTCCCCATATGACTTTATGAAGTTGGGGGGGGGGGGGGGGGGGGGGGGCATGTAAGCAGAATACAATAATGTTCATGTTCTTATACTTCTAGTTCCACAGCTTGTGCCTCAAAGACATAAAAGAGAACAAAGATGTAACATTGCGCTGGCTTATGTGTTGTTAGTTCCCCTCATCTGCCATACTATACTCTGTAATGGAATACTGAGAACAAGTCTTATAAATCAAAGCCACCACTATGTCCTGGCATTTAAAAACAGCCCTTCATAACGGTGCTAACTGAGGACTTACGGAGAGCTGGTTCAGTCTGTCCATGTTTATATGTTTTAAAGGTGCAGTTGCCGATGTAGGATTGAACTATGCAGACTAGCAAGTTTTAACATAAAAACCCAAACCAAAAACACATGCCTGAAATTTGCTTTGTGCGTGGGTCCACAGAAGAGATGACAAGTTAATTGTGACACACTGAGGTGTCGATGAAGACAGCTTCTTTACATACAAAAGCTTACTAACCTTACTAATGTACTAATACTGGAGTATTGTGTAATATTGGCACACTATACTATTGTTTAGTAATAACAAGTATTTGCTGTAATTGTTCCTTGTGCTCAATATGACTGTATTTCATAATGGATTTGTAAAATGAAAGATAATACACATCACTTGGGAAATTTCATCTGAATCTGTATATGTGGCATTTAAAGTTTGAACCCGTTTTTTAATCAGAAAGATTAATTTTGCCGAAGCGATTCAGTGTTTGTGCTGTATGGATGAAAGGGGACAGTCATCGTGTTTACACAAATGGCATTTTGGATTCCTGGCCCTTTGATTGTGTGGGCTCACCGCTTACGTTTTCAGAATGAGTATATACGCCTGTGTGTGTTTTGTCCTTATTTCATTTATGCATAAATTAAACAAAGTCGACTATTATTTCACGGGTGGAATTTTTTGTACTTTTCTGTTGTGGTTGTGGTTTGAACCCTGATACTTGCATGGCTTGCTCATCCGAAATGGACAGCATCTCTATTCAGAACGTTTATTCATTTTTCATTGAAAAATGTCTAGAGATCATTTTATTTCAGTTTGCTTTAATTTTAGTTGTGCTTTTCATTGTATTTGTTGGCCATAATGTGGATCTATTGGTAAGATATAAGGTTGAACTTAATAATATGTAGTTGGCTCAAAGGTGGAGCAACAATGTTATGTTGACTCAATGCAGCATACTGACGATACACACATACCTGTGCAGACATACCTGTGCAGACCTGATTTCAGGAATGATCTTTTAACGGTTGCTGGAAGGACAACATTAGAGCTTCTGCCGGTTCTGCTGTCAGTTCATTGCTCATCTTTTTTCTTTTCCTTAAGGATATTACCTTCAAGTGGTTCTCATTCTTCTTAGATAGCTTTCTGAGGCTTCCTATTCTGCGTATGTCATTACAGGTGATGCTTCTCCGCACTTGTCAATTATGCTTCAGATACCACAACAAAACAGTGATGTGGGCCATTGAACTAAATAACATTACATTACATTACTGTCCATTACTGTTATCCATTTATAGAGCTGGATATTTACTAAGGCCATTGTGGGTTAATTACCTTGCCCAGGGTACAACAGCAGTGTTCCAGCAGGGAACTAAAGCAGCAGCTATGTGGTTACAACACCTTGCTCCTTACGAATGCACCACACTGCTGCCTAAATGCCTTTTCCTTCTTTATGCAAGAGCTCAATTCTAGAGTGATACCTTATATCTGTATTAGAAGATGCATACATGCAAGCATTGTAATTCCTGAATGTGTGTTAAGATTTTTTTGTGTAACTGTGGGCAAGGCACTGACTGCTCTAGTTAAATTAAATGAGCATGCAATGGTAAGATTTTCTGGTTAACCAGTGGTCTACTTGTCTCAATGATAGACTTGTCTTTAAACAAACACTAAAAAAATTTGGGTTAATCATTTTCATCAAAATGTAACTTCAAGCCTTAGCTAAATACATAATTACTGAGAATTAGTTCAACAAACCTGCCTGAAGAAAGATAAATAAATTAATAAAACTGGAGGAACACACATGGAAACATAATTTAGCCTTCCTTTTTAGTGACTAGACAAAATTCTGGTGTATTTAATGCAGCTTAAAAAAAAGTTTTATTAAAACAGACCAGATATACACTCACTGAGCACTTTATTAGGAACACTATACTAATGCTGGGTAAGGCCTCCCTTTGCTCTCAAAATAGCCTCAATTCTTCGTGGCATGGATTCCACAAGATGTTGGAAACATTCCTTTGAGATTCTGGTCCATGTTGACATGATTGCATCATGCAATTTCTGCAGATTTGTCAGCTGCACATTCATGCTGCGAATCTCCCGTTTTACCACATCCCAAAGGTGTTCTATTGGATTCAGATCTGGTGACTGGGAAGGCCACTGAAGAACATTGAACTCATTGTCATGTTCATGAAGCTAGTTTGAGAGGACTTTTGCTTTGTGACATGGTGCATTATCATGCTGTGTGTAGCCATTAGAAGATGGGTAAATTGTGGCCATGAAGGGATGCACATGGTCAGCAACAACACTCAAACAGGCTGTGGCATTCAAGCGATGATTAATTGGTATTATCGGGCCCAAAGTGTGCCAAGAAAACATTCCCCACACCATTTCACCACTGCCACCAGCCTGGACTGCTGACACAAGGCAGGTTGGGTCCATGGATTCATGCTGCTGGTGCCAAATTCTGACCCTACCATCTGTGTACCTCAGCAGAAATTGAGATTTATCAGACCAGGCTACATTTTTCCAGTCTTCAACTGTCCAGTTTTGGTGAGCCTGTGCCCACTGCAGCCTCACCTTTCTGTTCTTGGCTGACAGAAGTGGAACCTGACGTGGTCTTCTACTGTTGTAGCCCATCTGCCTCAAGGTTCGACATTTTGTGCATTCTGAGATGCTTTTCTGCTCACCACAATTGTACAGAGTGGTTATCTGAGTTACTGTAGCCTTTCTGACAACTCAAACCAGTCTGGCCATTCTCTGTTGACCTCTCTCATCAAGAAGGCGTTTCTGTCCGCAGAACTGCAGCTCACTGGATGTTTTTTGTTTTTGGCACCATTGTGAGTAAACTCTAAAGACTGTTGTGTGTGAAAATCCCAGGAGATCAGTAGTTTCAGAAATACTCAAACCAGCCCATCTGACACCAACAATCATGCCACGGTCAAAATCACTGAGATCACATTTTTTCCCCATTCTGATGGTTGATGTGAACATTAACTGAAGCTCCTGACCCATATCTGCATGATTTTATGCATTGCACTGCTGCCACATGATTGGCTGATTAGATAATTGCATGAATAAGTAGGTGTACGGGTGTTCCTAATAAAGTGCTCAGTGAGTGTATTTGGAGAATGACCCTATCCTGTCCTGAACAATACGGTCCCATATCTGTCCTGCACTGTGACTGCGGCAGAACATGCCCTCTTTGGTGGCACTTCGTGCATGAATAGGCCACATGCAGCTGCAGCATGGACTGCGCTGTCATCAAACGGACACATCGTCCTCAAGGGTGAACTCATAAAATACAATTCGCTGCTGTACCTAGTATACCGTTTCTCTGTTTGATACATAATTGGCAGCATGAGAAACTTCGCAGACCCACCACCCACTTAACCAACCACCCACCCACACACACACACACACACACACACACACACACACACACACAGTGTCACACACACAAATGTGAGAAAGGACATTCTGTTGCAAAATAGTGATATAGGGGATGTTATGTCTGTTACTTTCCACTGCATAGGCTACTCTGTCAATCAAGCAGCATCTCTGGTGTTAGGCATGTTCTAAGAAGGCCGTGGTACTGTGTACCGTTGACTTCTGACTGCTCTGCCATAGAATGCTGGCGTGGGAAGTGTTGCATTTTCATTTCCCAAAAAGATGACTGATTGTCACAACTGAAAATTTCACAGGCAGGCACTTGACACTGCGTTACAGTTGCCTCTCTCTGTGTCACTCGGTCCTGGAAACACCAACACAACATGTTCTTTTGCGGTCTGATCATTTTGTTCCTCCTTTTAAATAAGTATTTATTCAAGGGTCATCACATTGAGAAGTACCAAACCCCAAGGCCAAGCAGTACAAATTAAAAAAAAACCTTAAAAGGAAATGAGAATGGTTATATAAATAGCCAACCCCAAAGAAAATCATTTTTCATGCATCTGCTTCGTAAGGACCACTTACAAGTGGTAGGCCTGGGTCGGGCTGTGCCCTTTCAGCTAAACACTTTCCCTGAGTTTGATTTCAGAAACGCTTCGCCTGTTGCCAGACAGTCTCAAAACGATTGGAACCTACACGTTACAATGCAGGCTACATGTGAAATGATGGGCTAATAGTATTTTTTGGGTAGTAGCCTAGTTGAGTTATATCTAAATGTCAAACGTAAACGCTACAGTGCTGCACCATGGCTTTTACTGCCATCTGCTGGCGAAACGGAATATACCATGCTAATTCATAATCGCTAGAAAACACCACCACTTACGGTGTTCTTGAAATTGAAACTGTTGAGCAGTTAATTAATTGGATTTAATTTCCATGTTAATGTAGAATTCTTATCAAGAATTGCTGTATCTTCAAAGTAATCTGCCATAAGTCCTAAGAAACTGCGTGTTTGAGCCAAATGTGTTCCATCATAGCTGTTCTTTGTTCAGTTTTACTGATACCTGTCAACCTTCAGTGGGCCAATATTGGCAAACTCCTGTCGAGATACCCCTGTATTTGCAAGCACAAGACCAGTACACAGTCGGTGTACCATTGGTATACATCGGCTTATCTATCAGTTGTCCAGTTATGGTCTTCTTTAACACTATGTGCATGCCATTGAGTTTGGGGGATAGTTTTGAAGTTGTTATTTAATATGTTTATCTCTAAGAGCCCACATCGAATGGTAATATTACAGATAATATATATGTATGTTACAAAATAATAACAAACAACACATTTAAAACATTGGTTTCTGATACATAGGGTCTGGTTTTCTATCAGCAGAAACGCAGCTCACAGGCGGGCAGTGGAGGGGTAGGCCTACCTAAAACTGTGTGTGTGCGATTTGTATAACCGTCGGCCTGAATGCCTCATTGCTTCGGATGTATGAGGTGACGCCGAATAGGACTTTTGGGTTGTACCCTACACTGGCACACTTTTAAAATTTAAAAGTACTTCTGTACTGCACACGGTGAGGAGCGATAAAATGTCTTTCGTGAGACACTCCAGCACAGTAGATGGCGGTATGCGCCCTTACGTTGGGAGCCTACGTTTAAAATCACAGAATAAGCAAAAAAAAAAGGTCAGAGTCAAATGTTTCGCTTCCTGTTGCACTACGTGTTGTTGCAGAAATCTCTGTTGTGGGGTTAGCTGCGTAGATTGGGGGCGGTTGAGAGTACTTTATTTAAATTAAAGATCGACGGGATTCAAGCCCTACTGAAGCCATGGTACTTCTGGAAAACGATTCGGTAAGAAACGTTTAGTTGCTCCATTGTGTTGGCTGTTTGGCAAAATTGGCTACCGTACTAGATATTTCTAACAAGTTGACTACCTAACGAAAACAGCTGGCCGTAGCCATAATGGGTATGAATGAGTTTCCGCGCTATTCACAGCTGTCCGAGCATAGTGTTGGCTGACTAGCTGGCGAAGTTGATTCGCAACGGCAACCCGCAATCGCTGTTTATCTGTTTCTTAAACACAGTGTGTGAATTTTGCACATTGTGGGACTTTTGCACCTGAAGTCATAGGCAAACAGAGAGCAGCCGCCAGGCAACTCGAGATTGAATGGTAACTAGATGGCTAACTAACCAGCATATTTGAAGGCAAGATCTGGTCGCGAAGTAATGGCTCTCAATTGAATGTTTGCACCGCGTGTTATTAAACACCGCGTTTAGTAAACTAGTGAACATAAGATTTAGAGTTTTGTTGACTAGCTGGTTGTGTGTAGTTGCTATTTACCACTCGGTCACATACTGTGTGGTTCTAGCACCAGTAACGTTTGTTTTCCTTTCTTTCCAGTTTTTGACAGAGCTGACACGACTGTTTCAAAAGTGCCGAACCTCGGGCAGCGTTTACATCACACTAAAGAAATGTACGTCGGAATATCTAGACGTGGCCGTCCTCTGTTCCTAAAATGCTACGTGCAGATGTAATTCTGGAGTACTAGAGTACTAGTGTGTGTATATAAGAACTCTCCTACCAACCTGATCTTCAGCCATCCTGTTCCACTAGCACATACCAACACTTTAAAGGCACAAAACCAGGTCCAAACTACACAACATTTTCGGCTTAAACAAATTTCCTCAAACCTAAAAGACAATTATTTAGATTTTTGGCGTTCTAAAATAAAATCACAAAGCAAGATGCAATGCTACTTGGCTCTAGACAGAGAATATACATTAGCAGATTACCTAACTAAAATAAAAGAAACAAATTTGAGAAATACACTGACGAAATACAGACTCAGTGAGCACCGCTTAGCAATAGAAAATGGCAGACAAAAAAACTTGGCTGCCAAGAGACAATCGTCTGTGTCAGCAGTGCAAAGACAATGTAGTTGAGACGGAGCTGCACTTTTTAACAGAGTGCAAAACTTTCCAATCAATCCGTGATTGCTTCTTCCCAAAATTTGAAGAAAAACACCCCAAATTTGATGCTCTACCAAACCACAGTAAACTACCCTACTTATTGGGTGAAGACAAAGAGAGATGCACTATAGCTGCACAATATGTTCTCACCTGCCACCATTTGAGAGACACTGAATGATACACATATTCACACACATATTTCCTACTTTCTACACAAAGAAGCCCAAGACCACACTCAGACACACGTGTACACACATGCACGCACACAGATATAATTGTCATATCCTAATGCTTTAAGTAATGTATATGTTCTGATTTCTTGTATTTTTGTATATGTTCGGTAAATGTTCTGATTACTTGTTCTGTATGTTATGACTGCTTTGGCAATACAAGTGCCTATTTGTCATGCCAATAAAGCACATTTGAATTTGAATATACTGTAAACTGATGATTTCTGCCTCTGACTCTGACTCTCTCTCTCTCTCTCTCTCACTCTCTCATATATATATATATGTGTGTGTGTGTGTGTGTGTGTGTGTGTGTGTGTATGACTCACGATCCACAGATGATGGGAGGACTAAACCGATGCCACGGAAAGGAAACCCAGAAACCTTTGAGCCAGTGGACAACAAATGCATCGTACGTGCGACAGACGGCAAAAAAAAGATCAGCACAGTGGTGAGTGAACAAGCTTTGCACTGTATATAGCTATAGCTATAAGCTA
The DNA here is from genome assembly GCF_013368585.1 of Megalops cyprinoides. Classification (NCBI taxonomy): domain Eukaryota; kingdom Metazoa; phylum Chordata; class Actinopteri; order Elopiformes; family Megalopidae; genus Megalops; species Megalops cyprinoides. The sequence goes on along the minus strand of NC_050599.1, from coordinate 25,660,559 downwards.
TAAGGTGGGGAGCAGAGGTAAAGGGCCCGTGCAATTGGTTTGATTAAGAAGCAAAGATGTGAAGGGGCATGCTGGCACTAACACACCAGCACGTGCATGTGTATTTCCCGACTTGCTCTGGCAGTCTTTAGATAGTGTTTAGTTTTTATCACCACTAAGTGTAAAACTGAAGCCTACCAGCCTGAATTACTACAGCAATTAAATACTTAAGGAGCTGAATCTAAATTTCTCCCAGAGTTCTGTGCCATAAATCACACAACAGCTGTCTTTGTCTTTGTTTTCTCCACAGGTGAGCACCAAAGAAGTAATCAAGTTCCAGATGGTGAGTGAAATTCACACTTCCTGCGTTTGTGATGCTGCCTGTCAAGGGACTCTCACCGAGTGGGTTGAAATAAAGCGTCTTCGCTTATCACTGACTCACATCTTGTATAAAGGACAAGCTGCTAAAGGGAATAGTGCGAAGGCACCAGCATAGATTAAACAGCCCACATTAAACCATGAGCTCTTTCCACTGATGAAAAGTGATACAGCTGTTCAGTTGCAGATTGCCATCTATGGTGAGGCATTTTCGTATGCAATCTATGCTTATTACCAGAAAGTGGTAGGTTCATTCAAGTACCGTTGCTTTACCCTTGTGTAAGGTGTATGAGCAAACATCAATATATATAAATAGATATGCAAATAGAAAAATGAAAGCCATGAATTTCCCTGGATAAAAGGGATGGTTAGCAAATAGAGGGCAGTATATAGCGTTTCTGTTTAAGGTGACCAGTCATCGAGGTGTGCTGTGAATGGGGGCAGGCTCAGTCAGGGTTCTGTCCTGTCAGGTGGCTCATTGTGATCTGACCTGGCATGTTTGCACACATGGTTTTGACTCCAGCCTTGCTGTATGTTGTCCGGTACTATTGCAAATGTGTCCTTGATGGATTTCTGGATATGTTGGTCTCTATGTGTGCTGGCAACTCAGTGTATACCTCAGCTCTTGTGATGTCAGAAGAATACTCAAGCGCTTTGGTGAAAATCAGTCTGTCAGCTCTTTCATAAATTTGAACAATGAAGGTGTATGAATTCTTAAACTTGCTGACAGTGTGGTGAACTGCTGTTGCATTCTTGATGTATTTAGCCCACCAGAGCCCTTGGTACAGAGAAAGAATGAGCTGTTCCAAATTTAGACAGAGTGATTGACTCTGAGAGAGCAGGTAACCGGCAGTGATGCACACACAGCGCTAATGATCCAGTGACATCATCAGAGCTGCAGACCCTTGTTCCAGCTGCAGCACACCCAACATCCAACGGGCACTAACTGGCTGCTCTGCTCTGCCCCCCCCCCCGTCCCAGGCATACTCCAACCTGCTGAGGGCGCACATCGATGGACTCAAAAAGAAAGACAAAAAGAGCAAAAGCAAGAAGACCAAAGCCACGCAGTGAGGAGCCTCTGCCTGGAAGCCCCTCCCCCAAATTTGACTGCCCCGCCCTGTTAGATCAGACCACCTCCCAGAATGAACCTTAACCAACCACAAGGGCAACAAAGCAGAAAGGAGGAGGAGCTACTGACCCGCCACACTGAAAATGTTCTGCACATACAAAAAGGACAAAACACAGCTCTCCTGTCTCTCAAAAGAGTTTGGGTGGGTGGAAGCATTTGTGACTTTGAGACCCCGTGAAAGGGTCGCTCGTGACATAGTCAACCCAAAATTGCACAGGAAGCCGTGATGGCTACTGCTCTCAGAGCAACTCTCCACTGTGCCTGTTTTTGGAATGAAAAGATATGGAAGCTTTGAAGAGGCTGCGGGGTGGCGTAGTTTTGAGATGGGGAATTTAGACGTCGACTCATGACCTCATACCGCAAGCTGACAATCACAGGTGTCTATACCCATCAATATTCCAACAAGCCACTTTGGAAAAATGTTCTCATATCAGCAGCAGCCCACATTTCCCCCGTATTTGTGTTCACCGTGAGTTCTGAGGCTCAGCTGTCCCTCTTGGTAAAGTGAGGAGTTTCTAAGTGGACTTTCGTAGTGAAAGCTTACAGACAAGTCCACATTTGTGACTGTTATACCATGTAGCACTAACAGTACAGAGGTTGCAGTTGGTGTGTCAGTGCGATCTTTCGGTGGCCATCTTAATTTTCCATTTTTAAATTCACAAATGACTGTCATATGTTAGTTTTTTAAGCAGTGGAGTGTTTGTGGGCCAGTCTGTTGGGGAACTAATGTAATTGGCTAATGGGAACAGTGGGATGTTCTTAATTTACATACATGACTAGGAAATGAAAAGACAGTAAAGAGTGCCCCGTTATTTTACAACATTTATATCCAAACCTGAAAATAAAATTTGACAGCATGATTGCTGATATTTGACATTTGTCTCAGTGTGTATGTTCATGTGGACTTGATAGACATGCAAGGAAACGTCTACCTCTTATTAAGGTTTTTTTTACATATATAGTGGAAGAGAATTGCACTGTGTATGTAATACCATTCATTTTCCCCAATTGTTTACCAATTTACAGATTTTCAGTGGTTGGCTCAAAAGGGAAATGTACACTGGTTCAGCTTTAGGGTGACTTAAGCCATATATATATATATAATCAGTATACAAGTGCTGTAGAAACAGATGTATTTTGCATTTGAGCAAAATAACTTGCAGAGAGATTTTTGAGAGTGATAGTGCTGAATGCGTGAGTGTTTGAGTGTATTCATACATAGTTAGTGTAACTGCATCGAAGCCATGTAAGGCAAGCTCTGTCACTGGTTTCTCTGGTGGATTGCTGGGGAAGGTAAATAGATCTTTTTCTGCAATGTTTTAATATTCCAGGTATGCTTATCAGAGCTTTGAAGCATTGGTTCTGAGGGTTGAGTTTATTTACAGCTTTTAAAATTGTGCCTTAGGCTTGACTCACTGTGACATCCACTCATACATTAGCAATCGAGCATAGTCAATACAATCGTCCAATACACTCACACGGCAACAATGGCTGTTTTTTTTTTACAGTCCCAAGTCCCACAGTGCGCCAGGAGAGCCAACACTGAATGGTTCATCTTCCTAATGCCATCAGAGCAATTTGTACCTTATGAATCGCAGGGTGTCAAGAATGGTGGGACGAGGGGATCCTGGCTGATGAAATCCTTTGCCCCCCCTGCAGAATGAGGCCAATTGTGTTCCACTGCTGCAGACTGTCAGTCATTGCTGAGTGACAGAGTGGAGGCTCGAACCTGGGTCTGAGCTGTAGGGCTCAGCCTGTGCTTGGAACATGTGCCTCAGCTGAGTGAGCCACCCTGTTATATTTTAGGTAATGAAACCCTCATTTGGCTGTACGACAGGCGCTGGCATTGAGAACTTGGTACAAGATGGCAGTTTTCAGTCCAGCTGGGATATTAATGGCTTCCCCAAAAGCAGGTTTTACTTTCAGATCCATATATTCTAGAGTCTTTTTTTGGCAGCCACCCTCAATCAGGGGATTTAATAAAGCTATTTTCACGCACGCCTCATTATTCATGGCTATAACATTCAGCATACAGAGACAGCACTGAATTCCACAGGTAACGTTAAACACTTCAAACACAGCTCAAGAGGAGATGATATTACAAGATCTGACATCATTCATCTGGCGCTGTCAGCACAGCAGTGCTGAATCTGATTGGTGGAGCTTGGTTAAAGAGACCAATCTGGTGCTGGATCAGGAACCAGCAAAACACAAACACGAGCACAGCTGAAGCAGAAATGAAGCCGGGTCTTGACGGCGTGCTAGCGGGCTGGAATAACAGTCTGGCCCCGACGCAGGTGCGGATCCTTACCAAATTCCTCCAAAAGAAATTGGCAGGTAAGGCTAGTTAGCAAGAGGCAACATGACTGTAGAAGACAGAAAAGGACAACTGACGCTCTGGATGCCGTGGTGATGTTGCAAGGCGCGTTAAATGGATAAAGTGTCTTGTAAAGCGTGTGCACAGCTGAGCAATGCGCAATGTGGTTCCGTTCTGCCGTCTGCGACGCGGTCTTTGGCCGTGTCTGCTACAGAGAGGGGCCGAGGATCGGAGCGGACGCCGTTGCCAGCGCGGAGGCGGGCGGTCTTAGAGGCGGGTGTTCCTCTTGTCCGGCCTCTCCCTGCTGGAGTCGAGGGCGTTGCAGCGCTGGTTCCTCTCCTCTTCAAAGTAGCCCTTCTTCATGATTCTGGTTACGTACAGGAACAAGGCCTGGGGAAGGGAAGCAGAAGATTTAAACACAAAGGATTTTTTGAGTGTGTGGTATCAGAGAGGGGCTTACTAAAGGACAACATCCAACCGGGTGTGTGTATTGTAAGGTGAGAGCCTCTCACTGTGTCTTGGAGCATACCCAGTTGAGGCAGCTGTATGTGTGTGTGTTTGGGAGGGGTTCTCACTATGATGAAAGTTGTTTTCATGGTTTAATAACAAAATCAAGAAAACAGCCAGTGACCATGTACAGTGTAGTGGCTCTGTGCCACAGCCTTATTAAACAGGGGTCAATGGCCAAGAATACCTTGTCACCGTATTTCAACCATGGTTTACCTGCAGAAAAACATAGGTCTGAACCACCACTCCACTCTTTTCATGTATCTAGATCACAGCTGCAGCATAAGAGAGGTGCCTTTTTAAATTACCCTTCAACTTTTTTCCCTAAAACGATGCATAAAGATATGAATAGCAGTGATAAATAGAAACAATTTTTTTTCTTTTGCACTGTTTTGTCATTTGAAATCGGACAGGATTAAGGAGAGGTTCTGCGCAGTTTGGAATGAAAGATAAGGGGCGTGTCCCTCAGCGACAGTACTCTTTCACACATTCCGCTTCAGTCCAGACTCTGCTGGTCTGGGAAGCATGGGTAATCCTTTCCAGCATACTGACGTCAGGCTGGCACTGACTTCATTGTTTCCTGCCAACCACCCTTCTCTTTGGTGGGAACATGAATCAAGGATTTTTGAAGCATTCATTTTGCCAGTATATGCGCAGGCACAGTCTTAAACACTTCTAAATACAGTAACGTGTACTTTGTTTTTCATCTGCTTGTACCTGAAAACAAAATGACTGCAATGAACCTTGTCTGCTAACACTACAATATAAAGTCAATTCAGTTAATACCCACTATTTACTTTCATTCCACAGGAGGGCAGTGTTGACTAAGAGCAAGCAAACATGAGAGCATAAGAAAGAATAAGTGACTATGAATACCCATTTTTGGGGACAGATTTGCCATTAAACTAATCTGGTGAATTTATCACTTTATCAAGTTTGGACTCTAAGGATCCCAGAGATTCTTGCTCCATTGCAAATCTTAGCAGGTTAATCCATGTAAGTAGAACTGTGTGTGAAGGGCTACTTTCTCATGTCAATTCAATTACTCTTAATTTCCAGCTCTGTCCTGGGCCTCTCTTAATAGAACTTAAAGTGGAATAGCCTGAGTTCAGGGTCGACTTGATTAATCCCTTTAACATGTTTGAAAGCATCAATCAAATTTACAGTTGCAGTAAACAATATGTGCTCTCCATCACGTTAGTCTATCCCCCCTCCCTGACTTAACGTCATGTTTTAAAAGATTTCACCCTCATGAGCATGCAGCAGAAACAGGAAGTTCTTTATTTGGTCTGGGATTTGTAGTCTTGAGTAATGCATAGTGCAGGGATAGATTCTAAAGTACTTGGGCAATGGGCAGGGCATTTCAGAGGCAAAGAACCTTTTTTTGCTACCACTACAATATAACAATAGTGGGTATTAACTGAATTACATTCAGCTTCACAGGAGGGCAGTGTTTCTAAAGAACAAGCAAATGTAAGAGCATAAGAAAGTGAAAATGGCTAAGAAAGGCCATTCAGCCAGTTTTGGTGACAAATTTGCCTGTAAATGAATCTGGTGATCTGTATCAGGTTTGGACTTAGAGGATGCCAAAGACCCATTACAAATCCGGGTAATTTATTCCATGTATTTGCAACTGTGTGTGAAGAGCTACATTCACGTGTCAATTCAATCTATGTTAAGTAATTTCCAGTTGTGTCCTGTGCCTCTGTTAATAGAACTTTAAGTGGAATAGTCTGAGTCCATTGGTTAATCCCTTTAACATGTCTGGGAGCATCAATGAGATCCCAGCCCCCCCAAACCACATGTCATCTTGACACTTCAATGGCATCAGTGATTGCTACATAGAATTGTTGAATAATCACATACAATTTTACATGTTTCTTAATATTGATCTGTACTGGGCTCAACACCTTTAGTCAATATGTTTGTAACATGTATATGTCAATGGCAAATTATATGTAAAATTGTAAGGGGAAACTGTCAAAGGGAATTAACTGATTGTTTTCTATACTCCATAACAATTCAGTGAATTTAAACATGCTGTAATGCAGTGACAGTTTTGTCTAGAGTTGTGACATAGACAATGCTATCCAAAGCTGCTGTAACTGTGAGCTTTTTTTGCAGCCCTTCAGGTAGGTAATAGAACATCACAGAAAGTTCCGTACCTTCCAGGCCTCCTCCAGCTCATCCGTCCACTTCTCCTTCAGGATTGGCTGGACAGCACGGATAAACTCCACCCCCACATACTGAAGGAATCACAGGTGATACGTTCAGAGTGCTGAATGAAAATGACTGCGGCAAGTTGAGCTGACAACTAAATTGAGTTTGTCCTTCACGGTTCCCCTGAAAGAAAATGCTTTCCCTGCCTGCTGAGAAACATTCCCCATTAAATGAAGCGTATACTCTACACTCCACTTATAAGAATGACATTCACACAGGACAACTTGATTCTTCTGCTGTAAGCAATTGTTTAAAAGACAGCTTCAAATGAATGTGTAAACCTGTGTTTTAAACAATTTTCTTTCTCACATTTAAATGAGAAGAGCCCTCACATGGAACAAAACATTTGAATGCATAATGCTTACTGCGCAATGCTCACATTCATTTTTGATGGTCTCTATGATAATTGGCACCATGTAAGTCATAGACGTGTCTCCATTTCACATTTTGTTTTCCTTTGTTCTCATACTCATGGTGGTCCTTCAGATTCTTGGACAGTCTAGACTTTGGAATACCCAATTTCACAGCTACCTCACTTTGGTAAGATTCATCCATTATAAGACTAAGGAAGAAAGCGTTTTTTTTTTTTTTATTTGCAGAAAGCCTCATTCTTTTTACGTTACCTGACATCCTGGTACTTGACAGCACTTATTTTTCTTTTCAAAAATTTGATGTGCTACAAAATGTGGTAATTAACAAGTATGAGTGTTTTCAAATTTAAAACATTTATTTATTTGTGCAGCATTGTTGCATGGTGGTAAGGAGCAGGGCTCCTAACCAAAAGCTTGCTGGTGCGATTCCCCACTGGGACACTGCTGTTGTACCCTTGGGCAAGGTGCTTATCCCAGAATTGCCTCAGTAAATATGCGGCTGTATAAATAGATAGCATGTAAAAATTGTATCCTATGTAAGTCACTCTGGATAATAGCGTCTGCTGGATGACAATAATAAAATGTAATGAACTCAGCTGAGTTTCAAATTACAGTCATATGCCACTTAACGTCCATCTGGACAACATCCATTCACATATATGTCCATAGTCCAATGAGGTTATAATAAAGTTTAAAAATCCCAATCGCAGAACGGGATGTAGCGGATGTAACCGGACATAGTGAAGGAAACGCTTCAACACGTGTATCTCATGTCTCATGGAAATGAAGCGATTGCGCTGTCAGGTGTATAATGGTATAGTACGTAGTATACCATATAATACATACATCTTGATAGACATAATAAACACCTATGCTAATGTCTTATGTATGTACTGTACTGTACTTTCTATTGTTGTTTTAATGTGAACTTTGCATACTTACAATTAAAAAGTTTACCGTATAACAATGTATACTTCGACTCGTAGGCAGCAGCATCCAATCTCCATATAGGTTTGCTAAGTATATAGTATGTTGTTTGCACAACGTCCAAATCACATAACGTCCTATTTCACAGAACGTATCGTGGACGTTAAGCGACGCATGGCTGTACATGTAAGAGCCCTAAAATGATTCCTCTGTGTGGACTATTTCATTTTCATAAAGCAGATTATTTGAACAGCTGGTGTATATAAGCAGAGTGGACTGTGAAAAAATCAATATGTGAGAAGCTATTAAACTAATCAAGAACTGTGCGGGAACTGTCTGTATTGAATGTGACCACTGGTCTTTTCCCTCTGCACAGCCTTTAGTGGTAAAGCCCAGTGGACTGCCTGGCCAATTAAGGAAGGGGGAATGGGCTTTTGAGTTTCTAGGGCTGGTCTTTACAGCTGCAGAAAAAATGTATGCTCTATGTCATGTCATCTCCCTCTCTGTCTGAATCTCACATTGCAAAGGATTCTGCTCTCATCAACATGCAGGAAGTTCTTCATTTGCTCTGGGATTTGTAGTCCTGAGTAAAGCGTTGGACAGGCACCTACCCCATAGTACTTGGGCGGGGCGTTGTAGCGATAGTGACCCTTCCCCAGGTCCAGGGCCAGCTGATCCAGCCTCTCCGGCTGGTCTAGCCTCGCCACAGTCTTCTCAATGAATGACATCACCCTGTGGGCGTAGCATAATGTTCTGAAACTGACTCAAAGGCACACATCAAAGATGGAGACTCAAAAGTAGCACAATAACAATACCCTCATGCAGTTTCAATGGCACTCTTTGCCTTAGATTTTTTTTCACAGCACAATTCAGCAGCTCTCAGGCGGCTGCAAAGAGAAAATTAACATGAAGGAGAAGCAAGCGAACCGTGTGATAATGATGACCCTTGTTGTGTAGTGGAAACTTTGAATAATGACCACACGAGTATCTTCTCCCAAACACATTTACTGACTGACTACACGGTACATGAAATAAATGAATCAAATAAGCAGGCTCGTGCATTCGCTGTTGCAAGCCTTGAAAAAACATAATGTCAATACCGCGAGAAAACATGAAACTTGGGACAGGTCACTTCCTCTCAACTTCAAAATAAGAGTGTCTATAAATGCAAAGCAACAAAAATGCATTTCCTGTTCACCCTGTCAGCATTTTTTATGTCGTTCCAATCACTATTAAATTTCTTATATAAACCTCCGTAAATACTGTAAATATCATATTTTAACATGTCTTTATCATTTTTAAACTGTCTTTAACTAAAATAAGTTACAACAACCCTTCACTGCGAGCGTTCTCACACCCTCGGCCTCTAGGATGTGATTCCATTTGACGCCCTTTTGGCGGGAAACAAGCAGCCACAAAGGCTTTCCTGCGAAATGCAGTGTGCACAATGGTGCTCCCTGCATCACGCCTGCCCCCCCCCCCCCCCCACCAAGCAGAGAGGGCTTTGTGGAGTAATGCGGATGGAGGAGATTTGAGTGTCCCTCAACCTCGTTTTCCAGAGCTCAGTGACGGGGGCCACCGCACGTTTGCAGCGGGCCCCCAGCACGCCTCTCTCCCACGGCCTTCCTCCGGTCGCCGCATCTTTGATTAAGAGGCGCTCACGCGGGCTAATTAGTTTCGGCGGCCTTTCACGCCTTTTGTAGTCCCTGCTCCTGCCCTTTGAAAGCGGCTGCTCTCAGGAGCGAAACAGCGCAGTGAGAGCCCTTTAGAAGTGGGACAAGTGTGTTACACGCAGGGATCTGCGCGAGATCCCTGACCCGGCGTATCAGCCGCTCTTCAGTTTCGGCGCAGCGGATTGGCTGAAACGCCCGTGGCGGTGATGGATGTGCTGCAGAAGAGGGTCAGCCAGCCTCACCGCTGGAGAGCTGCTTTTATTCCATTCGCACATTTAATCACTTAACTGGACTAGTTATCAGTTCAGATCAGTGATTTAGTTATTTTTTTCCCCGGGACACCCATTGTACCCCTCCCTGTCCAAATCAAAATGAAACACAGGGACAGTTTTTGGTCGGACGTATTTTGAAATCTGAATTTTCTCTTCTGCCCTTGGAATATCCACCCACCTAACCTGGATTACTTTGTAAATACTTTTCTTTTAAACTGAACCTCTACTAATATATGTATGCAAAACAGCGAACATGCTGAACATGTGAATGTGATGGACTTGCAGACTGAACACTCTAGGTGCACGTACAGGGTTGAAGGGCTTATCCACTGTAGAGGGATCCCAGAAAAAGAGTCTATTGGTGTTGCTTTGCACCCTGTTATGAGGTCACAGTGAAAAGACTGAGGAAGCGGGTGGAGTTTACCCTGCAGTCGCTGGTGCTGGCATGCTGGATCAACACGCTTACAGGTTGTTTGAGATGGCAACTAAACACAAACAATCCAGCCCCAGAACCCAATGCATGTGTAGACACTAAACAGAATTCTGGAACTCTGGATAAGAGTGTGCACTAAATGATGATAATCTAATATGCTCTAATGTAATTCAAACATCTTCAAAGAAGAACTCATTAGAGGAAGAGAGGGGGGACGTGAGAAAGAAAATAAAACAACAACAAATACGTAATTCACTTATTAGACACACGGCAGGGGTTTATCTACTTGCTGTAGCCTTTTAAGCTCAACACCAGTGGTAAATATGGACAGGACTCCAGTGCTATGTGGCAGTGCCACAAGATGGCGCTGTTGAGGGCGAGGCCCCCGGGGTGTGGACTGACCGGAGTCCGTGAGCCCGCAGTTCCCTGCTGGTTCGGAGCCGCTCCAGGTCCTCCACGTCTCGGAACAGGAAGAACACGTCCTTGCATTCCGGATGGGTCTCAAACAACCTGTTGCCAAGACAACGAACACTCGTGAGCCCTCAAGAGCGGGACTAATAAATTCATAAACACCTCTCAGCTGTAGTCTGTTTGTTTACCTCAGCGGGAAAAACACACACACACACTCACGCATTCTCTCCAATCGCCTTTTTTGTGTTACATTGGATTGAAGGCTCTAAACCAACACTTTCAGATGCAGCCAACAAAAGCCTCATGACATTTGAAACAAATACTATTGTGATCATTTTCACTCTGATCGACATATTTGAGGTGGAAGTACATGGAGAAATATCACTCTTCATATTGTATTATACTCTCTCACCTGGATATAAACGTATATAGCACATCATTTTTATATTTTGCTATTAATGAAAAATACAAAGACGTCAGTTCTGAAACTCTCACCTGACTGCAAGTCTGAGTGTTACAGGACTGAGGTTAGGGTTAGGGTTAGGGTTAGTTACAACAAACTCACTAGGCCTGGTGATGTCAGACAGTGATGGCATTCCCAGGCTTTACAGGTTGTTAAATTTCACATCAAAATTCAAAGCTTTACTTACTGTAAGCAAATGTAAAATGGTGTGATCTTTTTTTGGCATATGTCAATAATTTCACATTTTAAAAACTCACTATCCTTACTATGAAGACCCTGAGGAAGATGGTGCTTCTAATATGTGGACAAGCCCAAATGCTGCCCTTAAATACCAGCTTATGGTGTGGATGTTGTCTCTTTGCAAACTACTTAGTGTTTTGAGTATTATTTTGTTAAAGAAAAATTAACATTACATTGAGTGTGGAGTGTAGAATTCCCCACCAATCAGAAGTCATGCCACCTACAGAGGAAATCCCTACAAATCACATTCTTCTGGGTCAACTGACTGATTTAAATCAGTCAGGCCAAGAGGACTTGTTGAAGTGTGAAATACTTGCAGATATATACTTCAGAGCGGGACGGATTTCAATAAGAAACTTGTGCCCAGAGAATCAGAAAGAAGGGATAGAATAGCTGGCGAGGAAATTTTGGCTGCCGGTGTTCAACCCGTGCTGTTGTGTGCTTTAGATTTCTATGCCCCCTCTGAGGACCAGAATTCTGAACCTCTATGTGATATCTATTCAGCTGCAAAACATTCAATACATTTTTGATGCCATGGTAAAAAAGCCCCATCTGTACACCCCAATTTGCTTTAATAAAGTTGAGGAATGGGGCTGGGAAATCTGATCCTAGATCAGCAATCAGAAGTGAGCTGTGTATGGTGTCCCCGCACGCCACGAAGGGAAGCTTCTTGCGAGTAACATTAACTGACTTTGTGTTTTACATGAACACAACGACTCAATTCTCATCACACAGTACAGACAGCTCTGATGCTATCTGCAGTACCGAATGCATAATTAAGTAGTACTGAAGTGTTGTTTTTAAACAACTTTAACATAAACACACGCGCACACACACACACGTGCACGCACATACACGTGCGTGCATGCACACGCACACAGATGGACGCAGACTCTCTCCCGCCCGGTGAGGCCCACCGCGCACCCAAAGGCTGTCTGTCCTCATTGCTCCCTCATTACCCAGAGCCACTGCCTCGTGAGCCTCGGAGCCGCCCGGAGCCAGATGGCCTCCACTCTTCAGCAGCGCTCTAATGAGCTGGAGGAGACTCTCGAGCAGAGCCACGACACACACCACCGTGGAGAGGGGGGGGGGGGCACGGTGACAAATTAGACTGAGTGTGGCTCTGCCCGGCACAGTGCCGCCGGCTAGGTAGCGACCCGATGACACTTCGACTGGAGGCTGGGGACTCCGCCTCGCCGGAAAAGCCCACCGTCCCACTCTGAGGGGCGAGGGGGGAGAGGTCATCGCTGTGGCTGGCTCCTTTTGGCTCCGGTGCGTGCCTGAGCTTTGATGTGTGAAGCTTTCAGCTAGCCTGCCCGGACCACCATTGATTTCCGTTACTGCGCGTGGTAACATGCAGAAAGAACCTGTTAAGGCCAAAGATGGTCTATAGAACAGTGCAACACTAACAAGGAGGAGGGCACCTCTCTTGTGATGTGCTGGCGAAGCGCCAGAGATGGCTCTTCCACTGCAGGAATCCCAGTGTGCTTCGACTTAGTATGTTATTTTAGGGCTGGAGGAGTATCCAAACTCCTGCATATTCATTTACCATTGAGGGCTCTATTTTGAACCCTCTGTCCATACGGAGGGTCCTTTGCTAGGTATCGCCTTGTAGAAATTTGGGGGATCTATTCTAAAAAAAAATCTCTCCCCATCAAAACAGCGTGATTGGTCCAAATCAGTGAGCTGAACCAACCAGGGGTGGCCTAAAATGGTGCTGCCCATTCTGGGGCTAACGAGACCTCAAGCACCTTTCACTATCCCCTATGAACCCTTCCCAGCTTCCCACACGTACCATCAATCTGTCACCTCCTTTCCAAGGAAGGCATGGGTAGGTTCAAACAGGTCCTTTCTGTTACCACCAGTATTTTCCATGTTAACGTCTGTCTCTTTGATGCTCAGATGGGCGTTCGGGTCCCCCAGTGTATGCACGCACGCCTGCCATGTGTGGGGGGCAGCTGCTGAAATGATGCCAGCACAAAACACTGCTGTTTACACGTGGAAGTCCCGAGGGGCACAGCCGTCGATCGCGTATCAGTTCCCTTGTAAATAAATGATGGCATCGGCACTTGCCGCCAGCGCAATTCTTGGAAAGGGAGCTCTGTTGTGTGTGTAAATAAAGACCCACATTGATGAGACTACCAGCAGTCTTCATTCCACATGAAATACACTGATCTACCCACACATGGGTTTTTTCCTTTAAAGGGCACCTTGGGTCATTCTCTGAATGATGATCAACACTGTAAGTTATACATACATATCTGTAATTGTATATTATTTATATTATTTTTTTTATTATTATTATTATTATTATTATTATTATTAGTGAATTCAAAACCCCATGGAAAATGTTAGGTTGGACATACCAGGCACACCATGGATGTCCCTCACATATTGAAGCTCCAAATGAAGATCTGGGAGAAGAATTTACAGACAATCCATACACAATCACCCAATCTACACAAAACGGTGGTGCCCAAGACTGTAAAAATCAGACTTACCACTTCATTCCCACAGCAGCTGTTCACAGCATCCCTCCCCCACCCCACATCCCCCTTTCTTTTCCCTGCTTATGATGCCCACATCATCAACCTCGACCCACAGCCAGGTGCGATCCCTTCATTGGACTCAGAGCCAAATAAAGTACCACTACAACTACATCAAACGCGACCTTCAGCTGATTTAATGCTGACTGAATGCGTGGCAGGCCAAACCAGAACTTTGTCTGAGTTCATTTTCTCACAGTACCACCTTGGGCGCCTTTTATCTGTGACTGCGACGTCCGCTGGAGGGCTGAGATTGGAGCTGCGCAGCGGAACGTTTATATCACGCCGTTCAATTTGCACGCCGCAATCCCCTTTTCCGCTCCCCTGGCCAAGCCAGCCACCGCCTCATTGACCCCCCAGGCTTCGGCCCAGAGGGCAGGCCCCCTTCGCTATTGTGAAATGCTTCCTTTCTTCCTCCTGAGGGACATTGCTAGGCAACAGACAGGGCCCTGAAGCCGAGCAGAAGCACGTCCAGGGTGCGAGTGAGGACAGTGGCGCTGGAACATGTTGTCTGGGTGGAATAAAGGCATGTCCACAGGACACCAGCCAAGCAGTCTGGTATGGGGAAACCGCAAGGAGATGCAATTTAGTTAACGTACAAGTGACACCACATCAACCCCTCAGGCCAAAACATGGACTTCAGCATTGGCATAAATTGTTACCAACTAGAGGACTGGAATTGCTCTTACTCTACAGCATGTCCACATACTTTACTGTATTTATAGCCTACAGAATTATTACTACAGCTGATGTTTTTGTTTTAGTGGGATTTATATACTGTACATATTCTGGATATCTGAAAAATGTTCTGTTCATTTGAGTGTTATTTCTACCTCTTTGTGATGCTAACGATTCTAGTCAGGTTTCAATCTGAATAGTCACACTGTACCACAACACCCAAGGACCTCTTAACTTTATCAAAAGCAGAGGACATCAGAGCTTTGCCTGACACAGTATCATTGTCATTGTCTTCTCCAGATGGCATATATTATCAGTTGTGTACATGTATTTGTCTAAGAATTCTTGAAATTCTTTGTATATTTTCCTCCTTCCTGTCAGAGATAGTTCTTTAACTTTATTTACTCTGAATTTTAATTTTACTGTGTGCACGCATAAAGGGGTGGTCACACTACGGCAAGCAAAACAAACTCACAGAGGTTTCATCCTACATAAAGTCACCTTTATAGGAGTTGCTGACACAAAAGAAGTAAGAAGATTGGCTATTTACCATGTATAGGGGGAGCGCAATGGCCATAGCAACAGTAACTATTTACCATTGGCATACACCATTTTGAATCCAAACTACTTTTTCCTGAGAGTCCTTTGCGAACCCAAGGAGAGAGCAGTGTTAGGCATTGTGCTGTCTGTCAGTGGACACTGGACATGAGTGAAACGTTCAGAGGAATGCTACCAAGAGGGTCACCTTGAACATGACTAAATGCATCATATTTTTGGACAGAGGGGTGTCTTTGCAGCCAGCCAGATGACGCCTCTAGGACTGGGTCACGAGACTCGTTACTCTTCATCGCATAGCGTGACCGGCTTTGTGGGGACAAAACAGGGATGTGATTGCACGCTACTGACTTGGGCGTAGGCACTGTGCTTTCATCATCTCCCTTTGAAAATCCATTCTGCCTTTGCTCTCTTATGTTTCAGGGTGGAACCCCAAATATGGAGGGAGCCGCCTGTCTTGCTCAATGAAGAGTCTTTAGAGTAATCTTCATATGTCTTAATCCATATTTAAAGGCCATCGCCTGACGCCAAAATGTAATTTAGATAGATATGTACTTTATTAATCCCAGTGGGAAATTAAGTTATCCAGCTGCTCGCTGACATACAGTACATTCATTGCTGTTCTTCATAATTCTACCTGCTTCAACATTGTCTTTAGGGACTCCCAAATGTCACAGTATGTGTATGCAAATGAAAATACAGTACATGCCATTTCTGGAGCTCACATAACAGGATGGTCCAAAGGGTGGTGTATTACACAATATTTGCTGATGTGCTAGCATCAAAATTTTCCTCCAGGAACCATCAGTGCCCTGGCATGTAGATGCTCCCTGAGTGTGTAGAAGACATCTTAGCAGAATAAAGCACACAGAATCTCGAGAAGGGATTCCAGGTCTGCTGATACTGCATTGGTACTCACAAATGTGTCTACATTTTAGGACTTTCTGGAAAGCTACTGTTAACCATGCCTTATTTTTTAGATTCCCAGTTACCTTAAGAGCATTTCAATTATATTTCTTCCATACCATAATGCTGACATATGCCACCATCTCATGCCTGGAGTATATTTGTCTTTCACACAAAAACATCCACAAAAAATAGCTTTGTGTTCAAATTTCACATATACACATGGCACGTGGAACATTAGGTTAGTGCCAGATTGTCAATGTTGCCCACAGACATTCCTGAATGTCCCTGTGATTTTTGCATTGTGACTCTTCTGCCAGTCTGTCTCATTGCTTCCAACACTGTTAAAAATAGCCTTGCTTTGTGAACTGGTAAGCTGTATTTTTCAGAGTAATATACTGGGAGAACTGGGAGAACATACCCAGTATTCTTCACAATATGATAATACGTGTAGTCAGTGTGATTATTGCCTTTCATAGTCTATTCAGCTTCTTTTGAAAGAAGGCCTTTCTCTCCACCATCAAAATAAAATGTTCTGATACACTAGGTCTGCATTCTGAAATCCCAAAAATGGGGTTTCTACAGTAACAAATGGTGTCTGTTATGGTTGTGCTTCCAAACACTATTTTTAAACTCAGCATTCTGCATGAGACACCAGCCAACAGAAATTCACATGCCTCTAAAATGTGCCCACCAACCACACAATCACAATACAATATATTCCAATACATTGGAATATACTGGATTGGAAACTGGGTTTAGACAGAATCGCGTGTTGGGAAATATAGTAATTTCGACGCGTTCAATGAATTTCTAAGCGTTCAGCGGAGCGCTTTTATGAAATTAGTAATGAGTGTGCAGCTATTAAACATTTACCTATGTATCTTGTTCTGATACAGAAATATTTAACAGGGACAGATTTGGTACTACAGTGCAAACCATGATACAGTACAGTTCTGTTGATGCAAATTACACAGCGACACGAACAGATTATAGTACTTACTTTGCAGCGTTAACACACTGAGGCAAGTGAAAGCGCAGAAGGGAATTCCTTTTTGATTCTCGCGACATCAATTGACAGTCTATTTTGAGCTTGTACAGGTCTACCTTGGGCTCTTACCTATTGCAGCAAGTGCGTCTAGTAGATTGGCTCTTATTACTAGTTCACAACTTATTACCACCTGTTCCATGTTCAGACGCAGTTGATTTCATCTGTCACTGTCGAATGCGCATAAACTGTTACTTGCTGGGGACGCACTTGGCAAAAGGTTAGGTGCGCGGACGTTAAAATCATGTTCACATCAGGATGTGAAACGTTAGCCTGATGTAAGTGGGAATACAGTATTACAGCTATCTGCTGGCTACGCTGTGCAGTTCACAACATTCTACCTTTGGCAGCAACTATTTGGGTACAAAAGGTAACTGTCGATAAGCCGACTTGATCCTTGGTGAAGCTGTCATTATAAATACAGGACGCAAAGTTATTATCTCAATATATAGCCTACAAGCACGCGTATAAGGGCACGCTGACATAGAGAGAGAGAGAGAGAGAGAGAGAGAGAGAGAGAGAGAGAGAGAGAGAGAGAGAGAGAGAGAGAGAGAGAGAGAGAGAGACATCTGTTGCGTTATGAACAACTTCTAATAGGGTCTGAAAGAACAGGTCACCAACCTGCATGGCCACACCCCACTTAGCATACTGCTGCAGTCACTTAAACGACTAAAGGATCATATAAATAACCTCCCCAATAACTGCAGTACTTTGTAATGCGTTTTATGATGTAATGGTGATGATGCGAATTCAGAAAATGCTCGTTTATTCAAATTTAGTATAAAAACGGCATCTGATCGAATATACACAACCAACGGTATACGTTTTATTTGTTATATGTGTGGTTGATTTAAACTGTTAGACTATATATAAAGCATGTGAAACTGAAAAAGGTCTTTCTAGTATTGAGCGCCCACGTCTCAAGTTGTCACTATCGCGCGCCACACTGGGCTACATCTGAATTATAACGAATAGACACCTACCTGACAAACATGATAATTCCAACTTTCGCGATGTCTTCTTGGATAACTTTCCATGACTCTTTGATCATGTCAATTTGCTCTTGACTTGGCACCGCGACATCCTCATCTCTTGCATCTCCGACTGGCTTTGCAACCAACCCCAGTCCCGATATTGCGCAGCCCATTTTGAACGTGGTGCAGGAAAGAATGGGAAATTATCATAAAATATCAACACAAAGCAGCAACTGAAAATTTCCAAGAAGTAATCGGAGTCTTGCAAGCTGTTTCATGTATTTGTTTCCTCTGCGCGTCCGTGCCTCCTGTCCGAAATTGCTGAACGCACAAATTAAAAACAGACTCCTTTAAACCGCTCAAAGCCGGTGTAAGAGAACGGAGGGGTGAGACACTTAATTTATCCAAAGAACCTACAAAAAACATCACTGGCAGAAAGATGTATTACCTATAACTAGGCGAACACGCATATTTGTGCAAAATGAAAAACAGACAGCGCGAGGATGGAGACGACAGCAAAGAGCAAATATGCTACCCTGAGGAAAGCCCAGGTGACAAAGGAAAGGCGTGTGCGTTTGAGAGGACCCACTGAACTTGGTACCAACCACTCCCCACAGACTCACACGAACACGTGTGAAAAAATATACACACACACATGCGCGCGCATGCACGCACGCACGCACTCTCACACACAGACAAGCGCGCGCAGTGGAATATGTTATGGCAATGATCAGTTAGTAATGATATGATCCAAACCTGGATTCAAGGAATGCGACTTAAAAGCAAAAATTAATGTAATAATAGCTGTCCAATTTGCCAGAAAAGGAAAATAAAAGAACGGAAAGACAAAATTGAGGCACAATTGGTTGACTTCCGTCTCAATTATTACATGAACCAGAGATAAGTACTAAGAAAATGTATTCATTTTAAAAGGATCAGAAGCTAATTTTATAATGTTCAAAAATTGTTATATATAATATTGCTGTATTAAGGTGTCATATGTAATGACATCACAAAGAGTGTAGAAAATACATTCATATTTCCCTGTTTAAATAAATACTGACCTCTGAATGACCTTTATAGGAAAATACATCCTTTACATGAAAATATACAATGCTGCACAATTTTGCGAGCTGTCTAGTGCAGCCTAATACTTCATTAATTCATTAACCTATTAGTGGTTTATTAATGTATGAGTAACCACTTATAACAGTTTTATAAGGCGACTATTTATCGAAATAAGGGGACAAAATGGAATTCACTCACTGGATCTGGCTGAGCTGCTCCTTCACACTGTGAATGTCATTTTAAAGCATTCATTACTATATAACAACCATTTCAAATCTCATTGTGCAGTCTCTGAGCTAAAGTGTTGCATTAAAGAATCTGTTTTTGTCTGCAGTGATTGTCTTAGATTCACATTCAGCCAAGAGTTGAAGATATGACTTAAAAAATGGTTATGGTTTTATACTCAACATTACACACAGGTAATGTGTGGAAGTATTGAAGTGCCTCATATTTTTATGCAAGTTATTTGCAAATACAACCACTGACATTGTAACAACCAGTAACAATCAGATTACTTTTACTTTTCAGGTCCTAAAACTGTGTGTGCACTGTTTTCAATATGACAGGAATAACTAACAAGGAGTATTAATTGTTTATTATGTGCTTTCAGGCATTGTATAACATTTTTATTGGTGGTGCAATGAGACAGCTAAAATTTTTCATCTTTGACAATATTTTGATAGCTGGAATGCTATGTACACTTTGTAAATAACTGTGAATCTTGTAAATATGTACTTTGTAACTCCATGTCATGCTCATTATTTAATGTTATGCACACACACACACATGCATCAGAAATGTACTGTATATGTGTTTAACATAAAACAAAACAGAGCAAACTCACTTCCAGAAATGAACAGATTCTTCATTACAAAACAGCTTTGCTAGCTGTAACAGCAGCCATATATATCATTCCAGCTGGCTGATTACCAAATTGTTTTAGGACACACACACACAAACACACACACACACACACATGTGCACAAATCCTGCATGTCTATTCACCAAAATGAATAACTTTTGTTAGCCTACTTGAACTGCGAATACCAGTCATAATCAACATAATCTGCATAAAAAATGATATTCAGACTAGCTGATGATCAGTGTTCAGAGTCACAGGCCAACATGTTCGTCAGCAAAATCTGCATTCCATTTTGGCTTCAAATAAGGCAAAGGGAACATGATGATAAGATCAAACCTCACTGTTTACATTGCTAGCAGCCTTTTTCCCATACAGGGGTAAAGAGCAGTATTGTTTACATGTGAAGCATCCTTCTGCTAATATATTGATAGTGAATATTATCTTTGCAGCCTTAAAATCTCTTTAGTTACTTTGATGGAAGCCAAACCGTGTGTTTTTACTTGACCATGACCTCCACATGAGACCAGGCTTTGACTGCCAGTGTCAGCGCTGAATGCTCACATGAAGACTCATGTAAAGCCAATCTGATCAATCAGTGCCACAGCACATGTGACACTGAATGGAAAAAATTGACCGCAACCACGTAAAGCAGCTCCACATGTTAGATGGGCCACACCAGCTGTTTGATTTTCCGTTTCAACATCAGTGTCCCAGTACACACTGTCCAAGCAGGGCCCTCAGATCCATTTTCAGTCTTTGGGTTTTCAAACCATCTCTACACATTTCCCTTTGGCTTATTATATGGAGTTTATATAATTTTTTATTTTTATAATGGCATCAGTGAAAGCCCTTTTGAATCTGACTAATGAGCTGGGTTGTGTTGCAGTGAACAGAATTTTTTTCCAACCCCCATCCAGGGGTGTAACCACAACTTAGATTTGAATTTTCCAGCATCTAATGACTCTCGCATCTGGATCGCTATGAATGAAAAGAAGAACCATCAGGCTAAGAACAAAGGCTGTGGTTGATGCAATGGGATTCGCTCATTACTTATTTGGTTTTGCATGAATTTGATTCCAGTAGTTGTGAAAGCTTCCTGCCGGCTCACAGAAAGGGCATGTGTTCTGTTGGCATGAAACATATAGTACAGAGCATTTCATGCATCCACCCCCCCCAGGGTATTTATTGAATGACCTTGATACAATACACCCCATCCCTCACAATATACACTGATAGGATGTCATTTGGGTTTCCCAATGAATTTGGCTCCAAGTGATTTGATCAGCTTGGTTACTTACCTCTGCGGAACAGATGTTCTAACCCAATCATAAACCAGATTAGGGCATTGCCCCACCCATACCATGTTCCACTGGTTCTCTGCAAAGTCAATGTGGAGGTTCCATATGTACAACTGAGAGGAACGAACAGTGGTCAGTTTGGCCTCAACAAAAGCAGTCAGGACAAAGGAGATCCTGTGTAACTCACTGCTTGCAAAGGACATCATTTTTTAAATCTTTTTTATATAAAATTCACATATATTTCACTTAGGACAATAGCTCCAGCCAAATTTGGCTGACTGATTTGCATACCAAAAGGCCCTCTCCATTTCGTTCCATTGAAATTGGGTGCCGGCGTGATCATCATGAGAAAATGCATGGCACAGGGGAATAGTGAACTTATTCAGTCTCGCATTCATTACAAATCCATAAAAAAGACAGAATAGCATGAAATCACCATGGGAACCCCTTAATTGAGAACCAAGTCCTGAAAGCTTCCATGGCTGGTCTACAAATAGAGTGTCTCTCGATTACCGAAGTGCGTTTGATTGGTATTACTGCAATTAGCTAAATCCGACAATGGCTCTGATGGTGGACTAATGGATCTGAGAACAATCTGCTCTCCCATGTATTAGTTCATTGGCGTTCAGCGGTTTGCCTCAACAGCACACACACCTGCTTCCTTTGGCTCCTGCCTTCAGAGTCCTGACACACTGGGAAGCAAGCAGAGCAATGTTATACCAGCATCAGAGATCAGTATAAGTACAATCTGCAAACATAAGATGCAGAGCAATGCTGTACTGATCTCCCCATTTAATGGCTCTATAAAAACGTGTAGATAATACATGGATAAGAAAAATCACCATAAACAACATTTGAAGGATAAAGCAGTGCAACTGCTCCATGGTGTTTCCTTGTGGCTAAGATCAGCACTGAAGCTCAAGTCAAATATGGCCGCTGCTGCCAGTGAAACACATATCCTGTATTCATGCTCTAGAATACGAGGCGGCAAGCTGACAGGATTACCCTTCCCAAAAATGCTAATGCACATATTTAAATCTCATTCATATTAAACACTTTTTTTTGTCAAAATAAATAAATATACAATAAATAATTTGCTTATTCATTTCCACAAGAGGCTCAGAGCTCAGTGATTTTCATTGGCTTGCAAATTCGAGAGGCTGAGAAACGTTTGATTGAGTCTGACACACTGGAATTGAGAGGAGACTGAATAAACCCACTCCAATAGCCAAGCTCTAACCATCATCTGTTTTAATATGTACCCATTCCAGGCAGCATAAAATTTCTACATTTCTGTACAGCAAGTTGCTGAAATATATATGTATACATAGGTAAATATATACAGACAGTGATTTTTGTATATCAAATGTACACCAGTTTAATAAATAACAAGGAGAAATATCCCTGATTAAGGGAGAGAATTAGTTTCAAAGAGCCGTGGAAATGATATCATTTGAGTGGTCAGAGGTAAAGGACTACAGAGCAGGGGCCAGACAAGCCCTTTTAACAGTAAGCACAAACTGGTTGAACATAATTACAAAAAAAAACTGGCACCAGAACTCTATAACATCACAGGGGGGAAAAAGAAAAGATGGGTGTTTTCTGACGGAACGGAGTCTTCTTGTCTGTAGGGCTACTCTAATCTCTTTTGTGGCCTGGACTCCAGATATTAAACCCATTTACACAGGTCAGCAAATCTTCGTAATCGCTCGCTCATCGATTTCTTGTTCTGATGCGGAACGTTTGTGAGGGTGGAGGAGAAGGCCGAGACCAGTCCCGGTCGGATTAATGCCTGGTATAAGTTTCACAAGAATGTTTCTGAATGTCATGTCCGACCGATCAATTAAGGAAAACAAATGTGTTTTGGGTGACTTTGCTACAATTGCTCTTGGGAATTTTACAACGTTCACAAATATCACAGAACTAAACACAGTAATATTATTATGAGAGCTCTGAAATGACACAGTCACCTTGTGATAAGAGCTGCTTCTGTTCCATTAAGGTCCCCTAGGGCATTTGGGGTGTTGGAAGTATCGGGGGTGGAGGGGCAGTGCCGTGGGCAACTCTTACCATACCAGACAATTAAAATACAACACAACAAAAAACAATGTCACAGTTCCATAGAATGTAAACAATCGCATCACCCTTTTCAAGTGGTACCTCCCCGTTCGATGAAGGTTACACTGATCCACATTGTAAAACACTGGGACACAACCGCAGGTTGTAAACAGGAACTGGACCCTGACACAGGTTCGGTCGTATTTTCACACATTCATCACTACCACAATCAAAATGCCTAGCGTTCAAAATATTTTGATCTTCCAATGGCAAGCTGAAGTCCTGTTGACACATCCCATAAAACATTCCACCTCAGTGAATTTCATAGTATGCAGCTTATTTGGGAAATGCCAGAAAAGATGGAACTTGGACCAGAGAGAAAATAATTTAAAAGAATAGAACAATAGAACAAAAGACCAATATATTATATGCCAGGTATTCTCTGCCTTATCGCTAACATTTGATTTAAAATGTATTTATTAACAAAGTCATTTATTTAAATATTAAAATTATTTGAATCCTCAATGTTGGATCTTTCAGCTTTAAACAGGTAAAGGCGCTTTCAAATACTAAGAACAAAAATGTTAAATCATAAAAAGCTTTTAGAAGGCTAAGCTAGAAAGGGAAAAGACAAATTAATTTCTCATCTTCCTCAGTACACAAAGGTACTTTAGAGGAGTGTAAAATTCTAGCTTGGGGAAGACATCAATTGTTTAAGTATTTATGCTTTCCTGTCTGAGCTAAAATGACACTTTTACTACATTCTTAAACACAACGGCTTCTGTTTCTATCAAAATTCATAACGTTCTACAGAAAGTTAGCCCACTGGTTCCCAGAGTTTCAGGTGACAATATTAATCAACAGGACCATTTTGGCGTTTTCATTAGCTGTGCCAGACGACAGAAGCCATTCACACGTGACAAATGCATAAAAAACTAACAAGACAGCAAAGGGAGGAAAATGAGTTTGCAAATTTGAAATTTGACAGATGATACGCCCGGATATCTTGGCACAGCAAGAAGCTGCCATACTTTGTGATTAAGCAACAAGAGTCACCAGAACATTAAGGAGACAAATTCACAATTTA
Source organism: Megalops cyprinoides (assembly GCF_013368585.1). Classification (NCBI taxonomy): domain Eukaryota; kingdom Metazoa; phylum Chordata; class Actinopteri; order Elopiformes; family Megalopidae; genus Megalops; species Megalops cyprinoides. The sequence goes on along the minus strand of NC_050599.1, from coordinate 25,636,159 downwards.
ATCTTTTCCTCTTTTCGCTTGAGGTGGCATTTTGCATCGACTTGCCCACAAAATAAGTGACACCTTAAAGGAAGGAGACCAAGTTAAAAGCCTGATGTCAGAGCTTCTTAAATACTTCACATTTCCAAAAAAGAATTTAATTGTTTTTTATTTTAAAATGCTCAAGTGTTTGATCCCAAGTTTAGGAACTTTTCTCTCAGGTTTCTCACCACACCATTTTGGCTGCTGTCTGTCTTTTTGCCTGCTGCGGCTCTCTGGGCGTCGTCCGCCTTCTTGCTGAAAGGCGGGCTCAGTTCTTGCTCCTTGTCCCATCCGCACCTTTTGGCCAGCTCCACCTTAGCTCCGCCCCCCTCCCGCTGCCTGTACTCGTCCGACTCCTGGTAGGCCCTGCAGCGGTCGATGACAGCCATGATGGAGATTTTCTCCCGGGAGGTGGGCGAGCGGATCTGCACGTAGCTCCCATCAGTGTCCTCATCCTCCTTCTCCGGCTCTGGCTCCGCCCCTATACCTGTCTGTCCCTCCCCCTCTGCCTCCGCCTCCTTTGGCCCAGCCCCGCCCACCTGGGGCGTCGGCTCTGCGACCTTCTCTACGACGATGACCCTGTGGTTGTTGGGGAGGGCGGCCTGGCCGGAGATGTAGTAGCCGGGGCCGGAGACCTGGCTCTGCATGCTCTGCAGGTGGCTCAGGTGCAGTCCGCTCAGCCGGTTATCCAGGGAGCCCGCTCGGCACACCCGGGCCCAGCCCTCTGCCCCATCTCTCGGTGGGTGGGGCCTGTAGGCCGGCGCCTCCGAGAGTCCGCCGGGGGCCGTCCCCGAGCTGCAGCTGGAGCAGCTGGAGCGCCTCCCCAGGCTGGATGCCCCCATCCTCTCCGGCATGGAGCGGCTGCGTCCGGCGGCCCCGTCCGGCCCCCGGCGGGCGTACATGGAGCGCAGCTCGCGCACGTCCGGCCAGTTGAAGCTCTCAGCGGGCACAGGGCTGACCGGGCTCCTGCACTGCGGGCGGCTGGGAGACAGCACCCGGGGGCTGCACCCCGAGCTGGGGGTGCGGCCTGGGCTGGGGGACCTCATCTGTGCTGCGGGCCCAAGCTCACGCACAATCACTTGATCGTAGACCGTCAGGGGCAGTCCTTGGTTGAGTTTACCTGCAAAACACATGGTAGCTTGTGAGTATGGGATTGTGGGAAATGACTTTGCTGTGCAACATTGGGAAACTAGGCTTGGAAATGATTAAATATAACTGGCTGCTGTGAGACACTACTGTTGTGCCCTTCAGCAAAGCACTTAGCTGGAAGTGCTTCAGAGAATAGCTGTATAATGGATAATATGCAAAATATAATGTGAAAATGAGGCAAATCACTCCGGATAAGTGCCAATAAATAATGCAATTTGCATTGCTGGGAGAGCAGCGTTTTACCTAAAACACTAAAACATGCATACACATTTGGAATGTGCTTTTCAACAGTGCATTTAATCACAGCTATTGTTTGGTATGGTAACCACATTCTGGTGGTAACCACATCTGACATTTTATGAATTTAATTCTCTATGCAAATTTAAAAAGAATAAACCTCCTGGTTCTGGCTTGACATTCTGCTGTGACTAACCTGACGTTCGACACCGAATTAATCTGATCTGATAAAACTTGTCCCCCTAAAATTTAACATGCAGTTACAGGCCATTTCAAGCCGTTTGAGATGGCTTCCAATCATGTACGCTCTCTCCATTAAATTGGTCTGCCTTTTTCATATTGTCTGAGCGGAATTGTTCCAACGACTTGAACATACTTATTCGCCTTGAAATGAAATTCACAGAAATACAAGAGAGCGACAATTTATGTACCCGGTAATCAGAGAGAATGCATCGTGGTTGAGAGCAGGCATAATGAGGATGTGTTTTAAAGAAATGGCTTCCCTCCTTTTTTTGACACAGCAGCCGGTTTCCAGAATCACAGAGGCCTAGTCTGCTGTTCAGATTCCCATTCATTCTCTCTGACACCTGGCAGCGTTCCATGAGCACAGAAATCAAAAGCAACAGCCTGAATAAAAAAGTTGTGAGCTTCATTTGTTCAGTCGACAGCAGAAATTGCCGCTAAAGTAACAACTTAACAACATGCTGCTTTAAATAACAATAGCGCACTACTAAAAAATTACATTTATTCATTTGGCAGACGCTTTTATCCAAAGCGACTTACATAGATTACAGTTCTTTACAATGTTATCCATTTATACAGCTGGATATTTACTGAGGGTTAAGTACCTTGCCCAAGGGTACAGCAGCAATGTCCCAGCGGGGATTGAACCGGCAACCTTTCAGTTACGAGTCTTGCGCCTTAACCACTATGCTACACTGCCGCCCAGTCATTAGAGTCATTATATGTTTTTCAGATACCATTGTGAAGCTGCTCATCTTTCTCTACCAGTGGAGTTCCCTTTGTGCCCTGACTTGAGCTGAACAAGCAAAACGTTTCCTTTTAGGAATAAAATTCGACACCCCTAACCTTGACAGGATTTTCACAATGGTTTTACACCACCTGTAGCCTTTTTTCTGATTGGGCATGCTTGTTGTTTTTTAGGGCGGGGCTTGCAAAGGGGCTTGCGCTTACCTTTGCCGTCCCTCTCCGGCCGCTCCTCCAGCACGGAGGGCAGGTTCCGGGCGCTGAGCAGGATGTCGGAGTCCTGGCTCCGCTGCCTCACCATGGGCTTGCTGCTCTTGATGCGCTGGCTGTACTGGCGCGCCAGCTGAAACACCTTGTTCCTAGCCTTCTCCTCGTCGTGCCGGAGCAGCTCCTCGTCCGCGTCGGAGCCCAGGCGGATCACCCTGGGGGCGGGCGCCTTTTTCGCCCTGCTCCCCTCCTGGGGCTTGCGGGTTGGGTTCAGGCCTGCTGGCTGCCCCAGTCCCACGGCCCTGCCCTTCAGGTCCTTGACATGCTCCTTACCAACCGTTCTCGGTTCAGCTTCCGCCTTCGGGGGCCTGCTGTGTTCCGTGTCAGAGGCTCCCCTGGGCAGCTGGTCCTTTCTTAGCATCCCTTTACAGGCCCTTCCTGTGCCAGGGACCTCCCTCGGCTTCACGGGGCCGGGGGGCACTGATCGTGCCCCGGCCACCTCCTTCTCCATCTCCTGCCACACCCTGATCATCTCGGAGGAAGGAAGGAACTCTTCATTCTCAGCTGTGGTCCTGCTGGCATCATGGGAGTTCCCAACCCCAGGGTCCACCCGTGCTTTGACCTCGGCGTAGGACGACTCCTCACCTTTGATTACCTCTGTGTGAGAAGTGGGGTCACCACTGGGGTCACCGCTGGAGGCAGAGTGGAGGGCGGGGTCAGGCTCAGGGTCGGAGTCAGAGGCAGGAGTAAAGGTGGAGTCGGGGTCAGGGGAGGCCCCATCCTTGGGAATGCTGTTGAGCCGGCTGACGGAGTTCCTGACCAGGCCAGCAGGGATGTAGGTCAGACTCTCCCGCCGCTTGATGGCGAAGCTGGCCCCGCGGTGCTCCGCGTGCTCGTAGTAGCTCTTGATCTTGCCAATTAGCAGCCGGTCCTGCCGTGAGAGGGTGGAGTCCCTCTTCCAGTGAGGGTCCCCCTCAAAGGGGCTGTCGGGGCCTGGGGAGGGCACCCTGAGCTCTGCCCCCAGGAGGGTAGTGTCCGGGGCGAGCAGACCCAGCGGGGGCTCCGCGGAGGCACTGTTAAGCCGCTGGGCGTCGCCGCCCAGGCTGAAGGTGCTGCCCCGCCTGCTGGGCAGCCGCGGGGAGGGGCAGCCGAGAGACCGCGCCTCGTCCCCCGCCAGGCTCCCCCGGCGGCCGCCGGCGGTGAAGCGCTCGGCGATGACGCTCGCCTGGTCCAGCACGGAGGGGGGCAAGATGCTGGCGGGCTCGTTTGACTCTGCCGCCGTATCCTCTTCGTCCTCCTCTTCCTCGTCCTCCTCTTCTGTCGTCGACGCCTCCCCGCTGCTCGAAGCCTTGGACTCCGCCTGCTGAGGCACAGGCGATATCTCCATCATCTCCTCTCCATCCTCACCATGGTCTGCCTCGGACTCGGTGGTCTCCTGCCCAATGGGGGCGCTGGATATTGGGCCAGCAGGTTCAGAATTTGAGAGAGGGTCTTGCTCAGGTTTCTCAGTGGAGCTGGACTGAAAGATGCTGTTGTGTGACGGTGGCTCTTCAGTAGGGGCCTAAGAGAGACAGACAGAGGAGTGAAGTGATTATTTTGTATTTGACAAATGTGAAATGTCAGTTTTAAAGCCTGCAAAGTCTGCAATACACAGGTTTTATAGATCACCTTTCTGTGTTTCATTTGTGTTTTTCATTTTGTTAGCTAGAATAGGGAGACAGAACCTTGTTAAAGAAAATGTACCTCAACTCCATTAGTGTATTTGGTGCTAGCTGCATTTCTAAGGATAGGCTTTGTAGGAAATGTAGGAAACACCATCAGACAAAACATACAGCATCTCTTTTGACGTCACTCTCAAAGCCAAAACTATTTCTGTCACTCTGAAAAAGCTATAATGATAAAAATATAGGACAGCCCTCCAGCGGGATGCTCGATTTGGCACAGCCTCGGGTTCGAGGCAGACAGCCGGAGCTGTGAGGACGAGATAAGGGAGGAGAAAAGCAACCGGTCGAAGAAGAGGCATGTTTTGGAAGCAGGCACCCCACAGGGGGCTGCGGTGGGGTTGGGGGGGTGTTCCAACAGACTCGGGACCTATGAAAACATTCCCCTCATCAAAGCAAAGGATGATAGGAAGAAGCAGCATGTGGGGGGGCATTTTTTTATCATTTCGGTGACAAAGGGAGATCGCTCAGCGAGATGGTGCTTAGAGACGCAGCTGGAACCCTGCAGAGACATGCAGTGATGAAAAAATTCTGAGAATTGTTGTATTTTTTCCCCCCCGAGCTTAATTGGCAGGGATTTGCAAAGATGGTTAGAAATAGACATCATTTCACGCTCGTGAAGGTAAGCTCTCTCTGGAGATAACGAATGAATAGCTTAGGTGATGGAATGTCACAATACTCTGAGTAGGTAAGTGTATGTAGACACTTTGTAAGGTTGAAGGTGGGGATGGAGGTGGTGGCAGAATGAACCTTGTGAGAGAGAATAAAGTTGCAACAGAGATGAGAGGGGAATAGGAAAGAAGGGAGCCATAGGGTTCTCAGTTATCCCAATGACAGGTCTAGCCAAGATAGTGCATTCCCTGCTTCTGAAAACACTGCTTTACCTGCTCAATGAGGGACCCGCCCTCCATTGTGTCACATGTATCCTCCTGACCAGACGATTGGCTGTTTTGCCTGTTAATCCCATTTTCTTCTAAGATGTCATTCCCTTCTTCGTCCTTAAGAAACATCAAGAAATATGACAGGGGTATATAAATACAAGCAAATGTAGGGCAGTCAGTTCATGTATCACAGGCAGCTAGGAGCCCACACACACACTGAGACATCCTGAAATGCAGTAAGGTGATTTTGCCTCAACAACAATTCCTCTCAGAAAATACCTTTATAAAGACCCTTTCAACTAACAATGCTATCTTGATTAGTCAGTGCATTTCAGTGCATTTCTACGGAATTGTAGAATATGCCTGACCTTTAGAAGTGGCCTTTGAGATGCAAAAACTACACTTACTGATTTCAGATTGAACAACTAAGAAAGAGATGAATTTACAGGACTCCAGATGAAGACACATTTAACTCTGTGGATAGTTCTGATGTATTGCTAACAGAATAAGTGCATTAACTGCATTTAAATGTTATGTTGAGAACACTGATTTTACTTCTCACCTCATAATGTGAGGAGGGAGGCAAAGACTCTGTGTGGTTATGTGGGCCTCTGCTTAGCCAGTGATTGGCTGCATATGTTATACCTGGTAAGACAGTGATTGGCTGAATAACATTTCTGTTATAGAAATGTTACCGCTGCAGCCAATGACTGTCTGCATTTATCATGGCTATATCTGTCAAGCCAGTAAGTCACTGGATTTATTATGGTTATATCTGTAAAACTAGTGATTAGCTGGATTCATTATGGTTTTATCTGCTCAGCCAGCAATTGGCTGCTTTCATTAGGATTATATCTGGTGAGCCAGTGATTGGCTGCAGTTATTACGGTTACATTTCATTAGCAAGTGACTAGCTGGATTCATTATGGTTGTATCAGCTTAGCCTGCAATTAACACTATTCCTTATGGTTATATGATTCAGAAGTTCATCTTGTGGCATATCAGCTAAATTCATGACAAACCTCCCACTCTGCCCAGACCAGGTCATATTACAATAGTCTTCAATTGCACATTAATGTATACATTTAAGTTAAAATGAAATGCTAATGGTGGTTTAGGAAAATGCCATACACTTGTACAGTGAGTATAATGCAAGAAATGGTTTTAAACAATTTCCATTTTTTTGTTTTTTGTTTTTTTTTTTTTTTAGTACATCTGACATCTGACAAACCCTACTATAAACACCTGGCAACAAATTCATTATTAAAAGGGTACGGGAAAGTTTAAAAAAAAAGTTTGTGATTATTATATTTTTTTATAAACGTCACACACTTCATTACACAACTGGAGATAATTACAGATTTTTTTGAGGTATGCAAGCACATAGACCAAGCAGTGACAGTGCTGATCTGAGATCAGGTACAGACACGCAGAGTGACCACCACATCAACTGCAAGAAAGACAGCAGGTGATCAGGTGAAAGAAAACGGGGTGAGTGCTGCACCCTCAGAGCCCAGCAGACAGTAGAGTACCATTATAAGATGTGAGAGAAAGCGTCAGAGAGGGTGAAATGACAAGACAAAGGAGAACACCAACCTGCAGTGAACAATTAGAGATGCTACCATTTCCTCCTTCAAGCCAGGCTAAATCGATTGACCTTTATAAATACCAATTCTCAGCACCCAAGAGAGCTTTTAAAAACACTGGGGAGTGTTTGCGTATGTTTGAGGGGGTGGGGTATCTAAGAAAGTGTAGAAGTTTGTGACACCATCACAGGAAACTTGCTCCAAACTGTTAACAGATCAAACAAAGCCTCAGCTGAAACCCAACCGCCCACCAGGGAATGGGGTAGGCACCCTCCACAAGAGTTATGTTTTTTTGGTTAGCAGCAGATGCTATTAGTGGCAATCGGCTTTTTTGGCGGGTTAACTCCATGCATTGATTCGTTTAGAAGAACAGCGATGTTCCATGCTCTGCCGAGATTCTTTAGTTCATGAATGTCCATTAGCTTTGGTGGAGCATTTGATGTGTTAGTGGGTTAATTCTTGATTGACAGTAAGGTGGGTGGAGACATGGACTGAGGATGTGGCGCATGGAGAAGAAATAACGAAACACCCGCTGGTGGCAGAGAGCCTCACCGTTGTCACCTGAGCGGAAAGCAAAGCCCTGGCCCTAAAGTGCCAGCAGGGGATGGCTGCCAGCACCGAGCTGGCGAAGTCGGCTACCTGGGTGTCCTCCATCAGAATATCGTCCTTGTCACTCTCCCCCTCCTCCTCCTCCTCCTGCTCCTGCTCCGCCCCGCCCGCGCCAGGTGCCCTCTCCGGCCTCGGTTCCTCACTGTCACTAGGGCTCAGCCGCTCATAAGTGTCCCTCCTGAAACCTGGGTCCTCCTCATCCTCCTCCACGCTAGGCCTCTCAGCCTCAGGCTCGCCTAGGCTTGAGCCCAGGGTGCTGACGCTACCGCGGGCCTGCCCGCAGCGAGCGTCGGCTGGCAGGGCCCCTTCGCTGTCCGCGTGCTGCGGTGGCAAGTCACAGAGAGTTTGTGTCCTTATCGTGAGGTGAGCTGAGGGGGGCTCAGTTCAGTTTTACTTCTTATCAAAAACCAAACACATTCAAGAGGATTTTTACTAATCCTTTTGACTTTCAGCTCTTTGTTCTACTGGAAGTATTTGGGATGTCTGAAACCTGAGCTGCTTACACAGAACAACATAAGTATTGAAAACCATGAGACAGAGACAGACAGGACAGTATGAAGCATCAGCCACAGATACTCAGGTGGGCTACAGTGGTGTTGAGGGCAGCAGTGTGGAGCATTGGTTAGGGAATTACATCTCCAACCAGAAGTTTACAGGCCTGATTCCCAAGGCTGTGCTAACAAGTCACTTGACCTGAACTGCTTCAAAAAGCATATTCAATTCGAATGGATTATGTGTATATATATAGGTAGGTCCATGTAGGTCAACCCAGATAGGGAAGTGCACAGACATTGGTTAACAAACCCAATTAGCAAGGCTTTAACCTGTCAGAGAATGTGTGCAGACATCAATTAACAAATCCAATTAGCTAGGTTTAACCTCCCAGACAAATGCAAGCTTCACCTAATGGAAAATTGGGGGGGGGGGGTCTTTTCTAAGGTTTTTTCAAGGGATTTATAAAGAGCAGTACAGAAGCTATTTTAAACTGAGTTCTGTCAAAAGAAGAGGACATTGGTGGGAATTTGTTCAAAATAAATCACAGTGACACTAGGAAGTAACTGTTTTCTCTCACAAAGTTATTAGAGCATGGAATAATTTTCCACAATTCATAGAGGAAGCAGAGACCAGTGCTGACAGACCAGACTAGATACAACCCAGACTATAGACAAAATGACAAGCCTAGTTGAGCAGTGAGAACGAGTTATAAGGAGGTAACCATGAATTTGAGTGTTGGGCTGCCATTGTGTCAGGGCATCTTGGTTGGCTCTGACGTTTGATTGGCTGAACAGGGGAGGACTGGTCTCTGAGGGAGCGAAATCCTGGCATTTGTGGATACGAACCATGCAAACCAATGTGTGCAGATTTGTTCCTCCCAGCGGCGCTCCGAAAACACGCTTTGAAGTCCCAGACCCAGAGCCCCTGTTCCCCCGTTCCAAACCCATCCGAAAAAACCCATTGCCTTTTATGGCGTGTCACAGTTCCGCCTATCTGCCGACCGGAGCCCTGCATGCGCTCACATGCCTGCTCATCCTGTGGGTTTTTCTGTCTGAAGAATAAACGAGTTGGAGCTGGAAAACATTTTCCATCGATGTGCTCACCTGGGTAGAGCGTATCTAAAATGGCTCAACTTCGGCTTCAGTCAGAGTAATAGCATGACAAGGCTTGGCAAGATTCTGTTTTCATGGTTAAAGCTTAAGTGACAATTACTCATAACTCCAACAGACCAAAAGCTTTAATTTTTCCCATGCATTTTTTAAACTAGTTTGTGTTTCATTTTCAAATTAATATTCCTCTGGGCCTGGCTGCACGACATCGCCCTGAAAATCAACTTTGATTAAAACCGAAAACATACAGTGAAAAATAATGCCCGTTTTATCCAGCGACAATGACAAAAGAAATTAAAAAGAAAAAAACTATTCTGGCACACACAGCCACACAGTGACAGAAAACAGGCCCTTTATTAGTGGTTTTAAAGTAATCTGTAAAGCCTTACCTTAAGAATGGCTGCAGGGACCACACATGAAACAGAGAAAAAAGAGAAAAAGAAATATAAGCTAACATACAATAATAATATAAAATGCAGTATATGTGAGCATATAACAACAACATCAATAATAATAATAATAATAATAATATACAGCAATATACAGCATATGATCAACAATGATTACACACATGAGATAAGGTGAATTAAAATGCATGAGTTGTAGATTATAGTGCATTCCCTGCCCTGTGGCTAATTAAATTTAGTGTACTTGATGTCCTTTGCAAGACGAGGAAACAGTTCCCTTATAAAAGTAAACCTTGCAAGCCATAAAGCTATGGACAGCTATATTTGTACTTCAATCGCAGGTTCATTTGCAAGACTTTTCTGTTTGTAGGAGACCCTTTCATGTAGCAATCAGGGTAAAGGGACCCTTGAAATGAATGTATTCCGCTGAAATCCAAATGGGGCGGTTCTTAAAACAAACGTGAACGGGAAAGGCGGCCCATCTCCCGCGAACCTCTGATGGCGCTGATACAATTTACATGGACGGGTCCGCCCACGGGCCTCGCCAAATCAGCCAGATAAATGCAAACAAAATCATTTCAAGTGGGATAGAAAAAAATACACAGATAATAAAATACTGCTCATCTTTCCCTTTTATAGTCGGCGAATTAGAATTCATGAAATGAGAAAGCCACTGATTGGAGGCCGGGAGCGCATTTGACTGCAGGAAGGAGCCAGAGCACAAGAGCCCATCAATGATGCGTCTGAGGGGCTTTTTATATAATTATTTCAGGGAGCAAAGAAAGAGAGAGCCTGGCCTTTGATCTCCTCAAGAGGGCTCCAGCACTCCGGTCGCCTGTTACCCACTGTCCTTTGAAGCCGCGGTTTCGGCCAGTGGAACTCGGTGGGCCTGCATCCTGACTGCTTTGGGGGACAAGGACGGTGCGCCTCCACCGCCAAACCTCCGTCTCCATGCCATTCAGACTGAATGTATAGGTGACTGACAGACGGAGGTAAAGGAAACCAGCACAGTGACCTGATCGACTGCCTTCCCCCCAGAGCACTCAGAGCATCACCACATGTAACTGGCCTTCGGTTTCTGCCTGCCTGTACCGTCTGCACCCAATGACAGGTGACATCTTTGACGCAGTGGATATCAATATTGATTTTTAGCGAGCGTTCCTCCTGACCTACTGTTCAAATTGCCGGGGCCAGTGTGCCTTGGAGACGGCTAAGAGCGTTTGCCACTGGTGGGAAAAAGATAAGTAATGGCGCATGCCGCTGTCTACTTACCTTTAGTGACCTTGGTGATCTGCTTGCATGGCTCTGAGGGAGAGAGAGAAACAGTGAGCACACCCCACTGTGTCAGTTCATTTTCATCCATTCTGACTTCATCATTCATAAAGGCGACAGAACTGAGCTCACTGGGGCAAGCTACTGAACAACCCACTTTCATTTAGGGGCGAAGAGGAATTTCCCTCAGGCAAAAGAATGGAAGTGGAGCTGAAAAGGTCACAGTTAAAAAATACAAAATTTCTTATTCCAATTCAGGAAAAGGTTTTTATAGCAAACCTGAGAATGGGGACTGCTTTGGTGCCAAGAGTCAACAAATCCAAACTGAAAAAATGAAAGAAGTGTTGCTTTTTGCAGTCTTCTCCCTTTTCAAAGACCGAGTTAATCTGTCTTTCTACAGTTTGGTCTGACACTGTCCCCTGTGCCGATGCAGGTGTGCGTGGAGTGGGCGGAGCTGCGATGTGTGTGGCACACAGGGGGGCGGCTCACCTGACTGCCTCCGCCCCTGACGACCGGCAGTGGGCACGTCGTCCAGCTGGCCGGACATGGACTTCTTCAGCCTCTCAGGACTGTAGCGGAACTTTGGCGGATCTGTTGGCACAGCAGCAATGTTAGAGTGGGACGGGATCACAGCTGACAAAAAAAAAAACCCCAAACACATGAACAACATGAGGCATAATGTACAAGGATACGATTGGACAAGCCATCAACATCCAAAGGTCAAGTTAAACAGTCAGCTACCATCATGGTAGTCTTAGCTACCATCATTTACATTTACATTGTCACTGTCGCGTAGCAAATGTTTCTCTCTGGAGCAACATACAAGATTAGTACATATTAACATTTAGACTGTTGGCATCAAGTAGACACACTATTCCACAGTTATTCTTTTTCTGATCAAAAAAACTAAGGCTTAACATAAAGCCTACACTCTGTATGAACTGGGTAAAATTATAATGAGCAATTGACATAACTGAAGCATCTTTACTTATTTGAACCAAGGGGCACCCCTGCTGCTAAGAAAAGGACTGCAAACACCAGTATGATATGTGGCGAGCATTGCTCAAGATGTGCATATCCATGGCCATCCCGCACTATGAGGGTGCAGCTGAATGTTGCACGTGGGGAGGGTAATGTGGTGTTTCCTGCCATTCCTACATCACCGTCCCCTCAACGGCCCAAACCCTCGCCACCTCCGTGTCCGATTATGGCTGATGGGAACCCTATCTTGTTGTGGCGTTGCCATAGCGACCGGAAGGGAGAAAGACAAAGGGGAAGGGTGCGGTAATCTCTGCGGGGGAGACCAAGAGGCGCCGCCGATGGCACTCACATTTGGAGTCCATTTCCATGATGGCCTCTTTCGCCTGAAACACAGAAATATGAATTGATTGATCTTTTTTTGCTCTTCTGGAGTGTTGTGGAGTCTGACTCCCCCCATAAAGTAATGTCCGAGAAAATATACAGATGAAAATACAGAAAATACATTTTAACGTGTGTCCTAATGCACAGCATGCAGTAGAGGAAACATTAGTGGACTGCTACTTTCATCGGTGTAGTTTTCACAAAATATTACACAACGCATTGTCAATTCAATTTAAATGTTCAATAATATAAGCCAAAATGGTTGACTCAATAGTGGTAAATGAATGCTATGGTTCCAGATGTCTGCACAGTCTCCCTGTCCTAGAGTGGTGGGGTGCTGGGTACCTTTTGTGGGATGAGGTGGTTCTCTAAGATCAGCCTCTTGATGTGATGGGCCCACAGTTTCCTCTCCTCCACGGTCCTCGCCTGGGGAAGAAACAGCAGGGTCAACATGACACGCCCTGCACAGGGCGGGGTCAACATCATGCACCCTGAAGAGGGCGGGGTCAACGGACACCTTCACCCAGGGTAGCGGCAGTCACTGACCTGCATGGTGTGAGGCTGCTTGGGGTGCTTGTAGTGGGTGACACTGAAACACAGGCAGTCCTTGGCACTCTCTATCAGCATCAGGGTGGCACACTGATGGGAGACAGAGAGGAAAGGGGGCACACTACTGTGACATATGTATGATCTGCCAAAATACACTATATCAGTGTATACAGTCAACACTATATTAGACTATACTAGAAAACGTAAAATATTCAAATATTCAAATATTGCCATTTTCACAGATATTACTATATGCACATATCATAGAACATATACTGCAACGTATTCTACAGCATCCCAGATGGGGCACTGCTGTTCTATCCTTAAGGAAGCTGAATGAATAATAATAATAATAAGAAGAAGAAGAAATACAAAGAAGAAGAAGAAGAAGAAGAAGAAGAAAAGAGGAGAAGAAGAAGAAGACCACAGGCTGTGATTTCCTTTGGGCCGCTTACCGAGATGTGGGCCTTGTAGACGTAGTGCTCCCCTCGCTTCTTGGTGATGAGGAGCATCCTGTCGAAGAGGAAGAGCGTCCTCTCGTTTTTGGCGCGGTGCACGCGGAAGGTTCCCTCCAGCACCAGCTCCCCGTAGGTGGTGAGGTCCGGCCCCTTCCAGTTGATGAGCAGCGACTGCACCTCCTGCAAGGACGCATGGCGATACTCGTAACCACCACAGGGTGGCGCACCAGCTAACGAGCAACCCTGATTGCCATCTGCTGGTCTGTGTTACACTTCTACACTACACTCCTACCTCAAAGTCGTTAAACGGCATTCTGGCGATCTTTGCTGTTGTGTCGCAGTGACGCCACCGCTCAAATGTTACAAGAATGTTGTGAGAATGTTATATGCTGCTACTAATGACTGAATTACATTTGGTTCCTTTCAAGCCCAACATTTGAGATTTCACTCTCAAATTTTCTCTTGACTTGAGATTTGACTCTCAAATGTTGGACTTGGAAGAAAAAACAAATACAGAAGGTCTTGTTTTATAATGTTTTATTTAGTCCATGACTAAAGATGAAACGGCGCTTGAATTGAAGGACCACAAGGTCATAGTGCAGACAGAGTACAGACAGTTGAGGTATAGTTAAACATTCCCTATATTTGCTATCAGAAACACCTCTTTCTACTACTCTCCAAACAGTGTACAGCATGCAAGGCTTTGCCATCAAAGTCACACTGCTCCTTTCTAAGAGTCAGGCTGATAAAAATGCATTTAGGCCATCCTTTAAACATACCTAACAGTGGGAGACTGCTACTTAGCACAAAATCAGCAGAAGAGGAGAGCTGTCTTTGACAAATGTGTTAAAAGCAGGAGCTTTCTCATTCATTAATCCTGCCATAGGGGATTGGAAGCTTTTAGGTTCCAGCTTGAGATTTGGGGGTGGGGTGACATGTTTTTTCATTTTTTATGCAGACTTGACTCCAATGCAATAAATTGTGATTGGCTCAGGCACATCATGTGGAGCGCCTTGGCCAATCAGAGGTGAATGCATAGTGGGATTGTTGGAAAAAACAACGGCCAGCTGGAGAAGTCACCATGACAGCATGTAGTCATTGGCTATGGTGAGTAGTGAACAGAGCTAGTGTAGGGCTCAGCCTGCTGATGGGAGATACTGGCGGAGTCTGTGTGGAGGAGTTGGTGTGGAGGAGAGAAATGCAATCTGGGTGAATGAAATAGATGAGTCTGTGTGTGTGTGTGTTTGTGTGCCTCATTGTGTATGTGCGTGTATTTATCTGTGTGTGTGAAAGTTTATGTCTGCATGTGTGTGTGTGTGTGTGTTTGTATGCTTTATGTGTAGGTGTGTCTATTTGTGTGCATATGTATATGTGCTCATGTGCAAATGTGTGTGTATGTGTATGTGTGTGAGCGCATGTTTGTGTGTGTGAAGGCACGGGTGTGTATATGTGTGTGTGTATGTGTGCACACACGCATGTGTGTCTTTCTGTGTGCATGTGTGTGTGTGACCACTCACACATGTGTGAGTTCCTGTGTTTGTGTTTCTGTGTGCATGTGTATTCGGAGCCCGCAGACCTGCAGCCGGACGGCGTGTTCGTGTTTCCTTTTCATGTCGTTGATGTACCAGGCCACGCCCGTCATGGTGTAGATGGCCTCCTCCACCACCTCGTAGCCCTCCTCCTCCGGGTCAAAGTGCTTGGCGATCTCCTGCAAAGCGCTGGAAGTTAGACTGTGAAGAACACACCTGCACGCTGCTCTAACTCTATGAATGAGAGGGTGACATCAGCTCTATGAAGGCGGGGATATTTACTCTGTCTAAAGCACAACTCTGTGAAGGAACACATCAGATCTGGGCTGTGTAAAGAACATCTCTGTGATGGAAGGGTGAGATTAAGGTTTCCCAAAGCACAGCTTAGCTCTGTGAAGAAGGTGGTGACTTTCAGTTTGCCTAAAGCACAGCTTAATTCTGTGAAGGGGTGGGGGTGGGGGGAGGGATCTAGCCTGCTCTAAAGCACGGCTCAGTTCTGTGAAGGACTGGGAGTGAGATTCAGGTTGCCTAAAGAACAACGCATCTGAAAGTAGAGTTTTACTCGGGCAGGCCTACCTGCAGCAGCAGGTGGTATTTGAGGATTCTCTGCACGGGCTTGAGCAGGTAGGACCCCAGCGGGAGTGAGCACTTCAGCGCGGCCTGCCGGTCCCGGAAGAACTTGGCCAGGGTCTTATTCCTCATGCAGTCTGTCAACGCCGCCACCGAGCTGCAAGGGAAATGATCCCACCCAACAAGTCACCAATCAGCAGAGAGCAGGGAGTCAGGGGGCGGGGCAAACATACACACACACACGCCCACCTGTGAGTGCACTCCTATCTCTCCATCTACCTCCCCCTCTGAGCCTAAAATCCCCCACACCCCTCCTTCGTCTCAGTAGACTGCTTTGGATGTGATGTAACCTGCACCCTGCGTGGTTTGCACACTCTTACATTTATTTTTCTTTATACTGTAACTATATCCTGAAGATTATTCACAATATGAGTAGTCCAACTTACACAATTCCAAACAGAACAGGCAAGCTTCCATTACCATTCTATTGCAGCTCAGCTCAACCACTACATGCATCCCCTATTGTTATTACATCTTCAGTGTGAATGGAAATGAAAGGGATTCAAGTATTCTCTATGGGTACTTGTACCCATTAAAAGTGGAAATTGAATCAAACATGCTCACACACAGTACATTGTGTCTATGTAAAAGAGAATGGGAGGGATTACATTAGTTTTTATTGTATTATTACTCTTTTCAAATTTATTCATTTCGCACTTTTCTTGTCTTAGTGCATTTCTTGATTACATAGAGAAAGAAAATGAGAGAAACAGGATGAGAGAGAAAGAGAGGCAGAGCGAGGGAGACACAGAGAGAGAGAGAAAGAGGCAGAGAGCAATTGAGAGAGACAAAGAGAAAGAGAGGCACAGAATGATTGAGAGATACAGAGAGAGAGAGAGATGGACTGGCAGTCAGCGGTACACATTTAAGGCAATGCTGTAATCCCATCTCCAGGCAGGCCTGGTGTGTCCCTCTCCCCTGCTGGGGCACAGTGTGTGGGTGTGTGACGGTGTCAGACAGTGCGTAGGTGGTTGGTGGGGGGGTCAAATGGCAGCCCTGAACCACTAGTTCTGAGCCCAGCACCGAACCTGCCAAGAACCTCCGGCAGAGCCGCCGGTGACTCATCCGGAGCAATGTTGCCTGAACGTTCCTCAGACAACATAACAACGGCGTCACGCGGCTGCAACGTGACAAGAGAACTTCGCTGGCTGTTCTCTGTGAGAGATGGTGTGGGGGCAGAGCTGAAGCAGTGCTTTCTGGGAATCCTCTGCCGCTGATAGCTTTCCCACAACAACCTGGTTTCACAACGCAAAACGAGCAGCATGCGCTTTTCAGAAAACGGTCATGAAAATTGGAATTTGTTTCTTCTTCTTTAATTAAAATGTTTTTGGGGTACATGAATGGTGGACATTATTTTTTAGTGGATAAATTCACATGAAAATGGCCAGTGGATGTATTCTTATCAATTCAGTGGATATATCAGGGGCAATTTGTATTTGTCACCAGCAGATGGCAGGCACACATCAGTCAGCCCAGATTCGCTCAAGGAGAATTTCATTCGATTTCATTCAAAAGTGGATGTGATTGGACAACGGGCCATGTTTGCACCTTAGCAGCCAGTGTCTCTAAATATAGGGCACTGCATGGACTCATGGCTCATATTTTGCAGACTGCCAGCTAACGTTATACTCTTTTTTCTTTGACTTTGGGACAGAGACTTTCAGATTAGGTACTCTATGCTAAAATACGCTATGCTAGCGTTACCAGTGACACATCTCACAGCGATTCAGGCACTCTTCTCCACTTACTTGGGGTAGTTGGTGCAGTACTGCGTGTAGATCTCGAAGTACTCGCTCTGCGGGAGACAGAGGACAAGAAGGCAACACGTCAGCAATTCTCACACTCACACCTTCTATTCTCAACTGAGACTGTGGCATTGTGGTAAGGAGCAGAGCTCTGACCTAGAAGTTGCTGGTTTGATTCCCAGATGGGCCGCTGCTGTTGTACCCATGGGTAAGGTACTTACCCTAAATTGCCTCAGTAAATATCTAGCTGCATAAATGGGTAACATGTAAAAACTTTAAGAGAGGCAAGCCACCCTGGATAAGAGCATCAGTTAGGCAAATGTAATATAATTTTGTGGTATAACTCAGTGACAAGGTGTGGCAGAGATTGCGAGGCTGAATCTTGAAACAGGGAGCTGGGTGACCCCCGGTAGGGACACTGGACACACCTTGAGGACGAAGCAGCGAGCGATGGCCACGGGGTCATTGTCACACATGTCCAGATCCTGGAGCAGCTCACTGAAAGGGAGAACAGACTGAAATTTGAACGTAGCCCTGGGGTACGGACTTCAGAGACTGGACTACTGACACCTCCGCAATCTAAGCATGGTGCAGGTGCATGCACACACATGGGACACACTCTGACAGACCCCTGCAGAATTGTGCATTCAGTCAAGCAATTCCACAATTCCAGCGCAAACCCCATTCTTTCACTTACCCACTCCAAGACCAAGACCACCCCGACCAAAACAAAAAAAAATCCCCTCCTGGTGTGACTAAACAACAACAGACAACAATGGATAGAAGTGTCAGTGAATTACTGTTTCATGCACTGTCTCACTGACATCACCAATCAGCATCAACCACACACCAGAAGAGTAGGGGGCAAGTCTGAACATGTGAGCTGATCCATTTCAAACACTCTGCTCTGGGTCTTCCTCCCAAATCCTTTGTATGGTTACTGAGGAATAGGAGCCGAAACTCACAAAGAATGGCAAACTGTGCCAAGCACATAGTCACAGCATTCCAGTGATGTACCATTTTAAATTTTACATTGCAAAGGGATTTCTCGACAGCTCAGTAGGAGTCACACTGAAAATCCTGTCCCTGCCATTGTTCAAGTTACAGGTGTTCTGATTTGCTGATTCATTATGAGCAGTCTCATAGGGGTGTGGCCTAAAACAGACCATCCATAGCTAACACAGGAATGCAGACAGCACCAGACCCTTGTGCCAACAACCGGAACCTCCTAGACAGAGGATGGAAGGAATGTAGGCGCTGCATATCTGGTCATAACAGAATGTCTGTGAGTCAGTGTTTGGCCTGCGAGATCTGATGTCACAATGTGCCTTGAATGTGATTGGATGACCCGTGAGACTACTGGAGAGACAGCCTAGAGTGGACGATGGAGTGTAGATTATGGCAATTCCTGCCTGCAGTAAGTTTACTACAGAATGCCTGTGGTTCAGTGGCTCATTATCCCTAGTTTTCCAAAGCAGAGTTTGAGTTCTGATGGTGTGCTGTAAATGTGAAAGACCTCTTAGAGCCAACAGTTCTCCTGTGGAACTTGGTGAAAACCTTTATCCACCAGCCAATCTAGGCCAGGTTAAAACAAAACAAAACAAAAAAAAACCACTCACTTCAGTCAAAAGCAACTTTATCATGTTCTGTCTAACTCTGGTCAAGGATGTCAGGCCCCAGCAGGGAATTAAAATCCACAATTGGGTCACCCCATCGTATGAGGATGGGGGCAACAACGGTCCACAACAAGTGACGTGGCCCTGAGCTTGGACGACCCCCAGCAAACCACAGACTCCCCAATACACTGCTCAAAAGAGGGACAGCTATATTTTACTCGTTGGCCTTGTTTTTGAGGCCCTTGATTGGGTGGGGAGGCCGTGAGGGCAGTCAGTATGGCCACAGTGTTTGTTTTTTTAAACAGCACATTGGCCATGGCTCACCACGGGCCAAATTCAGAGACGCGATATGTCCCTCCAGAGGCTGGCCTGGAATCTCGCAGAGTTTAGCTGGCAAGAAATAACCATCTGCATCAGCAGCTCTCAGCGAATGCCTTTTTAATCCCCTCCCTGTGCCAAAACGCATGAAGCGCGGCTGGATTTCAGTGAATTGGCGACTGGAATGAATGAGGCAGCCTGCAGTCGGGAGTACTCTGCCGTGCAGTCCTGTCACTCTCGGTTTGACACAGTGATGTTGCTAGTGTGTGTTTGAGCTTTCTGCCTCTTTTCTGAGTTGAGTTTAACTCTTCATCTTCCTTCCACTATGTTAATGGAGCAGTCTGACTTTCCAGCAATTCATGAGACTGAAAAAGGTGTGATCCATGACATCAACTCCTTATCAGAAATGCCATTACTGGAGACAAAAAAACACCTTGTACATAATGATGTGCTTTGAAAGTAATTAGCAAAATATTAACTAATAAAGCAACACATGAAATATACTTCTATTTAGTCAATGTACATTGAAGATATATTAATGAGGATGCTTGAAGAGATATTATCGAAGATGCTTAAAGACCACACTTATGGCTGACCTCAATAGCCTCAGAGTGAGATCTCTGCACAAACTAAACGGCGATCATGGAGATGTATGTGACTAATTAGTGTCTGCTAAATGACAATAATGTAATGTAATGCAAAATGAAACGCAATGTAAATGACAATGTAAATGACAATAATGTAATGCAATGTAAAATAAAATGAATGACTGGGCCCCACAGAAGGCAGGTGTTTCTTTCCTCTGGACCTCAGTATGTGTCATAAATGTTGAGTGACCTTGAGTGGAAGTTCACTCTGTAGAGTGCTAGTCACAGGATCCCTGAAACCAGCAGGTGGAATAGCCGCGGCTTGGGGCTTACCTGTTGAACTCGTAAATGTCCTCAATGTTCCCAAACAAGGCGCACACCTGCTCCGGTTGGATAGGCAGGTCGCCCATGTCGATGATGTGGGCCAGGTAGTCCTGGAAGACAAGAGAGGGGACTGCGGTCAGCGCCGGATGAGCCCCAATGACCAGGTCCTGGGTGCTCAAGCCGCTGTGTGGTTGGTCCTCAGCTTGACCTTTCACCCTGCCCCACCACTGCTCTGTATGTGACACAGGATTATGAGTCGATGGTCCAAGTGGCTGTCTGACCATGCTAAGAAAACGCCATAACGAGATAAAATCAGGCCCGACACATTTTGAGACAGACAAACTAAAATCTTGATAATAAAGATGGGTTCAACAAGCTGTCTTCAGTTTGTTTATGCTATTTCAGTCTGTGACCAGAAGAGGGAGCCTGTACACAGCTACAGCTGCATGCTGCTCGGCAGTCTCCCCTGTATGCTCTGATGGCTACTGGCTTAGTTTGGACCATCAAAACAGGACCTCTGACATCTGTATGGCAGTTTGTTAACTGAACGAATACTTGTGAGTGGATGAGCCTGATTGCTAATCTTGGGTGAAGTCTCTTAATTCATTCACTGATGCATTTTTTCCTAAAAAAGGCATGGTTCAAAGGAAGGGTGGGGAGGGGTTGTTTAAATCTTTGACAGATGAACGTTTGGATTTCTGTCAGAAGGCTTTAATGTGCTTTCCCAGAGCTTAGGTCTGCCCAGAAAATGGTGCTCTTTTGGCTGCCGCATGGCTTGACCAAGCTTCGTGGCCTGCAAAAGTCACAGGGATGGACACATGCTTTAAAGTGCCTGCAGCCAGCTGTGCTCAAGCAGGGGTCTGGGGTGTTATGCAGTGGCAAACAACTTCACCGTGTCCACTCTCAGGAAATCGCTGTCAGCTGTGCCATGTCACAATGTCACAATGTCACAATGTCACGTCACATGATGCCCATGTGCCAGTGGAAAAAGGGCATAAAATGCAGGTGGAAGCTACGTCCTCTCCCCTCATCTGAGTGGAGGTTTAGTGTGTTTAATGTGACTGTGCTTTACCCTCACACACGTCTGCCACCTGATGGAGCTTCCATGATGCGTCTGACATCAATGACCATCATCACAAGCTTCCTCTAGTGCAGGAACACTATTCAACAAAAAAAATGTCTTCACACAAATACACACACACACACACACACACACACACACACACACACACACACACACACACACACACACACACACACACGCAATGCACAGGCAGGGGTTGAAGCAATGTGGCTTGCACCTGTTCAGAAAAGCATTCGCTGCATAATCAATGAACATTTCCAAACATGGGATTACCAAAGCTGGCCTTTTAGGAACCTTGCTTACACACCACATCCCACAATCCATCACTTTTCCAAATCCCTCTAATGAACAGCAGTCAGCACAGAGTGATGCGAGGCAGCTGCTCTCACAGCAAATGCCCTTTTTAGGGCAGGATATCTTCCCTTTTTTATTAGATAAATCTCTCTGCCATGTCTTGTCTTTAATAGCAACACAGCCAGGCAAATGCGTTGCTTGTGCAGCGCACTGGGTGGGTCTTTTAAATGCCTGCCTCCCCATGCATTTGGCCAAAAAGAACTGTCACTCAGTGCACCCAGCCAACCTGCTCACCCGGCTCCCTAATCTCCGCCCCCCTGCATCACAGACCAGGAAATGGCAACAGCTTTAACTGGCCAATCACAGGAGACGGAGCACCGCGGGGGGTTGAGAGTTGACAGCAAAGATCTCTACACTCATCTTAAGGGCTTAACCTAAGTTGAGTAGTCAGTTCTTTCACTGTCATAAAGGTAACTCATGCTTTTATCACAAAGTGATTCAGGAATGTCTCGACGGCTGCTTCAGGGCTACTGGTCCTGGGGGGCCTCAGTTCTTCAGTCTGTTGCTGGTTTGAGTTATCTGCCTGGCACAACTATGACATCACAGGGTCGCAAAGGATTACAGTGCATAGCATGTCTGCTAGGCCTCAAACAATCCACTCTCTTTAAAATACTCCCAGTCTCAGAACTCAGGGAGGGAGCCTGATTGATTCAACCATGGCTAACCTTTTTGACCAATCAGGTGGCAAAGTGGCTGTCTGGAACAAAACCCAGCAGGTACTGAGGCTCCTCCAAGACAGAGGCCCTACTGTGGGTGTCTGGACAGTCCTGAGTCACACAGAGGTAAAAGCAGTGAATATACATCACCTTTATGACAAGTCAAGGAGCTATCTCAGAAGAGAGAGCAATATCCAACCCTAGACAGCGGTGCCCAGTGAAACTGAAATCCCCAGAGCCCCCAGCCTGCTGTTTCTGCAATGAGGTTGCTGTCTGTCCCCTGGAATCCCACGGCCCCCCGTCCCATAACAACGAGCAGAGGCAAACCAGCATGCCGGAGCAGAGGAACTGCAGGCTTCATGCCAAAGTCTCTGTGCTATATTGGCACCGTTCCATCTGCCCTAAACCTGAGAGCTTCGAAGGAACACCACCGCAGTGAGGGAGCACGCCCGAAACTGAAAAACAAAACATCTGTTCTGCCGTAGATCCGACTTGTGGGGAGGGCCTGAAGCGTGATTAATGGGGCCATGCTGAGATGGGGGCCGGGGGGGAGAGTGACATCACACACGGAGAGAGGAGTGGGTGTAGACAATGCACTCTTTCGCTGACACTCAAATTCGGCCAGTCCCCCCTGTCGCGGCCTCCCTGAGACAGCTGTGCTTATGAAAGCATGACTTGTGCTCCACACCCACAGGCTGGAGGGCTTCCAGCAATTTGATTGGTTGCTGAACAGTGACCACTGGGGATCTGTGACATTGTTCAGGGCACAGCCAAATGGCTACGTAAAACTGTCTTCCAGCGTGAGAGATTCGAAATCTGCCCGGTAGGCCAATAGTGACACTCAAGCGAAAAGACAGGATCTCGCGTAGCCTAAACTGGAATCCTCGACAAAGCTCTCACACCATGAAAAACCTCTAAAAACATGCTGCTTCCAACCGTGTCCATAAAACCACACTTCATTTGGAATTCCACCTCACGCCAGTCCTGAATATATCGTTTCATTTTTCCGAGTGAGCAAAATGACCTAATGAAAATAAAACCATAACCTGTTTTTTCTATCCAAAAACCACAAAAGGGTAGAAAAAAGTGCATGCTTTTCTCTAGAGGTCAGATGTCTGTGTTTGTTCAGCTCTGGGTCTAGGCATTTAAAAGTCGTTAAGGTTTTTTGCTCTTTTTGCCTGGTCAGCCTTGAATGTTAACTGGAATGTACTTTGCTTCCTTGTGGCTGAGAGTGATGAGGGTGTTGCTGATTTTGGCTCCAAAGAGGCTCCATAGTGTACTAAGGGTGGCAGGAGGTACTGCTCCCGTAATCACATATGGTATTATTGCTCTTCACTTGCAGCGCCCCCTATAGATCTTTTTATAAAATGACCTTCAGGCTGTAAGTGCTTGCGGTGCAAAAACCATACATGCTTCATTAAGGTTTTGACCCCAGTTACCATAAACATCCAAAATGAAGAATGCTGAAGAAAGCAACATGAAGAATGTTGCAGCATTGCACCGTTACATTGTTACCTGACCCATCTTATTTACTGTATGAGGTGTGGGGGGGAGGAGTGGGGACAATACCTTCATTCCAGCACAGTAATCTAATCTAATCTAAGATAATCCTGCCCTGTGCTGTGACCTCATCGCAGTGCTGTGGCTTACTGTACAGATCCTGAGGGCTATGCTCGTGGGGGGTCTTCAGTGGCCTTCCCAGAATACAGGACACTTTCCTCACCCTGGACAGGGTCACCCTATTTCAGTTTGACCTACTATGTCATTAAATAAATATTCATGATCCACTCACAAGGTACTGCTTACTTGTGATAGTGTGACTTTACTGAGACATGGTCCAATAAAAACAGCTAAATGTAGCCTTTTTTCACCTTTCCTGCCCCTCATCCACAGATTTGTTTGACTGATAGGACAAAAAAAAAACAATCACACCCTTCTTGTACAACACAAGATAAGCTCTTATAAATCCGGTGTGTACTTGGTGTGCACCTGGCATGCCTGAACAAACAGTTTCCTGGCATTCCTTTCCAAATGTCCATCTTTTTTTGAAAAGTGTTAAATGTCTAATTAGATGCAAATGCTAAATGATGACTGTAAGTTACACTGCTGACCGTTTTTAAGAGAATGGTTCAGGTACTCTTTAAATAGCTAATGATGGTAATTTCCCCTGAAAGTTCAATCAACAGACAGAAACCTGAATCACACCCTTTATACCATGATGAAAAAATCTACCCTCATCTGTACATTGCAAGTGCAATTGAAGAGATCTACCTGTACTTTACCTTCATGCACCAAGATGCCACTAACAGCAACAGAAAGCATGCAGATGCACGTGCATGTGCACACGCACATGCACGTGCACACAACCTGACAGCGTAGGCTTTAAAGGCTTGACTTAAAACGTCATTCAGGTAATGGAGCCAACATGCTCTTACTGCCAAGATCCACAGAGTTACGTAATGTGATTATCCTGCACAGGATATCTGAATCTTAAGGGGTTAATAATAGTCCCTATCGAGCAAAAACTACAGAACGAATGGCCACCCTTAACTGAGGAGCAGGTACATAGCACATAACTAGGGAAATAGGAAAATGACACACTCTTTTGGATTTACTGACTACAAAAACTTATGTAAACAAGCATGCAAGTGCTTTTTTCTCATTTTCCTGTTTAATTACACAAGTACACAATTGCTGGGCCTTCTATGGTATTTCTGAAGGCCCTGGGTGAGACTGTGAATCCCTCAGTTCTTTCCTTTAGTATGTGAGCCACTTTCCACAAAAGAGGAAGGATACACTATCTCCACGCAGGCACGCAAAAGCAAGAGCATATACCAAGAACAGACTTTCTAAGCCTGCTATACTGAACTGATTTCTGGACTAAAAGGATTATTTCTTTCAGCGAATGACAGCTTAGTCTCTACAGTAAGACTGTGGTAACCTAGAACTTCCGTTTATATCCGCTTGTCATTTCCTCTCGTGACCGTGGACAGTCCACCCTAGCAAAGGGCCAGCTCATGACCCTCAGAGGACGAGACACAAGATGCGGTACCAAAATCTGGAGATACCATAGAATACATGGATGTGCTACTTTCAAGGTTGATATAATCTAAGGGATGTTAGACAAAATGGCCAAATCCACAAGTGAGAAACTAATGGAGGTTAGACAAAAGGGCATTTCTGCAAATGAGAATCCAATGGAAGTTAGATAAATTGGACATATCCAAAACTGAGGTGAACGTGTCAATGACACACATTTACATGAAATCTGTTCAACCAACTGCATTGCTTTCAGTTTTACATCCATGAAAATGTATGCATTCTAGGGTTCAACAGCTGTGCCCCATCTGGGATTCAAGCTGACAACCTCCTGCATGCAAGTTCTGTTCTTTAACCACTATGCCACAAGGATGCCCATTAACTTAAGGCTACCAAGGAAATAATCCCACTAATTCTGGGTGGCCTCATGGGAACCAAACATAAGGCACATATGACTTGTGGTCACTGGCTTCAGAACCACGCTGTTGGGTTGCAGCAGAACGCTCCGCTCCACTGTCATTCAGGCATTTAAAATACCACCATCAAGTCACGTTATACATTACTCATTAATTTGACTGAGAAAGTACAACAAAATGATGGTGTACATGACTGGTGCACAGTATTGCATTATAAATACACAGTAGGCTCCTCCTCCAGTGTGATGAAGGTCCTGCCACTTCCCACACATGCGCAAATTATGATGTTCTGACAGACCAACCCATTCCGATTTTGACAGGCGTGGTGCACCACACTGCTTTTGTTTACACCCCATGCCCAGCCCTTGATCAACTTCACTGGTCACATGTGTCTCTGTTCCTTTCCCCTGTGATAGCAGCATAGCGTGTTTCAACAGAACAGTTACCATGGATGTCCTGAGCTTATCTGTGGAAATGTAGCAGAGATTTCTGGTATACGACGGCGCAGATTTGAGAAACACCAACACCACTGTCAGGAGGCTACAGTTAGAGAGATTTACTGCGAATTGACTGTAAATTCTCAACGGATTCAATAAGTCGGCACATGAGCTCTGAATGGGTGCCCTTAGCACTTTCCAACCTTTTGAGATGACAACATTCTTGCCTATGAGTGACAAATTTGTTGCCTGAATACAGCGTCACATAAGAGGTGGACTTTCGTCAAGATATTTTGCAACAGAAAAAGTGACATCTTCCAGAACTGCTCATATTGGTTTGCAGAGATTAGGTGCTGTAACCTTACAGCAGTTAGTTGGCTAGCTTTCTTTTCACCTTACATTTTCTGTGATCTTCATAATATAGCCGGATACAAATACACACAGACACGTGGTTCACCCTCTGAGCATTTAGTTGCTTAGCAGACTCTTATCCAATGGGACTAACATAGTTTACCTTTCCTACATGGGAATTGTATTTACTAGGCAATTCTAGGTTACCTTACCCAAAGGTACAACAACAGTGCACCAGCAGGGAAACAAATCAGCAACCTTTCTGTTACTGGAAGGAAGGAAAGCCTCCTCATGCTCACTAAGTACATTTTCCTGGCAAGCTGTGCCCAGCTTCTTGGTTGAACGAACCAAATCCGCCTTCACCTCAAGTAAAGGCAAATTTAGTTCAAGCTCATTTTGTTTGCTTGCTCTGAACAAAAAGTGCTACTCAGAATGTGCCATTAGCAGATGCTTTTATCCAGAGGGTCTTACATTTGTACAGCTGGATCTTTACCCTACTAGAGTTAGGTACCTCAACCAAGGGCACAACAGCATCAGCCCATTTGGGAATGGAGCCTGCTACCTTTGGGTTAAGAGCCCTGCTCCTTACCGCTATGCCATACCACACTGCCTGCTTTTCTCTGTTTAGCTGGAGGTTGACATCTCCTGTCTGTGCATGCCACCTGTTCACTGGTTTAAACCAACTCAGATTCCCAGCGATGTACGTCATCCTGAAATCTGAAAAAGCAACCTTGTGGCAATTCCCACTCCTTT
Source organism: Megalops cyprinoides (assembly GCF_013368585.1). Classification (NCBI taxonomy): domain Eukaryota; kingdom Metazoa; phylum Chordata; class Actinopteri; order Elopiformes; family Megalopidae; genus Megalops; species Megalops cyprinoides. The sequence goes on along the minus strand of NC_050599.1, from coordinate 25,609,270 downwards.
ATTAATATAGATTTCAAGATTTATCTATAACATTTATATTAATGATCTCAATCTTGCACATTTTAAGGCCAAGATAAACGAGCGCAGGTCTGATCCAGTTATTGTGGTGAACCGTTTCTAGAGAAGATGACTCCATCAAAGAGTTGTGGGGCATTTCAGATTTGGCAAACACAGTTAAACAGACACAATAGCTCACTTGTTCCCCCTTTCCCCGATCTGTGTGTACACTTCAAGACTAGACGTGACATGGCTGAAACTTGGCTGGGGCTTCCATGGCTGTGTTCAGTGCATTGTGGGAAATTCGCACTGAGAAGAACATGGTGTTTTATGTGTTTACTGTACCATGGGATTAGTGCCTGTCTAATGTATGGAGTCACCCGCTCATGGGGTCTTGTGATTTTTTTACTACAAAACTTGAATGGGCGAAGAGCTGAGTATGTGAATGGAAACTGCGCAAGAAAGAGATGAACTGAAAAAGTACATCCCAATCTAAAAGGGGATTATTGTGAGACACTCAGCTGAGAAGCCCATCAATCACAGATAACTGCTTCAGAAAACGGTATGTCCTTTCCCAGGAACAAGTTACTGAGGGACTTTACCTCTTGAGTATCACCCCAACTTTGACTCCAGAAGGCCCCAGTCATGGACTCTGATTTAAGAAACTCAACCAATCAGGTTCTTCCCATTTGAAGGGGTGGGGCTGATGAGCACTCACCTCCACAATACTGCGCAGATCCCTCACATACATCCGCTCTGTCTCGATGATCTCCATGACAACGCGGTCCAGGTAAGTGAGCTTAGGGTTGGGCGCCATGGCGACAAAAGGAGAGAGGGGGCGCTGTCGCGTCCGGTCAGCCCGACTCGGGGAGGTGTGGCCGCTGTTGCGCTGAAGTGGCCTTTTGGGCTGGGGGTCAAGCCCTCCGGGTTCGGCTTGCCCCTGCTGCTGCTCTTCGGTGCCCCCTGCAGGGCTCAGCTCCAGGTCGACGTCGTCTCTGGAGGTGGGTGCAGTCCCCTCAAGGGCAGCGCTGCTCCCGTACAGGCTGTGTCCGTCCCGGGACGATCCCGAGGACAGCGTGGACACCAGGCTCACTGGCCGCTTGCCGTCGCGGGGGCTGGCGGACAGCGAGGTGGAGCAGTCCGGCGGGATGGCTGGGGACGATTGCTCATTGCTGCAGACGGAGGCTGTGGACAACCGGGGGGATTCTGGGAGAGGAAGAGGAGGGGCGTTAGGACAGGGGTGGAGAAACAACAAATTCTGGTGTGTTGTATGAGTTCAGAACCACAAATAAATACCAATACACAACAGCAACCAGAGAAGCCACAGCCCAGGAGAAAGGCTTTAGTCCATGACCATCCAGTCACAACATCCAGAATCCAGCATCATATCAGGCCTGCCTCTTCTTACCTTTTTTGGTTAGAAGTGAGGACTAAACTCCCAAGAGGGTCTGGTATACCAACACTGTTGCACTATGGCGGTATAGCATTGTGGCTCAAAAACCAAGCTTGTAACTTGAAGATTGCAGGGTTGGGGATCTCAGGCGGGGCACTACTGTTGTAACCTCGGGTGAGATACCTCATCGGAGTTATTTCAGTAAAGCACCAGCTGAGTAATGGATAATAAGGCAAATTTAATATGTGTAAGTCCCCATGGTTTAGGGCAACTGTCATGCAAATAAAAGATAACTACAGGAGTTTTTCGTGTTTAAAGCATGCCTCAACACACTGTCCCACTCATCCAATTCTGCCTCGAGCAACTCTGTAAGCTCCTTCCAGATCATCCAGCTGTTTGGTATGAACAAGACCAGACGGTCACAGCTGGCACTGTGACTCATGTTCCCAGGATCCCAGAGCATCAGGGAAACTACGCTGAGTTTACCCCTACTCCACCAGCTCTGCCTGAGTCAAAAAGCCCCGTATTTCCCAATATCCACCGCAAAGTGCCTGGCTGCTGTATACGAAAAGATAACATACAGGGAAAGTGATTGATACATCTAGCTAGAAAGGGTAGATGGAATGCCTTGATGTTGATAACATGTATACCCAACATTAATTTTCAGGCACTTAGGGTATGTTAAGACTGCAGCCAAAACTTTCCCAATTCTCATTTCTTCCCTCATATGTAATCCAGTTTTCAGATGTTTTTAGAACTGTTTGTGAGCAGCAAAAAGCACATATCATCACATCTTTCCAGTTCCAATTTTTGCCACATGAATATGGAATATGGAAATAACTTTCATTTGATGTGAACGCTCACATTGGAACTGAGCCTGTTAAATATGGCCCGACTGACTTTACGTCACTCAGCACGTGGCAGGTTACCCTCATGCCTAAAATTTCATTCATTTGTCACTAGATAGATAAGACATCTTTTGTCATTGTTTATATGCACACACGGGACACTTCAGGATAGAGGTCTGTTCACAGTGATTTCAGATATGGGCCACTTTCAAAAATGAATATTAACAGTAGGACAAAAAAAGAATTTTGACCAACAATTCAGAATTAAGCATTAAAGTCTGCAGTCCGAACATAGCATTACTGAAGACGTTAAAAAAATTCCAAGCTCTAGTTACACATACACATTCATTGTAGAGGTTAACAAGAGTTTCTCTTTGTTCACAAAGAACCCTTAGTCTCCGTTAAGCAGGGAGAAAGACACACAGTTAACATAAGCCCTCTCCTGTACCTCCTCAAGCTCCACCAGATATTTGTGCTCCATCATATATATAAAGTTTCATACACACATGCAGCCTCAGCTGGTTATAAAGAAATACTGGAAGAACAAGACTACCTACTGTTTTTGATTTCAGCCATCTGGACAGAAGGCGCTCCAATATTTTGATTCAAATATATAACCAAAAGACTGATGACTTCATATCCTACTCCCTTCCTGTGTGAGGTCTCTCCTTGCAGATTTGCCCTCAGACACAAATTCACATGTAACATTGCCTCTTTCTCATTCAGCGTTGCTTGTGAATGGGTAAGTCACCCAGTTTTGGGGACTTCATGATGGGAATGCTTATTATAACCCCCCCCCCCCCCCCCCAAATCACAATCTAGGGGGCCTTTCACACTGGGAGGGACAGCGTAATTAACTGACTGTAATGTGAGGCTCACCTTCTGCAAACACCATGAAGGAGCGTGACATGCTTGGAAACGAGGTGTGGAATTTTCTGACGAGAGTAACTGCATCCCTGGGGGTGAATTTCCACATGGTGCAGATCCATGATTGGGATTTTAGAGGAAGCATTTGAGCTGATTTACTATAAAAGGGAGGAGTGGGGGCTTTCCCCGGCGCAGCCTACTTTAAGAACACCTTGGGAAAACCCACCTCATTTCCTCCCAGGCCTGCAAGTCGCAGCAGAGCCAGGGCTATGGCAAAGGAAACTGTCAGGGCGAGGGCAAGTGTTCCTCTTGGCAATAAAACGACGGCTCACATCAGAGCACGGTGGAGACTCTGGGGTATGACATCACCGTTCCCCTCGCAACCTCAGAAACAAGCTACAGCTCTCAGAGGGAAAAGTGTTCCCAAAATGTAAAAATGTCCTCTTGTTATTAACTGGAACAACACTGCCAGTCCTTTTTTCATGGGAAGTGGGTTGTTCAAAACAGACAGGCTAAAACAAAGCTGTGAGGTCAGAGGTAGATGAGTTCTCAGAAGGTACTTCAAACATGATTTCATAACCGTTATTTCACAATTCATCACACCAGATGACTTGCAATGAAGTGTCTGTGTGTCACGTTGGATAAAAATCAAGCGCTGTTTGTGCTGGCATGTCAAGGCCACTGATTCCTATAGAATTATGCTGAACATTACATTGACCATTTCTGCTACAACTGCAGTTAGGAAATACAGCCAGGTGCCCATTTCTGTCAGGCAAAAGTGTTTATGTGTATGTTTAGTTGCTTAGCAGCTATCATCATTCCCAAATGAAGGAAACTGGCTATGAACAAAACTACTCCAACAATAAAGGATGATTTAAATCAAAATAATTGCACATTGCAAGTTAAGGGATGACAGATTGACAAAATTCAGACCACTCCTATTCAACATGATTCAAAAAGTCTAACATTATGGAATTACTTTCCGGCTCCAAATTGTGCGTCATCTAAAAGTTGTGCAATAATGTTACATAACGATAAAAACAACAAATAACGTCTTAAAAGATATAGGAGAGTTTCAGTAGATATACAAAAACTCAGATTGGGACTTGGACTAAACCCTGTAAAGTTGCTGTACATTTCAGACTTGGTAAAAACCTGAGCTGAAAAATCCAAACATTTTCTGCTCAAAGGATCAGGAACCTATGACACAATTTGCAGACACTGAGCTTTTTTTACCTCAAGTAATGTCTATAACCCCAATGTCTATATTGTAAAATATTAAATTCAAAATATAAGGAATGCATATTGCTATAATGAAAAAACACACACCATTTACAAAATATTTATGTACTGCTTGTATGTATATCTTGTAGAAAATCTTTTACAATTGATAGAATTATGTTTCACAATATACATTTCCATATATGCATAAGAAATTTTAGAATTTTTTAAGAGAAATATTTGAACTGTATTCCTCATATATTAGATTTTATGCTTTAACATATTTCATGCAGATATTCATACGTTCAATCTGACCTAAAAATCTCAGTTTTTGTGAACAACTGGAGGCGAAGAACTATGTTTTATTGGATGGTTATTCAAAATAGCGTTCAGTAAAGTGAAGGATATTCCATGGTGAGGTAAGTTTGATCTGATCAAAAGTTCCAGGTGAAGCATGACACCTTCTGTACACAGCCTGTGCATTAATGCAGCAACACTATGACATCACAGGCTAACCACCCAATGAATTGATATCAAGGAACAACAAAAGCAGGACTTTTCATGTCATTTCAAATCACTCTTCAGGTCAGAGGAGGGAATTTGATTATGATCCAAGAAATCAGCAGAGATCAGGAAGAGAAATGTAATGATTTCAATAGGTCTGGATCAAAGTCTGATTTGGCATTAGGCCCTGGCAATAATGCACGTACCCATAAACCATTCTTGAGCCGGCTTCAGAATACATTTGTAAAGAACTGAGCCTGTAACTCCACCTGGTAAAACAAAACACACAGACACAGATGTACACACATCGGCACATACATTAAATTAAAAAACCTATGTAAGTTGGACTGTTTGAGGGCGAGAATGTGACAGGTGGAACTTTGCATCAAAAGCAGAGGTGCCAAATCCTAAATGAAAAGGTATTTACAGGAGGCTCAAGAAGGGAGGTGGCATCATGATTAACTGACTTAATGTGAATGCTGTTAACCATTGCAAGGGTTGTGACATTGCTGTTGACCAGACAGCCCCATTTGCAGAGTTATAGCCCGGGGGGGTTGAGGAAAGTGGGGTGAGGGGGGTCTTTGGAGGGCGTATTTGCAGGTGGGCAATTGTGGAGGGAAAAGGGGCCTCTCTTCTGTTGCCTCACACATTGTGCTGTCCATGCTCCCCTTCCCTTACAGAGTGGTCTCCAAGGTCAGCCTTTAAGGAGGAACAGGGGAGAAAATAAATTGTGCCCTCCCTGCCTGTGTACACAAACGCTGACATCACCCTCCTCTGTTCAAAAGAAAACACTTTCAAACGTGAACGGAATTTTTTCGCCCAGCCACTCCAGACGCAGCTGTGCCGGACTTTCACCTCCACTGCGGCTGCCGTTACCAGGGGTGGAGCCAGCTGCCGCGCACATGCACAAACAAACACACGTGCACGAGCACACTGAAACAGGGGTTTGCGGTGTGATGATTCGCAGCTCAGAGGAACTAACTGGAGTCCTTGAGCAGCTTTCCCAAAATGAGAGCAGTGGAGTCCATGTGAACATCACTCCTTCCTGCCCGTTAACCAGGAAAGGGAAAAAGACTCGTATTCAGCATTCTGCTGGTAAATGGCCCTTCTCCCCAGGGATTGCTGGGCACGGGGAAAGCCCAGTTTGAAAGCACAGTCATGTGACTTCAGAGAAGCTAAGGCTAATACCAGCTGTCATCACAATACAAATGATAATTATGATCCTAGTGTATTTTTACCACATTGTGTGCTCCAGCTGAAATCTCAGTGCCTTTTTTTAGCTGTGAACCATATCTGGAAAGGAGTCAACCACAGCCTCCCACAAATCGACCAACCAAGGTTTAAAAACAAGGGTTTAAACGGCCAACTCAAGGGTCATGCTCAGTTCAAAAGAAAGTTTTTTTCGGTAATCAGTAATACTTTCAGTATTACAGAGAAGCAGCACATTCACATTTAGCTGCATGGAGACCGAGCATCTGACTGCTAATGTCATCTGGCTGATAATTAATATAGTGTCAGGGGAGAAAGCATGCTCCGACCAGCCAGCAGCCTCTCTGTTTCAGGAAACCGGCACCGTACACAGAGACCCCGTTGCTCTCTGGGTGACCTGCTCATGTGGGGACCCAAGGAGTGGTGCCTCAGCATCAAGTTTCTGAGACTGAAATCATCCAGAACTGAGTCAACGCTTCTGTGCTTAGGAGCTGAGTGTGATCTTGCAGCGGTCACCACGAGGTCATCTCAAAGGTACTTGGGCAAACAAACTGAGCCATCCTGAAATCACGGGGTGGCCCCTGAGGTCACTGGCAATATACACGGCACCCCCCCAGCCCCGTCTCAAAAACCACCAGACGTATGTTGACTTCACCATTCTGCCATGCATATGAATTGTGTTCAGTGGTTTTTCAGTGTGTACTGTGATGACAAATTCGAGCTGTCATGGGTTTGAATCCCAGAAGGGGCCACAGCAGGTGGACCATGCGTCTATCTCCAATAAAACAAATAGCAAATATAATGCACAGAGTTTAAATTGCCCTGATTACTATCATTGTCATTGTTATTTTTCTATTGTTATCAATAATAGCAATGATCCTAAATAACCACAATAATAATAATGTTGATCTCTGAATCCACAGCTGTAGCTGTACAGGAATGGATGCCTGGACTCACCGAACCACCGCGATATCCTGCGGTTGAATCCAATCAGCAGGCTGCGTTCATCCCACACATTCCTCCCGACGTCTACCTCTGTCACGCCTGGCCGGAGGGCGACCCCCCAGCCGCGCTCCTTAGTCCTAGAGAGCAGACTCATGGTTCCTCAGCCCCAGGGTACCAGAGATTTGTGGGAGGGGGAGGCAGGGCAGACAGGGATACAGGGAAAACCGGCACTCCAGTCCGCAGGTCCGTTCATGGGTTCCTACTCCAGTTTAATCCCGGTCTTTCTGAGCCGGAGAGAAAAAACGCTGCCGGTGCCACAGGTGGAAATGTAACTGATCTACCAGGTCTCGCGCACACGCTCACACTCGGCAACACGCCCCTCTGGGCAGGAGCCAAGGAGGAGGTGGAGCAAATGCGGAGGTGAGGGGAGCTGCAGGGCAGAGAGGTGGCAGGGAGTGTGCGTGCGTGCATATGTGTGTGTGTGTGTGTGTGTGCGTGTGCACTCTCAACCTGCCCCGGTACAAGCGCAGGAATGTGTGGAAGGAAGCCGGGGAACATTATCTCGCTCTCGACCCCTCGCTGCCTCGCTTCGACTTGCTCCTTGGCGTGCTGCGTAGGTAGCCAGGTAAAGCTGAGCCGCTGGCTCTTAGGACAACAGCAGCCACTGTCTGCGGCGGACAGGGAGACACCCCCTATAACCTCACTGTACACGCAACCTTAGTTTAGATTACTCTGTTATACTCCCCGGAAATACATACCATTATCACACATGAAGGCACACAAGCAATGAGGGTCATACTGTATCAAACAAGGAACAAACTTCATACAAGGGTTCTGTGTACACTTGCTTGCCAGAAAACATAAAACAAACAGGAGATTAAGACCTAAGAAGCTGAGTTGGAAAATCTTAGCAGATTATCAAACTCATATTACCATGTGGTATTAACGTACTGCAAACTATGACTGTGTCCTGAAACACACCACAAACTCCTCAACCTTTTGTGGAGTTGAGTCCAATAGCTGGGAATTAAAATAAACCCAATACAAATTTACAATGAAATGCAGGTAAAAAGGTACACATATAATACAGTCAATGGCCCTCTGCCTGTAGTCAGGAGGGAGTTAGGGAGAGCACTTTGAGACAGGGAGGTTCATATGCTCCCCTGGGGGCGAGGTTTTATTAAACACTCTCAAGCACTGTGCAGAGATCCGCCGAAGGTGTGCGCCATGACTAACCCGCCAGCTCCCACTTGGACAGGCTGTGACAGGGAGGAGGGCTCATTATTAACAGTGCTCATTACTAACCCCGCAAAACTGACTCAGCGCTAGAGACGTTCCCTCTCACACGTGTCAGACGGGCCCCCAGGCCGCCCTGAGCCCAGCGCCCCAAGCACGGCTGGAGCGAGTCGAGTCAGAGCGGATGGCTGCCAAATACTGGCTCAGTCTCACAGCAGTTAACATTATCTACAACATCATATTAGTATAATGGTGTTTTTTTCAGTAGTCTAATGACTAATCTAATGCAGTCTGACCAGTCAGTTCCTCATTTGCCTGCCTGGTATACCAAAACGCATTTATTCCTGATCAAATGTAACATTAGAAACCTGGGCACAGTTTAGAAATCTGAACATCCTCCAATTAACTGGAGAACATATTGCAAAAACAACATTGATAAGGAATTAGTCAGATATCAGAATCTAAGTAATTATGCTTATTTGATAGCCCCCATGCTAAATGTTTAAAATTTCATGTTATTTTTAAAATGCAGACAGAGGTGCGACATTCAGTCCAGACAAACAACAGAGACTGAACGTGATCACCTGCCTCAGTGGACAGGCTCACAGCCACAGAGGGTGTCGCCCTATGGTTTAAAGCCGTGATGTCATAAGTGACCTATTACTGCCTTTGAAGGGGCCAGCAACGGTCAGCGGTGCAAAGGGCATGGGGCTCGTGTGGGCAGGGAGAGAAGGTCAGCGCTAGCCTCCCCCCGACACGTCTGCTCTGCGACCTCCAGTGACACCGGCACATAGCCGCGGAGACTGCAGACTCTGGGTTGGTGATCTGCCATGCATGTACAGGGCAGGGGTCAAAGGGCAGAGGTCAGAGAGAGGTTAAGGTCTGGGAGCTCCCTCATTTTCTCATGAATTCAGGGCTTGTGAGTCATACACAGGCTGAATTCCAAGCTAAAACAACAGTGGCCATACAAAAAAAATGTTATTCTGCACAGAGATTTCCCCCATCAGTTGTACAATATGCAGCTCACACTATAAGGACAAATCCTCATTGCTCTAGTAAGTTACTCAATACACTGCAGATTTAGCCTTTTCTTTATTGTTTAGTTTAAAAAGGAAATATGGAACCACATCAGACTGAGCCTGGCCTCAATTATAATAACAAAGTGACTGGGTTTTAAAGGGGCTTTCACACTGGCAGTAAGAACCTGGATTGATTCATTTTGGCCCCGGCTCACAGTCTTCTTTTAAATTGCTTTTCTGCAGCATATGCTGTAAAGTGCTCCTTCGGAAACCTCCAGAATTCTGGTAGTAACAAAAATGCAACATGACTTCTGAAAACTGAGAACAGAGCTGAAACGCAATGTCACACTTGAGGCTGAGGATCTGAGAGGGGAGGTCCAGATAAGTAAAGTCTCAGATTTTCTGGAACAGGCCAGAGCTAGAGAGGATTGCTGTTTATACAGTACATTAATGCAGATGGGACTGTTTAAGAACTTCATCATCCGCCACTATACATGGACACTTTGTTGACGTTCCCTGTGGAACACTACCATTAATACATGTTTGATAGAAACAACATTTATGCACCAGTCAATTGGTGCTTTTTCTCACAGCACCAAGAATTTCATCTTGACAGATTACTAGTCACACATTGCATGTGAGCCCATGGGTAATCATAACATGAGAGAAACCATGTCAGGTGTTCAACATCTCTGCCAATGTGTGGGAAACATACCTGCAAAATACAATACGTCTGTGCTGCTGGAGATGCAAAAAACACACTAAAGTAATTTATGTTAAAAGACTAAGAGGGTTGTACCTGAGTTTGAGGAGATCTCACTGGTGCATTGTGATTTGTGACTTTGTACAAAATGATACACTTTCCTTAGCTGCAGGGAGTGACTGGAAACATCTTATTTACATACATAGTATGACCTTTTAAGTCAAGTCTGAAAAACAACATTTGGAGGCTGCTTACCCTCCTCAACAAACATTACAATACTGGCTGCAGAGAAACAGCATGCATAATAGTGTACCAGTCTTTTTTGCAGGGCAAGGGCAAGACATTTCAACAGCTAGAGTAGCAATCCAGCACAAACAGTAATTTTTTTGCCACTGAGACAAATGCTGATCTTGTAATTACAGTCAAAGAGATACATGGAGCTAAGAATAGCTCAATTTGGAAAGTCTTCCAATAATTATTAGGGTAACTGCTCACACAACAAAAACATGTAATAGGAGGTTAAGTGTGACTTTCTATTGTAGCCTTAGTGTATGCAAACTAGGCAACAGCTACTGGGTGAACATACAACATACTGACATTCTCTCTCTCTCTCTCTCTCTCTCTCTCTCACACACACACACACACACACACACACACACACACACACACACACACACACACACACACACATAAATCAATCATTTCCCAACCTTCACAAATCAGTTAGAAGTGCAGGATCTCTTCAGACTGACATCTGGACATGTACTGAGGTATTTCAGAATTTGGAGAATTCCTCTTTTGACGGGGTCTTGTATTTACTGCCGGCAGATTACCCACAATGCATTTCCTCAGACTGTACATTTAATGGGGCCATTTCACATTCCTTGAAAGGGTAAAACGTAATAAATACTTTTAAACCAGAGTTTGATTTGAACAAAGAAAGAGAGCAACCTGACCTTGCACAGATAGCTATTTATCATACATGTTATGGCAAGTGCTCTGTTTGGAGAGGGAGGGGGTGATGATCTATTTGCTGGCTTTGCTCACTTCTTCCAGATATGGCCATTTCACTACACCACGATCACACTGAGGGGGAAATAAATCAGCTCTCTGCTTGATTTGAAATCCGAGAGGAAATCCACAAGTCAGGAATGGATGTGCTTAGAAACCGAATACGCTTCTGCCCTACTGAGAAAGAATATGGGCTGGTAAAACCAAATGTATTACAATCATAAAATACCTTTATTATTACCTAAATACCTTTACGAATTCACTATGTGCTTGCATATGTGTGTGTGTGTGTGTGTGTCTGCATGTGTGCATGTGTGTGTGTTTGCATGTGTGTGTGTGTGTGCATGTGTGTGTATGTATGCACATGTGAGTGTGTGCATGTGACTGTTTGCATGTGTGTGTGCGTCTGTGCATTTTGAACAAGGGAATCTTGTAGACCATTATGTTTTGATTATTTGCCAATTTACAGTGGCTATATGACCCTGCAAAGACGGTATTGCAACCATCAATGCAACCATGGACAAGGGTTTTTGTTTATCCTGCATCTCTGTGTCTCTCCATCCACAGTATAATAGAGCTCTGTTCTGAAATCACAAGGGTTATCACTGTGTCTCTTGTGTCATGAAAAAAACAAGGGATTTCTCATTTGCAAGGCCAAACCAGGTTAATAAACTGGCACTGCCTGCTCAAACATACATTGATATTTATCTGTGTGTGTCTACATCACCCCTAACTCATAAGTACACACACCTGTACACAGGCATAAGTGCATTTACACACATATTCATGAATGTACACATGCATGTTGACACACAAAAATACACATGCAAACATATACAAATATACACACCTACACATGCATGGCCATATGCATGCACGTATACACGCACGCACACACGCGCGCACACACACACGCACACGCACACACACACACACACACACACACTTCCCATTGATGAGAACTTGGTGAAGTGTAGGACCTGTTCCAAATGACAATCTCACACATGCTGAAGTACTATGGAAATGTTCATATGGGGAATGTAATGCTTTCTTTAACGTATCTTCAACAACTGATTCCCATTAATGTTGTATAGCTCTTTAAAGTCTTCCAGCCATCTTGCATGATCATAACATGATCAAATGAATACAGATATTTACCATCAATTCACATATTTTGTGTTGGACTCATGCTGTGCAGAAGGTCTGATGTAAACTCAGTCTGATTACTTGATGAAACCTGCTGTTCCACTTCATAGACCTGCTCTCAAGCCCAAAGGTGGCAGCTCAATTCAATCATTAACTCAACCATGCTCCTGTGGTTAGTGTAGTATTGGAATTACTACTACATCACAAACTATGGTCTATGGTCTATGGTCACAAACCTCTCAGTGCAGAACTATAACTGTAGCCAAAGGGGGGGTCCACAGACACAGAAGTAGGAAGCTGGGAGGTTGGAATGAATGAGTGTCAATTTTCAGAAAACATAGCTGTGAGGCTGCCAAGTGATTAAATACTGCATTGTGGCAGTGTTTTGTAAAGAGTAATTCCAGGTGTTTACCATGGTTACCATGGTCTACCATGGTGCAAAATATGAGGGTGAATGACAATATGAAAATAAAGCTTTATTAGGCCAAAACTGCAACAAGTGTAAACAAAATGGTCGCATCCACCTGCTGTTTCCCAGCATGCCCTAAAAGTAAAACCACGACTGCACCCTGCACCCCAACCCCTGACCCTGCTGAACAGGAACAGGTGTAATGAATTCTCCCTCCTCCTGTATGCGCATACCACCCCAGCATGTGGTAAACCCCTCTAATGTGACATGATGGTGTTAATCATACAAGTAAAAGACTATTACAGTAATGTATCCTATCTACTAAAAGACTAAAACAGTAATGATTAATCAACATCAAACACACAAGACAAGAACAACTACCACCCTGGGGCAAATATAACCAAACATTAACCAATATTAACAAACAACGCAGACATAAAACAATACAGACAACCACCTTCCTTTCTTCCCCTGTCAAAATACATGCTTGCTCTCCCATCTGAGTATAGGGTCAAACAGTCAGTCTCTCAGCAATCAGTCCAGTAGTGACGTCCTATATCACAAGGGCATTACAAAGAGCATTCTTCTGTTAACAGCTCATTTCTGATAAAACAGTGAGATAGCACCCCTGTAATTCCCAGATCTGTACTGGCTAGTGTACAAAGGACATCTTGTGACATGCTTCCTTTTGCACGTTGAGGTCTTTAGCACACCGCAGGGATTACAGTGGATTACCTCCTTGTGCCCTGGGAAATCAGCAAGTATTCTTTTAATCGCGGGGCTGCAGACTTGGGCGGAATAGCTGGGATTCCAGCCGGAGTGACTCCAGACTCCTAACTCGAATTCTTCACATTCCTGTTTGGTATCTGTGGAGCCCCAGTAAAGATGTCAGGAGGGAAAAAATGCTGTCGACCACAGCGCCCCCAACTCCCCATCTCACACTCCCTCCAAACCTTCAGAGACTGCCTATCTGTAACATATCTTTGGAGGTGGGGAGTAGCAATCTGTATTAAATTAATAGGCTTTTTGACAATCCAGTAATTGTATGGTGTTGCAATTTACAACAGCTTGCCACTTCAAGGCCCCTGTACATACAGTGCAGGCAGAGAGCTCTACTGCAATAATGTATTAAGACATGTCCTTACATTGCATTACATGTATTTAGCAGATGCTCTTATCAAGAACTTCCAGAGCAGAAGTGTATCAATCCACGTTATATGAGCAACGGTGCCAGACCTACCTAACCCTCCCAGAGCAGCAAGTGCAGACACACTCATAAGACAGTTATTACAACAGACAGGTGGTGATGGAAGTGAGTCACCGCCTGCTCACCGTTAAGCTCTTTGAGATCCATGAAAGGCGCCATATCACTGCAATTCAGCATTACTGTTATTGTTCATTCACAAAGTCTGTGCAAGGTCAGGTGATTAGCCAGTTTGCTGGCTAACAGTTTATTCAGGACTGATACGGTCTGTGAATATTCCACTGAGGGATTTATTGTTTTTACATTATTTTACCTTACATTATTGCCATTCAGCAGATGCTCTTAACCCAGATGACCTACACAGGCTACAATTTTATCCATGTATACAGCTGGATATTTATTGAGACAATTGTGGGTTAAGTACCTTGCCAAAGGGTACAGAAACAGTGCCCCAATGACCTCAGCAGGCCTTTTGGTTATAGGCTAGGCTCCTTACCACTACACCACACTGCCCAGTTATTGTTCAGTTATCGGTAAAGTGTTCAAACTAGAATCAAGGACTAGAATCAACGTGACCTTGTGGTCGGGGAACTGGATGGATGCAGGTTTGAGTCTATGGTGGGACAATGCTGTTGCGCGCTTGAGAGATGTACCTAACCTGGAATGAAGCAGTGAACATCCAGCTGCGTAATCGGATAATCTGTAAGATATCTAATCGCCCTGAACATGGAAATCTGCCAGCATGTTATATACTGAGTATGAAGTCATACACTGGATAAAGTCATACACTGGATATTAAGTCACACACTGAATATAAAGTCATACACAGGACACAAGCACTGCATCATCCAATCTTTATTCCACATTAACCAAACCACAGTGGCGGGCATTGGAGATGAAACAATCCCACAGGAAGTTCTGTATTACTGAGAAAGAGAGTGAGACAGTGCCAAAGAGAAGTCTTTTAGTAAAACGCAACACTTTGTAAAGTTATAACGTTGTTTATTTCGATTTGTTTAGTATTAATGTACTCTGTGTGTAAATGTTTGGTTTGCTGTGGAAATATGGACATACATTTGCCATGTCAATAAAGGATATTCCTGTTCAGACTGGAGGCATCCTTCCAGTTTGGTAGAAACAATGATGATCCATCTCTACTTTGTTATCAATGAAAATCTGTTCAAGGAGTACAAAGCTGTACTGATAACTCTGGGCACCTTAAAGGAGGAGAGGGTTCCGAGCAGCAGCCCGGAACTGCAAGTAATCACTGCTGACAGCTCTCCCCGCCTCTTTACAGAACCCAACTCTTTTTAATTAAGGGGGTCTGGCTATAGAAAGGATCAACAAAATTGCCACAGAGACAAATATGACCTCATCCTGGTCATGACCAAGTCATTACAAAGACAGTTCTCACTAGGCATTCCTTTGTGTGTGTGTGTGTGTGTGTGTGTGTGTGTATGGCAAAAGATGTGTGTGCTTCTGCGTGTGTTTGTGTGTTCTGTCCTGCTACAGGGCTGTTGAGGGCAGCCCCATTCTTTGCCCTCCTTCCCACACCAATTAGAGACGCCAACGCGACGGGCCGACGCTCATAAAAATATTCAGAGCCGGTTGTTACAAACCTCGACCCGCAGGCCGAGTCCAATTTCAGAACTTCCTCTATTTTCACTGCTTGTTTCCTGGTACCGTGACACGGCAATAGTCATTTCACATGTAAATATCATTTTGTTCACAAATGAGAATTTCTTAAGATAATAGCCTTTACTACTCGGCCCAGATAATCATTCACTAAAAAAATCCATTCAATGGCTGAAAATATTCTCCTCTGTTCATATTTATTTTTTATATACCTCATTCATTCCATCCTTACGTCATTCAATGTGTGTGTCCTGCACCTCTCTTGTTGTTTCTTGTTCCACTACTGTTGGATGGTATTTGTTGTCACCTTGTAAATCATTGTGTGAATGCAATAAGAGAGACACTGGAACCAGGGTCAAATTCCTTGTATGTGTAAAAGCATACCTGGGCTATAAAGTCTGATTCTGATTCTAAAAGCTTGCGGATGTTTTACGTAGACTCAAACAGAGTGTGGCTGTCCCTTTCCTGGATGGAGACTGGCCCAGTCCCTTGTTCAGGAACCATGGTGGGAAATGGGAATGGAGTTTCCCAGCCAATGGGGTCATTTAGTCTGTGAATAGCAGAAGGGTCAAGATCACAATTTCCTTCGATGGCCGCACATCACAGAACAAAGGAAGATAGGCCTTCAGCAACTTTAGGTGTGTGTGTGTGTGTGTGTGTGTGTTACCGGTAAGTTAAGGGGTGTTCAGTCATTTTTCATTCCATGCCAGACTTCAAATCACTCCATAGGACCAGGATTGGGAAACACTCCCCTGATCAGAAGGTAATTGATAATGCTTCTGAACCTGCTGACCGAGCTTTTCATTTTAAATAAAGGCCACCCATCAGAGGCTGATATCTCTTAGCACTAACTTTGCACAGTTTGTGTTGAATGGCAGCTGGTAGCTGCTCATGTTCCAATGGTAGCAAAGATTGGGCTGCACTAAATTGGCGGAGGCATCACAAGAAATGAAAGTTAGCCAGCTGCTAACAGGTGGTCCAAATTTAAATTAGCCTGCCTATTTATCCTGCAGAACGATCATTAGCAGGTCCAAGATAATTACTGAACAAAGATAAGATCTATGCTTCTCCTATGTGTAACCCACCAGCTGTCACTCATACCCTAAATTGTGACATTGTGACATTGACAAACTCTGACAGGCGGGTGGCTCATAATCCCAGCATATTGATGGCAGGTCGTTCTGGAGTACCTCGTCCCAGAGACACAAACCGAGGATTATGTCCCATAATCCTCACTGCATCTAATCCCCCTCCCCCACCCGACACACACTGAGAGGAAATATGAATGTGCTTGAGTGGCCTGTTATTGTGGAGGATATCTGCAAAACATCTGCTGGTAATGTGCTTACAAATGGGACTACTGCCCGTGCAAGCCGCGCCGCTGCCATAATGCCACATCATCCACAGGCCTCTCAGATTACCCCAGTGCTAGGTGACGTACAGTGCTTACACAATGTGCATCGCAGGCATCATTGCAGCACCAAGCGCTCACTGAACCTCCCACGGTGAATGGCACTTTACTTTTTACTTTACATTTTCCAAACAAAACCTTCATGGGGTCAGGAAATTAAAAAAAAAAAAAAACAGAAGTGGTTGTTTATCTGTTGGGGTTACAGTCAGTAAAAATGATAAGCATTTACACAATCTGTAAGAGGAAGTATTAAACAACTCTGCCTGATTCTTAACAGTGACATATTTAAGTGTCACATAAATGCTGAGGGTTAGACGGAATTTGTTGCAAGGATGTGCTTCTGCAGTATGTGGATTCTGGCCAAGGGCACAAAGCAATTTCACTGAAGGCATCAGCCATTTAATGGGTACTTGAATTCAATATCAAAAATGCTGAGGCTGCTCTAGACTCTTAGATAAACTGATTATGAACCTGAAGAGTGTGACCAGAGTTCAAACAGAATCAGCTGTGTGATCCATCACTTAATCTCACACGCAGCTCGGTGACCGTTCGCGGCCGCCATGCGGGAGGTGACCCGAGGGCACGGGAGGTAGCGGTCACAGACACGTCCTTGTGTGCGCAAAGCAGCGGCACGCAAAAGAATAACAGCCTCTTTGTGCAGGCAGGTCGTCTGCGCATGTGCATTCATGTGAAGCAGCTGCAGTAGTAATTGAACTATGCAAATATCCCCACTGGGAACAATCATAACTGGGTAAGTGAATGGAGCCACAGTGCATACATTAAATAACAACTGAGGATGAAAACACAGTAAAGTCAGAGACTTATTTCCATTGTGGTCGTCTGGGGCTGTCTGCACAGCTCCGTCCCAATCTGCGTGCCAGTACAGGTGTCTTAAGGGAAAGCATGGCACTTCACTCCTGAGACGGATGTGGCAGGATGAGTCGAAATAGTTTCTCAGAGTCAAAGGTGCTGCGTGGGAGGAGGATCCTCTTTTAAGGTGCTAGGCTTGCCTGCTTAAGCTGGAGGTATGAAAAAAAAAAAACGCTCCCGTTCTTGGGCTGGTGGGTGGATTAATCAAATCCCAGAAATCCCTGCTGGAAGGAGAGACCAGGGGAGGCCACGCCCCCAGCCTGGAGCCAATGGGACGACAACTGTCAAGATGGTGAGCCAATTCGATGAGGGCCTTACTGGTGGCAATCAAGTGAACTGAGGCTGTTTTGTGGCAAAATGGCCTTGGTTTTGCGAATGTGCCCACACTGTAGCTGTGATCTCTTAAACATACATACTCTTAAACAACTACAAATGTACTCACTACTTAGGACAGAAATGAAACCATTTGGACTCAAAGGCAAATAGTGGGGGGGGGGCTGCATCTCTTTCTTATATCCCTAAAAGGAAAGACAATGAATGTGTGCCACCAAAAGGACGAATAGAGATAGGTATCCAGCGCGTTATGGGAAGTCTAACATGGCTCTGAAAACTAATTTGCTTGTGACTAATTTGTTCATTTGCTTGTGTTTATAATACTGCCATCCACAGTATCTATAGCATAGCTCAGTCAAACTGGGGATGGGGCCGCATGTCTGTCCATGAGTGCTGATGATAATTCAACCGAAATCGAAGAAAGAGGAATCAAACTGAGACGGGCAATCGCAAAAGTCTCATTGCAACAGTACAGGAAACGCCAATGGCTAGGTATGATGCGACTTCCCTCATCAAGACCCAGTGACAGCCGTCCGTTTGAGCTGAAGCCCTGATCTGCCCTCACAGTGCAATGATGTTTCTCCTGCAGCTGTCTGTCACCGAGGAAAGACAAACACAGATTACCGCCATTTAATCTAATCTCTCACAGTGATTTAGGGGACACTTAAGGCTGAGGTCTAAACAATAAACAGCAGTTTACCTTTTACCGTACATTTTATCACATAACATACAAATAACTGGAGCTTGAAATTCAGTTTTCTGTTCTTTTACTATTAATATTATTACTACTATTATAGGTCCTTGGATATTTAAAAGATGAATCCAGCCAAGGTAAACTCCGGCTGCCTTGTAAATGTCGTGGATCTTTGGTTCAACACTCTGTCAATATTTTTGACCAATCAGAGACATTTTGTTGTGAAGGCTTTCTAAAATTCCACACAGTGGCTGAAATTGTGGTCTCGCCACTGCGTTGGTCTCTGATTGAAAGGTGCGTGGACATGTAAATAAAAATCACTATAAAAACAATTTTGAAAACCACTCCTTCTCAGCATAGCTCAGCATAGCCATAACTTGGAGGCTTGGAGCTCTCTGACCAGCAGCCATTTCTGAGGGCCAATCCTCTCACTGCACAAAAACACGGTACATGAGCTAGTACCACATTGTAGCAGTTTCAATTAACAGGCCCCCTGTTTTACGCTATCCCTGAATGACTGAGTATACTTTGGCTTCTTGCAGTTGGAGAATGGAATCTGTAGTAAGTCCCCTTTACAACACAGAGGGTCTGGGGGGGTTACATGTCTAGAGCATGTGTCTGCAGTTAAGTATATTAGCTAAGGAAAGTACTTTCTAATTGGCTAGACAACCACCATTTGGCATTCCCAAGGACCATTCCATGTTAGCATATCAACTCTATACCCTCGGTAACAGTATCTTAAGGAACACTGTCTGGTATGGGCAAGTTACAGGGTCAGAGGTTACGTATATGAGATGTATATAAAGAAGAAATGTTTAACAGCAAACAGGCTGTTCCATCTAGGCTTATGATTTTCCCAAGTAGTCTAGAGACTTCTGATGAATGAAGCGGTTGTGTGCAAATGAACATCATCCATCACGGGACCATTTCTGACAATGCAGTACTTTGAATACTGACAGTCAAGCCTAGCAGGTGCCACCTTTAAGATCATCATTAGGATGGGGCTTGAACCTCCCCCCTGCCTTCCAGGGATGAGTCATAATGCCAGCAAACTGGCACAGAGCATTTCACCCTGGCACCAAGCCGTCTATAATATTGCGCAATCGTACTCTTCACAGGTAACAGGCCATTACGAAAGCAGCTTGATTGCAGCTGCAGTGATGTAACAGGCGTCCTCTTCCTGCTCAGTTCTGAAGGCCTCAGTCTTAAGCAAAGGGTATTCTGTGGGTGGCGACGTGTCGATTTCAGCGTATCCCCAGACACAAGCTTCAGGCCTTTGCAAGACGCAATTCGCTTTTTTATGAAATATTCCAAGCGATAAACAGGAGCAGAGACGTAATGTTTTCTCTCTACCGGCCAGCGGCGTAGCGCAGTTGGGATGTTTTTGGCCTGGTTTCTTGAGCCAACCAGCCGCCCTATCCCTGAGCAGACCATTTAATCAGAACTGCTCCAGTGAACATCCAGCTGCATCAGTGGACTGTTTTGTGGATGCTTCGTAAATCACAGGCATCTGGCAAGCAAAGACCTGATGATAAAGCTGTCTCATGAGCAATGCACTGCTCTGAGAACGTACGCTGCAAGGCTCAATGCTTGCAGAAATGCTGCAGAGACACAGTTACTGCTGTGTTCACCAATTTCAGATTTCACACCAAACTCACTCTCTCTCTGTCTCCAATCACAGGGGCAGTCACTCTGAGGCCCCTTTTTCCCTCACCAGCACAAGGCAAGTTCAGATTCCTTCTCTACGAAGGTCAGCTTGGCTCTGAATCACATGCTTAAGCCACCGCTTGCGGTGTGGAACTCTGGACTAAATCCAATGATGGGTCACAACGTTCATAGAAAAGCGCACAGAGAATTGAAATACCCTCAGGCAAACAAAGAGAGTATTTTAATCAAAGTATATTTAAATTATGGCCCTCTTCAACAGAAATAAGTTTGTGAACTCATGTTAAAACACAGTGAAGTCTCCAACAGACAGGCAGGTTTTACATTAATATTTATACATACCTTCAGACAGTTTTATTGTCCCTTTTTAGAGAGTGCTGCCTGGACAGCCCAGTTTTTCCCAGTTGAGGAAGGTAAAAAAATTCCAGGTCGTGAAAAAAGGGCTTCTCTCCCTTTCCCTGGCGTTTAGGGTATAACAGCGCTGTCCCTCTCCTGAGTGTATCTCTCACTCCCTGACTCACACCTGTCCCTGACTGGTTGTCCGGGAAAACGAAGGAAACGCCCAATCCAATTAGCGCCCTCTGAAAGAGAACGATCTGGCCCCGCCCCCACCCAGACAGGGCCCGCCCCCTCATCTGTGCTGGCCTGCAGGCTGGGCAAGGAGACAAAGACATGGCTTGCTTTATTTGGATTGGTCCTGTGCAGATTTTTGAACAGATTTGACTTTTATGGCATGTGGAGAGGCTCATATAGTGTGTTTAGTGAACTGGAAGACCCATCCAGGTCATTTTCTGATCAGTAATCTGCACAGAACCTGATAAAGAAAAACAAAACAATCCTACAGTTTGCATAACTGTGCTTGGCAGCACACACTGTGCTGTCCTGCCAGAGCTGACGTACGAGCCTTCTCCCCTCAGTGGCCAGAATATCACTACAGAGCCACATAGATACAATAACAACAACACGTAATCCCACCCATCTTGGATTCAGATTTCTCTCCTGTTTAGTAACATTATTCTCTGTGAACGCAAGACACTTGTCTACGTCAAGCCAGGCTGGCTGTGCCATCTCTAGCACATGCACAAACAATAGCTCGGTGGACCCACAACCCTGATCGAACGCCTTATGGAAAGTCACAGATGACTGGATTAATGATTAGTTGTGCTGTGGAGCAAACCCACGACCCTGATCAAATCACATATTCAAGCAGGGCACTGTAATCTGCCAGCACTCAGATTCTGCCCCCAGCCTTTCATCTCCAGCCCAGTGGAAACTCCGAGCTGTTGGCTTCACACTGGCAGACTGACCACGGTTTGGTGCACGACACACAAAACCTCCATTCATGACGATTACAGGTCCAAATCCGAGTGAGGCAGTCCATCGGCTGAGACCCCTCCGCTTGGAACGGGGGAGACAAAGAGCTTACACTGAAACAATGACCCTCAACCTGGTTTTCGTTCTTTTTTGATGATTAACCAGCTTGATGGTTTTTGCAAAGATCACACATTACCAGCAGATTGTGCCTGCCACCTAATCGTGTCTAATGTTGTTGTGCTCCACTGCACATTAGCGATTCACATGAAATCATTTCACTTGATTGGATTACATTCAGTTATCTTGAATTCAGCATTGAGGTCAGACTAATTAAAACCGGTTGCATTTTTGGTTATAATTAAATTGGTATCACAGATGTGATCAGGCTGAATGGAATTGCCTAATAATGTGTGATCCTCATTTAAGCAAATTAAAGGAGGCACTCACTCATTTCTCATGGATTCTTGTCTATTTTTAGCAAGTTACGTACCAGTCACTGGCTATTCCATGCCATACTAAGAAACCAAGGAGTGAACTGTGTATCGTCCTTCCTGTGTCCTTACTGTTAATGCCATGGGTTTCAGCACCTACAGTAGGGACTTTTCAAACGCTTCAATGTGGCTGAGCTGCAGGTACCAAATAATCACACTGATCCCTAACTAAAATGGCAAACTTGTACAAACTGTGACACAATCGATAACACATTCAGAAGGATGATCCAACACAAATTATTTCTATGCCTCCCCTATCCCCTATCTACTGGCTGTCACTGTTGTGTGTATATTTTAATGCCATGCAAAGATCTGTTTATATCAAAAACTTTATGGACCAGAGCTTTTGTAACACATACGTTCCATTTCACTTACAGCATAATGCCAACATGCACATGATTAGTTATCCTGTATACCTTGCATCTGGAGAAACCACTTTGTGCCAGTAAAAGAGCATTAGGTTTTGGCAGGTGCTGTCAGATAGTGCGCCCAACTCAAAGGATGAGGTGTAAAGAGCTGGGCGCTACTTTCCCTTTCAGCTGTCGGAAGTCGCTAACCCGCAGCAAATGAGGAGCAGCTTTCAAAACTCTACCTGTTCCTCCCTGCCTCACCACCTAATCCGCCTAATCCATTTACCCCTGCTAAACCCTCCGCGCGTGCATGCGACTGCCGTCTTAGCATGTGGCCACCCACATGGGGGCCGTTGCCATGGAGACGACCTGTCAAAACGCGGGCGTCCCCCGGGGCTCAGGCACATTTGCTGCGAAAGAGCAGCGATCGGGGGAGGGTGTTCTCCCTTCCCAAAATTCTGCCAACGAGGCATTTAAAACAATTACTGTACTCCCCCTGGAAAACCGCTGCAGTCTACTCTGTTCATCTCTGCATAAGTGCCTGCACATGCCCCCATCACTACATATATATGTGTGACACACACACACACACACACACACACACCTAAAGTTGCTGAAGGCCTGTCTTCCCTTGTTCTGTGATGTGCGGCCATCGAAGGAAATTGTGATCATGACCCTTCTGGTATTCACACAGACTAAACGACCCCGTTGGCCGGGAAACTCCTTTCCCATTTCCCACCATGGTTCCTGAACAAGGGACTGGGCCAGTCTCCATCCAGGAAGGGGACAGCTGAAACACTCTGCACTCTGTTTATACCTAAGTCATAATTTGAAATGGTAAATATCCAACCAAAAAAGTTGACAGGCCCCCTTAAACTCAAAGCGGGCCTGTGTCCTGTGTTTCATCTTGCTGGTTTATGACAAAACCATTTTAATGGGTTTCCTCGAGTGTGCACATTCTCCTGGGTCTCAGAGAGTAGATTTACATCTACACATGGGCCCACTGAGGTTTGAGGGAGGCCTATTTGACAGTCTGACTAAGTAACCACTTGTGCACCTAAGTCTGTGCTTTTCTATGCATGGGTTTAAGTGAGAGTGGGCTCTTTGCTGGGACAAAGTGAAATGGATCGTCCCGGATCACGCTTTTTCTGTATGAAATTTTGCTACCTTTAATAAAGCTACCTTATGCTCTTCGCTACCTGAAGATAAAGATAATGTCTCATTACGATAATACAGATGTGTTACTTTCAAGCGTATGAGTTCTTCTGGCACATTCTTACGTGACACCCTTCTGACCACCCACATCCACACAGTCCAATATTGCATATTACAGTCCTTTTGCATGGAGGTGTCGTGCTGGGTGCTGTAATGAGAAGGAGCCTCCAGCCATTCACCTTTCCATAGCGGGAAGTCCTGTGGAATCCGCCCCCGCCACAGGGGGCTGCACTCAGGAATTCATACACAAACAGCTCACCCCCGTCACCGTCTGATCCAAGCCTAAGCCTTCCTCTTCACGACCCACTTTACGGACGTCAAGGTTAAGCATTGAATCTCTGCTGCACTGAATGAGTGTGGATGCACACACAGCCCAGGGACAGGACTGTGCCCACCAACACACTGAAAACAGGATTACCTCTGCTGAGACTTCCTCATAAAACAGCATTCAGCCAGGTTTAAGGGAAGCCAAAGGCCTGTCAGCCTCTTACGTAAACAGGGAAGTGCTTTTTATTCTGTCTCTGGGGGAGAGATTTTTGAGACTGTTCTTGCTTTTGTAATTTGTGACATTCCACCAGCCAGTAAACATTCTGGCATGTATTTACATCATATTTATATCATATAGCTACACAGAGTTAACATTCCTGATGGAAAGCTACAAACAACAGTCTGTTAGTGTGCTGGCTCAAACATCGGAAATTACAGTTAAACACACCATTCTCAAACATTCTGATTAGTACGGGTACTTGTACAGCACAGACGTCATGTGCAATTATATATGAGAAAACACATTTGCACTTTTTTCAAACTGTACAGACCTCTCAATTGGAAGAACAGCCAGGGGCCACTGGTTCTGTCTTAATAGGAGCTCATTGAATGAATTTCTTGAGAAGAATCCTCACATCAGAGTTGGATGCAAGCCCCACTCTTCACACAGGAAAGCACACAAGCTGGAAAATCCCAACAGCCCCCTCCTTACTCCATAACCTGACTAGCAGTTTTGTGCAGTGTCACTCACAGGCATTTAAAATCTCCCCACAGGACCCCAAAAGCGCATTAATCAGTAAACCTATCCTTTCAGCACTACGATGCTGCCAGCACCCTTTCCCCTTATGGACAATGATAAATGACTTGTGGTTTCCTGTACCTATTGTCTTTCACACTTGCTGACAAACACCGGCCCGATCTGGTCTTTAGCCACTTCACAGTCAAAGAGAAACTGGAAAATGTTTACTGTCTCAGGTGTTAAACTGCATTGATCTGGTTTTGGAGCAGGCTACATCTGGACCAGGTCTACCTAATTGTAAAGCTAGTCTGGTGCAAAGACAGACATAATGTCCACTCCAAGTGCTGACAAATCACAGTGAAAGTAAAACAAACCAGGTTGACCGACTCCGGTCCCTCCTGGATTAGGTCTAGACTCTTAACATGCCTCAGTGCAAAAACACCATAATTGCTCCCTGGAAAATCCATGAGTGTTAACATTAAAACTTTACAGAGAGGAAAGTAACTCGCTCCAGATACCGATTCATCAACCCAGACAAATACAAATGGTAAACTTCAAAATGTCAGGCTAGCCACGAATGTTAACCTGAGAATTATAAATCACTCTGGTCTGATTCAGTGGTGGCCATCTTTAACAATAGCATTTCCCCTGAAGGAGGATAAACTCTGGAGTGACAGCCTCCCTCTGCTCGGCCATGGGTCTGTCAAACACGTCTCTGTCATACATTACCTGCACAGCCAAGAACCACACCAGGAGAACCAGATACGAGACTGAATAACGAAGTGCAATAAAGTGCAGGGTTGGACACATGGACTGCCCGAATGGCATCTTGTATTTAAGTGCAAAGGTTATGCTCCATTACCATTTACAGCATAGGTTTAAATTCTAAATGGGAGCGTGGTACGTTTTTGTCAGTGCAAGTTACAATGTTACAATGTTAACATTACCCATGACCCAAAGTCTGACGCTGCATGGCAAAACAGGCTACCAGATCATTCAAGTCAGTTATTTTCCCCTTAGGTTAGAGAACCCATTGAGTTATTTGACTCTTAAGAATGTACATCACCTCTAAAAAAGCCAACTGACAGGGTGCTTTGTGGGCTGTTTATTTTTCTGCAGCAGTCATACACTGAGGTCCATGGTAGTTGCTCTGTGCATGCTGTACTGTTATAGCCAGAGACAAAAGTGGGAGGTAGTGAGGAGTGTGACTAATGAAGTTAAATGTGGGTTGGGCTGTGGGTGTCAGCCATATTAGAGCCACGCATTGTGTCCTTCAGAAACAGAAAGTCTAATTTAACGGAATTAGCTGTGATGAGGGAAGCAGTTGGACCATCACCACTGCAAATGACGAGCTTGTGTTTATAAAGGAATCA
The DNA here is from genome assembly GCF_013368585.1 of Megalops cyprinoides. NCBI lineage: Eukaryota > Metazoa > Chordata > Actinopteri > Elopiformes > Megalopidae > Megalops > Megalops cyprinoides. The sequence goes on along the minus strand of NC_050599.1, from coordinate 25,583,201 downwards.
ACTTCTCATGGATCCATCCATCATATGTTGGTGTGGTTTTCCTTTAACTGTGCAGTCTGTCCAACTGCCTCCGTACATTGCTGTGAATGACAGACAGCAGAAGACCCTGGGGCACTTCAGAGGCCCAGCCACATACCCCAGAGGGGCAATGTGCCTAGTGAAAACAACCGCCCAGTCAACCAAGCGTCAGAAGGCCAAAACCGAAAATCCTTTGTAATTTAACATTAACAGAGATTTGCCTTTAGCTCAGTGTCTTAAGGGAGGTCTCCTGGCAGAAAGCTGATTAACGCTGGCAGGGAAAAACTCAAACTTGTGTTGCCAGATAACAAAATAACAGCCTCCAATCTCTTTGGATGTTGCAATTTCTTTAAGCTCGGGGAGGGAGAGACATTCCCGCTCTTATAAATCCCTGCAGGCCATTAATTTGAAAAGGAATATGGGGGGCTGACAGGTCATTTTATTTCCAAAGTACACACATGCTCACCCATTGGAGCAAATGTTCTACCACTTAACATGAAAGGAATGTATTACCAATACACCACTATTCTTATATTCCACCCTCCACTAATGAGTAAAAGTTGTGAGAACAATTTCTACCTCAAGTCATCGCTGATAAATATGTGCATGCCAGCACAGGTAGCACTCATCATCATTATCCATGCTTACAATGCCAACTGCAGTGGGCCACACCTCTCTCAGGGGACATTCATCCATTTCCTCTGACAGTGAAACACAAACAAACAAGACAAAGCAGATTGAGAAGAAGTGGGCCAAAAAGAGACCATAAAACAAATGCTGAAAACAATGTTCACGCTCAACTTTGGAGTTAACAGACATCGGTGCATCCGTTCCCCATGCAGTTAATGAGAGTAAGGCCTTTTGACCAGACTCTGGCATAGTTGGGTATGATGTACATTTCAGTAGATAAAAAAGGAGATACACATGCCTATTTGGGGCAGGCGAAGGACAAAAACAGAGATCAAAAGAAGAGGTAGAGTTCACATCTTTCCATCAAGGATCCCAAGGGATTTAAATGTTTTGCAACCTTTGCAGATTCATGAAATTAATTACTATTGGGAACAGATTGCAGTTCTTAAAATCTACATTCACCAGCTTTTCACAGAGAAACAGCAAAGACAAACTGACATATTCTTTCACCATGTGTTAGGAATCAGGATATGAACTAAAAGCCTCCAGATGTTGCAGCTGTAGTCTACTAACATTTCTGCAAAAAGAATTTACATAGGATAAGATGAACGACACATTACATAATAACTTCCCTTTAAAAGGTAGATCCAATGAAGACTGATAAATTTGCGGGGACAACCAGCTGGAACTTGGTAAGAGGAACTTTCTGCAGAAATTCCATAAGTAACCCCAAGTTGAGAAGAAGTGCTCCCCTAGTGGCTTTTCAGAGTACTGCAGCTCTACGTTAAAGCTCCTGCTGTTAGAAAATTCCAGATTTTGTACCACTTGAAAAGTGTGAATGCACTTCTTAGTGTTTAACCCAGGTATCTACATGTAAAACACTGTGGCCTTAAATAGCTGCTTATTAAAGGCCAGCTAATTAACCATAGGGCCTGAATCCATCTCTGACTCTAAAGTCTGTTGGCTTCCTGCCTGTTTGAACTACCAAAGCACACACAAGGGCCAGTCTCACACTGTGATGAGATTCCCATGTGGCATAACCAATCACAGCAGGGAACTGTCCATGCGTGAGGCTTACACTAAACTCCCACTGCTTTGTTTATCACAAGCCAATGAGAAGGCGCTGAATCTGGATTCCTGAGAGTCGCTACGGCAACCCCCTTGACTTGGTTAAAGCTGCATTTGGAATAGCCAGGGACGGGATCGTGCCGGTTAGCTTAATTTTTGACTCTCTCACTGTCCATCGCTGGCCGATGGCAGAAGCCCGGCGAGCGCTGACTGTGGCTTTGTCAGCAGGCGGTAAATTTGTACTGATGTTTACATTCCTATTTGCATTCCCTTTCTCAGGCCACTGTGGGGTCTTGCGGAATTTATTTTCCATCACGAACGGAGACGTTCCTGCACATTCCGGTGCATTCCTTCCTTTATGCCTCTCCCCCAACAACACTGAGAGGCCAATGAAGGAAGTCATCATATTAAATATTCAGACGTTCATAAAAATCTCATAACCTCTGGCTTGTCTGTCCACAACTGGTGGGAGCTTGCTGATGGGCCAAAGAACCCAACCAATAAACTTATTTCCTCAGTTCAAGGTTTGTGGTTGTTTATATTTCCATTCAAAATGAGACATGAGCTTGAGTTGGAAGCACAAAGCTTGCTACAAGCTACTGAAACCCACAAGGATCCTCTAACCCATAAGAATCATGGGAGGTGTAAAAGTGATACTGCACAGACATCTGAAACACGCTCCTCTTTTGATTCTGGTAGCTGTTTTTGGGAACTGGAGACATTGTCTACCATTTACAAATTGAAGAAACGGATTTAAAAAATACTTGTTAGAAAATCACTTGAGTGGGAGTTGTTCACACTGGGCATGAAGAAAAAAATAAAAAATGCGCTTATAGGGCATAAATGTTAAAATATGACATAATTAGTTCAAAGTTTCACACAGTTGGGAATTGGAACTAGAACGCTCAACAACATATGACAAATACTGTAAATATAAATGAAACATTTTTAAGTAGCATTTTGAAAGTGTATACCATTTGTGTATCAAATAGTAAAGACTAGAAAATAGACAAATGGAAGCAAAACGGAAATGTTCCAGAATGTCCTGGAAATGTTCCAGAGTTTGCATGAAAGATTTCAAATAAATAAAATAAAAAATAAATAAATGCAGAGCTCAATATTGCTCAAGGGGAGGGAGATGGGGATGAAACCTTGATCAGCCAGGCTTGGTTTGGTACCAAAGAGGGAGATAATAGTTCCTCCAAACAATGCTGCCTGCAGACTACAGGAACTAATCTGTCCAAAAAAGGTAACCTCGTCCAAGCCTCCATGAATGTGACATCCTTGAACCTAATCTTTCAAATATGGTAATGTTTACGGTTAGGGACACCAGATCCATAGACAAGACAATTTTTGAAGGCCCCCTCTTTTTGCTCATACCTAACTACCATAAATGAAGCCAGATTCCTCTCCTTGGGGAGTTATGTTGTGTTAGCTGGGTTATTCGTCTACCTGGCAACCCACAGAGCCATTGGAAACAAAGGATAAGATAAAGAGGAGTAGAGATGACTTACCTTCACCCATCAGGACGTCATATGCAGCGCTGTGGGAGCCCTCAGGCATGGCCCGGGGGCCCGACGAAACTGTAGGGACACAATTGAGGAAGAAGAGGGGTTAGGACCTAGGTGAAGACCTCGAAGAACTGTGACCAAACACATCTCATGACTTTGTTTGAAGTTCCATCTGAAGCTCTGCCACAACCACTCTTCAGCTTCTGTCAACACTGCTCTAAAAACTGCTCAGCAATCCCATCATGCTCTGCAAAAGGATGAGGTCAAAGCCCTGCACAGTCAATAGGAACTGCTGCTCTACATTGAGACAGCTAATGTTGGGAAGTGAAAACTTCATTCAACCCTCTAAGCACCTGTTTAACAGGACAGGACATCACAATATTAGGAAGGCCTGCACAGCTGAAGGCTTCGAAAAAGTACTTGCATCAGTTCAAAATGTGAACTTTTTCCCAGAACAGGTATTTTCTTATTCACATTTCCATCAACATCTTATGTGATGCAAAGATCAAGAGTACTGGAAGTGACCCCCTGACCCTGATTATCAGAATTCTCTCAACTGCTGAACACTGCTCTGTGCTATTATCCAAAACTCATCTTGAAGGGCAACCAGCATCATTAGGATCCTTCAGCATTAAAACAGAGAGGGAAATCAGGTGGTGACTGTGTTCCTATGCTTGCTTCCCACAGCAACTCTCTGTCTGCCTCATCTCTGCTGATAAAAGGTTAAGTGGAAAGGGGATTACTGAGATTGTGCACCCCCACCTCTCCTTATTGAACTCCATTGAGTCATCATGGTTACCCTTGAGTGACATGAGTTTGAGGGCCATTGATCTGTTAACCACTCGCCAATAGCTAGGCTCTTAATAAAGGCAGTTTAGTCTGACCGATTCTAAATGCACCTTGCACTCACCGAGTCTTTGAGTTTCCTGCATCAATGTAACTGTAGGAGCGTGATTACATGAAATTGAGCAGAGCCCACCTGAACCAATTTGTAATTTATCAAGCATGCTCTCCCAAATAGGACCACACCCACCACCATACAAAGAGAACTAAGGAGGCAGGGGAGAGGGAAGTCATTTCTTTCCATACAGATGAACATTAAAATGACCAAATTAATGGTTGAACAAATGGTTGAAGCAAATCTGAATTAAAATTTTTTTCTTTTATTCAAACATTGTTCTTTAAAAAAAGTTGCTAAATGTCCACAAGATTTGTCAGCTTTAAAGAGTCAGTGATGGGTTCTCTTTGGATTTGCTGAATCCTAACGAGAAGCTGCAGTACCACCATCTACCACCAGAGGCCCCCACTCAATAGGGTGGGCCTGAATGATCTACAGGCAAAACAGACTTGCTGGAGGCAGAATTCTCAACATTTCTGCAGTGAGAATATAAACGTCTATGGCTTTTATTAAATGTACATCATAAGCCAGAGGGCTGAGCATCCCTGGGGCTTTTACAACAGCTCATAACTCTCCGAGATCCCCCTTGAACTGGACAACACCAGCTGTTTTTTATGATTGCGTAAGACTTTCACAATACTAAATACATCTTTAAGGAGCAGTACTTCTTAATATAAAAAGCAATCATTATTAAATATTATCATTTATCATTAATATTATTTTACTGCAAAGTAAATGCCTATTGTTATAATTAACACTGAAAAATAAAAAGCTGGGAACTGTACGAATTGGTCCCTGGTGACAGCTGGGATGGATTGTGAGCACACAAACTGGCAGGGTCCTTGTTGTTGTGAAAGGGAACTTCCCGTCCTCGCCCAGCACAGAGTCGCTCGGTGTCCCGTGCTAGCTTGCGCCAGTCACTCTGACTCATACAGCGAAGGCCTTCAGGCTGACCTCCCTGGGGTTGCGTTCTCTCAGCTGGCCTGTGAACCCAGGACCCCTGCAGCATACAGTCAGCGGTAGCAACCGCACTATGAGTGCACAGGGCAGGTGAATGAGGTGTGATTAAATGTCAGACCCCACAGTTGCCGGATCTTTCTACAAGGAACGTTTTTGGCCCCATAGGGCTACAGCATTTCCTGCTTCCTGAACTTTCTGCATAAACAGCTGAAATTACAAGTGAATTCTGAGGTGCATTAGGTTTTTCCACTAGGAAACGCAACCCAGGAAAAGTGCTTGGTTGGATTCATAAATTTGCCTCCTCAGGGTCGTGTAACTTGAGTGGTGATCTTTGTGCATCCAACAAAACCTTTCCTTTGGCTCATTTTCAAATGCCAACTGACTCAGTGAACAATCAATTTCAAACGCCAAGGAAACACACACGTTAAATGAGGAATTCAGTATAAACTACTGACACTTTTTTGAAATGCCCAAAGCATCCTGTCTCAAAGGTTCAAAGATTCAGGACAGTAGCTGCCTGGTTTACGTTTGGTGTCTCATTACCCTTTGCAATGTGAAGCACAGTGAAGCATTTAGCAATGTGCAGAATTGTGCAGAAGCATTAAACAGAACACAGCTCTGGGGGCAAACTCTTGCAGTGTGGGCTTCCCTGCATTGCCTTTCTCTCCACTGCTGGTGCTGTCAGCCCCTTTACCACATCAGCGCACTGAGGGTACAGGTCTGTTTAATTTGCGCACCCTGCATTAAATTAACACAGACGGCTGGTCAGGAGCCCCGCCTCCTGTACCATCGCTGAACAATTGCATATTTCTCTCCCTTCCTCTCCCCCCTCTCTGTCTCTCCCTCTGTCTCTCTCTCTCGCTCTCTCTCTCTCTCTCTCTCTTTCTCTCTCAGATCAGAGGAGCAGAGCTTCTCGGGGATTAAGATCCACATTGTTCGCAGTGCGACGCTCAGCCGTTGCCTTGGGCTTGCAGGCCCTGCTTACGCCCATCCCACTGGCGCGAGAGGTTCGGCTCGAGAGCCTTGGGTGTAGGCAGCCAGATCTCCGGCCTCCACCACTGGCTGGATGACCCCTCCTGTGGAACATCTAAAGGGGCTGCTGTTCCTAGGTCAGTGCTAGCGGAATGAAAGGGAGAGAGGGGGCTTGAGTGCGCGACAGGCGTTTAACCCCTCCTCACCCACTCCCGAGCCCCTGTCCGGTGGATGTTGTGGTCCCCCGGCGGGGAGAGGCAGGAGTTAAGGGACCAGCTGGACGGCCACAATAAACAAACAATCCCGGACCGCTGGGCCTCCAGTCACGTGGCGGAGCACGGCGGACACACAAAGGGATCCTTTCTGCAAGGCTGCGCACCACACCGCTGGGTAACACACACACACACACACACACACAACACAACTCGCAAATAATCAAATAAAGCACACACCCTGGCAATCAACAATCCACACGCACATTCACACACCCACATACACATCCACACATGCACACTTAACAGACATACACAAGGAAATAATACACACATGTGCAAATAACACACTGTCACCCACCGATACACACACAACCTAAATGCAAACAAGACACTCTCACCAAGAAACACACACACGCTTAACGTTAATACGAGACTAGCTTCTCTTAATATGTAAAGTTGACACACTTAACTTAAAAAGCACTCACAGCAACTAAAAGACCTATATATACACAGAAGTGTATTTACAATGCTGAAAACAGGCTTTCTTCAGATCTGAGGCCTCACTACACAGTTTGCTTAGATACAGAAAAGACACAGAACACACAGAAAAGAGGAAGTAAGTGACACACTTCAGACTCACACTTAACAGACATACACAAGGAAATAATACACACATGTGCAAATAACACACTGTCACCCACCGATACACACACAACCTAAATGCAAACAAGACACTCTCACCAAGAAACACACACACGCTTAACGTTAATACGAGACTAGCTTCTCTTAATATGTAAAGTTGACACACTTAACTTAAAAAGCACTCACAGCAACTAAAAGACCTATATATACACAGAAGTGTATTTACAATGCTGAAAACAGGCTTTCTTCAGATCTGAGGCCTCACTACACAGTTTGCTTAGATACAGAAAAGACACAGAACACACAGAAAAGAGGAAGTAAGTGACACACTTCAGACTCACACTTACAGACACACGCTTACAAATGCAGTCACACTGAAGGTGCGACTGCGATGACTGCTATCAACATCTCACAGGTTTAAGCGAGTGGAGTCAACCATACGGGAAAGACACAAGAACAGAGGAAGCACTGAGTAGCACTCTGAGTAGAACAGTGCTGCTTGATCGCATGTGGGGTAATGTGGGCAAATTCGCTATCATACTGATAATTCTGCAAATATTTCCATGGACATATGATATGTACATGTGAGTATTAAGCCTTTTAGCATGCACAAAGTGTTTTGCTATAAACATTATGGTACTGTATTGTCTCACATTATTACATCACATTTGCTGAGCAGATACTCTTATCCATTCCGACTTACATAGTTTACATTTTACATACTTTTTCCTTTGTCCATTTATACAGCTGGATATTTACTGAGGCAATTTCAGTTAAGTGCATTGCCCAAGGGTAAAGCAGCAGTGGCCCAACTAGGAATCAAACTGGCAACCTCTGTGTTAAATGCAGTACTCCCCATCACTACATCACAGTGTTATCATTAGAGCACAAAACATTCTGGTGTGCAGCACACACATTGGGTCAAGGTCACATACCTGTGGGTCATGGTCATGTCCCTCTGGGTCACAATGATGGTCAGGGGTTGCACCCTGGGTGTGGCACTATTTAGCCCTAGAGCAATAGCTATCATAAAAAAACACACATATAAATGAACCGCCTAACAGGTAAAAACCAGGAATCACTGTCGCCCATCTTGGATGCACAGCTGAAGTGTGCAACGCGCCATTCCCCTTTCCATTACGCAACACACTGAGCATCCACTCCACATTATGAGAAATGCGAAGTTCCTAAGATTTTGTAAACGTTCCACTCGGGAGGGTTAGAGTTTGTTTATTGCTACCATAAGGGATTTTCTGCAAGTACTGATCACAGATTAACCATGCACAAATGCCTGATGAACGGTTGACTGAAGGTCTGCAGGCCACTGGCCTGAGGGAGTATGACTTAAGTAAATATGAGGCAGCCCATTCTCAGAAATGAGCCATGACCAGGAACCCGGAGCGGCAGCTTCATTTGGCTGTGACAGGACAGCATGATAATATTTAGATAGCTCCAGTGATCCAGAAGTTAAAGTGCCTCAGGCTGTTCTACGAAGAAAAAAATGATCCGTCATTTACCTAGCAGATACTTTATCATTTAGCACAGAGGCAAATGTGTAATTGAAGCTAGAAATCCATCTGGAAAAGATTGGTAAGTATTTTACAATGAACTCCCAAGGAAAACATTATTACTTGGAAGACATATGGATAATTCAAGAGGAAGGACATTTCAGGGAATGTATGCAAGCGTTACACTCTTCCTGGGTTTCATCTTTCACCCCTCTGAATGCCATTTTAGATTCAATTGTTACGCCACACATCCTCACAGCCAAAGGCAGAGAAGTCAAATCTATATACACTGTGAAATCCAGTGATCAACAAGAAGATGTTATTTTATTTCCATGCTCTTTTGACAGTATGGTATCCTCCTGCCTTCTTCTCACGCACATATGCACACACACACGCACACAAAATGCACACAGACAAATATATACATGTGCACTTCATACTTTTGCAAATATACAGAGCAAACCACATCTCTATTTGAGGATGACTGAGAAACATATCAGTTCTTGTAGAACAGGAAGTGACATGGTTCGCACAAGCCTGCTCCTGAACTCTATCTGTTCTCTGATCAGGAAACCAGGGTTTTCCTTCATGGTTGTTTTAAAAGATGTGCATCATCTCTAGCCAGGCTTCTCAAACCAGGTACACATCAGCACAACTCACTTCCTGTCCCAGAACCCACACTTGCTGTCTGCTCCCCTATGAGACACTGAAGGTTTATGAAGCAGAAAGGTATTATCTTTCAGGCATGACTATAACTTTCTATCATATTTGTTGCATTCAAAGCGTGGCACTGAAGGTTGGGTGGCAAGCCATCCCCCACACAAACAAAGACAGAATTTAACAGTGATTAATTCCTTAATCAGTCCCTGAAGACATCATGAATAACGTACAGCCTTGAAAAAGCGACACCTTTAGAATAAATATTTAGGTTTTAGGGAAAATATGCGATTTTGATAAGTGTCAGCACTGATAAAGAATTTCACAACACTTATACGAGTGAGTCATTTCCGTTTGGTCTTGCTCAATTGCTTGAACGCACCATCACATTTGACTCCGTAGAGCTGCATAAGGGTAAGCAAGAAATCCTTGCAAAAGCTCAGTGGAAAAGAGATAACCTCTGAAATGCACCTTTACTAATGCCCTGTGCTGTGCTTGCAAGCTGCACCTGACACACCCTGAACTAATACCATGGTTTAGATTTCCCTGGCATTTACTCTGGGTAGAGCAGTGTTAGCCAATGGTAATGGTATTACACCTGCAAGGGAGCATTCCCATGTACCACCAAGACAGTGTCCCTGAACAGGTACCATATGTCTCTCTACTTGGAGATGTGACTCATTCCATCATCATAGATGTTAGAACTGTACAAGTCAACCCCACCTCCTCAGATAAGTTCCATCTCCTAGAGGTTCCTTAGGTCAGATTGGAGATTTAGCTAACTCTAGCCCCCTATAGTCCATCTGGTCATGTTGTTTCGTTCAGTGTGTTGATTTTCTGTGCCAGGCTATGGAACTGAAGTAATGTTTAGAGGATGCCAAATTACCCATTGTTCCACACTAGTTCCTAATTACATTACCAAATGTATATCCAGCAGAGCACTGTCATTCTTGTGGAATGGGGCAGCTGCACTGGAAGACACTTGAAAGAACAGGAAAACCAGCTCTGACTCTGGATGGCGCATTAGGGGTCTCTGGCAACACACACGTTAGAAAGCATCAGACGACAATGGCAAAAGCACCGATTAGGCTGCACCCACCTGGTGGCGTTGCTCGTGTAATTTTTCGATGCGGTTTCCTCTCTCAGCCAGGTTACAGTCACAAAAGACAAGGCTGCTGGTGTCACACATCTCTGTCAGCCTAAGGACCAAAGCAAAACGCCGACTTCACTAGGAACATTATGCTTCACAGAGGAAAGTCCGCCCACAGGCCAGAGTAGAGGCCAGTTGCTTCAGAGCAGCAGATTACAAAGCCCTTCCTCTTTGTGATGTTACGACAACAAAAATAAACAGTGAGATGAGCAACCGTTTGCATGGCTGGTGGTTTCTGTTTGCTCACAGGTTCTGGCCATGAGTCAGAATCAACCCTCGGCGGCGATTGATCACAAACTTGTGAGAGCAGTATGGCCCCCAGTTGAATCACATCTGAGGCAAGGATTCCCTCATAGTGAAGTACAGAGTGTGCCCCCAAAACCCCAAAAGACTTCTTACACCTGACAGCAGCAAAAAAATTGGACAGAATGATCAGTGCGTCCCAAAGTCCACCTTGCCTTGGCACTCTCTTTGGAGCGTTTAGAAGTATGGCAATTTTACTTGCACACTGAGTAGCTGTTACGCCATCAGCCCGACTGTTACGAAGTGGCAAACGTGGGTGACTTCCCTGATCTCATCCAGGCGGCACTCCCACACTCTCCAAATACAAGCCTGAACTCCTCCTTGTCTGTTCCCAGAGTCGCACACGCACACAAGTTCAGACGCTTCCTCGATGACTGGCAAAGGAAAGAGTGACAAAGCTTTCTGGCAAACCTTTTTTTATTTTGGGAGAGAGGCTAGTCGACTCGGTGGGAACATTTTTTTGGAACTCGGCTCACTCCACTCAGTGGCTCCGCAGAACACCCTGGCCCATTTCAGTGCTGAAGGCGTGCGTTCCCCTGAAAGGCAGCCCTTGGTACGTGGGTCATGCCCATCTCAGAACTGGTCCAAAGTTCAAGTGAGAGGGAACGCGTTTTCTTTTTTCTGTCTGTCCGTCCGTCCGTCCCCCAACCCCCCCCCCCCCCCCCGGTTTAAACCGCAGACATTTCCGATAAACACTGCTGGCCAACGGACTCTTATCTGTCCCGAAACTGCTCAACCCCAGCAATGGAAGGTTGTCATTGTTTACTGAGCGGCTGAGACTGACGTCTGCTTAAGATATGCAGCTTTGAACTTAGTCCCACCTGATCATTCATGTCTAGAAATAGGGAACCAACAATAAATCAATTCATTAGTGATGCACTTTGACTGTAGGTGTTCAATGGACAATATACACTTCTATTGTCCTTGGCATAAATCCATGTCCTACTCTAATGTCCTATGTCATGCTCAAAACAGGATATGTTTGTCTGCTTTAATGAATTTGATCAACCTTTGAATATGTGTGGATTTCACCTGGAGAGAAGCTAATCTCAAACATTCACTGGATTGAGAAAAGGAGGGGATATCCATCACATCACTGCTTCAAGCACTAAAAGTATCACAGACAGAATACAAGGACAAAGCTGCAGGCTAACACAGGATACAAGAGTAAGAGAGATGTACCGTTCTTTTAGAATGTAAGACGACTGCATTTTTTAATTTACAGAAGGAATGATTCGTTTCTTGAGCACAGGAAATGGACTGAATGACTGACCCCCGATCAGTTTTAGCTGCTTTTGGATGAACTGGTTAGAATTAGTACTGGAGCAATGAGGCCCCTTCAACCCGCAATGAAAAATTAGAAGCCACGGTAATGCACTGTGTAATGTATGCAGATATAAACTCCTCATCAATGTTAAACCTTGACGTCCTGTTGTGTGCATCCAATAAAGAACGTTTCAGAACTTTATAAAGGGAATTCATTAAGACCCCCTTTGTTTAAACTTCTTCTTTTTGTGTGCTCTCATATCACAGTGCTGGGAACGAGTTCAACAGGTAAACATTGAGAAACCCTTTCCAATGGTCCCTAAAGGTGAATTGAACATACTCCAGACTTCACTTCCCATCATTACCCTTTTCATACAATGTTTTACCTGTTGAGCTCACCCCTGGTATCTCAAGTTTTTAAAACTACATCACTGACAAAGGGATGCCTACATAACACAGCAGCTGGTCTTTGCAACCTCTTCTAGACCTGCATCACCAGTTCCCTAGGTACCACTAAAGGATGCTGGGATATTAGTCTGTTCCTGTACCACCCCTTAACCCAACAGTTTTGCTTCAGGAAGTTGTGACATAAACAGCTGTAGTAGAAACACCATAACTGAAATGGACAAATGGATATGAGATCTTAATTACAAAGTTAAAGCACAATAATGAAATCCTGATGTTATCTGGTTACTAATTTATTGCATTTTCATTTGTTTATTACCCCAAACTTCAAAATTAGATTAGGATTTTCTCATGGTGACATACTCCGCACTTGCGCAAAGTGCTGGGGTACAGCCAATACAATCCTCACATGGCAACAATGTTTTTTCACACTACAAGTCCCACAGTACACCTGGAGAGCTAACATCACACGTTAGGCGCAAGCCCAGCTGTTATTATCGGAGCAATTGGTAGGCAGCAGGCAAGTCTCAGGTACCGAGAGGGAACTTCTGGCTGATGAGATGCCCCCCCCCCCCCCCCCATAAATCTTGATTTTAATGCAAAACAGCTCAGCATCTGTTAGCAGTAGAGAAGATCATCCAAGGACAACCTGAAATCCAACATCTGTGCAAAAAAAGGCTAATCATGTGGCTTTGTCTTACAGATTGCAAGTGCAAAACCGTTACATAAAACAGAAACGTGAATTGATGCACTCAGATACAGCTTCATACCCCAAGGAGGTGCTGTTACTGAAACTGTCGCAAAATTAGATGCGCTTACCCTGCACGACCTGCATCAGGAAATACACACTGGTGCAATGGTACACTGTGTTAAGTAGGCTGTGGAAGTCAACCTGAGTTAAAGCAAGCCAATTAAAAATGCACTAACTGTTTACATGAAGCAGTCACAACATGAAACAGACACGACTGTCATCCAGCGTGTGTCAACTGTATGTTTAAGATGTTGCATTTTTAAGTGCTGAGTATACTAATTTAAATAAAAAAAACTAATATACTCTACCGCTACTACTACTATTAGACTACCAATGTTCTTACTATTCTTAATAATAATAACAATATTAGTAGTTACATGGATGGGACCTGGATGTTTGATACAATTACGAAATTAATTTATTAAACCGCAATGCGTTCTAAATTGCTCAGTCTGACACTATAGTGAACACATAAACAATGAAACAATAAATAACAGCAACTATAGGCGCATGTTGTCATCTGAAATTGTTGGACTGCAGTCTCTTTAAGACCTAGCTTGACACATAACCATCCCTCAAACGGCAGGGTTATCCGAGGAACACAATTAACGTACAGTAACAAAATCAACGCTTTTGTTTTACTAATTTAAGTGCGCATCCTTGTGAAAACACATAACACCCGAACGCAGAATTCTGACATCAGCGAGAACAAAAAACGTTGTGACCTAGTTTTGCTGTGGTCATGCGTGCCTACAGTTGCTTGCATGTCAAATAGTGCTCAGTTGTGTTTCCCTCTCACGCTGTTAATATGCTGGGTGAATCTTAACCTACAGCCAGCTAATATTTTTTCGAATACTTCATTCCCACTCTAGCTAACGGTGAATGGGAACACCTGATATGTGAAAGTTCGTGTGGGGTTGCATTTTTTTTTTCTTTTGAGGACATGCATCATCACGTAGTTAATACCTTCAATACACTCGCTGTTCGAAGTTGCAACGAGAGCACGTGAACGTGCAACTGTCATTCCGTAGCAAAAATTTTCCTTGCAACAGGATTTATTTATTTATTTTTCCTCGACACTTTGTTAAAGTTTTAACAGTTCCACGACCCGTGTGCAACGGAGTACAGTTATATGCGTCTTGACAACGCGCAACAAGTTAAGCGTTACTACTTACCAAACTTTACCAAACTCTAGAGTTTACGGTACTTCTCTTAGAGGTCCGGCGATAGGCAGAGCCGTTATGGTTTCGGTAACATTTGAAGTGCTTTCCACGAAAGGTCTTCTCCTCAGAAAATTAGCTTCAAACTCCGTGCAAAGTGAAGCCACTTTCCGGATGCTCAGAGACCCGAAAACTAATTTACAGTTAAAGCTTTACTTTGAGTACAGCGACTACTAAAGGAAGGCACCGCCTCCTTTGCGCCTGCGCTTAAATGGTGTATGAAATAACTTTTACTTTTTAACATTTGCTTTGTATTGGGTAAACTGCATAGTAATTGATGTGACTACTAGGCATCACCAACGCAGGTACCTAACACAAATTGCTCACCTCATAAGCATATAGGCAAACCATCCTGGACAATGGACTTTTTTTATTTTATTTTTTGAATAACGGACATTTTTCAAAGGAAGATGGACAGTACCCATCTCGCGTTATCTCGTGGTTAGTGTGTCATTTCAGAGTGAGTCACTCAACCTCTAAACGCACACATTTGGCAGATGCCAGTGTACCAATGTTCAGTGTATTCAGAAAACCACCCGTGAACATCATTTTCATGTATTATGTTTCAACTGTTTGAAGAGGACTGATTCCATCAACCCGCGTGTAAATATCCCCCCACAGCCAGTAATCCAAGATAACCGGACACGTTTAATATATATATTTTTTAAATGTTGCGCGGGTTCATTGATATTACTATATATGAACTGGATTGTTCTTGAGACCTAATAGGATTCGTAAACCAGATCACTTTGCGATCTGCGGAATCTGGGACGACGAACACGCTGCATTGTTTTGATTTTAACTGCTTTCGATGCGCTGACGTAGAGACTGTAGCGATGTCTGACAGGTAACATCTTAGGTGTTAGCCAGTGCTCAATGATTGTTAGTAATTTTCACGTTTCATAACGGCCGCAATGTGTTAACCAACACCACAGTTTTGATATTACTTTAGGCTACTACGGTGTTGGCAGTGATAACGTTGGTACAGGCTGGTACGTCAGAAAAGAAGGTAGTCTCGGTATGAAAAAGTTCATTTTCTGCTTGGATCCACTCGATCGTGCAAATTCTACGGAGATTTACTTATCTCGTGAAATGTTTCTTTAAAATTAATCTTCCGTTCATTGACTAAAGACCGCTTTCAAGGAGGCGAGCAGTATGTGGGATTAAAATGTTTAGATAAAATCAAAAGAGAAAGGCTGGTCAACTTTCTTTCACCTTGTTTTCCTATCACTTGTCTCTCCCAAAAATAGATTAGGAACTGCAACACCTATGTATTTATTTGGCACAAAGTTCCGCAGTGAAACCCTGATCTCGGTGTTCATAGCAACAACATTATCTGGTACATGGAATCTTTAATCTGAGCACATTCCAAAGACATTAGCAATAGTTAACACAGGCTTATGAAAAAGCAAATGCCCATACCAAAACATTGTACATTATTAACCCAGTCGCCAGACGTTTGTAAGTTCTCTTCAGGACAACCAGATTCCTGCGAATTCTGTAAAAAGACCTTTTATGGCGTGTGGTTTCTTATAATAACGTCATTAACTAGGAAACTGAAGGCATAGTCACTGTAGCGCATGAAGGCAAGTTTTTTTTTTTTTTTTTTTTTTTGCTATTGCTAACTGGCATGTCGAGTTTCATTACTTAATATTAAACTAAACTCCTGCGTATATAAGTCGATTTCCATTCCTGCTTTCTTGCTGGAAACATTAAAGTCTTCACCTGTTGGTTTCAATGTATATAATGTCCTTACTACTGGCTGACCAGATACTTGAACTTGACCATGGCATTGAAGATTACAGAAATGGTGTTTGGAAAAACAGAATTCATGTTGGCTGTGTGAAACAGAGCTTTGTAAAGTTCATAAAGTTTAATTACTATTGCAGGTCATTCAATTCATATGCTCATCATTTGTCACCTAGCACGGGTCAAGCTTGTTCTTCAATCCTCCAAAGGTCTCTGCTTCCACCAAGAGTCCTGTGGGTATTTCACGAATTAATGTGTGGAAAAATACGTGACGACCTTTCAGGTAATTTCCATCTATGCCCTCAGAACCCAGTTTATGTAAATCCAACATATGTTATTTCAAAGTATTTCAAAAGCAGAGTCTCCGTTTACTGAGAATAAAAATATGTGACTTATGTTTCCCTTCTAATGTATACTTTTGATAAACAAAAGTAGTTTTGTTGTCTTTTCACTGTAATTTTGCCATGAGTGTTCTTGACTGATTCGACTAGTCTAGTGCCCATGGGCACGGCTCTCAATAAATGTGTTCTCTTTCTCTATAACCAACTATCCATTTTTTCTTATGAACGCTTCAACTTTTCATGTAATTGTGCAAAGGTTTATAAATGTAAAGTGGATTACTAATGCACATAAAATTATTTAAACCAAATTCCATCTGAGTGTGGAATTTCGCTTGCGTAATCGTTTAGCAACTTTAGAATGTTGAAGTAATGCTGCCACCTGTTGGACAACGGTGCTAATGACACCATGACAAAGACTCAAGGTTTATACTTCCTTAATAATGGTTTGACCCTATAAAACCGTACTGAATACTGTACTGAATAACTGACAATACTACTACTAGAACTAATAATAATAATGTATAAATATAGTGCTATTCATGTGCAAGCATCTCAACACAAAGACAAGAAAAAACAACATACCACAACATTTCAGTAATGTGTCACAAACAGAACCATTTATAAGGGTATAATATTAAAGTAAAATGTAAAGAAAGAGAGAAGATTAAGAAAGTGCTTATTTAAGAATGTCAAAAACATGCAGGGAGAGGCAATTTTTCAAATGACAACTTAAAAAAAGCCATTTGAAAATATAACATTGAGCTAAATAAAAATAACAGTGTAGTGGATAAGAAAGGAATTTCACAAAACTGAAATAAGAAAAAAATGTTTATTTTAATTAAAATACAAACATTTCCAGTCCTGAGTTTAAAAGAAATTAAGATCTACAATAAATGACATTCATCTTCCTCTGCGGCAATAACTCACAGGAGATAGTTTCACAGAGATTTGTCATACCGTGAGTAATATATATACGAGTAATATCTATAGCAATATTCATGTAATAAGTATTTTATGACATTAGAGGGGATGTGCAATCACTGTCTAAAGGACAGTGTTACTCAAACATTGCAATATAAACACAAACACATAAGATTATAGAAACCTTGTATAGCTATCTATGTCATTCATACCAGTTATAATTAAATATCCTTCTCTCAACAATGACACAAAACAAACTATATACAAAATGTGTTGTAATGTTGCTGTCCTGCAGTTTGGAAAGCAATTTTCATTTGAACACATAGCTTTTTTTTTCTTTTTTTTCAAACTTGGTTTTCATTAAGTATGTTGGACAGGCAAAGGATTTACAACACTAACACCCAATAACCTTCTCATCCTTTCTCTCTGTGATAGACAACATTAACTATTTACAATTTACCTCAACTTACATAATGGTATATTCTTAAAAAAAACAACACTACATCTGGTACAATAAATACAATGTGATAACAACCAAAAGCCTTTACAAAAATCATTATACATAAGTGGCAGGGTCCACATTGCAGACACAGAGGTGCGAGCAGATAGATTACTTTTCCTAAGTCACATTACTTAGTAGAAGATTGCAGAAACTGCAAGGACTGCTAGATGCTGAGAAAACCAGACAGGTACAGAGGATTCTGCAGATGTAAAACAGAAATGATAGAGAAAAACCCTGTGGAACTATTCAATTGCCTGCTTGGCCCCTGATTAACCTGTCATATCCCACAGTGCAGACCAACACTAAGAAAACGTTTCCCTGCCAACCCACACTCCCCTTTTTAAAATTACACCTGACACCTCAAGCGGCTTAAGAAATCCCCTAAAAACGGATACAGCAGTAATGGGACGTCTCCCCACACCCCACGTGAAAATGGTGGTGAAAACACTAGGAAGGCCGTGAACACGTGTCTGCCCGGTTGCGCCAGCCCCTCAGCGTCTCAGACAGGCTTCGTGGTGCTGTTGTAGACCAGGCGTTCTGTGTCCTCTGGGGTGGAGACCGGGGAGGCAGCGACCACGGCCGGGCGTGGCGGCTCCTTCTTGCGCTTCACGTAGCAGTACCCCATGGCGGCCACCAAGGCCAGGATGGCCACGGCCAGCACCACAGCGATGGCAACCGTGCCTGAGAGAGAGAGGGAGAGAGAGAGAGAGAACAAGAGAGAGAGAGAGAGAGAGCACAAGAGAGGGTGACAGCGAGAGACAGAACAGGAGTGAGAAAGAGAGTGAGAGAGAGAGAAGAAGAGAGAAAGAGAGAATAAGTGAGGGAAAGAAAGTGAGAGAGAAAGAGTGAGAGAGAGAGAGAGAGAGAGAAGAAGACAGGAAGACAGTGTGAGAGAGAACAGGAGGGAGACAGAGAGTGAGAGAGAGAGAGAGAGAGAGAGAGAGAAAACACCTCAATCGACTGCTGGTGCAGGAGTATCAAAGCAGTTTGTGTTTACAAAATAGATTCACATCAAATTCCAAAATACAGAGAACCATTTTTTTTTGCATATTATGGAAATACTGCAAAACTCAGTGAAGCTGACATTCCAACTCAGGACAAGCAAGTGAGAGGTTAAACATCAACCCAAAG
Organism: Megalops cyprinoides; assembly: GCF_013368585.1. NCBI lineage: Eukaryota > Metazoa > Chordata > Actinopteri > Elopiformes > Megalopidae > Megalops > Megalops cyprinoides. The sequence continues at coordinate 25,564,383 of NC_050599.1, read as the reverse complement.
CATCTGTAGTCCGCTTTACAAACAGCGAACCACGGACTGGAGAGGTCAACTGTAGAATTAAGCGGCTCGACCCTGCGTGTGTGAAATGGCCGCTCGGGTTCAAATGCAGAGAAGGGAGAAAAAAAAGGCTGGCTACCTGACTGGCTGTCTTCCATCTCAGAGCGCTCAAACATCCCCTTGGCAAAGATGTCCTTCTCTGCACACGCAGAAACATAGTCAGACGATTAGGGGCACAGAACGTCTGCAGTAACGTACAGTTTGTCAGGCTGCCTGGATGGGGCACTGAGGCTGTTACCTGTCACAGACTTGCAGGTCTTCATGCAGTTTTCGTGACCGTGGAAGTTGTTCTCGTTGCCCCGGCAGCCGCCGTAGTTGAAGCGGAGGCACTTCCTCTGGATGGGGTCGTAGTACCAGCGGGTCATGCTGGCCCGGCAGGGGCCCGTCTTGGGGGGCTCTGTGCAGCGGACTGCAGGGACAGAGAGGGATGGGGGAGGTTAAGCCGAGGATGCCATCTCAAGAGTTAGACCAGGGTTAGAATGACTGTCCAATCAGGAGAGAGTGCTCACCGTTCTGCTCATTTACAGGGATCTCCAGCAGACGCGAGAAGGTCTTATTCACTGATGAAGAGGAAAACACAGGTTAGGCAGCTCGACCTCTGTCTAGAGGGGTCTCGAGCAGCAGTTGGTCCTGAGTGGATGCGAGTGTGAGGATGTATGTAAGTGAAGGTGAATAGGTGTGTGCTCCCATAAGTGAATGTGAGTAAGTGAATGTGAGGGAGAGGATATGGGTGAGTGAAAGTGAACAACAGGGCGTGAGCTAGTACATGCTAGTGAGTGAATGTGAGCTGATGTGAGTGAGTGGCTGTGAGTTAGTGGATGCAAGTGGATTTAAGTGAGTATAAGTAAGTGGGTAGCTGAGAGTGTATGTTAGTCGATGTGAGGATATGTGAGTGGGTGGATGTGAGTGTGCAGTGAGGAGTGTGTGGCGGCTCTCACGGTAGTCGCAGGCCTCCTCGTCCAAGCCGCTGCTACAATGCCTCTCCCCATCACACTCCAGCGCTGCGTCCACACAGCAGTCACCTCCACAGGAGAACTGGCCGGCCTCACAGGGGGCCTCGCATACCTCCCCTGGAGACACACACACACACACACACACACACACACACACAGACCTGTGAGATCAGAGCTTCCCCGCTCCCATGCCACACACACAGCACAAACACACTCTCTGTTCTTCTGCACCTCAGGTACTCCACACACAGTAAGCTGAAATGCTGGGGTCTGGATGTTTAGCTCCATCTTTAATTACTAAGGGTGTATGTGTGTGTATGCGTGTGTGTGTGTCAGTCAATGTAATGAATTCAATCCGTAGTTAATTAATTCACCCTAGGGTAGTCAATCCTGCTGAATGCTTCTTAGCATTCTGGTCCAAAGTCATTTTCACTTGTTGCACAAGTGGTTGTATAAATGAATAGCCTTCTTTCATTATAAATGAGTAATTTTTGGCGTTGACATCAAAAAGTCATTCATTTACCTTTAGGAGCAGGAGCACTTCTGCTAGAAACCACTGTGGAGGAGAAACATATAAAAGTGTTAACACACAAAGACAGGTCTGGCCGGTCACCCCAGGCTGTTCTGTGAGAAAATAAAAGGCAGGGAAAATGTTTGGCTGGTAAACCTGCCTGTTAAAGGCTATCTACTCAGGGTGGCGCTGTCCAACAAAACACTTTCCCTGGAGTTCATTTTAATTCCCCAATCCAATTTGACTGATATGTTACAGATAATTAAGAAAAAGCTATGATTTTCTTTAGAGAAAGGTTAGGTTACATTCTTCATACTTAAAAACAGGACAAGTGTGAACTCAATACTCAGAGCTGCCAGAGATTTCGCACATGGTCTCAGCATCCTTGTCACAGATATACATAAGCACACACCATATGGACACACACACATGCCTGCACATATGTGCACACATACATGTGCATGTGCACACATGCCACATGGACACATGCACGCATAGACCACATGCTCACACGCATGGGCACACAAACATACTGTACACATGTGCACGCGTGCATTCACACACGACATGCACACGTTCAGCGCAGAGGAGCCGGTACCTGACATGCCATCGCAGGCGCTGGAGCACTCCTGTTCCGTCAGGTAGTTGTTGCGGTTCGCCCGGCAGCCGCCGAACAGGAACTCCTCACACTTCTCCGTCACGGCGTTGTAGTGCCAGCGGGGGAAGGCGCCTCGGCAGGGACCCACCTTCTTGGGGACCAGACAGTGACCTGGGAGAGACACGGAGGGACAGACCAGTAGCTTGTGAGCCAGGCAGATGACATCAGACATGATAAGGGCCCGGTCACAGTCGGACGAGACTGAGTACACAAAAAAAAAAGAAATTAAAGGCCACTCCTTCAATCTCCAGCTCTTTGCATCTGTTGTGGTTACATGTGAGGGCACAGAATTCAGAGCAAAAAGGATTATGGCTACTCACTGCACATCTGTGTGCCGTTTTACTTCTGGCAAAAGCACTCTTCTTGCCAATGAATTTTGCTGATGGACTTCACTGCCATGGCCCTTAAATTGGGGTGACAAGCTTGATTCCTGCAGAGCAAGCATTTGCTTGTGTGTGTGCATGTGTGCGTGTGTGTTGGCCTTTCATTTCTAAGTTTGTCCAGCAATTTACTCGGTCTAGCATTTTTGCATAAAACATTCCGTTACAGCTGAAAATTGCAATATGTGCCTTGTATTCAAATATTTTACTGCAGTGCATTCTGGGAAATACAGCAGTGGAAATAGACAGAACTATTAAGACTGGCTCTCTATGAAATGAGCCTGACATCCCTGCTGTAGCATCAACAAAAAAACCTCAGTCTACTATTAAACACAGCACATGTCAGGCAAACTATATCCTTTGAATTTTCACAGCGTTTTGCATTACCGTCACCTGTTTATGAGAGCACTGGATGGTGCCACATGTGAGTGATCAGCAAGCTTACGTAACCTTTGAAAGAAGACACGGTGTCTGCTCCGTGTGACAACAGGCAGGCTAAGGTGGGGCAAAGGAAGTAGGAGGGGAGTGCCTTGATAGGCGGCTGTGCCTGGCCTATTGAAACACTGCAAAAGTGTGTGGCTACTGTGCTGACAGTAAGGGACATTGAGGAGCCACATGATAGGATGGAACAGCAGGAGGTGGGTGGAGACAACATGACGACTGAGACAAACAGCTCCAGGTATGCGTGTTCAGACAACAGCCACATCCTGTCAACAACAGCAACACAAAACAAATGGGCTTCTGCAGATTTGTCAAATATTTTATAACAAGTGGACACACAAAACCCATTAAAACAGAAATCACACTGAATGAGTCAAAGATCATTTTCAGTTGAGAAGCTGGGCTCATTATATGTGGTGGAGCAAAACGCTCAACATCCCCCCAGAATTTAGACGTCTCCAGAAACCTCTTTAAATCTGTATCAGCTTCATTGATGTAATAAATACTATCCAGTAACAGAAATTTGTACTTTAAAACACATAAACATACATAATCCATTCATATGGGACACTGAAAAATTACAGTTAAACTATGAAATTGCACACTGTTGTGGTCAGGACATTTTGAGGATTTGGACCTGGACTGTAGGTCATTTCCACTTCCCTCCCAATACAAGTGATCCAAAGTGAAGCTGAAGGCCAGCAGAGCAGCTTTGAGTTTATGGACCTTAATGCTGCAGGCTGTTGCCCTGGGCAGGACACCACTGCTATACTGTACCTTTAAAAATACCGTTTTGCCTGGACTGCTTCAGTACATAGTCTACTGTATGAAGTGGTGTTATGCAAAAACTGTCGGCTGTGAGTGCCTCTTAGGATAAAGATGTCAGCTGAGAAGATAATTTAGGTGATAGGAGAGCATTCGTTGCCTCCATGGCAACCAATGACATCAATGACAACAGCACCTCTCGTGTTTGGGGTTAAAGGGCTTATTGTTCATCTGCAAAGGACAGGCGAGACACCAATGCACATGGCCATGTTTCGACACCAAAAACGGCACGGAGAGGACACCCATTATAATGCAGCGTTATGTACAAACCTGAAAATATTTTTTAACTTATCTATGCAACTTCAGAGGGTTTTTTAAAAAAAAAAAAAAAACTACATATAAAGTTATTATATAAAGCCATTAATTGCATGAGAGGTCCAGAATGTTTTGACTGTCCATGTTAAACTGCTGGGTAATTAAGAGGAATCATATTAGCGCCCCCTGCCTTTTTTGAAAGAGTCTGTGGTCATCCCATTTAGTGAACATAACTCACGCTGGAATGAGTTGCACAGACTCTTATGAACAGTAAGTATTGGACAGACCAATCAGAGATGATTCTCACCACAGTCAGTGAAAACAGGAACTAGCTCCTTTTTCGCCTGGCTTTGCTCTCTACAAAGTTGTGTGACTCTATATACTCCATGAGGCTTTTTTCTGAAATTCACCAAAGATGGCACATTGAGCGTTAATTTGCCAAGATGACAAAACTGTTGAATCACTCCGAGTTCACACCATGGAGTTCATGTTAATTAGTTCTTGATAGTTATGCTTTTGCCGAGCAGAAGCCATTACACAGGGTGACTCACACAGATTACAGTTTAACAAGTTACTCATTCAAACAGCTGGAAATTCACGTTTAGCACCTTATTCAAGGGCACTGCAACAGTGCTTATCCTGGAAATCAATATATAGACCTGTGGGCTGCAAGGTCAACAACTACAGCATGACCACCCACACGCCGAAGGACTACATGGTAAAAATTGAACAGGTGAAAAAACAGCACATAAAATTCAAAATTCATTTGAGAGCATAGAGTGGGCAGAGCCGGCCGGGGGGCGTCGTAAAGCTGTGTTGTCATTGGAGGAGAGAGTGCTGTGTGAGACTGTAAATACTGCCGTGACTCTGCCCTGGGGGAAACCGGGACGACCGGTTCCTCAAATCTGACAGCAACCTCAGAGCATGCCGCACCCGAGACGGGGGAGGGTCAGTTCCTGCTAGGGCAGAAACTCGGCTGGGAATTGCGCGGAGTGACGGAGGCAGATTGCCCAAATCAGGACCACACAGAAAACCCTCATTAATCTCCTCCCTCAGAGCGTCCGGCCACAGTAAGGGGATGTGGAGCCATGGCCTAAATGAGGCAGCAGAGAGGCCAATCAAAAAAAAAAAAAAAGAAGAGAAAATCTTGCGCAAATGAGTTTGCAAAGCAGAATGAGATAGCTGCCCACACCCCACAAGCTCTTCTTTGTAATGGTGGAATATTCCGGTAGTCTAGCCTTCAGGCACTGCTCACCTCAAGCTGGCACGCTTGCAAAACACAGGTGGAAACCGCATTTGGCTTTGACCGAATAACGCAGGTACTTAACAGCATTCATTCCCACTCTCAAATGTCAACCCATTGTTAAAATGTGAATTCTGATAGCCCCATTCCCAAATTAAAGAACCAAAGTATCTGAAATAATGTGTTAAAAACGTGTTTAGGGTTGCTCTGTAAGAAAACTGAACTTTTGAACAAAATTTTATCAAATTACTAAGCAAATGTCTGCTTGGATGTATCAATAATCTATGAAACTGCCATGGGAGGGCAACAAAGAATTTCCCCAAAAAAGTAAATGAATGTCATGTTCCAGTTAGATAGTGTCAAACCATGACTGATGACGTAAACTATGGTTTGGTTTTTATTCCAGAGAACAGCCTTCATGGCCCCTGGGGTTTAGTTGTGTCTTCACTGTTAGCTCATTTGAAACCTAAAAAAGGTGGGTGGCTGACTAGCCACTTTACTGGAATTATGGGATGAGTCTGGGCAGCTGATATATTCCTGACAGGAAAAACAACACCGGGCCAAGCCATGGGCGTGTGCAGAGAGTGTCACTTCACGACAATGGCTGCCATGACATCAAGTGGAGCGAGGAGCCTTTGCTCGTCTAAGCCTGCCAGCTCAAGAAACGCGCTCGCTGGGACATTTATCACATGGGACTGCCACTTCAAGCCCTAATCATTCACTGTGCAGCTCAGTGTGTCTCTCCGTATCTCCTCCACAATCACGGGGTCCAGCCCCTGTCTGACTACCGGGATTTCCTCTTTCGTGGGCAGCTTCCCGCGTGACAAAACCAAGCTGAGGTGGACATTTCAGCTGCGGTGAGAGCGCCTGAGTGCTAAGCACTGTGATTGGACGGTGTGTTCTCACCAGCTGGAACAGACTCAGACTAGACTCGCAGCGAAGGTATTTTCAAGCTATTTTGTAAACAGGGCTGGGTGGCAATGGTTCACCGGTTAGGCTGGAACTTCTTACCGAAAGCCAACCTGCCCTTTGAGTTGCACCGGGAAGGCTGGTGTGAAGGTTTCAGATGCGATACCTCAGAACACATCAAACGAAAAATCTGAATACAAAAAGGCAAGATCGTAGTCACTATGCCATTTGGAAGAAATGGCAAAACAATGTAAAGTTACCGCAAAATGTTATGCGTGCCGTATTGTAACTGCCGGGGTGAAGTACACTGGAAACGCGATTCTGTGGAATTCTTCGCAGAGGCCTTACACGTTGGAGGAGTTATTTGGTTCCATGGAAGAGGACAGCGGGAAGTGCCTCTGTTGTAAGATCCTGATGATACAAGGGTAACACAGATACATGGGACACGCGAATGCAATACAGCAATGCAGAATATCCTTCCAACCAATCAGAGAATGTGAGGTTGCTGCTCAACCGGTTTGAACAAAGGCAAAGGCTAAGAAGCAAAATAGGAACTCAATTATAATGTTAAAAAACATATTTTTAGGGCAGCAAATGTAAATACTCAGTGACCTTCCCAGTGCTGTGCCAAAAACCTTCTGGTCAGGCCAAATCCTCCTGAGTTCAAAGAAGCATGCCTAATATAATCTACTTCAGAGAGTATGACTTTGGACAAGTTCAGCTGAACATAAAGTCCTGACTAATTCATAAATGCCTTTAAAAAAAGTTACATTACCCTGAGTTTAATTCTCACTACCATGCCAATATACGCTAGCACTGGGATTTTAACAAGCTCAGGTTATTCATCTAGAAAACTGGGTTACACTCCATTAAATGAAAATATCAGCATGCTATCAGAATGTTATTTAATCACTCTGAGCTGCTGCAAGATAATGCACAGTCATTTGAACAATCCGTTTTCAATAACAGCAGCGGCCTCTAATAAGGTTTGAATCTGCAGGGAAACTGTTTAATATTCTTTGTTCTTCCATCTATGCACCAGTGCTTTCAGGCAGGGATCATGGGTAATTTGCCTTTTTGGGAAGACACAACTTGGGTTGCCTTGTGTAAAAGGTGTAAAAAAAAAAATTCAGTCCCACCATTCTGGCATGTGCTTGAAATATTTAACATGTTCAGATATACAGGGCTTGTCACAGACCTTGTCAATGCATGACTGAAACTGAAAGTTTACATTAAAAATGCTGAATCTTCAGCTCTCATACCACAAATTTCTGCAAGCATCTCACTCTGCATGCATCAAACATTGTTACACAAGTGTTTGCTTCTATCTCTGCCTAGGACCAAAAAACTAGTGAGAAACACAGGCACAAACCATTCACCTGAGGTAAACCCATTCAGTTCTGAGTCAGTTGTCTTGGGACAGCAATATCTGTGCATTTGAAAAGACAATGAGAGTCGGCTCCCCTGGGACGACAGACCTTTGGTAATGTAGTAATAAACAACTGGATGCTTCACACAGCTGTTTCAGCTTGCTAGCCTTCATCAGTGTGTCATCAAATATTATGTGTTCTGACACCATTTATATATATATTTTTTTTTCATTCATGCTTTTCCCCCTTTATGCAACTCTGTTTGGAATCACCAGTTATACATTAGGCTCATCTCACCATGACAACCTGTGCACTCGTGCAGAAGAGCTGAGGCCAGAAGAAGGTGATGCTCAGATGCACTCACACACAGACAATGGCTATTTTCACACTACAAGTCCCACAGTGCACCACAGTGAAGTGGGTGCCAGCTGGAGGATAGGCACTACTCCATTGATGTCATCCCAGCAACCTGCAGTTGTCTGGTGAATTGCAGGGTGCCAGAAAGCAGTGAGATGAGAAAATCCTAAAAGATCTGCCCACCCCTATCCCTAGCAGATCAAACTCACTTGGTACTGCTGCTGCAGGCTCCCAATCATTGTTAGCTAATGATATGGCTGGTTTTGAAGCTAGCGGCTCAGCCTGCACTCAGTGAATCACCCAGTGAATCCCAAAATGGTCCTGCCCAGATCTCCCAGAATCCCCTGGGGTACTCACTCTGAGACTGTTCCGGGGTGAGCACCAGCACGGTGACCTTTGCCGTGTCTGACTGCCCGCCCGTGTCGGTGACGAGGAGCTGGAAGACGTAGACCCCGGGAGAGAGGTTGGACACCATCACTTGGTCCTCTAGTTCAGTTTTCTACAACACAGTGCATTGCAGTCAAACAGGGGTAGCTTTGACTGCACAATCACAGAAAAACAGACTTTCAGTGGAATAATGAACACAAGACTGGAACAGGGCTAGGCTATATCCTTTGCATTGTGGGGCAGGAACTGGCAGGAATGACTAACCAAAATACTTTGATACATCATGTAATTGGTGTTAAATACATATTCTTCCCTTTTTAGTTCAATCTTTCCAATCTGAACAGAACTTTGAACAAAAAATAAATGCAACCATTGCTTTGTTTAGTTACTGGCATAGCGTTATGTTATGCAAGTGATGAAAAACTAATGCTGACTTAAATTTCAAATTTAGGACGAGATCACAGCAGGATCAGAAAACAGTCTTATAGCGATTTACTGAGAAAAAATAACATGATGATACTACATTCTGCTGTGGAAAATAACAAACCACTATCATGAACCATCACCTTCATTTGTTTTTTTTTTTGTCATTTTTATTATGGAGATCTGAAAAATCTGCATTTATTTCATCATTATTATTACAGATAATGAAGATGACTCTAGATGGGCTGAATTGACAGACCTCATCATTTTAGTGTTCATTCCATCCTAAACCTGAGCTTTATGTGCAAATGGATGAAACTGATCTGAGATCAGTGCCTGAGGTCAGAATCAGTGTACCCCACCTCCATGACAGCTGAGGGGTCTCCCTTGAGCTGGGTCCACTGGTACGTGCTGATCCCGTGGTCGTCTCGGCTCTCGATACCGTTCAGCGTCACAGGCTCCCCTGGCTGGACCACCCTGTCCGGTCCCCCGTTAGCGATCGGACGTCTGTCCTCCTCATCTACGGAGAGGTGCAATCCCGATTCATTTTTACTTTCAGAAAGGTGAAGCCACTACTCTCCTTCCTTTCATCCTCACCCAAGCTGGGCCTCTGAGTTTGAAAATGAGAGCTAAGCGTACCTAACATGTATATTGAATAGCTCAGGCTAAAAAAAGAGCGGAAAAAATTGTTCTGGGTGGAGGTTATTTGGCAACCCGCAGGCAGATGATAGACAAGGCCACAGCACCTTCTCTCTGAAAGTGACCGTTTCTCACGGTGAATAACACAGCGCTGTTTCAGCTAGTCAAATTCAATATAACCCCAGAACAACTATTTAAAGAAGAAGGGAGACAGTGCAATACCACAGGCCCCAGTTTCACAGTGCAACCTGAACTCTTGTTTTTGAAACCCTGAGTTTGTTAGTCATGTGTGTAGCAGTTAATGTTGTGGGCAACAGACTGCATGTGGCGAATATGTTACTTTATATAACTTAATGGTTCTACGGGAGACTTCAGAGAATATTCACTGACCCAGACCAGGCCAGGGTACAGGATGAAGTGACTGAGGGGGCAGTTAAAAATGGCGAGGGAGCAAATCATTTTTATATAGTAAAACAATAGATTATCATCGTGCTATGGTTATTTATGCATTTTTTCATCCTGTGGGTGGCAACTAGATGCGAATAATTCCCTACCTTACCTTTTCCATGTGTTTGTGCATCATGGCCATAATATGAAATAGGAATATTTGGGGCAGATTGCCAGGTCACCACCTAAAATTGGTCTGGTGGTAGGTTTAATGAAATTCATTGATTTAACCATACAATGGCCTCTGAAAGACCAAATAACAACAACACAAGACTACTTTTTCAAAATCAAATAAAACATTTATTTCACAGCAGTGGTGAAGCCAGTATTAAACCTGAGTGTCCTCGCACAATTTAGGGAATCGGAGCACTCGGAAAGTAGGTCTACAAGACGCAAAATAATAGAATTTATGAACGATTCTAACCACTGAGAGATGACTGCTAAAATCAACAAAATAATAGCCAACAACGTCAGGGTCATTATGTTAAAAAAGAAAAGATGATCATATCGTTTTGTCTGTCTTTCTGCTCATGCCATGCAGCTCTCTCCCTCTCTCTCGTTGACCGAAACTTCACTTCCCTGTGTCTTTTCCAACGTTTCCAATATTTTTGTTGTTTTTGCTGTTTTTCTATAAGGTACATAAAACTTAAACTCGGGGGAGGGGGACAGAAAATACAATTGAGGGGGCAAAGCCCGCTCTTGCCACCTCGTGGGGCCGGGTGCGACCCAGACCTGTAGAATAGCTTCGATTATCACCTTCACTTTAACTCAGAGGTGATCTAATCTTAATCGTCAATTCCTGTTTACATCGAGATGGTGGGAAGCAAAAATCTTACCGTGAACGTGGTCCTCGCCTTCAAGGTACTCCTCGAAGACGGAGTTTAAGATGTAGTTGCTGAAGCCGGTCTTCTTGACAAACCTGCAGACATACTTCTGCCTGTACACGCAATCGAACAGAAAGCAGGCTTGGATCGAACCCTCCTCTTCGCCTTTCTCCATCAAAGCCAGATTACACGTTGCATCTTTACAACAAGCGCTCACGCAGTCGCTCTCGCTCTGGACTGCCGGGGACCCAATGAAAGTGGCACCTTCGTTCACCGACTCGTCAGTATCCAGAACAAAGTCCTGTCGCCCCTTCCGGTATTTATCCAAGCAAGATCCACCGGAGGACTCGTCTTGGGCTCGCACCGAGCAACCTGTCTGAAGCAGCAGCGAGGCGCTCAGAACTAGTCCTATGAGGAACGGAGGCATCCTCGGGCAATGGAGCGCCTAAAATGAAACCGTCGCCCTGTTTGAGTTGACAAGTAATCTGAAAAACAAAAACAACCGTCAACATTCACCCTCTCCTGTGTTTGTGATGCCTACACAGAATTCTAGATTAAAGAGATAAACACAATTGTGTCACTTGTTTAATCTTGCCAGAAGAACGTTTTCAGCGCAAGTAACACTAATTGTTTTGTGCTGAGCAATAGTTACCACTCGGCTGTTAGAACACAAAGAAAAGACCGAGAATGCTATTACTTTGTATCTGAATCGGACAGTTTTACTTCAGTAACAAGTGAGATAACGTATACTCACCGCGTGAAATTAAATGCGACACTTATTCCCTTGTTATTCAAAACCATGAAATACGTCTGAATATCTCCCAATACTATTTCAGTCAACCCTAGACTGCGATGTTTTCTTTAATCGCGTGTTAGAGACGAAAGGTCTGACCAGCCTTTGTTTCTCCGGTGTGTCCCTTTACCTGTATGCTTCAGGAAGTGAAATTGTATGCCTCTCCTTGCAGACGCAGTGACGCAGGTCGGGGGATCGGGGCGTGGGAGCGTCCTCGCGACCTGGCTATGTCAGGTTGCAGAGTGGAGCTTGAGCTGGTCATTGGCGGTTGCGGAGCCCTCCTGTAAGGCATGCCAAACGGAATTTGGAGGGTTAGTCGGCTAAGGCCAGGGGAGCTTGATCGTTGAGGAATGAGAATTGAAGAAATTGAGAAATGAAGGGTGGTCCAACACCCATCTGTACAAATTAGGAGGTAATTGTTGGTGACAGGACTGCGAACCCTGGTGTTTTTTTTTTTTTTTTTAGAGAGTGCTTAGTGATTTCTGGAGAGTTATAAAGAATTTAGGAGGGTGAAAAGAGAGAGAGCTTAATGATAGTTTTGGTGTATCTCATGAGGGACAATCGTCACAGACGGGGATAGTAACCACGCACTGAGTCACCCACTCCCCAACCCAGCCTTTGCCACATTGCTTAAAGGCCAGGCTTCATACGTCACCTGACGTCATCTTGTCCGCCAGGCGTGATCGCCACGAAAAAAGTGATAAATATGATAAAATGTGAAAATTGTGTTTTGGGGAAAAGGACAAGGCAAAGTTTTCTATATTCTAACTGCAATAGGAATAACAACCCTTTAACCATAAAACCATTTTACATAACATATATTGTACTCGAAACATACAGTATACTGTACTTGAAACTCTCCGTTAACAGCTGTTCTTTGAATTTGAGTGCGTGGTCTGGAAAAAGAATTCGTCAGCTGTGTCTGCGGCTGGGTGGCAAACAATTGACACTACACTTTGATAGCCTGTTGCAGACAGACAAGACACCATGACAAAACTCAGAACAATCGGCCTTCTTGTTTTAAACCCGTTGTTGTGTTTGTCACCAGCTCTTTTGTATGTGAGCTTTTAGGTCTCAAATTGTAAAGGGTTATTGAGCGAACACAACTAAATGTCCTACCGTAACGCAACTCACAATAAAAATGTTATGTGTAAAATGTCAATGTTTTAAAAAAAAACTTATTTCGGAAAGACAATATAGTTCCGATCACGTTAGTACGACCTATAACCACAAGGGGGCAGTCACACACCAGTTACTATTACAATAGGGTAAAAAGTCGGTGACAGTGACCGAGTCATGTGCCAGAAGTTCTTTTGCAATTCTCTGTCCATACAACTGGCAAAGAATCCTGTAAGCTAAAGTAAGTTACATTTTAAGGTATGTAAATTAATATTTGTTGAAGTCTGGAATTTTTGAAAATAAAATCAAGAAACAACAAAAATGTCCAACAAAAAAAGTCCATAATATTGTTTTGATGTTTTGATGCATTATGTTCAAGTGAATATTGCCTTCTTACCCAAAAATCACTTCACTTGGATTCTAGTTTCAAAAAGAAAAGCTTTGCTGATTATTTTAAAATTATTTTAAAGGAAAAACCATTTAATGAGCATATTTACTGAATGAATATAAAGACCTTTGTTTAACCAACTGAAGGGGTTGTATCTATGGTTAAAAATACTGTGATTTAGATAAAATAGTGTATTTGGTCCTTTATGCAACTTTATTTTGGATTTACCAGTTGTGCATTAGGATTGTCTCATTGCAACAACTTCCGTACTTGTGCAGGAGCACTGAAGTGAGATGTATACACTCCTCTGATACACTCTGATAGCCAAAGGCCTATTTTTTGCAAAAGTTATGCAGTTTGCTACAGTGAGGTGGGCGCGCATTAGAGGGTAGGCGCTCATTTAATGATGTCATTCAGGTAACTTGCAGGTACCCAATGACTCACAGGGTACTTGAGACTAAGGCCTAGGCTGACCTACCCACCAGCATCCCACCCCAAGACCCCGAAATGGAGAATTTTAGATTTTTGCATGAGTCAAAACAAATAATACTATGGGACAGACCCAGAATGCACCCCAAAGAGCTTGTGCCATCTTAGACAGTTGATGCATAATTGATATCATTTTCCCCACACTGGAAACATGAAAAGATGCTGAGTCACAGCAGAGCAAGCCGGCACCACACCATGGAGAACTCGATAGCATGAGCCTTTTTTCAAGGCGAAAGGCAAGATGACACACAGGAGCCATGACTCCCTGCTCACGTTGGCAAGGAATAAATGTCCAGGGAGAACTCCCCTCTTTGTGAGGGGAAAAATGAAAATGGGTTGGTGGCAAATTACGGGGCAGCCCCCTCTTTGTGAGGGGAAAAAACGAAAATGGGGTGGTGGCAAATTATGGGGCAGCCCGCTGCAAACAGAGAAACACAGATGACCCTATAAGGGAAAGAAAGAAGTTCTGTATAGGTCTATGATAGGGTGACCATACGTCCTCTTTTTCCCGGACATGTCCTCGTTTAGACACGCATGTTTTAGGTTCCAAAATGAGGACATGTCCGGAAAAAGAGAACGTATGGTCACCCTAGTCTATGATTATTTGTGTTTAGATACATCTGTTGTCTGAGTTCATTATTATTCATGTTTGTATGATATTTTGGCAAAATAAGACTCATCTTGTCATGCCAATAAAGCAATTTAAATTAGAACATCAAACTGAATTGAATAAAGGAAAAGTGACAACACAACAGGTTGACCACAACCATTTCATAATACAACATACATGGTGAAGAGATATTCCTGTCATGACAGCTGTCTTGCAGCACATGCATCTTTGTTTGCATTTATTCTTTGGATTTTATGCTTTTTAGTGATCTATGTGCTATATTTGTGTTACTGTAGAATAATACTGTAAAATCTTCAAGTACATTGTAATGAGTTTTTCTGCGAGCTTTTCCGATGAGCTGAAGTCAGTCAGTAAAGACACCAAGGCCTTCAGCTTCAGTGTGTGTTTTCAGTGCCTTGAACTTTGCCATCCAGTGGGGAAAACCACGTACTCTTATTAAATGGAACCTCATCCAAACAGACATTTGAGGATCATAGGTATACAGTCTGTCCATAAGGACCACACCACATTATTAAGAATAGACCAAAATGTAGTCTGGAACCAAAGCTGCAGTAAAACATGGTTCCAAATTCTACAATTTCTATTTTGTCTTGTTTGATTTTGCTGGTATTTAGAAATCCTTCAGCTGAAATCTAGATCGGGCTTGGTATGGGCATACAGCCAGACTAAATAATAGTTGAGGCAGAGCGGAAATGTGGCATAGCAATTAAGAAGCTGGGCCCGTAACACAAAATTTGCAGGTTCGATTCACTAGGCCAATCAAGGCACTTAACCTTCATTGCTCCAGTAATACATCCAGCTGTATAAGTGTGTCAGAGCTGTGTAATTTGCACTGGATAATGGTGTCTGCTGGGTAGGAGGAGATCCAAGTCGGTGCTCCAAAGTGAAGTCTCCTGTGAGGTATTCAGATCTATTTCTGCAACCTTTACACCATAGCAGCCGAATTGAAATTTCACAGCATGGGGCAAACAGACTCAAAGATCCTGTCTTCAGTTATCTGCGGCCGGGGAAGGTGCTGGCTGTAGCAGCAAACACGTGGCAGCCGCAAAGCAACCCGGCGCAGTGAGTGTCCATCTCACCAGGTCGAGGGCGAAACCCGAGCCCCTGTGGGTCGTGGCCGTCGGGTCGCTGCCATATTAAGCGGCCGGGGACCTCACAGGTTGGGCACCGGAGCAGGACAGGGGCACGAGGGACGTCGGCCAGGGCGAGCTCGGTCCCCTGGAAAGGCGAGCCGCGGAGGCACTCAATAATTCAGCATTTGTAACAGACGGCCCAGCGCCGGCCGAACACACAAGGTGGGGGTTGATTGACAAGGGCTGCCAAAACAGGTTTTTATTAAATTCCCTCTCTTTTTTTTTCTTCCTGGCTTCATGTTGGCTGGGAACCCCACACTTTACCTCTGCTGTGCTTCTTGGTTTGCACTTACAATTTTTTCGGCATGGGCTGGTCACCCATGACTTTGACGGTTGATGTCAGTTTGACAGTAGGGATCTCTGACAGTAGGGTGAGGTCCGTTGGAGGCAAACACCTTCCCCGGCAGATCACTTTGTGACTGCATCTGCTGTCCTGTTCCTGACGCTCATTCATCATTTAACGCAGCGTGTAACCAAGGACACTCATTAAAGGACAGCCGGGACTGTACACCCAGCCCAGCAGTTCTCATTGAGCATAACCAGACCTTCCAAACTCAGCCTGTTACCCCTAATTCTCAAATTATTTACTCTTATGGCAACACTGCAGGGGATTTACCTTGAGGTTAGGTTGATATGTCACAAGACAGAGTAAAAAAATCCCTTCGTTTTCAATTATAGCCTTAATAGTATCTTTGATTCTGCTTCATGTCTGTGGTTCCCATTTGTTCACCATCAAAATGAACACATCCACCATTAGTAGATCTCCAGGACATGAGGGGCAGAGACTTATGGGAAATAAAGCACACTAGATGTTCACTTAGGTGAAGAAGGAAGGCAAACCAACCTAAATGAGAAAAAAACAAAATCTATGGAAGAAACACATACTTAGAATTAGAAACACATACTTTTTGTCATCAGAATCAGTTGTGTTGTGTATGTCATGAACCCATGATGCATCTTCTGTCAGAGTCAGAATCAGAATAATAATCAGAATCACCTTTGTTTGCCAAGCATATTAAATGCACAAAGAATTTGTCTTGGTGGAATAGTGCCAGCAATCACAATAACACACAACGAACAGCAGGTCCTGACACACACAAACAAGGACTTACAGGACAATAGAAAGGTAGTGTAAACAAAAGCAGACAGTGCCAAACACAATGAAACAATGGACTATACATAAACTCTCATGTATACGTCTGAAACGTTTATACATTTAATGTAGAAACATTCATATACCAATGTAAAATCAATGTCTGGTGCTGTACAATCAATGCAGCAAGTGAAAGTCCAGGTAGGATCCAGTGGCTGGATATTCTGCAGCAGATAAATGTCCACTTTTTGGGCAGCTGATGCATTCTGTAGTACAGCGAGTGTTTTAGTAAAGGTGGCAGTGGGATGTTATTCCTAGGATGGCTGGTTCAGCAGCCACTGCCAGCCAGGATGTCATTACACCTTCTTTCCAGAAGGTGGAGTACTCTCCACAATGGTGCCCCCAGGAGTGTCCCACCTTGGGATTTGAACCCAAAAGCTGTGAGTTCAATGTTCACAGCTCTAACCTTTACACTGCACTACACTGCTTGTAGGTTCCATAAGGTAAGACTGCTGATGCTTTCTGGGGAATTGATTATGCAACAATGAATAGCCCCGTCAATATCTTCTGTTATCTCAGAGTACAGAACACAGATAAATATATTTACAAACATTGTTACATTTTCCCCCCAGCTGTGAACATTGCAGAACATTTCTATAGCTGTATTTTAGGCACACTGAAGCGCTGTTACATTATTATTCCAGCTGAGAACACTGTGAAACGTTTCTAACTGTATTTTAGACAGTTTGAGGCACTGTTGCATTATTATCCCAGCTGTGAACATTGCAGAACACTTCTCACTGCATTTTAGACAGTTTGAAGCACTGTTCAGTTCCCCCTCTCAGCTGGCTTCTCTCTTCTCTTTCAGCTTTCCGATTGTCCTCATTTCTCTCCCTCTCTCTCTCCCTCTGTCTTCCTCCCTCCGACACACACAGACAGCCGGTAGGCGTGTACATACACACACACACACACACACACACACACACACACACACACACACACACACAAGCATCTTTTATTACAAGCCTTTGCAGGCAACGAGGAGAGAGCAAGCAAGGCAGCGAGAGAGAGACAGGGAGCGAGAGAGAGAGAGAGAGAGAGAGAGAGAGAGAGAGAGACTGAGGGAGGGATAGTGAGTGAGGGAGGGTGAGTACAGGAGGTAGAGAGAGAGAGACAGAGGGAGACAGAGAAAGAGGGAAAGAGACAGAGCCAGTGAGCCAGCGAGCCAGCGAGCCAGCGAGCCAGTGAGCGAGCTCTGCCCAGAGGCTTCCTGGAGCCCCCTGAGGCAGGCAGGCAGGTAGGCACACAGGCAGGCATGGCGTCAGAGACGGGCTCTCAGTCCAGGGTGATGTTCCAGACCCCGGATAAGGAGGAGGAGGAGGAGCCCCCCAGTCGCAGGCTCGGGAAGCTCACCATCCGCTACAACCGCAAGGACCTGCAGAGGAGGCTGGACATCGAGGAGTGGATTGACGGACAGCTGCACCTGCTCTACGACTGCGAGGTGAGGGACAGCCCGTCACCGGGTAGCTGGGGGTGGGGGGGCAAGGCAGGGTGGGGGGGACGGGAAGACAGGCAAGAGGAAGCCACTCGCTGTCTGTCCCTAGCTCTGTGCGAGGAAGGCAGCTGGGTCTGGCAGTCGGAGTCTGGTGACATCACAGAGGGACTTTTTGGACATGATATGTCCAGTATTCTCTTGGACAATCCCCTTCCATGTCCTGTGGGAGGGACACCGTGTTGCCCGATGGACTCACCTTTTGGCTTAAGTGACCTGCTACTGAGTGCTGGCTGAGAGGTATCTCTTAGCTGTAACATAGCATGGCGCTGGGTAATTACAGATCCTCAGGGTAGCTGCTTTATCTGTACTGCTTGTCTTGCCGGCACTCCTTAAACAGTAACAACGTTTGCAAAAGAGTACTTAAAATGGAGAGCAATTACACTAACCCATTGTGTACAATATTAGATGGTATTGGCCTGCGTATGACAGTGTCATCTTATTTGTGATCTCACATTGGATGTAGGGGACATTACATATGACACCAACAACAACAAAACCTGAGCACCTGGCCGAGCAGTATGACGTATGTTCCAGAGAGGAATGTCCCCCTTGTGTGGAAGCCACTCAAGATCTGCTCCTTTCTTTGAAGGGATCACAAACTGAGACCAATCTGTGCAGTTTGCCTCTGTTCCCCTGTGAAAAGAGTACATTTTAAAGAATGGCACTTGCATGTGATAGATACAGTAATAACTACTGACATTGCTATTGGGTGTTTACCTCGTTTATCATTGACCATAGCAGTTACCATTAACCAAGCCCATAAGTAGGATTCATTACTGAATAATAGGCTGGAGCAGCATTAACACAATTTGCAACATATGAAATATTTTGCTGAGAAACGTTTGGCAATACGCTGGTCTTGTAACAATAAGATCCATGGGTAAATGAATCACTTTTCCTCCAAAAGAGGCATCAGTCTGGGCATATTTTAAGTACTTGAAGGGCTGGCAGTGCAGATGTGCATCTGGCAGTTGTCAGAGGCACTGTTTACCCCTTGGACCGTGTGAGAAATGAAAAGACCGGTGTTTGCATAACCGATCTGGATGATTAAGACCTGGATCTCACCCAGGTAGCGACAAAGGCATTTGGGCCACATGCTGTGTCAGTTTTCATCGCTCCTGGGGGAAACCATGGCAACAGATTTCCGGCACCCCCTCCTGACCAGGCCAGCTGGGTGAACTGGTCTGGGGAGGGAAAATACGGACTGAAGGCTGGAATCAATACCTGTGCAAACACCAGGCCAGATGCAAGTCATGGACCTCCGTGACAATAATACATATCACCATGTGATTAAATCCAGCATATGGGCCATGCATGTTTAAATGCATGTGATGATAATATAGCCATTCAGTTAGCCATACATTAAAATATTGCTACTTATACTTTACCGTTGATTAAATTGTATATGATATTGTGACATAAGAAAACAGTACATGAATATGTGAACATACTGTATATGTCAGTGACAGCAATTGAAATGTTATCATAATAGGCAATGCGTTTTAACATACAACACAGTACAAAAAAATTGTGGTTTTTATATTTTAACATTAAAGGTGAAGGCCTATGCCAGTTACAGCTGCTACTTTGGCATTCCTCTGGGTGGCCGCTAACACCATGAGATGCTGAAACTAGAGCTATGGCAGGTTATTGCAGAGAAACAGTCATTCCCCAGATGTTCCTGACAAGAAAATGGATTTTTACCGAAGAAAGGAGTTTGTTTGTGGACTGGTCTCAGCATAAAATGTGACCTTCTCCCCATGGGGTCATGAAGGAAGTGCATATTCAGCGAGCAAAGGCGGTCAGTGTTCTGGAAGAAAAGGACACAGTCAGTGTTCAATGGGGCCCCCATTCCACAAACAGCGGGGGTGACAATGCCAGCAGTGTGGTGGCAGGCGTCCAATGTGTCCTCTCGGCCTTCCAGCGCTGACTGGCCGACTTTTTAAAGGGCGCCAAGAAGAATGCCTCGGGAAGAAAATGAAACCCAGGGAAAGAGCTGAACATACCTCGTAATTGCTGGTAAAACCAATCACTTCCCCTGGGTTGCACTTTCGCACACAGTTCATGCAGAAAACTTCAAATTCATCTTTAGTTTCAGCTGGATAGTTTCATGTTAAATGACAGTTGAGAACTAATTTATCAATCATATCAGAAAACAGCCCTGTGTGACTTTTAACTGGCAGTTCTAATCCATTCAGGTAAACCAGGTTGAATGGAAAAATGCCTAATGTGACATTAGATTCAATATGAGATGCAATGGCTATACTGTTATCTTAATGGGAGATTAAATACAATTGTAACTACAAAAAAAAAAAATGTGGTGAACACGACCCCAGATTTGAATTGATGTGCATGTGTATGCATATGTGTGCGCGTGGGTGTATTTGTTTGTATGTTCTTTGCTTGGGTGCATAAGAATACATTCATCCATACATCAAGAGCAAATTTGTGTTTGAGCCTCTGGTTTTCTAGAAGGCTCTGTTGAGAATGAACATACTCACATCTCTATATGAGCAGAGAGGAAAGAGAGGTCTGGCACTGAAACACAGTGGCTTACACTGTGGTTAAAGAAAAAATAAAATAGATTTTTACTTTCATTTCCACAAAATAAAATAACTATTACTCAGGAAGGCTTAAGCAAATGTCCATCCCATTACAAACCTTAATACCACGTAATTCTACCTTAGTACTACATGCTGTACCCTGCTGATATAATCCTGTAAGATTCTACCCAAAATTTACCACAGCGTTCTTTCCTAAATAGTGGAGTCTTTGGCCATTCAAAGAAGAATCCCTTTATGATACATTAGACCGTGCTGCCTCAAGGTAGAAACATGAAGAAACATATCTGCATGCCGTTGAAATGATGAGTGATTTATTGCAAACAAACATATTTACATTGTCTTCATCAAGTCATTGACCTGTTTGAATAGATGCCTCAGAGATTTTTTCTCTTTGCTGGCTTATTACTTTTTGTGACTCTGTCCCTGCCTCAATTATTAGATGCACACATGATTTAAATTCTCTGTCCAAAGCAGAAATGAGGTATCCAGTTTA
The DNA here is from genome assembly GCF_013368585.1 of Megalops cyprinoides. Classification (NCBI taxonomy): domain Eukaryota; kingdom Metazoa; phylum Chordata; class Actinopteri; order Elopiformes; family Megalopidae; genus Megalops; species Megalops cyprinoides. The sequence continues at coordinate 25,543,446 of NC_050599.1, read as the reverse complement.
GACCACCTCGCTGATGGCCCTGCTGGAATCATAAAAGCCGAGGTGTAGCATGATAGGAAAGATTCCAAGAACTAAAGTCCCTGTGTGTTACAGGTAAAAGTTATATTACTGTCATGTGTGCATTTTGTACGGTTTATGCAAGTCATAAAATTCAAAGCAGAGCTGGAGACACAGGAAAATGACACAGAGAACCTCATTGTTTCGGAGACAGTTATGTTATTCAGTCTGCTTTGCCTCTACGCCCACAGCACCCTGTTACAACTGAACATTGCTGTCTTTCATAAAGGTCACCTAGCAATGTTCTCTGACAAAAGAAATCAGCAATTTACCTTACAATGACCATTTAACACACAGCCCTTATTAGAATTTGAAATGAATGTGAAATGTTCAGTAAAAAGTCTGTAAGTACATAAAGTCAAAAGAAAACTTGTTTGGGACATATTGTGTCACCACGAATCAACAGCAGACAGAGACACATCCGGAAATACTTAGAACGTCCAACAAAACACTTTTTCCTGGGTCCCTTTGAGTGGAGTGGAAAGATTATACTGCAAGATATAGCTGTTTCTAGTAGAAAGCCTTCCTGTTTGTTGTCTCAGCTGATTCAATTGGGTGGAAATGCAGACAGATAATTCTGTTACGGCTGTTGCGATTGGGTGGGAACAGGGCGACTATTTCTAGCACACTCTTAATGGCACAGTGGAGCTGGGCTATGTCTCTCTCAACAGGTGCAGTAAGGCAGCAGGATGTTGCCGTGGCTACAGCTGCCATGGCTGTTACAGCTTGAATCCCACCGAAACGTAAGCAGGCAGAACGCCCCTTTCTGTCTGCTTCGCCTCTGTCCTGAGCGGATGCGCCATTTGATCGGGCAAGGGGTGTGGTGGGGTGGGCGGTGGGGGGCTGACCGGGGCTCGCCACTGCTCATCATCTCAGGTTTCCACTGGATATCTGGAGGACAGGAATATGTGTCTCTAGCAGCAGCAAGGGAGAGAACCTAGTTGAGCCAGAACGTCACAGGTTCAAATCCCAGGCCCTACCTCTGATGCGTGTTGCGAGCATTATTTAAGCTGAACCATCTCTGTAAATAACCTGCTCTATGAGCCCATAATCTGTATAATGTAATATACAGTATGTAAGCTGGCCCCCGGATGAAGACCTCAGCTAAACAAATGAATAATGTAGAGGCGCAGGCAAAGGTGATTATTTTCGCGTCCGATGAGAGAAAGGTCACGCCGCGGGTGTTCTGTTGCTGACTTCCGTGTACAGCAGGACTGTGTTTATTGTTGGCCCCCTGTGTCGCGTGCTGAATTATTCAAGGCCATTTCTAATTTACATTAGTAAAGGTCGGGGCTTAAAGCCGCCGGAGCCGAGGTTGTTTAGAGATGCAGGGGCTGTTTCTCCCGAACAGGGACGCAGAATCACAGTCTACATTATTGCTAATGTTGCTTAATGCTTATTTGTTTGGGCCACACTCAGTTATTTCAGAGGAGTGCGGTCTGTATAGAGTCTATGCAGAATGACTAACAAAGGCCATCATGTCTGGACAGACTGAAAGTGTACCACAGGAGCAATAACAAGAAAACATGGACAAGGCACCTAGCAACAATCCAGATGAACATGAAGCTAAAAATAAATGCTGAAATATGAGTATACAATACATGTTTCAGCAAACACACAATGAAAGAATTATCCTTGACACAATCCGTAACACCTTCATCATACTATTGCACGTGGGATTTCAGCAGTTCAGTTACTATAGAACATTACATTTATATTACATTTACTTGGCAGACATCCTTAATCACAGCAATGTACATTGCTTATTTTTTAATATATGTTGTCCAGTTACAGCTGGTTATTTACTGAGGAAATCCAGGTTAAGTATCTCGCTCAAGAATGCAACATCTCCACTCCACAGCGCTACCCATGTAGAACAGTTTGGTCAAGTCAGTCAACAACAGCGGTTGTACAATGATCTAATGGTGAGCTGTCCTCAATTTTGAGTAAAGTGCTTAGGTTTAAGTAATCTAAGGATAAAGCCTCATAGCAGTGAGATTCAGTGCCTCCCAAAGTGTAGGCAGACCAGTGGGGAGTCATGAGAGGTACTGTACATTCAGTACCCTTTTAAAGCTACAATAACCTCATTAAGTGACTAACTACTCTGAGTGGAGAAGTAATGGAGCCTGCTGAGCTCCTGGGTTCAGCCATGCAGTGAGCCATTATCTATCCCACAATGCCATTGGATTCAGGTGGAATTAAAGTTCATCATGAACGTGGTGGGTGACCACCTCTCCATTCAAGGTTTAGACTGTTCCATAGCTGGAGCCTTTAGCAGGTAGGGGATGAAAGGATTATCTGATTAGCGCTCTAACCGTTTAAGCTCATAAATCACCTTTGCTTGACTTTCAGGGGTAACTCCGCCTCAGAAAATATTAATGACTCTCGGATTAGTTTTCTTCGACTGTTAAATCATTTTTGAAAGCCATCAGCGTTGCCATGGTAAACCCCCGTAAACACACGTAAGAGATTTAATGTTTATCCTGTGGAATGCTTGCTGTGTGCATGTGTGTGTGTGTGTGTGTGTGTGTGTGTGTGGAGGATCCAGTGATAGGAGTGTAGACAGACAGACAGAATCTGTCACATGGACAATTCATACTGTAACCATATGTTTTATATCGCTAGAGATAGCAGAATTCAAACGTTTTCAAACATTCAACCATCAATCATATTTTGATTCAAACCTGTGGACCACCACCTACTTACATCAGAAAGGTGAGCAACCATTCTTTGGATTCAGATGAAAAGCAACAAAACTGTTTTTTTAAGCATACAGGATGGTCTTTAGGACAAGACAAAAAAAACAAAAAAAAAGACCTCAGTCATTTCAGATTCCATGGCACTTTTCACAAAGAGACAGGAGGTTCCCTTGTGTCCAGGTGAAATTCCCAGTTTTTCCTCCCTCCTTCTCTCACCCAGTTGAGATCATTCCACCACCCCCCACCCCTTCACTGTAAAGTGCTTTGAGATTTTTGAAAAGTGTTTTTATTTATTTACATCTGCATGGTCCAGGGGCATGAGGTTGAAAGCATGAGAAGACCCTTTGAATCCCTGTACATTTCCTCTGTGCTCTGTGCAGCGGCGGCTGTTTGCGCGGGTGATTAATTTAACGATCGGCACACAGCTGTTTCAAAACGTGGACGAAATTCCAGCGTGGAATCGCTTGGAGCTTAGGGTGGAAGGGGACTCCTGTTGCCATGGCTACGCGATCCGGGACAGAGGAAGTTGTCCGTTTCTGCCTCAGTGCACTCCCTGAGCTATTTCTGTCAGGAGGGACCCACAATTTGCACTGAAACGAGGTGACTAAAACCAGCTATTTTAAAGTCAGCAGGAAGCATTTGCGCTAATGGTGGAAGTGGTTATTCATGCATTCGGTAATGAACTACAACAACATCATCGCCAAGCTAGTTTTCCAGCAGTGCAGCCCTGATGAAACATCTCGCTCAGCTTCTCTCCCTGTTTGTAATTACTGCACTTACACTGTGCATATCACATGTATGTATATTATGAACTAGTACAAGTGAGTCTGTGCACCTCAAGAGGAATCCGGGGTCATTCATGACTGGAGGCTACATCCCTGACAACACAGAATTCTTATGTCAAAATCACCCATCCAGACTGTACACATGCACTGCCTCTCTCCAGGGCCTCATCAAGGGAGGAGGCTTTAAGGGGAGCTTAGGGCTGGTTCCTCAAATAATCTGCATTTTCTTTTTGCAATCATTTATCACATTTCCAAATGGAGAAAATTTCCATAAGTATTTGATAATGAATCCCAGGGGCATTGTGGGATATCGACACTCAACAAATGTTGCTTCCAGGCTGAGCTTTTTTCTCCCCTCTGCTGCATGGGGATTTTGAAGTTGTATGAATATTCAAGGTCAGCTGTCACTGTTAGAATTTTGCCTGTGAAATGTGACAGCGGGACATACATCTTTCTTTCGACCGCTCCAACATGATACCTGTCTTCCCTGGCAGACCCCCGTCCTGGAAAGATTTGTCTTCTTTTTGATAGTTTTGTGCTTTTTGTCACTTGTATGGTTTAGTGTAATGTTTCATATCAATTTCAGTTTCACTTTCTGGTTGGGTTTGGGTCCCTGGTTCTGTTGGTTCTGTTAGGTCCATGGCTGAGTGACTCAAAGGAGTCCTTCTGTAGGGAGGTCTGGGCATTAATTTGGGCCAAGAATTTGTTTGACCAGAGATACTGCATTAGCAGTGAGGAGATGTCAGTACTGTGCTGTACTGTAAGTACATTTTGTGCTTTTCTGTACTCGAGTGTGTTGTCTCTCTGAGTGAAATAGTGCCTGCTTCTCAGTAATAGACAGACTCCATTCTGTCTTTTAATAATCGCTGTCTCACTCTGCCTCTTCCAGGAGGAAGACATTCCAGAACTGGAAATCGACATCGACGAGCTACTGGAGCTGTCAGACGCAGATCAAAGATCCAAACTGCAGGTGAGCCCATACAGGTAGAGAAAGAATAATTTACACTGGATCGCCCTACAAGATTGAAATAATATTAATAATAATAATAATAATAATAATAATAATGGATTGCATTTATATGGGCCCTTTCAAGGATCACAAAGGTCTCAGAAAACTTCACAGTAAAGTGAGGTGAAAAATGGGGTATTAGCTTCAACCACCAACCACCATGGCACGGCAGCCATTTTACACCACAGTGCGCACTGATGAGATAGACAGGGTGGAAATTATTTAGCCATTAAACTGAGGGTATATGAGATGGCCAGATTGAAAGACTCTGATTAGGATCATTGCTAGGGTACCTGGGAACCTCCCGCTCTTTGCCAAAACTCAGTGAACGAAGGGCAGACTGTAGCTGTAGGCTGCAGCTTAGCTAAGCGTCTGGAGTCTGTTTCAGTGATGGAGAGCTTTTTGAAGACGGAGAAGGAGAAGAGGAGCAAAGCATTCACAGCTGCTAGCATGAAATTGGGTCAGGAAACTACAAAAGAGTTTCAAATGATCACAGGTTCTAAGTTCTTATTAGCATAAATCAAGACCTGTTTAATATGGCTACCTACCATAGTAAGGGTAAGGAACAACATAATAAAACTGACACTTCTGGTGAAGGTACCCTTTAGGTTTGGTAAGGTTGTTCTTCAAAACAAAAATGAATCATTGACCCTATTGCTGAAACACACCCTCTAGGTGTCTATATGAAATTGGTGATACACTGTAGATGTGCTTTAAGGTATTTATAGAAAGTAAGTGCCAGAATATTAAATCTAGGGCACATGAAAGTTGCACCAAGTACATGACAAATGAATGACCCTTCACAGGGTCATTTATGAATGCTTCATGCTGAAAGGCCAACCAAAGACTTTCCCTGGGGTGTGTTAATCCTGAACCAGTCTAAGTTCCTTTTAATTTTTGTATCACACTACTAATACATACAAAATGTGAAAAACAATTACTTGTCCCCATTTGTTTGACTGTACCAAATAATTACTTGAACAAAGGATATAACTTGATTGACATCGTAAGCCATGACATTATCAAAAAAAATACCATGTGCATGCCTGCCCTAAAAGGTAGTAGTAGCATTTTTAACCTTGACTAGCCCAGTCAGATGGTAATTAGTGGGACTGTCAAGCACGTAACATGTTTTTAAAGCTCTCACCACTTGGTAATAATGTTCACACCCATGTTAAGAGTTCACATCATTCTCAGAGGGAGTGCCTGTGTCTACAACACAGGGCCTACACATATTTAGACATATGACGTAGCAGCTGGCTACTTACCTGAGAGACTGTTGACTGTTTCACCTGAGAGTGTAACCAGTGTTTTTCTCTGTGTTGTGTAACATTATGGGAAATTACTATCTGCTGCTGTCATTGTGTGTAAGATTGTGGTGTCACTGTCTTCACAGGAACTTCTCCAGGAATGTTGCAAGCCCAAAGAGGTGAGACAATACATGCGAACAGTCAAGCTAGTTGTTTTCTCTACTACAAAACCCTTGTAATATGACAGCCCAAGATATTAGGCGTTTATTTGAGAAGTCTTTTTTCAATGAACACTGTTTGCAGTGACTGCAAGCTTGGTAATTACAATATAATCCTCCATAATTTTCTACTTTAAAGTCCATGGCTTTCCTCTGTAAGGCTTCTGACATTTATTCTCTGCTAGGACTTCATCAATGGGCTGTTATACCGGATCAAGGGACTGCGCAAGATGTCAGGGCCTCTGAGGAAATGAGCGCGGTTTGGGGAGTGAGAGGCGCAGAGGCGATTCGTTGGACTGCGGTCATTTCACCTGGAAGCGCGGAAGTCGGAGCGAGCTGTACGATCTACGTGTTGATAACCGAACTAATTTTGGGACAGTTGTCGTTTTTCCGACACAGGAGTCACTGCAGGTGTCCGTGGCAACAACCTTGTGGAACTTCTTTTTAGATATGCCTGTATTTAATGGACAGTTTCGGCATTTTGAATTGTTCAGCATACACGTGACACCATTTTTTGTTTTATTTTCTCACTAAAAAACAAATCTTGACTGTATTATCTATTAAAATAGCTGTATGGAATGTCTTTTTGTGACTAGCAAATGATTGTACAATTTTGGTTTCCTATTTATATATTTTTGTTCTGATTACAGTGATGTATAATGTGTTAATAAAAGAAACAGTGTTATTTATAATTCTTATCTTGTACCAATGCGTCACTTACATTGTCAGCTAAACTTGCTTTTCCCCGCTGAGGAAAATATCAGCCCTTTAGATGACTGCTGTGTAAGAATTCTGCTGTTCTAGGTGATATGATACTACATATCAAATCTGACCACTTTGTAGCTTATTTAAACGCATCACAGTGTCAAGCCTTAAATCACAATCACTCAAAACACAGTACTTCTGATCACGCAGCCTCTTCAGTTATATCTATAAGGATTACATCATTTATTATTGATGAAAAAGTCTTTTCATCCAAGGCAACAGCATGCGTCTCCCCAGGAAATTAACATTTATGCAAATTCTTTTTTGATACATGGCTGGACAGTGAATTCAAATCTCTCCTCTTGAAGTGAATCTAAAATGCAGTGCAAAGCTTACTCATTCCCTCTCTGCTGGCGGTGAGGCAGCCCTGCAGAAGGGGTAAAGGGGAAGCCCCTCTCTGAAACAGGGTCATCAGCTGAGCAGTATGGCACCTCCTGGCCCCCTGGCAAGGTTTCCGGGTGGCACAGCATGGCACTGCCAGTCTCCTCCTTGCCACTAATTCACCCTGCAAGCTGTCCCTGGCCACCCTCCACTGATGTTAAAAAAAAACTTTATATAATACCATTGTGGGTCAGCATAATGCTGAAAAAAAAAATCACTTAGCTTCTAAGCTCCCCTTGTAAGCATTAAATTGAAGGCCATTTCTAAATTTCATCAGCGAATTTCATGCTATAAAATACAGTTCAATACTAGTTTAATTACAACGAGCTTTGCACAGAGCTTCACCGTCCTGCCCCCACGTCCAGAAAAAAATCCTCTTCATTAGGTAAACCCCCTTTTCATTAAAGAAAAGAGCTTTTCTCTGATTTGTTTGGTGGCTTAGCTGGATTGATCAGGGTGAAACTCAATAAAAAGCCTGGCATGTCTGGCCAAACAGAAACAGGAGATTTGTGCAGGTTTTTGAGGACATGCCTGGGATGGCACTGGCGTACTCGTTAATCTGATAATTGCAGCAGGAACCGTGTTACAAATCAACCAAAGCCACCCACACCTGTTGGTACCGTGACCAAACTGCAACCAAATTCAGCCCCACGAGCCCTCATGTATCAGCTTGCCAAACACCCACCCCATACTGCTTTGGGCCCTCAACGCAGGGCCAAATTTTTGAAGACTGCCCTTCAAAGCTTTTTTGTCAGCCACTTCATAGTACTGTATCCAGATATATATCCAAAGATAAGTGGATAGTATGAAGGACATTGGTCACCACTTCAGAATCATTTCAGAGGAATGCTTCATTCTGTATGAGAAAATAACAGCTTGTTAAAATGGAAAATTTGTCATTTTAAGTTACAAAAAGGTACATGTACTACCTTCAGAGAACTCAAAAGGGTCACTTATGTTCTTGGAAGATTCAGTGATCCTTAAAGTCTGTAGACCAAATTCAGTAGCTTAGACTCTTAACATGGAATCAAATAGTATGTATATTTTACGCCTTTCAAAGTGTGAGACAAATGCGTATCTAGGTGACAGAGTCTCTGATGTTGGCACTGGGAACAGGAAACAAAATATGTTCTAAAGAAGTACCTTGCACTTCATTCTCCTTCTGTTCTGCTCTTAATTTGAGGATCTCAGCTCCCACCAGTCTGACAACCAATGAAACAGTGAGTCGCACCCCCCCCCCCCCCACCCCCCCCAACCTGCTGAAATCCAGTTTGTGAAACACTCTTCCTTAGCCATGCTGAGCCTCCCTAATGAGGCCACACATCAAAGTTTCAGAGGGCTCACCGATACAGCCTGGCTTTTCAGCAGGATTGGTTTGAATTTAGAGGAGGAGGACAGCCTGAATGCAAGAATCCATTGAGGGTGTGAGTCACTCAAACAGGTGCTAGCGCGTGGGGGTGGCAGTGTGATACAGTGGTTGAAAAGCAGGGTGTCTCCTCTGTTGCTGGCCTCAGCGGTCTCTGGGTATTCTGTGCCTTCAAGAGCTTATTGAGAACCTGCCCTCATTTCTAATCTCTAATTGTCACCTCAACTGTTATGTGAAAAATATATGAAATTACTCTAGGGTCAACACTTGAGGGTACACTGGCTAAAAGGGGTTCTTTTCCTTGCCTGGGGTGACTGGTCAACACACCTCTAAAATAAAACATACCCACCTCCCACTTACAGCTCAGTGCACACATGGGAAGCCTGACCGATAATATTAACAGATTGGATAATAGGATATTCCAAACAGTAAAGAGTAAGCACTTTCTGTAAGTCCTTTTTTTGGTTGGCTTTTTGGTTCTTGTGTGCCCTTCAATTGGAGAGCAGATTTTCTTTTTTTAATCCATTTTTCTTTCATTCCAGTGACAATACATGGATGGAGACTGAGGTGGGTATGTCTGTGGGTATTATTTGTAGCTTTTGAGTCATGGTTTTCAGTGTCAAGGCAGGAAGCAGTATAGCAGCCCATCCTATCCAACTTCTTTATAGAGATTATTTACAGAGGAGTCCAAAGGAAGGTAACTGTATATTATCAGAACTGTTTCAATGACAACAGCTTAAATCAAAACTTTATTCATATTTCCTCCAAACAAAAAGCTCCCTATTTGAACCCTTTCAACAAGGTAACAAGCAAACCTCCCTCAACAAATATTAAGTAGCTAAATAGGCTACGTAGTAAACAATATCATATAAAATAACAAAAAAGTATAACGTTGGTGAAAGATAAGCATGCATTATGAAATAGTCTTATATATATATCGTGTCATGATGTCACTATAATGATCAAACAGGTTACACTACAACTGTGTCATTCTTTCAAATGATCTTATAGGCCTAAATACTGTATTTAACTTTAAATCTCACGGAAAATAGGCGAGTCATGCAGGGAACAATTTTATCTGTCTGTCGTGTAATTTGGTCACGACCAGTTAAGGTCAACCTAATTACCTACAAGAAACAGTAGCTGAGTTATCCACATTTGACCAACTGAGCTAAACGGGGGTACTAGTAAATTGTATTGAGTTCATACTGTTTACTTTCAGTTGCATTAGTAGGGTTGTTTGTTAAATCCGCAGGTGAAAGTAAAATCGTGACGAACACGTGCTTATGGTCATCCAATCGGTTTGTTTTGCTTGCGGTTTTCGTTCAAAGGACAGAGGAGGGAAGTTCGATTTCTGTTGATGGAAATTATCCAGCCAAGGTGCTCCACTGCAAGCTTGCGGGCCTACGTTCAACAAGCATTGATTAGCAAAACTTAACTATAACATTGTGTAAGTAAAAATGTTATTTTGCCATTACAATCTCCTAGACCAAGATTTAATTTCACGGATGTAGCTAAGAATATGACATTTTGTGGAACTTCAGACACAACAATGTTAGGTTAGCTGGTCATGTGTAGCGTGCCTGTTTCGCAGACCTGTTTAGCTAGTTTTAGCGTTAGTGTGTCCATCTGGATTTATCCTTTAAGCCGTACTGACTACTCAGTTATCTCAGTTATAATTTTCGATAGATTGTTCGATTAGGTTTGCTAATCATGGATAGGTCAACGTCTTGCTGTGTAGCTGGCTTGTCAGTTTAGAGAAAACAGTCAGTGTATTACAGTTATTTATTATGGGTTTCTTGTATCACAGGTTTAGGCTTGTATTTGCAGCCACTGGAAACATTTGTTGTTGTGAGTTTAAAGTAGATAAACAATACAGTCTGCAATCGTATATAGGCCAGACAATGAGTAATCATGATTTCGCTAGTTACACCCATTGCTGTTGTTTGATGAGATCACATTTAATTAGACAGACGTTAGCTACTTTTAAGGCATCTAAAATCGAGGAGTGGTCAAGGGTGACACATTGATTAGAGAACTAAAAGAGATAAGAGCATTCGTTGCTCTAATACTGAAAATACTGGAATATTGGCATGTACATTAGTTCAGGCGCTTTGGGCCGGTTTCGCAGAACCATGGTTATAGAGGTAGCTAACATTTCATTTTCCGTTGAAAATAAGGTTTTTCACCCACGGTTTAATTTACGATTGGGTAAAATCGCCGAATGCGGGTACCTTTCTTGATAATTTACCAGATTGACCAGTTTTTCCAGAGCTGTGGTAGGTAAAAGTAATGGTAGCTCGATTCGAGCATTAGAAACATAACCATAACAACCGGGTAAATACCAGACCTACATCATATCTGAATCTGGGAAAAAGAGTGAAGTCATTACCTACAAAGTACTGTCTCTTCAGGTCAACACCTGAAACTAATGCGGTGTGATTTTACGCCGGTTTTTAATTGCAAGCTGTAACTGGAAGCATTAGGAAACTCCTCATCAACATTATCAGCGGATAAGTGACCTCATTATTTTAAGCATATCTATATGATTTAAGTAAATACCGGACCAATCTTTGATTATAGAGACTGTGCACTTGCATGTTTTTGTTTTTGTACATTTGCAACATGGTGTTTCATGCTAAATAATTTACTGAATGACATATTTGCAAATAGACATGTTATTTGTCAACATTTACAATTCACTTTGTAGTCTTATAAAACTCCTCACTACCGTCAACACTAATGATGAAATAGCCAACGAAATCAAACGTGTCAATCACATAGTAGGAGTTGGCTAGCTGCATAAAACGCGTAAAAGTGCGCTATCTAGTGGACAAAGTTGCAATGTCTACTAGATGTCGTTTAATGTTTAATAGAACGAATACGCCATTGAACTTTTCCCTTCCCTTTAGAGTACTGACATTTAAAATTACTCAGAATACCCATCCCGGCTCGAAACCATAATTAGCAGCCCATCTTGATTACACTGGGTCCCACACTGTCATACTGGTTTGAAAGAAGTTGTTCTGTTATGTTACACCATGTGTGAAACCACATTTAGGCAACTGTAACGAGCTTGTTAGTCTCCGTTTGCTTTGTCTCCAGCGTGGTAGTGTTGCTATGGGTGACGAGAAAGCAGCCGTATGGAGGTTTGCCAAAGAGAACATGCAGCCCCTTCAGCCGGGCGTTGAGGACAGAGGAATGGAGGAGCACGGCCCTGAGCCAGCGCCACCTCAGAGCTCCTCCCTGGTGAACATGCGACCCAGGGGGAAGAAAAAGACAGTCGTGCCCACCAGCAGCGCTGGGGCCTCGGCTAGCTGTAAGATTTGGGCTGGTCCGTTTTCACGTTTCCGATGTTTGGACGAAGGCATTGATGGTGCTCATGTTGTAATGTTCCGAGAGCTGTGCAACTCAGTTTTTGTCTCTCTCGGTCATATTGCTTGCTCTTGCAGCTCAGTGTCGAGGCTGGAGCTTGCGGCTACCTGCTGCTGCTTATTGCAGTCAGACGGATCACAACACGGTGTTTGGTGAGAACCAGGCCAGGGCCTCAACTCCAGTGGCCTGCAAGCCCACGTCAGTTCTGTGGATGGCTCCACCCCCCTCCCACACCAAAGAAGACAACCTCATGCCTGAAAACTGGACCAACAGCAAGGTACAGTAGAAGAGACATCCACAGTGTCTGTATAACTGATCTGTGGCAGAGACGGCACAGTAACGATACAGAAGCCGTAAGGATATCTCAGGATAGCACAGGATAACAACCCTGTTATCCTTCCTTTCTTTGATTAAAGCATTTGTCCACATCCTCTGTGATTCCAGATGCCCCATGAGTCTGGATCTGGCCATAGTGCTGTGGTCCCATCCAGTAACTCCCAGCCTTTCGTGGAGCAAACAGATCACCTTTCAGACCTGTGCGTATTTGCTGGGCTAGACACCAGATCTACTGGCTGTAGCCACCCTAGGGCAGTGATGAGTGGTAATTTTTCTTATAGCAGTGTGGCATATTGTTTAGGTACTGAATGAGAACAGGATCATATCCCATGTGAAAACTGAATTCCTTCAGTTAATACTCATCTGTATAATTATATGTAAAATGACTGATAGGGAAGCGAGGTATTTGTTTCTGCCAGACAAGTAATGTATGCAAAAATAATAATTACTCTTACACGATTACTGACAAAGGCTGCTGTACTGAAGCATTCTCTTTAGCTCTCTTGCTAATCCCATAACAACAAATTGATAGATTTAACTTCTAATGCAACGGGTAAATCGTGTGCCGTTTGGGACTCGAGCCCATCTCCTTGCGGCCTCAGAACGTACACCCTGTGTGTCCACCCTTCCCGGTCATGAGCGATGTCACCACGAATCCCCTCCCCAGGGCAGAGTGTACGGTCAGCCTGGAGGTGGAAGTGGTGGCGTCGGTGGGGGACCACCCCCTGGAGTGCGCGGACACGCAGCGGCCCGTGAACAGCAGGACGTGGGATCACAGCATGTACTACAGGGAGCTGCTGCTGCTCGGCGGCGCCAACGAGCTGTCTATCGAGGAACTGCGTGCGCAGCGCTACCGCAAGAAGATGGCACAGGAGCTGGAAGGTAACTGCAGGGATGCTTTGAGGAAACTGTCTGAAGGATTTAAAAAAAGGTTATAACCTTTATCACACTCTTCAGAGAATACCTTTACTTTCTATACAGATATGTTGTGGCAATCTTACCCTATGGAATATGCGTTAGCGTTCATATTAATAGATGAAATATCCACAGGTAAGCAGTGTTAGCACAACACGATAAAGAAAACAGATTCCTCTCATGCTTGTGCTCTTAGCTATGGTCTTTTTATCAAGGCCATTAACGTTTTGGCTGCCGTCACTTTTGCAGCACAAGACAGCAAGGGGTTTTTGTTTCCCCTGTTCTGATGGCGTTTGTAGTTCCTGTATGGCACAACAGCACCCCCCTCTGGTGAAGACTGACAACCACTTCAAAACAGCAGAACCTTTTTCCAAGTCATTAATTCTCTTGATTTGCCCATATTTGGGTGTTGTTTGTGATCTATCAAACCTGAGGACTGCGAAACTGTTGCAGCTGCTAAGGACAGCTATAAAATTCAGATTTAACAACATACTGCTCTGAGATTGTAGCATTCTGTAACAACAGGGATGCCGTGGCACCATGTAGGTAGAGGACACTCTTTAAGCCGGGCTCCTCTCTCCCCCCACCCCCTCAACAGAAAGGGAGATGGAGCTGAGGAGGGTGAAGGAAGAACTGAGACAGAAGATCGAGGAGAACGAGAAGCTGCTGCAGCAGAGGAGGTGGCAAACAGCCTGCCAGCATGAGGTGAGATGTAGCTGAGGCGGATGGCTGATCTCAAATCAGTGACTCATATCAGGCATGCGTCCCTGCTGCATTGGAGGGGATCTTACAGCTGTTCTGGAGTCTGGAGGCAACTTTTAAAAAATGTTTTTTTCATTAGGTCACACACCATAGGCCTGCCCCACTCGCCACAGGGTTCAGAGTTCACGAGGAGCAGGAGTCCAGCTCTTCCCCTCCTCCAGGGTAAGACGGCTCGTCTCTGAGGGCGGCCAGCATGAGGAAGCGCAGCGAGCGCGGCCATCCCGGCCATCCCGGCTCGCCGCCCTCACTCTGAATAAGGAACACGTAGCGGCATCCCGCGCCGTTCCTGCGAAGAAAACTCCTCACCCTTTCTCTCTTCATTTGCAGCTTTTTCCATCTCAGTCAAGACAAAAACGTTTACGCGGGTAGGTCTGAGAGTTGAGCATCTCGGAGCGACTGAAATTTTAATGCTCTGTGGCTTCCGAGATTGACTGCTCCAATAAGAGAATCGTTTTATTCCTTCCAAGCGCTGCATGAGACAGTAGTTCTTCCTCTATAAATGCTGAGATCTGCCTTCACCATATGCAATTATGTCAGTGTAGTGTCTTATTTTATGTAGAGTTCTTTGACATTAATACCTATGAATAAAACTAATAGATATTTTATCCTTTTTTTCTTAATTATCAGTTAATTTGAATCAAAGTAATCAATTTGCAATCGGCTGGTTTTTACAGAGGATGTGTTTGTGAGCCCATCACAGCAGGAGGTTGTATATGAGGTGTTTTTCCCCCTGTCAGGTAAGACTTCTGATTGTAATCCATCTGATTTTAATATAGTCTAAAAGCTGCTGATTCTAATCCCATTGATTAAAAACCAAATGGCAGATATTAGTTCTTCATATCCATTTCTGGTTTTATATGACTGTGGCAGATGGATCAAGATCCTGGTCTGTGTTCAGTATGACCTGTCTTTCTGATGAACAGAAGTATGAGTTATTTGCAAACACTCTAATGTAGACCTGTCCACACGTATTACATCTCGCACATGACCCATTTACACAGTTATATATCCAATGAAATGGCATGGTCAAGGGTACAGCTGGAATCAAACCTGTAAACTTTTGTTCTGCGGTGCAGAACAAACAGGGCTGTTAATGGAAGTACAAAAAAGAAGCTGGTAATTCTCAGGTAAACTAGAATTGCTAGTTTATCGTCTTTCCTAGGATGATTTCCCAGCCAATGAATCATCATGCAGTTGGGCAGGGAGGATGATGACAGGCTTTCTGATGATGTAATGATGCAACTAGCGATTGATTTTGACTAGTTTGATTCCTTTCTGTGCCTCATAACGTGGGTGTAGTCTTGCTAATAGCTGACGTCAATACCCGGTTGTTTGGAATTTGCAATTTCTTTAATTGGAATGTAGCTTATTCTGTTATCGGCGCTTCCTAATATGATCTGCTTCCCTGCTAATTTATGTATTATTTTGTTCTTCATTAGGAGACAATGCGCTGAATACACAGGCAGACAAGCTGGAGTACATGTCTACACCATTCACCATCTTCGACGAGAGTTCCATTTGCGAACCGCCACAGGACACGTAAGTCTCTACAGAGGCATTGCACACACAAAGCACTTTTTGTATCTCGTATGTATGTGTATATATATATATGATATATTTCATTGAAAAATTGCATGCACAAATGAAAAGACCTTTATTTTGATTTGTAGAGCACCTGTGTCTGCTTCCTCCAAGCTCTCCAAACGCATACCATTGGCTGACATACAGAAACCACTAGGGCGAGCATCCCCAAAGGACCCTGAACCTGAAAGCGTAATAGTCTCTTATTATCCTGTACAAGGGGGTAGGAGGTTTTTAACTTTAGTAACTGATCTTTGGATGGGAGGTGTGTATGAAAATGTATCCAAATGTTAGGTGTGGTATAATGCGCACAGTGCCTTGGGGTAGCGGTAGTGTGAAAATGTGGCAGTTTATCCAAAGACAAGTGTCTGACTAACAAATGGGAATTTTCAGCAGGACCAATTTCATGTTAAAGGAGAAAAAAATTATGTTGAAGCACTTTGGACTTTATAGCATGTATGTATTGTCTAGTTTAGTTTAGAAAGGATGCTATGATATTAGTAGTTACTGCAACATGTAAGTGATCATTGTGGGTATTCTGAATACTCTGACAGGAATTTGTGCACTTATTTGGTTGACAGGAGGTGACTAGCATTAAGCATTAGCAGTAGCTTTTTGTGGTTTGGAAATGTGCAGTGAGTAGAACCAAGGTACAGAAGCATTTTCCCAGAGTCTAATACTGGCCCAGAGTGTAGTATCTTAGGCGTACCTGTCCTGTAGAGCAATGGTATCAGCAATAGCCTGATGTTGGTCGACCTCTAGTCCAGGATCACAGGCGAGACTCAGGTAAACTCCACAGGTTTTAAACTGGTAACACCCATTTGGCCATACTCTCCCAGCCCACTTTGGAGAGAGACGCCGTCATCAGCGGCTACCGTAACAAGACGCTGTGCCCCAGCCCTGAGGACACTGGCGACTTTGCCAGGGTGGCCCAGCTGGCCTCCACCCCTTCCAGGAGCGGGTCCGGTCCGAGCCCGGAGGACTGTGAGCGTGACGCTGCCCCTGAGGCCCGGAGAAGCACCCCGAAAGACACCCCTGGCTGCGCGGATCCAAGAGGGAAGAAGCTCAGGTATTTAGGGTGCATGGAGGGAAGGATGGGTTTGTGTTCTGCGCTGCCTACCTCAGGACGTCTCAGACTCAGTCACAGCCACCCGCTACATCTGCCATTAAGCACTGCAATGCAATGGCAATTCCCCAAGTGCAGTGAGCTGTGAACTGACGTATAGCCCGACCCAGCTATTTAAATGGCCTGCCTCCCCATGTCACATTATGCCTGAGGTGGATGTGAAGAATTAATATCTAACATTTGCTCAAAGGCATTTAATCAATTGGAACATTTGCCAGATAGCGTATGAATTCTATTTTTTGAAATGAAGTACCGTGTTAATGAGATAATATTGAGTAAAATCTTCTGGACTGGCTGAGTGACTGATTAACAGGCAGGATGAATCGCAAATGCCCGAAATGTAGACAGATGGCACCTGACCGCTGAAAGGAAGCTCTTGGTTCTAGAAATGGCACACAGTGATGAGGAAAACCTCTGTTGTGTTAAAGTCAGTGTGAAGAGAAAGGTAACAGTGGAAGAGGTTCAAAGAGTGCTTTAAGTTGACTGAACTGAATGAAAGATGAGATGAAAACCCAGCATGCTCAGGTTGACCTGGGCCTAAGATTAGAAAATCCTGCCTTAGCCTGGTTCCCTGTCAATGTCTGCTGACAAGCTCCTCTGCCTCAGCCCAATCCAGGAAGCCAGTCTGGAGGACAGAAACTCCGCCTCTTCCATCTCCTCCACTTGCTCTGCCTCCTCCTCCTCCCTAGGGGGTGGGCAAGAGGCAGGCCAGCGCAAAATGTCCCACACTGCCCTGGAGCAGGCAGACGAGGCCACCATGCCTGGTATGTCCCATATGCAGTCACCAAACATTCACTTCTTTGTCGCGGCCATGACAAGGAGTCATTTATTGGTCATTACAGATGTTGAGATTGAGCTGGAGGACCCTTGCAGTGTGAGCGTGAGGCTGCAGCTGCTGGAAGGGGTAGACCTGAGCTCCTTTGAGGACTTCCACAGGAAGCTGCAGCCTTTGCCTCCGGTCAATGAGTACGACATGGTGTCCCCCGGTAACTACCGAGAGAATGCAGAGGGGGATCCCTGCAAGGAGTGGGAGAGTCAGGCTTTATGAACCCCAAATGGGTGGGGTTGTCATGTACGGTTGATGACACAGTGATCTGAGGTAATTATTTTGCTTTGTTAACAACAAAGCCACTTCATTGGTTCATGAGTTACTAGTTGACAGATGTGACTCCACTCATTGTGGGATTCATAAGCCTCACTCGTACATGGGCTTGTTTTTTTGTTTAATTTAGAGGCGATAGAATAATATTTGCATTTAACAGAATGTTCTGCTCAGGTTTGTAGTATTCCTCCAGTGGGATTTGTTCATCCTCTTGGCTAAAACTGTTTCCTCCAGGTGATGAGGCCTTCATAGTTCTGTCCAAGGTCATCAGTGGGGACAGTCACGTGGTGCATGTTGGAAAAGGCGATGACAGTGTGATCATGAAGGTGTAGTGCTTCATACAGTGACTTTATCGAGACATGACCCTGGAAAGTCAAAGGGTTTAGCAGAGAGCGGGAAAGCGAGAGAGGGCGGGAGCCCCATATGGTAAGGCAGCTCATGCAGGTGACCCTCTGACTTGTGCAGGTGGACTACCAGCCTATTCCATGGGATTTCTATATCAGCACTCGACTGCGAAAGCACCTTGATTCACACTCCCTCCAGCACCACAGAGACCCTACAAGCTGTTACCTGTATGCCGACGGCTGCATCACCATCAGCCACTGGCCTCTTAGGAGCACCCTGCAGGTAAACCTCCAGTGGTACATCAATCAGTATTTGAAGAGTCCTCCTGAGATGAGGCAAGAGATGCATTGAAATGGTACACCCCTCACATTTTTGGGGACAGTGGTTTCTGACCCCGCCCTCCTCTGCTCTGATAGGAGTTTTTGGCCAGCTCTCCGCCCCTGCGTGACAATGCTGTCCCTCTGGTGATGGAGCTGCTGGAGCTGGTGGAGCAAATGCACGCCTGTCATCTGGTGCACGGCGATCTCCGCCCTGAAACCCTGGCACTGAGACACAGGTACGCCGTGCCCTTCAAACCAATATGGTGCTGCCAACAACTTTTACTCCTATTTCAACTTTGAATTTCTACTGTTCTACTGTTTGTACTGAATTTCTACTGGGCTTTCTGTCACTCCTACAGTCAGTATTTTCAGTAGCTACCGTGGAACATTTCCCTGGTGCATCAAAGTGTGTCAGACTGAACTCACATTATAATTGTTCCTTTTTTGGTAATCAAATGATGGTCGAACTTTACAGCCCAGATGCCACTTTAGTGTAGTTGTTACTTAGCTCCTCATTTTGGTGTGCAGACCCACACCTCAGGTAATTACAGCTTAACACAGTAACATCACCACATCTTAGGGAAAACTTTACACGCTGCTGTTGGAATTGTCGGTTGGTCTTTGCGCCCCCCACTTCCCCAGGGTTGACTGTGAGGGGGTCTCAGGTATGCTGAAGGTGCTGGATTTCTCCTGCTGCCTGGATCTAGAACTGCAGCCCGAGGTGATGTCATGCCGGGGGCTTCCTGGCGCGCGGGCCTTCCTCAGAGAGGGCCTGCTGTCCCCCTCTTCTGCACCATACCAGGTATTGCAACGGCAGCACACCCACAACGGGACTCGATACTTGCAACTGTCCAGCTCTTGCTCTTGCCAAAAGGCCCACATCCTCTTGCATGGTTGTGTGTTGTGCATGAAGCTCACAGAGACCATTTGGTATTTTTGTTCTTTCCACTCAAATTGACAGTTTGACCTCCTTGGGATTGCTGAGACCGTTCATGTGATGCTGAAAGGGACGAGTATGCAGCCAGTGAAGAGCGGCTCTGAGTGGAGGCTGGCGGGAGATGGGGAGGCGTCACCAGGGTACAGGACAGCGCGTTCATCACCTAACCACACATTCCAGCTCGTTCGTGACTTCTGTGCCGTTTCGGCGTCAGAGCAACATTTTGGTCTCACCGTTGCACGTCTGTGTTTCCTCCTTCCCCCCAGCAGAGACCCCAGTGAGGAGACCTGGAGAGAGTTCTTCCGGAAGATCCTGAACCCCACGACCCGGCCCACAGTCACTCTCCTGTCCGAGCTGCGGAGGGACCTGGAGACGCGCTTCACGGTGCAGCTCGATGACCTGACCCTGTTAGGCCTGTGAGGGTCGTCGCCCCGGGAAGCTATCTTGCATTCCACAAAAGTGCATTTTATGCTACATAAATGTGTTTTTACAAAAGAGATTTGTGTACTGCAATAAAGATTGATTTTTTTGTATAGAACAATTGCGTGTTGAGGGAATTTGTCTGAACTGCATATTTTAAAAATGACCCGGTTTTCAGCAGGAACTTTAGTCTTGTTTTTTGTGTTACTTAGGGCAGAGAGACGTGAACGCTTGCCCACAGCATGTCACAAGAAATGACCTGCAACACAAAGTCATAAAAGTTGACCAGGCTTTCCATGTGTCCACCTTTACCCTGATTGGGTGTATTCCAAAAGATAACCTCATGGAGTTTCCAGGGGTTACACCCAGCCAGCTTGATCAGATTTCATGTCGCTTCAGCTGCAGAGCCTTTTTCTAGATGTAAACTCCAAACAAAGCCTTCTGTCATATTAGCTAAGTGTTATTTCGGAGCAGAACGTAGTCAAAGATTCACGATTCAAAAACTTTGTTGTCCTTATGGGTTAAAATGGAAATTTGTCTTTGGCTAAATAGAATGTAGAGATAAAGTGGGCTTCCTCAGCCTGCATCTTTATCAGAGGTGTAACTATTGGTTTTAAAGGATTATGGTGATGTTTAGCAGTTAAGCAACTTTTATCTGTGTGGGTAACCAGCAGATGGGGAGAAAAGCAGGTTTCTGATAGGAGGAGCTGCATATTTGCTAGTCAGATCCGTCCTCTGACGCCGTGAGAAAGGCAGGATAAACCGCTCCTCGCCGGCTGTCTGGGGGACGGGGTGGCCTCCCCGATGATGTCAGCAGAGCGGTGCAGCCGCTGGACTCCAGGAGTCAGCCCCTGCTCCACCTGGAGGCTAGCGCCGCAGCAGCTCACTCCCTGCCATTTGAGAGGACACAGAACCTTTTCTGATTGGTAAGTGACCGGCAGTTCACATAAAGGATTTCTGCAGGGGCACTTCGGGAAAGTTTAGAGGGAGGAAACTGAGAAGCTTTTAGAGGGTAACTCAGTGCTAAGTTCCTAGGAAGAGCTGGGAGATTCAGGGGCCCACATTGCTCTTGTTGAAAGGCAGTATGAATGGGCTTTGGCTGCACTGCAGACGCGTTTCAGGACCTCTTTCTCACTAAGGATCACATGAGGTTGTGAAGGATTATTTTTTTTATTTTATAATTTTTCTTTCATTCCTCAAAGACTCTTTGTCATTCACTTTGTTATCCTTTGAACATTCTTTTCAAAGAAGGAGTAGGCATCACATAAGAGTTTCTCTTATAAGGAAATTAATCAGATTTTTTACATTAAAAAGCTTCATTGTTAGAAGTCTCAGGATTGTTGGCTGTTTGAGGCAATGTGTGAATTAAAAACATGACCGTATTTTTGCAGTGAAGGTTTAGATTACAGTGTGAGTGGATGAATGAATTAAAAACATGACCTGTGTGGTGAAGGTTTCCCAGTGTGGGAAGATAAATGAATTGGAAACATGACTGTAATTTTGCTGTGAAAGGTTAGGCGGCTGGCAGCCTATCAATGAGCATAAACAAACATGATTAATTTTAAAGTGAAGGTTTGCGTTACCTACAGTGCGTGATAACAGGTGTGTCAGGCCTGTTAATCCCAAAAGGGACATTACTCATGTTTTGGAGTCTGCTGCTATTGTTTATCTGGATCTGTATCACTCAGTAAGATACCTGTTTGGACCTATTTTGCTCCTGTTCCCTCTGGTTGCAGTGATTTCCGAATTAGGTCACGCTGCCTTTTCACTGTTTGTTTGCTTAGTGAGCTTCCTTATCCAGGACGACTTGGCTTGCATTTACCGAGCTGAAGTAACACCATTCCGAAGGGCACAACAGCAGTTTTGCAACCTGCCTTGCAATTGCCAACCTTCTGATTGCATCCATCTCTCTCCCTGTTGCTTCATGCTGCCATCTTATTGGTCAGGGAAGAGCTGGATTATCCTCATTGGACAGAGATGAAGTGTAGTGTACATACTTCTTGTTCTGGCGTGTCTTGCCTTATTTCAGTTAGGATGCTGAGGTACAGCATCAGGTGTTGCTTGCCTGTGAGCCACAGTTCAATCACAGTCGCTACAGTTCTGCCCCTCTCTTCCAATGGTTAAGATACCTCAAGTGAAAGTTGAAAGTTTGGATGATGAAACACCGGATGAAAACTGAAGGCGGGGGGATGAAAGGGGGTGAAAGTTCAAGCACATTTGTATAGGTGATGCAGACAGCTGGGGGATGAGCTTTCAGTCTAACAGGGACCTGGAGATTGAACTAGTAGATGTTATTGCAAAAAAATTATCATTTGCGATGCCTTAATTTGGTCCGATTACAGCGTTACAGGACCCATCAGCGAGGTATCGACATGCAGCTGCTCTGGTCGCATTTCAGTGTGGACGGGTAAGGTCCTCTGAGTGCTTTGCTGTCATCATTGCGTTTCAACCTCCCATGGACTGGTGTGACCTGCCATGAAACTTTGAACTGCAGGACTTAGAACTAGGCTGCTTGATAACCTTTGATTCATCCAGTGCACAAGGGCACAGGTGACCTTGTCTGTGTGGCACTATCAGCCAGATTTAGCAGCTTGTTACCAATGTATGGCCTGCTACAATTAGGAGACAAAATCCAAGCCATACTATGCATTTAATTTACATTTACATTTACTTATTTAGCAGACGCTTTTATCCAAAGCGACTTACAACAGTGCGTGCAGCAAGTATAGCAACAGTACGGGGACAGGATGTGTACAGTTCCACAATGAGACAGTTCTCAGCTGAGAGCAAGGTCTGTTTGAGGACACAGTACTATTAGATTTATACAATTACAGCCTATAGGGCAACTAATACGATACACTTTCAAACGGCAAACTTCAACAACTTCAAACGGCGCAATGAGCGTCAGGGTAAAGGCGGCAACAAGAAACAATTTAAAAAGCACAGCAATTTACGACAGCACTGATATGGGGGGGGGGGGGGGTAGCAATTGTGTGCTGGGTCAGTCCAGGTAGAGTCTGAAGAGGTGCGTCTTCAGGCCCCGTCTGAAGGAATGGGGTGAAGCTGTCCGTAGCCATACAGGGAGTTCGTTCCACCACTGGGGAGCGATGTAGGTGAAACGCCGATGTCTGGCAGAACGAGCACCTCCTGCCTTGACCATGCAAGGAGCGAGGCGTCCAGTTGCTGCTGAGCGCAGGGGTCGGGCTGGTGTGTAGGGCTGGATGAGTTCTTGGAGGTAGGCAGGGGCTGTCCTGTTGATTGCAGAGAAAGCGAGGGTCAGGGTCTTGAATCTGATCCTGGCAGCGACAGGAAGCCAGTGGAGGGATTTCAGCAGGGGAGTAACATGGGAGAATTTGGGGAGGTTGAAGATCAGTCGGGCAGCTGCATTCTGTTTGAGCTGGAGAGGCTGGGTGGTGCAGGCTGGGAGGCCTGCGAGGAGAGCGTTGCAGTAGTCCAGTCGAGGGAGAACTGTGGCCTGGATAAGGAGCTGCGTCGCGTATGTTGTCAGGAACGGACAAATCCTCCTGAAGTTGTGGAGGAGGAATCGGCAGGCCTGTGACGTGCGAGCAATGTACTCCTTGAAGTCCAGGTTACTGTCGAGGATGACGCCCAAGCTCTTTGCTGACTGAGAGGATGGTATTGTGGTGCCATCGACGGTGATGGAGAGGTCATGCAGGGGGGAAGGGCCGGCTGGGATGGGATTTAATATATTTCATCACATCTGAGTTATTGCCACATGAATACAATAATTTTCATTGATGCAATTTCCTTTACACGGTGCCATTATACAATATATTCTACAACAGGCCATATAATTTTCACATTTGTTTAGCAGATGCTCTTACCCAGAGGGACCTGCATAGCTTGACTTTTTTGGAAAAAACATACAGTACCTGTTTATACATCAAGATATTTACTGAGACAATTCAGGTTATGCACCATGCAGCAATGCCTCACCAGGGATTTGGCCAGGGATACAGCCTTACTGCTGTACCACACTCCTGCAGAGCAGAAAAGAATGTGATTGCAGCACAGATTGTTCCAGTTTGACCTTTTCTCTCCTTTGATTTGATACTAAGTGAAACATTCTCAGTTCGGAGCACTCTGTGTGCGACATTTTCATCTCAAACACACTTGCGCTGCATATCTCAGATCTAATTAGTCTCATTGCTATTAGCATGATTCCTGATAATTACAGTTAATGTCATTTTGATGCCACCTCCATCACTTCGGATCTGTTTGAGACATTTTGTTCCTGTCAGAGTTGCGTCTGTTACCTTGCTCCAGGAAGGGGAAAGCACTGAGTAAATCTAAGGACTTGAATCCAACCTTACCTGATAGCCAGTGATAGATTAAGGAGAAAATAAAACCCACACAAAAGTTGTTGTTGGACATTCATAATTTTCAGGTTCGGTTCAGAACACATGGATGTAGTGTCCATAGACAGCTGACCACAACATTCTAGATTGAAAGGGCCTGTATTAATGGCTGTGACTAAACTGGAAGTCTCTCAGACACAGCCAATCATGCGGACAGATGTGGTGGCAGTAAAGTGGCAGCGCAATCAGCCCTGGAGTCATTTGGCTGAGTCTGATTGGAAAATACAGTGACCTCAACAAGCGAAAGGCAGTAATTTCTCAGACGTCAGAGCCGATCCCAGGAGAAGGAGAGAAAGCAGCGCTCTCCCTCTCTCCTCACTCACGGCATGCTCAGAACCACGCTCGGAGTCAGGCTGCACTTGCAGTGACCCACCTTGGATCGCCCTGTCTCAGGTGACTGCATTGGAGTAGGTGAAGGGCAGGAGGGCAAGGAGGTGTCCAAAAATTCTGTTTTACTCTCTGTCATTGGAGATTGGCCTCAATGGAGACGCATACTGCTATCCTCTAATTCTCTGCAAGGACCGTCTGGGGGAGGAAGGGAAGGAGAGAGAGAGGGCAAGAAAGACTGAGGGAGAGGGGAGGGTGTTGAAAGTGAAAAAGAGTGAAAAGGTGAGAGAGAGCGATATAGTAGGACAGGGAGAGAGAGAGAGAGTTAGAGAGGGACAGAGCTAAAGGTGGGGGGAGAGAGAAAGAGAGAGAGAGAGAGAGAGAGAGCGAGAGAGAGAGAGAGAGAGCCCTCTCTTCAGCAGCAGTACTGGCTCTGTCCCTGCCGGACAGTGTCCTTCCCCTCAGCTACAAGCCTTCGGAGAGGACTCAGACTCGGATCCCCAACCAGAACCCCGCTGTACCGCCGGGATGAATCACCTCCAGCAGGGAGTCTTTGAGCTGGCGGCTTGTCTCACCGCTTCGGGGGAGGAGCGCACTCGGCTCTCTCAGGCAAGCGGCAGCCTGCAGTGTGTGAAAGCCGGCTCCGTGTGTGTGTGTGCCTGTGCGTGCGTGTGTGTGTCCGTGTGTGTGGGTGCACTCTCGCTCGCATGCCTCGTCTCGGAGAAGAGGCTTTTTCACCGGTCGGTGAGGTAACTGGGCCTACGCGTTGCCGTTTTATCCGTATCGCTGGACCCCTTCTTTCTGCTCTGTCAGGCAGGAGGTGGGTAGATAAGACGGAAAGGAGGCCGAACTTCATTGTTAAAAACAGGCTTCGCGGAGCAGCAGAGCTGCAAGCACGGGAGCGGAGCACAGCAAGACTGTGCTGCCACGAGATGAGAGAGAACGGGGCAGGCTGGCGGGGGTTGCCCGCATGTCCCTAAAGCTGCAACCTTACCCTCTCCTCCTCAACCCTCCCCCCTTGCTTTCCCCCAGGCATTCCTGGGAAGGACGTTATCCATAACCAGGTGAGAAAGTTATAGCTGCTCTGATTCTCTTTTTGATCAGTCTGCCTTCCTTTCAGGGTAACGCGGGTTTTGGTTCAGTCAGTCCAAACGCTTTCCTGCGCGGGTATGTGCTGAGAGCTGAGAGCAGCGTATCGATTGATCGTTAATGAGCTGTCGTCCCTTTTCCAGGGTAGTCTGAGTGCTGTCGGGTGCTGTTCAGACAAGCGTTGACATGCTACCACAGACAAAGTTGTTCATTGTGCCAGTGTCAAGCTGCTTTTTGGGTACTGCTGGTGTTGGGAGGGAAGTCATTGATCACAGCTGGAACGCAGAGTTTTTTTTCAGTCAAATGCTTGCTGGCCATTTCCCCTAGTTTTTCAGTATGCATGTTTGTGACTATGGGATGCCTATGACTAATAGAAATGGTTGAATAGAGTGAAAGTCTAAGCGAGTGTGAGCTGGTGGCAAGAAGGTTCACCTAGTGTCCAAAAACAGACATGCATGATCATATTTGTACATTTTTGCATGATATCATCTGTAACTGTATTTTACCTTTTTCACAAAAATCTTGCATGTCATTTCATTTTAGTGTAATTGCTAATGTAAATTGTCTAGCACTGTAACTTTCTTGGCTTGCTCACCAGCCATAGTAAAAAGTCCAGTAGTGGAAGGATGTTGCTCTTTCCTTGAAATGCTAATCACAGCTCTGTATGTCTTAAGTGAGGCTCTGCAAGACCTGTTGCAGACAAAAGTACTTTTAGACCGATGGAAAAATTAGAATTGCTCTTTTGATTGGAGAGGATTAGCTCAACACTGAAGAGAAAAAAGAGAGATAAGGCGACGTATGTCAATGCCCAGATGAAACAGAACAACAACAGCATGGCAAAATTGTGTCAACAAGTGAAATCTGTGGAAGACTGTTGGCTGTTTTGTGCAGTAACTGCATGGCTTAAAGATGAGCCATATTCCTCTTACTGCACACCAGTGTGTAAAACTGAGGACTGTGTGCATTTTTTTTTTTTTTTTGAGTGGCTGGGGGATGGATTGGGTGAGCCGGTTCCAACGGGTTGCAAACAGGCAGACAACTGATCATCACATTCAAAGCTATGAAAATCACTTTGCCTTTTTGCACTGAAGGTAACACAGACACAGGCACTGAACATAATTCACTGCATTTACAGGGAGGGCTTCACAGCAGAGCTTGCAAGGCAGGCATGCTGCATCAATCAATAAAGGCCTCAAGAGTCCATTTATCCTATCTTATAAATACAACCTGATGATACTTCTTTATCTACCCTGAGGGAGATTGTTTAAAGGTCCAGCCCGAGTCAGGAGTATCTTTAATTAAACAGAGTGCGGATCTTTCTTTACTGTCGGCAATATAAAATAAGCTTAGTTAGCCTATTTTTTTTTTGGTGGGGGTGTTTGGGGGCGGGGCATAGAGTCCAGAGAGCACCCATAAAACAGGAAGCAATCGATTAATTTATATGGGGGGTGGGGATGGCTTGGGTTTACATCGCAGGTAATCGAAAAGAAAAAGTGGTGATGACATCACAGGATCTTAGCTGAACTGAAATTTAAAGCAACCTGTTTCCACTCTTCAGGAACACCACTGTAATGCAGGCTGGTGAGAATTGTCCTGGACTGCCTGTCCACCTAAAAAATTAACCCCAATCAGAACAGTGCATAAACATTTAAATAGCATGTTGAAAAGATGGAGAAACAAAAAGATGTTCTAAACCAAAGGTACAAGTCCCCACGAGTTCTGTACCCGGGGGAAAGCAAAATAAAAGGAAACAACACAAAAAAAAGAAACTGTCTTTTATTACAAATGGCAGCTGGTAGTCAAAACCTGTCATGGAAAGATGCCCTAGAACTATGAACCTGCTTATTCAGTGTGATTTGAGAGAATTCCTGATAAGAATGCATGCTTCAGCAAATGGGTATTTGAAAGGATACAATCTCACCCCTTTCTCACTGCAGACCTGGAACCAGGCTAGGTTCCATGTGGATTTCCATGATTTGTACTGTTGTGCTGATCCATGTCACCTCATTCTGCTAGTGCTGGCCTACTTACAGCATGCTGTGGGCGACTGGGTGGAGCTGACAAGCTGTGTAACAATGGAGCCTCTGTCAGCAGCAGCACTTGAGAGGAGTGTAAAAAAACACAAAGCAGAGATAGAAGCATGCTGCACAGTGATAATGACAAACAACCGGAGGTAGATAGAAGTAATAGGGGTTCTATTTTATTTTTTTTTTGGGGGGGGGGGGGGGGGTGACACCCCATTGAACCACAGACAAAGGAACAGCTTTGATCTGGAAAGATGGACAGCTTTCTGTGTGATGTCATCTGCTATAGTTGTGGTGGCAGGTTATGCAACTGAAAGCAATCAGGTATGATGTTTGTCTCCAGTTTGTACTAACCTGGTTCCAGCTCTACAGTGGAAGGAGATAGTAGTACAAAATGTGTCCCGGTTTGTGCTTATAAACTGATATCTCAGTATCAATATCTCAGTGGATTCAGAATTGTGTTTGTAATGAGCAAATTATTGATATAGCTGATACACAGTGGAAAGGCTTCTCCAATTTAAGAGGCAGTAGCCACATTTGTCACACAAAACAACAGAAAGGGCTACCGCAGCTTTGGGCAAAGTGATATCAAATTCTGCAGTTACAATGAAATCTTATGCAGTTTTCTATTTATCATAAGGTAAATTTAATAATCCAGCTCTCTCAGGCAAAATAGTGGTGTGTCTTTTACTGCCAGCATATGCAAGAAATGTTGGTGAGGCTTTTTGTAATTTTTTCAGATAAAAAGAAATGCTTACACTTACAGCGCTGATATCAAAGTGCCCGTTATTACAACACTGCTGACCTTGTGGTGTGGAATCATTTGACCATTAGAGCTCCATCAGTGCATGAGATATAACAGATATTACTGCCAAAAACGGAGAGAGAGTGGAGGGGGTGGGGTGCTGAGGAAGAAAAAACAGAGATGTGCCCTAACGTGCCGATTTGGCATCCTTCATCTGTCCTTCCCTCTGGCTCTGACAAAGGGAAACAGCTGAGGTTTGCTGAGGTGGATTCCCAGATGTGTTGCCACTTGGGCACATCTGTACCTGAGATCTCCACCAGGGGGTGCTGCTTGTTGAGGCACAGCCGGGCTCTGATGTGATTGCGCTGATGGAGCTCCCGTTCCTGTAGGAACGGCAGACCACCCTGAATTAAACCTCCGGGAAGAGTCAGCCCAAAATGCCTCACTATTTCGAGGACGATGTGGCTCCCCTGTCATTTCTACTGGATGCTGCAAAAAAATTGAGAATATGGATGCCTACATAAATGAATTTTAACAGAACACCGCTGCTGCTAAGATTGTGGTTCCTTTAAATGCTGAAATAAAAATGCAGAGCACTTCTTTTCATACCATATCAGGCCAGCCTGTTTCGGTTAGAGACTATCCTCAAATCCCAGTTAGTGTACAGAGGAACACAGCACTGAGTTCTAGCTGTTTACAATTCTGTAAATTTTGTTAATTGAAATAAAGTAACAAATGCATTATGACTTGTTACTCATGTTTGGGTTTACTCAACTCTGACTGCCCAAGTGTGCTTTTTAATAATCTCTCAAGTTCGTAGTTCATAAGTACATGTACAAAAGCTTTGATTGCAGCCAGGGCAAAAGATCAATGCTGGCTGTGTGATTAAGACACAGTCCAAGTGCTTAGTGGATTTGTAATAGGGCCTGAGCTTGTGATTATTGCTTGTCAGTCTTTGACATGCATACATTTGCTTTTTAATGGATGTTAAGCACATGTTGCCTAGAGACAGGAAGGACAGTTTCATTGAATGAATCTGCAATTTCCAGAAAAAGATGTTAAAAAGGTTGCTTTGGTAGGAGAAATATCTAAGGGGGACTGTATCATATTAAATCTTAAATATCAGTTCAGAGCAGAGAAACTGGATCCACTGAAAAACTTTGTAAGTTGCAGAGATACACAAATCCTGCAAAATCATGGTAACATGTAGCACATGCAATATTGTGGCTTTCTCATTTGTACACTCACATGTTACTATCAGGCTTTTATTGCAACCTGTGATAACACCTTCAAAACTACTATGAGCAGAACCATAAGCATGTCTGGGAAACAGTGCTCACTGAATGCGTTTACCAACCAAATCTCTCAGAAGCCTTGTTCTTACATGTTTGACCTAGTGCTGGCCCGTGATCTGATTTTAAACTCCAGCCCACCCCCCCGCCCAAAAAAAAACAACTTGTCATTGAGGAAGCTCTCCTTTTGTTCCAGGGTAAATATTGATTCACTGGCACATGGCGTGTACAGATGACAAGCAGCATTGTTCCGTACCTGTCTCTGCGGTGTCAACATGCACATGCTAATTAATCAATGTAAAAATTGCTCTTGCCCTTAGAAACATTAGGGAAGAATAATGTGTCACCTCAGTGTCTGTTTAAAAATGACACTGCAGTGGTTTCTTTTGTCAACAGAAAATACAAAGCACAGAACAAAAGTTTTCTGTGGGCAGTAGAATGAAGGGTGATGTGAGATCTGCTTCTGAAACAAATCCAAACCCAGGGAAAGTGTTGGGTTGGCCACCCAGAGCACGGGTGGTACACACAGTATTGTACTCCTCTTTATTACATTTTTGGTCTGTCCAAATGAAGTCTCACCCGGAGTGTCATTTTCCAGTGCTTACTAAAGTGCACCAGGTAACTTCAAAAATTCTCCTAAACCATTCCTGAGTGACACCATTACCAAAACATTCATAAATGCAGCTAATGAAGTATCCAAAATATGTGGCCACTCTGCTTTTTTTCCTTCACCTATACCCCCCTTCCTTATAAAAAACTACAAACAAAGAACAGTGGTTACTAGCCAGATGCAGGAAGATGTTTTTCCAGCTTTGAATTACAGCCATTTTGGTGGCAGTGAAGTGATACACTTGCGAAACCCTGTGTACACTAGCATGTTAGCCATGTGATTCTTTTTGAGTCTATAGTTCCCAGCTTCCTCCACACTGGGCTGTCACTCTGTGCCTTCATCCTGTTTAAACTCCACACATTGCCAACATTTTTACAGCCAGCTGTAGAATGTGCTGGAAGAGAGGCGAGACTTCCCAAAAGGACAGGGGTAAACATTTCTGCACCGAGCTCCCTCTCTAAGCACCACAAGAGATGCATACACATCATTACCATGGGGAATCAACTCACCGTGCCATTAAAAGCAGGTGAGAAATTGCATCAGAATAGCGGCCAAAATACCTTTGTGTTTCATAAGTTGTGGAAAACCTGTGCAGTGCTCATTCTGACCTGGCTGTCCACATTCTCCCATTTGTTCTGTGAAACCAAAGCGTTCTGTGAATAAGGGCTTTGAATGCATGCATGCACGTGGCCAAACCACAGGGGAATATCCAGAATTCTTCAGAGAGCAAGAAGTGAAAATCAAACGGCTTCTACAAACGGCTTCAACTAGTCACACAACAGGCAGTAGTAAATTAACTGGACTCACAAAGAAGGGTTTGTTTGGATTGAATATGTCACAACAAAAGTGAAAGAAATGCTTGCTTTATCATCACCAATGTGAAGACAACATGATCTGGGGTTATATATATGCATGCAAGAGGATATATGTTTTCTCTTCTCCAGATGAGACTGTTCTCAGGGCAAAGTATCCCGTCTATGTCGTTTCAGATGCATCAGGCTTTGTAGAAACTCACCTGTTTGCGATGCTTTCATTTGCTTATGCATGTGGAAAAACTACCTCAGGTCTTTTCTTAAGGGATGTTGCATCCACCA
Organism: Megalops cyprinoides; assembly: GCF_013368585.1. Classification (NCBI taxonomy): domain Eukaryota; kingdom Metazoa; phylum Chordata; class Actinopteri; order Elopiformes; family Megalopidae; genus Megalops; species Megalops cyprinoides. The sequence continues at coordinate 25,512,137 of NC_050599.1, read as the reverse complement.
AAAACAGGTCACCAAGAATGAATGAGATTTAATTGACTGGATAACCTTCATGTCATGTGTATTTCCCCGCCACACACAGAGGCCCGCCCTCGAGCTGAATTCATCAGAGGGGTAAAGTCAGTTGCAGTTAAGGGCAGGCTACAGTCCAGTCAGGTCTGAGGAAATGTGAAATGCTTCCAGAATTCATGACAGCAGTCAAAACGGTCGTGTGATAAAAACCCAACAAAACATCGCTCCTTACCTCGGCGGAAAGCCATAACCTGAGGTAACGCTCCCTGAGAGGTCAGCGTTTTGACGAGGGGAGTGGCGTGTGACGCACTTCAAGAATGAGGAGGCGCTGCAGCAGGCTGGCTCACCTGGATGGTTCGGTCTGTCATCTCGCTGATTGAGGAATGCGTGTTTTTTTTTCGTTTTCATTTCCCCGCCTTCAGTAAACGGAGCTCCCTGCTCGTGCTGGAGTCAGAGGCTCTGTCAGTCGCGCTGTGGTTTGACTCTCTGCGCGTGTGTGTCTGAGTGTGTGTGTGCACGCACGTGTGCGCTGCCCCCATGGCGGAGGGCCGGCGGAACGCGGGGGTCCCCTGCCATGACGGGGCGTCCTCTTGCCTCCCGCAGGTGCTCTCCCTGTCCGGACTCAGGATGTTCCGCAAGAAGAGGAAGAGGAAGAGGCCTGAGATCTCCGCGCCCCGGGACTTCCAGCACCGCGTCCACACCTCCTTCGACGCCGGGCAGGGGCGCTTCGTGGGCCTGCCCACCCAGTGGCAGGGCATCATCGAGAACCTCCGGCGCCCCAAGCCAGTGGTGGACCCCTCCAGAATCACCCCCGTGGAGCTGATTCCAAAGAAGGTAGGCTCTCCTGCTGTGCACACCCATTAAAGTACACCTGGGGCCATTCCCTAAAAACATTATCAGTAGTTTATCTTACACCTGCAGCCTAACTGCAACCTGTCTATTCAATAGATTCATTTGCAGTCATGTGAAGAGCATTGCTAAGCATTTAAAAATGATCCCTGGGGCCACCTGATGCATGAAGAACATGCAAAGCCAATTGCTCTCACTGCATGCAAGGTCCATTTTTGAAAATGACCAAACACTAACACTTCCCATGGGTTGCATTTCACCTTTTGAATTTCCTGATCACGTGACACAGGGGCAAAGAGGAACGGCCTGGCCGTGTGTATTGATTGTGCGCTCTGAACCCTGTGAGGGATTTATTGCTCTCAGAGGTATTGCCCTGCACTCCGCACAGGCGGTTAATAACAGCCCATGGTGCTCTTCCCTCAAACCTGTAATTGCGGCAATGGATTGACAGTAAAACTGCCAATCTCAGTGTTTTCATGAAACCAGAGCAAGTCCGCTCTGTACAGTTCATATCCTACTTTATTGCCAGATACCACTGTGTCTTTTCTCACTGACCCTGGGAGTGCTGTGACCAGTGTGCAACAGCTACGCAGGCCACCCTATTGTTATTTGGTGCAAATACAAATGGATGGGTGAGCTTGGATGGCCATTTTTCCCACAAGGAAAGTTTACTTTTAAACAGGAAGCATAGCTTAATTGTGGCTATGACCAAACCATTATGAATTGATATATAGCCCCATTAAAAAGCACTTGAAAAGGTAAGAGGTTATCAGCACCATATTCTTTTTAAATAGCTATTCATTGAACCTGATGAAGTCTTTGCTTGTATTTGTCCTCAGGTATTGCTTTTGACCCCCAAAGCTCCTTTCTTGCAAAAAGCAAGCAGTAGGTTTAGTTTGGGTTTGATCACCACAGATGGAGCCATGGAAACATATGTCCCCTTTTTTTGGAACACTACCCTGTGTGGTTAGCATGAAAGTTGCACACGATGCTCAAACATTCCACATTAACATAACACATTAACTGTGCTCCGATCAGATATAATAGAGAGGGTATTTGGCCCTTAAATTAAGGTTTCTCAGCTTTCTCTTTGAACATAATGCTACATTTCCTAATGTACCTAATTTACAACGCTTGCAAAAACAATATTTTCTTTAGACAAGTTTTTCTATGAGAACTGAAAAGACACCAGCAGCACATATTTAACTACCTTTGTGCCCTCCTTTGCCTGTCATTCCTTGTTGTTGCATTAAATATCAAATTGCAAAAGTAATTTTATCCAGGTCATTTCAGCTGAAAAGCTTGGGGCTGAACTTGACACTGAGCTGTTGAACTGACTGTTCAGAGCCATTCACTTTGAATATGTCTTGCACTTACTCAGATGGAAAGCAGTATCTCCATGCTAGGGCGATGAGTAAGTCTGGGTGCAGCTGTTTACTCAAACCACTGCGAGAGCCAGATTAGACCTGGTTACAAAGTACAACAGGAAATGAAGAAAAACAGGTATTGAGAAACACAGTGTTGCTTGTTTATGTTTCCTTAGTGGACTGTGCGGTTATGCATAAAATACATTAGAAGCCGAGGAAAGAAAACGGCAGGCCAGTACCTACACAGCAGCCTTCAAAGGTGACAAGGTGGTCTTAAAAATTAAGCAAACAGCAAGTACTTAGTTCAATCTTCCTAACATGTATAAATCAGCATGGTCAACACCAGCTGCTGGGTGTCTAACTAAACACTTTGCTTGATTTTAATTTTTAATGCTTCTGAAATGTTACAGTGAACTTTAATTAATGTTGTACTCTCAAGCACCAGCTTGCATGTACATGTACATTACGATAGCAGGGCTATATCACTAATATGATATGGTAATGACTATTCTTCAGAAATAATATTTTATTTGTTGTGCAGCACCCACAATGAATACCAGAGATGAAGGGATCTACTTCATTTACTGAATTTATAGTAAATGATTGTGTTTTTTTTTTTTACTTTGTAATTTAAAACACAGACTTTTAGCACTGCAGGGAAAAAAGTGAGACTTGTATGGGTGAAAAGTAGCAAAATTGATTGACTTTCACAAAGAAGCATCTTGTTTTGGAGGGGCGAGGTTTTGATTCGGCCCACAGGGACAGGAGGTGATGCGTCAGGTCGGTCCGGGGGAGAGGACCCCAGCTTTGCTTGTGGTGGAACGAACCTTCAACTTTTGGTCGTTTCCTCGACACATTTTTTTCCTGCATGTCAGCGTTTTTTGTGGAATGCTGCTCTCTCATGCCTAGCTTTTAATTTGCCGCTTGAAGTGGCTGTCAAACGCAGAAAGAGAAATTCGCCCTTGGAACCGTGACCCCCCACGTGCCCCTGACACTGGCTTTCGGCTGTATCTCTGCATATACCCTCATTTGAATATTTCACTTTTTTAAAAAACAAACAAAAATGCACATTTACTGAATTTCAAGTAGTGTGGTTTTTAATGCTTTGGTTCTTTATGTGAATTTCCTGAGGCAACTGAATGAATTTTGACTTTGGTACTTTGGACCTTGCGTTTGAGACAGCGCTAGGAATGTAGGGAGACAGAGAGAGACTGCTGTACGCTTTTATGACCACGGTTTCTCTATTTGTTTGTTAAGAAACAATGGGAACAAAAGAATTTGGCCAGACAGAATCTTGGCAGCTCTTCTTGTCTTTACTCACTGAGGTGGCCTGTGAATGCCAGCATATAGTGCTCATCTTCGATGGTAAGCTATTTGGGTCGGGCTTTGTTGTGTCACCTCTTATTGGAACAAGAAGAGTCATTGTAGAGAGAGGACAGGCTTGAATTAAGCATGGCAGCATTGTTTGTGCTTTTTGGTTTGACTGAACCTAGGTCTTTCTGTTTTAGACCATTGTGCGTGGAAGCTTCGAGGGGCATGGGGCGTACATCTCTCAGGTGATCTCTGACCTCAGCCGCCTCTCGGTGTCGAGCTCCAACTCCCTGCGGAGGACCAGCCCCTCGGAGCGGAAGAGGGCGTCGTCCCTGAGCCGGCTTGGGGAGGTCCAGGAGGATGAGGGGGGGGCCGGGGCGCACCACACACGTGGGGAGAGTGAGAGCCCCGGCCAGGGCCCAGAGAGGAGTGCCACGCCCCAGCCTGATGGAATGCCGTCTTCGTGGTCCGCCCATGAGAGCAGCACCCTCACCTCCCCGAATGGGCCTTTGCCCCCTGTTGGGGGTGTGGAGTCATCACACCCTCGGAAGGAGCGGGCAGACCCTGCAAATAGGCCCAGGCAGAGGGCTGGCGTGGAGCTGAGGGGCAGGGCTTCAGAGTCAGTCCCACCCAATCAGCAGCCCCCGTCCTGCTTTGACACTTCACTGACTCCCATGCAGCAGTCGCAGGTTGACCCAAGGGTCCACCCAACAGAACTTCACATGAAAGACACCCTCCCAACTTCTCCCAACTTCCAGAACAGCCCTGGTGGACCCTACTCCTCATTCAACCTGAAGGTGATTGTCTCTCCTGACCGATCCTGGGTGAAATGTGACTGTGACTTTCAAATTTGCAGTAATGGCATTTACATATAGCACCAGAAGGCTGGCTACGGTGGTTAACCATGGTTGCTTGTTACCTCCAAAGTGCAGTACTATACCTGAATTTCTCTGGTAATACCAAGGTGGGCAAACAGGTGACGTTAGGAGTGAAAACGTTGAATGTTGCATACTCACATAAATATGAACATCCACTAAACCAACACATACACACACAGGCATTGACACACGCAAGCAGGCAAAGGCACGTACAAACACACACACACACACACATTCACTGCGTAAATGTGTTCAATACCACTCTCAGCAGAACCAAGCAAATGAAAGCCATGCTATTATTTGAACATTGAGTGGTTTGTCAGTTAGAATTTATAGTTCTTTTAAAACCCTGGTAGATTGCGCTTTAAACACTGAGTGTATTGCAGGGCAGTAAAATATGATTTGCGAGTCACTGCATCAGGGCGCCAGTAAATATTGAGGAGGTATGTTCTGGCAGCTGCTCAGGGTACATCAGTACAGTACCCAGCAGAGAAGCATAAAGGCGCGCCCTAAAGCAGTAACCTTACAGCAGGTGTTGGGACAGATCCAGCACTCAGCATGACTCGATTCAACATGAGGATCAATAATTTGAATCACATGTCCCTGAAAAAGGGCCCGCCCTACATGTCAGTCCTGCACTTATAAACATAAATAATCAGAGTGCTGTATTGTGGGAAGGCTTCATGAGCAAGACTTTGACAGTGCTTGCTCATTTGTTCTTACAGACAGACTCTGCTCAGAGGCACCAGGCCAGCTTCCTGCCCAACGGCACCAGCGATCCCCTCGTGGGCCGTATCAGAACTTACAAAGCGGTGCGGGCCAGTCCTGGCTACCCTGTTGGCCTGTCCCCGAACCTCAACCCACCGCTGAGCGGGAACAAGTCCGCCCTTCCGGCTCAGAACAGCCCAGGCCAACCCCGCCCCTCCCCCACAGGCTCGCCCTCCTCCGACCCCCCCGGGCCCTGCTCCCCCTCCCCAGAGCCCGCCCCGGACCCGCCCAGAGTGACCCACGAGCAGTTCAAGGCCGCCCTGGAGCTGGTGGTGGACAGGGGTGACCCCCGGTCCTACCTGGAGAACTTTGTGAAGATCGGGGAGGGCTCGACAGGTGTGGTGTGCATCGCCCGCGAGAAGCACAGCGGCCGGCAGGTGGCCGTGAAGATGATGGACCTCCGCAGGCAGCAGCGGCGCGAGCTGCTCTTTAACGAGGTGGGAGCTCATTTAACTCACCCTCCCATTGATCAAAAGGTTACGTGAGAACAGTAGTTTACAGAAAAGAAAAATCAAACACTTATATTCATAAAATATAAACATAAATATTATTATATTCATATAGGATGCATAGGATACATTCCAAAGCATTGGCTTCAGGGTAAAACTAAATTTAACACTAAATCAGCCAGAGAGATTTGATGACATCATGATCACACCAGGCAGTTTCTAATCACATGACCTGGCTCACTACTGCTGGTGTCTGGTCGTCTTGAAGCTGTTTTTATCCAGAGATCACTGTGACTTATTCTGCTCCGAAGCAAAAATGACTCTGAAAAGCACCCCAATGATTTATAAAGTTGTGTTATTGATTGAAGATCTCAACATTACCATGCAGTGAATCAGCCACCCTGCCAGGTCCCTGTAAATCATGGAAGTGAGTCCTAGCTGCAGAACTTGAGAGAGTCCCTGCAGTTCAAGCTGGAACACGCACTCTGAGTGTCTGGTGATGGCATCTCCTGTGCTCTGTGTTGAAACAGGTGGTGATAATGAGGGATTACCAGCACAAGAACGTGGTGGAAATGTACAAAAGCGCCCTGGTAGACGAGGAGCTTTGGGTTATCATGGAGTACCTACAGGGCGGCGCTCTAACCAACATTTTATCTGAAACCAGGTAAGGATGGAGGGGATAAGTTGAGGATGCTTCAGTAAAAACACAAGAATGATGTGTTGTGGGTTTGTGAGTACAATGCCTCAAACCTGAACAGTAACCCTAAAGAAAAATGAATTTCAACATTTACTGTTCTGGCAAGACTCTCAGTATCTAGCTAGGAAATGCATACATCAGGTTATGCTAAATATCTAGTGGTGATCTATCTGGTGAATAAATTGTTGGCTTTGGAGAACCAGGCTGCACTTGGACATTGACTGCAGTAACTCTATCACACCACTAGAGGGTAGCATGACACTCACCTGTGTGTCGAAAGCAACCTGGGGGAGGATTGGGGCAAAACACAGACAACCCTCCCCATTGTATGACATTTGATTCTCACTGGACAGTATGGAAAGCCTGTGCAAATGAGCCCTTTTGCAGTTAAGTGGGTTACAGCATACAGAATACTGGCAGGTAAATTATGAAATGCTTTATAAGATGGTGCATTGTCATTTAAATCATGGTGTAATCATGTAAAAGGCTGTCTGGTAAATAAAGAAGTGATTTCCTAATTACGGGTAGAGTATGTGATGTGATGTATTAATAATGTGGAATATAGGGCAGAATATAATGGGGTGTTTTAATGTAAAAGGCTGTCTTACAGATAGAGTGGGTTAGTAATGTGGAATACAGGACGGTATGTAATGTGAGGTTTTAATAATGGGGTTTAATAATGGAGTGCTTTAATACAGATCTCGCGGTGCAGCGGTAGTGAATGGCTCTCTGGCAGGTCAGGAGGTGCTGAGATGGAGGCTGACTGGCTGTGCTTTTTACTCTCCCAGGCTGAACGAGGAGCAGATCGCCACGGTGACCGAGGCCGTGCTGCAGGCCCTGGCCTACCTCCACGCACAGGGCGTCATTCATAGGGACATCAAGAGTGACTCCATCCTGCTCACTCTGGACGGGAGGGTGAGTGTCCCATATCCCAGCATGCCTTCACGCTCCCTGCTGTCAGGCCCTTATGGGAAGAATGGATGTTCCCCTCTGTGTGTGTGTGTGAGTGTGTATGTGTACGAATAAATCACAAATTATAAATCAAGAATGGCTGGTTCCTTCTGACATGAAACCATCCACTCAACACCTGAAAGTGGCTGCAGTTGAGAAATAGATAGATTGAACTTTTTAGGATTTTTAGGGACAAAATCCATCCTACAGATCCTTAGTACTTTTATTCTCCTGTTTATTCACACTGTACAGCTATAGGATGAAAGGCCTGGGCCCTGTATGGTAATTGTAGCTAATGCAGGAAGTGCACGTTTACATATGGCAGCTATAATCCTGCCTCTTTACATTACATAACATTGTAATTTAGCATACGCTCTTACCCAGAACAAATTACATGGTGTATCTAATAAAATGACGTGAAAGTTGCACAAACAGGATACCATTAACCACACATGAATATGTGTCAGTATTAAGCATATTGCTGAGATCACAAATGCATGCCTAGATTGAGTACACAGAAATATGTACTGACTCTGTGTGCTCCCACCCAGGTCAAGCTGTCAGACTTTGGGTTCTGTGCCCAAATCAGCAAGGACGTGCCCAAGAGGAAGTCTCTGGTTGGGACCCCCTACTGGATGGCACCAGAGGTCATCTCCAAAATGCCCTATGGCACTGAGGTGGGAGATGAGCCCACAGCCTGTTTTATTTAAGAACGCCCCGCCTCATTATACCATCTGAACAAGGTGCATGGCGTCCCAGGAATAATCATGAGCAACACTTCGTGTTATCAGCACCCCTCACCCTAGATCCAGCTTTCTGGCTAAATTTAAGCCACTTGAGATCTGCAGTCGTCTAGCTTGGGCTGCGTGAATGAGGTGGCATAAGGTGTTATCTAGTCATTCACAAGGGGTCATAGGTCAGGAATGCTGGAGGAACAGCAGACCTCTGGAACATTTCCCCAAGTGTGTGCCACAGAAGAGTCATGCATATGAAGTCTTCTGATTGGTTCAGAGAAGTCAGTGAATGACAGCACAGGATATCTCCACCCCTTGAGTTGAGGAAGCATCGGTCTCCCATCACTAACAAACTGCAGAGACAGAGAACCTTTAATTGATCTGTCCTGAACTTGATTTGATTATTACATACAATTAAGAGCAATGTTTATTTAAATGTGGACCACCAATCAACAATTGACTTCTTTTTATCTGGTTCCATCTAATGCTGACACTTGAAACCTATTGGTTATACAGTAAGCAAAAAATAATAATTCACAAAAATTTTAAAACTTGCCTCTGGTCTCTTTGTCATAATCAAAATTATTTGATGAACCCCAATCTTTTTGTCATAATTACAAGGACGTGACTTACCCAAATGTAACATGACTCCATTAGACACAATCAAGTAAACAGAAATCTGATTTGTCATGCTAACTAACACAAGCAACACTGTTAATCACGAAAAACTGGTTCAGAAACATTATCGGTTTTAAGATCAGTTCTCAAGCTCAGATATCTCTATGTCACCAGTCATCACTGATGCATTTGTATATAGTACACACTAGAGGCACGTAATACAAGCCTTGTGCAGTTTTTTTTTTTTTTAAGGTGACTGAGATGTTCTGTACATTTGTGAAGGAGACCCTTCACCTGTCACCAAAACCATTTTAATTCTGTTTAAATGTGTGTCTAAGGATCTTTTTCTTTCAGTTGCTACTTTATGTCAACCAGTTGCATCTAAACAAGTTAATTGTAATTGTTTCATTGTCTGACTAACCATAGATTAATAAACCACACCTACCTTGAAGGTATATTAAATACAGGTGAGTGATTGGAGAGCAGAAGGCTCACTGTATAAGCAATTTAGCTCTGTGTCCAGGGCTGGTCTTAAATACATTGTTGTTTTTTATAAGTTTCACTCCTGTCTTTTTGTGAGAAGCATCAGCCAGCTTCTCTGCAAGGTTTCAAAACACTTTAGAGTGTTTCGAAACCTTGTAGTAGAGCGTATGTTCTGATGTTTTGAGTGTATGTTTTGATCCAAAAGGAAGATGAATGTATGCTGAACATTTGCATGGACAATTATACACAAAATATATATTGTGTGTAGTATATTATAAAAGAGGTGACCACAGACAGAAGTGTTTTCTGCCAAAGTCTGTTAACCTGTTTGGGGAGTGTGGTTAGTGTATAAGTGGATATGCAGGTGTTGTTCTGTGTAGGTCTGTTAATGCCCTTTGGGTTATGCTCTCTGGAAGGTGGATATGTGGTCTCTGGGCATCATGGTGGTGGAGATGGTGGATGGAGAGCCTCCGTACTTCAGCGACACCCCAGTGACAGCCATGAAGAGGCTGAGGGATCAGCCGCCGCCCACCGTGCGGAACACACACAAGGTGAGACACACACACACACACACACACACTCTGTGCTGGTATGTGCTTAGACTTCATTAACTGAATGATGAAGATGCCTAGTGAACACTGCATAAGTAGTGAACAAGTAGTTGTGTTGCCATTAACGCTGCGATGCTCCAAAGAATTTAACTCAAATCTAATTGAAACAAGAAATGTTACAGATTGGAAAACTTTTAGGAAAAATCAGAAAGCATTAGAAAATGAAACCAGGCATTGTGTTAAGATGGATGTGCAAAGCACAGGCCCAACATACCCCTCTAGGGGTGATTTATAAAGCTTGCTCCATCCTACCATAACCTTTCCCTGGGTTAGATCTTCTCACTGAAGCACGCTGAGTGGATTTTTAAATTTGAATGACCGGACTCTTCTCTGTTCTGCCCTGTTTTGTGGAGATCTCCCCGGTGCTGAAAGACTTCCTGGACCGCATGTTGACCCGAGAACCCCTGGAACGTGCCACCGCCCCAGGCCTCCTAGAGCACCCCTTCCTCCTGCAAGCAGGATCTCCACGCTGCCTGGTGCCCCTGGTGGAGCAGTACCGCAAGCGCATGTCCCGGTGCTGACCTACTGGCTGCCACGCCCCTGGCTGCTCCACCCTCGGTGGGCCTGGGCTCTAAGGGTGGGGTCCATTGCACACAGACACATTGCCACCCCACCCCACCTACCAAAATCAGCATCACTGGACCAGAGGGGTAGAAGCTTCTTGACCATAGGCACTTGTGGACACAACAGACACAAAACTTCAAGGGAATGGCAGAAGGTATTCTAATTTGTTTCAATGGGGGCAATGCAATGGACACCCCCCACCTTTCTCCATGCGAAAGGATCCCAGGTCACTCTGAAGGGACTCTACGGACTATCTGTTCACACATCAGATGATGTGGATCCAAAATGGCTGTGGAGAGATTGTAGTGGATATGAGGAACTAGGGGCCAATAGAGTGTTTGGGGGCTTTTTGTGAATCTGCTGTGAAAACCAGCCATTCTGGCTCCAGTAAGTCACTGAAGAGCAGGTCACCAGGATCACTTGGTGTTTGATTAAAATGCATTTTAAATTTTACTGCAGCCGCTAGGCTGGTGTGTGTGATACAGACAAGGCTGGTGATGAGGTGGTAACAATAGATTTTCACTCACTGGATGATGTTGGCAGTTTCTCAGTGCATCAGTGTAAATAGTTTCTTTTGTACATGTTCGAATTTTATGCCTTTTAAGAAAAACCCCTTGATGTCTGAGGGATGTTGCACAGTATTTTTGTAAGATGTAAAACTGTGAATGTAACCTCAGTCGGCTGTACATATTACCTGATACTGAGGCATGCAGTGCTTTCCCACATAGAGGCATTAAATCTGTTCTTTCAAAGAGGAGCTTGCTGTATCAGTACTATACTGTAGCTGTGTTTGATGGGGGAGGGCCCATCCTTCACACTCTCGCTGAGAGCTGAGATGTGAACACTTCGCCCATATGTTTCCAGCACTTGTGTGATGATAGCACACCCACAGGTGCAGCTCATTATCACTTACAGTTGATACCAAAGTTGTAACATAGCCGCTTTCAGTTACATTTTCAAAAATCTTGGTCTTAAGGATCTCATTGCAATGGTTGGGTGTGGGAGAAACAAACCAGAATATCACACAAGCGACTTCTTGTAATTTCAGTAGCACTTCACAGCTCAGGATAAAGGCTAATAATACAGTGCAATGACGATAATGTAATGTGAGTACATTAGCTAGCCCCTGTGAGTCAGCAGTTTCATAGAAAGAAAGAATAAATATTCCACTGAAACGTAGTGGAATCACAGCTGCAAAGTGGATTTTCTGGTTACACAAAGGTATTATTAACTAAACGAAAATTCATTTGAGGTTCAGCCTCACAAACAGAGGTCAATAACAACAGCAATGCATTTATTCCACAAATCAGATACACATTATAAGGTGACATTATGTATTATAACATCCTTTTGATCATGATTTGACTTGCAAAAAGACAAAAAGACATGCAGAGTAGGGCTTTTGTCAAACTTATTTTTAATGCTCTTTTTTAATCATAGATAGGAGGACAGGTTTACTGCACTTCAAAACAAACACATGTATTGGGTTCTTTTACAATACTAAGATGAACGCAGTTATTGTTTATCATGTTTTTACACATGAGGAGAAACGTTTTTGGAGCCACTGTCAAACTCACATCTCACTCCGCTGATGCTGTACACACTGGGCTGGGCGGAGACCGCCTGCTCACGGCACAAGAGGGGGAAAGCCTCTGACCGAGACATCCTTCCTTTGCCCCGCTTGGAGTCAGGATGAACGTCCCCCCTGGGGCACGGGGAATCGGACCGACTGAACCTCCGCAGGATCTGGGCTTTCAGTCTGGTGAGACCCCAGCTTGCCCTGACCTTGCCCGTTGTGATGTCCTCTCTGTGGGGGGCAAGCCTTTCCAGAGGTGCTGGATGAGAGGGGCTCCAGCTTTCTGGGGTAGTGTCATCACCTTGTTCATCCACATTGGGCAGAAGACTACTCTCCAGCGGCTCTGGGGCCCCAGAGATTGGAGGGGCTGAGGATTCTGCAGCTGACTGGTTGCCATCATCTGTCTGGGCAGGACAAGTGTTTTGTCGACATGCTTCTTTAACTGGAGCCAGCCCATCCCGCATCGACCATCTCTTGATCCCTCCGTCAAATAGGCTCATGCTGAACGGATCCCCCAGTCGAGGGAGGAGCTGGAGCTTGAATGGTTCTGTCTCACCCCAGAACAGGGAGGTCTCCTGTGTGGTCTCCCTGCCTTGGCTCCCCTCACACTGGGGCAGATCTGCACCGGGTCCCCAGGCTTTGGCCCACGGCAAGTCCCCCAGCCTGCTTTTCTGAACCTCACTGCTTGTCTCCAGCCTGTTACCCCCCACAATTCGGAGCTTCCTCTGGAATATCTCAGGCAGACGGTCACTGTATCTGTTGCATGACAGCTTGGTGAATTTCGGGTGCACCCCTCCCTGTTCCCTCCCGAAACGGACACTCAAGCCTGCCCTCCTCTTCTCGGGGACACACAGGACCCTGACGCAGTGCTCGTGCCCGAAAAGGTTTGCCACCTGAATGGCGGACTGCCCCGCTCGGTTTGTGTGGTCCAGCCTCAGCCCCAGCTTCCTGAAAGACCAGACGAGGAACTCCAGGACCTGGCAGTGGCCGCAGCGGGCGGCGTGCATTAGAGCACTGTTGCCCCTCATGTCGGAGATCTCCGGGTCGGCACTGTAGCTCACCAGGAGCTTGACGGCATCCAGGTGGCCCAGCTCACAGGCCAGGCTCAGAGCCGTCCGTCCCTGGCCGTCCCGGCAGTTGACGTTCGCCCCCTTCTCCAGCAGCAGCTGGGCGAACTCCAGCCGGGTGCCAGGGTCCGGGAGGCACGTGGCGAGCATCAGCGGGGTGCGGCTGTCCTCCGTCTTCAAGTCAATGATCTGCCCGTCCAGGGTGTTGAGGACGATGCGTGCCAGGTGCACCTTGCCGCTGCACATGGCGTCCAGGAAGGTCCTGGTGCCGGAGCCCTGGCACAGGTTTCTGGGTCGGGGCATGGCCGCGGTTTCTGCCTGCAGCTCGAGTCGTCTCTCTGTCTCTCACTGCGTCAAAGAGGCCAATCAAGTTACCTCAGTGTCTCGCTCCTCAAGTGTGAGCTCCTGTAAGCGGCTGGCTCTGAATGAGTCTCGAGGAAGAGGATCTCGCCTTTTTATATCCCAGTCCCCACCTTTCCTCATCCACTGCCTGTGTTGCCACGGAAACAGAACTCTGAGGACCCTGACTCTGCTTTGATATCCACTTAGAAGTTGCTGTCCTGGATGCAGGATGTGTACACAACTGAATGATGACAAGCAGTGTGTTTTCATCTCCATGGGCAAATTCAACAGATTTAATTAAATCAGGGCTATTTCTGATCCACTGACTGGGTAAATGGACCATGTCTCACTTCTTATGCTATACTTGATCCTTTTAGTGCTAAAGGTCACAGCATCCTTGAAGAGCAATCATTCACACTTGGGCCTTAATCATGTGAATCGATATAATTACATCTTTCAATGTTCAGAATTGCTGGAAGGCGGTGGGCAGCTGACCAGCAAGAAAAGCACGCAACCTCAGAAAAAAGTAATTGAAAAATTTGGAATTTTTCAGGAGTACAGAATGCAAAATAACTGGACATTCATTACTGCACCTCTTCTGGAGTGCCCAGATTGCTGAAAGCCCCAGATGCCTTTGATCTATTCTGATTCAGTGATAAGTGCTCTCTGAGTAATTACCTTTTCCATAATGCATGGAGCTGGCCTTGTACTTTGGAAAGACTAATTATACTCCTATTGTGATTCTATTGAAAATGAAAAAAAGAATATGGTTAAATATGTTCCCTCAGTTGTTGCATGCTGGGCAAGGAAATGTCTTTGTCTTGCTGAAAGGCAGTGGATTGGATCAAGGAATTTGGCAGCACCCGATTTGCCAATTGGGAGAGACCCTGCAGTTTCACCTGTGGTGTTGGCATCCCCACATCTCTTTGGATTGCTTGGCTTGCCATTTCATGCAGGTAGTACTTAAACCCTGGAGGTAAAGCAGCTTTACAGAGGGCACAGTCCTTATTTAGCCATTTTGCAGATACTCTTATCCAGAGGGTGTCACAGAGAAAAGGTACAGAACTGAATCAAAGTTCCTTGATCCGTTTACGAGAGTGAATTGACAACTTGCCTCAGTTGCTGGTGCGAATGTTCCATTGAACTGGAAAAAGACTGGAAAAAACTTGCTAGCAAAACCTCATGATCTATCTATGACTAAAATTCAAAGGAATCCATGGGTCCCACAGATTCTCCAATGGCTACTGCTCTGTTCTGTACTGTTCTCCAAAGGCTTTCAGTTCTGAAGTGCTATAATACGGGGTTGGCTATCCTGAGCCAGAGTAGGTGACAGAAATGACCACTGCCATTATCAGAGTAAAAATATTTTCATTTTTAATTTTTAATTCTTGATTAATTTAGTATACCAAGAACTGTGTTTTTATAATCCAACTGCATACGTATTCATTTGTATATGAAACAATTAATAAAATATGAATTTTCAGGTTTATACAATTTAGATGAATTTATATTAATTGTTGAATGTTTAATTTATTTTATACTTAAGGCATAAAGGGGAGGTGACAGGCACAGCTATTTTGCCCTCTTGTTTCTCTAGGTCATACTACTTGTATTTTATAGGACACAGCAATAACATTTGAGTCATAGCATTCATGTAGCTCAGAAGAGCTGCAGGTTGGCTACTGTTGTGCTGATATAACATAAAACAGAAGCAAATAAGACCCCAAGTGTGTCCATGGCCACACATGTAGTGCATGTATGTCAACAGCAGCCACAAACAGCCTTTCTAATGGATGCACTTCATCTTGCCTTTTAATAACATCTGTATGTGTCTCCGGAGTTGCCTGTGTTCCATTGATTCCCATCTCCGTCCTCATATCTCCAGAACCCTATCCATTATGTGCATGCTTAGCAGAAGCGCTTACCAAGGGGCACTTACTTATAATTTTACTGACATGTTATCCATTCAACTGCTCGATATTTAAAGCATTTTGTGGTAAGCTTCATGCTCCAGTGTAAAACAGTAGTGGCCCATCTGGGAATCAAACCCTCGAAATTTAGGGGTACAGGCTCAGGCTCATCTTGACTGATAATTCCAGAGGAATCAGATTACTGAGTCTTAAAAATAACCCTTGTTTGATTTCAGTGCAGGGGAATGTGACCTGAAGACAAGACTCCTAACAAGATTTTCTAATTTGAACAAAAGAGCATGCTAAGAACAGAGGCAGGGACACACAGCAGGGACCTCATATTACCACAATAGGTCTTATCTGCCATTCAAGCAACCCTTGAGTGCTTTTCCAGGATTCTCTAGAAATAGCCCCCATCGGCCTGTACACAGAATTTGTGCTGGCTCTGCTTGAGTGAATGACTTGGTTCAGTTGCTTTTGAAGGGGCAAGATAACCAGCATTTAAGGGCCTATTCTGCAGGGGCTCAAAGGACTGATCTGGGTTCATTAATATTTTGGACACTAAGATTCTGCCCAAAGTGGCTCTGCAGGTGCCAGGCATCAGGCTGTTATATGTTTTGTGACTACTTATGGACACTCATTTGTGGTGACTTATGTGGCCCAAAAATTAATGTCTCAATTTATATGACTGAATATTTACTGAAGCAGTTCAGATTAAATACTGTACAACAAAAGTGTGATGCCTTGAACTCAAACCTTGTACATGCTAGGTACAAGTCTTGGTCGCTAACGTCAATTCTGCGCTGCTACCCTCATCAATCTTTATGTGTTCATTTACAATTGTACATTTTGTCAAAAATAGCCATTCATGGAGCCAAGGGGCTATTTTGGACATACTTCGGTGAGGTGTGCACTGACGGCAGCATTGACCCATGACCCCACTCTGGTTTGACTCCAAGGTTGTTTCGCTGGGTGGTCAGTGAGAAATTAAACTAATGGAAGGCAATTTTGTGGAGGCAATTTTGTGGATGTACTGTGAGGACAAGAAAACAGGTTTAGCACTCAACGACCAAAGGCAATAATGTACCCACCAATTGAACCCCCATTAATCACCCTCTACCCCATAATAGCACATGTTCAAAAAGTCCCTGAACAACAGTACAACAGATTGAAAAAAAGTGTATATTACACTGCAGGAGTAAAATAATCCAGACGAGCAGGAGCAGGGGCTATGACATTTTCTTGCAGAATATCTTCTTGAGGAAAAAAAAAAGAAAAAAAAAATCTTGTTTCTAGAGAAGATGTGATGTGATTGTATTAAATTATTTGAAAAGGCATTTTAAAAATCCACCTTACATTCCTTTTCTGTCCAAGATAAATAATCTCGGAATGAGAAGTATTTCTTGTGAGATACATAACTCGTGGTGCGACAGAGCTGTGAGAATTCTTGTGACGAGCTCTGAAACTTGTCCATCGCTAACGCTGCAGGGCCAGTATCAAGCGCTGGGTCATTTCTTAAAGGTATTCATTTGCAATCCAGTATGGCATGCCACTAACACAAGGCCAGTGGGCCATGCAGCCTTTGTACTCTCACTCTCGCTAGCGTTCCTTTTGCGTTGTTATATGCACCAGCATCTGCCCTCTATGAATAATAACAAGAGGCAGAACACAAAGGGAGCTAAGGCTATTTCTACAGACCTTATGCTAGTGTAAGGAGACACAGATATATTTCTACAGCTTCTGTTCATTGTTGTTAAAGCTGCTTTTTCCACAGCCATCTTTACTCTGTCAGCTCTGCTTCAACAGCTATCATTTGGCATGCTTTGTGAACATTTCAATGCCAACAGCAAGGCTAAGCATTCCGACTATTACCCATTCTCCCTGTATTTTTCTATATCAGCATTATGACTAATTGCCACTATGTCTTTTCCATCCAGTTTTGATTGCCGCTTGAAGCCAAAGAGGACACTTGGTCCAGCAGACTTGTCTCAGAGCTGTGAAAAGTTTCTTGCTGGTTTTTGCCCTTCACATTTCTACCAGTGTGACTGTTCTTACTGTGAAGGAAGACATTTGACAACATGTTTGATTGACTCATTGTTAACATTGTCTTTTGATTGGATACAGCGACACAGCAGTCTGGGTTTATGAGCAGCAGTGTGGTCTGGTGCTGAGGAACAGGGCTTGCAACTCAAAGCTGGTTTGATTCCTACAATTGCCCCAGCAATTCTGGGAACTGATCACATAAGAACTGCAACCTATGTAGGTTACTCTGGATAAGAGCATCTGCTAAACCAATAAATGTAAATGTAATATAAATTCATGATCTTTTGAAGGGCTTGTATGTATGAGCTATATGGAGCAGCTCAGCAGAGAGAGGAGAGGGCAGGCTTTGACTGAAAGAGAACGTGTTTACACACTGAGGAGCAGAGCACAAAGGTGCAGGTAATTAGCCAGAGAGGTGCAGTCCGAGATCCTTTTGAAACCCAGAGGCTGCACAAGGGGGGGTCAAGAATTTGGTCCTCCCTGCCATTGTCCCTGATTCTCTACCGAAACTGTGATTTCTGAATTAACACGAGTGCAGCACTTGGACACAAAGGGTGTTCAGTGGACAAAACACCCAGAAACCCAGATTTTGACTGAATGGGAGAACAACTGCCCTGCTGGATGTGTGGGGGTGGGGGAGGGGTCGCCAAGCTTTAGTGTGGCCACTCATTGTGCTGCCTCTTAATTACCATTAAAGTAAACATCTGCAACATCTTCAGAACATTAAGCAAATATCTATTCTTCCTTGTGTTATGTTATTAATGTTATTATTATTTATGCATTTATTTATTTGGTATATGCTCTTACCCAGAGCAATTTACAAGGGTAATATTGCATGAATTTAAATACACATCATGGGAGAAATAAGATCAAGTACAATGGATCAAGAACAGCTACAATTGCAGTAAGCAGTCATGAAGCTGAAGAACTCCTTAAATGCCTTATATACATGAACATATACAGTGATGATACAGTATATATGATACAGTGCGGCAGTGTAGGAATGGGGCAACCATAAGGTTGTCGGTTCAATTCCCAGCTGGGGCGCTTCTGTTGTACCCTTGGCAAGGTACTTAACCTGGAATTTCCCCAGTAACTGTCCAGCTGTATAAATACATAACTTTGCTAAAATTGTAATCTATGTAGGCTGCTCTGGATAAGAGTGCCTGCTAAATGCCAATTATGTAATGTAATAACAGCAGTAAATGCATAGCCTAACAATTATCACAATACACCTCTTCATGATGCTAAAGTGAACATGGATGCTGGCATTGAGCTATAAAAACAATTCCTCAAATCATAGCGTTTATATGGTGTCAAACAAAAGCCCATAAATGAAATGTTAATTTACAAAGCAAGCTTTCTGGCCAAGGTACTTCATTCACCAACAAAGAGTGAACTTTGGGGTAACTGTGAACATCAAGAGATGCAGCCTGATAACGTCTCAGTCTGAATGATGTAAATCATGATCCTGTCAAATTTTGGCCTATCATTGTTGATGAACGGCAGTTGACTGCTCACTTTGGTTTTAGAATTTCCCCCCTGAATCTGACCTTGTGAAAGCAGCATGTAGCAGATCATGTACCCCCAAGGGGACACGTGTCATACAGCTCAGCTGTTTCAAAAATGCCATGTGAAGCATGATGTAAAACTTGTCGCTGAGTTAAGGCTCCACAGTGCTTTAGCTATGCAGAGCTACAGATGCAGGGCTTCAGATGTGAGCAAGCGAGACGTTGCTGGCAAGTGCTGCACTTTGTCAGTATCAGCCAGCATTATCAGCACTCACAAAAGCCCTTGGTGATAGGAGCTGAGGTATGTGAGAGTTTTATCTCTGCAGACGGCTAATTTAAGTAAGCCCTCACTGTTAGTATTACAGCACAGGAAAGGCAGTTGTACATTAGTTCTGGGAATATGGGCAAAGCAAACTTCTATGGATTTTCTTGTTCTGCTTAGAGGACATGAATATGGTTCTGCTCTTACTGCAGGTCTACACAAACCCACTTTAGATTAGATTAGATCAGATTAGGTTCAACTTTATTGTCATTGCGCAGAGTACAGGTACAAAGCCAATGAAATGCAGTTAGCATCTAACCAGAAGTGCAAAAGAATAGTATTATTTATAGAAAATATAGTTAAGAGTAAGAATAATTACTCTCGTATAAGTAATGTTATATTTTACAGTATGTACGGTGTTAACAGATTATTAAATATGTACAATATATTAATGTGTTATACATGGGGGGGTGAAGTTACCAGAGCTGGAAAGGGGAGTGTATATATAAGGGTTGTATGTACAGTATTGACAGATTTGTACAGGTGGTTGTATGTACAGCAGTGCAAATATAAAAGTAAAAGTACTGAGACAGTGCAGTAATTAGTGCATTAATGCTTAGCACTGTGGTGTGGAGTTCAGCAGGGTCACAGCCTCAGGGAAGAAGCTCTTCCTGAGCCTGCTGGTGTGGGAGCTGAGGCTCCTGTAACAACTGCCTGATGGGAGGAGAGTAAGAAGTCCCTGGTTAGGGTGGGATGCATCCTTGATAATGCTTTTTGCCCTGCCCAGGCAGCGTTTGTGATAAATGTTCTCAATGGTGGCCAATTGGGTGCTGGTGATCCATTGGGCAGTTTTCACCACCCGCTGGAGTGCTTTGCAGTCTGATGCGGAGCACAAGTTGGTTCATTGCCTACAACCCTCCCATCAGCCCTGTCAAAAATGACACTAATAGACAGATGCCATCTCTGTGTCATTACCACACATTATCAAAATAGTATCACCACCTCCTTAATGTTACTTGTAGTCTTGTTGGCATGTTCAGCAATGTTAATTTCCAAAATCGCCTAAACTGCAAAAAGAAAAGAAAGCAGTTATGTTTGCCAGGTGATGGCAGCAACAAGTAATAACTCCATCCCCAAGCAGAGGACACATTTTCATTGGGTTCATGTCCCCATATTTCAATATCATCTTGAGCAGCAAATGGAAAAGAATACTTGTTTATTCAGACCCCTTGTGATTTGTCCGCAAAACAGCTGAATGTCATCACAAGGCGCAGTGAAAAGATGTAGCACAGGATATAGCCTTTCTTGGAAAAATTAATTACTGCACTAGCGCCAACCTTTTCTTCCTGTCATCTTTAATTATTTTTTCAATTCAATCCCGCAAGACTGCTGCTGCCGAGAGCGCTGTAATTACACACTCTACCCTGGATGAGAATTTTTGACAGAAATCATTTTTAGTTATAGCGTCTCATTTTGTATGAGATGTGTGGTGATTCATGTCCTTCAATGCCTTCATTACAAATTTACCTTTTTTCATGAATATCCACCCACCTGTAAAATTTGAGACAAATATCACTACATGCTAATTATTGGAAATATACAGACATGGTATGGGGAGTAGAAGTTCAGGTAATTTCACAGACTGTGATTCTTTTTAGTCAAATAAGTTCATTCATTGTTTATTCAACAAACAGAACCTTTATAGAAATAAACTGGCTAAATTAAAAGACAGTGGAAACTCCTTCATTCCTTATACATAGACAGGCAATGACACTGTATGATAATAAACTGTAAGCAACAGCTCCACCAGTGAAGGACTTCATTAGTAAAATTTACATTGTGGTTATAGGCTCTCTTTATGCCTCATCAAGATATCTCTTTTTTAACACTGCAAAGGCTCTCATATACATACCTGTATGTTACGAGCCAAGTGAAGCTCCATCAGGTGGATCATTTCATTCTCTGCTCATAACCTATATATAACCTTGAAAATGTTTCAGGAAAATAAAGGCAGAATCATATCACTCCATTCCAAAAATAATCTTCTCTCATTAAATAGCCAACAGTTTAATTGATCAAGCAGAATAGCTATGACATCTTTAATTCACAACACTATTGATCATGAAGTGATGGAAAGGTGATTTCTTTTGTAATGTCACAAGCCCTGTACTTGTGCAGTTAATGTTTGTTAGTCTTGGCATTGTTTAAATCAGTGAAAACACACACTTTGTTATTAGCTTGCTTTATAAACTGGATGGTTTAGCTAAATTGGAATACTGTGGGCTTCCAGATAGACATACAGTAGCTGAACCAAAACAAGCTGATAATAGCCCATAAGTGAATCGGGAAGAAATATCTTTAATAGAGCAGCTCAAAAACATATTTTTAGCTGGAAAAAAACTGTTGCATTGAACCTAAAAATATTAGGTTAGTTTTCATGATAAGGCTTACTGCCAGGAGCTGGAGCTATGTTTTATACAGTGTTCACAGATAAACTTGACAGTCACAGCAAGTGAGAAAACAGAATAATTCAAGGTCAAGGTGAAAAGCTGCTCCAATTATCTGTTTACAGTCATTCCTACCACACATTTCTGGAGTTGTCACATCTTTATGCATTTCTATTTTGAGCTGGGTTACAAAAAGACTGGGGAAATTAGCAGTGTATTTAAAAGGGTGAATAATCACTCCATGTGCAGAGACATTTATAGATACTGTTGAGTGAGGATGAGCTTGCTGGCAGTTGTCAGTACTATCTAATTGGGGGGGCTATGATAAACGACAAGGCAAAAAGCCAGTGAGTGATAAAACACCACTGCGTACAAAGGTTGTTTCATGGTCATTCAGTCAAATTCTATGCAACCGTCCACATTCTGGGGCCTGTTTGCCTGTTGGCCAGTCATGTGGAGATATAATGAAATTACACATGAATATATGATGAAATGGCTCAGAGCAGTTTTCCTAGAAATAGGGTTTTCAGAAAGCACCCTTATGAAAATTTCAAAGGAGCCATTCATTGTTGGTCAGCCATTTCTTTTAGAAGAGGTGTGTGGAATGTATATGTGAGAGAGGCTGAGGAGGTCTGTGTAGATAAGGAGAGGTGTCTGTTGCCCTAAAATGGATACTGTCAAGTAAACATCCCTGAACCAACCCCTCTCCATAGACTTAAGACTAAATTGGATTTTTTTTTCTCCATGGTTCCAGCCACCTCCAAATTTGGCAGTCGCCTTGCCTTTATAAACTGCATGCAGTGGATGGGGGTACCTGCAGTAATCCACTGTGTCTGCCAGCAAAGGTCTCTACACTCTTATTGAACGAGCTCTGCACTCCTCGTGCTTCAACAATGGGTGATGTAGTCATGGCTGAATTTGGCAAGGCGGCTCCGTACCTGAGGAAGTCTGAAAGGGAGCGCCTTGAGGCTCAAACCAGGCCCTTCGACATCAAGACCGAGTGCTTTGTGGTTGACGATAAAGTGGAGTATGTCAAGGGCCAGATCATCAGCAAAGAGGGTGGCAAGGTCACTGTAAATACGGAGGACGGGAGGACTGTGACCGTCAAGGAGTCGGACGTGCACCCCCAGAACCCACCGAAGTTCGACAAGATCGAAGACATGGCTATGTTCACCTTCCTCCACGAGCCCGCTGTGCTGTTTAACCTCAAAGAGCGTTACGCAGCCTGGATGATCTACACCTACTCTGGGCTCTTCTGTGTGACAGTGAACCCCTACAAGTGGTTGCCTGTCTACGACGCAGAGGTTGTTGCTGCCTACAGGGGAAAGAAGAGGTCAGAGGCCCCCCCTCACATCTTCTCCATTTCGGATAATGCCTATCAGTACATGCTTACTGACCGGGAGAACCAGTCCGTTCTCATCACCGGAGAATCCGGAGCAGGGAAGACTGTCAACACCAAGAGGGTCATTCAGTATTTTGCCAGCATCGCTGCTGCAGGCGGCGGCAAGAAGGACACCAGCAAAGGAACGCTGGAGGATCAAATCATCCAAGCTAACCCCGCACTGGAAGCGTTTGGCAATGCCAAAACGGTGAGGAACGACAACTCCTCACGTTTCGGGAAATTTATCCGCATCCATTTCGGAGTGAGTGGCAAACTGTCCTCAGCCGACATTGAAACCTACTTGCTGGAGAAATCTCGTGTCACCTTTCAGCTCAAGGCTGAGAGGAACTATCACATCTTTTACCAGATTTTGTCCAACAAGAAGCCAGAGCTGCTGGACATGCTGTTGATCACCAACAACCCGTATGATTACGCTTACGTCTCCCAAGGAGAGGTTTCGGTTGCTTCAATCGACGACACTGAGGAGCTGATCGCCACAGACAGCGCCTTTGATGTGCTGGGCTTTACAGCAGAGGAGAAGATGGGAGTCTACAAGCTGACGGGTGCCATCATGCACTACGGTAACATGAAGTTCAAGCAGAAACAACGGGAGGAACAGGCAGAGCCTGATGGCACTGAGTCTGCTGACAAGTCAGCCTACCTAATGGGGCTAAACTCAGCCGACCTCGTCAAAGGCCTGTGCCATCCGCGAGTTAAAGTTGGCAATGAGTATGTCACCAAAGGCCAGAGTGTGGACCAAGTCTACTACTCCATTGGTGCGCTGGCTAAGGCAGTGTATGAAAAGATGTTCAACTGGATGGTGGTAAGAATAAACCAGTCCCTTGAGACCAAGCAGCAGCGCCAGTACTTCATAGGAGTGCTGGACATTGCTGGCTTTGAGATCTTTGACTTCAACACCTTTGAGCAGCTCTGCATCAACTTTACCAATGAGAAACTGCAACAGTTTTTCAACCACCACATGTTTGTGCTGGAGCAAGAGGAGTACAAGAAGGAAGGCATTGATTGGGAGTTCATTGACTTTGGCATGGATTTGCAGGCTTGCATTGATTTAATTGAGAAGCCCCTGGGGATCATGTCCATTCTGGAGGAAGAGTGCATGTTTCCAAAGGCCAGTGACCAGACCTTTAAGTCTAAGCTCTATGACAACCACTTAGGTAAGTCAAGCATGTTTCAGAAACCACGTGCAGTGAAGGGAAAGGCAGAGGCACACTTTGCCCTGGTGCATTACGCGGGTACTGTTGATTACAACATCTCAGGCTGGCTGGTGAAGAATAAAGACCCACTTAATGAAACTGTGGTGGGCCTTTATCAAAAATCCTCTCTCAAGCTCCTTAGTTCTCTGTTCCTCAATTATGCAGGAGCTGAAGGGGCAGACAAGTCTGGCAAAGGAGCCAAAAAGAAAGGATCCTCTTTTCAGACAGTGTCAGCACTGCACAGGGAAAACCTCAACAAGCTCATGAATAACCTGAAGACCACCCACCCCCACTTTGTGCGGTGTCTGATCCCTAATGAGAACAAGACACCAGGAGTAATGGACAACTGCCTTGTGATGCACCAGCTTCGTTGCAATGGTGTGCTGGAAGGCATCAGGATCTGTCGAAAGGGCTTTCCAAACAGAGTCCTCTATGGGGACTTCAAGCAGAGATACAGAATCCTGAATCCTTCTGCTATTCCAGAGGGCCAGTTTATCGACAGCAAGAAGGGTGCAGAAAAACTGCTGGGAACTCTGGACATTGACCACACGCAGTACCGCTTTGGACACACTAAGGTCTTCTTCAAAGCCGGCCTGCTGGGAACCCTGGAGGAGATGAGGGATGACCAGCTTGCACGCATCATCACAAGAATCCAGGCCTGTGCGCGAGCCCTGCTGATGAGAGCAGAGTATCAGAAACTTGTGGAGCGCAGGGACGCGCTGATGGTCATCCAGTGGAACCTCCGGTCCTTCCTGGGTGTGAAGAACTGGCCCTGGATGAAAATGTACTTCAAGATCAAGCCACTGCTGAAGAGCGCAGAGGCAGAGAAGGAAATGGCAAACATGAAGGACGAGTTCAACAAGCTCAAAGAGGCCCTGGACAAATCTGATGGCAGACGCAAGGAGCTGGAGGAGAAGATGGTGTCCCTCCTGCAGGAGAAAAACGACCTGCTTCTCCAGCTGCAGTCCGAACAGGACACACTGACTGATGCAGAGGAGCGCTGTGAACAGCTGATCAAGAGTAAGATCCAGCTGGAGGCAAAGGTAAAAGAGTTAACAGAGCGAATGGAGGATGAGGAAGAGATAAATGCAGATCTAACTGCCAAGAAGCGCAAGCTGGAGGACGAGTGCTCTGAGCTCAAGAAAGACATCGATGACCTGGAGCTAACGCTAGCAAAGGTTGAGAAGGAGAAACATGCCACTGAGAACAAGGTGAAAAACCTCACTGAAGAGATGGCCTCTCAGGATGAGCACATCATGAAGCTGACAAAAGAGAAGAAGGCTTTGCAAGAAGCCCATCAGCAGACTCTTGATGATCTTCAGACTGAAGAGGACAAGGTAAACACACTGACCAAGGCTAAAGCAAAGCTTGAGCAACAGGTCGATGACTTAGAGGGCTCCCTGGAACAGGAGAAAAAAATTAGAATGGATCTGGAACGTGCTAAAAGAAAGCTTGAGGGTGATCTAAAATTGACCCAAGAGAATGTGATGGATATGGAAAATGACAAACAACAACTTGAAGAGAAACTCAAGAAAAAGGACTTTGAGATCAGTCAGCTGAATGGAAAAGTTGAGGATGAGCAGGTGATTGGCATTCAGCTGCAGAAGAAACTGAAGGAGAACCAGGCCCGCATCGAGGAGCTGGAGGAGGAGCTGGATGCTGAGCGTGCAGCCCGTGCAAAAGTAGAGAAGCAGCGGTCAGACCTCGCTCGAGAGCTGGAGGACCTCAGCGAGCGGCTCGAAGAGGCAGGGGGTGCCACGTCCACCCAAGTGGAGCTCAACAAGAAGAGGGAGGCAGAGTTTCAGAAGCTGCGTAGGGATCTGGAGGAATCCACCCTGCAGCATGAGGCCACAGCTGCCTCTCTGCGGAAGAAACATGCTGACAGCGTTGCTGAGCTGGGGGAACAAATCGACAACCTCCAGCGCATCAAGCAGAAACTGGAGAAGGAGAAGAGTGAGCTGAAGCTGGAGCTGGATGACTTGGCCTCAAACATGGAGAATGTGATCAAGGCCAAAGCAAACCTGGAAAAGTTGTGCCGCACCTTGGAGGACCAGATGAATGAGCACAAGGCCAAGTCTGAGGAGAGCCAGCGGGCGCTCAATGACTTCACTACGCAAAGGGCCAAGCTTCTCACTGAAAACGGGGAGCTCAGCCGCCAGCTGGAAGAGAAGGAGTGCCTGATCTCTCAGCTCACCCGGGGAAAGAGCTCCTACACCCAGCAGCTGGAGGACCTGCGTAGGCAGCTGGAGGAAGAGGTGAAGGCGAAGAATTCCCTTGCCCACGCAGTTCAGTCTGCTCGCCATGACTGTGACCTGCTGAGGGAGCAGTATGAGGAAGAGCAGGAAGCAAAAGCTGAGCTGCAGAGAGCCCTGTCCAAGGCCAACACAGAGGTGGCCACGTGGAGGGCTAAGTACGAGACTGATGGAATCCAGAGAACAGAGGAGCTCGAGGAGGCCAAGAAAAAACTGGTCCAGAGGCTGCAGGAAGCTGAAGAGGCAATTGAGGCTGTGAATGCAAAGTGTTCCTCCCTCGAAAAGACAAAGCATCGCCTGCAAAATGAGATAGAAGACCTGATGCTGGACCTTGAAAGGTCAAATGCAGCATCTGCAGCCCTAGACAAGAAGCAGCGATCATTTGACAAAGTTCTGGCAGAGTGTAGGCAGAAATATGAGGAGTCGCAGTGTGAGCTGGAGGCATCCCAGAAGGAGGCCCGCTCCCTCAGCACCGAACTCTTCAAACTGAAGAATGCATATGAGGAGGCTCTCGATCAGCTGGAGACCATGAAGAGGGAGAACAAAAACCTGCAGGAGGAGATCTCAGACCTGACAGACCAGCTCGGCGAGGGAGGGAAGAGCGCCCACGAGCTGGAGAAGGTCAGGAAGCAGCTGGAGCAAGAGAAGACGGAGCTGCAGTCTGCGCTGGAAGAGGCTGAGGCTTCCCTGGAGCATGAGGAGAGCAAGATCCTTCGGGCTCAGCTGGAGTTCAACCAGGTGAAGGCAGACATTGAACGCAAGCTCTCTGAGAAGGATGAGGAGATGGAGCAAGTGAAGAGAAACTACCAGCGCATGGTGGAATCCCTACAGACCTCCCTCGAGTCGGAGACGAGGAGCCGCAACGAGGCCCTGAGAGTGAAGAAGAAGATGGAAGGAGACCTCAATGAGATGGAGATCCAGCTCAGCCAGGCCAACAGGCAGGCGGCCGATGCTCAGAAGCAGCTCAAGGCCATCCAGTCCTACCTGAAAGACTCACAGCTGCAGCTGGACGACGCCGTCCACGTAAACGAAGACCTGAAGGAGAACATCGCCCTGCTGGAGCGCAGGAACAACCTGATTCAGGCCGAGCTGGAGGAGCTGCGCGCCATGCTGGAGCAGACGGAAAGGGGCCGCAAGCTGGCGGAGCAGGAGCTAACCGATGCCACGGAGAGGATGCAGCTCCTGCACTCCCAGAACACCGGTCTGATCAACCAGAAGAAGAAGCAGGAGGCCGACATCCTCCAGCTCCAGAACGAGGTGGAGGAGGCGGTGCAGGAGAACCGCAATGCCGAGGAGAAGGCCAAGAAGGCCATCACTGACGCTGCCATGATGGCAGAGGAGCTGAAGAAGGAGCAAGACACCAGTGCCCACCTGGAGCGCATGAAGAAGAACATGGAGCAGACTATCAAGGACCTGCAGCACCGCCTGGATGAGGCCGAGCAGATCGCCATGAAGGGCGGGAAGAAGCAACTCCAAAAGCTGGAGGTGCGCATCCGGGAGCTGGAGAATGAGCTGGAGGCGGAGCAGAAGCGGGGCACGGAGTCCATCAAGGGGGTGCGCAAGTATGAGCGCCGCATCAAGGAGCTCACCTACCAGACCGAGGAGGACCGCAAGAACATGGCCCGCCTGCAGGACCTGGTGGATAAGCTGCAGCTGAAGGTCAAGTCCTACAAGAGGGCAGCCGAGGAGGCGGAGGAGCAGGCCAACGCCAATCTGGCCAAGTTCCGCAAGCTGCAGCATGAGCTGGAGGAAGCAGAGGAGCGAGCCGACATCGCTGAGTCGCAGGTGAACAAGCTCCGTGCCAAGACCAGGGATGGAGCAGGCAAGAAATCCCTCGACGAGTGACAAAAATGACCGGACCTTCTCTTCCTGATCACACGTGTGAATGCATGCACTATAATGTATTATGCTTTTCTCAATCACCTGGGAAAATCTTATCAGTACCAGTCAGGCAACATATATATGAAAGAAAACATCTGTTTTTTATTTTGATAAGAATAGGTTTCTTTACTAAAGATCTTTAAACAAAGTAGAAACTAATTCAAGAGCTCTCCTTTGACGTTGTCATTGCAGCAGAAAAAACACTACATTACCAATAGACACATTTCCAGTGCTTGCTTTTTCAGGTCTTTTACCATCATTCGGTTGCTTCTATAGGTTGACTAGTACTCACAATCACTGGATGCTGTGTACATCTGTGAAGCTATAGCTTTGCTGTGAGGCTGCTTTTATGTGAATCATTCTGGGTGCTGCTTTTAAGAAAACCTTTCCATGTGTCGCACCTGAATAGGCTAAAACCAGAGGATTTTAGGAGCCAGTGATTGATATATTTACCTATTGAAGTATAACGGAAGTAAAACTCCTATGATAATTTTTTCTAGTCCATGTGAGGGAAAGCAAACATTTATTATAATTTCCACTGTGGAAAATACTTTAAAATAAAGTACATTTTAGATCTTCTAACATTCACAATTTCAGTATCTTATCTTACTGTATGGTATAGCAATATTCAAAGTCATGTATTAATTTGCACATTGGGGACTGTTATATTTGTCTTTTATTTGTCATGTAATAAAAAGATATGATTAAAAATTCATGAATTCATTTTATCCTAAAAGTAAGGTCATAATTGTGAAATTACTAATTACTAGTAATAATCCATCATCTCACTCTTGTGTCATAATATGATGCCTGAGTTCAAGACTAAAATTATGCATTTTTGATCTTGTAAAGTGTGAAGTTTGTCACAAATATAGTAATAAAATTGTATTTCACTGTATATTGTGCCTCATCATTTTGCTTATTTGTCTGCCCATTGGATATGCAACATGTAACATGGAGCTGTGTGTTTTCAGACATAATGCAAACCCATTATCTACCACCACATGCAGAAAACATCTGGGGTTGAAAATATCACAAGGAGTAGTTCCTAAAACCGTCTGTAGTACCATGTTATAATAAACATCAGTAAGAAAGGAGAAACATTACAATTCTTAATTGGAGAGGGCATGCCATGCATTTACACTTTTCTGAATGCTTTCTCTTCCGTTTTTTAAGTATATTGCTTCCTGTTATTGTTCCTGTAAACCAGATAATATACAGTGTGGGCGCTATATAGCATTACTCACTGTGCAAGTTATGTGGGATGCCTGGTGCAGAGTGATTATATGGTCCAAAACATGCAGTTCCACTACATGCACCCAGAATTCCCCTGCAAAATGAAATAGCGCACCTGAGATGCCCTGCATTCCATCTTTGTCATTTCCTTCTTCTTTGTCAGAAACGCAATACCACTCTCTGGCTCATATTTTTTGGGCCTGCTTTTTTGATGAACAATAATGTGTCTACATCTGAGCACTCCTGCCTGCCTTGATGTTAAGTGCAACTCTTTTCCTGGGGCATTTTAGAATGGACCCTCCATTTAAAATGGGTCTTCTGAGGGACAGTGTAATACTGCATGTATTTGTACACTGTGTTTAATGTTTTTTTTAATGTTTCTAAGAGATAGTACTGTATGTATACCTATATAATTGCAGCTTGGTCTGGCTCAATCTGCCTCCAGATATGTAGTTAGCCATTTGCAGCCAGGTGACCAACAGGCAGTGACAAGCTCATAATGCCAGAGCTTATTACAAACAATTGACCTGCATTTGCTTTGACATAAAAGGAATTCAGATTCATTACCATACTGGGGCCTTTAAGTGTTTGCCTAAAGTCATCACCAATATGCAGGCCATGAATTATGCACTTATTACTAATAAATTAATTGTTTGGTATTTTAAAAAATAATTAAAAATAATAAACAATAAAATGGGAGTGTATCTCATTTAATAATGTCCGTTGTCTTCTTTTGAGTTAATGACATGTCCTCTTATCATCCTTTATTTACTGTAGGACATTCACACAGATATGTTCTGGAGTGGGTTCAGAGTTTTGGAGCAGGGTTTTAACTTTGAGTTCATGGTCAGATTAGTCGTTTAAGATTTGGTTACATGGTTCCTGTTGGGGGGTGTGCCTCTGGGGGTCTTGCTTGGTTGTGTTACTGTCAGAAGGATTTGAATGGTTCCAGAGTCCATCAGCTCAGAGGGTCTGAGAACATCTTGGTTGTGATCAGGAAGACCATGCTCATGTATCATTTTTGTAACCCTCTCTCACTAACATTCTCATGATATTGCCACCATGTTAAGACCTGAAACTAAAAGGTACTGTATGTTCACTGGGCTGTAGACTCTATTACGTGTCCATCACCTGCTACTGACCTGTGCAGACTTTGAAGTTTATCAAATTTGGGGTAAAAAGGGTTTATTTCACCATTAGACCTGTTTTAAGAATCATGGTGTTTGAGCTTGGCTGTTTGAGCATGGTGTAGAGATTTCTCTAATTAGAATGTGAGTCACTGAGGCTGACTAGAGGGGCAAAGCTGGAGCAGCTCGGGTGATTATGCAACACAGAGTCCATCAGATAATGAGTCATGATGAATATCTGCACATCTGTGCTTGAACACAGAGACAGTTGACTTCCTGAGTCAGACGCTGCTGTTCTACTTCAGCGCAAGGCGCTGTACCTTTAAAGACCCGAGCCGTGCAACCAGACCACAGAAAGCGAAAGATTTCGAGTGATGAGCATCGTTAGCTTCCCTGGACATGGGCCAGGGAAACAAACTGAAAACGAATGGCGGGCTGAAGGAGCAGAGAGAGGGCTGGTATGAAGCGAGCTCGCTTGCACGTTCAGCACACCTGTCAGCTACAAAAACACCACACCCCACTTTTTACAGTCACCAAGGCGACCTGTGTATGCTGCATTCCCCCTGTGGGTATGCCTGGAGCTACTGCACACACACGCAGACCCTGGAATGCTTTCAAACATGCCGACATCAACATTTAACTTCGATAAAATATTCAACTATGAGCAGAGATCGTCACTTATGTCTATGGCTGCCTGCTTGTGCGCTTTTTCATCCTAGGGCTGTAAAGCAAAGCAAAGCTCTCTGCAAGCTTACAGAAGGGGCCTGCAGCTATTATCAGTGCTCTACATGTAGGGTATGAACACCCTTGAGGGCACTTAGAACACCATGTTACCACTTGTAAAGTGTTCAATTCCATGAGGACATCCTTCATTCTGTTGCTCACACTGTTGCTGAAGCTGTTTATATAAAATGTGACCTGTAAAGAGTTCTGGGCCAACACTTTGATTAAGGGTGCTATTGATTGAATATGGTTTGATGTAGTGCTATTGTGATTGGATACTTTGAATAACAGTCAATTTGTGGCATCATCTACAACCTGGGGGCCCCAGCAGGCCTGGTTAGGAAGAGAACACCAGGGGGCCCATCTATCAGTACTTCCACTTTCATACTGAGAGCAGCATCTATAATAACCGTATGTTCAATTTAAGTGTGATTTATCAAATCATCGTACTACTACATTGTACTCTGTCCACACTAGAAGGAGATCATTGTTTATGAAAGCCAGCTCTCCTTATTCCCAATGTGCATGCACAGCCATGGTGCTTAACATTTTGAAACTTCCACCACAAACTATATATGGTAAAGCCATTCTTTAAAGCTTCACGGCTAATTCATTGTAATTGCTATGAAATTAAATGGCACGCTACAACAAAGAAAAGGAATTTCTCCAAAGCCGAAATCAAGCTGTTGCCGTTGAGTAGGAAACAAGAAAAAAGATTTTATTTAAGTCTATAAGCACAGGCGTAAAAGGTCAGGGCAGAGCAGAGTTTCTGCTTGGCAACAGATGAAAAGCAGTATATTTTGAATTGTTTATTTATTTCACTTTTGATGCATTTCCAGTTTATGCAACCCTATTTTGGAATCCCCAAATGTATATTAGGCTTATCTCTCTGTGACAACATCTACATGCTTTCAGGAGTTTTGAAGTGAGACAAATGAATTGTTTTTATACAGTTGCACACTGCCAAAGGCTATTTCTTACATTAAAAAGTCACATATTTCCCTACAATGGAGTGGGCGCTCATTGGGGGACAGGCGCTATTCCACTGAAGCCATCTGAGTTACTTGCAGGCACCCGACCAATCGCACAGCACCTGAGAGCAATGAGACAAGGAAACCCTCATCGACCTACCCACCCTATCTCTGGTGGAACAATGCCAGTTTTTCTACTGCCGTGGCCTCCTGGTCACTGGTGGTAACTGAAAGAGATCACCTTGCTTACTGGACCATTCAGTAAACCCAGCAACCCAATTTATTAATGCGTCCTCATCAAATCAATTTGAACATAAGTGTACTGCAAATTTTTTAATGGAACATTTATTTGTGGGTGAAGTCACAACAGAAGTGTGTATAGTTTCAGAGAACATTCTTGTGAAGATTTCTTACAAAGTCTTACAATGAGGCCCCAGTTCCTGGCTTTAATGTGGTTTGAGATTATATTTAGTCACCCTAGACTGCTAAATAGCCTATTATCACTGTTGCTACTGTCATACTGTTGTCATAATTATAACAGACAGTGAGACAAACATATCAGAGTCACACATACACACACACACACACACACACACACGCACAGACAAATGTCTATTGAGAAAAAGGTTGCCAGGTGATTCATGTGTGTCGGGAAACTGGATGAAAAGAATACTGAGGAGCGCACACATCTCTGCGTGTGGCCACTGCCTCCATGGCACTGCTGAAAGGGGATCTCACACCAGGCCAAGAAAAGCAGCCTCAATGGAGCCTCCAACAGTTTTCCATTTTTATAACATTTTTCCAAAATGTTATACTGTAATCTTTACATTCAGTAATGTAATATAATATTAAAAATTCTACACAGAGCAATATCATAGTGTTGAAAAGTGCTGAATTTTAAGACAATGTGAGGTTCACATTTATACTTGCCTGTACAGTATTTTGGAAATTCTATGAAGTTTTGGAATCCTAAGTGTTTTAAGATGTTTTGGCAGATTTAGATCAAAAGAGGGAAACATTTATTTAATGCTCAGTTAACCATTTCTTTTCAAGTCTGATTGAATGCTTTCAATCATTGTCATACTGGAATGTCCATTTTCACCCCAACCTGAGGGTTTTTTTTCCATAAATTTAATAAACAAATAAATAAATAAATCTGACTGAAAGAAATGCTTCCGATTGTCGTTCAGATGTAGTCTGGGTAATTAAACCCTATTTCCTGTTTGCCTTTAGAAGAGGTTTCTCCGTTACTATGTGGCCATGAATGCAGCATTGAAGCAGGCGAACAGTCAAATAATTATCATACACTTTTACTGGAAAGCGATTAGAACAAATGTTAAAAGTTGTTCATTCATTCATTCTGTTTGAGGAGTGTGGTCATGTCACTGAAGATCTGTTGGGCTGTACATGTAGAACTACATGGATTTCATTTATGCCGACGAATTTGTTTAGGCTGATACTTATAATCCTGCTGTCTAAACGTGCTAATGTCCAAGTTATTGCTTTTACGTTCAATTACAATATAACACCGCCCTCTAGTGGTGAACGTCAGGAAACAACTGAGATTTATTTTACTATATCAGTAACATCGAAAAAGGCGAAAAAGATTGAAAGATTTTTAAACTAGAAATCTAGTTTTCAAATATATAAAATATCTCCACTGTAATACCCTAGTATACCTCATATACACTATTTAACATTATGCACATTAATGAAAGAGTCGAGTCAAATATGCTTTTATTTTTTAAATATACATTTAAAACAAACCAAATCCTTAGATTTGGATTTTATACTTAGAACTGTGCAAGCTTCTTAGCACAGTACACTGTCTGTTACAGTTTTGCAGAGAACGATTCTGGGCGCCACCTGTTTAATCTGTCACCACCAGGGGGGGATAAAGTGTCAGTAAAATACGACATGTTTTCAGTTTCCCTAAAACGCATGCTGACTGCTCATGAAACCAGTTTTTTATCGCTTTCATTTCAGGCATATGTGAAGTCATAAAACAGCAGCAGACATTATGATACAAGGAAACATTATAAAAGAATGTCAGCTTTATTGCAGAAGTTATGTTAATGAGAACTGACTTCAAGAGTGGTGGCAGCACTCCTTATAGGCATGATAGCCTGAAAAGCGTTCCTCGTCCTACAATTTAAGACTTGGTTGTGAATGAGATCACTCCCTTGTTTGAAACAGGCACAGCTCCCAAACCGGAAAGGGCCTCGGTTGAACTACATAACTGCATTTGTATGTGGATAAAACCTGGATGGAATTATCACTTTTAGTTGTTTATGTCTTATGGTAGCTGTGTGTATTGTCTAGCAGGTATCACCTAGGTATGGACGATACGCATATGCCTGTATATTCACACTCAGCATGGACGTTGCAGTGACCTTGGTTTGGAAGACCGAGGCTGGGGTTGTTGTTGGGCTTTCAGTTAGATATAAATAAAATGTGTACCTAGGAATTATGTTTATTATGTTGACGTCAATATGGAATTTATTTATGGAATGCGCTAAAAATACAAATCCATGCACCAGTGTTTTGGCCTCTTCTGTTGTATTCATATGCATCTTCATACGTGCGATATTTGGACTTGGTGTTAATTCTTCAGCCGTGACTGAGTGCATGGTCGCCTGCTGCTCGTTCAGGCCCACGTCCAGCGCGCCCACACAGCCCCTCTGTTCAAACGGCCCTGCTGCTGCTCTCTGATGTCAGCGCCGCTACTTCATCAACCAGCAATTCTGGAATGTTGTAAGGAGCGAACAGGAACCCCGTCACTCGAATACGTCGCAGTAATTTACAGAGGCAACGTTTGCAATGATGTGCGGTTAGCGGAAAAAAAAAAAAAAAACACCACAGGAAAAGAGATGCAAACAAGTGGGGACACATCTCGATCTTTAGAGGACACAGAGGTTAGCCCTACACACATGCGCGCATGTTATGTATCAGCTTTAACGTAATGCATATATTCACAGAAATGAATAAAGTTGCTGTGCATATTGCACTTGCTTAGATGTGACACTCAGATGAGGGAGTACAGAAACCTCCTTGTGCATGATTTAGGACAGACTGCATGAGCAACACCTTTACATTTCTTTCATGTTTTTAATGATGGATAGACATATGTTGCATAAGAAACCTGCCTACATTTTATACTCAAAGCTGAAGACACATGACACTGTTATTAGATTAGCTGCACTGTACTTAACGGAACAACATTTGCCAGGTCAAATAAGACTTCTCATTTAAAGCCACGTTTCAGCCATACGCAGATGACTTTGCTGTATATTCCAAGCGAGACCCTATCAAATTGGGGATGAAATCTGTGAGGGAACAACAGGGGGGGCTTGATGACACCTCCCATCCACCCTGAGCAGAAGCTAATACCCATGCTGTCAGGCAGACTCTGAGACCACAGGCACATTCTGTTTTACCTCAGAGGAAAATGATACATAATTCAAAAGTGTTCCCGAGAGGAGGGGAGGGTTAGGTTGTATCCAGACAGCCTGAGACTGCAGACACAAACCAAAGCAAGTATGCACACACGTGTGTGCAAACACACGGGCACACACATACACACACATGTGCATATGTATACATATATACATATTTAACTATACACATACAATAACTACAAACGTGTGTATTTGATGTACATGCGAATGCATATGACTGTGTATGCAGCATGTGTATGTAGAATGGGTGTGTATGCATGCATGAGTAGATTGTTTGTGTTATGCACGGATCGTGGGGAGTGTTTGTGCCATGAGGAACCTTGTACCAAACACTACAGGTTGTGAGGAGAACACCTCAGATATCTCAGAGACCTCAGCATATATCAGTGGGCATATTGTGCATCAGGATATTTAAACTTCATGCTCTAAATTTTGTGGGTGACATCACCTCCTGTATGTCAATGCCTGCGCATCTGCATTGAACAAAGTATCATTAAAATATAATTAAAAGCATCAGATGGGTAATTTCATGAACTGTACAGAGTTATACACTCTCATTTATACTATAGTCTCATTCATCAAATGTTTTGTCCAGAAATGGTCTTTGAACATATTTTAGTGTGTTCTTTTAAGGCTACCCCCAATAGTAATCTATATTTTCCTGGGGGATGACGACTGTCATCTATGACCAACACAAAATGATCTAAAAATGTTTTATCACTGTCTGCAATACACAGACAAGGACAGATTTTAACAGCAGCTCCTAGGTCGATATAACAGATTGCTCACAAAAAAAGGTGCAGGCCGGTGATGCCCACAGGAGATCCACGGATTATCTGTCTTTGTTCCAATTCAGGTCTCATTTATTTAAAACTGAGCCATGAAATGCACAGGGACACAGATCATCTGTTGTTTCAGGTGCCCATAAATTACTAGCTGAGAACACCATGGAATTAAAGCAGGGTATCTAATCTCTCCAGTATTTATTGGTTCATGCACAGGGCATGTTGCCCTTTGTAAAGACAATGTTTACCTGACCCTAGTGAGGTTAGCAGAGGTGTTTACATTTCTGTTCTTACATGTGAACAGAATCACACATACACACGGACATATGTGCACACGCAGACTCACACCTCATACACACACAGACTCACACACACACATGCTCACATGCAAACACACACACACACACACACCAAACAGAGCCATCATATCCGGCTTGTAATTCAGCTTTCCTTGTGTGCCACTGCTCATTACATAGTCAGCTCATGTCTGCCTCTCAGAAAAACACGGTGCCCCTCTCTCGCACCTACAAAGGGACGATGCTCTCCTCATTGTCCTAATCGCAGAATCCTCGACTCTACATCGCCGGGGGGCGGGAACCAGTTATGCCATGCCGTGCCATGCAGCTCTGCCAAACTGTGCCACCCACATCTCTCCGCAGGGCCCACTGAAGACAGCACAAACTAGGACATGTGCATTAAAAACTAGTGCAAGAGACACACGACACATTGCAACCTGGCCACAGCTGCGTCCATTCTCAATGCAAATATGCCATTGTATTTACATAAATGCATTACATAAACGGCCTCTGGCTTGTTCATGACTAACAGTCACAAAGCCTGTGCGGTCTCACATCACACACACAGCATTCCAATAAGAAGTCCTAGTTTAACAGAAGCATTGGCAAACTGGAACATTAGCAAATCTGTTATGATCTGCTTGGTATAAACACCTGCCTGACACCAGGGCAGGAGCTTCAAGGCTGATCCAGTCAGGCGGGAACGCAGGGACAAAACACAGCATGGAAGGAATGCAAACTCCTGTCCTGTAGGGGTCCAGTTTTCATCATGCCCGACCTCAGCTTCAGCCAATTAAATCACTTACGCATTTGATAGGACAAAAATCTCTGTCCCGCTGTAGCTTATAAAGACCTGGAGCAATGGAGATGGTGTTAAACACCTGCAGTCCTCTAAGAGTTAAGAAGCCCTACTGTAATATACTGGACACAGGTACGCAGAGGTACACAGGGGTACTGTGGTATACTTTCATTTCACAAAGAATGAGGATGGACCACAAAGGTGCAAAAAACAATGTGTCCACTGGAACAGTCTGGATCGCACTGAGTGTGTGCTTTTATGCACTGAAGCACAGTTTAGCATCCAGTCTTCACTGCTATGTCCATCATTTAGGAAATCTGGGTGGTGGCGACTTGGTGTGGTAACCACAGTTTTAACCAGAAGGCTTTATATTTTGTTACTGTGTGAAACACTGTTGTACCCTTGATGGAGGTATTTTACCCAAAGTGCTTCAATAAATGTGTGACTGTCTAAATGAAAAATAGGCCAACACAAATAAATTCTCAGAATATGTGCAAAATGTACTGCAAATCATTCTGGAAATCACTGAGAAGATACGTGGTAATATCCAATGCAATGCCAAAAGCCACATTTGACAAAACTGGAAAGGCATCCAATTCCTTGGATTAAGGTAGAGAGCAACAGATCTAATAATACTGCATGAGTCTGCCCACCTCCAATCCTAACCCCAGCATTTTAGTGTAAAAGGTTGATTCTGATCAAAAATCAGCTGTTAAGAGTACAAAGTGCTTACAGACCTTTGGGAGAAGGCGCAATGATGCGGAAGTGACGGCTACAGTGAGAGGGGAAACGTGCTAACGGGGTTTGTGCAGTGGGGGACGTGATGAAGCGTGCAGGTGCGGAAAAAAACAGCGAATGCTTCCTCACAGGGCCCCGCTGGCTCCTGCCGTGTACAGCGGGGCTGCCAGCTGAGCTACTCTCCTACGACAATCGCCGCGGCTTCGGATCCAGATGGGCCTCGCGTCGTGTCGGCTTGCGTCACCTCACCGATGCTGCGCACGCGGCCGCCTCACCGAACGCAGCCGCCAGCAGAAACGACGTCATAGGCTAACAAGGCGTAGAATGTTCTCGAGTTGCTGCCGTCCAGGTCAGCGGTATTACAGACTGCTTCCTTTTCCTGCGTGCTGGCAATGCATCGACAGGCAAATCGAAGCTCCAAATTTCAATCTCTGATCTTCGTGTATATGGAGAGTTTGGAAAGAAAAAAAAAAGACCACTTAAGGAAGATTACGGGAAATGAAGTTCCAGAACTGGGCAGCTTTCTAGAATTCTAGAATTTGGGTTTCCTTCAAGTTTATTTTAATTAAGTCACACCCGTAAGTGCAACTTCACGCCCATTAGAAACAATTAGCTGTGGTTGTCAGACAATACACTCTAGACTCGGGGTTGGGCACGTCATATGAGTATGACATGCTACAGAATGATTTTCTCACTGATAGGCAATGAGATTCTGGACGAAACACTCGTGGTAATGTTATAATGCTAGAGGAAGCACACAGCTTTGCCTTATACTGCCAGTTCACCTGAGGGTACATCTGCGAATTCTGCCGATGCAGATACATGTATTAATATGTCTAAAAACTTATTAATAATGCATAAACCGATAGCAACTAGACACCCCCTCCTCTGAGAATTTGATCAACCAACAGGAGCCATGACCGGGCTTGATTTTTCTGTATTGATCCATTACAGAGGAATGAAGTGAGTGCTGTCCGGGGTGCTGAACGGACGCGGGTTTGTGAGCCAGACATGTTGCGTGTTGTATGAAACCGAGGGCAGAAATAGCCTATGTTTCAAATACAAGCCGCTGCTTTTTCCTTTTCCACATGAAAGATAGGAAAGGCCATTTAACTGCAAAATACTACAATGTATACCACAGTTTAAACATTTCAGTGAAATATAAGGCTGCAAAGGTCAGAGCCATAGATGGCATACCTATAAGTAACCCTAAAATCTCAACATTAAGACAATGAATAATGAGGTAAAAAGATGCATCTAAAATGTAATTGAAACTGATTAATCGCACTTTGTTTTTAATCGCACAAATAGTAAAATGTGCTACTAAAATATGAACACGAATATTAAACCAGTTATCATTTCTTCATTAAACAGTCTACATCCGTCCACAGTACGCTTTTTTACCTGTGTAATAGGAAATAGTTAAGTAACAACGAAAGAGGTATTAAATAAAAAAAAAAGAAAAGAAAAAAATCCTGGCGCAACGCATTCTGTCCGATAGGAGTTACACAGTAGAACAGCAAAATGCTTTCAAACACGCGGGAATATGTTATTATATAATACCCAGAAGTGAAAATATATTCTAACATAAAACTTGTTCCCAATGGTGTCATGCTTACACATGAAAATATACCTCGTTTTTTTCAAGGACGTAAACCGCGCGTGATAATGCTGTCGGATTAATTAGTGCGGCTCTCTCAGTGGCTGTTGTCCCTTTAAGAACCCTCCCTCGCCGCTCGTTCTGCATTTGAAGCTGAGCCATCTACTTCATTTGTTGGGTAAGAAAGAGGCGTTTTATGTACCTCATGATCTCATTTAATAACGGATAAATCACACCAAAGCCCGTAGTGCGGAATCCTCCTATTGCTGAAGGTTTTCACCGGAATAAGCGGTTTTCAGCTCTCAGTGCTCTTCAGCGCATGAAGAGTTGGCGGATGCTGGAAAACATCGTCAGAACCTTGCCATTATTCGCATATGTAAACCGAGCGCAGAGATGGATTTCAAAGACAAGCCGCGGTCCTTTCCGGGGCCAGATGAATGAAATGAAGGGCCATTTCGTTGCGAAATAGGAAGTCGGTTTAAGGTGTTTGTGCTTTCACACAAACCCAGTCTTCTCTTGGATATTGGATAATCAACACCTTTCAAGACGGACGGGGAAGTGCAGCACCGGGGGAAAAACCGGGGCAACATGAGGGAACGGGACTTCATGCCCAGCATGGAGAGAGGCAAACCAGCGACCTATACTGGGGACAAAAAGGCTAAGATGGCCGCGAAGACGAACAAAAAGTGGGTGAGACTGGCCACCGTGTTCGCGTATGTGTTATCCGTGTCCCTGGCTGCTATCATCTTGGCCATTTACTACAGTCTGATATGGAAGCCGACGTCTGCGTCCTCAGCTGGAAGACCCGAGGTTCCGGAGGGGGTCAGTGGCGCAGCCAACCTCTCCACCAACATATCCACCAACTTCAGCTCTGTCGGCAATGCCTCGGATACAAATTCCACTCACAGGGACCTTTTTCTGCTGAACGCGACGAGTGCGACGGCGCTACCAACTGAAGCCAAGGCCAAGGCGTTTCACTGGGGAGAGAGCAGTAAGAGCCCCACGGATCTTCCAAGCGACATTTCACCCAGTGTGACACAGGTCGGACCTACAGGGCACTACACCGCCACACAAAGCTACACGACCGCGGAAACCACAAACGTGGTTGTCACCAGTCCTGGAGGCGAACACGCGTCCCAGACTGTTGCCAACGCTGAGTATGCGGGAAATAAGCCGAGCGCGTCGACGCTGGCATCCTCGGTGCACCATCATGACCAAAGC
The DNA here is from genome assembly GCF_013368585.1 of Megalops cyprinoides. Taxonomy (NCBI): domain Eukaryota; kingdom Metazoa; phylum Chordata; class Actinopteri; order Elopiformes; family Megalopidae; genus Megalops; species Megalops cyprinoides. Next base: position 25,471,008 of record NC_050599.1, on the reverse strand, counting down.
GAGATGAGTGAGGCTTCGGAACTAATCGTCACCAGTGGAATACAACACGAGGCCCGTGAAGGGTCGGGGGCTGGTGCCTCAACGGACACACACACTACGGATACAGCTCCGAACAGCGACGCGCTTCCATCGCACACTCCGGCTGGTGCATCCATGAGCCCACAAGGACTGCCTAGCGACACATCGGTCGACGAGGCCCAAAAAACCTTGCAGAGACAGAACTACGGGGATCTGACAGATTCACCACGTCAATGGGATACAACAGAAGGATCTTCTTTGATAGATGATCTGATTGCACAAGACAGAGAGGACGCAGAGAGATACACACCACCTTCAGAACACACATACTCTATTGATAACGCATAAACTATGTTCAGAACTGTGTGTGTGTGTGATAGACAGAAACATATAAAGAATATATAAGCGCTGCTTTTAAATGATGCCATTTATATACTGATACGCCACTACATTTTATGTTATGCCTTAAACCTTGTTTGTCTTTTTCCTTTGGATAGACCCCACGGAGGTTATGAGACTGTACGTCTCCAACAGTTTGGAACCTACCATCTAAACCTTTGTAAAATTGTTTGTATGTAAAACCGAGAATCGATCCTTGGACTGCAGTAAATGTAAATACTATGTGATTTACATAGGGGCAGCCTCTCGACGGAAACGGAGCCATGTTTCGGATGAGCAATGAAATGGGACAGGAATTTTTATATTAACGGTTCGTTTGAATATACTGTATTTCAATATACGAATTAATCAGGACTCGACTGGCAGTGGAAACCGTATTATGACATGCTCAGGTATGTGCATATGACCGTGTAAACGTGAGATAGGCTACACTTGTATTTGGTGTTGTATATAGGCAAGACCCTGTATGCCCCGGCCTCGGTTCGAGTTTAGCCAAATTAGGTACTTTTTATGAAAGTAAACGATGTACATTAGATATATCACAGAACAAATAAACTTCCTTGTAAAAGTACGACGTTTAGGTTTTGCACGATAGAGAAATGCAAAACTCCTTTATGAAAGACAGTTTTATGATTAAACGCTATTTTATTTTGAACGACCAGTGGTCATTTATTAACGCATGCAATGCAATTTCGGGTTTTAACACAAGTGACAGTAATGTCAGATGGATGGCTAATTTTTCTTGGGTGTCTTGCACCATGTATTGCTTTATATGGGGTAAGTTTCCCGTTTTAGTGGAAAAAGAACAGCACTTCAACTTCTGTCAGGTTTTGTACGCGCTCGTTCAGTTCTGCGCGCAAGTTGTGCTGACCTGTCTTCCCTCTGTGACATCCGACTATGACGCAATGCAAAACAAGCGCATTTAATTGCACAGTAACGGTGCCAAAAGCTTTTGTCTGCTGTGATGTTACGAGTCTGGGATTTTAAACCTTACTAAAAGCACAAAAATCGTCTCCTCCACCATAGTAATCGTATACTGTATACAAGCATAATCGATTAATTATACTTAAATACGTGGGATCATGTATATCAACTGAGTATGAATATCTATGGCTCTCCTGCTTTGGGTCTGAGCAAGGATATGGTGTCACGTACAGTGTTTTACCCTGTTGATTTATTTCAAGCTGATCTTGCCGCTAAAGACAAAAATGACAACATGCATTCCTTTCTGAACCATTACGTGAAAAAAGTCATAACCGATGCAATCTTTTTAAAATGTGGACACATGTTCCGTATGACCTTATCTATCTTTACTCTTACCATTTTCATCGTGCAACACTATGGGACCATTTTAACGTATAGTTTGCGAGAGCATAATAAATTGAATATATCCATTAAATTGCAAGTATCGAAGTGACAACATATAGATATGGACCTTTGATTTGTGTCTTATAAAACAAGTATCCTATATTTTGCTTTAACATTTGTACACACACACACACATGTATATATGTATGAAGTATGTTAGCTAGCTCCAGTGTTTCACACAACACAGAATTTTCCCCTCAAAACATGATTCTTCAAATTTAGCTTTTTACCCTGGTTAAAAAAAGAGCATACCAGAAAATGTACAAGAAACAGTGATGCTACGGTGGCAGCACACTCCACAGGCCTTTCCTCCAAATCACCTGGCTGATTGCAGATGCAGACTTAATCTGTTCCACATGTTGCAATGAGCTGTTGGTTGAGGAGCACCTCTGAACCCATGCATAGACCCCCAAGACAGGAGGGAGACAAAGTTGCTCGGAATGGTATTCTGTTGCTGTGAAGCATAATGTTGCTTTGACAGCACATGTTGCTTTATTTTTGCCTGGTGGCCAATACAGGAGAATGATTGGGCAGCGTCATACGGTATAAGTAACTGTGCCCGCTCGTGCCCATGGTCCAGGAGCTAAGATTGACCTTAGAAACTCCCACTGGTCAGCCTGAAGCACTTCCCATCAGAGTGTGCATTTAAAATTTGCAGTGTTCTGGAATGCTGTGAAAGATTTGTTCATTTTTCTCAAAACTCTCTGCAATGCTCTGTGACCCTCTCTGAAGGTAGTTCTCTTTTAGTCTGGGCGTGTCAACAGGCTGAAAATGTTTGGTCCAGTCTCTCATCTGATGGCTGCTGCAGACAGAAAGCAAATGAAGCACTGATTTTGGTTAATGAAAACAATGCGAAAGGAGCTCCAGGAGAGCTTTACAAATGTAGCTAGCCATCACATTACATGCAGCAACAGAGTATATTCAACATCGTGCTTGTCACAAGTACATTTGTCATTGTTATGTATAGCGTATTTGTATATTTGTATTACATTCAAAGTGAACTTGTAGCTATGTATTGGTTAGATAAGTCATATGAGTCATATAATTCAGTATCCGTTGGCTCCATTAATTCTTAAAGCTGCACTCTGGGCACAAGTGCATTCTCTTCCATACCTGAAGCATTTGCAACTGGATGTTCCATTCAGCACATTTGCACTTAGGATTGCTTCAAGCAACTGCTTCATTCTTGGAATGCAACTCAGCTCTGTCCCCAATTTTTGCAGAGGTGCCAGGAGCACCATGCAGAGGCAGGGTTATTGGGGTGCATGCTCATAATTTGTTAGGTAATTCCTCTCCTTTAAAATACGTGGTGCACTTTTTTTCCTACCGCCTTTCATGTCTTTGACAGAACCCTTTTACAGTGTAACCAAAGCACAAAGGCGCATATCAGTTTCACTGATCCTGATGCAGTGTGGATGGGCTGATATGGGCTCAGTGAATGGGATGAGCTGTCCACATTCCATAAAAATCAGTGAAGCTGTACTACATCTGCATAGTGCTGATAGATAAAAAAAAAAAAGAACATGCTCTATGTCATGTGTAGACAAAGCAGCAGATTTTCTGATCGTTGTGTGCACTAAATGGCTCTGACCACAATGCAGGCCATCCACACAGTATTACAATCAGTGGATCTGCACAGGTTCAGACCAGACTTTGTGTCAGGGTCTCTGGGTCTCAGACATTCTCGTGAGCTGTTCCATTTCCATTTACTGCGTCTGTCTCACTCCAGATGCAAAATAAAGCAGCGAAAGTCACTGCAACTGTTTTCAAGGTAAGGTATGCTCATTTGCCTTTTGTTGAAATTAAAATCAATAATTCATATGAATTAATATTGATTATAATTTCAACAGCCATCTTGGGGATAGTATGGATTCAGTGCAGAATGAATGTACAATCCGCAGCAATGAACTGCAGTAAGTGTTCTGGATTTAACGCTTCAGTTTATGAAAACGACACGTCTCACTGGATTGACCGCTGAATAGTCCTCCCCCCCCCACCCCCGATCTGGTATGACTGAAAACTGCAAGATATTAATACTGACACAACCCCCAGCCTGACTGTGGGTTACATCTGGGCATCCAAAAACCCTCTGATGTTCAAATTGACATTCACCACTGTTCTGCCGACTATTTGCACCAGATGGATGTTATACCTGGCTTTGTAATACCCCTGCTCTCTGCCACCAGCCCTTCAACTTAGTCACCCAGTTTTCAACATTCAGTCTGAGTGTTTCAATTAGAAGATCCTGAACATCTCTTAAAAGCTCAGGAGAATAAGGCTTTGTGAGTCCTCTGTGTGTATGGTGGGGGGGGGGGGGGGGGGGGGGGGGGGGGGGCTAAAAAGCAAAGTTTTACTAAGCAAACAGCTATCTGGGAGACATCCAAAACAAAGAGAATCGAATCCTGGCTGATTTTACGAGCCAGTTGTTGTAAGATGGCATTACCGGGGCTGTAAATTATTAAAGTGGTGCTGGGGGAGAGAAAAAAAGACAATAGAAGAGACGGGAGGGAAATGAACAGAGCCCACGACAACTTTTTCAGCCAAATGCATCGTTAAATGGCAATCAACTGAGCTTGGAATACACTCCCTGCAATGCACAGGGCCAGGAAGGAACCCATTACCCACAATGCAGTGCTAACCTCTCCAGCACTGTGTAAGCGCAGACAGACATATGCTGTAGAGGTATCGGGGATGAAGAGCCTGTGTGCAACAATTTCATAGGCTTTTAATGAGGGTCACAGTTGCAAATGATTTTGAAATAGCAGCTTGCGGTTTTCACTTTGCGCAGCACATCATGGTGTGTCTGTGTCTCCTGACCTTACCAGGGGATCAGCAGCTGTTTAAATTAGTAAGAACATGAGGGAAAAACTCGCTGATATGGCAGGAATGTTCCGACCTCCGTCCGCTGATCCGCGGTGCGATGCTGTGCTCCACACAGAAGGAGAAAAGCTCCGGAATGTCGGGAGAGGTTAATGCTCCCGCTGCAGACATTCAGAGAGACGTCCTGGCTCATTCCGTGACATTGGAGCCCCGAGCGACGCGCAGCCATTATGATTCAGAGATGCGGCCCCATCCGAGCGCCGGGCTTTGTGCAGAGGCATGTCGCAGTGGGAAAGCTGTTTTCTTTCATACAAAAGAGCAGAGCGCCTTAAGCCATGGTTCAGCAGGGAAAGACATCTGCCACAGCTCTGGGACACAGCCGAAATCAAACAGCGTGCCTTCACGAAAGCAAATGGCATGTTTTGATGTACAAGCGTGTGTGCTCTTACACACAAATACACACACACACACAAAGGCACCCCCACACACAAACAGTTTTGCTTTCTAGATAGGATGCTGGCCACAAACACGCAGTTGAAAGCTAACAAACCTCAGAACCTAAGGAGCAAAGCTCAGATGAGTGAACACACCCCAGTGATGACTGTCTGGCAGCATGCTGTCTATGATGCATTCCCTGTGATAGTGCTCAGTAACAGTGAGATTCCTGCGATGACTCCATATCTGTGACATCTATCTTTGTTGCATCTATGACAGCAGTCTGTCTCTAATGGCAGTCTGCCCATTATGGCCCTGTGTCCTGTGACAGCACTCTTCCCTGTAATTGTATGCTGGCAGTAATAGCTCTCTGTCCTGTGACAGCGCTCTGCCTGTAATGATATGATGGCATTAATAGCACTCTGTTCTGTGACAGCGCTCAGCCTGTAACAGTATCATGGCAGTAATGGCTCTCTCCACTGACAGCACTTAGCCTGTAATGGAAATCTGTTTTGCGACAGTATTCTGCCTGCAATGACACTTCATCCTGTGACAGCCCTCTGCCTGTAATGGCACTGTGTCCTGTGACAGCGACCTGCCTGTAATGGCACAGAGTCTTGTGACAGCAATCTGCCTGTAATGGCACAGGCTCTCTGTCCTCTAACAGTGCTCTGCCCATGACGGCGCTCTGGCCTCAGACAGCAGTCACCCTGCACCGTGGCGCGCGGCGTCAGAGGGCCAGCAGTGGCAGACAGATGTTAACAGCGTCACCGGGAGCCGCACGGGGCCCTCCAGCGCGCCGCGGAGCCAGGCCAGCTGTGGGGGCGTGGCCGTGGTGGCAGCAGACACCTCCTCACTCACAGTCAGGAGGAGAGGAACGTGACACTCGCCCTTGATGGATTCCCTCTCCACACGGCGAGACGGCCCTGGCGTCAGGGCTGATGCAGCCTGAAACAGCCTGAGTCACTGGCTGCTCTGTACCTGCATGCCTGTTGGTCTTGTTGCAGTCTTTAATGATGCCTCCTATGATGGCTTCTGTATCCACTCTGGATAAGAGCATCTGCTAGATAGATAGATAGATAGATAGATAGATAGATAGATAAATAAACATCCAAGGCCATACTCTGTTCCCATCTGCTTTGACAGGTTTGAGATGACATAACTCCTTTGAGATAACAGTGACATGTGAAAATGCCCACCCATCCCTAACTCCCCCTCCTTCTGCCCCCTTCATCTCAGTGTCCCCTGTGGAGCAGAGGCTGAACCAGTCATGAAATTCCTGGATTTAATTTTCTTAGTGTCTCATGCCCTGATTTACTCTTTATTACTGGACGCCATTTGCTGCAGGGGAGGGGCAGTTCGACGAGGGCCAACGGCAGTGCTCTTCGTCCCTTTAAAAGTAATGAAACTGCTGGGGGTGGAGATACCCCTGTGGTTTTCCAGCAAGGGGATCAAATACAGTTCCCTTCAGGCCATGCGTATGCTGATTCAGCACCATCCTCAGCTGCTAAGTACCCGGTTGGGATGATCAATTATTCAGTTTACTTTTTTTGCAAATAATAAATCACAGCTGAGCACTGTACTTGAGAGAGTAACTAATTGGACCAATTACGCTGGGAAAATTGGCTGAAATGGGTAGTCCCCATGAGGTTGGAACATCACACACACACACACACACACACACACACACACACGCACACACACACACACACACTGCTACAGTGGCCTGGTCGGCGCGCGACCTTGCCTCAGCGCTGGCACAACACTAGCGGGATGTGGCGAGAGCATTGCGATCAGCGGGGGATGCGCCCTTAATGGAAGCGAGGGGACAGAGGGCTCGCGGTGACTGCTCGAGATGCAGCCTTGGCGGCCTGGGAGGGAGGCTGGCTTTCCCAACGCAGACCCCACAGAGAAATGGCTTCATTAATCAGATCGGCTTCCCGTGAGGACAGGGCCTGCTTAATTAACACGGGCCACAAGCCACACCTGTTCCTCCCTGCTCCTGACTCCGTGCCATTTACCCAGTGCGGTGGCAGGACTTCATAATGTTTGCCAACCCATGGGATATTAACAATGATTATTACTGTACTGTTGCCCGTAGGCTTTTAATTAGACTTATGGTTTTGCTCACAGCAACCCGCAAAGATTTTTTGTGGAGCATGCAACAATCTCCCCAGCATGCCTAAGGTTTCTGAACATGGAGACTTGAACCAATAACTTTTTCGGACATGAGCAATGTCCACTACAATGCATGTAATACCTGTGATAAGGTCAAAGGGGAAATGTTTGACAGCGTTAATGGAGGTGCAGGTTGGAAATGAATTCCAGGGCTCATGGACAAATACTTCACAGCTGTTAACTGTGGACTTCGCCTCTTAGTTCTTGGTGCTTACATGCTGATCGCCCCCAAATCTCTCAGGAGTCTGAACTTCTGTCAGCCAACCTGTACTATAGTCTTTATCAGGCACAATCACAGTGCTAAACTTAAAAAGACCCAGAATCCCTGAGGGGAGTCTTTCAGTCAACAAGAAGTATGTTTATTTAAGAGCAGTACACCTTTAAACTGCAACAGCAAATAAACATCAAATATTGCTATCCTCCACCTAATGAATTCATATTTGTATTTGAGCAAAAAAGGCCTCTCCCTTCACAGAAAAGGCCTCTGCTTCAAAACAGGCCCCTCTGAAGGACACCTGCAAATTAGCATCACTATATCAAAGGCTTAGAATCAGAAGGAAACTGTGTAGCCCCATATAACCAAGGGACATCAAATTCTGAACAGAAAAAAACATTGCAAAACATTTAACACTATCATATAGTTTGTACAGACAGGTCTGTGGTTGTCCGCATAGGCCGACATCTCTCCGACAAGAATTCAACCGACTTCCTGTGTGCATTTAAGCCCTGTGGATATCGCATACCGCATCAAATACCTTGTTTAATTGGCAGAGCCCCGTTTCCAGGGAGACCTTACACAGCTTCCGATTTTGCATGCTGCGCACTCTGTGACCCCTTTGGAGGGCTGCTTGCTTGCAGAGCAGCTGGTCGAGCACATTGGTCAAGGGTGTCACCGCAGGGTCCCGCCCGGGCCCGGGGCTCTAATCAGCGGCGCACGTCTACCCAACACGCTGACTCCGCTGCGTCTGTCAATGGCATCAGGAAACGGTGTCACCCCTCGGGGGGGCGGGGGTCACCAGCCACTGGATCAATCACCCTCAGCGAATCCCCAGGGGGCAAAAGGAGGGAACGTGCTGTCACCTCAAAGACTGCATAAAACGGAAGGGCCCGAGCCGATTGGCTAATCTCTGGGTCACTATGACAATGGACAAGGAGGCAAATTCTGTCCAAGGCCGTCTCAGGTGCACGGGAAATTAATGTCAGCATGCAGGTGGTGTTGTTGGACTTATCAATGGCTAAGAAATGGCATTGCGCTTTCAAAAATGTAATGCAAAGCATAGCTTTGGTTTATGTTCACATGAAAAGGCTGTGGGATCAGTTCCTGTATGGGGGCACAGCCATTGCACAATTGAACAAATTGCTTCAGTTAAATTAGCTGCTTCAGTGAACGTCCAGGTATACACAGATAATACATCATATGTGAGATATAGTGTATACCATCAAATGAAATTGAGTGAGGTGGGAAACCACTACCTGTGCAACAAAGCACTGCTGCCTCAAAACTGGGAAGAAAAAGCCAAGCTGGCATGAAATATTACCTTTCATATTCATTTAGGTGCTATAAATTTAAACTCCAGAGTGTGGGAGACTCCTCAACACACACACACACACACAAACACACGCACAGAATACATTTAATAATTAGGTTCCAAGTAAATCAGATAAAAGTAATTACTTTGCCACGGGCTGAATAGGCAGAGCAAAACCCTTGCTGAAATCCTTTTATGTCATGAAAAAGAAAGTCCTTGCAGTTTAAACAGCCTCAGCATTTTGAAGTGCAGCATGCAAAGCTCTATCCCCTCTCTACGTTTCTATGGTGCCTTGTTTATTTCGCTGCTTCCTTAACACCGCGCTCACTCGGGCTGCGCAGACTACAATGCGAGCCTGGTATTTTTCGCTCCGTTTGTGCTGTTGAAGCGATGCAACTCCCACACACAGCATGTCTACAAAAGGCTGGAGAGGATTCCATCGGAGCGGCATGACCGTACGGGATGGGGTTCACACAACCACTCTCGCTCCTTTCTGAGCTGAGGTTTTACTTTGTATCTTACTTTTTCCTTAAAAAAAGAGCAGCCGTGCTTTTGGCCAGGTGCACGCCAGATGATTGTCTGTGTGCCAAAAAAAAAAAGCCATTTCACTTGATTCACCGTGCCGCTCCAGAACAACCTGCGGTCCAGTAATTGTGTTTTCACACTGCATAATCAAATATACACACTCAATTAATTCTGATTATTATTCTGAGGGTGGCTGTTTCAGGTTCTGACTCATGCAAATACACTTCATCAACATTTGACTAATTTTATGCCTTCGAAAATCATTTTAAAAGGTACTGATGGCTATGGTGTCATTATCTTCTATTACTGTACGTTTTGCCCGTGCTGGCTGTTGTGTTTAATAGTAGGTTTGATTTGATCGCTCAGTAATTGTGAGTTTAAGGGTGTCTGAGTGACTAGGGGGCTGGTTTGTTGTTTGTTTGATTCTTAAAACAGGTCCCCTTGTGTCCCATTGTCATTACCCTGCCAGTATGTATGGCTCCAGTGTGACCCAGTACAATGGTCCGTATTTCAACAGATTGCACCCCACTGACTGCTCAGTTGCTGCCCCCCCACCCCCCCACAACGGAATGTCACAGAAGTCCAACTTTTCTGGCTCCGCCCCTACCCATCCACGCCAAGTTCATGTGGAGATAGATGAACACTGTCATTTGCTGATGTGACAGGCAGAATTCACACTCAGACTGGGGCCGTCACTTTCAGTTAAAGAGGCAACAACGCCAGCACAAGGCGTTGGTCCAAGCCCCAAAGAGGAGCAGATTCCAGATTGTGTCAGAAACATCTCCTCAAGACAGACATTTTCAGCTGAGTTAGGTTTCTTAGAAGCAGCCTGTGTCCAACAAGCTGGTTTGGCCTCATCAATTAATGCTGCCTGACACACCATGCGTGCTGTCACAGAGTAGCCTCTACTTCCAACAGCCCTCATGGCAACAGACTATTAATATTTTAACACAAACAGGGTAACCAAAAAAGTCCTTCAGAGGGACTCAGGAAGATGAAGTAGAAAAAAATGCTTTTTCTCCCCAGGTAAGCTATGGCTTGAAAATGAACAAAAGCATGTTTTTTTGAGGGAAAAGAGAGATCTCCACATTGATCTGCTGTTGCTGGATTCAATGGACAAATTCTAAGAAGGTCACCAATTGATAACAGAGTCAGAAAAAGAATAATTACATGGTTCAAACAAAGGGGCAGGGTTCAGGCAATATGTATTAGTTGAACAGAGAAATGTCATGATGTTGAATGCCAACAATTGCAACACTTTTGAATTTTTTTGTGTTTATTCAAATCAATATTGAAATCCCTATGGGGTCTGACTTTTAGGTCACTCTATTGATATGGTTATGAGTATTCAATCACATTAGTATTTCATTATATTCCACATGCTAATAAAGTATCAAAATTTGACAAGGCAGAAAAAAAGTGATGCAATGAACAATGGAATCATGCTGTGGAATAAACAACAGCAGAGAGGGGTGCAGATGGCACCCTTCAGGCTAGCTCAAACAGAAATGGCAGCACAATGTTTATTCAGTATGTCCCATTCTCCACAGAGGGCCTACCAGCAGTCCTAATGCTCCTCTCCATCCCATTGGCTGGTCCATGACACTGAACAGCTAACACAACCTCTGCACCAACAACACCACCTGCATGCTGACAGGGCTTTAAGAAATACTGGCTTTAGAAAGTCACGTTTCATCATATTCAAGTGTTTTTGTAAACTGCTCTTACTGCTGCTGTGAAGGAGGAACCTCTACCAGTGTTATACAGGACTATATTCTCCCCAAAAAACTGATTAACGACGGTGTACTTTTTCATGTGTTTGTGTGAGGTGTACATTTGTGTCAGTAAGGACCCCTTGTCTTTCTGTATACAACTTTCTTTCCAGCAACTTCTGCTTTAACCTTGTTCAGTATCCTTGTCTCTACCTGTGCCAATTAGTAATAAGTCTATAATTAAATACTGGAATGTGGCTGTGTGGAGTAGGTTGTGATGCTTTTTCTCAGCAGTCAGTTTGCCATGGCTATTTTTGGTCTTGTTTTATTTGTGATCCACCTGCCAGCACCAACAGTCACCAAAGGACTTTTTCTCTGTGATGCGGTCTCCACAGGGTTGAGTTCTGTGGCTTTTATTGCTGGCTTTGCCTCTACTGGGACACAAATCAATCATGTGCTTGAGTATGAACCCAAGAAACCCTGCTCTGAAATTGCCTGTGTCCTGGTGCAGGCGTGTGATGTTAAAAACTGTGTCGATTGGAAACTAATGGTTACAGGAGGACTATGGTCTGGCAGCCATACAAAGCCTGGAGTAAATGTGGTTGAGACCAGAATTTGTAGCTCTAGCATGTTTTGCTTCAGTACCGATGTGCCCCTTTCAGTGGTCGGGCTATAGTGGTCAGGATGACACAGTGGTAGGAGACATTTTCACTACAGTATGATCATGCCTTCTGTTCTAAACAAAACTTTGCTGACCCCCCCCAGACCAGGATGTGGGCCTGTGACAAATTGGAGTACTGTGGTTTCCATGTTCACACTTGGACTCTGAACTGCCACTACACTATAGCTACTGCCACCAGCAAGGACTTCAATCTCACCAGAGGGTCTTCAGGGAGAACGAGAAAATCACAGCCAACAAATGTACACAGGAGACGCAAATCTACGTAAGAGCCTTTCGAAAAGCAGTGATCCATCCTTTGTTTTGTCTACTTTTTGAGGTCAAAATGTAAAGCAACTGGACGCCTTGCTCCCTGCATGATCAAGGCAGGAGGTGCTCGTTCTGCCAGACATCGGCGTTTCGCCTACATCGCTCCCCAGTGGTGGAACGAACTCCCGGTCTCGCTACGGACAGCTCCTTCACCCCAGTCCTTCAGACGGGGCCTGAAGACGCACCTCTTCAGACTCTACCTGGACTGACCCAGCACACAATTGCTGCCCCCCCCCCCCCGCCCATCAGTGCTGTCGTAAATTGCTGTGCTTTTTAAATTGTGCTTTTAAATTTTGTCTCTTGTTGCCGCCTTAACCCTGACGCTCATTGTGCCATTTGAAGTTGTTGAAGTTTGCCGTTCGAAAGTATATCGTACTAGTTGCCCTTTAGGCTGTAATTGTAAAAATCTGATAGTACTGCGTCCTCAAACAGACCTTGCTCTCAGCTGAGAACTGTCTCATTGTGGAACTGTACACATCCTGTCCCCGTACTGTCGCTGTACCTACTGTATGCACTTTTGTAAGTCGCTTTGGATAAAAGCGTCTGCTAAATAAATAAATGTAAATGTAAATGTAAAATATATATATATATCCACCTGTCACAGGTTTATAAAAGCCTTTTTAAATTTGAGTGGATGAATGAGAGAAGTGCCAATGTTAATCTCTCCATTTGTCAGGATGTGTGGGTGTGTGGGTGGGGGGTAGGGGGGGGTGTCTTTACCCAAGGACACAGGGTACAGTGTGCTCAAAGCATCGACAATGCCGAAAACACAGGAAGCAGAAAAATGTCTGGTCATTTCACTGCTGTAATTTCCAAGCTCCCTGATGGGACCTGTGATTCAGGCGCTATAAATAGTTTGCAATTTTTTTATCCTACTTCAGGGCAGATGTGTACTGTGGATAGAGGAATGAGATAAGCTTTCAAACAAGGTTGTTTCAAACACGATGTTTTCAGATTTGGAGGAAGTGCTTTCAAAACAGAGCATCGGGTCAGAGGACCGAAGCCAACATCGGCCCGAAGAAAATGTTGGTGTCCGCTGCAGTGGAATGTACCACTTTGCCACTGTCACTGATGACTCCTCTGTTGTTTTTAGGGTGATACAGGCTTCATCAGTCCCAGTTTCTATAGCCTGTTTTCCATTTCCCAATTTGCTTGAGGGAAGTTGTCCTTAGCCTCACTCTTGCCCCTGTGTGAAGAAAGGACAGCGGGGCTAATGGCAAGAATATCCACTACACAGTACCTCATCTTAGTTGTGTTTTTGAACAGAATCAGGAAGCGCGGTTACCATTTTTTTCCTGGCCAGCAGGATAGTTTGCTAGAAAAAGTTGCGAGAAATTACACAGAAGTGCCAAGTGCACCGAAATTAAAGAAGAAAAAAAATGCACAGGTAGTTCACAACATAGAATGCCCATGCAAGGAAGCAGTTTCATCACATTGGAGTGCCACTGTCCTTAAACGGTTAAACATATCTGCCATAAACTATGTTAGAGCATAATGCGAACACAAAACAACATTGAAAACTAGTGATCAATATTACTGTCATGAGTATTCCCATAGAATGTTGAAATATTTCAATCTCAGCGTTTTGGTGAAGAACGACTTGACCACCAGTTTAGAGTAAAACCTCACATACACTGTAGTTACATGGCTGTCACCCATGGCAAACAGATGTAAAGCAGTGCAACTGCTGTAAAAGAGACAAGTGTTATCCAGCAACATTACTACAGCACTGCTGTGGAACTCGACACATGAACATCACAGTGCTGAGGCCAGATAATGCATTCGTTGCAGCATGGTCATGTCCTCATTACAGCACGGTTCTGTATTTGGCATCTTCTTTAACGGCATGAACTGTAACGTCAGGGGGCAGGGTTCTCATCTCATTTCGGTGTGATAGTGGAGAAGCACTGGGGCTTATGAGATTCAAGCCCTATCAGTCTGGTTCCTGGAAGTTCCAGTACTGATAGTGGAAAAAGGGTCTTAAGTGCATTTTAAGGGTGGGCTACTGCATGTCCCATTCAAGATACCCCACATCAGAGGCTGGACTGTAACTGGTCCATCCCAACTCAAGTCATTGGTTATTTCCTGGGTCTCATCCCCCTTGTCCCAGCTCCCCTCTGGTTAACATGGAGAGACCAGGTATGGGCAGTCACGGTTGCCCCGGCTCCAAACCTCTTCCAAATTTTTCTGTGCAGGAGCAATTTGACAAAGTGGTGGGTTATTCAAAGCCCAGCAGCAAACAAAAGCTAAAGCAATTCAATTAAGCCCACAGGCGAACGCCAGCTAAAACAATTAAGCTGAAACCTGTTTTTCAGATGGAGAATCTAATGCAACAAAGCACTGCCTTAAGCCTCACGCTACGGATTGCCAGCAGTATTACAACAGAGACACTTAAATATGACATGGGCATGAAGAGCTTTCAGCTTTTAATCACAGCAGTACTCACCATTACTACTCCAAAAAGGAGTGAATGAACACTATTGAATGAATTTATGTTACCTTGTCAATTCGGTTGTCAATATATGTTAGAAAATCTAACACATGCATGTCATACATGCTCAAATGCATGTCTTAACACATTTTAATATTGAAAACATAAATTGTTTCCCCTTTGCGTTTAGTGTTGTGATAAATATAAGCGATTATGTATATTTAGGTATGTAAATGTGAGGGATGCATTCTACAGTGGGTAGGGGCGGTAAGACCTCATAGCAAGATCAACTGTGGAGACACGAACGTAGGCCTATTGTCACTTTGAACTTACTTAATTTAACCAGCGATAAATGCATTAAAACACACATATGTTGTATTATTGCCAAGGAAAACACGAAAATGCACTAACACTGTGACCTGCATGGACTATCCGGTTACTGCCGTTGTTGCAGCAATATCACACCAGCGCAGATTCGATAGGATTTTGACAGCTTTCGCCTAAGCGAGCCGCTCTTGCCTCAAAGGATACGCTTATCAAGGGTGTGAGACAGACAGACACGTTTTCCTGACATCTGACTGGTGTGAAATTTAGGCGGGGGGAGCTATGGGGGTGAAATTCTGAGCGGTGGCGGCTACGAGGGGTCGCTTTGATTTCAGGACGAACGGTTTGTTTTCTGACTGGCGACACCTTCGCGCGCCGGAGCGCAGATGGCCCTGTTTTCCGGTGGCAACGGGAAGCCCGGTCTCTCGCGGCCTCATCCCGTGTCATGAAGACACCCGTGTCGTCCAGATTGCACTTCGACACTTAAGAGCTGTCGGGTTGACGGGAGGAAGGACATAGACACAGTCTAAAAAACCACATAAGTGTTATGAGATGACTTTTAGAAGCATCTGTGCTGCAGAGAAGCATCATTTCATTGTGGGCCTTTCAAAGAATTTCTGCGCGTTTCACACAGAGGTTCAAATGGGTTGCATGCACTTTCATGTCATGCTGCTTTTAAAATGTGCCTTAATATGCCATTTAAATTCAAGGTTTATTACTACATATTATAATTTGTCTAATTAACATTTGGCTTCATGCCAATCTTTAAAAAAATCCCCACAACACCAGATAAAGGAGAACTAGACAGCAAGGAATCAAAGAGTCTGATTCACTGACTGCAATGCACTTTGAGTGGCGAATTAGAACAAAACTCCTTCTTTTGTTTTTCCAAAACATTTCTCATATATTTCAACAAACTCTTAAGTTAATTTTGTGCAAGAATTAAATCTGGTACAAAGGTTCCAAACTGATATAATTTCAGAAACGCACTGCCAGCAGGACTACCCTTGTCTTTCAAATGCAGACGCAAACAAAGTGAGAGCGCGGTTTTATTTTTGACTTTCCTAAATTCCTCGCTCAGAAACCCAGCTCCTGCATTCTCTCCTCGTTAGCCGTGCATTATCAGACCTCCCCAAATAAGGCAAACATTCCAACCGCCACTAAAAATAGACAAACGCGTGTACGTTTGTTCCGAACATATTTGTCTTAGCAATAGCCCCTTCTGAGAACATCGCTCGCTCATCTGAGCTTCAGAACATCCGAGGAAAAAACACACGCACTGATTTGTTTGGAGTTTGCAATGGAGTACGTTAGCAGGGAGAACACGGAGGCAGAGTGTCCTATCAGATCTCCCATCGCCGTGCAACCATTTAAATCACCGCGCATTTAATAAGTGCGGGAGAATCCCACGGCCTCTCATTATAGAATTTCCCAGTTTGATGAGATTAGAGTGCCGGATTTTCAAAAATTGCGAGCGGATTTCTTTCCGCTACAGGAGACGGAGGCTCAACACATTTGGTCGGCGGGGTGAAGACGGGCTTCCGCTGCATAATCCGGTACTGAATTAGATTGCCAATGTGACGCCAACCGCGAAAATCTGCAAAAAATAAAGGAACCATTTCCTTTATTTTTTTGCAGATTTGCAGGCCCTTACGTAAAAAAGCGATTCATTTATTTAAACGCTTTTATGGGATGTACTATCGTGCCTCAAATGAGGTGAACTAAATAAAGGAAGCAAACTGCGGCTTTCCCCTGTAAATCGATTTTTACGCCCTGTCCCCTGAGGACGACGTCTACCCCACGCCATAAATTTAGGTGCTTTGGAACAGCGGCAGTCCCTGTTTCCAGCATACATAAAAATGTCACCATGAATTGTTTTACGACACAAAATTCAGACTAGCAGAGAAACTAGGGGTTGACAAGTGGTCTCTTTTCTCAAATCGTCGGTTTTCGAGTTTGTTGTCTTATTGCTTTTGTTGTATTATTTGCTCCCGTTCAGTGAACTCGTGAGGAGGTTAAGATGAATTTACCCTTTGAGTACATGCACTGATTTGACCATGCGTGCTGGCCTCATTCATCCTGATGATCACTATGACCACAATGTCGTCCGACATCAGGCTATGTGTTTCCAAACTTAATGGATGTGTGGACAGAGCCAGATCACTGGGCACGTTTGGGGTCAGCCTTTTCCAGGTACAAGGGGCCTGCCCTTTCAGCAGCGGCTTTTATCTAATCAATGGGCAAGAGATGAGCAGCCAGTTGGTTGGCAAGGTTGAAAACGAGGACTCAAAACACAGAAGTGTTTTTTAATAAAACACATCCTTTATTAGAAAACTGGAAAACAGTTGTTGAAACATACGTGCTTTAAAAACAAACACACACAAAGATAAAGGACAGCTGGGGTTTCCAGCCTGCGCTGGACAGGTGTTAGATCAAGTGACCTGCGGTGCGTCTCACTCCCTTCCGCTCCACCCCTCTCTGTGTCTGTGTCGTTTTGTGTGTTCCCTGCTATTATGCTGGTGGTCCTTCTTCCAGAGCAGGTACTCTCGCAGATCCTTGAATTTGGGGACAGGGGGGTCCATATGGCCCTGCGAGCTTGACCCCGGTGCATCCTGGAAAGAGCATGAGCGTTAAGGAGATCACAGTGCATGTCAATTCAGAGGGTAGGACAACAATGACTGGTATTTATGCAGTGGAGGATGTGTGCAATGCTACACACCAGCATCTCTTTGAGACAGAATACCACAGATAAAGTGAGAAGGAGGAACAACCCACAATCTAACTAGATGGCCAGAACACCCAGAATTGTTCGTTTTGGCTTGTTCCCCTCAGACTTGTTGAAGCTCCTCAGATTTCACAGCAGTTTGCTGCACTGAATACCAATTGGCATCTTCTAGTCCTCAGCCGGCTGACCGCTTAAAATGATCCCCTGCTGGTTGCCTTTGTTCTTTATAAACATTTACTTCTACAGATCTTTTCTGTTTAATCATCAAATTGAAAATGGAGATCTAGACGTCAAGCCATGTCTTTCGCTAAACATCTTTTGGCCTCTTTGGCCGCTTCATAACAACACTGTGGTTTTTGGTCCGGGAATTCACTCAATAAAGTGCCACGAGAACCTTCAATGCCAGAACCTTGGTTTAAAGCATCATCCAAGAGACGCCACCTCCTGCAGCAAAGCGTACCCGGCTCATAACCCAGTCTCCACTCGGTCACCTGCTTCTCACATCCTGCATGTTAACAATGACCCTGCGGGCCCATCACCTGGCAACAAGGGAAATGTTCCACATGGGACTGGCCTTTAAACTCCATGGTGCCACTTGCCAACAGAGAGTGCTCCAGGGTCACTCGTGGATGTAGGTTAAGTGCACTGAACCGCAATTTATAGGGATGGCAAAACTGTCCAGTACAGTGAGTATCCAGCCCAAGGTATCCCAGCGAGAGAGCGTGGGTGACAGATCCCGAGGGGGACGTGGCGCTGGTGAGTCAGAGGTGAACGGTGACACGGGCGTCACCATCTTCAAGGAGCCTGCTGAGACAGACAATTACACTGTTCTTCGAAACCTCTACCCTTGCGAGGGCAAACTGTAACAAATCTCATTACTCTTCAGTCCACCACCCCTTGGTAATGTTTCTGCCTGTTGAGATCGGCGTCTTATTAGAAGAAGCACCTGCGGTGACAGTTACGGGGAGCTTCCCGGTATTGCGGCGGGTTCAGCTCTAAAGGTCAATGGCTGCTCGTTTTAGCTTTGTGTGGGGGGCTAAACGCTGCAGAAGACATGTGACGCAACAATGCCCTCCGGCCCCTTTCTCTCTCTACCCTGTTGACGACGTGACGTTACTGGTGCCAGGGACTGGCTCCTGAAGATTTGGTGTATGTGTGTGTGTATGTTTGTGTGCGTGCACGGGCACGGGTGGGGGAGGGACAGAAAGCAGGGATGACAGAGGAAGAGATTTAGGTGTTCTCACAGGCTCCTCTGACAAGAGGCGGATAAGCAAGCCCCCTGTCCCAAGGGCACTGTGGCCTCCTGATGAGTGAGGAGGGGGGTGGGGGGTGCTCCTCTGGCCTTTCTGGCTCTGCTCCTTCTCCTCTGGGGGGATGCTTACGTGCCGGACTGCTCTGTATTTTACAGTCAGTCCTCCAAGGCTGGCCGCCAGTCCCTCCTCAATTAGAGCTCAATTTCCTGCTCCAGCAGGAGTTCTGCGTCAAGGGAGGGAAGGGGGGGATGTGGGGGGGAGGGGGGTGGTGGTTGCGCTGATGTTATGTAAGCCCAAGAGGAGCTTGATGGCTGAGCCAGAGACCATTCATTTCACCTCTCACCGGCTGCCGAACGCTCAAACAGGTAGCGCTGCACAGATCGCAATTTAAAGTCTGCTTAGTGCATTTCATCGCATAACCAGGCGATGAAGCCCGGCGCATTTTATGCCGCAATAAAAGGCTGGCCTCTGGCCTCGGACGCTGATGGATGCCGGGAGGGGGAACGCTGCGGCTCGTTTCGCTTCGCCGGAGTCAGAAGCACTCCATCAGCGCTGGGCACCCCCCGGCGACGGTGGCCATCAATCAGACCCACGATGCACCTCTCGCAGCTGCTGCGGCCCCGCGCCTGGAGCGGCGTGGCGCGCTCGTAAGCACAGAGGCGCAGTAAACGCGCGCAGCCGTGTGCCTCCCTCTTACATAACGCGTGCGTGAGCAGGAGTGACGCCTGTGCAGAGAGGTGAACGAGATGACGTGGAGTCGCGCACCGAGCCACTGCATCACTCCGCTGTCCTCCGAGCGCATCTGACGCGCAACTCTGTGCTCTCAGCCAAAAGTGCAACAGCAGAATCTGGAACGGAAAGGGTTAAAAATGTCTGCATGCTGAACGAGGGGGCTGGCAGGAGAGGTGGGGGGGAGTGTCTCTGACCCCACGTTTGGGGTTGCGCTCTGCCTGGGAACAGCTCCCTGCAGCAGGACCCCACAGCCCCTAGTCCGCCTCGTCCCCAAAAAGGTTAAATGACAACTGACGACACAACCTGTCCAGCCCGCCTGGGGAATTATGCAAACCAAACAGATACGCCCGTTACAGAGGCCGCGTCACGGCAGAGACGTCTTAATCGACTTGGCTGCCATAAGCCCTAATTGACTCCGGACATGTGGAATTCAATTAGTCGTCGCAGAAAAGTCAAATCAAGACAGGGGGGGGAAGATGTATTTATGGCTGTCAGCATCGGGCTGAAAATACTGCGTCTTCATTGGCTTCAGCACAAGATGTTCTCTTTTAACATGACACTGTCTGAGTGGACAGGGCTGTGCGTGGGCAGGGTCTGAGACACAATACAGACAACATTTTAAACAAACACGCTGAGTACTTGTGGTATATGCCTTTGCACCTTTAGGACATTAAATTATATCTTCACTTGTACTTTGTACTTGTATTTATTTCACTTGTACTTTGAATGTTGCTTTTATATTCTGGCATGATCACTGTTGAGTTTGTGTGAGTGGATACACATTGGCACTGTGTGTTCTCATGACTTTTTATGTCTTAAAAACATTTACTTTACAGAGTTACCATCCATTACCTGGATTTACCTACTAATGCATCAGTAACATCAATAACTAACCTACGAATGCATCAATAACTGTGAAGACACACAGTTACAAATGAGGTTACACAAGTAACAGGAAATAAAGAACAGAGAAGGTCCAAATAAAGGTCCTTGTAAAACATTTCACCTCTGGACTGAGATCTGTGGACTTAAGACTTTTTCCCAGGCTGGGCTGTATGTTTGCTCTCTCGCAGAAGCACAGGGGGGCAAGTCAGGGTAATGTCCCTCAGCATTTACCCAAACATGGTATCGGAGCAGTCTGCCAGTATAAAGGGAACAGTCCCACAAGCAGTTCCAGGGGGAGCCTCAATTGAAATGCAACTCAACACTGCCCCCCAGTGGGACACCTGCCACCTCTGTACAGGAACGGCTTCAAAATTTACAGTAATATTTTTTCTGTTAATAACAAGAGTTCGCATTCAATCCAGCTCTATTGTCAGGAATCCTATTCTGAAGCTTTTCACAGTACTCCTTCCAGACACTTAATGGACTAATTGTCACTCACTACGTATGGAAGTCACTTGAATTGCAAGTCATTGGGTCTGACTTTTATGTTAAAAAGGGTATTACAAATGCTCTTGAGTGCAGCTGCTTCACACCGAGTTTAATTTCAAAAAGTGCTCT
Organism: Megalops cyprinoides; assembly: GCF_013368585.1. Taxonomy (NCBI): domain Eukaryota; kingdom Metazoa; phylum Chordata; class Actinopteri; order Elopiformes; family Megalopidae; genus Megalops; species Megalops cyprinoides. The sequence goes on along the minus strand of NC_050599.1, from coordinate 25,450,068 downwards.
TGGGCTCATTTCAACCCATCACTGCACAGCATAAGCTGCATGGACGTGCTCGCAATGCACACCTGCATGGCAGGTGACTGCGGCACAGCGCTGGGAGAAGTGTGACGTGTGACAAACACTGAAGGCCTTTCTCCGGTGCTCTGCTATGGCCGAGCGGCGGGATGCTGCAGAGGTGCCACTGTTGTGCTGCCTTTGGGTCCCCGAACCCACTGAGAAAGAGACTCCTCTGGAGAGAATAAGTGGGGCCACCGCCATGAAAAATGTGAGCAAATGTTACATTGTCAAGCTGTTCGGTGCTGGCACAGGACCCTCTTGGAAAGGTGGAGGGGTTCAGGACATTTAGGGCAAGGGTTCTGGAGGAAAAACAAAGGAGAAAACCACACCGCCTTTTGTCATCGACCGATACCTGCAGTGACGTCACTGTCACAGGCACTGGACATTGTAGCAGGGCGTCTCCCTTGGCCATGGTCGCCCTGACACCACTGTCCAAGCAGGACACCGTTTTGTCACCGGAAAGGTGTGACCCTGAATGCGACCTCATTTGGAATGCAGTCTTTACACTCTCACATGAATGCATACGTATAAGTGGCTCCAAAAAGCACCGCTTCTGTGTGCTTGAGTTGTGGGACAGAGTATTAAAAGTGGTGCCAGCAGTTGCTGCAGATAATGGCCTTCTATGTCTCTAAAAGATAAAGCAATTTTATGAGATCAACCTGACCTCTGGACGAGTCTGGCTACCCTCCATGTTGAAGCGCAACACAGGACCGCACTTCTCCTGCTGTTCAGTTCATCTGAACAGGCTTCTGTGTGACTCTGTGTCCGCTGTTGCCTCATGCGTCACCATGCTGGTTTGGTGGTTCCCCGCGTACCCCCCTATGGCTTTGAATTTGATGTGCCCCCCATCTGCTCCGGCAGAAACAGCTGTTGCGAAGCACCAGGCCCTTCAAAGCTCACCGCTGACGGCAGGATCAAGCAGATTTGTAAACAGGAAGTGACATCAAGAGAAATTAGAAACCTCATTTTCCAATGGAGAATTCAGCCCGCTCCAGGTGAAGGCTCCCTCCCTCGGACTGCCCCGGCTGCGTCATTAGCTCGTCTTCAAATACGCGGCAATATCAAAGTAGGTCTCATGTTTCAAAGAGGCTTTTGAAGGAGTATCAGTACCTCAAATACACCCCCGAGAACCCTATTATCAAAACAGGCATGGCAGAGTCATGGCTTGAATATGTATTCTAAACGTTAGCTCCATTTCAGGGAGGTGAACCTTTGGTATGACAGGTACAACACAACACAATCAGTAAAATGATGACCTCTCAAACATTGTGACATTGTGAATATCACACATTGAAACAGTGGCTGATATGACTTGATTTTGTATTTTCGTGACAAAAAAAATAACCTACATGAGCATATTTCAGTCAGAAAGGACAGAGATTTAACAGGCACCTACCTTGTAAATATTTGTGGTGGACAACAGCCGTCTCCTTACGCCACGGTTGTCACCAGATTCAGTGGGGTCCTGAGCTCCCCTGGAATATGGGTGATTAGCCCCTAGTTTCCTCTTCACAACACGAGCTTCCTGCGTCATTATATGAAAATTTATATGAAAATTTCCATAGTGATTTGGTACCGGGCTAAACTAGGTCGGAGCTGTTGTGCTTGCAATTGCAAAAGTATATGTAGAGATGCAAGATTCTTCACATACCATTCCATTAACCTATTTTCACTTGTTTTTTCAGACTCTAGTCTTCTATTTCTTCTTTGGTTGAGCAAACTTTCTGCATAAAATTTACGTTGTGTTCCTAGACGTTTCTATAAAACATGAGTAAGGCAAAGTTTTTCTTTGTAGTGAAACTGAACACGTCCACCTGGAGGTGGAAGGGAAACTCACACTGGAAAACTCAATAGTGACGATGAGATCATTCTTTTTATTCAAGATGCTCCAAGAGGCCTTGTCTTTCTGCTCCGCCCACTTCTTATCCTCCTCAACTTCCTGTGGATGAAAACATAGCCCGCTGAGCTGGCCACGGTGGATGAAAGCAAGATAATATCTTTGCTACAAAAAAATGAGTTCTAAGCTATCTTTGAGCTCTACAAGATACGGGTCTTACTACTTTCCAGCAGGTGGCTTACAGGTTTACATGTTGCCTATAAATACAGATGGATATTTCCAGCAGTGCTTATCTAGGAACTGATCCAACAGCCTTCTGGCTCCAAGTTCGGCTTGTCAACCAACCTGCCCTGCCCCACACACCTGGTGCCTCTTCCACAGAGCCTCGTTCCTCTGCTTCAGGGCCCTGATCCTCTCCTCCAGCTCAGCCTCTCTCACTTTCTTCTTCAATGTTCCAGGTTGCTGTAAGATGGGCTTCCAAAAATTTCAGAGAAAGAAACATCTAGAACTGCACTATCTTTGTGACCACAATGAAAGACAATTGTGCAACTAATAAAAGACAGTTGTGATGAAACTAACATATTCATTCAATAGGCATTACAACACAAAATGTCCCAGGAGTAACAAATTCGCAAGAACAAATACATCTCCATCTTAAACAGCAACAGCAATCACATGGAGTGAAACAGGAATACTCAAAGGCCCTCTGCTCATGGAAAAACACAAACCCTTATGCTAAAGGAGCTTTTGCATTTGAAGCTAAATCTATTTTGATGTGTTTGTGTCAGCCAAACGTGGGTTTGGGGCTTTTTGCTCCTCGGCTTTCAGACTCGTTTCCGTCCATTTCAGCAGCGTGGAGGATCAGCCATCTCAGATGACACAAGAGATTTGTGTGCGTGCGAACAACTACAAGATGAGGCCGATGCTATGTAACAACCAATCCATCTCCCACAATGGTAGAAACAGCTGACAGACCACGAGGTGCAGATGAATATATTGTGTTTGTCCCTCTGGGAAAGATCTGTCTTGGTACATTACAGCACATGGGACAGTCCAATATAGAACCAAAACACAATAACTACACATACATACAAAGTACATACACAAAGTATCAGTGCGCTAATTGCTAATTCATGCATCACAGGTGGCAGCAGCTTCTCAGCAGAGAAGATGGAGACGTGAAGTGTTTGACTCTGGTGTCAACTCTCGGGTGAACATTTGACTGAGCTTTATTGAAATACTGCACATTAACACTTCATTGTCATACGTCTTCTGTATAAGAGAATGATGTAGGCCTAAGTATAAGCAAGCCATCAGCAGCCATCTAAACATGCGAGCTAGGGCTGGCACACAGCCACACGCTAGCTCTACGTAGCATCCTTTAATCATGTCTGCAAACAGCCGCATTCCTACGTAAATCAATGCACTGATGACAGTTTTGCCTAATAAGTGGATTCCCTGCTTACACGTTGTCACCAGTGTATTGTACATAATTTAGCTTAAACCTTTTGTCCTTGGTCAATCACTGCTTTATAGATCTCCATGTCCTCCCATCCTCACAGCTTATTTTTATATGCCCGTCTATTCCAGATAGATCCTTGAAAAGTCCATCCAACCCTCATGAGCCGACGCCATCTATGGTTGCAAGATAGCTGCTATTAAATGATTTGTGATTGATGCTGAAATCACAAATGACAAATGAGCTGAGCTGAAGCCATTTAGCATTTTTGCCCAACATGAAACATCAGATCCATCAAACCTTTAGGACGCACAATGGAGGATCTAGGGCCAAATGAAATACATTTTATTATTTTCAATTTTCCATTTCCACCTTTTTCTCAGATTTAAAAATCACATTTTTCCCGTTTTCATTGTAAAAATGTCCAGAACATGGCATTTTCACTTCGACTTTTCACTTAAAAAGAAAAGAATAATTCATATTCACAATTGAATGAAAATTTGAACAAGTAGAGTCAGTTAGCGAGAGTCAACGCAAAAGCAAAGACACTCCTGAGAATGTCACGCAGACTGTAGAGAAGTAGGAAGATTCACGTACAAATTGTTCATCCCCCAGCCTCTTGAGGACCTGGAGTTCATTTTAAAATAATTTTTTTCCACTTTTTCCACCAAACTTCACATTTCTCTAATTAAACACAAATTAAATAAAAATATAAATGTAGGCAGGGTATTTTTCACTGGTCATAGCCCCTGCAGCCACATTAAAAGAAGAACCATGCTCATATGGACATGGTAGGTACAGAGTATCTACTGTCATTTCAACAATCAGAACTGTTGAACTCAACTGTCAACTCCACAGATAGGAATGACAGCGATTTTAAAGAAAAATTTATGTGCATCCTCATTCTGTGAACTTTCAGCAAATAACCTTTTCAACCGCCAAAGGCAAATGATCGCCAAGTAGCTAATGATCCCGCATTTCCCTTGTACTCTCAGATATTATTTGACATGTAATCAATGGGTTGCAGGATTGAACGTTAAGGGTTTCATCTTACTTGTCTCATTAAATATCCTCCTGCATAAATTGATAAAATGTAGAAATGTAAGATGCACAAATTGCACTGAATGTGGGTGTCTGATAGGGAAGAAAATCGTAGAATCTGTGATCACTGCAATACTGAATTCAGTATTCACATCCAGGAAAACTTTCTGACCATCCCATGTGATCACTGTCAGGATCAGAGTAAATTAATGTCACACACCTCAGGACGCCCACCTGGGAGAAAAAGGAATACAACATTGAACGTGCAGCACAGTGTGGCTTTCAAAGGTCGTACGGCCAATGAGTGGGCACACACCTGAAACAGTCAGGGAAGTGACAGCCCCTTAGGAGTGCGGTGACAAACCTAGTGTGGCATCGCAAGGGGCGAAGGGACGGGAATAAGACACAGGCGCGTGCACGTTAAAATATCAAATTCCTGCAAAACGGATGATGTAATAAGCCTCTGCATTAAAATGTAACTATCACATCACCGCTGTGATTGTGCACCCATTATCGCTACGGTGACGGTGAGAAAGCTCTTCTCCAGATGGAGGGACACAGCCTGTGTACCAGTCCTTGCGGTGAGGGACTGACGGTGACTCACAGGGAGGCAGGATTAGCGACAGATCTGGCTCTGTCATTGCCACTGCTATTTTGGGATGCGTGACTGCCTTTTTTTGGTTTGTGGGCCAAACAGAAAATGAGGCTTTGGAACCCTGGCTCATCCACACTCACTTGAAAAACTGAATGGGCATCAATCAAAACTGAACCAGTGAAGGTCGTACCGAGACAAAGAATGCGTAAAACAAAGTGGCTTTGTGTCTTCTCACCCAGTTACTGGTCGCTTATTAATTGAGGAATCCTAAAATAATAAGGGAATGTTCTTTCCTAATTCTTAAATAGGGATTTTAATACCACTATACATAAATGATTTGGTGTCTATATATATATATATATATATATATATACACACATATACACACACACACACAGTACTTTTTACATGTTTAAGTCAAGAGGCAATTTTCCAAATTCTTGAAAATAAAGACAACATAACAATACACCAGCCAGTAAGTTTAACTGATCAATGTACATGAATGAATGAATGCTTTGTAAATGTAATGAAAGGCACACCACAGTAAACTGGTTCACTTACTAGTTATTTCTAAAATCAAACAGAAGATCTGAATGAAAATTTAACAATATGAACTGCAAGTTGCCACCAAGCAAGAGAGAAAACTTAAGCTCTCAGCTACACGCTGGCATCAGGGGACGCATATCAGGGTGTTGCCTAGACACAAGGCTCCAGCTGAGTCTATCCAGCACAACCTGAGCGGATGATTTAGAGGGATGTGACTGCAGACAGACACACCTATCCAAAAAGGAAGGATTGTCCACAAGGATTCTTCCACAGATGTGACGTCCCTCACGCAATCCTCCATTAATTTGTTGAGCCTAGCGCTAGAGGTTGTTCACATCCAAGGAGACGACAGGAACGCGTTGTGGTAACACCCATTAAACTGTGATCAAGCATGTGTGATACTCTGTGATGTGAGGCAGTAAATACTAAAATGGCTTCGTGGACTTATTAGCAACACTATTAGCAACTGGGTGTATGTCGTTAATATAGGCCTGCGGACGAATTAGAACGATTAGGAATACCCTACCTTTTCAGACGTCTCTTCGTCATATGTACGTAAGTCCTCATAGAAGTTTTCCCCTTGAAAACTACAGTCTTCATCGTGCATGATAATGTCATCATCCATGCAGCCAAGTGGTTGACTCTGCATACACGCGCATGAGCTCCGTGTTGGGCTCCCTACAACAATGTTATTGATTTAATAGGCAAAAAAGCAGAAGTGTTCTAAGATACCATTATTTACAAAACTAATTTCAAACTTAGCATGCGAGTAACACCTGAAACCGAGGCATCAACAATAATCCTGTAGCTAACGATATAGCCAGCTAGCTGGGAAAAGTGGTATTCACTGTATGCACTCTGCATATGAAGCTATCTCTGCGTATTGCTACTTACACAAATCATGGCTTTAGCCAATTCTACAGTCTGCCGACATTTCAGTTGTTTCATTGAGGACTTGATTATGTAGTTTGCTGTGAGGAACATATTTTAGCTTCATAACATAATTCAAGTAGGCTAACTATCGTTGAAAGACTGATGTTTACCTTGAATCAAGGAAGACATCATGGTTGTACAGGTGCCGCCTCAAAGGGTCACTGGTTCTGTCGAAAGCTGAGGCACAAACAAACTCCCCTTTCGTGACGAAGTTAAGGTTAGCTAGCTAGGGGTTTGTGACCATTTTAAAAATATTGCGGCTAAAAACAAGACTTTAATTTGTTCATTGCGTAGATTAGGATTTGTTATACATTGCTCATAAAGAACTAAGTATACAAACACATTTCATGGTCACCAACTTTAAGTGTGATTGTAAAGAACACACCGGACAGCGTGGTTGCGCTTCACATAAACATGTGCTCCATTTTGGGCATTAGGTACTAAAAGCTCGCCGCATTGATATTATTTTGTGGCAAAGCCAACCGTTTTTCCCCCAAAGCCATACTAACGAAGACGTCAAGCCTTATTAAACTTACAAAATGTGCTTTCCATGTCATGAATTGTGTTTGCACTTAGCTGTTCAGCTGGGCATGAGTCTGTTTTTCAGGTGCAGTTTTGATTACATGCGACTCGGAGTGACTTCGTGCAAGAGAAACCGAAATTAATATCAATTAACATCAATATGCCCTTAATTCTGAGCAGGTGAAGCTATTTGTGAACATATAACGTTAACTCGCACCTACAAGGTCTGTGCGTTTAAGTATAAAATTACCTCAACAACTGAAGCACTGATTTTTTGACAATATAAATAAATGTGTTTATCTTACGTGCATGCGTCCAGGTAGGCCTGCGTACTCCAAGATAAACGTTACACTAGTAGGTTATGCTGCACTGTCTGAATTCGTCTTTTCGATCGATGCAATAAGAATAATTCACAGTAGATGGCGCCATAGACCATTCAACTGCATCCGAAAACACATTTTTACCTGTAAAGAATAATAATTTCTCAGAAGGGACAGTACCCAGTTGTTTTTCCTAGTTATTCTTCAAAAGGCAACCGCTTTAGCTACATAAAACGTTTAACTAAGCATCAAACAATACGCCGAAAATTGCATTTAAATTCACTCGAATGTAAGTCTTCTTAAGGAAGACTATATACACTGCAACAAGCGCGCTGTGAATAAAAGCCTTGTCTATTGCCATGCGCCCGTTTGCATTATGATCACCTGATTGGCAGAAATATGTATTGAATCCTTAACTGGAGCAATGTCCGCATCTAACGATGGTCCTTCCACGCCGACGTGCTATTTTTCTGCGTTTAAAAGAAAATAAAGTTGCATTCCAAATTCAGTAATATTCTCCAAACCGCCGTAGTTGCCGCGGGTCTTTCTCCCTGCTTGGTGACTGTGCTGGTGGTTCGATTTTTGTGGCTTGGCTTGGCAATTTCTACCTCACTAAAACAGAAAACCAACAATCCACATGGCCCAAGCCAACGGTCCCACTCCGAACTAGATGGTTGTCCTCATCAGATGAGTACTTAGTGATTGCACTGCTCTAAATATTGTAGGCCTACATATTTGATGATTTATTTTTACGGATAGGCCTATTATTTAATAGTTCAAAACGGTGTAACTTAACAGAATTGTAAAATAACTGCTTTTCATATCCCAGGGTGCATCAACCAGTAGTAAGGATATATTTCGTTAGCTTGTGCTAAAATAAATTTTATTCTGTTAAAGAGCAATTAATCCATTTCACTTCAAGTTCACAGGCATCAGTTTAAAGTAGGTAGGCTACATTCATGTCACAGTGTGTACGCGCTGTGGTTGTTAAACCAACCCCCATGAATATGCTTGAACTGTCTTTTGTTTGACCCAAATGCATATTCGCTGTAGCCTTCTTTTGACCATAGTAGTCCTAAGAAAGGTACATTAAACGTTGACTATGGGCTATCGCTGGCTGTGTTTTACTACACGCATGAACATTCATTGATTAAATTGTAGGCTTACTGATGGTATGAAAAATGACGGGGCTTACTTTTGTCAAATTCAAATATTTATTACAAGTGATTAAACAAACAAAAAACATCCACCATTCAAACAAAAGGTAGGTACATGTACGACTTCATAGCTGCAGGAAGTCCTTTACATACAGATGGCTCTGAAAATTAAAGACCGTTCTGCAGAGCCTTGAATCTGATGTTCAAACAACCCAATTATAACACCTGTAGCAATAAAAAACGATTATAAAACTTTTAAAACAATCAGACTAGTTATACATACGCAGTTAGAACAATTCTCAAACTGTGGAAATAAAAACAGCTGAAAAAGAAACAGCATGAATCAATGGCAGTGAACACCCTGAAAGGACAATCGTGAGTTGATCTCATTGATGTGTGACGTGATCGCACGTGAGCTCGACACCACTTGAGCCCACTGCAACGAACAGTCATGGTTCTTAAATTCATGATCAAATTGGCAACCGAGTCCTCACTCTATCTGTCAATTTACATTAAGTAAAGACTACATTTTATTCTACAGCACACAAACCAATGACTACTCCATCCCCAGAAGCTAGCCTATGTTAACCATTACATCGCAATATCCACCCAACACAGCTACACATGTAAGTTACGTCTTGGGACAGTTCATTTTTACCCGTTGCACATGATAAGATCACAACAAGCTTCATTCAGCATTTTTGTATTCCCCTTGATCCTAGGAAACTGTGTTTGATGTCACCGTGTGATAAAATCTGTGTTGAGAGACGATGTGTCGATCATTTTGGATTTAGATTCTACAGGTGGGAGAAGCAGTCCCACAGAATTCACCTGATGTTGACTGATAATCTATCAACTCTCCTGTCCAAATATGTGAAAACTAAAGAGAAAATGCACATTAAAGCACAATAGGCAAAGAATTTAAGAAATGACTCAAGACAGAGTCAACGCAGACAAGGCGGTAAAAAAGTATGTGCTAAAAAAAACACAATTCAGCTTTGCTCCAGTTGCATTCAAGCTTAAATTTCGCCACATATGGCCACATTTTCAAGGTCTTTGCTATCGCTGTTCCTAAACTCATATACAGTACGAATAACGAAAATCCAATCTTTTTTTCCTGAAGGCACCGAGCTCAAGCTGGCACTTACGAGAAAAAGACTTGAGTTTAAAAACAAAAAACAGAAAGTGAGCATGCATTGTTCAAGTTCACAGCTCTTCTGCTGGGTATTTTTGCTGTCTGCTGCCTCTGTTGGCAACTTGTAGGTACTGCAGTAGGCACTACTTCACAAAGTGAGCTTTTTATAATTCCTTAACTCCTCACCACTGACCAACACGTTGGCAGACTGTGACGTCACAATAACATAACGCATGGTGTGTATTCCGTGAAGGGAACAGGTGAGGAGGGGGCTGGGTGCAGCCTGTGTTTCCACGGTGGAGTGAGAGTTTCCGAGGTTAATTTTTGTTCTCGCAGCCCAGCATGTTACACAAAGCACAGAAATGTATACTTGCTTACATACAAATTTTCAAAAGAGAAGGTGTTTTAAACATGTCATATTCAAAACAATATGTTTCCAGCTAATCCATGTACACTGGCAACCAACTGCACAAGTTGTAGTGTTTTGCTATATCAAGTAGAGGGTGTATCTTCTGTTCCTTTCAAAACTGTTGAACAAAATCCCTGAATGGAAAGTGTACGTGTTTCTGACTGGCGGACCCTCTCGATCTCACATGGGGTGAGAATGCCCTGTCTCTCTTTCATGGTGGCAGACATGACACCTTTGAACTGTAAACTTTATTTGCATCGCTGTCAGTACAGTTACAGCAGGTGACAGGTGATGTCGTGTCGGACCAGACTGACACCAGGATTGCGGAAACCAAGGAGGAGATAAACCTGGCGTGTGACAGTGATGCCTGGCGTACCGCAAAGGCCATCCTTTCAAGCGGGCAAAATAAGCCTCAGCCGCGCTCGTCCCAAAATAGACGCCAGGAGCCAGCTTGATTGTTTTCAAACATTTACATCACACATCCGAGATTCCACGTCCAGCTGCCAATTGGATGACACCACCGCGCCTGTCCTCTCCTGACTCATCAGCTGCCGCAAGCAGCGTCTCCGATGCAGAGAAAACAAGAATCCAAGCCCATGGATGATTGGGAAAGACACGGTGGGACTAATTCTGTGTTTCCCAACCCACCGTGTCTGCAGGCTTAATTTCAGCCGAGCGTGACGTTCACCAGGTTTGCGTGAGGCTGTTAACTGAATGCTGATCTGAACTGAACACACGCATTTTAGTTCTTTGTTACAGATGTCGGGTTTGTGGCCATGAGACACTAGCAGAGGTGTTTATTGAAGTTATTTCAATTCATTTCAGCCCCTTTCAACAAACTGTCAGAACAGATTAAGTGAGGGCCTATGACAAGTACACATGCATATTTATACATAACATACAGCTGCACCAAGTCTGAGGGGCAGTTATTAATTTAAAAATTATTGAATAAAAAACTTTATTTTTAATAAAAGTTCAAACTCACCCCTGATTGCATGTATTTTTCACAAATAATTTGTGGCAGGTCAAAGAAGGGCTTTGATAAAGATTCAGTTAACAAACCCAATGAATTAAGCGCTCAAGAAAAACCATCATTCACACAGGGTTCCCAGCAATGGGCCTGGGAAATGAAGCCAGTCTATCACAAACACAAAAATATCTAATAAATTAAATGAAACCTTACTCCTGCAACAGCATCCATATGGGTAAATTCATCCTTTACCTATGTACCCTTTATCAAAATTGAGATCGCACCTGTCAGTCCTCCATGTAACAAAAACTCACCCTGTGCCAAGAGGAATGTACAGGAAGCACAATGGGTAGACATGGGACACACTTAACATGTATATTTAAGTTCAGTAAGTTCAGCCCCACTAGTGTCCTTGAAGAAAGTCAAATTCCTTATGCTGTTCATTCAGTTTGTAGGTGTACGTTGTACAGATTATTTTTTTTGCTTCGGTGACTGAAATGTTTTCACATTTTTGGTTGGTTCCTATAAAACACACGTGCAAGCACACACGTGCTGTGGGTCCTTTGGTTTGTTCAGAGCTGTAGTGGCCCCTCGTGCCTGCAGTGGCTGAGTGTCTGTGTGTTGGTGAAGGTGCGCGCTACCGGGAGAGGCACCTGGAAGCACACCTCGGCGACAGGTGAGGTCACGTGGCGCACGTGGTGGTGCCGGAGGCGGCCGCCCCACCCGCAGATGGGGCGGAGGCACAGTAGCGGTCGGCGCTGCGCTGTGAGCTGGCGCGGGGGCGGAGCTGACGTTCCCGCATGAGGCGCCTGGCGCAGCCCTGCTCCCGCGGGTGGCTGCGCGGGTAGAAGCCCTTCCTGTGGAGGCTGTAGCCACGCCTCTGGCGGACAGCCCGCCCGCCCTCCTCTTCCTCTTCCCGCCCTGGGCAGCGGGCCGCATGTCTCTCCGCCGCCTCCTCGCTCCCCAGGAGCAGTCCGCAGTTCAGGCAGGGGAGGGCCTCCTCCGCCAGGTCCGCTGAGAGGGCATCGGCTCCCGCCACCGAGGCCGCCACCGCGCCCTTGGGGTCCCCGCAGCGCTCGGCATGCTCCTGCAGCTGCCTCCCCCGGACAAAGACCTGCCCGCACCTCCCGCACGCGCAGATGTGGCCCATGTGGCTGGAGATGTAGTGGGCAGAGCGGTCCTCCTCCTCCAAGGGCTCTCCGCACAGCTCGCATGGCGAGCCCCGGTCCTCCTCCTTGATCCGCCGCCCTCCCGCGCCCTCGCCAGCTGATATGCCCTCTTTTTCGTCACGGTCGAACGGGCCCTGGTCCCCCATGATATCCTCATAGCTCGCGTGGTCCCCTCCTCTGATCTCTCCCACCCGGACGATCGTGACACCGTCCATGGCCGATTCCAAGATGTCTTCTGGCTCCATTTTGATGGTGATGCCATTCCCTGTGCCTGTCCCCACCGACCTGTTGCTGGACTCCTTGCTGAAGGCATCTGCCAGGTCGGATGAGTGGCCATGCCAGTCGCCGCCCCCCTTCCAGCCGTCGCTGTGGCCCTCGGACCCGTCGGAGACGGAGCCCTCTGCTTTCCCCGGGGTGTGCTTGGCCCTGCCCCCAGGCTCAGGGCTCTGGAAAGCCTTCCGGTTGGTGCAGGTGAGCCCATGCTCGGCGAGCAGCTTCTCACAGCTGAAGACGAAGCCGCAGTCGTCGCAGGTGTAGGTGCGGCCGAAGCGGGGCCGCTCCCTTGCGCCCGCCCTGCGCCCTGGGGGCCTCTTACGTAGGTCGCAGGGCCGGTCAGCAATGTTTTCGGTGACCAGCGGGATGAGGGCCGGAGCCGCCGGTGCTGCTACCTCCTCCGTGGGCCTGCCCACGCCTGCCCGGGCGGGCACAGAGCCAGGGGCGGGCTGGAGGCGCTCTACACCCCCTTCCACACTGCTCTGCCGAGGCTGCTCATACATCCGCACCCCGAACATCATCTTCCCCTCCGCCGGGCCCAAGGATGGGGACGAGCTGGAGGAGGAGGACGACGATGAGGAAGAGGGTGCGAGGCAGGTCCCCCGGACGCCCTTGAGGTCCTCTGGGGAGTCCGGGATGTAGTACATCTGCAGGTAAGCCATTGCCACCCTCAACTCCTCAAACTCGCAGGTGTCGGTGACAGTCCGGCCCAGGTACATGAGCTGCAGGATGAGGTCGAAGCACTCGGCGCTGATGGGCATGTTGCTGAGGTCGAGGCGCGCTGTCACCCGCTGCTCCTTGATGAACATCATGCGGAAGTAGGAGCTGCAGGCCGCCAGCACGGCCTTGTGGGCCCTGAAATCCACATCTCCCACGGCAATGGAGCAGTCACAGAGGAAGCCCCACTCCCGCTGGTTATTAAGCTGCTGTAGGACATGTTCACTGTGACTTGGCCTGGCCATCGCGAGGCGTCTGGTTGCTGTATCTGTGTCCCTAAGAATTGGGGAGGGGACGGAAGACAAATAAGTTGGGCGCGGGACAAAGAGTTGGGTAATTGTTTATATAATGTAACAATGAAGAGGGAATCACAATTAATACAACAGAAATTGTCTTAAGGAAGAAAACACCTGCAGATATGGACAGTTCTTGTCTGGAATGAAATATATTTATGTCTACATTTTAACAATTTATTGCATAGTTCGTTAAATTTTTTTATCGTAAATACCTTCACTTTCTGAGTGGAACATGAAGCTGTGAGAAAAAAAATCATAATTTGTAATCTAAATATTCTGTCGTGTTGGGTCACTGTAGCCTGACCACTGGCTGATTCAGAGTATCTGAGAGGGCGACATCCGTGTGAATGAGTGTTTTGCTTTTTTTCTCCCTGTTACCGGTCAGAAACGGAGCGCTTGCATTTACGTCTTTCAGCTCCTACCATCCACATTTGAGATGCCTTGACCCACCTAAAGGTTTCCAAATCGAATACTGTCGCTATGGCTAACATGCTAATAGCGGAGTTTGTTGTGTTTACACACCATGTGTTGTCTTGCGTGTTCGTTTTTGCCGAGAACATATTGCAAAGTTATACTGTTTAAGATCAAAAGCTCGTTAGAGTTGCCAACACGGAGTAGCCGCGCCGGCTTTTCTGTTAAACTCACATCAGCTATCCAGGCTAGCTGTTCAGCTAAATTGTGTTACTACATCTGACTTCCGTAACAACAAAACACTACGCGAATTTTCAAACTTGCACAAACCTATGCTCCTAAATAACATTCCTTATGTCTGTTTAATCAAAAGAACAACACATTCGCTCTGGCAAACTTCAGATAACTGCATTGTTTGTCGATTATGGATGTTGACGGTTTCACGGCTAGGTGGTCGACGTCCCTCCCACGCATTCTCATTGGCCTGCAGCTACAGTGGATTTATGCGGGCATCCTGGATGTCAATCATACAAAAGCAAAAAGTCATTTTAAAGTATGCAAGGCATAATCTATTTTGGCCTTCTTTATCACGTGCGTGGACACAATCTGTGTTGGAATGACTCACGTCATACGTGAGAAAGCCGCAACTAAACAGGAACTGGGCCATAACAACGTTGTATGAAGTCTTACGTACGAGAGGCCACCCAGTGCTGCTCCCGCATTCGTGATATGACAAAAATATAACGTTAGCTTGCTAGCTAGCTACCATGGCTGCGGCACGCACAGTAATGACAGTACTCAAAGAAAGAGGCAACTGATACTCACCTCCTATATGGGGCGCCGAGCCTCGCTCAACTAAAACTCCAGATGGGATGCGTCTGCCCTGGAGCGGTGCCCTTTGCTTCTTTTATGCCAGTGTAAAGTTATGGCGAGAATAATCGCGAAGACGGACCCCTCCTGCTGCACGACTGAAACAACTTCCGCACAGCCACTCTCTGTGCTGTTACCGCACTGAGGCTGTGTCTGTCTGTGCCAGGTCCAACCCTACTCACGCAAACCCAGCCCTCCCACGGCCCATGTTGTAGCTGATTGTAAGCTACGACACAGCACACTGTTAGGCATAAGAGGGCAGAAGAGGCATACTTTTCAGCATCTAGTATCTCGTATTTATACCTACACGCGGTAACTAAAGTTAAACTAAATGTTTTCAATATTACACGTCCTTGATTCGCATTTTCAGCGGAATTTATTTATCTCAGTCAGCATAGTTGGATGTACTGTAAATGTATAACTAGTTAATTGGCTAAGTAACTTTTTACTTTTAAAAACAATAAGCCACATATCGGAATGCCCTTTCTTTGTATTAAAGTAAAACAGATCATTTTTATGTGGAAGTGATAAAGAGCACAATCATTTTACTCAGATCAGCTCTGACATCAAACTGAAGCGTGCTTTAACGTTTGATGCGGCGGACTGCATTGTATACGCGCGTCTATCCTCATGCTGCATCCATGACAATAATCTTAACTCCAGGCAATACATTTTGTTATTTGCATCAAAATATATTTCAAGTTTCCGCATGCATAAGAAAAGATGTGAAAATGGGCATATGATTACAACAGCAGCATATTTACTCTCATTTCTTGACATTAGAGTATATGCAGGTAAAATTTTACCTTTGTATACGCAAGGACAACAAATGTGATCACGTGACAGACAACAAGCTGAGCTCGCAGTCGCACAGGAAGGAGCGCGAGACCGTGCGAGAACTTCCCTGCAGCAACAAATACAATCTAAACCCATTCACGTACCTAGCTACATTAGCGGTAAGAGAGCTTTTGCGCAATCGATACTAATGAACACGTTTTGGTATTATCTGAGAAATTCACATGCATGTGCGGGGGCCCAGGGTGCATGACATGCGCTATGTATTTCCCGGTGTCTTATTTCAGCAAGAACACTTGAATCAGTGTTGACGTGTGAAAATGGATGTGATGCAGTCTAGCTGGCTGTCGAGAGTTGCGAAAATGGGGGTATCTTTGTTAACGTTCACTGATGGATAAATTTATGGACGATGCATTCCTTTAACATAAATCCATGCATACATGAACGGGAAAATGCACCTGATTTTCCTAAGTTGAATGCGTATTGACGGCATAAATGGCATTTGTTTCCGCAGATGTAGCTTGAATTGGTGTGTATTATATACATAAGGAGTCAGCTGTTTATGCTGGTATTATTTGGTGCTTTACTGTGGTGAATTTCGCTTTTGAAATCCGACCATTGCTGTATTTTCTGTTACAGTCCAAAGACAGAAAAAATTTCAGGTACGTATTGAACTATTGTTGCTGTATAACAAACAAGCTAGGTAATAAAGTGACTGAACAACGCATAACTAGCTCGCTGCGAAAGTTAATAGCGGGTGATGGGTTGAAGGAGTCAAAGTCACAGACGAGTGTTCATATTGTCGTTGAATGCTGAGAAACATTGGTGTGCATCGTTGGGGTTAACAGTTGCAAAACGCGGTAGCGCCACAGCTGCTGTCCAGATGAAAACAGCTGTTTTGTGTTCCATTGAATGGGATTGCAACTTTATCCTCATTTTCCTAATTTGGCCAGCAGGTGGCGTTCCGATTAACCCAGGTTCAACGCCTCAGAGGAGCCGCGAGACTCCGTTGTGGTCGAGGTCGGGAGGACGGTTGCCATGGAGGTGTCCAGCCACAGCTTGTTCCTCCTGCAACAGCTCAATGTGCAGAGAGAGTTCGGCTTCCTGTGCGACTGCACCGTCGCCATTGGCAATGTCTACTTCAAAGCCCACCGTGCTGTTCTGGCTGCCTTCTCCAACTACTTCAAAATGATCTTCATCCATCAGTCTAGGTCAGGTGACCAGGGAAATATTCACAGCAGATTTGCTTCTCTGTAAAGATGAATCAGTGATGCCCTCCAGTCACTGTAGTACTTGCCTGACCTGTCTGTCATAGCAGTTACCATCTTTTTACATATTCAGCCACAACAAAGCAGAAACTTGCTTTATATAGTTGTCAATTTCCCCATTTTTCTGTGGCTCAGGGCTTCTTCTTTTGCATGAGATTTTGTGTGTTTTTAGGTGTGCTCCTATTTAGAATAATAAAATATATTTTAATAATTTAATAATCAGTAATTAGAAACGTAAACTATATAATATATAATTTCAATTCTTACCTTTTCCAGTGGTTTTTAGGTAGAACTGTTTTAGTTTGTTTTTTTCTGTTCTGTTGTATGTCTTCATATATGTAATATTTTTGAAAATATTTTAAGTGTCTGTATATCACCCCCATTCTTTTATCAAGTGCTGTTTTCAGTTGTGTTCTATTCCATGTGAAGTACTTTGGACTGCAGAAATTTTATAAAACATACTATACTCCAATTGCCACATCATGATGGAATATCTGGCAAGGAAATTGTTTCAGAAAGACTTGTTTTAGTTCAGCAGTTGTGACTGAGACTGCAAGTAGTTCAGCAGTTGTCTGACTGAGACTGCAAGTTGTTCAGCAATTGTCAAAGACTGAAAGCATAATTAAAAAGAGGAAAAATCAAGGACTGAACTGACAATATTTCATGAATAACTAAAAGATGAAATTTCTGTTATATTTTATCAGTCATTTTTCGGCATGTTGCATGTCCCAGCTTTGGTTGTGGGCCTTGTTAAAAGGTTAAAGCCTTCTGTGAGTAAGAAATCGAGTATGCATCCCATAATCACCCCCCACCCCTCAATTCTCATTGCCTCCACAGTGAGTGCATTAAGATCCAGCCCACGGACATACAGCCGGATGTGTTCAGCTACCTGCTCCATATCATGTACACGGGTACCGGTCCGAAGCAGCAGGTGGAGCCAAACCGCCTGCAAGAGGGTATCAAGTTTCTCCACGCCTACCAGCTGTGCCACAGCGATGGCGACCAGGACGCCCCCCACGACAGCGTCAAAATGTCCAACCTCTACGGCATCCAGATCTCGTCCCAGTCGGCCGCCAAAGACGGCCTCGGCCTGAAGGGGGCCCAGGGGCGGGGTCTGGGTGGGGACCGTCCTGGGGGCCGGACTGAGCGCGCCCGAGCCCAGCCTCCCTTGGCGGGGGCGCCGGAGGGGAGGCCGCCTGTCGGACAGGCGCCGGAGCTCCACGGGGTGTCCTCGGTGGCCTGTGGCGAGGACCCCGTTGCCGCAGTGGCGGCGGGGATCAAGCAGGAGCCGGTGGAGGCGGAGGTGTCGGCGGAGCCTCGCTCCCCGGCCCAGACCACCCCCAGCCCGTGCCTCTTCAAAGACAGCCCCCGGGCGCTGCGGTGCCAGCACTGCGGGGAGCAGTGCGGGACCCGCCAGGGCCTGCGTGAGCACCTCTTTGCCCACGCCACCAGCTCCCCGCCCTTCGGGGCCCCCGCCGCCGCCCCTCCGGACAATGTCGGCAGCCCGGGGGAGGCTCTGAAGGGGCCGGCCGGGGAGGAGCTGGAGGAGCTGGAGGGCTCCGGGGAGCGTCTCCTTGGAGGACGGAGCCCCAGCTCGCGGGAGTCGGAGCCAGGCGGCCTGGAGGAGGCGCTGCGGCAGAGCCGGGCGCTGGCCGAGGAGCTGGCGGCCGAGCTGAGGGGCGGCGGCGGCAGCAGCCCCCGCTCGCGCAAGCGCAGGATCGTCTGCGCCGTCTGCGGCCTGCGCTTCGGCCAGAAGGTGCAGCTGCAGGAGCACATGTACAGCCACACGGGCAAGAGCTCCCGCTACCACCGCTACAGCCGCCTCTGCAGCCAGCTCATCCAGGCCTCCCAGCACTTCTGCGACAGCCAGGCTGAGCTCGCAGCCGAGGAGGCCGCCAGAGACGCCCAGGACAACGGCAGCTCCTGCTACTCCCTAGACTCTGAGATCTCCCAGGAGAGCATCGACACATTCGTTGTGGAGTGAAAATCAAATGGAAAAAAAACAAAAAAAACAAGTCAGCTTTCTTCCCAGGATCTTTCTTGGGTAGTTCCTGCTCATGTTTTTCTCACTAGCTTTAATGAATCTTTGTCTTCATTACTTTAACCCTCACTTCCTGTCATGTGACGCTATCCATGTCCACACATGTCTGTTGCTCTTGGCACTGTTGACAGTTGACAGTTTTGATATCTGCGTTCTTTTTCCACAGTAAAGACAGTCTCAACAGAGCTGAGACTGTCTTTAAATTCCTTGAACTGGACACCTCAAGTAGCTGATATTTAGGAAAAGAGCACATTCAGATAAATTGCCCTTGTGACAAACCAACACAAGTGAGAAATCAGCTTTTCATTTTAAGTTATTCTTTGCAGGTACATTTCCTTATAAAAGAACAGTTGCTGTCATAAGTGAGAAAGTCACGCATTTGATATTCTTATTCATACTTGATAATTTTGCGGAACTTTTAAACACTTCACACACATCTGTGTCTGTGCCTTCAAAATCATTTGGGAGTCCTGAAGCAAAGAAAAATGGCACTTCTTCTCATTTCTGCACTTAAACCATTGAGCCCAGAGGCATTGTTTCTACATGGAAAGAAAGCTACCATAGATATTGTGCAGTCTGGCTGATATTCTGCTGCAATTTCCAGTTGCAGTAACAGTCAAACAAAGAGAGATTCTAATACATTAGTATCATTCTGTGGTATTTACCTGAATGTTCTGACTCAAGTTTGAGGAAGTGGGCCGGGCCATGGATGTTGCATCTGGGGTCGAGGGAGGTTGGATTAATACACAGATAGGACCTGTAGTCTAGATTGTAGAACAGTTCCATTTCTATACAGTTTATCTGTTTTTGAGTAGGTATTTAATAGGTCTCCCTCTCCCATACAGTTGGTGATTCATGACTCACAGTTTAGTGGTAGTCCTCAAGGATGTGTCATTTGTTGTAAGCTTGATGAAAGCCTGCAATGTTTGTGCAATAGCTGTGCCATGCTGTCCAGTATGATCATGGGATCACTTGTAAAGTAAGAGTCATTTGAATGAAACATAGCTTTTGAATGGATGCACATGCAACACATTTCAAATGAAAACCTCATGATTTTTTTTTTGTTCTATTTGGACCTATTTTTTGTCAGTACTCATATTGTATGGGTCGTTACAAGGGTGCCAGAATGTATATGAGGCTGCATTTGAAAGTGATGAACCAGGAAACACAGTAGTTAGTAATCTGTTCTGATTAGGAAGCTGATGAGGATGTGTCTCTGTATTGGGTCTCCTTCATCGTTTTTGTGGGTGTGTGCTATTGGTGCGTTGTTTTGCTGTGGTAGTTTCAGTTCATTGTTTACAACGTGTCTTCATCCTTCCTGATATCTGCTCCAGTTGGTCAGTCACTTAAATCATATCACATTAGAAAAGCCACGCCTCTATTTATTTTATTATGAACACTAATGTGTGTCACTGTTTTAAACTACAACAAAAAAAAAACATTTGCAAATAAAATGCTTTTTCAAAAACAGTCTGATGTGTGTATTATCACATAGGCAGATGGAGTGATGTTTACCATGGTGACAAGTGCACATGATGCATGAAATATTTGATTCATTTACATGTACATTTATTTATTTAGCAGATGCTTTTATCCAAAGCAACGTACAAAAGTGCACACAGTAGGTATAGCGACAGTACGGGGACAGGATGTGTACAGTTCCACAATGAGACAGTAGTTCTCAGCTGAGAGCAAGGTCTGTTTGAGGACACAGTACTACACACACAATCTAATTTATACAGCTAAAGGGTATAGGGCAACTAATAAGATCCAACTTCAAAACAGCGCAATGAGTGCCTGAGTAAAGGCAGTAACAAGAAAACAAAACACAAAAAGTACACAGCAATTTATAACAGCACTGATCCGGGGGGGGGGGGGGGGGGGGTGATTGTGCGATAGGTCAGTCCAGGTAGAGTCTGAAGAGATGTGTCAATGCATAAATACATACATACATTCTGCAATTTTTAAATGCAATATTCATACACCATTCCTTTAATGACAAAAACAGGAAAAAGTCATCTGGAGGGAAATATTAAGAGATGCTAATGTGAAAGTGCCCTAAAGTGATCCACATGGGATGGTAATCCATGGGATACCAGCACTTTTCTTACCAGCAGCATGCTTGCTCAGCTCTGAGTACTCTCTGTCCTTCACAGCTGATCAGCTTTCCCACCAAATCTTTACCCCACTGTAAAATACAGTGCAAAATTTATTCTGATCCAGGATTGGTGACTAAGGGCAATGAGTCTCTGCATTGCTTACTACTGTCTTTGTAGTAATGGCAGATTGCCACGAGAGGGAGATGTCGGACCAAGAGATGAAAAGCAAGCATGTTCTGGCATTTGATTGGTCAGGGATTCATAATTTATTGAGAGGAGTATATTATATTACAGCATGCTTTAGGCATACCAGTGTGGACATCAACATTAGAATGTGAAAACGGTCAGTTAGCCAAAGAGAGATCATGTTCATCTGGTAGTCTCATGTTTTACCTTTCAACACCAGTGAGTATGTATGCCCTTATCTCCTCAGATTTCATCCAGAACGCTTATTTGAATCTTTTTTGCCATGCCTTTGTTGGCAGTACTGTCAACTGATATATTCACTTCCACTCTGTCAGATTGCAACAACCAAAAAAGTTTTTCTTTCGTGGTGACCCACACAATACAGCTCCGTGCATTTAATTTGTGTCCTGCTGGTCTTGTAACGTGATTGTCTTGTTACCTTATGCATTGCTATGGAAACAAGATTCGCAATCTGGGGTGTCAGATTTTCAAAAAGTCATATTTCTGGCACACAGAGTTACGTGGGAGGGTAAAGGAACGCCAACGAGCCTGCGTATAACCTTCTTACTGCACGCACATCTGTGACGGACAGACCTTCGCGGAGGGGTAATCCAGTGGGGGAATTCAAAGTGACTGTAATTGCGTTGTCCACCTATACCTTGACAAAACACAGCCCGACGAGCCGAGTGACCTTTGCTTGCTTGATTTTTTTATTCCATGCCTTTCTTTGTGAACATGTGTAAGTGGATTGTAGCTGGTGTGTGTATTTCATAACTGCACATCGTGAGTGGCGGTATGACTCATTCGTTCGCTGAAAACATCTGTTCGCTCGGAGGGAAATAAATCTGGCTATCGGACTGTCATCACTGCAGTCAGTCAGATCATTTCCTAATTGTGTTTTACTTTACACAAGATTAATAAACATTTACTGAGTGCTGTGAATATTATTTTATGGGTGTGTTAATAGCTATTATGGATGTAGGCCTATATAAGCTCTAAGAGACCCTTGCTGTATTTTTAATAATGATTTTAACGTACTTTCATTAAAAAGAGAGGTAACAATAATGAAATTACTGGCTAGCTCTGGGAGGTGTGAGATTGAGAGCCCGCAACTGACCAATCGGAGCTTCTCAAAGGTGAACAATATGTCTCCATTAGTTTAAACAAACTAGGCAACGCACCAATTAAACTTAAGTGACTCACACTGCATATGCTTGCCTGAGGTGGTCACTATTAGATGGAGTGTTGCATTGTCGGTCTTGAACAGCAAATCCATTTGGCCAGAAAGCAGAAATAAGGCGGTTATCTGGCAAAATACCCATTTGTCCTTAACTCTGCGTAGCATACTTAAGATATTGATTTCTTCCCCTGCATTCATAAATTTCACGGTAGTATTCCCACTAAAATTAACGAACACACTCATCACAACTTCGTAGAATATAGTAACATGGTGGACGTACAGGATTTCTGACTTTTCTTAGTAACTCATTGCCAGTGTGAGAGCAGTAAAGTTGTGATACTAATTTCTTCCTTATGTTTTATCTTCATCAAATGCTAATTTAATGAGAGCGCGCTCTTAAGTTTTGCCACTACTTAATGCTGTAGTTGATTAGAGTCCGTTATTCTAGAGTAGCACTCAAATATGTCACTCCTTAGAAACGAACCCAGCAAAGGCGTAGGCCTACATCGCTGTTTATCAGCACCATTTCGATCTCTTCCAGTAGGCCTTTGGGGAATGCATCCAAATACAGAACTGATTTTGTTGCTATTTGTCAAATGAAGTGTTGCCAGAGGATCGTCGTGTTCCTCAGATTTTGTCCAATAATTCAAAAGCCACTTTAAGTTACGGATTTAAATCCTAAAGGGATAAAACGGAAACATTGGTACAGAAAATGAATTGAGTGTCCATGGTGCTTAATCTGTCTGCAGCCCCCTGTCCATCTGTGTATCTAGAGGATGTTATAGTCCTTACAGGATTGCCACAAATAGGCTATATAAAATTTATCTTGACAGAACATATAACAAGTAAAAAAAATATCACAACTTGCACCTGCAGGTAGCTTGGATAGGATCTGAACACTCAACTTTATGATTCTCCCTACTTTAAGACCTTTTACCTTGTGACTCATGACTCAGCCCTGGATTTCCAGGTGTACCACAGTGCAGTCCAGCCTACAGTGTTTTTCCTTCTGCTGCAAGTTAACAATAACTGTGTCATTCTGTGATGAGGTATTACCTAGCATTTAAAATGAGCAGGTGAGGCAGTCCACACCCATACAGACCCTTAGTGGCCATCTTAAGATACAGAACATGTATCATTACATTCATATGCATATTATGAGTAGATTTGACAAACTGCAAGTAGAATATGTTCTAAATCTTTTTTTCCCTCCAGCTTTTTTGCCTTGTGACCAGAATTCTCAAAAAAATCTATTTTGTATCTTGTGAAAATAACCATCGTCACACACATTTTCATGGGTCCAGCTGGCTGGACATTTGGCCTTAAACCCATGAAATCTGTTCAGCCCTGATGCTATTGGATAGAGATGGTACCATGGAAAAATCTATCAGAGCAGAAAAAACAAAAGAGCAACAAAAAACCAATCAGTACCATAATTAATACCGATAATTTTAATGCAGATTACGAATCCAATCATTGACAGTTGCAATATCCCAAACCATGCTGAGAAAATTTACAAGCACAAATGCTAAAGTACTTCAAAGCCTCATCTCATTATAGACATAGAGGGTAGATGGTTGTGAAGATATTCCAATATAAATTTACAAATTTAAAGTGACAGGTCGTTGTGTGATGAAACACTTTGAAATTATCACCTTGATCTAAGACACAGGACAGACTTTTATAACACATTTTAAAATGAATCAGAACAGGCCTGATTTGGATGGCGGAAACACTGTCTGCTAACGCAGACTTCAAACACAAGATGAAAGAGGCGGAGCCAGCACAACTGTGGCATTTTGACAATGCATAAAAACTGGCACAGACAGCAGCACAAGTGGAAAAGTGGGCTGGGAACGAGATGGAGGTCTGAACAAGGCGTGATCACACATTGGCCAATCAAGATCTGCCACAATCGAATTATGTCACAATCAAGATGTATGTCACATTACCGCTGCAATTACATTATGTCACAATTAGGATGTATGTCACATTACTGCCACGGCAAAACAGCATTCTCCAAATGAGGGACGCTCATACCTGTGGCAAGTTCAAAGGGAGAGGAAGATAGCAGCATATGAAAGATAAGAATAATCCGTTAAACATCTTGTGTTGATAAAAGAGTTAGTTTACATTATATATAGCATTATTTGTGTGCACAGATGCAATATTGAACTTAATAATGTCAATCTTGCAGAGAAAATGCTCTGAAAAATGATGTTTCTTTTGATATGGCCAATTTGACACTTACTCATTTAATTACAACAATGTTGTCCAGTACCTTAATTATTTTGTAATGAAAGTTTGTCAGTTTGTTATTTTGTCTTTACAGCTAAAAATTTAGTATTTGTATAACTTATTAGCAGGAATAGGAATTCTATTCCTATTCCTGAACAATGCTACACTGATAGATACAATGTCCATTCTATGCTTAGAAGATTTAATGACAGCAATACAATTTCGGCATTGTAAATGTTTGGTCAATTACACAATGTGTCTGTGGCAAGCTGTCACTGTGTAGGGGGCACAATTTAGCAGTGAGGGAAAAGGAATCATAATCTGATCCAGAATAGTTAGTATTCACGCATGTGGTGCTACAGTTGCCATTTAAAACTGGACCCCCTGACAATGACATAAGCGGTACTGACCGATGGTGCTTGCAGCTGCACGTAAATGCAGTCAATGTGATCTCAGCCTGCAAGGAAATCCCCATCGATGTGCTACAACAACTCTATGGCATAGGAGAATGAGGCAGCTGTCATCTTCACAGCAACAGGTAAGGAGCGCAAACAGTGAGAACAGCTTTGAACATCAAGCACATGGCAGAATGAGGCCAGCACATTCTTAAACACAAGAAGCTGCTTCTGACCTCCCACCTCTGAAATGGAGAGGGAATCACTCAAGGGTTGTACCCTTTCACTACAAAGGCAATAAATGGCTATTTTGCAAAAATATCACTTTATGAATTTTTAACTCTGTTGCTATTTCAGGCTTGATTTTTACTTGGCAGCCCACTAGAGTCTTTTAATAATTTCTTTCTCTTTGTGGTTGTGAGGTCTGCTTGAACCACATCAACTTTTTGCTTTACTGTGTTTTTTCAGTGTTTTTGTATTGGACCAATAGAGAGTATTTGATAGACGGATTACTGTAATTAATAAATAAGACATTAATTACACAATATGACACATCACAGGAGGCAGCTAGTCTTCTTCTTTTCAAAGTCTGGTTGGTGATTTTATTTTCTGTAGGTGTGTACACTCTTCATTATTCTCCATGACCAGTGCTTTTATTGAAATCAGTAATATTGTCAATTAAATTTTCGTGATGATGGACATATGACTTTTCCATATCTCTCACAGTTTACCAGTAACTCAAAGACATTATACTGGGGCCTCTGCAAGCTCTCAGGTGTCACAATGCCTACTGTGTCCTAGATGCCAATGCATGCTGAATGTTCACGACCACTCCCTAACCCACCTATTAACCTCCTACACTGGGCAAAATACTAATGCTATCAACTGTATTCTTGGCGCTGCTGACAATTTTGCTGAGGGCAAATGATCAAAATACAACTGCACTACCTACAGCGACACCTTTCTGCACCATCAAAATCTGGCCTGAGCTGCCCAAGGGTTGACACATAAAATACAATGAGATGCTAACACTGCGCCATGACTGAATTTGTCCAGCGTATTCCGCATTTTCCCAACAGCACAACCACATACAAGTAACACAGGTTCAGCGTCATCATATACTCTTAAAGTAAACACACAATAATACATGCTTGCTGCTTTGGTGGGTGTGACACAGATCACTTGCAATCATTTCCATCTGCCATGTTCTGAGGTCTAAAAAGTTGCATTGTTCTAGTTGGCTGGGCACTAACGGAAAGCTCCGTTGGCAGTCTTGGCTGTTGATGCATTCTTTACGCAGGGAGCTATTGAAAGTGTCTGGCCACGTGGAGGAGAGGGGCGAGGAGAATACTGCAACGTGTGACAACTCCGTGGAATCTTAGTCAATCTCCCTGAATTCCTGCTGGTCGTTATTGATTGACATGGATTAAACACAGCCATAAAGGGGTTAAAGATGACCTTGACACGACATTGATAGCAGTGCCTTCTAGGTCTGTTTTACATGATCCTTTAACATGCAAGTCGTGAAAAGGTTAATGGTGGCCTTGACTTTCTTGCGCCCCTCTGTGGACACTTGAGGCAGTACCGTCGTCTTCTGCTCTGAGCTGATCCAGGGCAGCCTTGACGGCTGCCTTGACTACAGAGCAAGCAGTCTGCACCAGCAGGGTCTCACGACATGGCATGCCTTCATCGACAGAGAGGTCAGGGAGGAGGATGGCCTCTGGGGTATGCACTAATGGCCCGTTTCTTACTATCCCATCTATTTCAGTGCGGTAACATCGTACAAGGTCAATGCCGTTGTGCGCCTCAGTGTTCAAGGGCAGGAAGTCTTGCATGTGTCTTTCCTGTGAGATTTTATAACAGCAATCATTCTCCTCTATCGCGCCCTTTTCAAACATGGCAGCCTCCTCTGGAATTCTGTCTGTCTCAGCACGCACTACCCCCTCAAGTGATTTGACACCTGCCTCTTCTCCCACATCAGTGGACAAATTTGAGTCTTCCCCAAAAGTGTGGGGCTCTTCCATCACAGGTGTCAGGCCACTGTTTTTCAAGGCATTGTCGGTTTTTAAAATCCGATCATTCCTCTCCACTCCTTCCTTGGGGCATCCCCCACATTCTTCCTCATCCTTTCTCCTTCTCAAACATTTCCCAGAAGCCTCAGCAGTATCGCTCTCCTCCGTTCCCTCAGCTCTCTCTGCGCTTACCTCCACACTCACTGTTAGGGTCTCTGAACGTGACCCTCTGATATGACAGTCAGCTTCTAAACCATCAACTTCTTGTGTGGCGGGTGCTGCCTGTCCATGATCTGCAGGCCTACCAGGAAGCCCCGTGGTGTCCTCACCTAGAGGTTCTTGAGGGCTCCCATCCACCCCCTGCAGAGACTTTTTGCCATCCCTCTTGAAGAAGCGGCCCACTCTTTTCTTGAAGGAAGCTTTCGGGCGCTTTTTGTCCTCTCTGCCTGGCACTGCCTGTTCTAAACGTCCCTCTTTTGGCTTGCGGGGGCCGTGAGGCTCCATCAAGAGCCTTCTGAAGGTCGCCCAAGTTCCGGCCGAGAATGCGTCGCTTCTTTGCGAGCGAGCATCGGTGTGGCAGTGGGCGGTTTCACCGTCGCACTGCTCATCTTTCGGGTCGGCGGAGTTGCCCGCGGCTCTCTTGGTGGCACAGCCAGTCTGCCTCTTCTGACAGGTGTCGCCAGTGATTCCATCTCCACAAGGGTCGTTCCTCTGCCTTTTGACGCAGAGCAGAGAAGGGGACCAGAACTGCTTCCAGCTCGTCTTCCCTGTCCGTCTTTTTGCTGTATCCCCACTGCCTGGGGGATCTCCCTTCACTTCATTTTCCTCTGAGGTGGAGCTTATTCCTGAGGCTCCAGCGAAGACATTGGCTGGGGCCTCTTCACTTTCAGTTTCTGGCTGCTCACTCTGAGGTTTCTGGACGTCGCCCACAGCCACCAACAGAGAACCATTGTCTACAGGGGTATCTTGCGTGGTACCCTGCATCCCATTATTATCGCCCACTCCACTGTGTATTCCAGCTTGACCATCTATTTTGTTTTCACCCTGGTTCTTGGCCCTGAATTTGCCTAGAAGAAGTCTGGGAGGGCCAGTCAACTTCCGCTTCAACCCAACTTTTTCTTGACCAACTTGGACTTCCTGTACTGACATGATCGGTTTGTGAGTCGGCACCGAAGTGAAAGGTGTTGTTCCTTCAAACAGTCATAGGCATCAGTACATCTTCATGCTGAATTTGATGCTATTTTGCTAAACATGGTCTTGTATTTCCTGCATAATGACTGTAGCTTTTGCTGAGGTCCTCTTGTCAAGAAGGAACACCTAAACCCTGAGGTAAATCGAAAACAGATCCTTGATTACAGCTCTGTACCATTTCAATTAACAAACCCAAACTCCTAAATATTGACTGTTTGTGATAAGCAAGATGTGGTAAACAAGATGCTACACTGTCATAGGGAAACTCCGCATTTATTGTAATCCATACAGCGAGAACACAAATAAAAGAAAAGTTATCATATTTAGGAAGCACAGTATTAGACACCTTTAAAAATGTGCTCTTAGACTACTGAATATCCAGTCCAGTTAACTGGTCAAATCCTGCCAGTTGCACAGTGCATTAAACAACCTTACACAACATTACAGAAAGGGCGTCCAACAATAGTGATTTAAAACCAGCTCGTTAATTTTTTTCTTTTTTAATCGTGCTGAGATACACCCACCTTATTTTTTACGAAGTGTTGACGGATATCTTTAAATAGTGCATATCAATTAATGCTATTATCATACATTTTAGGGCTACATTACATTAAGCAGCAGGTGTGCTAAAAGCATCTTGTTTTATTTGCCTTTACCCATCCTTTTCTCATTTACTGAATGTTCCAAAACTGAAATTGCGTATCTGAAAAACCCCATTTGCACAAAATGTACAAAAATGCATAAAAACTAATGCGCAGGAATATCGTTGACGAGTTAGACCATTAGAGTTTATTTCCCTACAAAGGGGAAAAGCGGTGCTAAATGCAACCGCGAGGACTACCACATACTCCATCTACTTCAAGCACCGCGACAATAGCACAATAATCACATTTATTTTAGTCTCGTGTTCCACATCCTCCGCGATAAAATGTCGATTAAAAGGCTTTACAGCAGTACTCCTTCACATTGCTCTCTGGCTGCAATTAAACTGTTATTTTCATATTTTCCATTTTCAAAACGCATACTATTGTTTCCTTCTCGTGAAATTAATGGTTTCAATGTTTTATTTTGTACTTCCATACACATACACTATTGTTATGTTACATAGACAATTTTAAAAAAAAGTTCATACAAAAGCAACGACGCATAATCTTACTCTTATCAAAGGTAGAACGAGACATACAGAAATAGGAAATAAGAGTTAACTTACTGTAATGCAATGCTCTGCGAATTACTGCAGACCGATAAGGTTTGTTTTCAAAGTTCAACACGTAGGCTACCAAACGACTCGACTGAGAGGGAAAGCGTTCTGCAACCACGCGCTTGACTGCGAGCCCGAATACACGCTGGTGGCTGTCGTCAGCAAGCGGGCAGGTGTCGGCTACGGTTACCATGGAAACGTAACGAATGACAGTTTGTTTCCAGAAATGTGTCATGCCGTCATTGACAACGAAAGAGCAGCAGGTAATTGCACCAAAACGAATTAAGGTAATGGCACGAGTACATTAAACCTCGTCTTCTGTCGGAAATCCCGAATAAAAACTGCAAACACTGAGCCAATTTACGGGTCCACATATGACATCGTGTTTCCTTTGCTTTGTTGAAAGAGAGGTATACCCTTAGATGTATATGTCAAATTCCATCACGCCACCTACTATGTGCGTGCACATGTGTGTGAGTAGTGTGTGTGTGTGTGTGTGTGTGTGTGCGTGTGTGACAGTGAGAAAGAGAGAGAGACTGAGAGCATATATGAACTTTCCAGTGAATGACATGCTAGTGATCTGAAGTGAAGCAGACAAACTCCAGTTGTCTTCTGGTCTAATTAACCAATCATATGTCTAGCCTATAAAAATAGGCCAGTCCTCTTTGTACTTCATCCAGCATATAGTGAAACTTTCCCTTGTAAACCTGATCAAAATGACACCCAAAAATCATCTGTGTTAAAGGCGTGTACATGTGGGTGGTGGTTAGGAATGATAGGGCATTTTGTTCTGCTTGAATATATTTTTGTGGTTTGCGTCCTTACTGTGCAAGTTCCCTTGGCAACCAAAGGTCAGAGGAGAAAAACAATGTAGGTTGTTTATTTCACATCCATCGGACAACTCTTCCATCTAACGATGATATAGTGCTTCTTTGTAAGGATGGTGTAGTACGCTGTGCTTCACTAAGCAATGTGATCTAATGTAATATTGCTTTGTGGGGCATTATTAGGTCCCACATTTACTATAATGTCTTTCTTTTAATTATTGCAGCATTGCAGTGTTTTGTGATTTTATGTATGATGATCTAGGAAATCCAGCAGCTGTGACTACCTGTAAAATGTGCCCTATGGCTAACTTAGGCACAACATCATTGGACATGTCATGGATGTTTTTAATTGTACAATGTACCTACTACATGAATAAACCATGCATGTAATTATTAGGTACCCTGCACCTTCTTGTCCTTTGTTTTTATCGCTGTTGATTATCTTAAAGCCATCTTACAGTAGTTCTGGGTGTATCTGTGATTGTTTCTTCCGTGGCATTTATTTAAGGCATTATGCCATAATTACATTAACATTTATGTCATATTTGTCTAGTGCAGCATGTTGTTCTGGATAAGACTTTCTGTAAAATAAATAAATTAATTTTATCAAATATAACCAAATAATAATAATAGATGTTTTTTTTTTTATCAAATCGATTTGGCATTCAACTTTAGGGTCTGCTAATTTTGCCATCGGTGCTATAATTTGTCTCTCAGAGAATGCTGCTGAACTGAACGGATGTAAGTAGGGCAGGACCATTAGCTTTTGGAAATTGAACATGTTTCCCATTTCTCTTGGAGTCTGTCCCTCGTGGCTATGCTCCTATTAATTTCTTGGCCAGTGAAAAACTGAAGCAGATTTATTTGGGACATCTATCAAAGTCGGGACAACTCTGTGATTTTGTTGGTTCTGTCACCTAGATCACAGGGAGAGGGTGACACTGCTCTTGACCTCCCTGCTGCTAAATGCTGTAGCCATAATTCAGTCCCAGATGACAGTTATGTTCTTATGATTCTGAATGGGAAATCCCCATTCACTTCCTCTGCAAAATCTTCTTGCTGTTACTCTGTCCAGCCGTACTTCCCCCTCCCCCGTCTCGTCCTTACGTTGCATGCCGCAACATTGAAAGGACAAGTGAGGGCTGTTATTTTCGTCCCCTCTCAGGACAGTTCAACACAGACCTCTCAAGATGGTTTTAAAATGATGCCTTTAGCCTCTCCTACTTCCAGCTGAAGAGCCTTCACTGAGCTGAAATGTGCAGTCATATTCATAGAGCAGAATACTGCAGTCAATACAGTGCAGCCCCCAAAAACTGCTGAAGAAATGGACCTTGAACAGCACTATGGAAATCAAAACAGAATAAGAGGGAATTGGTGCCATGTGACAAATTCTGTCATGTGTCAGTCAATCTGCCAAAGAGTGCTCAGCCAGTGGAACATAACCCTGACAGTTGTTCAGTGAACTAGGATGGAAATGGGCCTGCTTAGTCTCCAAGCACAGTTGGGTCCTGGCTGGACTCTGGATATCATGGGAGTTTTGGGGAGGGGAGAGAAAGACTGCCTCAGTGCCCGCCACAAATATTTATCAAAGGGTTGTGTGCTTACTGCTTCTGAGCGGAAAAAAGTAAAAAGTATCAGAACTATTCTTCACTGGACAAAGAAATTCGCACTTATTTCTGACCATGTTCAATTTCACGGATTCATAATTTCGGCCTTTTCCACACCTCACACACACACACACACACACACACACACACACATACATAAACAAGCAATGCAGACTTTGATGTCAACCTGAGAGGAAGCCGTCCTCAGATGCACCGAGGAATCCAAGGCCATTCATACTTGCAAAGTTGACGTCTCTGTAATGGTGCGAATTTGTCTTTGTAATGACATGCAGGGTCCTACTAGAGTGGAACAAATGGCGGTGTGGTTTCCTTTTTCTGAGAACGGCGCCAGGGCCGGAGGTATTAGCAAGCTCTCAGCGGGTCTGCGGCATCCGCTTTGAACTGCAAGGGGCGCGTCGCCGCCGCTTTCTGCAGTTCGTCTAAATCGCCCACCTTTAAAAAGTGACACGCAGTTCCAGCTCTTTCCATACACGTTCGTGAGCAGGCGAGAGCTTGGCGGGCACCCTGCATCATTGACTTTTCTCCCTGTTAATCACTCGGGTGTCATCGCCCTCACGTTTAATGCAGTCCCTCAATAGACAGATCTGCTGCATCTCAGGACATAAATCCAGGTTTGGCTGAACCATCAAAGCTTTCACAAATCAACCCTGAATGGCCGTTCACTCAGTGTCTTCTCAGTTTGCCCAGCACAACATTTTCCCTATCGTTTATTTGGAAAGACTTGCAGATCCACCAGAAAGTACAAATTCTTATTAAGCTCCTATTGCACTAGCATTGCAGAGGTGAATCGAAACACTGATCAGCTTTCTCAGAGCAGCCAAGGGTGCCTTTTAATCTGGATTTAATCTGGAGCAAGAGGTGACTGGTCTAAAAACAGACTGGAGGATTCAGGCAGGTGCAATACTTTGGTCAGATGGACAAGAAGAAAAAATAAATTGGTTCCCAGGCAGAACTACTGGTTTGACACTCTCCCCCTGTGCATGATAGGAATCCACAGAATCCACTGAATACTTGATTTCATTTTTTTGCCAAAAAGAAATTGAGAGGAAAAACAGCAATTGCTAAATCCAAGATAGATCAGTGTGTCTCAACCCGAAGGCAATGATCTGCTTGTCGAGTTTAGTTCCAGTCACTTCTCATTTACTGATTAAGGTTTTGTTGAGCTGTGAATGCACTCACCTGTTAAATATCTGTATTTAACATCTCTTAATGGTTAATCGTCTGTAAATCCTTTCCACACACCATACCCACAATGCATTTATTTCCCTGTGAATTAGCAGCAGCCTATTAAATAATGTCAAACTCAGAACAGCATTCAATTAACAGCTCAATTAAACAGAATAATGGAGAGCTCAGCTGGAATGAAAGGAGGTGTGCGAAGCATGCCCCCAGGGCTAGCACTGGGAATACAGAGCCAAATAGCCTCTGTGGCCTCAGAATGCAAAACTGGGTTAGCGCATGCATGCATGTAGTTCACCTTGCAATTGAAGTTCAAAAGGATCTGGGAGGAGAATTTTCAGACAATCCCTATCCAATTAACCAAACCTAGACAAGCCAGACCCATCTGTGTGTAAAAATCCCGCTTACCACTCCTCTCTGTGGCAGCTGTTCACGGCATCCCTATTCAACCCCCTCCCCCCCTTTCCGTATTTATGATGTCTAAATTGAGGGTAAACAACCTTGTGCCATTGCCAGGTGCAATCCCTCCATTGGACGCCCAGCCAAATACGAACACTCACATCAATCACAACCTTCACGCTTTGATGGAAATTCATATCTACCGAATTATCATTTACCACTCAGGCATAATTGGAACTTGAATTGCACTGTGAGTTTTAGAGCACCACGAATAGTTCAGTACCAGGAGCACAGTAATAGCACCACGAAAGGAGCCTTTAAAAGAAACGGAACTGCACATTTTCTGCAGTGCAAAAATAACCTCTGTCTGCTTCTGTGCTGCAGTCTGAAACTTGAGGATGCCATGTTAAGTGTTTTGTGACAGGACGTCTCAGAGGAGAGCACAACACCTCGGATGTACTTTAAAGTCTTTGCTCGTTGGCCTGCTTTGCTGATTGGTGAAGCGAAAATCAGCGAGGGGCTTCCTATGGTGGCACATAAACACATCACTATCAATATAACATGAATGGGTAACATTTATATAGCACCATTCATCCCTTTGCATGAGCACTTTCCTGCAAGTGGGGGTAACACCTCACCCACCTGAAAGATGCAGGGCAGCCATTTTGTGCCAAAGCTCAGACCCTGAGGCAGAGCGACAGGGTTTCTTCACCAGTTAAACTGGGACAAGACTGAATGGTACAGTGCAAACAAATCCCACAGCCAATCAAAAATCAACAGCACACATTTATGCACATAGTCTTATACAAGACATATCTAAGATATATTTTTTCACCACATATAACAAAATGTAATCCATGTTTACTGCCTGTCTGTAGGATATAGCCATTACTGTCACTTTAAAATGTGGACATTTGTGCATAAATTATAGAAGACTTATACTTTAAAAATAATTAAAAATGGCATGTATGGAATTGTGTAAATGAATATGCTCCTTAATGAATATAATCCTTAATATGATTTGTATACTTTCTTCTATGTTAGAGTCGATATATTCATATTCAGTGTATTTATATGTATATTTACATTTACATTTTTACATTATTTACATGAGAATCATGTCTCTGTACTAAAAATAAGGTTTGTTTCTGAATGCCAACTTTTGTTTTGGACTGATGAAGACCCAGGTGTAAAACAGCACACATGATTAGATACATAATAATTGAATGCGATGGTATTCTGTGGGCTCTCCCCTAGAGCAGTGAGTGGGAGGCAGTTTGGGCAGAGACTACAGCACAGCGTCATGCTGCCTTCTGAGCACTGCAGCAGAAACGTTATGTGGATTCTGATTCTTGGATTTCAAGGAGAAATTATATTTGAGAATAAATGTCAAGGGGAAATATGGAAACATTCCCCTGATCTAACAATAATCTATCTCCTTCCTCAGGTCTTTATCTGTTTCACTGACATTTAAGCTGCTTGGCTTGACAAACAGTGCCTCTGCTGCTCAAATAGCAGCTACTGCTGCTGCAAGATACCCACAGTGAGAATAACCTGGCTGAGCACCAGTGTGCCTCACAGGCGAACAATGCACACCCTCATGCGTGCATTCACCCACACACACCCACTATTACTCATGCTTTCATACACACACACACACACACACACAACCAGACCAACCCACACATTCACACATACCCATTACCCACACATGCACAAAAACACACCCACATGTATGCACACACACACACACACACAGAAAGGCATGTGCACATGGACGCAAACATTCACATACAGTGACACACGACACACCCATGTAAACATACATACCAGCCATCCATGCCTGGCTTAAATTCACAGCACTCTCAGACTATGTCTGTGCTTTCATTCTACTGAGCTCTGTGGCTAAACACATCTTATTTGTCTCACCAAACTCTTTGACTTCCATCATTGTATAGTCTACATGAGAGCTTTCTAAAAATAAATATTAAAAATCAAACAGACAGTAGATACATGTGGACGTTATCCACAACACTACTGTGTAATCTGTTACGGTGGAAACCTAGAAAACACATTCTATTTCAGGGGTGAACACATAGCTATTGCTTGTCACTCTGGGACTTCCACAGGATGAGCAAGTGCCTGAACACTCACTAAAGTTCATGAAGATGGATCTCTGAAAGTGGCTGGAGAGCACAGCACAGGGCATCCAAGAAGCAATTCAGAGATAAAGCCAACACCTTATGAACAGGATGAATCAAACTTTTAGATTGAATGAGTTCTTTATTTATCGCTTATCAATGGGAGTTACAAGATAGCTTATTTTGCATCAGATACATTCAGTGACCCATTAGATGGAGTTTTAGTGTAGCTGTTGAGGTGAAGTACCATGGTCAGGGATACAGCAGCAGTGTCCTATCCAGGGTTGAAACTGGCAAACCTGCCAGTCTGGAGTCCAGTGCCCTCACTGTTACACACCAGGCTGCCCTTATTCCATTACATTCCAGCTCAAACCACCCTTCAACTGAAAGAGGTGAGCAGAGCTCAGTAAACACCTCCACAAACCCCATCATTTTCATAACTGCTATTTGTAGCAGTCATGGTTTGTAGGAGCCCTTGGATGTAATGTCTGAAAGCATAAGCCAGGCACAAGAGAGTTCTGCAATTCTTAAGTCATTGGAGGCATAAAGATCTGCAGATTTGGAATAACATAACATGAAGAAAAATACTACATCAAATTACTGTGTGCATGCTGTTGGAAAGTCCATGAAATTTCAAAGAATATGCAACTATTCAATTCCAACAAATCACTCCACATCTTTGGAGGGATGGAAATTATGTACAATAAAAACATGCACAACACAAACGCAAAGACAACATAGCCCCAGATTTTGAGATGCACAGGTGATGTTTTACGCAGGCATCTTTAAACAGCTCAGGTGTGTACTATAGGCAGAAAAACTGAGCTCTGTTATGCATTTAATAGACCATCGAACCACTGACCTCAGCACATTGTGTCTATTCTTGTTCTCTGGAGAACAGTGACAAACAGATACATGGGTCAAGAGTGCTGCCTCTGTTCAGTGTGAGCTGTCACTGAGGAATATATCCTCTATGTTAGAGAGGAGGAACAGGCCTTGCAATTACGCGATCCATTACAATTACGGGGTCTATTCTCAGTGAGTCACAGGACGGAGTCGTCGTGTAAGCGGCTAATGACCGCTGACCATCAGGAGGCTCCATGTTTTGTCTCTCTTGAGGATCAACAGACATGGCTTTGACGCAGTAGCCTAATAATCATTTGGGAAAGCGTTGAGTCAAACCTATCAGCTGCC
This sequence comes from Megalops cyprinoides, assembly GCF_013368585.1. Classification (NCBI taxonomy): domain Eukaryota; kingdom Metazoa; phylum Chordata; class Actinopteri; order Elopiformes; family Megalopidae; genus Megalops; species Megalops cyprinoides. The sequence continues at coordinate 25,413,380 of NC_050599.1, read as the reverse complement.
ACTGAAGGGGACATGGTCAGAAAAGTGCATTAGCACGCATTTGCTCCCAACCCCCCGGACCACGGTTTACATTTGCATCCGTCAGGACAGATGCCGCTTGGCAGCAGAATCTGCTACAGAGAAACATGCCCATAATGCCGACACAGTTTGGATAGCACGCTGAAAGATCGCTGTTTGGTCTACAGCTCCCAGCTGTAGACATGCTGGGCTGTGGCCAAAGCCAGGGCTGAGAGAAGCAAGAAAGCAGTCTTCGACAGAGATAAAAGGACACCACTGGGGCGTCCACTGGGAGTCTGGTTTGGTCATGAAGCTGGAATCGTTCCTTTGCATTGAGGCTGCTGAGTGGCTGTGGTCAGCTCTGAGCAGAGGCCCTGTAGAGAGAGCAAGAGTGGAAGAGAGGGGGGAGGGAGGGAGATGAATGCAATGGAAAACCCAGAGCCAAAAACAACAACATAAAGAGAAAACACAACTACTTTGAGAGCTATGCTCGCAAGCAACTCAAAGCCCTCACCACTTTCTCTTTGGATAAGACCACCCTTTAAATGACAAAATGTAAATGTCATTCCGTATAGCTATCGCTCTGTCCTGCTCACAACATCCACAGGCCCACCACCTGTCTTGCATGCTGAAGACCCTACCTGTGAACCAGGTGAGTGTTCCCTAGGAGCGGTCACTGTCCTGTGTGGCCTCAGAGTCTAGGTCGATGTCATGGAAACAGGACCATTCAGGCACCCCTGGGGTCGGGGTCATGGTCGTCTGTGATGGCCAGAAAAAAGGTGCAGGTGTTTAATAAACACTAGCACATGTTAGAGCACTGGACTTAGTGCGTAAGTGCTCTGATGTTGGCTGAGACACTCAGATACCTTTGAGGAACATATCTACATCTCTGCCATAAAAATCAGCTTACCATGGATATCAGATGGTAAGCTGATATTGTAAATAACCTTCTACAATGTTACCTGCCAGTGAAAAAAAACATATAAACCAATATATACATAAAAGTAATGTATATTGAAATATACAATGCAAAAGCAAAGGGATAATTCTGTAATCTATACAAAAATATACTGCATATATTATATGGAAACAACCACAATATGTGGTAGTTTATGGCATTAAATGTAAGTTTTTGTATATATTTTGTAAATTATCTATTGTAATCTATGCATAAAATTGCAGTTATGAAAATAGCAATGGATGATATTTTTTTTCTTTACATATGTATCTTATATTTTACATGTTTTTCATACTTTACAAAATTTTGGCATATATTACTTTTTCGCAAGGGAGTAAGTCGTCATGAACACAACGACAAGCAGGCCCCTCGAGCCGAGACGCCGTGAGCCAGACCCGCTAGATGACACGCCGTGTTGCGCGCTGAGGGGGAGACAGATGGAAAGAGCGGAGTCGGCAGCCGCCACCCCTCTGTCGCATTCAGATTCAGCGCCGCTTCGCGCCCCGATACGGTTCGGTAAAAATAGTCGCGCCATCCGTGTTTAATTTAGGCTCCATCTCTCATCTTAATCAACACCTTTTGATACTTCGCCGCCTTCCTCGACAAGCTAGCTCTTCCTCTGCGCTCGCGGGTCGTGGGGGCGGTGACCTTCAAATCCATGGGGTGCTTCGAAATATGCTGGATGCCTGTGTCTCATTGCTGTATTTCCGATTGTGACGTGCGATTTGCACGTAAATAGCCTACATCGTTCATTTAGACATCTCTGTCTCACGGGCTGTCTACGAGCATTTATTAGGGGAATGTTATTGAATATACTGAACTGGCAAAGAGCGTACAAACAGAGATTACATGCTAGCGCACAGTTCTGATATCTGTACTTCATCCTCAAATTTCTGACGAAATCGCTGTGATCAGGCATATGACTGAATTCTCCAAGAAACTGCATGCATTAAACTCACAGTACATCCTGCAGTGTCTGAGTGCGTGGAATAATGAAGGAACAGGTAAGGTGTGATTTTCTGCGGTTATTGGTCCGTCTCATTTCTCTGAGATATAATGCTGTTTTGATTGAACCGGAAAGTACACAAATCCCTTCAAAAAGCCCAACTGTAAGTAGGCTGTCCTCGATGGGGTTACAAAATGATATGTGTGACCTCATGGCAACTAGAACCAAAGTTACTCTCACGCAGGAGCCACTCACCTCGTTGACCAGCGGACAGAGGAACCCTGCACCTACGTTAACTCCAATGTCCTGGATGGGCAGAATGAATCCAGCTGGAACCCCCCGCATTTCTGGGTTGTGGGACAGAGAGAGGTGGGTCTTCGCCATGCAGATGGGCAGATTGCCATAGCCCTAAACAGAGTGTGTTTCAATGTTACTGACACAGGAGTTAGCCATTATGACCTCATAATCAGTGACCTTTGAAAGACCAGTAATTTGAAATACCAACTCTGCCTGCTAATGCAGATGGGCGTATACAAGGACAGGCAAAGTGCAGCACCAATACTAATGAGAGACTGAGGTTCCATGAACCACATAGTGGGCATCCTATTAGCGATTCACTGATCTGAGCCAATTGTCTTCTGACCGATTCATAGTGGCTAATGGTAGTGACTGACCACATACGGTAGCTCCAATCCATTACTGGGTTGGTGAAGTCTCCCTTTCCCATTGCTAGACCACAATGCAAATCATTAAGAGCCACGGTCCGCTGCAAAAGGCACCATTATCACCGAAGTGAGAATGATTTCAATTTACGCCTTAATTCTTGCTCAAGCCCAGGCGAGCGCTGGTCGCCCACAGAGGGAGTTTGGCATGTGCCCAACACACGTGACACCTCCGTCCCAAACCATGTGCACTGTGCCTGCACCCCCCCTCCCCCACCCCCACCACCCCCACCACCACTAGCACCACCACCACACCCAGACATTACCCTCTTTGTGTAAAGCTCCACTTTGTGCTGGGCCTCTGGAAGGAGCTCCACTTCATCGGCGCCGTACACCCTCTTGGCAACGGCTCTGATCTTGTCGGCAATGGGGAGCTGTGGAGAATGGCCGTTCAAGGCAGTGAGTGACCTCTGGCCTCTTTCCATAAGCAGAGTGCTGTGCAGCTGCAATGCTAAATGCACTTTGATGGGAGCATTGATATAGAGGTGGGGGCAGCCTGGGGATTTTGTGAACTGACATCTGGTGCACTGGCCTCAGGGATGTTTGTGGGTGTTCCCAGCAGTCTGTGCAGTCAGTAACATCACTACATCAAAGCTCAGCAACATTTATCTGGAGTGTGTGGCCAAGGGAAAATCTGTACAATGTGTGCTGTATCTGTGAACAGACCTGCCTTTGGCATTACATGGGATACCCCATGAAAATTTTATCACAGGGAAGTCATTAATGAGTAATATCATTTCATTAATGCACAAAACAATCTGCACTATATGGCAGAAATGTACATGATGCAAAGTTCATCATACATCAACCCTGTGGCTAATTTAAAAAGCATAGTCTGTTTTGGGCGGACCCTTTGAGCCTTTACCTCCGTGTCGTAGAGGAACTTGAAGTTGCTGGACTCCTCTGCTGCCCTCTGCACTGCCTGCCCCAGCTCCACCGCCCCGGCGCCCCCCTCAGCCCAATGCGAGCAAGGCATGGCGTCAAACGCCCCCGCTGATTTAGCCAGGCGACAGACAAGGTCCAGCTCAGCGTCCGTGTCCGTCCTGCGGTCAGACCACACCCATCAGACTCATGGTTGACACCCTCGGTGTTACAGCGCTCAGGTGTAATGAATAATGAGCTAGACTTGTAAACACAAGGCTGCAGATTCGAGTCCTGTTTGACCCTATAGCAGGACAGTTAATCAGTTAACATGCAGTAATTACTTAACTACTAGTAATTACTTGGTGACATGTAAAATATAAGCTACTGTAGGGCAGTCATCCTTGATGTGGGGACTAAAATGTGTGGACTATACTTGAGGTCACTCACCTGAAGGTGTTGACCGCCACCACCACAGGGACCCCAAAGGCCCTTGTGTTCTCCACCTGCCTCTTCAAGTAGCCACACCCCCTCTCCAGCAGTGACTGTTTCTACAGAGCAGCATTCATCATTAATAAAACATTAGTAGCATCTATTCAAACTGATTCACATGAATTGATTGCCTGTCTTTGCCTGCCATTAACGTTAATTGGTAGTTTGTGGCACTTAAGATAATGCATACACCAGTTATTCCTTATAAATGACTCATGCACTGATTTTGAAAAGCAATTATTTAATTTGTATAAGTTTACATATTTTAAAGCTCTCTCTCTAAAGTCTCTTGTCTGGTTTAACACATGGCAATAATGGGTTACTAATGTACTACATTGCTGCAATATATTATTAAGCTCACATAAATAGTCAATTAATGGGACTGTGTGAAGAGTTACCAATCCCCCTAGGTGAGAGGGGTCGGACTAACAACTGTACAATCTTTAAATCAATACAGACGCAAATCAAGATCCGATTCTGAGAACCTACCTCCTCTGTGTACTCCTTTGGCAGAGGTAGCCCAGATGAGACCTGCACCACAACAGCAGTAATAAGCAGAAATCCCACAATCCTCAGAGTCAAGGGTTAAGTATGTCAGCTCCTCATGTCTCTCTGGAATCCTGCTTATCTTCCTGAAGAATGTAAGAATTAGAGACTGGATAGTGAAAGAATTGCTGAAGTGTTCTAGGGACTTGAAGTCCACGGTGCTGTGTAAGATGTATACAAAGATGTATTTATGTTGACATATGTGCATACTAAACAACATGCCCTAACTGGCAAATCAGCTTGTGCATTTCCATCTTGTGGATTTCAACATACTGATCAATTGCATGGAACTTTGGACGAGTGAAACACATATTCTTCCACTGTTTGTGGCACACATCAGATACTACAATATCTCACTAGTGATTGACCCAACTCAGACGGCTATTCCTCAAACCGTTCACGCCCAACCCCATGCCCCTCCCCACCCCACCCCACTCACTTCAGGCCCGGCCCCGTACAACTTGAGGCCACGGACCGTGGCGACCAAAACCACCACATTTGGCCGCAGGCCCGAGTAGAGGCACTTGATGTTGAAAAACTTCTCCAAGCCAGCATCGGCACCAAACCCGGTCTCCGCAACTGAGGAGGAAGATGTAGCAGGACAGGGGCAGCCACAGGACACGAGAGGTCACATGACACAATGAAAAAGTCATCAGACCGAGGAACCTTTATCAGCTCTTCAGGCATCATAATAAAATCCATAGGGAGACCTTGATCGTTAGAGCGTGTCTTCGCACTCGGCTCTTCAGATTTTATAATCACTAATTCTTCTTTGCAAATTCTTGAGATGCAAGGTCTTTGATAAACAGGCAGGCATTCAAATTACTTGAATTAAAATGCAAATTAAAACTGTTGCTGGCTGCCTTTGTTATTGAAATGAAAAAAATATATATTTGGGAGGGGGAAAAAAGGCAAACAGGAGAAACACTGCAGGCAGAGAAACTCACCCACAAATCCCTTGGGTCCCACCAGCTTCAAGGCAATTTTGTCGGCCAGTACTGAGGGGTTGCCATGGGCGATATCAGCAAGCGGGCAGGTGTGAACAAAGACAGGTGTCCCCTGAGGAATGAGAATGCTTTAGTGGGCTGGTTGGCGGATGCACCATGATTGTCAATCTCACAGTGCTGAAATGTTTCATACCTACAGACCTGAATACATTCACCTCCTCAATCTCCAGACAGCTTTATACTGCCTCAGTCAGGAGGTCAGATCCTAAATCTGTTGGTAATTCAACTTACAACCTGATGTGACATTTAGTATAACTTTGCTCTCTGTGGTCAGCTTCAAGTGAAGAAATTAAACATGTGTTGTGATCCTCTCTCACATAACATGTGTCATCAATGTCAGAAACCCAGCAAATGCAGACCTTGGTATAATAAAAAAGACCAGTTGCTTAAACCTTTTACTCAAAGTTTTGGCAAAACTGTACTGCAGCTAGAATAAGTACCATCCTGCATTAAGCTCCAATTTGCACAGTCATTTTGTAGTTCCTGAATAATGCTATATATGTCCCTTCTCAAAGGATACAATGTAGACTGGCTCCATCAAACAGAAAGTCTTTGCCACGCTTGTTTCTTCAAGCATAATAACAGCGGTAATTATTGGGTTGAGAGTGTACACAGAAAACCGGCACACAAGAGAAGAGAGAGTTATCTAAGAGCTCCAGACACACTCAGTACAAAAGCCCCCCAGTGGCCCTTTGTGTGTCTGTGGCTGTCTCTCTTTATGAGTGGTTCCTGCCAGAGTCTCGCCTTCGATCTGTACGGCGGGCCCTTCATTTTAATTAAAGAAACGTAACTGCCCATATTGGCTTCTTAAATGCTGAAAAGCGCTTGCAAATAGAAATTTGTAAAATAAAATTGGTTAAATTGACTTTAAAATGGCTCCATAATTTTTCACTACTTGGTTGGATACATGTGGGGAATAAGCATGGGTAAAATGCAGTTGCATTGTATGATGTATATACTGCATGCACATCAGTTCTGTACACATATACACACATACATTCATACATACATATACGTACACACACACACACACACACACACAGATATATATATATATATATATATATATATATATATATATACACACACACACACACACGCACCTGCATGTCCCCATAGCAATACCATGCCAACTCTGCCCACACAGTAAGACATAGTTAGCACTGATTCATAACTGTGAACTCTGTGGCACTGCTGGAGCAGTGCTGTCATACAGCACCCCCCACCACCCCCAACTCCATCTCCCAGAGTCTCCAGTCCCATAATCCCCTGCTTCCTTTCACAAAAACACAGAACAATAGAGACCACAATCCAACTGGATGTGACCACAGAATTATGTTCCATTTCAGGAGAAAATGAGAAGGAGCCCCAACCGCCCTTCTCCCCATGGACTCTGGTCGCAGCCTGACTGCTTGTTTCCACTCACCTCCAGCGTCTGTATCAAATTTGGCTTGATGGCATCCCGCAACAGCACAGCCAGCGCTCCACTCACACCCTGCAGGAGAACACACCACACTCAAAACTCAGAGGGGCTGCTGAGAATCTGTCCTAAAAGGAGGCATCCAGCCAACCAATGCTCTGCATGGCTTTCCAAGTCATCTGCGGAAGAGCCAATATTTTCAGGAACAGAACATACCAAAAACATAACCTTTACTAAAACTGTGTAATATTGTGGTATTACCAGGCATGCTGCTCTAGCCACATTTACGCAGACATGCACACATATGTACATGCGCAAACACGCATGTGAAAAAAAAACAGACACAGTACACACATGCTTACACACACACACACACACGCACACACACACACACACACACACACACACACACACACACACACACACACACACACACACACTACAACAGGTCCACACTGACCAGGTCCTCCGTTGTGACTGGCTGTCCACTGCGGGTGGTGGCTACTACCATTCTGGCCAGCCTCTTACGCATGTCCTCCAGGCTCTTGCTCAGAGCCAGAATAGCCATGATCTCACTGGCCACAGTGATGTTGAACTGCACAAAGGAACAACCAGCAGGTCACTCCAGACCTGTGGAGGTTTGCAATCCACAGTCATGCCTCCACAGTAAGTCTGAACTACAGTAAAAAGTGAGGGGACTGAGAAGTTTTTCATATATCAATGACAGCACAGAGGAATATAGTCAATCCCTGGAGTAGACTGCTCTTGTGAGTAGGAATTTTCTTGATAAGCTGCACAGGAAGTTCCACAACATGTGTGCTGGGTCATTTTAGAATGTTTGGGTGTCATTTCCTATGTGTGGATCATTCTAGCACTTGCAAATAGTTATTTGCCTTTCGCACTTAAAATTTCTAACGATCTGCGAGAGCATTTTAAGCAAGTCTCCATTAGTAAGGCCTTTCACCAAAGACATAAACAATCATTTTGCTGGCTGGTACTGCTGGATCAAAGACTTAGCTGGATGCATTGTTTCAAAGGGATTCTTTTTCTGTGAGAAATTCTTCACTTACTGTCCTGGTGAATTTGTTTCCTGTAGGAGACTGGCCAGGTTCCTTTGTGTTCACTCCTGGAACACAACCAACTCTGTTATCTCAAACCTCTAAAATTTGTTGTCATCTCTTATGGTTTAACATGTATTTTTGCCCAGTTCCAGGAATGGGCAATTCCAGCCCTTTGCAGGACAAAGCCTTTGCTGTTTTTAGAGGTACATTTCCATCAGAAACTGAATTTCTGTTAGGAGCACAGGCAAATCTAAATCCAGGCACTGTAGACTGGTCTAAATTGGTAAAAAAGCGTATTTTTTCGATTAGAGACACTGAAATAATGACCTGTAGCAAAAAGGTGCCCACACCTGTCCTGAATCGATAGAAGATATCAAATCATTTCCAGCTAACAGGATACCTGTCTGCCAAGCCATGGCACGGGGGTCAATGTCCAGCCTAACGAAGCGGGAAATCTCTTCCTCTGTTAGGGTCACAGGGTCAGTCTTTTCTATCCCCAGCCTCTACAAGGAACACACAATGTGAAATCTCAGCAATAAGCAAAAAGTGGCCAACACCTCCATGGCCAGAGTCTGTTAAAGATAAACATGTCACTCTCTTCTGCCATTGCCCCTGGCTACTATAGCCATTACCTGCTTTTGCAACAAAATTTAGCACAAAAAATTAAGTTGAGCTACACTGAAGGAAGTGTGCTTTACAAAAAAAGAACAGAAGAGAACAGAATTTGAACAGAATTTGAAACAGAACAGAATTTGTTTATTTATATACACTCTAAAATATGCACATTCTTACCTATGTGGTTTATCCTTGAATATATACAAAGGCATAGATCACATGCAATGAAATATATGTTGAAATGGCAATGTACTGCAATATATCCTTGAAATATGGGTTGGTTCTGGAGTGGTGAAGATTTACCTTCAGTCTCCTGAGCTGTATGGGGGAGAACTGCCTCTGGTCCTCCTTCAGTGGAACCAGTCGATCATATAGAGCCTGTGTGTGAGGAGTTAGAGTCACCTTGTGCGCATATTATAAAGGGAGAAATGGAGCTTAAGAAAAACACGAACAAAAACCAAATTTGTCTCACACCAGTGACTGTGTCAGGGGTCTTTCACATAGCTGGAACCAGAAGACCTCTCACACCTGTGACTAAAACTCAGTAAACCAGCTCTGCTGACTGTAGCAGGGATGTTCTGGATGCTGCATGACATTTGAAATCTCAATACAAGTTTGGTGAGGATCTGTGGAATAAGAGGGTGATGTGGGAAGAAGTATCCTGCTACAACCATCAGCTGTATCACCCTTTCCTGTGAAACAACTGAAAATTGAGTCTTAGCTAGTCATTGGAATGGATAAGTCCTGGAAAGTAGTCTTCCTTCTGGTAGAAGTGATGGATATGCTGTACTGTACTGTAGGAGATTCTGTCTTTCTAATAACACATAAAAACTAGGCCCTGACTTGCTGCGGTCGTTCCACCTCAGCTAACCCCCACAAGACTCTCCAATGATGAGATGTTATGTCACAATGGTCTTTATCCTTGAAACCAAAAATACAGTGAATATGTAAGAATGTGTGGCATTCTGAGCTAAGAAGCTCAAGATGTACTGTAGCTAATGGCCAGTCTGTTCATCTAAGACCACCACGCTTGTAAATGAAGTGTTATTATAGACTTTAGGGCATTATAATGTGTGCAGGTATTTTTCTAATCCTACATCAAAATTCACTGAGACAGTACCTTTGAAACACATTCAAGTAAGTCCTCTAGTGCCACAAAGATGGTGAGACGAAGTACATAGGTCACATATAATTGAAACCTGTTCTGGTGCAATAATATACAGGAAGAATAAGTTCAGTTGAGAACACACATGATGGCAGTTCCCCTATGAAACACAGGAACATGTCTGACTACGTGTGACCATTACCTTGTCGGACTGCGTGGCCTCGAGAATCAGACATGCTTCAATGGCATCAGCTACCAGACTGGCAGCGGTGGTGACAACCTGGATATCCCCACTGAGGTGGAGATTCACCTGGAATCCAGTTAGGAACATAAGAATCTGTTATATGACACAATTATGGTACAGGATATATGACATGAAGATAGGACTCGGGGATAATAAACTCAGTCCCTGGGGGTGTGTATGATGGTTTTATTCCAGCTAATTACTATAGCTTAATTGTTAAAATTATTTAATTAACTGTATGCATGTGCACTAATATATTTCCCAGTATGAACCACAAAAAAAATCTGACACATTCAATCTTCAACTGTAACATATCATTCTATTAAAGACATGCCTAGGGCTTGTACTGATTAACAGAATAAGAGTATAAGAAAGCCAACATATGCATACTTTAGCTCTGGGAGTTGAATCTAAAATCTGTGATTTAGATTGGACATCCCTGCCCCAAGTGTCTAAGAAGGAAGACTGTCACCTCTTCCAAAGGAATGGCTTGGGAATATCCACCTCCAAGAGCACCTCCTGTGGAAAGAGCGGGCCATAGCAAATGGTCACTTTTCCACATGTTATGCATTTCATATCAAACAAGGACAAAATTTTTGGATTCATTCTTCACCTTCAGTAACTGTCATAATTAGAACATTACAACATTAGAACATTATGCTGACAAGAACAAGAAATTCAGCCTCTTTTGGCTCTTCATTTTGTCTCATCTAAATTAATGACAATAAATTGCATTAATGGTGCTAATGACTCACTTTCTGTGTCAACACCAATTTTCTACTCCCTCTCACACTCATGCATGTTTTTCCATTGGCTCATTTTCAGCAACATATTGACCATAGAGGGATAACGCAAGTCATTTTATGACGAAGTAATTCCACAAAGTTGTGATCTGATCTATTGCTCCACATAGGGGCAACGTCTTCCTTCTGAGATTTACAGGTTCAGAGGCAGAGAGAGCAAAAAGTGGTTTCTACATCAGCAAATTACCTCTGATCCCAAAGTTTGGACCTTGGGATGGTTGACGCACACAGGCTAGGGCGTTAAGGTTGAGGTGCGCCCCCAGGGCTTGTGCAAGCCCCAGTGTGGTGGTCTTCTGTCCCTCCCCAAGGGGTGTGGGTGTGATCCTGTCGGGAAAGACAGAGGGCACTAATATATCTGAGGTTGAGATGAAGATGGTGTTCCTTTAGGATCTAACTCAACAGTTAAACAGACATTGCAGGACCATTCATATAGGTAGTGATGAGAGGTACTGTATGTGGAAGTGCCTGGAACTAACTTTGGACTTCAACTCCCATCCACCTCCCACCCCCGCCTTCTCCCCCTTCTACATAACACTATATAACATTGTGCCTATTGGATGGCCACAGAAGGCATAGGTGTTCATAACACTCATATGAGCACCTCAGTTTAACAAATCTTATGTCTGTCCCCAGTTCAGAGACCGCTTGTGATTATATAATTATATAGGATGGGACATTGGGGTCCTCAAGTGCATGACTAATGAGCTCAGTCCAGAGTCCTGGCTAATGCTCCATGCTGCTGCACAGAAACTTTCATAAGTTTTCAATAAAGTGAAAAATACTTGATGTGCCCTCATGTGACTATGATGTCACAAAGGATGAGCTTGATGCATCGCAGGGGTAGACCTTACCCCGTAACTGCCACATATTTCCCATCAGGCTGTGCCTGCAGACGCTTTATGACGCCCAGCTTCACCTTGGCCCTGGTCTTCCCGTAGAGATCCACCTCACTGGAGAGGAGGCCGATCTCGCTGGCCAGCTGGCCAATGAGCTTGGGGGTGCAGCAACGTAAGATCACAGCATCGCTGAGGGATTAGGCCACAATAGGGCACCATGGTGATGCAATATCATACCCCTCCCACAATCAGACTTCACGGCCTCTGAGGAGCACGGAATGTCTTACCAATCAAGGTCACACTCCATTTTGAGTACTTTTCACATTGGGGAAAAATACATTGTTTCTATTATAGTGTTTATAGGAAAGACCAAGGACTCTGAAGTATATGGTTACCAAAAAACCATATTAGTGACATTCCTAAAGAAAGGGTTAACCTCTGATCTTGCACTGTGTAAAATATTTTGGGATAAAATGATATGAAGTTGAGCTAAGTGCCTGGATTCTAGTGCACATGGCAGGAATGAGAGAGATGCTTTCTATAGATGAAAAACGCAGCCCTCTTGAGTTTTGCTATTGTCTACAGATTCTATGAAGAACTAAGGCATTATATTATAAAAATAAATGTGAACAGTCTTGAAACCACAGCTCCAATTAACCCAATGTACTCAAATAAATTAACAAGAGTGAAATTATTATTTTATTTTAATTTTGTTAGAGGACAGACCATGCTATGGCGTTGTAGCTTGAACGGCACCATCAGCAGGAACAGATTTATCTGTTAATCACCTCGGCACTGGTGTCTGTACTTTCAGCTTGATGCAGGTGATGTTCCACTTCCCAGGCTGGTACTTCTGAAGGAAATGTTTGGCACTCTGCACCGTATTCTATAATGAAATGACGGCAAGAACAAGCACACGTCCCCAAGCAAGACCATGATTAGACATTCATTTTCAAAATTGCACGGAGAACAACAGTACTATTTTAAGCACGACACACTCATTTAGTTCTCCACAAAGGAGTACACAAATCAAATCTCAGATTTTTATAAAGAGTCTCTGAATGTTCTGTCCTGCATGCTTGAGGGAAATTAGCACAAGTTTGGAGAGAAAGAAAATTAATTCTCAGTTCGGTTTTCTGTTTATGGTCATTTTTTGTTGGCGAGACAGTATTGGCTAGTTTATGAATCTGCAGCAAGTCTCCTTCCTAATTATTCAAGCTGTGAGGCAGTATGTATCAGTCTTGAAGTATTAATTGGATAGAATGTTCAGAAATTTAACTTTATTTTTGCAAACTAATATGAACAGGTAAAATCATATTCTGCAAAACATTGCACTGGAGGTGAGAGCTATATCTCAACCGCAGTGACAAGATAACCAAACCAACTCTTGGCTCCAACTAATGAATTTGGGTGAAATTAGCTCCTCAAGGTATGATTACAGCTGAAGGTAGGACTTGTGTGCTTTCTTTTATCAAAATGACATACAAGTAAACTCAATCTCATTCAGAGCTCATCAACTTCTACAGTCATTCCTTCATATAAATGGACCCCCAGGAATATCTGTAAGGCAGTGACATCCTGAGCATAGTGTGTTGTGAATAACAAATTGCTTGAGAGACTGAGGCTGAAATTGGCTTACCTCCATGAGCATAGCAACAGTCATGGGTCCCACACCCCCGGGCACTGGGGTGATGAAACCTGCCCGCTCCTTGGCAGAGGGGTAGTGCACGTCCCCCACCACCCGCTTCCCGCTGGGCTTGCTGCTATCTAAGGGGGTCACAGATGTGGGGGTCAAAGGTCAGAGTGCCGTGCCAGATACACAGAGCATCCACACAAAACGGCTAAAGAAGAGACTCTCTGCTGGAGTGCTTTGGAGGCCAAACAGCAGCTTTATGATCCAAAGCTCATGCCACATTGGATGGGGGGAGAGTGGGGTTTCAGTGAAGAAACAGGGTCTTTGTACTTCTGTTGCAAATGATAAGACACAAATGTAAAATGAAATCTTCAATTTAGATGTGACTTGCAGTTCACAATGTGACTATGCCAGTTAATTGAGCACACTATTAAAAGCAAATGGCTACACAGCTTTCCTGAGCAACTGTCTACTTCTCATTGTTTCATCATTATGTGGGACAATAATGATTGGACTCAAAAGATGCTGGATGAAAATGCCAGTGAATTCTTCAACGTCCCCCAAAACCTTGCCACCCCTAAAAAAGGGTGGGGGGGACAGGGGTGGGAGGAGCTGTGGTGCTGCACACCTGGAATGTGATTGATTCCGCAGTCGATGACCACCGCCCCCTTCTTCACCCACTCCCCCTTGACCATCTCTGCCTTTCCTGCCCCCACCACCAAGATGTCTGCCTTGCCCACCTGGAGAGAATGCAAAATTGTAAACTTTCCAAGTTTACTGGCCTCCCACCCCCTCAATTAACATGGACAGAGATGCACAGACTTCGATATATCAGAACCCAAACACAATTAGCATCTTGCTCTCATACGCTAAGAGCTGAGGATCTTGGGTAGTCAGTAGCCCTTGAATCTAAGCAATCGAATCTAACTCCTGTGGTGATGGATGCCACTTATTTTGATGCTTGCAACTCAAAATCAGCCATTGATGGAATAAATAAAAAATAATGTGCAAGAATCAAAAAATGTATTACTTGCTCAGACTCACTACTAAAAGTGAAAAACCTCATAGTCTGAGTCTGAGCAGAGGTTACCATATAGTACAGACAGTCACATCATTCTTCCAGCACAGGCCTTCCTGTGTTTATGTGTCAGGTTGAATTAAATAGCATTTCAGGTAGCTCTAAGAGACAGCAAAACTCAGGGAAAACATTTCTTTGGTCGTACCTGTGCTTTTTAAATTGTGCTTTTAAAATTGCCGCCTTTACCCTGACGTTCATTGCGCTGTTTAAAGTTGTCGAAGTCCGCCGTTCGAAAGTGTATCGTATTAGTTGCCCTATAGGCTGTAATTGTATAAATCTAATAGTACTGTGTCCTCAAACAGACGCTGCTCTCAGCTGAGAACTGTCTCATTGTGGAACTGTACACATCCTGTCCCCATACTGTCGCTATACATGCTGTATGCACTTTTGTAAGTCGCTTTGGATAAAAGCGTCTGCTAAATAAATAAATGTAAATGTAAATGTACCAGACACTAAATCATGCACATGAAGGCTATGCATTTCCTTTAGACTTGCTTTTCCTGACCGAACACATTCTCAGGGGTTCACTTTCAAATTTGTTAACTTCTTTGCGTAAACATTTACTGTTATCACTTAATGGGTAAAATAAGCTGTTGCATATTTTCTTAGTGAGTGACGCTGAATGGTCTTTAAGTCCACTGATGGGGAGGCAGCAGGCTGTTACCTCGGCGGCCAGGTCGGCCGTCTTCGAGTGGCAGGTGGTCACCGTGGCGTGGTTCCACAGCAGGAGGTCGTGCATGGGCGCGCCCACGATCTTGCTCCGGCCAATCACCACCGCCCTCTTCCCAGCCACCGACACACCTGCGCGGAGCACGGCACAGGAGGTTCATCGCTGCAGGTTTATTCCCCCCCATCACCCTCCCTCATTTCTGTACATGTACTGATCTGCAGCTGGCCTGAGGTGAGACTCTGCACTTTCCAGGGCACTTCTTTGCCGAACAACTCCGGCAGCCTTTGCGTGCTTTTACTTTCAAATCTTTTCCCAGTCTTTCGATTTCACGTCACAGTGAGCTGATGTCAAGCCCACAGCGTGTTTGTTGAGGAGGAGAATGATTCAAGGATCGGGGTTCTGTATGGGCCAATCACCTGTTTGCCTGATGAGCTCCATGCAGCCGTTGGGAGTACAGGGGATGAAGCAGTCTCCTAGGTCGCCTCGAGAGAGCTTCCCTGCATTTATACTGGTCAGACTGGGAACATACATACACACACACACACACACACACACACACTCAGAATCAGAGGGAACCAGCCACTGCAGAGCTGCAGATGAGAGAACAGACTAAAGGCATTTGAGAGGCAATTCATTCCAAGCCTGCTGAAATAAAAAAAATAAAAGTGTGATGAATTTTGGAGAAAGAAAATCAATTTTCCAACTCCCTGACAGTCTACCGGTGGCTGACTTTAGACCTGCACAGTAGGCGATGCAGTGCCTAATTGGAACCCATGGAACTAATCACTACTTCTCCGAGCAGCTGACGAAAATCAATGCCCTCATCATTCTCCCACCTCGGACTAATTCAAACCTTTCCCTTTCCCCAAACTTAATTGCAGGCTGGGAGGGCTGCCACTGCAATCTCTGAATATCTTAAGTGCAATCCAAATCAATAGCCGGTTGAGTGGCTAATGGGCCGCCATTTTGCGCAAGTAAACAAACTCTCGTCGGATAGATTAAAGGACAATATTTCATCAGCTTCATTGTACACGAATCCCGCGTTATTGTGACAGATCTGTAATATATCACATGCCCCCCCCCAGTTTTTTTTACATCCTACCCTCAGACAAACTCAGACGAAGCCATTTTTGGAGTGCTGATTTCCCCGTCATTAAAGCCGCGCAGATGCAGGGGGCCTCTCAGGAGTTTTGGAGGTGGGCGTCTGAACTCGAGTGTTTATCATTCAGAGAACAGGGCTCCGGCCATCTGCGGGGAGAACCTCCGGCCGGCGAGCGCAAACACAGACGCTCGTGATAAGAGAGCCGAGCCAAGCAGGGAGGGGGCGGTTGGAACTGGAGGAAGCAGGCAGGTGGGGGGTGGTGATAGAGGCCACGGCACTGTTCTGGTGACTGCGCTTGGCACTCGTTGTCTGTGCTGTTTGTTCGGAGGAGGAACGGCATGCAATAACAAAAGAATGAGGGCGTCATTACCCACGCCGCCTGTAGGCGGAGCAGAGGTCACATGACCGTCCCTCTGTGATCGAGCTTAACAAAGTAGAAGGATTTAGATGAAACTTTGGATGGCGTCAGTACGAGGAACGCTTGGCTTTGTTTAAGGGCTGTCGTGTATTGTACTTCAAACAGGCAATCTCCTTTTATGGCAAAAACAGGGGGTTTCTTTGTCCACATCTGGCCCCCTAATGAGATGGCAGCTGGCCAAAAACGGTCAGCACCTACCCATCCACATCCTTCCCCGGGGCCACGGCGTTGGTGACCTTCTCCGTGTCCATGGGGTTGACGGAGTCCAGGGGCAGCTGGACGATGAGGCCGTGGACGGCAGGGTTCTCATTGACGTCAGCAATGCTTTCTAGAACCTGCGAGGGTGAGGGAGAGGGAGGAGGGTGGGAAACCTATCCCCATGCTGTCAGAAGCAAAGCACCATGGGCCACAGTAATGTTCCACAATGCTGGAGTCTGCTTTGGATCCACATACCCCTAGTATTCGCTCCAGCTCAGGTCTTAATTAGTTCATCAGAGCTGTTGGCTGGATGCGAATTTGAGTCCCCTGTGGTTCCAGATGTAAATTAGCTAAACAGTGATGGGAGAGTGAAGCTGCATAAACCCCAGAATGGGCAGAGGCGCCATGTACGGTCAATCACTGACTCTTACACACCAGAACTCATATGAATCTGAAAACATTGCTGTCTGTAGCAAAACAGTATGATTGGTTCAAAGGAGTAAGCCAGTACAACCATAACCATGAAGCCTCACTTTCCCAGGACTGGGTGGATCTCCAGGTACAGAGGTGATAAGGATTGTGCAGGTATCCCAGAATTCTGTGCTCACCCTGGGTGAACCTGATTGGTTATGATAACCCTATCCCATATTGAAAGTGCATGGAGTCATAAACCATATTAGGTGTAACTCAGGAAATGTACATATTCATGAGGCAGCACCTCCTTATTAAAGTGAGACTGAGGCCTGTAGACCAGTGTGCTTGCACACAAGCAAGGTGCAAGACAAATAGGTGGGAAGTTTCATAATTACAAACAGATCCTTCAGTACCTTTTAACTGGTGCAACATGAAGTTGCATATTTATAACATCAATGGTCAAAATGGTATTAAAATTTAGTTTTCAGTAAGAATAAAATGCAATAAAAATTATTACATTCATAATCATAATGACAACGTTCATGAACTTTATACCTGTAATATCAATATATAATTAATTTCACAAAAATGTGAATTCTGTTTTATTGTGGGTTCAATTCAAATGCCATTTTCTCAAAAAAAAAAAAAACTGTTTGTTAAACATTAGTTTGCTCTTGGGGTACCTACGTTCCCTTTGCACCAAAACTAGGCATATAAGTACAGCAATGTCTAAATTTATTCTTTGCTCCTGGATCTCATTTTCACATCACAGTTCATCACCATATCTAGCATAATGCACATGCATAGACTTGTACAGCTTGTGTCAACACACACGGTGCACTCTCTGGCAATGGGCTCTTGGCTTTTTTTAAGCCAAGCATTATGAAACTACAGACATTCAATTTATCATGACCAGACAATCAGCTCCTGCATTCTTTCCATTCTCCATCTAGGAAGTTCTGGTTGGTTAGTTGGTCTTTATGCTCCCATGCTATCTGTGTATGTTCTGTCTGAGACTACGCCCCTTTAAGAATGCTCATGATGAGCCAGCAAATCAGAACACCTCCAGGTTCAGCAATGGCAGAAAAAGAACTCTCAGTGCACAGAACTGAATATCTGGCCGCGGTACACGGAATATCTGCCGTAGCTGTGCAGCTCCTACCTCCTCTTCCGTGGCAGTCTTTGGCAGCCTGATGTGGTTGGCGTTGATTCCGATCTTATGAAAAGAGAAAGCGGCAAAGAGTTGCGGAGCCAATCCAGTTAAAATAAACAGCATTAAATCCACTAAAATTACAGGGCAACAAAACTGCAGCACAAAAGAGAGTCCTTCCTACATTCCAGATGAGTGCGCACACATGCTTATCAATTACCACTCAGAGTATAATTATAATGATCATTTATGTCAAAAATTGCCTTTGGGCTTACGATTACACAAGGGGAAATGGCTGTTAAAATCGTTTACTCCATCTGTACACTCAGACTAAATGAGGAAATGGCATGTAACGGGCTGGGCTGTGTGAGGAGTATGTGGTGAGTGTAAGCAGTAGTGTGCCATTCATGAATATCTCACGCTGGTTGCTGAAATTATATGCTATCTGGAGGCCTTGTTATGCTATTTATTTAACCGGATACTGTCCCATGTCTTTTCATGCTAAAGGAAAACAGACTGTGGCAAAACTAATACATTATGTGGTATCCGTGTGTAAAATGTACTACAGTCCATGTAGTATTAAATAGACTGTACTTCTCTATCAAGCCAACTGCGTGCCAAGAACCGGACATTCTCTAGGATACATTTTATAATTACTCTGTTATTTACTACTGTCTATCAAAACTCAAATGTCTTAAAGTACATTGTACAATTTTAATGTAATTCTATCTGCCTAGTGCCGGCCAGAAGCAGATGGGCTCCCCCTCTGAGACGGGTTCTGCTCAAGGTTTCTTCCTATAAATTAGGGAGTTTTTCCTTGCCACTTTTGCCTTAGGTTTGCAGTCTACACTCCTGAGGTGATCTCCAACTGCGAGAGATGGGGTGACAGTGCTGTGGGACCTCCCAGCTTGTCCATACCTCAGCAGCCGCTTTGAGCTTCATGCTGATGTAGAGGTTGGAGTCATCTCTGTCCCCGACCTGGAAATCAGGAGGGAAACATCACTGCCCACTCACAGAGCACCACCTGCTGGTCACGGGAGCAAATCCAACACATTTCACCTGCTGATCTCCGCACTGTGCGGCACACTCTACAGTAGTGAATCCCACATGTTACACTCTCTGAGGGCCTGTGTCACTATGGAAATGGTCAGTGACTAATGAATGAGTAAATGAGCAACTGAGTGTGTGACAAAATAGGTGAGTGGGTGAGTCATGGGTGAATGGGTAAATGAATGAATTAAGGGTAGATATCATGCTGAAAATTTGCAAAAGAGCAATACTGGATTGGAAAGTGATTCATCACGGTTCTGCCTGACACTAAACTGATAGCATTGATTTGAGATTATGTGTGATGTAGCAGTTCAACACCTGGTAACCAGAGAGATGTAGCATGATACTACTGCTACCACTACTACAGTACTAGATAGACCTGAGACATTTTCCTTAGCTAATTTCAAAACAGTAAATTACTTCTCTAACTCAGTAATTGTTAAACCTCACTGTTTTAGCCTGGGACTGGCAACAAATGTCAAGTATTAATTTGGCACAGTCAGTCAGTGAATATTATAGTTCAATGTTTCAGTGCACCCTTATGAATTAGAAATATATCCATAATAGAAGGTAATATATGGAATCCATAATATACAGAATGCTTGTTTTATGTATGCAACATTACATTTACTATATTACAGAATATATCGATTATGACCATCTTTCAGCAGTGCAGTAGTGTAGTCTGCAGAATAAATATCACAGTATATGTGAGTTTAAAATATATCTGAAAATATATGCATACAATTGCATATATGAAGGTGGGCATAGTCAATATATTCTGTAATATATGGAAAGATGTTTGACATGCACCTCCAGTATATTCTTTACATTTTGCATTTGACACATGCTTACATGCATAGCCTCATCATGCGACTCTCTAAAACTAGGGATGGTGGCTCCATTCCAGATCTGAGACTAAGAGCTGAATACAGATCTGCAGTGCCTATTTTTGCATGCAGAGTCAGACAAAAGCCCTGTACTCAATGTGGCTGTAGCTCATTACCTTCCAGCTTGAAGCAGAACAGGGCAGAGACAGAGAGAGGAGGGTTAGAGCTGCCAGAGGAGGAAAACTCCAGGCCTGCAAACATTCTCCTTTGCAAAAATGTGCAGCGCTGACGCACCTGGAGGACCACCAGGCCCGGGCGGAATCCTGGGAAGCGGGCACTCATCTGCTCCACCTCCCTCTTCAGCCTCTCCCGCACCTGCCTGGGGACAGAGGGACACCGGCGTCACCGGCCGCCCCCCGGAGCTAGGGACACCACAGGCTGGCTGCTGCCCCTGTAGCCACGGTGGCCGGTGATGACGCGCTAGTGTGGGCCACTTACAAAGAGGTCTTGTTCCCTGAGATGACGGTGGTCGCGGCTCGCCTCCCTCCCCAGCATCGCGGCGCTCGCCTGAGCACCCGGGCAGTGAAGGAGGATACAGTGAACATCTCCCACTGGTCTTCCTGAGAGAGAGAGGGAGAGAGAGAGAGAGAGAGAGAAAGAGAAAGGAGGGCCCCTGGAGGAGGTCAGCCTCAGACTCACACGCTGCTGTTGTGGCAGCGGAATGGTGGGACTCAGGTCAGCAGCCGACGATGCCTGTGCTCAGGAATTCGGATACGCTCGCCAGGACAGTCCAGGTCCCCAATGCGTCCGCCCACCGGGGCAGAATCCAGGCAGAGGGGCCGCCCCTCTGAGCATTGCTTATTTACAGCCCCATTGACGCGGCTGGGCAGGATTCCGCTGGTATCTTATCACCAGGGCTGGCTTTTTCCACCGCGTCCTGCCCGCTCCGGTGTGAATCTGAATCAGCCCCGCAAACAAACACCGCCAAGGCCAGAGAGCAGAGGGCCAAATTTACTCAGGGGGGAGGGCTTTCTGCTCAGCCAGGGGGAGAGGGCTGTCCCCGGGAAGGGCACTCTTAGCCAATCAGAGCTCACAGGGGGCCGGAGTTGGAGGGAGGAAACTTTGTAATCCGAGTGTGTTTTTTCCTCTTGAGCACCATGTGGCCGTGCTCCAGAAAAGTGCTGACTGTTGGAGGGGAGGGTGCTTGTTGGGGGAAGGAAGAATAGTTTCGCTTTATACAGATACAGTAGTTTTAGACTGCTCTTTGCAAGAAAATGCAACCCCCCCCCCCATCCCCCCCACACACTGCACTCGGCCTCCCACATTTGCTTGGCTGGATTCCAGATATGTTGAAACAAGCTACAATGGCCTGTTTCCATATGTGTTATTTCACAGGTCAGACTGACTCACCTTTGAACGGCAGTCTGTCAGAGCAGAAACTGAACTCTTGCTTGATTTAGAGTTGAAGGAATAACTGTTTCCTTTAAATGTACACGTTGCACAAACCAGGTTCCCTTTTTTAAGAGCAACATGATATATACAGTGCAATGTTGTTTAAAGCAAAAAGACACACCAGCAGTCTTTGGGAATGTTTCCTAGAAGGATTGTGAAAGTTTTCCAAAGAAAAAAATGCAGCCTTCTAGTAGGACCCAGCCAAAACAAAGCTAGATGTGCCAGAAGATTTTCAAGGATTTCAAAAGAAGGGCTTTGAAAAGCAGGCATGACCACGGCACAAAACTGTGAACTTTAATTACGAGGGGAATTGAGGAAGCAGATCCATTATCTTCTGCTGGATTTATGAGTAATGTTAACACCCTGACAATGTTTTTTATATTTGTGTATATGCCCACTGAGGTCTTGGTGTCATTCACACAAGACACACATACATTTGATGTACTGCATGAACTGCAACAAATTCCCACAATTAATTCCATTTCTAATGTTAATCATACAGCATGATCAGAGATGGAAGAACTACTTCTCTTTCAGTGCATTGGTGATTTAAGTGGCATTATCTGCTAATCAACTATGTAATAGTTTGATTGCTGCTGAAACATTATCTTTAACTGACCCCATTTCTTTCTAATTCATACTAGGTTTCTAGATCTCCTATGTCTTAAAGACAATTGTGCAGTATGTCTTTATGTCATGATTGGCCTTAAACCAGGTCAAGTTCTCTCACCGTACTATAAAAAAGGCAGTCGATCAAAATATATTCACTGCTCATATCTTGACTGAGGATTTTACAACCTTATTCAATGTTTTTTACAATCATTTTTACAGCCATATTGAAAGATGCTGAGGAGAGCTCAAGACAGAAATAAAAAAACATTGATATACAGAAAGAAAATCAAAATGAGAGCGCCTGTAATGCTGAGACCTGGATAAGGAGAGTCACTGTTTTTGCACATCAGTGCGAGTCAGTCTAATTACCTTAATGAAACGCATGAGCAGATAGAAAAGTTAATTAGAATGCCAGCGCTTGCTTGGTTCAGTGGAAAATGATCTGAGTTTTGAGTCCAAGAGGACTACAGATTGCGTACACCCACACAAATCATTACCGCCCACACGTTTGAAGAAAAAAAACAAAGGTGAAATAATGTGGGAAAATGGCGCTCTGCTTGGCTGCAGCTCGTTGGCCAAAGGGATATTAAAGAACAGCATCACACCCTCATCTTCGGTGCTCTGTCTTTGGAGTGGGATGAAGAGATAAGGACTTGAAGTGACATCCCCCTCAACCTCACTCTAAACAATGTAGGCTGCTCAGGTTGAACCAGGGCAAACAGTCATGTTTGTGTTGTGGTCAAGGCCTCTGCAAAGTTCATCAAAACAGTATTAGACTTCTTCAGACACACATCCCCCAGTGCTGATGACCATGTTAGGAGTCTCTGTGTATGGACGGGTGTGGGATCCAAACTCCCACACACACAGACTCGAGCTCTGTGGAGCTCAGACTCACTAATGAGGGGAACGCAGGCAAAGGCATGCCCACATATTCTGGCCTCCAGCACACACACACACACACACGCATGCGTGTGCACACATACGCGCATGCACACACACACACACACACATGCACACATAACATTACATGCATTTAGCAGACACTCTTATCCAGAGTGACTTCCATCGCAATAGAACTTAAGTGTAATTTGTAAGAGCAACACTGTCAGACCAGGCTCATAACACTCCCAGACCAGTAATATACATGAGCTCCTCAACATATACGCACACATGCACACACACACACACACACACACACACACACACACACTTCTACACTTTCATACACCTATACCACCTGCACATAAGCACATGTATGCACACATACACGCACACACATTCAAACATATGCATATATGTACAGTAAGAGGACACCCACACATAGACACGGCTTGCACAAACATACATGCACAGACTTGTATACACATATACTATTGGGAATGTTCATAGAGTGGTGCCATAAAAATCTTTATGAGTATTCTGCTGATGTTGTGCTTAGGGTAAAAGCAGATCTCAATGCATTGCTCTATACTGTAGTGCTAACAAGAATCTTCCAACAAAGACTAAAGCAATGCATGTACAGAACAGGGAAATATGACACATTACCACATAAAAAGGTGTGTCAAAACAGAAACTGATAAAATAAAACTGACATGGTCTTCATTTCATTGTAATGTCTGTCCATTCATCCTTACATTTTGCCATTAATGTTTCACAGCAGTAAAAATTGTGTTACAGTTTGTACATCTTTTCTTTACTCCCCTGTGGATAGTCTTACTCCCCTCCATCGGTGTAAATTACGGGGTGGGGGGGATGTTGTAACCCTCCTAATAATCGAAACCGGCCAATACAACCCCCTCGAATAATCATATTCATGGAGACCTCAACCCCCCCAATGTTCAGCCCAAAGTTACGCCCTTGCTCCCCTCCCATCTGAATATCCCCTCCTTGTGCTCAAGTTTGACAGCATCTTTCAGCCTCAGCTCAGTCAGTCTCTGGCTCCTATATTTATAACCTTCCACTGATGCAATGAGGGTTAATGAATTGGAATTAATGAATGGATTGAAATGAATTGCTTTCGATAATAAACAGCATGTTGTAATGTGAAAACAAACATACATTCAGCTGAATTGCGTCAGTTGGAGATATATGTGTTGAAATTCTGGCTTTGCAATTTGTATGAAATGTACAATAGAAATACTTGTGGTGCTTCGAAAGGAATGAAAGGTACTCACGTGAGACTATTGTATTTAAGACTTTAAACAGAGTTTCATTCACAGCGGTTGAGATCGAAATACACCCGAAGGCTTTATGGTGCCATCTAGTGGTAATTATTTATATTTCAGCCAATCCTCTGATAAATGGTCATTGTTCCTAGTCGTTCCTAGTTTCAAAGCGGACACAGCTCAGCATCTGCACAGATTTAATCTGGCCACCTTTAACTTGCATTATTCTGTTTTTACAACATCCTGTTGTCTGTCTTAGTTATTGCCTGGTCGTGTTTACACGACGCCTGGGAATCGCAGTAGCCTAGGACGCAGCGGCCGTTTCATACATTCCAAGAGGGTCAATATCATCACTCAGACAAGTCATCACTCGTATTGACTTCCCCGGGACCACGTGACTACCATTCTTCCACATTTTGTGCTTTAAATCAAGCAACAAAACACGTAAATATTTTCTGCTCAATTCGCGATTGGGTTCATATCACCGCATCCTGTTCTCAGGATATTTACAATGTGCCTAAAACACAGTTATGATGCTGATAAATATAATGTACTAGCCGTATAATAACGCTTTCTGTGTAAAATTAAAAACAGAGCAAAAAGCTATAGAATCACACATGGTGTTTAAAGTGACTGCTTTGGCAATATATGAATATTAGCATTCATGAATTTTACATGAATTTACTTTTTTGTATTATATTTTTAATATAATGTATTTTGGTATTAGGTGTTCTAGGGCTGTCTGAGAGTTTTCTATGTTGTCATATGCTACGTACGACTTGGGTAATGCTGTACGTTAAAGGTATTTTCTCTTCTATTTCAGAAAATCATTAAGCTCAGTGCGATCTAAAATCGTCCAATAGGTGGCAGGATATCATCGGAGGCAAGCGCACAGGAATAACACAAAGCAGAATGTATCTACTGGAACGCAGATCACGTCTTTGGCCGATTGTAAGGTCGAAGTAAGGGCTGTTGAAGGAACAGCCCTTCAAATTGAGCTGAATCAGTGGATGAGCCGGAAAGGACAGCAATGATTGAGCAATTTAAATGCAGGGGCCATTACCGTATATTCTGATCTATGTATTTATCTGTGTAGTAGAGGGGCATCCTGGGGTGTTAAGACTGCACTCACCAAGGCCAAAATGGATATTAAGGGTAGTCCATTTAAGTAACAGTTGTAGCGTGGTGATTTGTGTCATATTGTGGCAGGAGCATCATTCAGATGTTGGCCTGTTCACCCAGGAAATAGAATTGTGTATTTATATTGCACTGCTCCTGAGTCACCTTTTTGCCTGGGTTTATTATTCTCCACTTGGCTGCCTACCACCACTGAAAACAACAAAGCATGTTGTAGGAATTATCCTCACACACTTGTTATTAGGCTCTGTCAGAATGTCAACCCTTATGCAACATCGAAGCTATTAGCACAACATCCACAATGCCTGATCTGTCAAAAAAAAAAAAAAAGCAAAGGCCTCATTCAGATACACTGGGAGAGAGTCGAAAGCATGCAGGCAGAATTCCTTCTCCGGCCTGTTCGGCAGGTTCGATGACACAGGAATGCAAAGCTCGCTCTCATGACAACCAGAATGCACTGTCCTTGTAGGGCACTCCTGCGCCATGGCAACATGTTCGCTGTCGTTCCATACCTGCAACTTCCTCTGCCACGTGTACCACCTAAGGCCACATTTGCACTGATGTCAATGGCGCAAAGTGGCAGCACAGGCAATCGGACCAGACATTTATCGATTTCAACCTTTGGTGAGACCGTCTTGTAGCCCTCAGTGCAGTGCTGTTTCATAATTTCTTCAGTAAATGTCCAATTTGTTAAAAGATAATAGTATATTTCTCCACCCGGGCACTTTGGAACCACCCTGTTGCCTAATGTATCTGGTCTGACTGAGTCTCTAATACGTGACATGTTTACGTTTATTTATTCGTCCTTTGAAATCTCTGAGAAACTGAAATTGAACTAATTAAATTAAAATTTAAATTATATATATGTGATTCAAGAAAAAAAGCTGTTTGCTAAACATTTAGATGTGAGTATCTGCCCCTTTTAACATATTCAGTGCAGCTGTCTCAATTAAGCATAATCAATTTTTTAATCACTTGTTCTAAGCCTCAGTGAACAACTAAGACCTGTTACATTCCAGTTTGGCTGAATGCTTGTGTGTGTTACCAGTTTGGGACACAGATCAATTGATGAAACTCACTAAAACACCCCCAAACCTCCTGTTATATACCTGTTTCTGTAAGACAGAATTAACAGTGGTGTGATGGAAATGCAGCTCAGTGTTTGATTGATGTCTCAGTCAGCATGCACAGTGAGTCCCTGGAACCAGTGCTGAGAAACACCACCCTGAATGATAGAAGTAAAGGAACAGAAAAACAACGCTCTCTTCTTCACCTCTCCTGTCATGGGGGACTAAGCTCGTCACTATAGAGTGACAGGCAATGCAAATAGAGTTGTCAAACACAGGACCATAAAAACAAACCTTGTTTGTTAGCTGTGCGACTCAGATGGATCTTTTCAGCTCTGATGGAAGGTGACTCTTCTAACATATCTGTTTGTCTTCTGCTGAGCAAGGAAGAGATGATGTATCCACAGACATATATCGTATGCAAATCTTTGTCAGAAGAGTTCATAATTTTTCTCACTTTTTGGGTTCTTTTTGGCATCCCTGCAGGGTGTAGAGATTCTGAGGGCAGTTCCACTTAAATCACGAAACCAAGCAGAGGCTCCGCATTGGAATGTTACCAGACAGCAAATGTTCATGGATGATCATTTAATCTGATTTTACACCAGATGATAACAAGCCAAAAGTTCATATACAGGAAAACCCATATTTGCACATGGAAATAATATTCTCGCCCTAAGCACAAACAACTGTGGCCTCAAAAATGGCGTATTAGTCAAATGAAGCTCTTGTTATACTGCATTTCATCTTTTGTAAACTGAAATTGTCTCGTAAGTACTGTGGGAGGCATTGTAAGTTTGAACATGGTTGGAATTCTTACAGTTCCTACATTGTCTTTACGGACAGGTTTGCTGTCTTACCACAGTTTAGTTGGAGAAGAGTGTGGCATTATATGCCAGTTGAGCAGGTTTCATTTTTTCATGGGGGAGGGGGGGATTGCAGTTCAGCTTCCTTACTCCCAGTTGGCACCACTCCTCTGAACATGCCTGCCTTTTCCCCTCACGTTTTATGGCCTTATTTAGAAATGATGACAGGTCTGTTTGCTGTATGTAATGTGTAGTGTGGCACACACTTTTTTCCAAAGCCAAAGTTAATTTCTTCTCTCAAACGTACTATGACATAATCGTCATTGATGATTATTTTTTTCCTATGAATAGATGGAATTACTTTTACCCTGAGCAACACAATGCTTTGCCACACAAAAGAACAATTTAAAGTTGAGTTGCCACATTCATTTACAACCTGATACACCACTACATTCCATTCATTGATGTCTGTCTCCTATGACCAACATGATATAAGACATGTTCCTTGTCTACGGGCAGCACATACTAATCAATCTGCCCAGACCAGTCTTATGCCGTTCTTGTCACACTGATCCACAGTCCTTATGCACTTAGAGATATCATCCAGTCAGCAGTCATTTGACTGATACTTGAAACAACAGGTAAATTAAGTTTCCTCTGTTTCCTTTATATACAACAGATTATCATGGACACCCCCTGATAGTTTTACCATTCTCTTACAGGTGAACTATGTATGACAGAATGCGTGTAAAGGAAGCACCCTAAGGAAGCTGAGAGGTCTGAGAGGTGAGGGTACAGACCAAGGGCTATGCGTCACAGCATGCTGAGATAATCAGCAGAAGCAAAGACACAGAAAGCCTTAGAATGGAACCCGCAGCACCTTCAGCAGTCAAACATTGCAATAAACCAATTGCAGACATTGTGAAAACAGAGCCCTCAGCTCTACTGTAATGATGTGTGTGTTTGTGTGTGTGTGTGGGATGGGGTGGGGGTGGGCAGTGAGTTCTCTCAAGCGTCCCATTCGGACATATCCTTTACCGTGCAGGGCTGTTGTCTGTTGGCTGATTACCTTCACTGTGGAGCAGGGGTGTCAGCCTCAGTTCTTGATGGCCTGGTGTGCAGGCTGGTCTGTCCCAAACCCTGCGCTTCACTTTACCCCATTGGCATTTTTGCTTAAACAATACAATACGTTTTAAGATGACACATACACACTCCACACCAATCAGTATTATTACTGTACCGGGGCCAACCAAGCTAAGGCAATTAGATGTAACTGATTATCTCTGCATGCCAAACAGGAAATAACCAAACTGACAACAGCCCTCAACCATATGTGTTTCTGATAGCGCTCATTAAATGGAACCTTTTATAAAACCTTGTTTTATAAAGATATAATATGTATTGTAGAGTATAACAGTAATTTACCTTAAAGGCATTGTGGAACATGTATATATGATTGAACTTGGAGAAGTTTTTTGGAAAGGTCAAAGTATGTGGGAAAAAAACAGGGAAAGACTTTGGCTGAAGGTACCAACTGCATGCCAATTAAATATACCTCATGGGAAGATTAAAAAATGTCTGACGTAAACGTCCAAATGAACGAATTCCCTGTGATCTATTCTCCCATGGGATCAACTGAGTTGTCTTTTTTGGGTGACGTTGTCCGCAGAGGAGCGTATCTGACACGTTTCACAAACTGGGGATTTGGCGTTTTTGGACACTCGCGTTTCGGGCCGAGGGGATCTCGCCCGGCCGCCCTGACCAGTTCCACTGCATCTGCAGGTTCGCCCGGAGTGGGCGCCCGTGGTTCCCAGAACCGCCCCTCCCACTCGTCTCCTCCAAGAAACGCTGCGCTGCACAGATTCCAATCTCTGAACCGGTTCTGCTCCAAGACTTGGCTTAGCCTGGGCTTACCGGCATGAGACCCAGAGCTCTCCTGCACACGTGATGTCTTGAGCTGCGGCCTCGTCAACAGGGGTAAGCTCAAAACAACCACACGGTGCAACAAGGTGGCTCACTTACCTAACCTACTGCCAGTGCTACAACCACTGACAGCTGTTGCCCTTCACCACTGCTTCCCACAGTCACAACGTTCTTTCGTGAACCTGACAGCACTGGCGTCATGGAGCATGCCAGGCATAGCTTTTGCACCAGGCGGTTCTTCCTGTCCCTCCAGTGGAATGGGGACAAAGGTTCTGAGTGACAGAGGTCCTCCACACCATCTCTCGTGTCCCACCATAGTCTGAAATACCATCTACTGCCCATCAGCGGTGTGTGACAGCTTTTGGGGAAACATGATTAATATTTATGGGGCTTTTTCCATAAATAGCTTTTCAGAGCAAGCAAGTTGTTCTAACAACAGCACACAGTAAAAAGCACATATAAATTTACAAAAATAAGCCAGGACCACAAAATGCTGTAATGATTTTTCCCTTTATTTATTACTGATAACTACTGCCTGTCCGTGGTGAAATAAAGACTACATTTTACATATTGTACATTTATGTAACTCAAAATACAGTAATGTACCTTGGTCAATGGTACACCAGAAGTGCCTCACCTATGTTTTGAACCTGCTGCCAATTGATATCACACTGTCACTGCGATCAAGTCCCATGGCCAGCTGGTGCCACAACATCCCGAGCATGGAGGCTGTTGAAAAGAAGGATGGCGTATGAGCAAGAAATAGAGGAGGTTTTAAACTGATTATTGTCCTGAACCTGGTTTTGATGATTGTTTGTGGTAATTAACAAACTTGCCAATTTACATATGACACACTCATCTACAGCTGATTCCTTTGAAATGAGGTCTATGCTGTAATATTACAGTACTGAGCACAAATGAGTATTCATAATAATACAGAGGTCACGTTATATTTAGATAATTACAAAGAGACTGCAGAAATATTTTAACTCAAAACCAGCCTCTTTTTTCATAATCAGAATTAGTTAAAGCTAATGGGCGGTCCATTATGCAAAATGGTCAAAAACCTCATCTGCATGGGTATCATGTAACAATAGGTTTTCTGTCCCCTGTGTGTCATTCGCTGATGACCTCTGAGGAAATACAGATGTTCATACAGATAAATTATAAATGGTGGATCTTGGAACATATTAAATTACTTCCCTGGCAATCTTTCTTAATAATCTGACTGCCCTTTTCTCAGTGACGACTCTAATAATCCAATCCTGTTTCTCAACAATGACTCCAGAAGTCTCCAGCTGCCTGTTTCTCAATAATGGTCCATGAATAAACTATTTCCCCATGAAGACCTTACAGTCCACTTGTCTTTTTCTTAATGATAACCCATAATCCATCTATCTGTTTCTCAATAATGACTTTACAGCCTACCTGTTTGTTCCTGAATGATGACTCCATGATCCACATGCAGTGATGTGCTTGTTTCTAATCTTGGCATATGTTAAGAGGGTCGTATTAGAGCATCTGCAAAGATTTTATGTGCTGATTTATTGAATTTCCTTCAGTTAATTGATATTAATTAAATATATTTTAATACAAACAGAATTTTTAGATATTTTTCATTTACAACATGCATTCATTAGTTTTTTTGTACAACTTGACACTGACACCTGAGCTGAACATGCTGGCTTGATAGAGAGATCAGGGAGGAGGTTGAGCATAGGCAAACAGTATTGGACCAGTTCTGGCAGTCTGCATTCTACAGGCAGGGCTGATTGACATTCCCATCCACATACTTTGTTTATGCTGGTACCCTAGAGATGCTTTGCCTCAATGGAGCAGGGTCGTGAGACAGGTCCCCGCCCCCTGCCCTGACTCCTCCCCCTCTGCCTGCCCCCTTTGCACTTTCCTTCCACCTCCTGTTATAGGATACAGGCTGGACCGGCCCCTCAGGCTTGACGCAAGCCCCAGAACAAGCACTGGCACTGTAGCTTGGAGACGGCGTCTCACCACAGAAATACCAAGCTGCATACTCTTATAGTGTGCATTTGTTCTGATAAAAGGAAGTCTGAATCCCTATATGAAACCCAAACTCACTGAAGTCTTCTTCCAAAACAGCAGGAATTCACACTGTACATCTGAGTACTTCACACACACACACACATGCACACACACACACACACACACACACACACACACACACACACACACACACACACACACACACACACACACACACACAAACACACACATGTGAAAGGGTTTGTGGATCCTGCAGGTTTTTGAATCCTGTGG
Organism: Megalops cyprinoides; assembly: GCF_013368585.1. Taxonomy (NCBI): domain Eukaryota; kingdom Metazoa; phylum Chordata; class Actinopteri; order Elopiformes; family Megalopidae; genus Megalops; species Megalops cyprinoides. The sequence continues at coordinate 25,381,773 of NC_050599.1, read as the reverse complement.
TTTTAAGTGTGGGAACAGGTGTAGTTGTCAGAAGGAAGGTAATTCACCCACAGGTGTGTTTGCCCTCTTTCCTCACCCTGACTGTGATTTATGATTTTTCTTCCCTCCCTGAAAAAAAAAATCATAAGGCCTGTACTTTTACAATATGTTAAAATATACTGAATGCATTAGAAAATACATCCATCAATTCCACTTTGTATCTGTATTTCTGCAAATAGTTGAACAGATATAGAATGTGCCAATAGAAAATTCTGCGATATTGTATACAAGCTGACCTGTAGACATGAATGTGGCACTACCAGAATTATCTTGGAAAATATATTTTGACTGACATGACAGACAATATCATTTATAAATATGACTTCATTTTTTACTATACAATTACATATGCTTATTTTTTCATTGGGGTCACATGCAAGTCGTAGGGTGCCTGAGGTGAATAAAGCTATTCTGCCACTGTGGGCTCCTTGTTGGCTGATGACTTGAACCTGGTCTATAGGCCTCAGCCTGCAAGTACCAGTAACTGACTGTGCCACTCCGTAGTAATTTGTCACTATTTCAGTTTTTTTCTACCATTTTGCTCATTATTCTTTAACAGAATTTTCTCACAGCCCAGTTAAAGGGTGCTTCAGTAATTATGAGGTTACAGTCAATATTCCTGTGGCTTTGACTCACTGTCTCACTCTTCCAGTCATCTCTGACACTGCCAGGAAATGGTGGAGTTCCTCCAGCAGGTTTCTCCACTACTGCAGCTTACGTTTTTTTTCTGAACAGTATCACCGTGCAGTCCTATTTAGATTCAAAAATAATTGCTTTTAGGCAGATGAAAATGTGTTAAATCTGTTTCTGTAATGGTTTCTTGTTCCTGTTTAACCAGGAATATAAATAAATAGGGCACAGGGTAAGTATTTTACTATAATGTGTGTGTGTGTGTGTGTGTGTGTGTGTGTGTGTGTGGCCTATATACACTGTAAATGAATGATTAACCTCATCCCCATCTCATATCCATCCCTTTCACTGATACAAATTGTGTCCACATAAAAAGAGTCGTTACTGTTAATGATAGACTGTGTATGTGGGGTATTGATGAATTAGGGGGCAAGTGAGTATGTTTCTTGTAGACCCCAAGTGACTTGATATTCCTCAAATTTGTTTTCTGAATGAAATGTTTTTCTTCTGATTTAATGAAATTGCTTCAACAACCCAGGGACTGGGGCATTAATGTAACAAATGATTTGGTAATGTTTTTATGGTAATACATACTGTTTTTGGATCACTGCTTTAGATGCTAATATTTTTGGTTTAAGACCCTAAAGGATGTGAACAGTAGGTGCAGGTGGAGAAGGTACGTATGATTCAAGTGGTTTAAGTTCAAAACCCATTTTAATTTATTTAGCACCATTCACAATGGGATGCCTACAAACTATGGTTTAAGGTGCCGCACAGACAACTCCTTACAAGAAACTTCATTTGATTAAACTAATTAAAATTATTTTTTTTTTTTTAAAAAAAAGTTCTAATTAACAGAGCTACAATTACAGAGAAATATAGAAAAAAATAAAAATGAGTGAAAGAAATAAAACAAAATATATAATGATCACAGAAAAACCACACAACAGGACACTGGAAAAGTAATAAACAAGTACAGTACCTTTCAATCAAATAAATATAAATAATAATATCAAAGGTATAATCAACCATATGGAGGGACATTAAAATGTTCATTATTAATAGTTTCAAAGGACAAACTTTATTGTTAGTTTTATTGATCTCAAGATTTGGAATTAGTTGTTAACTTTATTACCAGCCATTGCTGGCCTGGCAGCGTCCTTTATAATTTTAATTACTATCATGACCTTGAACGCCTGACATAAACATGATATGACCCAGATATATAATTTAAAAAGTTGCCTCTGTGTCCTATTTTATGTGTACAAGAAATAACAAAGAAAGAAAATGAATAGTAATGGAAAATTATATAGGTTATTAGGACATTGTCAGCTTATATCTGTTTATGATGGTAGCCATCATGTCGACATAATTGTGAGTTAACTGCTGCAGCTGAAAAGCTCTTTACTGACACAAAAACCGCAGCATTTATCCCATTTATCCCACAGCATTTGGAGGGGGCCGTGCTACCGTTAATTTAAGAATACAAAGCAAAACCCCAGCCCAGCACGCCTTGGGTGAATGCCTAAAATGCGTCGTAATTATATAATTATGCTGCCAGAGTGTTTAATTTTCCTTAACAGTATAGCAGCTGGTAAAATGAAGAATCGCTAAAGCTAGAGTTGCTTATTTAGGCCTATGACTTTTATGACAAACACACAAGACTCCTTTTTTGTTACAGCATCTATTTGGTATGGTTTTTCGTTGCGTTAGTGTGTAATATTAATAAAAAAAACATACCAGGAGTGTATAATAACTTCCCCGTTGTAATTATAACAAATTTAACAGAATGAGCCTTCTAGAAATAAAGATTGCCGCTGAGAAATAAAACTCGTCAGGGTGCCTTTGTTTCGGTGCTGTGAGTCTCCAGCACAAGGGTGCAGCTCTTTCGGGTCTACAGGAGTGCCCTTTCGCTCCAAACCGGTCCGACAGGTGAACAGCGAATCGCTGACGGGCCTCCCTGCGCGTGAGGTGCTCTCGCCCTGCCGAGCGCAGCGCTTGGTGCTTAAGGAACCCAGCGGAGCAGGTCGGACCGGCATGGACTTCATTCCTAGGCGAATCATGGGACCAATGCAGTCTGCCTACCAGCAAACAGTATATATAAGGTGCGGAGGCAGGTACCACACAAGCAGAACCGTTGAGGTGGATCTCGTTCTCTCTTCAAGGTAAACATTTCACACGATTTACTATTTGGGAATTGATGGGTTCGCCGACTTACAGAATGTCAAACATGACGTTACGTGGAGGAAAAAAACTCAAACGCCTGCTGTTGTATGGATACGAGGTGCTTGGCGACGCTGGGGTGTAGAAGCGGTTTTGGTGAAGAATATCCAGTTCATGTGATGTAAGATGTCGTCTGTGAGCGCTGGACATTCGTTTAAGTTTCCCTTGTTTTTCTTTACGAACAGACTCTTGTGCAAAACATAATTTCGAGCCTGGACTTGAGAAGACTGCCAGACACAAATTTGTCCCTCGGGTCGAGTGGTTCTTAACAGTTCAACAGTTCTTTACCAAAATTGTGAAATGTTTAGGACCACTTGATTGGGGGGATGCTAGCTTTCAGACAGGTGGGACACAGACCGAGGAAAGTCGAGACATTCACCGAAGAAAGTAGCACAAAGTCAATGAAGATGCATGTTCAATGGAAATTGCACTGTGGCATGACTGAAATTGACATTGTTTTCTCGCCGACATTTACTTGGTTTGCATACTCGAACTTCTGTAAACCTACTTGATGCATTAAGTTTAGATTATTCACCTCGAGATTTAAGATTATTGTGAATAACTGACTTCATCTACTCAATAATGTTTTGTTTGTTTGTTTGTTTGTTTGCTAGACAATATCAATTAAAGTCGGAAAACAGAAAACTGATGTTGAGCAATTCGCCTTACTTTTTTGGATTTGCTTGTTACCCCTCACTCTCCACCCTTTTCTCTCTCACCCTTCTCTCTTACTCTCGAAACCTTTATCTGCGCAATACTGGGTACTGTAAAGAAAGCTGTAACATACAGCGCCATCTTCTGTACACTACAGTACGCTGTTTCAAACATGCATCGGCATGTAAAACCAATGGAAGTACACGCACGTGGACTACATTTGTAGATCTTCTTATATTTCTTCCCGCCCAGGGGCGGTATTGTAAACTGTTGTCAGTATCTGTCAGTAATCAGTTTTTGTCTTAATTGGTCCATAATTCTGTACGACACAACAGCCTGTTCTCTGGGGCTGCATGTCGGGAATTTTAAATATTTGACAAAAAGTTAGTAATAGCAATTTCTTAAACGAGACAGCAATCGATTCGTGGTTATAGTTTAAGTCTCACGGCCATCATTCAGAGCCAGTTATGAATTCTCAGTTGCACATTGAGTTAACTGCCCTGTACAAAACCGTTTGATAGAGCGTCATCAGACACGCACCAAGGGACGGAGTATTGGGCGAGGTCGCTGTCCGTGGTTCTGATGCGGTACAACTGTGTTAGAGCGTGGCATAGTCGTAAGGGGCAAAGTTCGTAAGTCAAGGCTGGACGGTTGGATTCCCAGGTGGGGCAGTGCTGTTGTGCCCTTTGATGAGGCGCTTACCTCGAATTGCCGTAGTATATATCTAGCTGTAGAAATGTAAAATGGTGAGCCATGCAAGTCGCTCTGGATGAGACTTAAAACAACAGTTCATGCAGAAAAAGCCAGACCGCATTTGAATATTTCAATACGTCACATGGCTGTATTAACCGTTGTAATGCTGAAAATATTCAGTAAAAATAATCGAAATTTGAACAACTATAGCGTAAATAGATGACATTATAAATAAGAAGCGCACTTATCAAGACTTTTGCTTACAGCCAGGGAATTCACTTTTTTTTTTTTTACAGATGAGCGTAAACCATGAATTCACTCTTTGAGAGCACTCTAATCTCTGAAGCCATTCAAGAAGGACTAATATTGTGTTTATTAAGATGCAACATTCCGCTCAATAACCGCCCCTGTTCCACACAGTTTAGCATATTAATACCAATTTGTAAAGCCATGCTGGTCATGCATGGAAAAACATCTCCACATTAATAACATTATGTGAATTAATGTAACGCACCAAAACATCAAACATCACAATAGTCCATATTTTCACGCTTTACTAACTTCAGTAATGTTTTCGGTACAACATTACAAAACTGCTATTGATTGTTTTCATTGACATCAATGTGCAAGCAAGAGCTTCTATTTGCATTAAAAGTTGGAGGTGTTCAATTCTCTCATTTTGACATTCACGTGAAAAGTATGACTCAATATTCAAAATGCTTTTATCGTGAAGTACGGACTCCTCTCCATATACTCTTCCGTATTCTTCAGTGAAAGTTGCAGTCTTTCTCCCAAAGTGTTTTTTCTAATCAAAACACATTCCAATAAGGTTTTTTTTTTTTTTAAAGCGATTAACGCAGGGGCCGCGGCCCGACCGCATGCTGTCTGGGCATTCTGCCTTTAAAGCCTGTTCGACAGAAATTATTTTATTAAAGTGTTTAACGGCCATCTGGTTATCAAGAGCGAAGCCCTCTGCGTCCATGAGATAAGATTTTATTGAGTTCAGCACTGTCTGAATTGTGCTTTCAAAGCGGACAAGAATAATAGACTTTATCTACTTCATTAAGCATTAAGATCGGCGGCTCGCTCATGTTCTCTGTTCCCTAACAATAAAACACCATGCAACTATAATAAGTTTTCTTCGGTGCCGGTGCTATCTGTATTGCAGAACAAATGCTGTTATTAGGCCAATGCATACGTAGATTTGAAGAAAAAAACTGAAAACACACAGAGGAGAACACCCTCGTGTCATTCGGCCATCTCAGTATGACCCATGAGATTCACAGACCCCCAAAGGGCTCTTGTCTCGAAAGGCAGGTAAAGGTTTACCTACCGAAACAAACAATCCAAAAAAAAAAAAAAAACCCATGTTAGTCGTGTAATATTCAGATACGTAAAACACCTAATGACATAAATGAAACAGGAAACTAAAGGCAAGCCAAAGGGAGTTTCGGTCGTTTACGAGGACATAAATAAGCTTCAGATTTTGAATGGTTAAAAAAATTTCAACATGTCCCAAGATTGGTGCTGTATTGTTGTGTAGCCTATTACACACCCAAATGTTACTGCACTTTCATGCGAAGCTAAACCAGGAGCATACTATGCGCGACCATAAAGCGTAAACAATTTCAAATCAATTATGTTTAAGCACAACTGACAGACCGCTCCCGAACAATGCCCAGAGTCGTGTGACAGCTCCCGTCGCAGCTGCCAGACAAACGCGCCGGTCACATCTGTCCTGTGCTGTACTTACTCCAAAGGCAGAGGAGAGATTTGTGTAGAATTAGGGGAACACAACGACGAGGATCTGTCTCTTAAGAGAGATTATTTCCAGACATAACGAAGGCCAGAAATCAAAACAGTTAATCGCTGCATTTTGTTTCCGAGCGCGTTTTATTGTAATCCACACATTCCGCATGGAATATGTGGATTACATGATCAACCCATACAGCATCTCTGATGTTTTGTCCCACTGTCTCAGCGACTGTCATGTCGCAAGTAACAACTCGTGATCCGATCTTCGCGCCATGTAACAGGTTGGAGAGGCGGATTCTTGAAGGATACTGATGAACTAAACTTCACAGCTGTTGCCTAATTTTACTGGACATCTGGATTAAGCATGTATATCGGGATACACTAACCGCCTCTTGGCGGAGAATCATGCATGAAACTATCAGCCTCTGTCACACATAAGGTTATTCCGGAACGCTCATTCCGGAACTGGAAACAGCCAATGTACTGAGCCACTGCTGTCGCGAAGAGCAATGCGCGCAAGCGACTGACGTGAGATTGCCACTGACCGAATGACTGAGTGGCATGCAAGAGAGGGAAGATGGAGCCGGGTGGTTCTCACTGTTCTCTTTGATGAGCAAGTACGATTTATTTCATGGGGAAAAACAGATACATCATAACCACACCCGGAGAGTCAATGGACCCAGCAAGAGAAATGCCCTGGACATCGCTGGGATTTACTGATGTCTGGGTTGCCCGGGTGAACGGATGAGCATGTTCAGAACTTGTTGCCTTATTTGTGATTTGGAGTAATGCTATCCAATTGAAGTAGCAGCATCTGGAGTGAATGGCTTTGCAAAAAGATTAATCGATTGGATTGTTTTTCCCTTCGATTTTGGTGGACACACAAAACAGTGAAATGGCAGCGATAAGGAAGCTATGAATACATATTTAGTAACGCAGGACTGGATTTAAGATTTGTTTCTTCATGGCTTTAGAGAAGTCCTCCGGAATTTCTGAGGCTGGAAAGACGGACCAGATTCTCACTGATCTGGGTACATTATGCGTCGACTCCGACGTCATCTTTGGATTTACGAGTCACCTGGTGAAAAGGCAGATGAAGGTAGGTAGCTACAGTTTATATCAATTCTATATAATTGGAAACAGATAGGTGCGTTTAAACATAGCAAAATCGAATAAATGCGATTTAGTCTACCTGGAGTTTTGTTGCACAGGAAAATGACCAGAGTTGATTAAACTGAGGTAGTTCAAGTAATTAAATTAATAGATTTTTAACTCGGTAATAATGTTACATTACAACGGTTTTACAATGGATCAAGACAATCAGCAAAATTTAACATGTAAACGGAGACACACTGCTAATCACCATACGTGTAAAGCTGTTATACAGTAGTTAGTACTCAAAATGTGTCAGTTTACTGGCTGCTTACTCCTGTGTTAACCGAACATTCAGGACCAAGAACAGCAGACATATTACTTCCCTGCCAGCATGTTGCTTTTCCGTTGACCTGCCCACGGAGCTCTGGATCAAAAACGTCTATAAACAAATTTCACATTCATCTCAATAAGTGCCCACAGCATTTCATTAACCTTTGGGCCGAAAACATTGATAACTTTCTCAACAAGTCATCCAAGGTTTATACTCCTCTGCCAGCCTGCAGCCCACAGAAGGGGCAGTACCGCACTGACGTGTTTTTGTCCACATATCTAACTAATCTAATTTTAAATCTTGCATATATATTTATGTTCAGGTAACGACAGCATACCTGCAACTTTAAAGTAATCCACAACTGTGGCGACAAAATACTTATAATACCTATCTCGTTTACTACATAATATATTAACAAAGGAAATAAGCTGTAGTAAGTGCAGTAATCTATATTAGAGAGAAAGGAAGAAAAAGGAATATATTTAGATGGTGAGCTTTTCATTTTTAAGTCTCGGAAATGTGCAATGAATTATCCAAACTGAGATAGCCTTCCAGTATGTACAGATATATTGCATTACACTCAATGGCCAGATGATGGCGCCCAAGTAAACCGAGTGGAGCTGCTGCTGATCGACCTCTTTACCTTCTTTCCTGGAGGACGCCGTGCCTGCTTGTTTAAATGCACTCCTTCAAGTAGCCAATACCCAATTTTTGCTGACCTGTTTTTTTTATCTTTCATGGCTCAGGCTGTTGAAGGTTGTTCCAGCAGAAGTACCCCGCTCTCTCGTGGAAAGGGACTGCGCTCGGCAGAGGAAACTCAACAAAGCAGCCGGACATCTCCTGAGGGCTCGGGGTGTGTGGCAGTTTCAGACACCTCTCCTATCGAGGGAGGGGTCGGCAACTGGAACTTGTGCCAAGAACACCTGGTGAATGTTGCAGAACACCGGAGCCAAGCACTCTTGTCAGCTGATCCTGCAACAATGCAGGTATGTGAAGCTTAAACCTTCAAAATGGCAAATCAAACCGCTACTTGCTAATGCACAACAAAAGTGGTGAAACTGATGCGACGTGACATGTGTTATTAACCAAACTCAGAGCTCATTAATGTCTCCTATCTTACACTTTTTACTCGCAGCCACAACTGTCAAAATACAAAAAGCTCAGTGGTACCCTGGACAGACGACTTGCCTGTGGAGAATGTTTTGATTTGTGGATTGGTTAGGCTTACCCTTTACAAAAATATCCTTAGGAACAGCTGCAACATATTCAGGAGGGCCTTATAAACCATTTTAAGAGTAGTGAAAAAGTTGACATAGACCTACAGACAGCAAAGAAACAGGGAGGTTTGAGTGGTGAAGAGTGAGTGGGGAAGGCTAAATGTATGAGACCCGTTCTCCAACAAATGTATTAGATCAAGAATGCATCAGCATCATTATTGAAGCATGGGAAAAGCTGGGAGTGTGGCAGTTAGCCTGCCTCATGCTTAAGAGGGCTCTGTATCTACAAAGGTTGCGCTGCTACTATAATAAATTCTATTTTACTGCACTCAAGCAGGAGTTAGCAGCAGTAGCCCTTGGTTGAACTGAGTGCAGCTGAATTAATGAGAGTTTCTTCAAAGAGCCTTAAAGTGATCAAGCAGTTACCGGCTGAGAGGCACAGGATGGGCGAGCCACATAAAGATGTCTACGCCCAGCCTCCTTGGCATGGAATGACATCATCTCACTGTGTTTGGGCGTCCTCCACTCTCTCTCTCTCTCTTTCTTCGGAGTCTCTATTCATCCCACATGCCACATTCTTACAAAAAGCTGATGTTTTCCGCAGAAGCGGCTCTCAAGAAGTCACTGTTCCATGAGACAGGGGAAAGAAGTGGAAGCCGGCAGGTGACAGAGCGAAGCCGTCGCTGTTCTGAGTCTGGCCTTGATGGATCCAGAGCTGTCCTGTGTGAATCCCAGTTTGGTTCCCCGTGCCACATTCCAGGCCATACGTATTGCAAAAGACACCTTCACCAGGTGACTATATTGTGACATTGACAGGTGTCAGAAAACGATAAAGGTCAAGCAGACACTCTACATCTCAAATCACACACCTTGGAACTTCATTTGTCACTGGCTGTGATATTAAGCGAAAGGCCTTACACTACATAAATACATTAATGATGATATCCTATGGTTCAAAGTATGTCACTTCTTTCCATAATAATTGGGATCAGTTCTCAGGAAGGGTGAAAAGCCGTTGACCTAGCACACGTCTGCCTTCATTTAATGAACGGGACTTTCTCTCTTTATTCCTTTTCTTTCTCACTGCTCCTCAAAGGGTTATTTTGTCGGGGCACTCGTGCTGGTTGCGTGGTGCGCCGAGTCTGGTGGAAGCGATTTTATCGGCGCTGTCAGAGCATCTCACGGCCGGGGCTGACGTGGCTGTCGGCTTCACCAGCTGCATGTCAAATCCCTGTAACCCCGCCGAGCCCTAATTAAAGTCAAGCGAGCAAATCTCTGTTCTTCTGTAAGCGCGAGTCAATGGCGTTTGAGGCCCCTGGCTGCTGTCAGGGAAGAGTTCCTGACAGCTAACATCCTGCTTTCCTCTCTTTAACCAGAGAACTAAAAACCTTCAGGAGAAAAGATGCACTGGCCTTAGGAGGAATTATCAGCTCCTTTCTCTTTTTATCTTGGTTTTTTTTCCTAAAAGAACATTGACAGAGTCTATGAGATGATTAAACTCAGGGCAGGCATTTGTCTGCATGTGCAAAGGATTTGTTGATTGGTCAAATGATAGCCAATGTTTTTATCTTTACTTGAGATGTCCAATGAAGCTGTTTCCTTGGGGGTCACTTTCAAGTACACTCTTCATCTGTCATTTTGTTTTGAGAAAAGCTGGATTTTATATAAAAATTCAAGATATAGCTGTACAACAGACTTAGGTGCCCTAAAGTTATATTACATCTCTAACCTAATGCATTTAATTAAAATTTGAAGGCAGTTCCTCTTGAAGAATATTTCAAAGATGAATTTTAATAGCAGGAGATCAACCAGTGTCTCTGAGATTAATGTGGTACTTAAAAGAGTGTAGGAGTGGTTGCTGAAAGGGAGACAGCTGGAACACACTGAGAAATTATTTATTTTCGATCTCCAGATGAAAAAATACGCACGAAATGGAAATTGTGAGCAAAACCACCGGTAATTTATTCAGAGGACGCCCATGATCTCTAACGGATGCACTGATTTCAGTCTTGATGTTTAGATTGAGGAAATTGTGACAATAAGGAGCTTGGAGTTAACAGAAGTAATGATGCCAATGTTCTGTACCAGAGGCAAAGCAGGAAACCATTGTGTTGACATGGAACTGAAAACAGTGTTGCTAAATAACGTTCCACTCAGAGGAAAGGCTGTTTCATTTACACTGAGAAGGAAGAGTGACCAGCTATCCATGCCTGTATTTGACTGGACTATACATTGGATTCTGCCTCTGCTCTACAACTCCTCTCTGATGCCTGAGGAATTGATATAGCTCTGACAACAGCCGGACACAGAGCTATTATGAGAACATAGCTCTCCAGGCCTATGAGCTATAGCAGGCACTTTGTGGTAAACTGTAAACTGGCATGTTCATAATTCACATAATCGGCCCTTTTAAATCTTCCTTCCAATGTCTTTGGTCGGGAATGTGAAGTGTCACCTTTATATTTAAACCCTATCTGTGGAAGTAACTAGTATGTGATTCATTTTCACATGAAAAGTTAAGCTTCACACAGTGAACAGAGAGAACTATGGGAACATTTTCAGAAGTGAGAAGAGCGTAATGGCAGTGTTCATAAATGTTCTTACGGATATCTTTGCTCCTCAGTGAAGACATTGGGATAATGCTAGCTGGGGCTTAATTTATTCATTTTAAAGTGCAAATGATATCTTTGTCACATCACTTTCAGTACAGGCAAGAATAGATTCTTTCTCAAGTTAATCAAGTATATGGCCATTATATTACATTGTCATTTAGCAGGCACTCTAATCCAGAGCGTTATATCATACAGATTCCGAAAACATCAGAGAATAAAAAAAAGATCACAGTGCCATAAGTGACTCGGTTGTCTAAGTGTATGCTTTGAGTTCAGACCGAGATCTACGGCCTGTATTTGAACCTGGCTACCTGGCTGTATCATTTGCCAACAATTATTGGGACCATAGTGGTAGAATGAATTGAATTGTGTGACAGGAGTGGGTAGGCTGGCCAGGGTTACCGCATCACACCGTCCTTGGGACTTTGAGGCCTGTTGGGTGTTTGCAACAATAGCGGGTGATGTTAGAAGAGTAGCATCTTTCCTCCAATGAGCACCCATGTCAATGTAGCGCACTGTGTGACTTGTTGTGTGAATAAAAGCAGCAGCTGTATGGACCTGTCAGCGGGTAGCATTTGCTTTACTCTGAATGCAGAGGTTGTAATGCTGCCCAAGCCTAATACACAATTGTTGATTCCAAAAACAATGTTGCATGAAGAGGAAAAATTATGTCATAGTGATTGACTGGAAAGCTATGATTGTCTAAGCAAAAAATTTAAGCACACCTTGCCCCTGAAAAAAGTGTGACTGAGAGAGATTAAGTCATCAAAGTGTCTAGTTGTAGTTGGAAACTAGTGAGTGGCCTTGGTCAGACTGAAATACACAGTAGGTTCATTCTGATGCATGTATTTCGTGTGGTGCTGGGTGAAGATCCAATATGTCATTTTAGGTGTAGCTGTAAAAAATACAATTTTTTTCTTCAACAGTAGCATTTTGATCTTTAAATTGCATTACATTGTTTGCATTTAGTCGATGCTCTTATCCAGAGCAACTTACATAGGTTACAATTTTTACATGTTATCCATTTATATAGCTGGATGTTTACTGAGGCAGTTCTAGGTTGAGTTCCTGAGCCATGGGTACAGCAGCTGTGCCCAGCGGGGAATCAAACCAGCAACCTTTCAGTGAAAAGCCCTGCTCCTTACTGCTACACTACACTCCCACCCCTGACCAGCTGGCAGAAATCAAAATGGCTCTAAAGCCTCTTCCATTCTCAGTTGTGCCTCTCTCTCAGTCCTAAAGCCCAGCCCCGATCAGAGCCATTGGACACAGGTGTAATAAAGCAGATCCCAAGCATAACAAGCACAGAAATATAAAATGTGAAAGTCGGCTTGGAGGCAGAGTGGCCTCGTTGAAGGGCGCCGTAGTGAAATTGACCTGCCTCTGACCTCATGGTTTGTACTTTCCTATGCTGGCTTTCTCTCTTACCCCCTCCCCCGTACCTGCTGTGCTGAAAACCACGCCCGCCTCTAATCCTCCCAGCACGCCTGTTGAATATTTGATCATATTTACCAGAGGTTTGGGCAGAGCTCCCCTGCTGGGGGCCTGGAGACGTTCCAGAGACTCCTCAGGTTTCAAAAGGAAGGAGCTGGCTGAGTTGTTATTGCGCTGTACACTACATTTGGAGATCTGACTAGTGGGAGGGGTTACTTGCCAGCATTGTGGCTCAAGGAGGTTTGATAGGAAGGGTAAGTAAGAAAACACAGAATGGAAAAATATTATTATTCTGTCCCCTGTCTTCCTAACTTTCCTTAACATGTAACCATGGTTTCTTGAATCCTGCCCTCTGAAATGAACCACAAATTTGGCATTATATTACTTATCCTGGGTCGGTAACTGTGCTTGCAAGTATTTTCATGCGTTACCTGTTTATAAATCTGAACATGCACTGGTTAAATGCCTGGCTCAGGGTTTCATTGGCTGTGCCCCCCACAGGATTCAAGCCTGCAGCCGACAGGTTGTAGGTGGTGCACTACACCATGCTGGCTGCTTTGCCTGTGGCTCTGCCAACATACAAAACACAACCCCTTTCTATAGGTTTGTGTCTCAGTGCTTCACAAGTCTGCTCCTCTCTCTGTCCCATCATTGGAGAGAGGTATCTGACAGGGGATACAAGGGGTTTCCAATACCTGCACCTTTGAAGCCTTGGGGCTGCTTGCATATGTCCCTCTGCAAACAAATTACGCACAGAGAAAGGTGGATCTGGCCCATTCGACTTACTGTTTTGACTATTAGTGTATTAATGAAATACAGCAGATGCTTAATTCAGGCAAGTATGGGAGTGCGGTGTTTTTAAGTAAGTTTCTCCCCTCAATATACACACCTGAACTCAACCACGACAAATGCAGGTGTTTATGTTAATGAAAAGTGTCTACATTAAGAACACAGACATGTGGATTAATGGTGTCCAGTACTCTGTTACTGATTTTTATCCCTCTGCTTGCTAAGGAAAAATCTCAGCCCCTTCCTCCATTTACAAGGTGCTCCTCTAAGCCTTGCTGCCTCTCGAGGCAGAATAATCTAGTTTGACTCCAGAGGATGCTGAGGCTCTCTGGGCCAGAGACCAGCACCTCGTCCTTCCCCGCATCCAGCAGCGTCCCAGCATGCCTGGGTGCCATGTGAGGTCACAGGACAAACACATGCCCCATTCTCTGAGATGGGTTCGCAAACACCAACAGTCTTGCGGCTGCTGCTAAAGCTGGGGTAAAGCTTCAATGTGCTCAGCTTGCACAAATCGCCCTTCCTATGATGTCCAACAACAGACATGATGAATCCACTGGAGCGTGGTGACACCTTCCAACAGCATTCCTTGAGCATTTCTTGGCTCATTTTTTAAGTGTGTCCACTAATGACCATATGTTTGAAAAAACAAACCACATTTCCACCAAAGCAAAAAGAAATACTTATAATAAGCTATTAGCACTTTACTGAGAGATGGGGAGACCTTGCATTTAAGACCCAGGAGAAATTTGTGGTATAATGTGAGCCCTTATGCCTGGAACCATAATCAGGGAAATGAATTGCAACTGAAAGATTTCTAGCAGTGTCACCAAAGGTGGTTTCATTGTAGAAAAGTAGACCATTAGCCGACTTACATCAGCTCACAAAGGGGATTTAAGGGATGTGTATGACGTCTGCTATTGAATCAAATACTAGAATTATTTGTCCTTTACTTTCAGCATTGAATTTAATTAGGCACAAGCTACATCATTTTACTTTTCAAGCAAAATTGTGCATTGATTTCAGTGACTGCACAGCTTGTGATAAGCTTCAACAAAGGCAGCTCTTGTTGAAACTCATTCGGTATAATTTAAGACAAAGGGCATTTTGTTTAGATTGAACCTGGGATTTAATTTCTGAAGGAGGGAGCGAGTGAGTGAAGATGGAGAGTGATAGAGGGGGAGGGAGGGAGAGGGAGAGATGGACAGAGAAAGAGTGAGAGGGAGGGAGGGAGAGGGAATTGCTTGCAGACACTACTCTCTGCTGTTTCTCTGTAGGTCACGGATTCTATTCTGAGATTTTGGGTGTCATTTCGTCTTTGGTGTACTGTAGGCAAAGTAATGCAGAATCCTTTTACAGTAATAATAAAACTAATTGAACCTAATTAAGTGAGTGCTAATCCGGGTGAAATAAGCATGACACTTCTGAAGCCACGCATATAAATATTATGGATGTCACTTTTATTGGCTACAAGGTGAATGCATTATCACACAAATATGACTGCATCACCCACAACCAACCATTTACAAACATATTCAATGGAAGACATTCTGTAAATTTCAAAGTAAAATAACCCGAGGATAAAAATCTGGTTTTGTTAATGTCTGTGCACCGGCTGCCGCGATAACGGAGACATGCCTTGAGACTGTGTAATATCAGTGGACGGGCACGGGAGTGATTAAATTAGATGTCCATTAAATCTGACTCATCGATACAACAAAGTGGGCTCTCTTCACTAAATCATATCAAGTTAATACACCCCCGTTTCTTGGGCAAAAGGACCGCATCGTTGCATGGGCGTACCCACTTCAGTTTTCACATGCGAGTTTGTTTTTATTATACATTTGCGTTCCAAAATGAAACTGTGGGGAGGAATTGTATGGATTAAGCCGCGGTTTTCTTCACATATCTGACGCTCTGGGAATTATTGGAAGTATGGCAATGTCGATGTCTATGGGTGAGGTCATGTAATGCATTTCTGGAGGATGGGCGGTGGCTCCCCCATCTCCCTAGGTAGGTGTGGTTGCGTGGCACGCATAAAATGTTGCTGACCGAAGCCAGCGGACGCAGTTCAGATCCTTGCCGTTTCTTGAGATCCAAGTCCACAGCTGTCGATGGGTGGTTCGCATTAAAGGTAAATAGGAGTTAAAATGGGCACCTCTTTCGTTACTTTTTATATCTGTTGATAGTACATAATTACGCATGTTCTTGGCGGTCGAAAGTAAAGTGAGCATGATGAAAAGTTTTTTTCCCCCGAAAAAGACACCGCATGCACTTCTTTTTTTTATTTTATCAGCGTTCACGTGTTTTTAGAATTATGTGATGGTTGTGTTTGATCGGTGCTTTGAATGCAAGGTGCACGTATCAAAGAAGTGCGAAGATCTACCAAGCGCAGGCGCACGCAAGTAGCGCTTGATAGGCTGACAAAGGTGCGAAAATGTTTGATTTCATTTGATTTAAATAGAGCCACCGGAGTGTTACGCGGCGCGAGAGCAGCGTGATGTCATCAGCGCAGCCTAACGATTTCTCTCCCGCTTTAACTTTCCCCAGTTTTCTCTCCTGAACCGTGGGGATGATGACCTATCGGCATAAATCGAATTCTTAACTAAGGTTTTGCTGTGAAACCTGCATGCTGATTAAAGCACGTGTGAATTATTGTCGTGTGTATCTTGGGTCATTTTCATCACTATCTGCCACTTGCTAATAAGTATCTGTTCTTGCCTTTACACTGCCCTGCTTGATCTGAGGTAATGAGACGTTTTGCTAGAAATTTGTCTCATTCCCAGAACAAATCTGAATGTTGTTAAAGCTGACACAGAGATATGCTCATATTGAGTTTCTGTCTGAGCTGTTTTGTTTATCATTATTTATTCATATGTCTGACTCATTTAATCTGGGTGGTTTACAGCTCAGAATACACACTTTTGTGTAGTTGCATGTCACCCGACAGAGAGAGAGAGAGAGATGCCACAACTTTAGTGATGGTAGCAGACAGCCCTCACACCTATCAAGACTTGAAATAGGCATTCAAGAAGCTGAACCAAAAAGTTGCAGAGCTGACAGGACGAGGCTGTCAGAATGTGAAGCTCTTAGGACTTGAGATGTGAATTGATTACTGGCATCTGGAGTGCAGAGCTTCTATAGGGTTTTCCCAGCATCCTTTTCCTGTTGCCCTGAAAGCACCTGTTTGTTAGGATAGTTGATGGTTGATGGTTAAAATAGTTGTTGTGACACCGGGAACCTCATGATACATAAAAACTCCCTGGCAACTCCTCAGTTCATCTTAGCTGATGTGCAGATTTTGTACTGGTAGACTGTCATCTTGTTCAAAATTTGTACCCACAGCTCTTGCGCCTCTGAGCTGTTCTCCCTCCTGAAAAATAATGGACATGTTGCAATTGCACACTTATGCTTTTTGTGTGGAACTGGTAGGGGCTTTCAGGGGAATTAATTCATGCCCCCACTTCCTCTCCACAAACCTCACTTCCTGCTCTCTGTCTGTTTGCCCAGGTAGCTGCTGGGAAATGGGCACAAAGGGTCTCTCTTTGATCAGCTACCCTTTGCTGTTGCCAGGTACAGTCAGACCAAACTCAGTCTTTAAGGGGTCAGGAAGTGGTCAATCCGGGACTTAAAGTGAGTGTCAGATAGATGCATGGCAGACTATAGAGCATGCCAATAGCCTTCTAGACTTATTGGAAGGAAGCCCCACCTGGTAGTAGGACATTAGATCTGTGAAGTCAGTCACTCTAGCAAATAAAGAGATGGGGTGAGACCCAATGTTTTATGAATTGATGGAAATGTTCATTCTGAGATGTCCATGCTATTTCTTCTCAGGATTCGGGTTGCTCAGGATTCCTCTCCAGCAAAGTTCGAGAAACCGAGTACCCTCCAAAAGAGCAGAATGTGGGTGAGACCCCGTGCCAGCTCTGTGCTGCAACCCACCGCTGCCTGAGACAGCAGACCCTGCCGGAGGGCCACACCCGGGGAGAGGACATGCCCGTTCTGCAGGCCGGTGCCCTCTCGTGCCTTCCCCTGGTTGCAGTCTCTTCACCTCTAGAGTGGGCTGCCCCTGCTGGACCGGGCGGTCAGGGTGGTGCCAGTGAGCCCGCCGTCCAATCACCATGCTGCTTGGAGGGGGCGTGGAGCGCCTTGCGTAGAAACAGCTCGCTGCATCAATCCTGCCTGGTACATCCTGCTTCTCACTGTAATTCACTGCTCCTCACTGCTGCTTACTGCCCCTTGCTACTCCATTCTTCTCTTCATAGCTTGTCGTTGTTTCTCACTGCCACACACTGCTCCTCACTGACCCATACTGCCTCCCATATCTCCATACTGCTCCTCTCTGCCCCTGACTGCTCCTCACTTCCATTCACTGCTCCTCACTGCTCCATAATTCTTCTCCTCCTACTTGTTCTTCATAGCACTTCACTGCTTCATTCCTCCCCTCACTGCACTATTCTGCTCTTCACTACTCCATTATGCTCCTTTCTGCTGTTTTGCACCTCACTGCTCCTCACTGGTTCTCACTGCTCCAGTGCATTTCACATGGTGCTGTGAGCTGGTAACATGGGGAACACAGGTCTGCCTATGAAACTGCATTGTGCTGGCTATTGTCAATATGGCTGGTCGATTGTGTCGCTGATATTGAGGGAAGTTAATTAAATTTACTTTTAGCCATAGGTATACTGCTGAGAGGAAGGCTGTGTTCCTTTATTTTCTTCACAGTGGAGTATGGACAGTTGTGGAACTTCATTCTGCTATTTAAGAATTTCCACGCGCCACAAAATTTGGGCCAATAGGAACTACTGCAGCGTCGTTCAAAAATCACCTTTCATCCTTAAAATGAGGTCCCCCCCAGTCCAACAAAGTAAGAGGCCTTGGGGACATCCACCCAGTTCCAAAAGGCTCAGGCCACAGCTCTGGACTCAGGCTTGATTTCTTATGGGATTAGGACAAGTGCGGCACGGGGGACAAACCCTCTCCATTTGTCAGAAACACACGAAACAGGAGTCTCATTTACTGAGCTGGTGGCGTTTCCTCCATGTGCAGAACCAAGCAGGGCACCTTGAAAGTTTAATTCCCCAGGGGCACGGAGCAGTGAGAGAGCTGTGCCTTTGGAAGGGGCAGAAACACCCTCTCCGAGCAGAGAGGAGACCTCGCCTTCACCCGAAGTGGAAAATAGCGCCACACATCCCTGTCAGGGAGGCTTAATTAGATGAGTGTGCACACATCCTGCCTTACAGAACTGGCTCTTTCCTTTCTGTCTGGACCCAGCCTGCGAAGGACAAGAGTGAAATAAGAGAGGAGAAAGGGCACTCACTTGCTCTGCGTTGCTGGAAATCCCATAGACAGGAGCTATCTTAGTGTGTGCTGTTTGGCTGGTTTCAGCGGGGTGATGAAAGATAAGCTGCAGTAACCTGGAATGGAGAGATGCTAGGTCAAACGTCTGCATTTCCAGCCCATGTTTATCCCAGGGTTTTATCTCCGCCTTGATCAGTTGAAAGGTACCGAGGGTGATTCTGTGAGAAAATAACACCAAAGAAAAATGCTTGTTTGGCTATGAAGTATGCAGAAACTCTGTTAATAACCCAGCCTTTGAGGGGGGTGAGGGGTTATTACATTTACATTTAGGGGGGATGGAAGGTGGGGACTGCATACAATTATATTTAGTCAATTAGCAGCCTATTTAGCCAAGGTGCAGTCTGAAGGGTTGGAGCGAGTCCTGGCCGGTGAGGGAGGCTCATTCCACCACATGGACGCCAGTGCAGGCAGAGGGTGCAGCAGGGATGTGAGGTTGTGTGGGGGAAGGACGGATCAACACTCTGAGGTCACGGATCCGAGCAACCTGGCCGGCGTGCAGGGTCTGATGATCGATGACAGCGTGGAGGAGCTGCTCTCTTTGCTGCAAAGGCAAACAGCAGTGTTTGAAATAAATGCGAGCCATTACCAGCATCCAGTGCAGGGAGATCAAGGGAGGCGAGACCTGGAAGGGGAGGTTGTGGACCAGGCAGTCCGGGTGAACTGCAGGGGTCTGATTGCACAGGCAGGGAGGCACACACAGACAATAATCACATGCGTTACAATATTACATGCATCAGTGTGCATGCTCAATAAAGTCAAAAGTAGCCAAAGATTAAAAAAAGAGAGAAATAAAATGTACTCCTGATTACAGAATGACTCAGTGAAAACCATTCCACTCACACAGTGCTTTAAAGCAAGGCGGTTATTTCTTTTCTCATTCTTTTAATGTACCGTTGGGACATTAAAGCGCTCCCTCTCCAATGATCTCACTGAACAATCGCTGCCAGATTTCTTTAAAGACAATTAGGAGCGTTCTCACCGATACGCTGACAGAGCAGAGGCAACTGCTGCTGTCGTCGCCTCCTCTGCAGTGGTGACCTACAGAACCCTGCGTACCAACCCCTCCTCTGTGTCCTCCTGACCTGCTGGGCCCTGGGGCCGAACCTTCACTCTCACCTGCACATACTTCCCCACCTGTTCAGTTTCGTCAACGTTGATACAACGTTCCAAAACTACGATAATTACAAGGAATCCTTTACAGCAGTCACGAATACTGTCAAAATATTGGATAAAAAGAGACAAATGGTATATCTGAGACCAGCAGTGTCTGAGGAGTGAGCATCTTTATTTTTGGTATCACTCACTGTCCCCCAGGCCGTTGGCTAGCAGCAATAGCCCAGACTCCAAGTGCTCCACTACCCTGAGCCTCTTCGAATAGAGTGGGCAATTTATCTGTGTCCAGATAGGGAGCGGTGGATTGATTTGTGTTATTTTTGGGAAGTAGGTGTCTCTCGCACTTCTCACATCTCTCTCTCTTGCTCATTCTCTGCCTCTGTGATAGGTGAGGGGCAGTGATAAGCTGGGTGGAGGGATGCTGGAGTTATTTCGAGGGCCTCACACCTGCACTTACCGATTGGGCCAACTGTATTGGTTTTATGTCAGATAGGTGCTTGATGCTTTCTTCATGGGTTCTTCCTGGGAGGGTGTTCTGGGGGATTATATGAAAAAGTTTGACCCATGTATCCCGCCATGACATTTGAGGGCTTGTCCTACCTCAAAGCCCATTCAGGGTATGATTTTACACTTCGCTGCCCTTCAGTTTCTCTGGGTCATTATCAATTTCATTCTTAATTCTCTATTTAGCACCACAGGAACTGCAACCAGGATGTGTAATCGAACTTGCTTTTCCCCTAAAACTTTCTTTTCTCTGTTTTTTCTTATTTCTTTATGTCCCTGTAAAGTGGAACATAAATTTGCTTGTTAAAATGTTTGTCCTTTAATGTATCTGTTTCGCTTGCGTTGACGGATCAGTGGAAAGGCAGGGAAAATACACAGAAGCCTGGGCTCTGTGAGAAGTATCACGTGCGTATTTAAGCACTTCATTAGGAGCTGCTGAGAGTATAAATAGCTGCTCTCGCATGTTGCTCCCCTACACGCCCAGCCTGCGAAATCGCGGTGTCAGAAGTGTCACCACGCATGTAGGAATCGCACCGCACATCCCTGCGTCTTAACACGCAGCTGACGTTCATTTGTCAAATAATGCGGAATAAATAGTTCTCCCACCAGTTCTCCCACCATCTCGTGCTGACAGATTGATTACAGTGTCTTTCCTCTGGTTCACCCCCCCCCACCCCCACGTGTAAGTAATGTGATTTTGCTAACCATGTCTTGCGATCACAGTTATTTGCTAAGTACAGTTGGTGGTGGTGGGGGCGGCTATGATTCCTAAAGAACCAATTCGTGAGATCACCCAATATTCAGAAGTACTGAGCACCTCTCTGTCTCCAATTCACTGTACACAGACGCATTCAAAGAGTGATTTCCTTGAAAGGCAACAGGATCAATTCAACACACAACCAAAAGTTTAACAACTGTTCTTAGAAAGATCTCATCACCTGTGAAAGAGTGGAAAAGTTATTTTTCTGAGTTAACATGTATTTTTTTTCTAGTAAACAAAGGCAAGGTCCCCTTGACGACAAGGAAAGATGGTAAATGATCCAGCTCTGCCACACACAAAGTGACATGGTTGATGAATATATCTCTTATGTTACAGAAGCGGGGAAATGGAAATTTTATATTCAGGTGACTAACAGGTTGAATTACCAGTGGCATGAAATTAGCCGTAACTGAAAAGTTGTTGTTCCAGAAACTGGAGAACAGTCCAAACCAGGACACACAAACATCCCTGTACATCCAGAAAGAAGGTACACCTGCACACCCTTTGTCTTATTGCAGAATACCCACAGATATCATGTGCCTGTATCTCTTATTGGGACCGTATAAAAGAGTTCTGTGGAACCTGTTACAGGGGAGGTGTCCAATGGGAGGTGCATCTGAATGATGCAATGTGATGTGGTGGTTTAGAGTTCGCTGCATGCGAAGGACAGGTGCAGCCACGGTAGGCTTTCACTGAGTCGTGTGAGGTGATTGGCTGTCATCCGGTCAGCCGCCATTGACCAACACTGGCAAAGTGCCAAGCTATCAACACCCACCCCCAGTCATTCGGTAGTCATGGGGTCACGTTACACCCGCGCCTCGTTAAGCCCATTTACATGATTGGGGAATGAAGCACAGGGGGAAACTTCAGCCCGTCAGACAGATTAAGAACCAGCGCTGTGTGGTATGTGGTGCATTTGCAGTCCAAACTCAGTGTTCCTTTCTTCCGCTCTTCCTGTTACTCGCTGTGTTTAGATGACAGAATTGACACTTAATATGGATAGGTGGACCAATGGATCTAGATAAGGAAAAGCATCTGCGGAAGCCATAGCAGTGCTTTCAATGGGCATGAATCAGCCAATGAACAACAACGTATGAAACAACTTGCTAAGGGCGCGAAACAGCTGATTGGTCCACCTCCGTTGCCGTGACAGCCCCCACCCTGGGGAATCAGGGGCATCCTGCCGTTTGAACAGAGAAGGGATGCAAAATCCTCAGGGGGCTCCCGTGCATGAGGAACGTCACCAGGTGGGACGAGCTGTTTATTTTGGTTTCACCACAGTGATGTCACGCCTCTACCCTCCCCTGAATCAGGCCCCCAGTGGCCAGGCCTGGTCTTCAGCGCGCTTGGTATACCTGCCTGTCACACCCAGTTAACTCACATTGACACCTGCTGCTGCTCTTTGTCACTATTTGTGCAGTGCTTTTGTTTCCTTTGTTAGCTTTTCACATTTTCACATGATCCTAAAGCTCTACCCTTTCAAGGCTATGCTATTGTAAATGCTAATATGCAATAGGATTTGGCAAACTGAGAGTGGGGTGGATTTTGAACGGAGTACACATGTAGGCAATGTTTGTCTGGATTGTGATTATAGTAAATGTATGGGGGTAAAGTATAAAGTATACAGTATCACATAAAGTAAATGTGAGGGGGTGAAATGAGTTCTGAGTGTGTGCTATAGGTTTCGTCGCACAGATGCACTGTTGAATCGCGTGACTGAGGGGTGGGCACCCAGCAGCTGTTTGCCTGGCCAGGGTAGCCAGTTTGGGCAGGTGCTGTTTCCGGATGTCGCTCGGCATGTTTGTCATCCCTCTCTCTCTCTCTGCTTGCTCAGGTCCCAGGGGGTGAGGGGGACAGCAGCTTGGCCCCGGGGACGCCCGGCGCAGACGCGAGCAGGTGCCCGTCACGCCCTTCGCAGGGCAGCCCTGCACAGATGGCACGCGGCGCGACGGCGCCACCCGGAGCACCCCAAGGAACCTCCGCCGCCGCCTCTTTCTTCATCAGGTAAATGTGATCCTTTCTCACCTCCGGTCATGTGACCCTCCCCAGAGGCCCCTGCTCAGCCCCATTCACCGTGAGCACATGTCTGCTGTGGTTTTCACTGAGGCCTGAATCTGATGGCTTTGCCCTTTGTCTTATTTTGTTGTTTACTCCTTGCATTGTTATGGCTGAATTTTGAAGCCAACTTCTTTCAACTCTCCCCATAAAACAGGAGATCGAGGCTACAAGAATCCTAAAATGGCTCGGTCTATTGCTTGTTATCAGTGACTGAGTTCATTTGAGCAGACCACAGTGTTTTGCTGCAGAGAGCAAAGTCTCATAACAGTGAGATATAACAGTGAGTGATTGACAACTCATAGTAGCTCCACCCATATTGGGGGCTCCCACAGCTCCATGCTCCCATCACTACTCCTCATCAGGTTTCCTGCATGCTCAGTGGCCAAAACCGAATCCAGTTTTCTGTTTTCCAGTTGGTACTGTAGGATTTTTACAATAGTCTCCCTCTCTGATGCGGTGAAATGCTGAGTTATAGGCCCCCTGGCTGACTGGTCAGTAATGGTGTCACAGCAGAGGTTGAAAGCCATGTATCCAGCCAGGGGACTCGTGCAGCTGGTAAATTGGCTCCATAAGGAAGGGCCTAGTAATGATGTTGCAATTTTAACATTTACATTGATGGCCTGAGGGAACTGGCCGCAGTGTGAGACGGTGCCAGACCTTCTGAATAATTTCCGAAAAACAGGGCAGCCCATAGCCTGAGGGCTTGGCAGCCCAGACGGAGAGGCAGATCTGAGCACCTGTGAGCGGGCACAGTGAGCTCATTGTGGGCAGTGATTTGATTCGGATAGGGCTGGAAGGTGCTGACTGCTTTGTGACTGAGCTTATGATCAAGGTCCTTACTGAAAACAGTCAGGGCCGAGGGCAGAACCCATTTGGGAAATGACTAATGTGGTTCACCTGAATGGCCTGTCTGTACTTGCGCATTAGGGCTGGGGTCTGTGGGTAATCTGCAGTAAGGCAAGCTGGACACAGGTGTGAAAACAGTTATCAGGTAAGCAAATGGTCAAGGGTCCTTGTTTTATGAACTGTGGGGGGCTCATTTCACAGGAGAGAAGCCATATCGTGAGGCTATGAAATGCAAATTGATCATTGCTGGTCTTGTCTAGTGATCGAGAAGTGTCTGCTTCTGTAAAGATTGGGAATATATATGTAAATATACAGGCTCATATGACTCCGGCCCACCCAGAGAGCCAACTGGCGATGAGTCCCTGCCACTCTGAAGCGGACTGCGGCCAGGTCAACTCCTGGTCATGCCAGTCCCCTGGGGAATGATACAGACGCACGGCAGGGCGGGGGTAGGGGAATGGGGGGGTGGGGTGTTACAGTGCTTTAGGTCCCCAGCTGACAGCCACTGTTTTGACATCTCCAACCCCCCCACACCTGCTAGTCAGATGTGGCAGTAAAAGAAGCCACTGAGGGGGTGCCCTCCCGGGACACGCAGGCTGGCCCTGGGGCCTACAACCAGCCTCGTTTGACCGGCACACCCGGAGGCTGGACTGCACCTGCTGTGTGAGTACACATCCCTGCACCGGGGCAGGGGTGGAAGGGGGGAGTGATGGATTTTGGGTCCTTGAATCGGTGGCAGAACAGGCATGAGGAGGCCGCTGGAGGCACAGGGGCTGTCTCAGCGGTTCTTTTAACCGCGGAGCTACGGGGACAGACAATGTCAAACAAAGCGTCTCTATCCTAATTTGCTCTGTCATCCAGCGTCAGAGACCCTCTGTTCCTGAATGAAGGGCAGCCGATCAGAGTGGATCTCAGTCCACGAAAAGAGGATAAGGAGTTCAGATGGAGGGTGTGTGGATGGGAGGGACCTCAGCCATCTTTTAGCCAGTCACACTGGGCCAGAGCCTCTCCTTTCATATTGAAATTATATTGGGTGTTAATATCATGATGCTGGGGTCCTAAGGGGATTTATTTACTGGGGAGGGAGTGTCGGGCTGCTCGCTGACAGCAGAAACGCAGATGCAGAGAGCATTTCGCCCAGGGGGATGGACAGCATGTGCTTTTAGATGTGTACAGTGAACACAGACCCCCCCCTGTACTTCATCCAATTAGGTCATTGGATTGGATTATTTTACTTGCTTTGTGATTGGTTATGTACAGGGTGACTTGCAAATACACAGAAGAGAGAACATCATGCATGCCGCCCCGCCCCACGTAGACATGGAACGCTGGGCAGCTGTGCAGGCGTTTCCTGGGAGACAACGGAATTCTAGGAGGGATGCTGGCAATCTGGCCATGTAAGCTGCGGAGGTGGGCGGAGCTAGGTTGCTCTGGTGCTTAGATACTGATACCTGCGATGGGTGTGATCTCGTTATGAGTCCAGGATATTGGGCAGAACACTTAAAAACAAAATAGTCCTTTCTACAGTACATTTAACCTCATTAAGTGTTTATACCAGCATACACTCTGTAATTATCTAAACTACACTTTGTACAAAAGAGGCTAATTATACTCTATATGCATGCAGGTGACAACCATTTATTAGATTGCGTGCATTTATTATGTGGCTACACAACCACAAATGGTGGAAGAAACAGTACTGCAGGCAGGATTTTGAAATTGCATATATTATTGATTATTTATTTGAGGTAGCAGACAAAGACCAGGCCTTTTTTTGCATTTACTGTTATATGGAGGCAATCCGGTCATTCGATTATGATACCCATTCTGGGTTCAGATTATCACAGAACCAGAGACGAATGTGGGATTTGGAGATTAAAGCAGTACGCTCGCTTATGGATCCTCTAGTGCCTACACAGGGCAGGGTGTAGTGGCAGTAACCTTGAATTCCTGAAAATGTCTTCCAAAGTGTGTGGCTGTAGCAGTCCAATTTAATGGAGAAATGCAGGTTGCACACACAGTACATCATTGTTTTTCAAAGTCTGGGTCGCGACCCATGTGGGGGTCACAGGAGGCTTAAATTGGATCGCTGAACTAAATCGCAGATCTACAATGTACTGCATTTACTGACAAAACAAATTTCTTCTGATACTACTACACTTTTTAAAAAGATGAACTAGTACTAGTGATGATAATACTATATTAAATGAGAAATTAAAATGGGACATTTGATATTTGGGTCACGATGGTTTGTCGTTTGTCACAGCTATCTGTATAAATATTCATTTTGAAACCAGGCTGGATGAATTCTGCCGTAAACATTTGCAATTTTCCAAGCCGTTGTCCCGGACAGCCACGGCTACATTCTAACCCCCACGCCTGCTCCCCCACCCTGTGTTCTCCATTTGGTTTCTTGTATTAAATAAATATTTTGCTGAAAATAGCTCCAACCAGTTGTTGTTTCTCTGCAACAGATGAATAACTGATTTCTGCCTTAAGCTTATTAGTTTGCATCCTGTGACTCCTCAGACGGTTTTTAATGTAATCTGTCTGCCCCTGTTCTAGTTTTTCAGTAAGTACACAGCAGGGTTTATTGGTGTAGCAAATTGCCACAGAGGATTGCGCTATTGTCAAAGGAGCTAGTGTAGTATCTAGGTAACCACTGGGGAAATGATGTCACTGCTTGCCTTCTCAGAGTCGGGACTTTGCCACAGCAGGAGCTGCAGGATCTCTTCTGTTTGAATCAGAGCCGAAATGGCGGCTGCTCTATCTCGTCGCCGCCTACTGTAATTGGACTTCATATAGGTGGGGAGCACCATGTTGACTCAGCGGGCAGGCCAACTTCAGCTCTGCAGATGTGTCTCACCCTGTAAACTGGGGAGAGAGAGCCTGTTGCTGCTGGGTAGGAGAGCCCAGGGGTACAGGCGACAGTGGATTTAGGTCGAGATTGAGGATGCAAAAAAACAACAGGGGCAGGATTTTTTATTCTATTCCTGGACTTTGAGTTTAATGTGTCAGTCTGCAGCTCATCACATGGTTCCACACTAACTGGAGCGGGGAGACAGGTTTTGTGCTGGCACAATGAGGTTACCCTGAATTGAATAAACTATATTCATGTAATCAGTTAACGCCTCAAGGACCTGAGTTGTTGCCCAGAGCATTTTGTGTACATGTGTCTGTCACTTTGCCTGTATACATGTGTACAATTCTGGATATGTGTGTAAGGTTTGTTATTCGTGTCTGTCAAAGATGTCAGAATCGTCCTTCTCAAGAGACAAGGATTGGTTTCATGTCTGTCTGTCACCAAGGAGACCCTCACCCCCTGATTTCCCCTCATTTGCCCTCGCCCCCCCCCCCCCCCCCCGCCACTTGCCCTCTCCTCCCCAGCCAAACACTATGATTGGTTCAGATCAGTGAGCCAATGGCAGGGCATGGCACCTCCACCCATTTTATGCTTTGTGAAGCTTCACTTTCCTTATCTAGATCTCAGGTTATATTTCTAAACAGGTTACTGTTTAGGAAGTGCAAACTTAAAACCAAATATAGCCTGAATTGCTGCGGTAAGCATCCAGCTCATTCAGCAAATGCTGTGTAATTAAAGAACCATGCTGAGTAACTCATCTCGGACACAGCAGTCAGCTAAGGACATGGATAATGTTATGTAAACTAGTCGGTGGGTGCCCCATTGACTGGGTTATAGATCAAAGCGCACAGGTCCACCCTCGCATCTTCTGAGCAGCCATTGATTAATCAGTCACAAAGGATCTCGCCAGCCGCTGGGCCGTTTGCTGCTACAGGCCCTGCGGACTGCAGATTAATATTAATCATTAGTTTTCATCCTGGCTGAAGGACTGGAAGGCAGCCGCTCTTCTCTTCTTCTCCTCTCTCTCTCTTTCTCTCTCTCTCACTCTCTCCTCTTTGTCTTTTTTTATGGGTGATAATTTGGCAGGTCAGAATAGGGTCCAACAGCTTTGTCTTTTTATTATAAAAGACATTATGGATGGCAATTATGGTGTGTGCGTTTCCTAATTCCCAAGTTCATTAGCATGCTGCAGAAGGGGGAGCAGTAAGTTATAGTTACAATGTTGTCACAGGCCGTGGTCCTTCAGTGGAATTGATATGTTTTCATCCTCCTGGAAGGGAAATCAAGGGGAGTCCGGAACAACAACATCACAATATTCCACACAGTAACCAAACTAGAGCAATTCTCAGTGCGCAAAAAAGAATGGTTCCTTCTCCCATGTTCATTTCTTGGGGGAAACCAACGCAGTTACCCTGAAACCAATCTGCATCACACATACGTAGAATTGTAGATTTAGTTGTTTAGCAGGCAGGAATGGGATTTATGGCAGCATAATCTGAAAACCTCCCCCTTTCTGCCAGGCAGAGGCATTAGGCTCTGTTCCTGACAGCAAAAGGTACAAATGAATATCATATTACATCAAAAAAAAAGAGACTGTATGTGAGAGCAGCATAATACGAGTAAAAGGGCCAGGACCTGGAACCGCAGAGCTGTGGTTGTAATTAGACTCCTGAAAGAGTTGAGAAGAAGACTCGACACAACAAGCGAACGGCACAGTAGAGAAAAGGGGGGGGGTAGAAATACGGCTGTAATTCAGAGCAAGCAGAAACCACTGGTTTCACTGTTAGTCTTGAAGAGCTGGAAAAGTGAAGGCACAAGATGTCAGCAGCACAAGCAATAAACACAGCTGCCGGGGCGGGGGGGGGGGGGGGGGGGGGGGGGGGGGAGCACTTCAGCTCACTTTTAGACAAAACTAAAAGCACCAACCACATGAATACAGGGGGAGGAGTCCAGACCTTGTTTTAAATTCAGCATTAAGTATCAAGCAGCTTCTCAAAAAGAGACTCAGCCACGCGGATTGACTTCCAAACCTTCAGTTTTTCAAGGCCACTTGACCTTTCCACCAGCGCTTTTGTTCTTGCCCAGATATTTTCGTTAAGGGGATTTAATGTGCTTTTTCTTAATCAGACCTCTTCCATGTTGTTTTAAACGCCATCACTGTGGTGAGCACCTGCCTTTTTCACGCCGCCATATTGGAAAGCATCAGGGGGTAAAGTTACTTCCAGTTAACAATGGCTACCTTCAATGAAGATGTGTGTGTCTCTCTGATGTTCGCCAGCTCTTTGGCAAATCTGCCAAAATTCCAGCTCTCACAGGTTGCTGAAACAGTGGATATATATTGCTAAACAAAACAATCAAAACTGGATCCTGGATATAAATTGTTCCATGAACAGTTTATCTTTAATTATGAAAATAATGTCAGCTAGCTACGGCTAACATTAGATCAAGCCACCTAGAAGCTTGTAAATGCACTTCAATAAGGCTGTGTAATGAAATTATCCAATTGTTCATTGTCATAACATATGTCATGATAGTTTAATATTCATTCATGTTTGTTACGTGCATGTTCTTTTTGGTATAATGTCCGATGTGGTAGACGGTAATATCGTGATACGAGCACAGCGCTACAAGTCACTTAAAAAGAATGAGGAGCCACACAAACTGGAGGTTTAGTGAATATAACATTGAATCCGTTAGGGGGCAAAAGGAGCAAGAGCGCTGAATAAATTATTGTTTGCATCAGTCTATTGAAGGAGATGCTTTGGCTAAAATAATATTGAAAAGACGGGCAACAATGGCTATGGTTTGTCAACAAAATTATGTTGTCCATAGTATGCACCAATAATCAACAAACGAATGCTGTGTACCGTTTGTTTAGTGCCAAATGCCACTGATTTCATGCAGTACTAGATGCGAGCTAGCTACCTAAAAGGCATGCAGAAACCTTAGACAAACAACAGCCAAGCTGGCATATCTTGCTGTAAAAGCTTCTTGTGTATATCTGTCCTTCACATAACCATATCATCAAAATGAATTTGTAGATGATACCAAAACCTAGTTGGCCATAAAAACATACTTGAGAAAGTAGCAAATTGCTGCGAAGGTGCATGCTACAAACAACTGTCATCACAGATGTTAAGCAGTGGGCCTAACTCTCTCTTGATGGCGTGAATCTATACTATCTTGCGGTCCTCATCACGGGGAAATGCGTGAAAGCTTAAACAAGGCTGTTTTTGTTTGCTGTTTGTACACAAAGGTAGACAACACCACTTCTTGCTTCTCGACTGTGCCATTGACGATTCGCTAGTAATAGGGAAGATGGAAATAAAGATACCCCCTGTTGGCTCAGACCAGAAAGTCGCCATCTTTACATGAGAAAGGCGAATTGAGTCCCATGTGGACAGCGCCCCCTGCTGCCTGCAGACCCAGTTCCGCTGGCGTGGCGGCGTGGGTAGGCCCAGGTTGGACCCTTGCGAAAGTGCTCGATATCAAGGGACCTGCTTGTTTGCGGCTGGGGGAGATGGATGTAGGTTACCTGCTTTGAGCCATATTTATGCTGACCTCTTTATGTTCTTAATCCCCTGAGCTTTAAGATAAAGTGAGATGCTTTACTTTCGAACCTCCGCAGGGAATCTGAAATATGGAAAAGCGCAGCTGATAAAATCCCCTCTCCCTTTGTGCTGTGTTGAAACTGCTGCTTTTTTTCTTTTATGATTTTTAAAAATAAAATTCTAATTAGTGGGTTTTTTTCATTAAGGCCTAAACTGTTTTATTTATTGTAGGTTGATGGGGGGATTCCAGTCTCGGTGTTCACGCCACGAGCTGATTTAGACCTGATTCCAAAGCGCTTTCGACAGTCATGCGGCAGTGTTTACTTTTTTAGGTGAAAAAATGATTTATTTTAATGAAGTCTGCCTCTAGCTGGCTCTGATCCAAATGTGTGCAGCATGTGCTGCCCCCCCCACACACCCCCCCTCTCTCTCTCTCTCTCTCTCTCTCTCTCTCTCTCTCTCTCTCTCTCTCTCTCTCCCTCTCTCTCTGTCTGTCTCTCATTTTCCCCCTATTCCATGTCACATATGGTTGCAGATGAATACTAATAAGATCAGAAGAGATTACCTTTTTCTATTTCAAAAGAGTATTTGCATTTATCCCTATATTTCCACAGAATCCTTGCTATACTGCGATTTACTATAAAAATATGTCAAATAATATGATAATAGTATCATAATGTAATTATCATATACATGCTTTTGGAGCTCAAAATTCATTTAATGTTTTTTGGGAAAGGCAGTGCTTGAGAATGAATCCCATGTAGCGTGGTTAGTCTGTTGTAGCAAGCACGTATCAAGCCACTGGCGGTTGCAAGTCTCATCGCTAAGTTTATCCTTCCACATAAAATGCCTCCTCTGGTGTTTTCTTTCACATAGAACCACCACAGGTGCCTTTGAAATGCTATTTCCTGTAACTGGCTCGCAGTGACACTGCTTGAGGTGCGGGTCCCTAATCTCGGCATCTGATCCTGTGAGTCAGTCTCCCGGGCCACCGCGCCAGTCTGCCGATGTTAGACGATAGTTAGATTGATGTTGGATTAGCGATAGACGATAAGCACACCCCCCCCCCCGCCCCCTCCTCGTTTTGTCTGGGATCAGATTTCCCCCCTCTGGCCAAGAGAACCCTCGGATATCTCATCCCCTCTCTTCTCTTGGCCCGGTGGCCGCCCTGATTGGGCAGTGAACCCCGGACAGGATGGCGCTCGTTTGGAGGTAATGCGGATAACTGGCCGAGACCTCCTCCTCCCCAATTAATTCTAACAAGCTCAGCCGCTGTATCACGCTGCAGCAGAGTCGTCCTGACACGTGCTTTAATTGGCCTCCCGGATCTGAAACAAAAGAATGAGGGAGGCCAGGCCAGGAGCTCACTAATTAAGCCATCTGATCTAGCATTCTGTTTTTAGGTGGTCCAGTTTTCTCAGTGAGGAGTTACCCACACTAGTAGCTCTGTATTGTGGCAAATCAACAAATCAGCACAGATTTGTTTCAGCAAACCATTTTGCCAGTTTTGATGTGGACTTACAACAGGAGGGCTCTAGGATACTTATTTAATTTGGCTTTGGTAATCTGAAGGGGCTAGTTTCTGATGTCCAGTAGACACGGGGTAGGGTGGATTGATAGCCTCTGCCTCTTCTCATCTCACAGCATGGACTAGCTGTATCTGCTCTGCAACGCTGTGTTTAGAGAAGAACGCAAGGAAACCACAAGCAAAGTGTGGAGGGAAATTTCAAGCCCTTGGTTATTTCCTGCCTGACTGAGAGGAGCCGCAAGTGGTTGGCTGGGCTTGGAAGCAGGCCTTCCTTTGAAGGGGCTTCAGAGGGGACAAGGATGTTCTTCTCGTGTTGTTCTCCATTGAAGCAGCACTGAAGGGATCTGGGTTCAAAGGTGATGCATGTATGCACATATGATGAGCATGGGTATGTTACCCATGATTCAGAGGAACCACAGCAGGCAATCTGTGAGCTTTGAGATATTTGTTCTTGGGAATGTTCTTCTCATGTGACCTGCTAAAGTCTATGCTTCTTCTCCTCTCTAGCAGCTCTGATACAGGCTTGCTATGTGCTGTTAATAGATAATAGATAGTTGTAGACAGATGGATAGAATCCTGGGTCCCCATGACAGATTTGATCATTTCACAGTTAACCAAAGGTCAAGGCTGTAATATTAGATGGGTTATGCATATGCAAATGGACATTGGCCTTTACAAATAAATGCTCATATTGAGTTGTGGTGGATTTCCTCTGTACTGTTGAGAGATTTGGTACTGGTGTCGGAAGTTCCGACTGCAAAGTCAAAATTAGTGGAGTTTGAGCTATGTCGAGGTAACGCTCTCACCGGGTGACAGGGCCCCTAAGACAAGAACTAACTCCTATGGAGGAGACAGAGTGAAATTAATGAAGAGAACGTGTGAAAAAGTGGCTCGGCCAGCCAGCTGTCTCACCAGTCATTGTCAATGATCCTGCTGTTGAGGCTTACCCTGATCCAGCCGCCTCCCACTTGTCTGCATTGTGATGTCATCATTAATTAGTTACTGGTGCAATGTTTCCTGGTCCCTGGAGGTTTTTTTGCATTTTTTTTCTACCATTCCTGATGCACTTCACAGGAAAATAAATAATAACCTGTGTCTGAACAGTGTGTATATATAGAACAATTATGTGTGTATGTACAGTGAAAGTGCATACATAATAAAAGATATAAGTGTACATGCTGCATATATAAGAACATATATAAATTAATTTCAGTTTTATTGAAAGGGAACACATAGCAAACTACATTGTGTGCTAGTGCTAGGGTTAGTAACTGATTATACAGTATATACTGTTATGTATGGTGGATACTTTGACGCATAATAAAATGTTGCTCCTTATTCCAGTGTTCATTTTTTTTATCACACACTGAAATATGCAGTATTAATTTGCACAAGGTGCGACTGCCTATGTAGCCACTGGTGTTTGTTTCATCAGCGAATCACGGGGCATGTCTTATGACAGCCCATGAATAATGCATCTCTGCTTTGTAATTTAACACCTAAGTCACGGGTCCGCGTGAGCCTGCATGCTGTAGCTGACACCTGCGCCACACGAAGAGATGGATTTGTTACAGTTCTTTATTAACCGATTGCATGGAAACTCCACTAAGATGTGCTGCTGTTGTGGATGTCCCAGGAAAACATATTTTCACGTTGGTTCCACATGATTACAAAGACTATTTTTTCCCCTCTTACCAGTCTCCCCTGGCACCAAGGCAGGTGCTTTCCTTTGTACAAATTATTTTAAATGCCATTTATTAAGACTTTTTACACATTTCCAGTTATGAAGCAGTTCCTTCACCTGTCCCACAGAACATAGTATTAATGTTGTTCCAGGCCAATATTAGTAAATGCATTGGTGTGTTGAAAAATCAAAACCGAGAACATATGAACAGTCATAATTTACTTTCAGCTGTAAAGAGTACATTTGGAAATGTAAAAGTTTGATGGGTAAAGGGTGGAACGAGTTGAGTGGTTCAGAAAAGTGAAGCTGAAAATGAGATATGAAGAAAGAATAAAAGCACCATTGACTTTATAGTAATTACAGCTTCTTTGGCCCTGCTGTACCTGAACGAGAGACAAAGGCTGACTTACAAAAGCACTAGACAGTGACCTCTCCTCGATTCCTACATCCTCATATCCTCCACGACCCAGAAAATGATATTTCTTATGCTCCGATTTCATAGGAGACATACAGTATGTAGCAAGGAAGACATTTCTCCAGCTGTATCCTCTGGGGTAGGATTCACAGATGCGGCTTCACACGTGAGAGCTTTTCAAGGATCTGTGATGTTGAGCTGACGATGCTTGTATGAACAAAGACATTCCATTTCCCTCACTGCCTTTCTCCTTGCATCTCTCCCTTATCTCCTCGAAACGTTTCACCAGGAAATCAAGGCAGAGAGGTGAGGACTTAGTTCTAAAGTAATGGAATGTGCCCAAAGTTTCACAGGTCGCAGGCTGATGGGACCCGTGGCTTTATAATAGGTTGGGCAATGGCTCTTGCTGAAATAACAAACCATGAAAAAAATTGGGAATCTGCCCCTGAAATTATGGTGAGGCTTTAGAAAGCGTGAACCCACCCCAATCCTCCCTCTTTCCCCCTCTCTATCCCTTTCTCCATCTCTCCCCCTTTCCCCCTCTCTCACCAATTCCGATCCTGAATGCAATTTAGACAGTTGCCCTGGTTAACAAAGGACTTGACAGCTACCCAGGCAGCACCATCCAGCATTCATCTTACCTGCACTCATGCATATGCATTAGAATGTGTTAAGAGTTTGCCATGTGGGTAGCTACTGCAGATTCTATAGGTCTTCCTTGTGCTCAGACTCATATTTCACATGTTAGTTATGCCTCAGTATTGACAATTCTGTCAGATTGACCAATGGCCATATTAGTTCTGACTAAGACAAAGGCCACTGCCAATAGTTTCTTCTCCAGCGGCTCTGTAGATGGGATGAGGTTGGTAATGTCCTGTGGATTGGCCTCTTTGTCAAGTGAGGCAGGATCGACAGCTGTCAAGCTTAAATTGAACTGGATCATCTTGAGTGACCAGAAAATGTATCCAATTTGTGATGAATGTGTCTTGCTCTTGGCTTTAATGAAAGGGAGCTTCTGATAAAATCTACAGGCAACTTGCTGCAAGGGGAAAGAAATCTTCTGAATATTTTAAATGCAAATGGAAAAAAAGGTATAAACCTTGAGCATCATTTGTGTATTGTATTTGATGAACACAGTGACAAAAGCATAATATCCAGGGAGTGGCAGTGTGGTTCTATGGTTGGAGAAACTCAAATCCTCTATGGTTGGAGAAACTCAAATCCTATACGGGGCAATGCAACAGTGCGAACCTCAAGCAAGGTAATTATTCTGAATTATTTAAATACACACTCAAATGTTTAGATAGGAAAATCGTTGATATAATTAAAATTTTTGGTCATTTAGGCATACAAAGGGAATATAGAGATTCCACTCTGCATTACATTAGTCTGTTTGTTGGCATACCTTGGCATTTTTCCCTGACATACCAGGAGGGTTGGTTAGACTCACAGAGACAGGGCTGTCTTGAGAAAAATCATTAGGATAATGGTGATCTACCATATACAGACCTCCTTCTAGACCGTCTCCCTGAACTGAATCTTACATGTGTGAGCTCTGCTTTATCTGCTGCTAGCTGGGATTTTTTGGTATCAGTGCTGTGCGCTGTGTCACTGGCGGGCTGCCTTTGTACTTTATGTGAACCCCGTGTGGCATCAGACTGCCTTTCTTTGCAGTACAGAGGTAACGTCAGGCCAGTCAGTAGGCTTCTCTGCCTGTCAAAGACATCAGCTCTTATGCAGCCGAGAGTCTCAGAG
The DNA here is from genome assembly GCF_013368585.1 of Megalops cyprinoides. Taxonomy (NCBI): domain Eukaryota; kingdom Metazoa; phylum Chordata; class Actinopteri; order Elopiformes; family Megalopidae; genus Megalops; species Megalops cyprinoides. The sequence continues at coordinate 25,345,866 of NC_050599.1, read as the reverse complement.
CTGTACACGCGGCTCATCGTCCAGCAGCTCGATCATCACGGCAGCTCTCTCTGTTTACCGCTGCCGTCGATTTGTCTTTGCAGCTGTCAATCATTAATCCGGTCCTTGTTCCACTCCCGCCTTCCACGGTGTGGTGCATCTCTCTCGGACCATCCATCTCCTCACCCTGTCCAAATATTCAGATCTGATTAAGGATCTCTGTCTCTCTCTCTCTCTCTCCATCGCTCTCTCCATATCCATTCTTCTCTGTAATGGATAGGTTTACCTCATTTATTCATTACATCGCAAACAAGGTTAGGAAGGGTCCACACACGTGCATACACACACAAACACACACACACACACACACATTTGCACACAACCCTACTTAGACACGAACACACACATGCACTCATGCACCCTCATGCATACAAATGCATTCTCACCCTCACTCAGGCACACACACACACACATACACACACAGACATTCACATGCACACTCACACACCCAAATGCAGACAACACACATTCACATACACATGCACACACACATACAGGCATACAGGCACACACCCACTCACACACACACACACAGGCACACACATACAGGCACACACCCACATGCAGACAACACACACTCACATACACAGACAGACACACACACATACAGGCATACAGGCACACACCCACTCACACACACACACGCATGCTTGCACACATAAAGGCACACACCACGGCACACTAAGAAAATCTCTTTGATGTCGGACACAGAATATGAAGTAGGGGTTCAGCTCATGAAGTTTTTATGTGGCCTCATACATGTGAATGTGTGCGTGGAGTGCGCGGGGCGCCGTGCATGTTGTGAGCGTGTAATGTGAGCACACAGCACAAGAGTCCAGTGTGAGAGAGCAGAGTGTGCAGGATGGATGTACAGTAAGTGTTCATGAAGGCAGTTCACACAGCAGCTAAGTGATACCTTAACTGATTGGTGGCGGGGTGGGGAACGGAGGGGGCGGGGGGGGGGGGGGGGGGGGGGGGGGCTGGACCTCGGGGAAAGAGATGAGGGCAGAGGGAGAGAGCAGGAGAGGAGGTGTGACAGAGAGAGAGCAAGAGGGAGGGAAATAAGGACAGCTGGACTGCTGCCAGTGTGTTTCTCAGTAACAGTAGGAGCAAGATTTGACTCTATTCCCCTTGCTCCCCACTGTTGCTCCCCCAGCCCCCCCCACTCGCCCCTGCCTGCGTGTGTCTGAGGGGAGAGCGAGAAGTGCTCATGGGGGAGGGAGGGAGGGAGGGAGATGCAGTCTGGCAGCAGAGGTACAGAGGGAAGGGTTAACAAAGGGAGAGAGAGAGAGAGAGGGGGGAGAGAGAGGGGGGGAGAGAGAGAAGAAGAGAGAGAGGGAGAGCGATTTAGAAAGAGAGTGTGTGAGAGAGAGAGAGAGAGATTTAGAGAGAGTGTAGGAGAGAGAGAATGAGAGAAAGAGAGAGGGAGAGAGAGTGAAAGAGGGGGAGCGCTGAGAGCACAGGAGACCCTAGCCGCCGCCGTTGCGTGGAGGAGTGTGCCGGAGGGGAGAGGGAGAGAGCGCACGGAGCCGCTGAAGGGTCGCACGCATCCGCCAGATCACATCGCCGTAGGCGGAGCACCTGGAGGGAGGGCGGGGGGAAAGGGGGCGCGGGAGACGACACGCTCTGCGCTGCTCCCGCTTTCCCCTAACCGCCGCGCAAACTTTTCCGGAGCCCCCCTGCCGCCCGCACCGCGACCTCACTACACCTGGGCGGCGCTGACGCGCTACCGACTCCCCCCTCTGCTCCTCAGGTGTCGCCGATTCAGGGGAACCCCTTAATGAACGCGAGCACTGTAAAGCGGAACCCCCCCCTCGCTCGCCCTCATTGGTGAAGCGACGACCCCACCCCCCGCTTTTTTCCCTCCAAATCCAGTCACCTGCAGAAACTATGGAATACCCTGGGATACAGCCTGAATGGAGCAGACTGGATTTATCGGCTGTGCTGCATGCTCTGGTGATGAACTCTCCGTAGATGATGGATTGGAAAGAGCTGTAAGTAGATCCCCGCCTCTGTTTTTTAGCCTCTGTCTCCTCCTGCTCTTGTGTGCTGCTGCTGCTCTCCAATTTGCACTATTAAACTTCACCTGTGTTGTAGTTTATTGCATTCTGGCAAGGACTTCCTCGGGTTTCTCTGGTGCTTCCCTGCCTCCCCTCTCCCACCCTATTCTCCAGTCTAGCCTGCTCCCCTTCAGAGCATATAGATTTTTTTTCCACGTTGCTTTCTGAAGTCTGTCTCAGTTATAGGATGCTCATAGGCGTGGCATAGCAGGAAGCATTTAGGCAACATGCTGCATGTTCAGAGTGGCTTTGTAGGACTTTATCTTTTAACCAGAAGGTTATAAGTTCAAATCTTCAATGGGGCACTGTTGCAGTTCTCCTCAACCTGAGGATTTACCTGAACTGGGTGAACTGTGTATGTCCAATAGCTTGAGGGGGTAATATGCAGAACAGAAACTATGGCTTTTAAGTCATCCTGAATATAGCTGCCAAGCAGATATATAATGTAATGTGTTTTCCTGCATTGTGGAGACCTGATTGGACAATAGACAATAGTCTATTCCCTGCTATCACCTGTATGTGTCAGTGGGGGGTGTAGCGTGCTGCTTGTTGCTGTGGTAATGGCACTGTGACCTGAGTGCTGTCGAGTCCCTGTTTTCCTCTCCTCTGACAGCCACATGCGTCCTCCCTCACTGTCCATTATCAGAGAGCGTTTTAGCTTCGGTGCTCCATGCTGTGCAATGCCGTGCTCTCAGGGTGGAGAGAGCGTGTGAGCGTGTAAAGGGGGGTTGTGGTGTCTGGCTGAGTGTCTTTGCCTTTTGGGCAGACTCAGTGGTTGACGGTGGGGTTCCTTGTATGCTGTAGACACACACGCACTTCACTCACACATATGCTCTATTTCTTTATCCCATTCATTCTATCTCAATACATAGAAATGCATGTGCACCCACCTACACACAATCTGTCTCTCACACACACACACACACACACACACACACACACACACACACACACACACACACACACACACACAACCACACGCACATACTCTCTCTCACTCTCTCCGTCTCTCTCTCTCTTTCACACACACACACACACACACACATACATACATATGTAGATCCCATGGGAGGCTCCATCTGTACCCCTTGTGGAGACAGATTGTGCTCTTGAGCGGAAGATGGGCAGGGTTGATATACTCGTTCTCTCTCTTTCTCACTCTCTCACTCAGGCTCACACAAGAGATACACACTCAAACACACACACACACACACACACAAAGTATTCATTCTAGCAGTGTTTTTCTTGATAAATTTATCCTCATCTTTGACAGTTGGTCAGTGCTGTGAAGCCCTTTCCAGTTTTCACTTCAATAAGAACATGCTTGATATCAGATACTATATGTTTCAGGAGTGTTAGTTGAAATGACTGATCTTGCCCAACACCTCTTTCAAATGTCCTGATAGTGTGCCCCCAGTGGTGGTAGGGAGGAACTGCAAGTCTCAACACCATCCCTGGGAGTTCTAGAAGTGCTTGTCTCTGCATAATAAAATGAACTTCCTTTTTTTCCCAAAATGTACTTTATAGGTCAGTTAAATGAGGGGCACAAGGACATATTTCATACCAACAAATTGGAAGGCAGTTATGGGTGCCAAATGGCAATAAAAGGGATGTCTGGCAAGATAATATGACTTTTTTTGAACATGTGACTGTTTCGTTGAGTTTGTCATTGTGAAGAGTACTGTTTTCCTGGAGAGTAGCTGAGTCAGGCTGTTTCACATTTAAATCTGGCATTGATTGCAAGGGGCCAGCTCAGCGGTTTTTAACTGCACCTGCTTTTTAAACTTTCTCTAACTTTGGCAAGCTGCAGAGACAACACATGCTCTTACATTCACCAACAGCATGCTAATGTGTATGATAGCTAAAAGGACCACCTCATTCAATTCAGAGGCAGCAAGCATGTAGGTACTTTAATAAATAAAAGTGAATAATTAAGTTTAAAAACTGTGAAAAAATGCTGTGCTTTGACATATTTTGCCTGTGCTGCCAGTTTCTTGCTGGAAACAGGACAGAAGCTGAACTTCATGTTAAGTACTGTATAATGTAGGTGCAGTAATTGGCTCTAACCACAGTTTTAAAAATGCAAGTTCCCGCTGAGTGATCGATATAGAACCACTGAAATACTCATCTGTTGGTGCTGTTTTCTCACTCGCGTTACTAAAAGAGCTAAAATATTAATGAAAGCGCTGATGTAACCCGCTAGCAGCTCCCTAAATGCTCTCTGGGTCCCTCTTCCAGATTAACAGCGTAAGAAGTCAATGAGTGTGCTGCCAGCCCAAACACCAGGCCTATCTCAAATAGGAGGAGTTATCTAGGTAACTGGAGTCATCCTGGGGTTATCGAGACACTCGATGTAACAGTTTTGTTTGGCTGAAAGAGATAGGATCTACCCATTATGTCTCCTCTAGCTTGATTAAGTCTTTCCAGCCAGACTGATAGATATCGCATCAGAGCCTTTTTTGCAGCATCAAGGCAACACTGATGGTTCTCTTTTATTGTATTTTTATTGTCTCATTTCAAACCTTGATTAAAATGGGCTTCGGCCCACTTTAAATGTGATTTCAAGCCCCAATTAGATATGCTTCTTTAGCCGTAATTGTAAGGTAGGGTACTGATACTTTCGTAGCACAAGGTGTCCTTCAGGGGGAAAAGCACAAAATGAGTGAGCACAGGGGAGTGTATCACAGTTGTTCACATGTGGGTAGACTCCAGCGCTTGGGGACAGGGTCAAGATGAGGAGCATCACAGCTGTTTCATGGAGGGATGTTTGTGTGTGCACAACAACACTCAACAGTGGCCCCCCCGATCAGAACAGTGATGCACCAACAGATGGAGGACATGCTTATCCTTGCAATGTGTGTGTACATGCATGTATGTGTGTGTGTGTGTGTGTGCGTGCGCGCGTGTGCATATATGTGATCACACGTGTGTACATATGCGTCTGTGTCTGTGAGTGTTTTGAATTTGTGTGTGGGAGTGTGATTGTGGAACTGGTTGCGCTAAAGAGTGTGGTGACGGGCTGATTGGCAGCCTGGACAGCAGGGTAGGTGGGGATGGCGTTGACCGTGGACTCGAGGACCCTAACGCTTGTGTTTACAATCGCAAAGAAAGATGGGACTGCACCTTGACCTTTTCCTGCCCGATTTCTAGGCATGACCTTTGGAGTTTCCCCACTCACCCTGAATGTCAAGCCTGGACCATTATTTTTCTTGAAAAGGAGTGTATCGATTTTTCAGTTTCACTGTCCTGTCTGAGAAAAGTAATCATGGCCTAATCTGGGCTGCTCTACTGCTCCTTGGGGGGGCATTTCACACGTGGCTACAGTGATCACATCTGCCTCTGTTTCAGCTTAGTACACAAGTACTGGTGTTATTGTGAAACGTGGGAGAATCAGTGCCATTCCATTGCCAGCCCTCTCTGGAGGAGCGGGACTCGCAAACAAATTCTATAGTTAGTGCAGTCAGGGCAGAAAGCAGTGTGGGAACCTTACCATAGGGGGCGATAATATATTTGCAGTCCTCTACAAGATCCATCAATAGAGTAATGATAAAACACAGTGCTTTGTGATTTCACTTCCTTAGCAACTGCTTGGAGAATGCAGCTCCTCTGCTCCTTGCTAGCTTGCTCCATTCACTTTCGCAGTACTGATGTGTTACTGTTGCAACTACTACATACTTTTGTGCCATTTCTAGGCAGTTTGCTATTATAGCATTCATGTTTTGAGCATCGAAGTATTGAGCAATTAATAAAAAGATGCAGCAGACTAGTTGTGCTCTTTTGAACTGAAGTTCTTGACATTTAGCATTGGCTATGTGGCTTAGAGATGTTGTAACGTAACGCATCAGTTTCTGGCTTGCCCAGACAGTCAGAGCGGAGACTGCACCAGCCATGAAATTGGCTGCATCTAAAATCAGTTCTGTAAAAGATATGATGTGCTGCAGTAAGGAGACTATATCACGTATCACTACAGCAGGGAGAGAATAGCTTTAACTTATGTAAACCCGAACACTTATCTTATTCTTTGTAGAAGCCGGATTCATCAGAAGGTGAAGGGCCAGCAATGCCAGGCCAAAGCTGAAAGTGCTCTCAGAAAAAGGGAGTGAACCAGATCCTGTGAGATGTTACTGCTTTTATATTGGGGGGATTTGCAGCGCCCCCTGAGATCTTTATAGCTTTTGGACGCTGCTTGTCTACGTGGTTCTACAGTCGACAGGCATCCTCTGCCAGCACGTGAAGGGACCATGTTTGTCTCACCGTCTCTTTATCCTCTCCTCACAGGGCCGCCCAGAAACTGAACCTCTCGTCCAGGCGAAAGAAGCCCGCCTCGCAGGACCCCTCTGCCCGTCCCACGCACTTCAGCGCTGTCCTACAGCGGACTCCGCCCCCCGTGCCGCCATGCCTTCTGCGGGCGGGGTCAAAGGTCAAGGACAACCCTGGCATGGGGAAGGTAAGAATGAGGGAGCGTACTCTCCATGCACCAGAGAACAGTCGAAACACACTTTGAAGACAATGTACTGGAAAGGATCATGACTCTCCAACTGTCAATTTCCACTGTGCACACTAACTCCTGTAGCACTGTAATGTTGTGATGGGAGACTGAAGCTTCTTGAGCAAAAAGTGGGTTGAGCTTTGATGTACAATGGATGCCTGACTATTTACAGCATTTTTCTGTGCAGAGGCACATCTTTTGATAGGTTCCTAGAAATCACTGATTGACAAGACTTGGCAGTGGGACCCATTATGTGGTCCACTGTGTCTTGACAGCTGTTTGACCTGCTGGCATTCCACATATCCCACATAAAGGGACTAGAAACATTCCATTCACAGAATATGTGGCAATTTGTGACAGTTAGGGAGAAACAAACAGAAAAAAAACATTATAACTGTCAGGATTTAGGGTATTTGGGGTAAAGGATTAACACTAAGGATCAGGTAACATTTTGCGCATTGTAAAGTCTTGCTGTTAATAAACCACATATCTTTTTTCTTCAGTTTTGTGACCAAAGCCATTTGTCCTGGACTCAGAAGGGATTTAGTAAGATTAATGTAAGAGTCTGACTGTGCCACTGTAGATTTGAAATAATCAACCAAAGTCATGCAGGTGTACGTGCACACACACACACTCACACACACACACACACACACACACACACACACACACACACATGCGTGCACACACGCCACTCTAGGTTGGGAACTGGCAGCCCTCTATTTCCCGCTGAGTCCAATTACCTTCTTTCTGGGATAATAAGCCGCCTCTCTCCTCATCTCCTCACAGCAAATGAGCAGTATCAAATGAAACATGAAAATGACATGAATTAGAAATGCCTCGCTGGTCGCGCGATGTGCCGAGACCGTCTTTATTACAATCAAAAGGAAAAGAGAAGTAGGAGTGAATGTGTTAGTGTGTGTGTGTGAGAGTTTGAGTGTGAGTGTGTGTGTGAGAGAGTTTGAGTGTGCGTGTGTGTCTGTGTGTGTGCGCGTGTGTGTCTGTGTGTGTGTGTGTGTGTGTGCGTGTGTGTGTGTGTGTGTGTGTGTGTGTGTGGGTGTGTGTGTGTGTGTGCGTGTGAGAGCACGCATGTGCCTGTATGTGTGTCAAAGACTTGTGTCACCTACAGGTTGAATGACCAGCACTGCTGATCCAAGGAGATTGAGCTGTGTGAAAAGATTACAGTGGAGTGGATTAGCCCCAGTCCTTAAATAGCACCTCCCAGCACTCTGTAAGCTTGAAAAAACAATCTTTTTTCCCACAGCCGTTGGACGGAAATGACCTACCAATAGAAGAGGGATAGTAGTAGAGGGAGCAGCCCCCTGCTACCAAAAGTATAGGATTTATAAATCAATACTACTGGGGAAAGAAGGGTTAAGCTCACGTGGTTCTCCTCTCAGCTTTCCTCGTCTCTGGCCTCTTTCCCATCATGCAGTGCAACAGCGTGGCTGACTGCTCCATGAAAATGCCAGCCTGGCATCTGCTCCCTCACAGCGGATGCCAACCTGCTAAATATGTCCCTGGTAACAAAGGGAGCTCTTGCTCTCCAGGAATCGTCGGAGACGGTGCCAAAAGCCTCTGGAGCCGGGGCTGACATAAAGCACCCCCTAATTGCCATCACCAGAACCAGAAGGTAGCTTTATGATGATGAGAATGTGCCATTCTCAGTAATGAATCGCACTCTTTCTCGTCCCTGGCTCCAGCATAGCTGTGAATATCCGCGGCATCCCCATTCGCGGCACCAGACGAGGTTGTGTCATCGACGAGCGTGGCGTGTCTGGCTCCCCTCCTGCGACTCCACGGCCGTCCTGGCGGGGGCGTTCTGTTGGGTCAGCCACGACGAGGGGATGCCAGGAAGCAGAGGTCGCCTGTCTCGGCCAATTACTGTCATCAGAGCTTTCCTAGAACTGCGTCACGAGCCTGGGCCGACCGATGGCTGGGTCACAGCGCGCATGTGTCAATCACAGTCAGTGTGACAGTCACACCGAGATGGAAGCTGAGTGAGAAAGCCAATTAGGAGCGGAGCTGGAGGCATGACATGCCTCTGCGTGTCCATTCACATGCTTAACGTGGTTTCAAACACACACGTTCACACACACACACACACACAAGCACACACACTTTTACAGGTACTGTGGGACACATAAAAGAAGCAGGCATTAAAACTTGCTGTAAAGTTTTGTATAAAAGAATTCATCCTTGAAGAGATTACTGTTCCTTGTGCAATCTCTTGTGAATTTGAATATGCGAGCCATTATCGTACATATTGAGAGTTACCCAGGGAAAGCAAGGATCACAAAGACTGCACTTTAATGAGCCTCCCTGTCTCAGTGCAGAGAGAGTCAAGCAAAGCATGAGGAAACCAGTCTCAACACCCACATCCAGTCAGGGGCCTCACCATGTCCCCATAATTACATTTACATTTACATTTAGCCATTTATCACATGCTCTTGTCCAGAACACCGTACAAGATGCGAGTACAAAGTTCCTCTGATAGAGTGGAATAAAATGTTGTACAAACAGGACACTACTAACCATATTCGAACATGCATCAGTGCCGAACACAGCGCAGGGATGTGTGTACCTGGTTCAACATTTAAGTGCAATGCAATATACCAAACTACGTATTTTGGAGTGCGTTTGGGGTGAATGTAGTGGTGATGGTGACATGGCATTAGTGTGGTATACCCAAATGGTATACCCAAATGTACCCAAATTATAACCCAAATGTAGCTCATTTGATTCACCTGTGGAGAAGTAATATACCCTTTAGCATTATAACCTGAATTACTTCAGTAAAACATACAGCTATATAAATGGAGAACATTTAAACGTAAGCAGGTTACTCTGGATAAGATTGCCTGCTAAGCAAAGGTAATATTATGTAGTTATAGGCACCCCTCAGGAGTTGGCCAAGAGTTTGCAGCAAGCTGCTGAACTCTGACGAATGGGATTCAGAGCAGGCAGCATGTGCCCTGTACACAAATCAAAATAACAGCGCTTTCACGTGATGTGAATGACATCCATAAAAGAGCAGCAGAAACTGATGGCGTCCTCCTCAGAGTGGGGCGAAATGGGGCCGCCCTGCACTCAATATCCCATCACACGCAGGAGACAGGCGGTAGGAAGTGTGCTTTCAGTGGGGAGGCCTTTATTGCCCATGATTGAATTCCTTATCTGCTTTGCGGTTGGCCGTGCTCAAGCTGTTTGTCCTTACAGCAAAAGAGGTCAGGGCGAATGAGGACACTACAGAGCAAGGTTGTAGATAAACTCAACACACGAGTGGGGTTACGCACTTCTTACAAAGTCTTTTCACTGCCTCCTTTTCAGGATGAATCTGTGGTGGGAAACAGATTGTGAGAAACATGAACATGCACAAATGATTGATTTTGGGCTTTGCAGTTGCAGTCATCGTAGTGTAGGTTCCTTATTTCTCTGCATGGAGAGAACCACCTAGTTTGGCCCAATTTAGGTTCATCATAAATGAGATATTCATGGTTTTGCTTCAGGCATTGAATGAATGAATGAATGAATGAATGGATTAATGAATGCCTTTTGCTTATGTAGACCACTGTCTTGCTATAGACTGAAGGTTCCACACACACTGAGCAAACCTATTCATACATTACACCTATTCTGACCTCTGGTAGAGATTTTCTCTATTACGTCAGAATACTGGTAGTTATAGCATTGAGGTGCTAACATGGATGGTCATAACACTGTGGTTCTAACTTGGGTGGTTATACCGTGGTGGTCATAGTGAAGATGTTCTTATGTCAAGGTATTGCAAAAGGAGGTGCATTCCATCCCAATGTTATATATAGCTGTATTCAGCCCAGGTCCTTCTCCATGGGGTGTCTCTTGCCTCTGGCTTCCTTGCTTCAAAGAACCACAACAACCGTGAACATTTGGGGCTTTGAACTCAAAAACATCCCTTTTGAAAGGATGCTTCGTGGCAGCTGACACTTTAAGGGGGGAACTAATGAAGAGAAAACCATCTGAAATTTTAAAGGCGAGCTAAGCTGTCACATTCAAAGCACTCTGGACCAAACAAAACAGATGCTGACTATGCAGCCTCCAAAACGATGCAGCCCACCCTTTTGAAGCGTTAGCAGTTTATGTGTCTGGAAACCGCACCCTAGATGTCTGTGAAGGTCTCCCTGGTGCACTGGATAACTATCTGCAGACTCCTGGCCGAAGCAGGAACGTTGCAGACGGCATTTTGGGGCGGTGGAGGGAGGGTGCGCTTCCCTGGAAGGATTATCCTCGTTTTGCAACTCGAGGGCATTTGGCTTCATTAACTGTTGTTGCTTTAATTCAGATCTCTTGGTGACTCTGTCAGGGATTCAGGAGAGTTAATTCAATGAAACAAAGCTTCACAGGTCCTCCATCCATTATGTAACTGGAGGGGGTATTCTTAATCTTGTTTTGTTGTGAAATGTGTTTTTCTTTCTTTATTTGCACTCATGGGAAAGTAATATGTTAAAGTATGAATTCCAAATAAATATAAATAAAGTAATACGATTTTGATGTATGAATGAAGAAAGCATCAGTTCTCTGTACCCTCTGTTGGCAGTCCATCTATGGGTATGATTGCGTGTGTGTGTGTGTGTGTGTGTGTATAGAGAGAGAGGAGAGGGAGAGAGATCCACACAAAAAATATTGAGAGTATAAATAAGAGAATATATTTTTAGCTCTTTCCATATATTTGAAATATGAAAGATATTCTCATTTGGTATGTTGTAATATATTTCTTCCTTGTATGTTTTTAAAGTATTCACAATATATTCTTGAGCTGAACAACATATTCCTCAACATATTACGGTATATTCCATTTTTATATGGGAGGCTGTTGCTCATATGTGCCTTTCTCTCCTCTGCAGGTGAAAGTGATGGTCCGTGTGTGCCTCTCCCAGGACCACCAGGACACCTCCGAATCCATGTCCTTCCTGAGGGTAGACCCCCGAAGGAAGCAGCTGACGCTCTGCGACCCCTCCACCCAGGCGTGCCCCAGTCCCGGGCAGGGGGGTGCTGTGGCCGCCGTGGCCACAGCCCCGAAGACCTTCACTTTCGATGCAGTCTTTCCGCAGGATACCTCACAGGTAGGCCTGTTTCATTAGAATTTATATCAGGGTATATCTGTCATCCAGGTTCATATGCTGTGTGTGTGTGTGAGTGTGTGTGTGGGTGAATGTGTGTGGATGTGTATGTGTATATATAGACATCACACTTTGAGTTGAGCAGATCGTTATCCAAACTGAGATCAAAGTCGGTCTTTGCGGAGAGGAAAAAAGAGAGGGGGGTGCAACTTTGAAGCCTCAGGAGTTTCCTCCTCTGCGGAGGAGAGGAGCGACTGACAGCGCTGCTCCACTTCGCTTCCCGCCGAAAGGTACGGCCATTTAGAAGGCCGCGGGGTGTCCGCACCGGCAACACCAGCCCAGGGGCTCGAGTTTCGAGAACTTTATCAGAAGATGGCGGGGAAGTGCATGTGCCCCTGTTTGGCCTCAAGGAGGCGCTGGTGTGGGATTGATGTGAGCTGAGCCGTAGGGATTCCAACCCCCTGGGGACACTGCTGCTGTTACGAAACCCCTGTTCCGTAGGCGATCAGTATCGCAAAACAGTAAGGTGAATTTGTAGGGGACACTGGAGTTTGCCGCATCAGGGCGTTTCATCGGCTGGATTGCGGTGTGATTGTGTGTGTGTGTGTGTGTGTGTGTGTGTGTGTTTGCGAGGTGGGGAGGGTCATTCCTACTTATACAGTCCGAAAGGTCTGGATCAGATTGAAAATGGGAGTGTGATATTGTGTGCGATGGAGCGCGAATTCCATTCCTGCCACCCTGGCATTATCTGGCTTATAGATGTTCTGTGTTGAAGAGAATGAAAGTGCACTGGAACATCACATTGGAATGATTCCATGGTTTATTTGCTTAAACACCCCCGTTGGAGGTGACTTCTATTTTCCCATGTTATTCGTTTATACAGGTGAATATTTAACGAATCTATTCAGGTTTGGTGCCTTACTCTGCGATAGCACAGCAGGTTTATACCCTGCATGTGAACCTGCAACCCGCTGGTTTTTTAACCATAAGCCAACTCTGCTGTCCAGTCTAAGATGCTGCCCAGTGCAGTGCATGCTGGGAGAGGCATGACATGCCCTCTGCTTTGCCCCTGCAGGCTGAGGTTTGCTCAGGGACCGTCGCGGAAGTCATCCAGTCCGTGGTGAACGGTGCCGATGGCTGCATCTTCTGCTTTGGCCACGCCAGCCTCGGTATGCATTCCCACTGACTCCAGCACTACCATGACCAAACCACATTGCCAGCCATCAGTCCCTCAGACCATAACTGTAGCGAGTTTGATCCAGCTAAGGATACTGTACATCACTAGCTTTTACAGCTCGGCATATTTTATCCACCCAATCAGAGCACTCAGTGGTCTCAGCCATTGAGGTTGTGAGGGGAATGCACAAAGGGAAAATCTCAGGAAGAGAACAGGAATATTCTCATCAGCATTGTGCACTTGAGTGAAAGAGGCGGAGTGGGGGAGGTGGGGAGGCGGCAAAGGTTATGTACATCCAACGCTCGGGTAGGGTCAGGGAGGGTTGTGCAAGAGAGCCTGTTTAATTAACTCCAGAGGCAGGTAGAATGTGAACTCATTTGTTTTAGGCCTCACTAGCTGATTTCCCAAACGTGAGTTGTCTGCTGCTTCTGAAGTAGAGCCTGTCTTCCTTGTTTCAAAATCAGTTCCACATTCTGTTGAAGTACGCGAAGGAATCCATGGAAAATATTAGTGATGAAACGAGGAACACAGAAACACACTTAATGCCCCTGAAAGAGTAGTTGAGTCCGGTCCAATGCTATCCTGCTTTTAAGATAGTTGTGCACTGTGTACCACTTCCTGCTATCTTGCCCCTACAGTAGTCCTGTACAATGCCCCACTTCCTGCTATCTTGCCCCTACAGTAGTCCTGTACAATGCCCCACTTCCTGCTATCTTGCCCCTACAGTAGTCCTGTGCAATGCCCCACTTCCTGCTATCTTGCCTCTACACTAATCATGCACTGTGTGCTACTTCCCAACCTCCTGCAGGTAAGACGTACACCATGATTGGCAGGGACGCCTCCACGCAAACCTTGGGCATCGCACCCTGTGCCATTTCCTGGCTCTTCCGGCTCATCGAGGAGCGCCGGGAGAGGACGGGTGCGCGCTTCTCCCTGCGGGCGTCCGCCGTGGAGATCTTCGGCAGGGACGAGCAGCTCCAGGACCTGCTTGCCAGGGAGCCTAGCGGCTCCCGGCAGGGCGGCCCATCGTCGGGCGTGTACCTGCGCGAGGACCCCATCTACGGCTCCCAGGTGAGCTGAGAGAGGGGTGCAGGGGTCAGTGGTTGGGGTCAGGGTCCCTGCCATCCACTGCTTCCCACATTGCTTTCGCCCTAGCTCAGGGAAGTTTCTAGCTATTGAAAAGGTCCAAGTCAAGTTTGCCTGGGGCTTGCCTTTTTTTTGAAGGGAGATTGGCATCCGTAGTTTGGGGAGATTGTATCTACCTTTATAATAAATAAATATTATTACACCTTCAGAGTCAAGTCAAGTTCCACTCTGTTACACAGTCTGTCTGTTGTTTTGCTATAAACACCTCCTTTTTCAGGGTGAAAATATTCGGGGCTAGGCTTAAAATATTCGGGACTATAGCCCCGAATGATCGGACCAACGACGCCACTGCCCTAGCTTCATCTTCACCTTGTACGTCTGTGTCTAAGTGTGCCGATATCTCTCTTTCAGCCAGACGGCTTTTGTCTGGAAAGATCTGTCCGTCTCTCCATGTTTTCTTATCTTCCTGCCTGTCTCACAGAGGGGTTGCCTTTGTCCTCTCCTCATAGAAATCTATCCACTTTCTTTCATCTAAAGCCGCCCGGCTGAGCCGCTGTTTATCTTCGGAGCCACTCGTTTGTCTGTAATTTCGCCTGTGTCCATCGCTCTCTCTGGCTGGTGAGGGTGCGTGCTTGGGGGTCTCAATCACAATGACTGTCTTCATGGGGGGGCTTTGATCAGCTGATTGCTTTCACGTGGATGGGGACTTCAAAGCCACCAGGTGTCCCCTGAAGCACACTCTCTATGTGGACAGTGCGCCACCCCCCCAAAGGATGCCCAAACCACAATACCATCCCCCTTACCCACAGTGTTTACCTCCTTGTCTCTGTTCCCATTGTCTAATTCCCATCCCTCTGTGCATATCTGTTTCCCTGGCAGCCCAAGAGGCTGAAGCTAATGGCCAAGAAATGGCCCTTCTCTGCTGTCTCCCTCCCTCTCTCTCCTTCTCTTCTTGCCTTCCCTATCTCTGCCTCTGTCCCTCACCCCCCTTATTCTGCTATCCTTTTTTTCCTCTTTCTCCTTCATTTTCTCTCTCCTTCTCTCTCTGTTGCTCTGTTACTCTCCTATTTCTCTCTTTCCCTTTCCCTGTTTCTCTGTGTTACTCTATCCGTCATGGCCCCCCTCTCACTGTCTCCCTCCCTCTTTCACTATGCCTCTACCTCATTCTCTCCCACTGTCCCACTTACTTTCTTCCTCTGTCACTCATGCCTTCCTGCTCTCCCTTTCTCTCCTTCCTTCTCTGTCACTCTATCCCTTATGCTCCTGCTCTCTCTCCTTTTCTCTTTCTTTCTCACCCACCCCCCTCTCTCTCCCTCTCTCTCTTACTCATCCCCTCACCTCTTCTCTGTCTCTCTTTCTCTCCCTCACCCCCCTCTCTCCCTCTCTCCCTCTCTCTGTCTCCAGCTCCTGAATCAGACTGAGCTGAGGGCCCCCTCCCCTGAGAAGGCTGCATCTCTCCTGGACGCGGCCCTGGCGGCGCGGAGCACCAGCAGGCCCGACTGCGAGGAGGAGATGCGGCGCCACTCCCACATGCTCTTCACCCTGCACGTCTACCAGTACCGCCTGGACACCAGCGGACCAGGAGGAAGTAAGGGTCCTGTACTGCTCCCCCTGACAGAGGACTGCCCTGCTCTTTCAAAAATCTGTAACTGTGTGTGTGTGTGTGTGTGTGTGTGCATGTGCATGTGCGTCGGTGTGTGTTTGTGCCTGTTTGTGCACATCTGTACCTGTGGGTGTATGTGAGTGTATGCGTGTGCGTGTGTGTGTGTGTGTGTGTGTGCATATGCGTATTTGTGATGATCTAAACCATATTATGGTTTTGATGTTGTTTATGATGTTTTTAAAATTAGATTTACCCATGTGATTAAATACGTTGATGATCTGCATCATCTCTATTATATTATCCTACAAAGCTGTTTATTTCCCAGAATGCTTTTGGAGTAAACTCCCCTGGTCCCCTTGTGATTGTAATGAATGATATCATTCCCCAAGATTAACTCATCTGTTGCTCTGACACCTCTGGGAATACATATAAGCAAATAAATGCTTGTCAGAAAGACGAAGAAAAAACCTAATTACTGTGGCTCCATCTTTCTATCAGAGCCACAGGAAGACAATGCTCTTTAAGCAGCCAGACTAACACATGCAATAAATTAGGCAAATACATTTTAAAATATTATAATTCGTTAAATATAAATGAGAGGGCATGGCTTTATTCGAGCTGGAATAACATTTTATACATCAGTACATCTTTAGGAATTAGGCTCCAGAACTGAATCATAGAGGAAGAAACTCAAACCTCTTCCATTGTCTTACCCAATCAAATTTAACAAAGATTAAAGAGCTTCAACAGGACCAATAAACAACATCATCACAAGATTATTTGCAGGAGCGGGCTGTTTTCCACCAAAACCGCCATATGTTAATGGGATTTACCCATTAGTTACCACTGAAGTACCCTTGCATTAGCTTCATCATTAGCACTTCACTCTGGGAGCTGCGGTAGATGGTCGCTACTGCAGGAATAAATTTGAATATGTAATGAAGCTGAATCCCTCTTCAATGGAATGTTGATGTACCAGAGCATACCAGTTTGAAAATGCGAGGTTAGTTTGCGTCCCCCCTTATGAAGCGTCTCAGATTCTAAGGACTTCTAAGTCTGTATCTCGAACAGCTAAAGATCGCCACTGCCTGTATGAAATCAGTCATCACTTTCCTTTTAAGGGTGTGCCACCACATATCAATTGCCTAGTGTAGAAAGTGTAGCTTTAATGGGACAGCTTCCTCACAAAATGTTCAGTTTAGCTGCACCTGCAGTGTGGTTGCCCTCGTTGCCACATGCAGCTCCATAAAACTCCTATCCCAAACCATACTAAAATGCAACCTGATTGCACTCACCAATGTTTATGCCTGTTTTCATCACTTCGCTTTAGACCTGTTCAAATGGTTCTCTCTCACAGTGTCTGGGGGTCGGAGCCGCCTGCACCTCGTTGACCTGGGCAGCTGTGAGAAGGTCCAGGCAAAGGGCCAGAATCAAGGTGGCGACCAGTGCCTGTCACTGCCTGCCCTGGGCAATGTGATCCTCGCCCTGGCCGGTGGAGCCAAGCATGTACCTTACGGGTAAGTTAACTTATGCTTGGTTTTGAGGCAGGATGCTGAAAATGAGTAATTATCGCATTGTCAAGCTCATTGAGATTCATCAAAATAAGAATGGTGAGAATGGTGAGGGGTCAAAGAGAAGTGGGGCAGGCAGGAGAGGGGTGGTGTGAATGGAGGAACAATGACTGGACTTTCAGTCCTTCCACGGCTCAGACAGCAACACTTACTGTGTCAATCACATTTAAGACTGTTCCATTTCATTACAAAGAAGACCAGTCAGATGTGTTAGTCTAAACATGCAGAAAGGCTTATCTAAAATAGGCATAAAGAGAAAGGTTCATCTCTGCTGCACCTCTCTGTCAGAATTGTTCTGCTGCCAGCTTTCTGAGTGCAGAAATGGAGGGGGGACTCATCAAGGTAACGGCAGCTGTTTTCATGTGTCCTGATTTAGAGACAGCAAGCTGACGATGCTGCTGAGAGAGTCCCTGGGGAACATCAACTGCAGAACCACCATGATAGCTCACATCTCCGACTCCCCATCGGATTACGCCGAGACACTCACCACCATCCAGTTGGCCTCGCGCATACACCGCACAAGGAAGAAGAGAGCTAAGGTATGGGTGAGTGTGTGGGTCTGTCTGTGGTGCGTCTGTAGGAAAGGGAGTGTATGTGTTTGCAGTAATAAGCGTGTGTCTGCATGTGTGTGGCTGGGCGAGGTGGTGTGGGTGTATATGTGCATATATGTAAGGCCTGGTTTACATTTTGTAGGAGTGAGTCTGTGTCTGCATGTGTGCAGGTGGGTGAGGTGGTATGGGTGTATATGTGTATACATGTAAGGCCTGGTTTATATTCTCTTCATTGTGTATTGGTTGCCAGATCTCACTTGTTTGTAATATCTTCATAGCAACATGCTCTGCTCCTTGTGAGTGATATAATTGCTCAATTATGCAGAACACTGGTTGTTTGTTATTTTCTTAATAAATTGATAAGGAGGGGAAAAAGGCTTTGTGTGCGGAAAGCTTTCTGATCCATGTAAAAATATTTCTACTTAGGGGATGATGATGAAAGTGGAAATCAATTTTAAGCAATGAGCATATTCACCTGCAGTTTCAAAAATAAATGATCTTTGTTGTTTTTTTTTCGTTCCAGTCGATTACTCCCTGAGTTCATGTTTATAATTAAAGTATCTGCTGACTAAAGATGAAACCATAAACCAAGTAAAAACCCAAGATGAGAGAAAGGAAGGCAGCAAAAGGAACAGTTGCAGCTTCTGTTGTGGTTCTTATACTGAGTGTGTGTTTTCTTTTCTCTCCATATCAAGCATCAAGCATCAAGCGCCTCTGGTGGGGACACTCCATGTGAAGAGGGTCCGGGGCCACCTTGTCCAAGATTTTTCAATCCTCGAACCCTAGACCCCAGCCTGCTTTCTCTGCGGCCGAATGATTTGGACTACCCCTTCAGCAGGGAGCATTCCTGCGATGCTGTCATCTACGTGGGACCGGGAGGAGTCGCCGTCTCCACCCACAACCCCGGGGACACTGAGGGCCTGCCCGCCTTCGTCCCCATCATCCCCTCCCTGAACAGGAGGCGAATCAGAGACGGCACACCAGTTGATGGGGACCACTTCAACTGCAGCACCTTTGCGGAGCTACAGGAACAGTTGGAATTCATGGATGACAGAGAAGGAGCCACCACTGGCAGACCAATAGAGCGGGCTGTCCTCTCCACACAGGCTGCCAAAGCCTCTTCTGAGGCAAGCGATTCCCCCAAACGACAACCGCACTACACGTCAGCCGCCCACTCTGCAAGTGGCAACCACTTCAAATCAGAAACGGGCTACTATAATTGGTCAGACTCTACCCCAGATGAGGGAATGTCTGACCGTTTCACAAGAGGGAATGTAGAGGGGGAGGAGGGTCTAGGTTCAAACCAAAGGGTAGGTATGTTTAATCAGAGTGGGGCTCTGCCAAAAGACTCAAAAGAGCCAGTGGTGCGGGAGAAGGTCTACATAACTAAAAGGCCTCTTTCCAAACCTGTACCAGCTTCTTCTAAACAGAGGGAATCTCAGAAACCTTTGCCGGTAATGGAGGGCAGCTCAGGCACCAGGAAGCCTCCAGTAGGGATGAGCTACCATGCCGTACAGCAGGTGGAGCCCTCGAGCTCCCCTGTCTTGGGTAGGAGCCCCACAGAAGTGAGACGCCTGCGCTCCACCCTGAGAGGGAGGAGCTTCGACCAGGACATCCTGAGGACCACAGTGACCCTGCAGCAGCCAGTGGAGCTGAATGGAGAGGACGAGTTAGTCTTCACTGTAGTGGAGGAGCTTTCTGTCAGAGGTTTCTCTGACAACAGGACACCAGCTGGAATCATCAACTTCAGTGGTTACCGCTCCTTGCAGGCTATGCCCTCTGCCTCACACCCAGTTGCCATCGTTAGTAGCATCAATGACGAGTTTGATGCCTACACTTCTCAGTTGGGCATGTCTTGGGTAAATGCAGAAGGAAATGCACCTGCCTGCTCACGTCGCATCGATCACAAGGACTCCCTCAGATTGCTCCACAAGGAGTCCTTTTTCAAAAAGGACACTGCAAACTCCACGGACGACAGCTACGGTGCTGTCTCCAGAAAATCCTCCCTGAGCAAATGTTCAGTTTTTCTGGACTTTCCCAAAACCTCCTCTAGAGGTTTTAAAACAATGGAAGCCAACACTCTCAGCGCCTCCCAAAACCTACAGATTCCACAGGCTCACTCAAGCCTCCCCAGGAAAATGAAACCTACCTCAACCATTGCCCAAAGCAGCAGCATCTACCACGAATACCAGAGGCAACAGGGAAAGTCAGATGACCCCTGGCTGTGCCTTGACAGCCACTTCAGTTCTGGAGCTTCTGAGTCGGGCTCTGGTAGCAAGCCCCACAGAAGCAGCAAGAGTAGTGGCTCCTCCCGGAAATCAGGCGGAAACAGCAACAGCGTACCTCGACCACCTAAGATGCAGGAGCCCTCTTCAGCACAAAGGGTGGTGGATGGTTGCGAAAGGTCCCATAGCAACAAGGCAGAGGGCCCACGCAAAATACCATTACTTAGGCGAGAGGCCACCACGCTTGGCACAGTACCAGTCATCCCTAGTTCCTCTGAAGGCAAACCTAACCAAGACAGCATATTCACAGCTGCTAGCCTCAAGTTTTTGTCCTTGAGGAAAAAGACGAACGGACTGAATGGTGCAAGGCCAGGTGGCAGCTCACCTCCCACTCCACCAGTTGGAAAGTCTAACTCAGATCAGAAGGCTAGGATCTTGCTGACCCCAAGTGCCTTAAAGTCTGCAGGTAGCGATATGAGAAAGGCCTCAGAATCTAAGGTGTCCCTCTTGGAGGAGGAGTTTGACATGCGATTCAAAGGGTACTCCAGTAGCCACAAAACGTCCAGCTTAAAGGCGGACCACAGCTCGGCCAAAACAAAATCCAGCCAGAAGACGCGAAGAAGCAAAGGCAGTGCTGGACAAAGCTATGGCAGCCTGACATCTCTGGAGAGATGTGACAGCCTGACGTCAGTGGGTTCCAGACCGGGCCTCTCCAGAGAGAATAGTGATGCCAGCTTAGGCAGTAAGGGCAGATCTAGTAGGTCAGTGGCAAAGCTAGGATTTCCAGCCTCTGCCTCCATACCGATGGCTACCTCCTCACCTCCCTGTGCCAGCCCCAGAAGCCCTTGTAAAATGGGGGAGACTAAAGGCAGTATCAACCCCAAGGCTGTGAGCTCTAATGGGCACAAGGCCCATCCTCTGTTTGTTAGCAGCTCCAAGCCCCCAAGCCCCTCTACTGTATGCATTGTTGCACCGGCTACTCGGAACACCACCCTACCTCCCAGCGGCAAGATGGCCACTCACTCAGAGGCACGAGCCAATGGAAAGCCAGGAAGAGGGACCATCATGGGCACAAAGCAAGCCATCCGAGCCGTTAATAGCAGGGTCAGCGAGTTGGCATTGGGGAGCCCTGCAAAACATTTGAGGGGCTCAGCCGATGCAGACAGTGGGGCTGACAGCAGGGTGAGCCTCGGTGGCAACAGGCCCTTCTCCCCCTTGCCGCCATCCCCCTATAGCAAGATCACAGCCCCCAGGAGGCCGCAGCGCTACAGCAGCGGGCACGGCAGCGACAACAGCAGCGTATTGAGCGGCGAGCTGCCCCCGGCCATGGGGCGCACCGCGCTCTTCTACCACAGCGGGGGCAGCAGCGGCTACGAGAGCATGATCCGGGACAGCGAGGCCACAGGCAGCGCCTCCTCTGCCCACGATTCCATGAGCGAAAGTGGCCTCTCCTCCTCAGGCCGGGCCAGGCCTTCAAAGTCTCCCAAGAAGAGGGCCAATGGTGAGCGCCGGCGCTTTTGAACATTCCAGAACTGTCTAACAAGCCGGTCTGAAGGGCGGTAGCTTCTATGCAACTGGAACAATACATTTGTAATACTGTGTCCAAAGTAACATTTGTGTCTTACCATGAACTCTCTCACAGGAAGTAGATTAACATGCTTAAATGAGGTGGAATGAAAACTCCTTGTGAGCAAGGTGGTAAATCAATGCCTTCTTCTCATGAAGAGTTTTAAAATCATGCTTTGTTTGTGTTAAATGCGGTGCAGTTTGGATCCTCTCCCAAAGAGTTAATTCTGAAAATGTATCTTGGCACTTATATCTACTCGCCTTCACATTTGAGCCATCGAGGGAATGCTCCTTTCTTTTGGGTTATAGCCCTTTATGCAACAGAGGGTGTGCCTCGATTTATGCTTAACACACGTAATTCAATAAACATGGTTGATTAAACAGATGCATCTTTAAAGTAATTGTCTTTCATTGTCCCTACAAGTTCAAATTAATTCTATACTATTGTTCTGAGATACTAATTTGTAATGCTTTATGAAGGAAATCCAATCTCTTAACAGCCTTGATAATGCTTATCAATGAGGTAATATGCAAGGATTTATGTTAAATGGCACTGTACAGAGACAAAAGACAGGCAATTAGTAATGGAGGCTTTCACTCTAAGCAGCTTTGGTGTCTATAAAATCCTTTGATTTAAGCCATTGAGCGCATGCTGTAAACACTCTCAGATTGCATTCTTCAGAAGTAGTGCCATAAGTACTTAAGAATGCACAATTTGAGCAGCTGTGTATGGGAATGACTTGCCAGTGAAATGAATTTCAGTTCATCGAGAGATGTTTATCAGCTGTCTTTGCTGGCTTGTGTTGTGATGTCTCCTTTGCTTGTGTTGCAACATCTTGCTGGCTTGTGCTGCATTATCTCACTGGCTTGTGTTGCAATTTCTTGCTAGCTTGTCTTGTGATGTCTTGCTGGCTTGAAATGCGATGTCTCGCTGCCTATGTGTTGTTATGTCTCGTTGGCTTGTGTTGCAATGTCTTGCTGGCTTGTATTGTGATTTCTTGCTGGCTTGTGTTGAAATGTCTTGCTAGCTTGTGTTGCAATATCTTGCTGGCTTGTGTTGCAATAACTTGCCAACTTGTGCTGTGATGTCTTGCTGGCTTGTGATGAGATGACTCACTGGCAAGGGTTGCAATGTCTTGCTGGCTTGTGTTGATATATCTTGCTGGCTTGGGTTGCAATTCCCTGCTAGACTGAGTCTCTGTCTCTGAGCACCAGCGCAGATTCAGCAACCAGAATGAATGAGTGGTCATATATGAAATCTGCTGTGTAAATAAATGGTGGTAGCTCTGTAAAATTTCACCCCTCTATCCAAATTGTATCAGTGTACCTTCTGGATGGCTTTCTTCTCTGCTTCAGGCCAGAATGTTTGTGGATCTAGGGAGAGCAGGAGAGAAATACTCTCAACCTTCACATTATTTTCAACAGCCATTCCTCTTGTGAATTGTGGATTTAATTGTTTGCTCTCTAACAATAAAATCAGTTCTTGATATTACCACTGCATGCTGTCTGTTTGCATTACTGTATCCATCATATGGTATAGATGCCATATTATTGTATAGATTTATGGCACAATGGACTATAAAGTCAGACTTGATTATGTTCTCAGGTATGTGCGATATGAACAAGGATGGGTGATACCCTCAATAAAAATGATATTGAATTCTGCTACAGTGGAAATGTGTAACAAGGTTTCCTACATTCAGAGTTATGCAACTACCCTCCATCGTTTATATCTGTTGTAAAAGGAAGAGCCACATGGAGTGGTTTACATATATTTCATATGTCATCAATACCCCACAGAAGGCTATGTGACTCTGTAAATGATTTTTATCATCTTGCATTCTGCCTGTGTCACTTCATGCATGCAGTATTTAACAGCAGTGGTGTGCGTTGTGGGATACTCGTATTTCCAACTGGTGTAAATTGTGGGATTTCTGACCGTTGTGATATTCCTACCTCAGGCTACCAGCGGCGGCGTCTGATCGCAGCTCCCCTGCCAGACACCTCGCCCGTGGGGAGGAAGGCAGGCACCACGAGCCAGTGGGTGGACCTTCTCCCCTTGCCCGGGACGCTGAAGGAGCCCTTCGAGATCAAGGTGTATGAGATCGATGACATGGCTCCCCTACAGAAGCGGCAGCTGGGCGACACGACGGAGGCGAGCGCACGGTTTTCCACCTGTTTCGTCCACCATTACCTATCTCACACGTTCATTTTGGTCGTTCAGCATCTCTGGCTTCAGCTCTGCCAGGCTGCCAGGTTTCGGTTCACGCTCAATCAACAACCAATGGAAAATATCTTCCCATTTTTAGCCTGCTGCTGAAGGAAGCAGCCCAAGAGCTGCTCGTGCCCCTCACTGATGGCTCTTCCAGTATAACCATTAGCAGCAGAGGCACGAGAGAGTGATCAGGCCAAAAAATTACCCCAGCCAATGAAAGTAGGGCTTTTTCAGGTCTCATTAATATAATATTTCTAAATCAGGGACCTATCTTAGTGTTTTTCACCAGATGTGTGACCAATGAGGTGACAGGCTCGTAGCATAGTGTATGATAGGCAGTAGTAGAGCGCAGTAGGCTGGCACTGTAGGAACATCTGAGCTCATCATTCTCAATCAAGCTCGCCTCTGATTAAAGAACAAGACAAGAATGGTGGTGTCAACCATTTAACCTCCCACCTGCCTGGCAGCGAGTGAGTGCATTTAATTGCCCGAGCCTGTTGTCTTTAGCTATCACGTTGCAGGGGTTACAGTATTGGAAGGGATCAGGACAGTCATGTGCTGCCTGCAGCTAATTGGTTTAGATATGACTGATGGTTTAGTGATGACTCAAGCCAGCTGGATGGAGGCTGGAGACAGAGAAAGGGAGGGAGAGAAAGGTAGAGGCACATTTGATGAATGAAGGTGTTTCCCAGTATCCAGTACTGCCTGAAAGCACTTTACGGCTCTCTGTGCTTCCATGGATCATTAAACATTCCTGCACGTTTTAGTCAGGTCAGACAGAGACTTGCTACAATAAAAAATCGAAAGGCGATTCTGGAACAAGAGTATGGTTGTTAGATGTACTGTATTGCAAATTGTTTCATTTAAGTGGTGTGAGTGTTTGTGTACATGCATCTATGCATATAAGATGTGTCTGTGTGCATTAGCAACCTCAAACTTCAGTCCATCCTTACACTTTTCTCTACCTTCTGTCTGGTTCTAAGCAGCCGTGCCAGGACGATGAGAGGGTACGTTGTTCACCAGCGTGGACACGGTTTAATTGTGTGATTTTATGCTGAAATGTGAGTCAGGAAAGCCTCCAGGTTTAGCGAGGTTAAGTACAAGAGAACAAATTTGTCATGCATTTCCGAAGCAAACAAAGTCATTACAATGCATGTATTGTAAAAATGAAACTCTTTATATAATACCTGCATAAATTCCAAATTAAAAGTTGAAGTTAAAGCTTTTGTGCATTCTGCAGTTCTCACATTGTGACAGTACAATTGAGTAATCTGCAGCATTATTCTGCTTGTCAATAACCTGTTCCTCTTGGCTGGACCTACCCTTAATCCTCCTGCAAACAGTTCCCCTGCAGATTAGGAAGATGTGGGGGCTTAGGGGGATGCTAATTTTATTTGGAGCCGGGCTCTAATTAATCCGGCCAACGGGAAGGGAGGTAAATCTGCAGGTTAGCGGCCTTTGATTTAATTTAGAATAATCTCCCCCTGTATAAAGCCGCCTGTGGTGTCAGCGTTGCAGTCCTTTCCTTAGAGTGCATGGGAGAGGCGGGAAGGCACTGAGCCACTGTGCAGTGACCGTAGCCGAGGCTGTCTTTCTGTCTGTGTCCACTCTAGCAGGGTCTGCTGTTCTTCAGTGCCAGACTTAAGATGCTGGAGAGGCGGCAGCAGCTGGTCCGGGACCTGCGGGCTAAACACGAGAGACTGAAGGAAGAGCTGGAGGATGTCAAGAACAAGTTAATGCTGGATCCTCACAAGTGGATAGGAGAGTGTGAGTACTGAGGGATCCTCTCAAAAGTCTGTGTAGTTTAGAATACAAGACAGGAGACATATAACAGGTTATATTTCATTTTTTAATATGTTGTGATGTCTATGTGATCTTGTCATTAATCTGTATTAAGAAGTGCACTCCGAGTTCTTTAATGGTAGCAGCCACCAGCTACTACCCTCTGACTGCTTTAATAAGGCTGGCCTAGCTGAGCAGGGAAGGGTTGGTAGGTACAGCACCCCCTAGTGGTAATTATGACTGAGCACAAGAAAACTCCTCAGGCTTATCTGCTCTATTGCAGAACATTCACCTTGTAAACACAGGCTACCAGTAGAGAGGCTGGGACCTGACACCTCTTCTCAAGCCAGTTCCTCAGCTATAGAGCGTTCTATAACTATTCTATTGTAAAAGGGGCCTGGACAGGAGACCCTCACTACTTGTGCTTCCAAAAATTCAGAACTGTCTGCTAGCACACTCATTCTTCCTCATTCTGCAGGAAGCTTTGCAATGCAACACTTTCCAAGCACTTACACTCTTACATTTATTTTACATCTTACTGTCATTGTTCATGTATTGTTAAATGCATATATTATTCACTTGCTTGTTGAATTATGTGTTTTTTTGGTGTGGTAGATAACAAATCCCCCAATTTAACATTTACCCACTTGTAGTCATAAGATGTCAAGGACATATCCACTTTGAATAGCAGGTGCCTGCAATACTGAGATTTATTTGATACTGAATAGGGGTTTGCAGGACTCTGGACTGTGGGCTGATTGTGGAAACCAGCTGAAGAAAGGTTACCCATAAAAACATTTTTTCCCACACCTCCCCTGCATAGTCCACTTTGACTGGCTGTTGAACCCACACATAGTTAAAGTCACAGCACTCCATTCTTCACTGTTTTTCAAATAGTGGATCTTTCGATGGTGACAGCAGAGAGCAGGATTGTTAATGTACAATGGCACACTGAAGTGTACCATTTCCATGCCTTGCCTTTTACAGCCGGCTCAGGAATTGACGATAACCAAGAAAGCACCATCTACATCAGAGACATACATTTGCACAAGTTTTTCCAATCCCGCAGCACTCAAGGAACATCATTGTACATTGTACAAAGAAGTCAGGCTGACCAGGGTTGGCTGAAGATAATTCATGAAAGTTCTTTAGAGCTGAGTGTTTTTGGAATTGTATTTATTATTATTATTTCTTGTGCATCTATGAAATTTTAGTTAAAGAAAGCAAAGTCTTTAAAATTTCCTTCAAACAAAAGAGCATTATTGGAAAATAATAACAGAACATGTGGCTTGTATCACATGCAACTAAACACAAAGAGACATGCAGGGAAATCAGCCTCTTGATATGGACACAAATAGTTGCTTTTCTTTGCTAGAAGGCGTTCCATTCATGAGAGGACAGTGGGGAAACGGAAAGGTCAGACACAAAAATGAGTTTGCACAGCACCCACGTGTCACTTGAATGAAAGCCCCACTTGTGAGTAAACACTGTGCATGTGGAAATCAATAAGCCATTATTCTCCCTCCTCGATTACTCCCAGTGCCCAGCCCAGCAACACCCGCTGTTCTTCTGTGACTCCTGGCTTCAACAGACTTATGCAGGGAATCGTGCTGCTAAATTAATCACCTTTCTTTCCTATCATATGAAGAAAATGGTGGTGTTGGACTGAAAGATACTGAAGCTTTTTACTTCTGTTCATCTTTAGACTGCTCAGAAAAAAAAGATATGCAGTGTAGCATACTTCTCAGTTTGTAAAGAATACAAAGTTTTTATATTCATAACTGATGACTTGCTACAATATGTTGTAAATCAGATACTCACAGCTCCCCCTCAGAGTGTTGACTGATCATGACAGGATGACCTTTCTGTGCCACAGTCCAATCAAAACAGTGACACTTCAAATGCATGTGCTAGCTGCCTACCCTTTTTGGCCTTTCTTTGCCCTTTCCTAGAGGCATTTGTGACTGACAGGACAGTAACCTATCAGATACCTTATGCCAAAAGTAGGTGGGCGTGTGGAATGTTAAAAGTCAACAGCACAACCTCTTCTGGATGGACAGTGTCAGAGGGGTAGGCTATATCCATCTCTGTGATCATGTGAGCTCCCCTTATTCTGCATTGTTTTGTTACTGTAAGTGTTTCTGCTGCTGTAGGCCAGATGTTGGTTGTATTTCCTTTTTGCCAGTTTACATTATTAAAGTCATAAGTTAGGAACTCTTAAGTGGAATGCCAATATCTCAAATCTTGTGGATTCATTTTTGCAGATACAGCTCTGTCTAATCTTTCTGCACTGCTGTGTTTCTTTTAGCAGTATAAATGTTTGTAGCTTATCCCCTTTTTAATTAACAGTCTGGTATGTGGTGAGAAATACTGATACTAGTGTGCCACAGTGCACACTGCAGAATACAGATTAATGACAAACTAACACATACAGCACAATACAGATGAATACTTTATGTCCTTCAGTACAACACTGAATGTTAAGTGCATCATTTTATTTACTTTATGCCATCTGCAACCCTGCAATATATTCTGCACTTTTTGCATACATTAATATTTATAAAAGTGGCAATCACTATGCAGCCTCTTTTGTCATATATTGCAGATAAATTGTGTTGATTTTAAGTTCTATATTTAAACCGCTTTTTATAAGGGGAGGGGCAACTGTTTTCTCAGTTATTGCATGCTTGATAGTGATCTCTCTTTCCTTCTATCTATCCCTTGCTCTCCTCCTTTGCTCTCAGTATCTTCTCTTGACCCATGTCCATCGGGCTCCCTCTCTTTTTTCGCTGTACTTGGATTTCCCTCTCTAGTTCTCCCTGTTGCTTTTATCTCAAACTCAAATGTCCCTCCCTCTCTCCCTTCTCTTCCAGTTGAGGTTGACCCGGATTTGGACAAGGAGTCACAGGAGTACCTGGAGGCCCTGGCGCAGGTCACAGGCGAACTGGAGTACTGCGTCAACCTATGCAAGTCGCGTGTCATGATGGAGACCTGCTTCGACATCGAGGTGACGTCCAGGGTGCAAGAGGAAGCGCATGAGCTTAAGGTGTGAGCGAAGCCAAGTGGCCGGCAAACCAAATCAAACGGACTCTCTGAGAAAATTGGAAAAGGGTTCTGGGTAAAAAAAAGCTGAAGACAAATGTTAGTCTTTACACTGAAGTGGAGGCTCTTTAAGTACCAAGGAGATCTCCCTAATCATCATGGTGTTGGTCATATTAAAATGGCACAGGGGTGAGGATAAAGAGGGAAGGTTTCAATACTTATAGCATGGTGTAGAGAGATGGTGCGGAAGACATACTAAAGCCCAAATTCAATTTAACCACAAAGCTCCCTGCTATCAACTTTGAATAGCAAATTTACTTCCCTTTTTCATCACTTTCACAATATTATGAAGTTGCTGGTTGCTGAAAGTGACAATAAATTGAGCAAGTAATAAAAAAACGATCATTCTTTTAACACTAGGACAAAAACTTTACGGTTAGATTGAATCCTGGGCCAAGATTTTTTTGTTTGACACCTGGAAGTGCCTTTTACTGATTGATGGATTTCAAGTGAACATTTTTTTTTCTTTGGTGCTAGTGTTAATGCAGCCTACCGAAGAGAATCCCAAACATATTCCTATTCAGGAAAGAAAATATTTTATATTGTATTCTATATCTTAATGACATGATTTTACTGTATGTACAAATGTAATTTTAGGTTAAGACAAAATAATAAAACACTGAAAGCAATGCACTGATTATTGCATCCTGAGTTTTTCCTTTTCCTGAAGTCCCATTTTCAAACCTGAGTGTGCCCACAGCTGCACGGGCGATGCAACCTAATGCTTCTGTGTGGATTTATGACAATGGGCTGTTCTAGCTTTGGAGGGTGGATTCCTGCTGGCCTTTCAATTTCAGCTCACAGGTGATTTACTGATGGAATAGAGAAGCTGGCTTTTATGTTTACATTTCAGTTTCACAAAAACTAATAATTAACAGACTAAACTTGCATTTATTACATCACAGTGGAAGAGGTGAGGCTTCATAAACCCCATAATGGGTGGAGAAACCATGTGCTTCAAAGAGGAACACTACGATTGGTTCACATCAATGTTACTCCACCTATTTAGGTGTTCCTGATGCCCAATTCTTCCATTATCTATGTTAGTGGGAAAAGCTCCTGCTGTTGCAGGTTCGCCTCCATGTCCTTAAGTGCATTTGTCTGGCAGGGCCCTGGAAGACATGAAGAGAGTAAAATGTCCTCTAAGGCCTGTGCTGATTTGGTTGGATATTTTACAGCGGCTGCTCATTAATCGGAGCAGATTTCAGGAGACCATCCTGATCTGTGACACGAATACTGACACAGTCACATGTGACATTGATGGAGTCCTCCCGTGTGACGCCCGCGTGATGGAAAACATGAGACACTTACATGCCTATGTGTCTGTAAGCGTGTGAGCAGCCAGGTTAGTCACTCATACAAAGTGGCTTTGCCTGGGATTAAGTAAGGACGTCTCTGTACACTTAAAGACAGTAGTGTCTGGCCCATGAACAAACATCAGAGACAGCGTGTTCTTAAAGACCCTGTGCAACGGTTTATTTATTCCCTTTTTCAAATTTGAATATGAGGTGAAATATTATTCTGACATAAAGCCACACAAACTGCAAAAAACATTATATCTTTCTCTATTTGTGTAAAAAGAATGCTTTAAGTGGAGGTCCTGGTTAGTCATATTTATTTTGTAAATGCTGATGGCCATTGCAGCATGCCTCTGAAAATACAAATAAAATGAATTATCTTTATCTTAGTAAGTGGATTGGTCCAAGCCAGAGAATTTCAACCTACATCTACACCTTGGCATTATGGTTTATTTTTACATTTTTACATTTGCCAGTTAATCTAAAAACTCAGAAATATTTTAGGTGTTGACACAAAATGCACAAGCTGAAGGAATTGGCCAAGTTTCATAAAGTGCTGAAAAGCTGTAGGAGGAGTTATGTGCAGAGGATTGGATGGAATAAGACAAAATAAGAGGAAGAACAGAAAGTTGGCTTTTTCAAGCCAACTTAATAACTGAAGATAAAACTGCATGAAAAACTGAATTTGCTAGGAGATTACATTGCATAAAATCCTGGGCTTAGATCCAAATCCTTACCTTACGTTTAACTAATGATTGAGTGTGTTAGTGTGAAGAGTAGATGCATTGCAAATACTCAGCTTCTTCCCTGCTGGCATTTATAGCTTTAGAACAAAGGAAACAGACACAAACCCAAATATGAAGAAGAATCGCAACACTACATATTTCATAATAGCTGCTCTTGGTGCCAAAGTGGTTTTGTGTACTTGGTTGTGGCCCAGTGTAAAGACCCCTGGAGCATCCTAGTAATGTTTACAAGTAAGGATTGCTAGATTTGGTTTTCTTTACCAGATAAATTAAAAACATGCATGTTGATTTTATGTTTGTCATAAAGACCCAGAATAAAAACATGAATATGTTAAATATAGGGAAATTTGGATGACCTTCAACCCTCCCTTGGCTTCGTGCTTCATGCTACAAAAAGTGACTTTTAGAGAGAAATCCAGTGACTTTGACCCCAAAAGTGGTGCCTTTTAATAGCTTTGAACTGGCTTTTGTGGAAAGAAGGCTCTCAGATCTAAAGGGGCTCCCTCCCCGTGGAGACTAAGTGTCACCCACTGTGCTCTGAAGGGGTCTGTTCCAGCCCGTGAAAATGACCAATTATTGATGAGACTCCCCATCACACTTCTGTAATGAACACAGAGTTTGTCATTTCTAATTCACAGCTCGACTTTGCAGCATTGCCTAAAACGACTCTCAAACTGTCAACCAACTGACTTCTTTAATCAAGTGCATAATTTTAACCTCAATCACAGAGATCAACTTGTTGCTGGCATTGGCAGTGTTCCTCCGTATTTACAGAACCTCTTCCCTTCCATACCATAATTGATCAATTTGGGAGAGAAAAACACAGTGACATCAAATCTAAAAATGGAATAAAATCTGTGTGATGGTACTTGACTCTCTGTGCCTGGGATAGCTCTTTACTCCAAGCAACTGGACTGGCTCTCAGCTTAGTTTGACGTAAGTCAGGTTGCTTGGAGATTTTAACGAAGGTGGAAAACTTAGGCCACTCAGCCTATTAAGGAGAGCCATAAATGTGACCAAATGCTGCCATATATTCCCAGTATGAATAAAACAAAAAGTGAAAGTTCTCCCCTCTCTCATGCTGTGAACAATGTCATCATCAGGATGAACATCTTCAACTATTTTGAGTGATTTGTACTTATGGGAGCACCAACTATTTACCTGCTGTAATGCCAGGCTACTTTCTACCACTGCCTGTTTCTGCTAAACACAATGTATACACACCCTGGCCACACAGAGTGCTAGGTAGTCAGCTGTACCTAGTCCAGATCTCACCTACTGTTGGCCATTAGTGAAACTGGCATTTCGCCTTTCAGCCTGTCAAGGTTGTCAAAGCACTTTACACTAAAGGGGGGAAACTCACCTCAACCACCACTAATGTGTTGTACCTGTTTCGTACCAACACACATCAGATGAACTGAAGAGGGATGGAGTTATTTAACTAATCACATTAGGAGATTATTAGATGTCCAGATTGAAAGAGCCTGATTGGGAATTTAGCCAGGCCAGTGGGGAACCCTTTACATTTTGCCAGAATTGCAGTGGGATTTTAATGACCACAGAGAGTCAGGAGCTTGGTTTAAAATCCGAAAGACAGCACCTCCTGCAACACAGTGTCCCCATCACTGCAAAGGAGCACTGGTCACCTTTAAGGTCCAGAGAGAAAACTGCCACTATCTGGCCCACCAACACCACTTCCAGCAGCAACCTGGTATTTCCCAGATGGTCTCCCATCCAGGTACTAACCAAGCCCCTCTTGGGCCATCTTAGATTCAGCCTGTCTAGCCTTAAATGACCAATGGAAATGAGCCATAAGAGGCAATTGCTGTGTTAGACCAAAGTGGGTTGACTTTAGACTGAGTACAGATGCCTTCATTGTATAAGGTGTTTTCTCTGTAATATGGCTCCACCCCAACCACATTGCTGTATGTGATTGGTGAAGCAGACACAGAACCCCATAAAGGAGAAACAAGGGGCAAAGAAGAAGTCATAACGACCTGTAAGGTTATATATGTCAATTTTAAAAAAAGAAATGACTGTACTCAAAAGCTTGAAATAATTGTTACAGTTCTTTGCAAATGCACATTCACAGTGGACTGACCTTGGCCTCCCGGCAACTACTTTCTTCATTTTCTTTTAATTCGTTTGACTGCACAGACTTAAATGTGTACTTCAAAATGAATTCTCAGACAATGAAGGGAACATTTTAATGGGAACTTTGTCCTTTTTTAGTGTAGGTTTGGAGAGAACATTTTGATCGAATGATTACAGGAAAATTGGTTTGGTATGTTCACGCAGTTCTTTTTTAGAAAAATTATTATGCATCCATTCAACCTGTGAATAATTTTCAACTTGCCTCATGCAAAAAAACACGTCTGCTTATCAATGCATATAGTGTAAAATGAAATGACATTGCATTACAGTATGTAAGGGACCATTTTTGCAATTTATATTTTTGCTGTTTATTATGAAATAAGTATGGGTTGGGATAAGATATTTGTGCAATTTATTCTGTAACTTAACAAATGTTTGTAATTTGAATGTCTTTGTGATTCATGTGTGTGAACTTTGACTGTACACCTGTAGCATTAAAAATTGTCCTTCTGGTGACACCATAGTTTTTGCATCAGGTGAGATGAGCTTTAAAAGTTGGCTGGCGGGTCTGAATGGGAGACGCTGATTTGTTTGGGCCTACATTATTTCTAAGTGGATTTGCACTTTGTAAAAAAGAGTGGAATTGATGCACGTTTAACAACAGAAGAAAGGATTATCATATTTTTAGTTTGCATTCCTTGGTGAATGCAGCGAGGTATGACATTTATTTCATAAAATGTATAACCATGGAAACGTGTGAACGATTTTATTGTTGTACAATGTAGATAAACTTCGCCGCTGTTGATATTTTCATATGATGAGTTTGGCTGTGGAACAGGGTTGTGAAGTTGTCGTTTGTATGTTTTGATATAGTTTTCATGGTGCTGTACGGTGATTCGCCGATATGGAATTAAGTTGCCGTTTGAACGAACTGTTACTGAGATGAACTTAAATAAAGAAACCCGACGCATCAGTTGAGACTCTCTGGATCCAAGGGCTGCTACACAGTATATAGCAAAACAAACAAATATAAGGAATACTTATATATGTTAATATATGTACAACATGCTATATGTACATATGTCAGTACTTCGGCCCCCTAGCTGTTGTTTTTGTGTTTCTCCCTGTCTGTCAGTGTCGTCCATGTGCTTTTGTTTACAGTTCCCTTGTGTGCCCCGCTCTCCGCCCTGTCCCCGCCCACCTGATTTCCTGATCGTCTCCACCTGCCTGCCTGCCCACCTGCATCCCATCTCCTCGTCAGCCGAGCCCTTTATATACCCTGCTTGCCTCTGTCTTGTTGACAGTTCGTCTCAGTGGTTTCTCTGTTGCTACCTGCCTGATTACTCTTGTTGCTGATCCTGTGCTGACTTCTGCCTGACTGCCTACCTTGTCCCTGCTTGCCATCCTGCCTTGGTTGCCTGATCTGCCTGCCTGCCCGGTTTTGACCCAGCCTGTTCCTGTTTTGATCCCTGCTCCTTGTTTGTTCTGCCTCAGGCTGCCTTCCTGGTTTTTGATCCTGCCTGTTTTGCCACCACAAACTTGCCCTGCGATTCTGAATAAACCACTTGGAACCTGAAAACGCCTGGTCTGCGTTTGAGTCCATGCCTGTGCCCTGACAACATATTACAGCATATATATCGATTATTTTCTAGGAATGGGTCACAACACACGCACATTAATTTGGTTTTATTTCACATGCGATGCAACGTCAACACACAGTTAGAGGTAGCCTTCCTTTTCAGGTAAGTTTAAAAGGTAAGCTGCTGACTGGAAGAGGAAGAGAAATACAGAACTGTAACTGCAACTTTTCAACAGTCTGGATGGGGAGACCATTTAGCAGTATTTTTTTGTATACATTTGCAAAGGTGGTTTGTTTTAGCCAGGGCGCTGGCATACAAGATTTGTTGACAGCCTCCAATGACCATAGCACTTGGTCATTTATTTTGCTGTTTTGGTGTTACTGGGATTCATTTCATAGTCATCTGTTTGCTCTGAGCTCCTGGGAAACAGAGTTTTAACAATTGTTGCAATGCCATTGTTTTTTAAATAAAATAGAGCTGAACAAACCGCTGTGGCTCCAGTGGCTGTAGAGCCAACAAGATAGCTGGTCCATGGGGAGATCCCTGGAGTTGGTGAATGCCCCTTGGTTATCTTGGATTGAGAGGTCTGCCCTGTGCCACTTTTGGGTTTGTTTGTTTTTTATATATACAGTATGCATACTCCCACAACACAGTAAGGTTCAGCTAGTTATTCCCTTTACTGCCATTTAGCATCACTTGATTTTGAGCCAGGGGTAAATGGTCATAACAATCTGTCATTTTCATGTGGGTAAATTACACAACACATTTTATAATATATACATAACATTGCACATGGTCCTTGACGTATTACAGTTTCTAATGAATTGTCACTTATGGAGGACTTCAAATACATTCTGTAGTTTGAGCTTTCCCATTTTACCATTTATTAGTTGCTCACTGGAGAAGGTCTACCTCTGTTGTAATCTGCTGTTCGAGCTGACGTTATGGAGGTCTTCCCTGGTCCTCCTCATTATTGAGTCAGAGATTAACAGAGATGTGTGTGTGTGAACTGCACCTTGATCTCATTTTCAGTTAGTGTTCCACAGCAGTGCCGTGCACAGCTTCAATGTAGGTTGACCTCAACCTGGGGATTAATGAGGCCTCCTAATAAATAAACACACTTCAGCTAAACACCATTCACATCATAAAAACTGTTATGTTTATGTTTGTAAATCCAGTGCAAACCACCTGCTGAATGCAACTGTACTGCTGCAACACTGCCAGACAGCCAAGACTGCATTGCCTCCTCATTAGGACTAAGGTACTAAGGAAGGCTGATGGCTTTTTTACAGACCTTTATGCAACAACAGCAGCAGCAGCCTGCTTACATTTACAGGTATTCCATTAGCCGAGGCTGTTATCCACAGCAAATTGCAAAGCAAAAGCATGTAACTGCCTGTAAAAATGCCATGTAAACAGTTTTGAACACTTTTGAATGTGTCAATGTGTCCTGTAATGTACCCAACTGAGCTACAATAACCAGAGCCACAATGGAAAACCAGGCTAGACAGATAGATGCTATAATCAAAACATTAATTACATAACTGAAATTTCAATGTATAAATCACAGATCTCCTGTAATACCCCCAGTGTTGTGCAATGAAACACAACCGAAGCCCTACAGCAGGGATGCCCAACACTGCATGATGGCCAGCCCTGATTAGGGATGGCCGTGGGCTCAGTCTGTGCCCAGAGCCTGCCCATACTCTTTAAAATCAATGCACCAGGGTCACACGGCAATGAGCTAAGCTTTCTGACCCTCAGGCTAAACGGAGAAAAGGATAACACCGCCACCATGGAAGCACTTGCACAGGGTCCATCGAGACCCCCGCGAGAGCTGAGCGTGGACCTCATCCAGAGTCTCTCAAAGAGGAAGGCTGCATGCATCACGTGACTGCCGATGGAAGCTGCTGTTCGAGACCCACACGACACGGTTAGTCAATTAGAGTCGCACACGATGAAAGCCTTTTTACAACGCTGTCTCCTCCAGTGTCATATTTCAGCCCATGCTTTCCCCAGCTCCCACAGCAAGGCAAGGTTATGTGGGGACATTTTTCAATTAGCCAAATCAATTAA
This sequence comes from Megalops cyprinoides, assembly GCF_013368585.1. Classification (NCBI taxonomy): domain Eukaryota; kingdom Metazoa; phylum Chordata; class Actinopteri; order Elopiformes; family Megalopidae; genus Megalops; species Megalops cyprinoides. The sequence goes on along the minus strand of NC_050599.1, from coordinate 25,309,507 downwards.
AGCCCTTGTATTGGGGCACAGCAAATAAGATTGCTTGCGGAAATAAATCACCGTCCTTCATCAACTTTTTGAAACCACTTTGCTTGAGCGCGGGCGAGCACTTTGGGGCGTAAATCTCATCGGTTAAGTGAATGCTTGCAAATAATTCATCGGGAAACACAGCAAACCCATTGTGTCCCCACCTTTCGTACAACAGCCAACAGAATATGAATTGTTTTCCAGATAGCTGTCTTATGGCCTATGCTGGCTTTGTCACAAGGTTGAAACAAGGCATGCCAAAGATGTGGAACCTGACCGTAACCTGAACAACTTTGCACACGGGATTGGTAGGCATATTTTCTCGTGAGCAAATATTTCATTACACCAGTGCTGACCTTTCTTATGCCACCCTCTGGTATCAGCATGGTCACTCTATATGTGGATGATGACCATGGCATTCCCTCACCCACCAGACCACCCCCACTTTTTTTCAGCTGCAATGGATCCATTTCTCCTCTTCAGGGGGAGCAGGGTCAGGTAGATAGGGATACCTAAATCACCAGCAGGATATTTTATTTATTCCCTCCCCACCAAAACTAATAAGGAAACTTGAGATCTGGAATGAGGTCTGAGTGGTAGTTTCACCCCTAAGGAGAAGCAGGATACCCCAAGAGACTCCAGTACTTCAATGCAGTTGAGAGGCCTGTTCTCATTTTTGATGGAAATTCACAAAATGGCAGGAAGCCATTAAAATGACTCCCGTCGTGCATTTGGCAGAGGATAGACCAGCATTTTCTTGCATAAAATTTCCTCCCAAGCTGAAGAAATTGTGAAAAATACAGATGCAAAATAGAATATAGATATATTGGGATTTAGATGTTTTAATTGTTGCTCACAAAATGCAAAACTTTGGGAAAGAATTTTTTTCTGTACTTTAATGTTAAGTCAGAAAACTCTACTTTCCATTTTTCATTCAATGCTGACCAAAGAAGCTATGGGTTTCACTGTAGCCCAGTCTCTTATTCTGCAGACACATGGATATTTTGATGATCTTATTTGAAACCATGTGATAAATCAACAATAAATTGAATCCAGAAACACATTTTCAAATAATCCCTCTTTGGCCAATTTTCAATAGCTGTTTAGTGTGCAGTCCCCCTTAGAAAATGCAGTTAATTTGATAGTGTACTCTCACAAATCATTTTGCTTTTCCATCCAGTCCAACCCTCAAAGTGATCCAAATATATAAGGTTATATATTTGCCCCACAATAATGCAAATGAATTTGAGAAATTAGCAATACATTACCTGGGACTGTGACAGCCAATCTGTCAAAAACAATTTCCTTCTGTACCCTTAGCATGCAAACTTTAGTGCAGTGCCTGCAAACTGTCATTGCTGTCAGACAAGAGTTCATTAACTTGATCGAACCAGTATAATGTCCCTTACCAATTTTGTGAGCCTTAGTGGTTGAGGGGTAGCTGGACAACCTGTTGTGCTTAGGACCTGCCAGGATCAGAGCTGAATAGCTCTATTTTAAGCATATGGGGCATGCTGCTGTATGACAGACATGTATTTGCCAGAGTCCCTAACTTTATGCTTTCTTAGCAGATCAAACTAAAGCCTTATTAGGACATCACAATACTTATGCTTTGAATGAATGGATGCATTTTGATTATTGACATACTAATTAATGTTATTTTCAAAGAAAACTCCAATATGATTTTAAAATTTAAAAAGATCTGTAAAATGAGGTGTGTTTTTCTTCTAGGAAGACAACAGTCTTAAATCCTCTGTGTGTATTTGACAGCTTTTGGAGAGTTCTTGAGATTGTGGAGTTATGGTCCTTCAGCAAATCGTTGTCAGATTCATTTTTATTTCTACCAACCGTAACATTTCTTTGCCATGCTCATTGTTTTTTAGCACTTATTGTTTCATGGCAACTGAATTGAAAAGATTTTATTGATTGATGTGAGGGCAAACTTCCGCAGCCTACATTCAGGATGCTGGCGGTAATTAAATTTATGCTGCATCCCACTTAGAGCAGCTGTCACACGATGCTCCAGCTTTAATTACCCTTCGTTACCTGACTGGCATTTAAGAAGTGGTTGTGTCAATTAGCTTTAAGCTGCGTTGTCACGCCTTGCTGGTTCGCACCTGCAGTCTAACAGAACGTGAAAGTCTCTCCTCAGTACAGCTGTTGATTTGACTTAATGGACATATTATTTTCCTACTACCAACTCAACACAGCTTGGTCCAGACCATGATTGCCAGACAGGACTTCTGCAGTTCTTTTATCCTTGGCCACCTGGCAAGCACCCTCAGACCCCTCTGAAGGTAACAAGAAGGGAGTCTGCATACTTAAACTATTATCACACCCTACACTCCCACCGGACCTCTCTGCTCCCTTATCTTTGGTCACTGAGTCGTCTGTTATTGGCAGGACTCTTCATCTTGAGCACATTATTTCTCTACCCAGGCCATGGAATGAGCTTCCAATTGGTAGAATAAGTGTCCCACAACAGTCAGGACACCAGGATCACTGTTAATGATTTAAAGCCCACTTTGTCAGTCTATATCTTGGCTCCTTGTCGTAAAAGCTGGCATGATGGCAGTTTAAGGCAATAGCTTGGTAGCAGCTCCAAGCTTGTGGCAATATAAGCTTGGTGGCTGGAAATTACCGGTATTTGTCTGCACCGCTTATGACAGCACATACTCCCTTTGTGGCAATGTTTACCACAATGGCACTACGTTTGAGGAATGGCACTAATTAGCTGTGAGGTCTCAGAGCATGTTCCGGTGTCACCAGTAAGGTTTAGATTCTTCTTTTGTGGGCTCTAAAAAAATGAAAGTGGTTCAGGCCCCAGTGCAGCTGCATTCTCTGTGTTTGATCCTATTGGCTGTTTGACAGTGCCTCCTTCCCCCACACAGAGAGATTGATGGAGAAAAGCTTAAGGAGGAGGACAGAATGGGGAGATGGTAAAATGGCGAGTCATATCATTGGCCCAATGAGGTATGACAATGTACCAGAAAAGAAAAGTGTGTCCCTTGATAAGACATTCCAAGCTCCTCTGAACAGGTTTCATACGAATTGGTTCAAAGTGTAGGTTTTTTGATAAATGGGATGGTCAGCTAAACATTGCCTCTACTTTTGACAAGCCTTGCTTCTTTGCTCATAATAAGTACAGTCAAAAAATGTCTGGGTTTGATTGAAAGGTCTGGGCTGTGGGATTTATTGAGAGGGCTGTGGTCTGGGTTTGGCTGCAGATGAAACCCTGAGGTGTGGGTGTAATTTTCTGATTGGAGAGCTGCTGTGTGCTGTGGTTCAATAAGTCCAACCCCTCACCTCTTTGCCCTTGATATAGCGGCGAAAGAGAGTATAGAAATGACATCAGGGATGCCCCCCACTCCAGGTTACTTTTGTTCCATTTTATATGCTAGGGTTGTCGGTTTTGTCAACCCAGAAATGAAAAGAGAACATCTGTGCACTATCGTTTAGATATAAATGCTTATATATAAAAATAGGCTTTAATATAAAGCAGCTTGCGCGTTACATTGAATACTGCACGATGTTAATTCATAAGAAGTACTCTTTGATGAATGCTCAGCACCTATCAGTTTTACAGCAGAAATGAATACCACTATGTTGTCTGGAACTTTCTGCATAATGCACATGCACTGTATGCACTGTGGCATTATAAGCTCTTACACTTGCCTTGTAAGTCAAATCAAAAAATGTAAATATTATGCAAAATGCATACTGTAAAAAGGCTTCGACTGGCGCTAATGCTTTCCTGTACAGACTTCAGTGAGGGGGGATGGTGCCGACACAACTGTCTTTAATTCCAAGCAGAAGCAATCGTCTCCTTCATGGTTTGTCAGTTTACATCAAGTCACGGACCTCTGATGGAGGGCAGGGCCGCACGCATGTTAAATAATGCAAGTTTCCATGCATTGGCATCAGAATATGGATGAGGAGCACTCACGGTAACTGTGCCATTGCGGCTTTGCCCAGTAGTCAATAGAGGGATAATCTGTTACACATTTTCAAGAGCAACTCAGGAATAATATCAAAACCAGTTAAAGAGAATCACATTGCAAATAACAGGAAAATAGACAGGGTTATTAGACATCCTGTTTATGTGCCTTGTGTATTTCCCAGTGTGTGTCAAATAAATGCGTCAATATAAATTTTCTGTGAATGGGGGAACTCAAGAAATTCCTGGGTTTGCAGTCTGACGTATAAAAGTGAGAAAAAACAAGGATTCAAAATTCAGGCTAAAGCTGAGCTTCTGTGTATAGGTTGCTAGCGGGTGAAATGTTCTGTCTTTCTGTGAATCGGTCATTGTTCTTTTTGGTTATCCAGAGCATCTCAGCCGTTGAAAAATATCTGACATGACATGAAGATACTACTCCTTACCATAAGTTAGTGTGACACTGAATGTCTTAGTGCTTTGGTCATACACTTGAGGTGGGCATTTTGAGCCTGTGAAAGAGCAGCACTATTTTCACATGTTTGTTATGAGGTACATGGTACAGGGAGGTGTCAGGATCTGTGAGCTCTCTGGTGAACACTGACCTGAAATGTATAGTCTGTTTAGTGCATGTTTAAAAACTATACTTTATGGCTGAGCTACTCTGCAGTGCCAAGCACTGAAACCACATGGATCGATATCAAATTAATCCAGGAACACGATATGAATCTTAAAGTTTTGTGTGAACATTATGAATAATTTCAAAAGCCATGAATGGATATTGGAAACAGTTCTATTTCTGTTAGCTCCTGACGTTGATTCAAGTTCAAAGACGGCTTTTTGACTGTAGATTATGATTAGTTTGAAAGCCAAATAGTTATAGTTATCAGAAGTTCATTACAATCTCTGCCTCTTTGAAACACATTTTAATTTCATGATTGTTGTGGATCTCTGTCAGCATCATATATCAGTGAGAGACTTATTGTTGGAGACATTTCTGACCAGGGCAACAGAAAACGAACGCAGCATTCATTTCTCTTATAAATGGAGAGTCCAAATTTATTAACCTGAGAGGATGATGAAAAATTCAACTTCATTACAACGCAGCCTCCATCAGAAATGAGATTTTATACTGTGAAAGCATTATTTTGGCAATTTAGTGAATCAGATTTTACAGAAGTGTATCCTCCAGTTTGTTTCTTCTGTGTAAGCATTAACACAAACAGTTGCCTCTTTTCAACCTAGCTCAGTAGAAAAGGCTGGCCTATTGTTCCTATAATTGCATGGAAAAACATATACTTGTTTAACACTTCAAAAGATTCTTTGAGTCCAAACCCAGTCTTTGCCAGGATGACAGAATACCATTATTTTTAACCCTCTAGCTGACCTCACCACTAAGATAATGAAGGAGGGGGAGAAATACTTATGTACGGTTCCATTTGTAAAGGACACGTTTCTCCCAGTTCAATCTGAATATGCATCAATTATTACATTTTTAATGAAAGGGCTTTTTTTCCACCTAAGGCACAATACACTGTATAGTTGTACAATGAGTCTCTCAATACATGCATGGAGCTGCACATATGAAAGTGGAAAATCATGTACATATTTTATTGCAGCATATATAATGCAGACAGGCAGAAGGATGGATAGACAGATGGCTAGATGGACAGGCAGAGGGATAGATGGGTCACCGAGACAACTGAGAATCTGAAGCTGTGAACTGACTGTTTCTACTGTTCTACTGTTTTTGTCATTTACATGAATTTCGCAATCGTTAGTGTAATTTCAAACATCGCTTATATAATTTATATATTTTTTTCTCTCCTCACTACTTCACAGAGGGCTGTTTTTTGTGAAATAATTCATGCCATTTGTAGTTTTGAGCATTCTTTATCTTTTGGATGCACAAAGAAACCAAACATTATCAAGAAAAACAAACATGCGATACAGAACGGATATGGAATTTTCTTCAAAGAAGATGAAAAAACGGCCATCGCTGCTTTGCAAAAGCAGATATTGTGTTGAGATTAACTCTTACTTTGGTTGGGCAGTGTCAGTAAACATCACATTGCATGCTAATGTATTAATAACAGAAATTAAGGGAAATGAAGACTTGTTTCATCTTTGGCTCTCCACCAAAGGCAAACCAGGTTGAGAATGTGGTATATGGTAAAACATGATACTAATAATTACTCTCATGCCTTTTGAGACTGTATGAGAATTATTCCTTACATTCTGAGTTCTTTTGGTTTACATTTTTCCAAACATGTTGCTTTTATGTTGGGAGAATATGTCCCCTGAGTACATTTTCAGTGAAAACATTACAGTGAAGCCTATGCCTCTGTAGAGTCTTCAGTTGAATTTTCTTTTGGTGACACGTGTTTTGAGTGCTACTGATCTGAGACCTGTTATGCAGAGATAAGCTGCCATAGATACAGCAAGCCTGGGTGAAGCAGCCCATTAAAGATGGAGACCATGCATTGTGTCAGAATGTTGTCTGAGCAGATCCATTTTTTATTGTCAGTGCAGTGCAGTGTATTACATTTGAGCATGTTTGCATGCCCAGTACAATTCGGTTTTAGCGGTTTTAGTGAAAGCCCACTGATGTCCATGGAGGAGCGTGCAGTTTTTACTTAATTGAACCTAGAAGGCCTGCGAGAGCTGACGGTGAGACAAGAGTCTTCATCAAGATGCCATTGTGCTCACTTCCCCTGTGATAGGGGAATCGGATTCTTTAAATGACTGTCTTTAAATTCCAGGGATATCACAGCTTAGATAGAGTAATAACAGAAACTCTGTTATTACTCTATCATCTGTCATAAAATGTGTCTTTGTGTTTCTTAACAAAGCCAGGTTTTGTGTCCAAATATTATTATTTTTGCAGTAAAGCTGCTTAAAATGAAGGAAATGTATGTTCCCTTCAGGAGAGGAAGGGTGAGGAATAAGGAGGGAGGCCTAAAATATGCCAGGTTTGGCCTGTGAAGGGGAGATGCTGAATAGGGCTGACAGAGAACAATGGCTCATTCTGTTCAACCACATACGCTGCTTTTGTGCTTCTGGGATTCAGATTTGCCAAGGAAATTCTTTACAATACTGGAGCCATTTCATTGAGAGCAAAATTCAGGAATGCTGGCTGGCTAACATTGTTAGGAACCCCCAGTGCCAAGTTTCTGGAGTTGCTCACCTCAGGACTCTACAGGAAACCTGGTGTGATCCAACTATTGCTTTCCTTTTTTGCTGGTGATTTGTTTGTTTGCAAAAAATACATCCTGCAATGTCTTGCAAATACACCGACATTACTGTTTGTGTTTGGAGATTTTTTGCTTGATAGTGGATTTGGATTTGAGTGATTGCTAGCTCTTATGTAATTTGTATCTTATTAAAAGACCAAGTGTACTGTGTTCAGGGGACAAATGCAACATTACTGAAATATGTGCTTCTTATACAACTTTTTCATTGGAGAGGACAGCAAACAAGCAACAAGGACAATCCTTTGGCTAGGAATGCATTTGAGATTGTCTTCTGGCTACACTGAATCATCTTGGTTTTCGTATACAGGAAGACAGCCGATAAACAAAGGCAAGGGCCCCACACCGATCGCAGTCACTCACAGCAACCACCCTTAACACGCTCGAGTTGAGCATGTGACCTGCATTCGCTCAGCACTCAGATTCTGTGTGTAAATGCTTGAGGAGTGTCGCATTTTATTTCAGTCTTGGTGCCCTCTGATTTAGATATACGCTTCAACTGAATTTTACCATAGGTGGAGAATGGGCTGCTGGCTCGTTCCCTGGGGAAATGCTTTTGCAGCTGTCTGTGCTGGAGAAAGCTATTCTGTCTATGACATCACCTGCTCAGTGTGAGAGGGTTCAGCGCATGTTTTTGACCATTTGAGAAAAATAAAACTCTCTTTTAAAACAGAATAGGGAAATGAATGTGCTTTAATAATAATAGCAGGCTAACAGGAAATCTGGTTTTAAAACAATAATGAATACTGAATAAACTCCCACATATCAATAACAGATATGTGGGAGTCTATTCATTAAAGAGAATTGTCGTACAGTCTGTTTTAAGCTGTTACAGGTAGGAAAAAATGTAAGCCCTAGTTCAGTGACTGAATCGAATACTTGGCTTGAAGTCTATTATTGAAACCATGAAATTGACTAGAACACATCATGGACTGAGAATAACAGTTTTATTATAATAGAGTTTTCTGTGTATTCACGCCCCTACCTTTTACATCCCTATGTATTGCTCTCTGCAATATGTCCTTGGTTGTCTGACTCTTTTATCTTGATCCCTCTGCAAGGAATAATTTCCTCTGAGCGGAGTGGCTTGTATATTCTCCAGTTTGGCAATGATTTCTGGTAATTAATGGTACCTCTTAATGTAGCATTTATCATTTTTCCCCTGTGCCATTTCTATGTCATTTGTTTTAAAGTTATAAATTTCCGTCCCTTGGTTCGTCGATTGGCACAAAGGGATTTATTTCATTTATGTCTGGCAAGACCAATGACGAGAAAATCATCATTTTCATGATAAGTGTAGCATAGTGGTAAGGCACAGGACTCGTAACCAAAAGGTTTCCAGTTTAATTTCCCATTGGAACACTGCTGTTTTACCGTTGGGGAAGGTATTTAACCCAGAATTGCCTCAGTAAATATCCAGCTGTGTAAATGGATAATGCCCTAGATAAGAGCGTCTTCAAAATGCCAATGATGTAATGTAAATACTTTATTGGCTTCTGAATAGGTCAGGAGTTTGATTGTTAATTTGTCTTTATTTTACTATTCAACACAACAGCGCCAGGAAGCTATCATCTCTTGAACCCCAGAAGACACTGTTGCTTTAGGAGTAAGTTCTCACGTGCACGTGAGTTATCTCCCTGGAGCAGATTGCGGATCCCAGACATGCTGTTGCTGCGCAGTTAGACACGACTCCCGGCTGCTATATTTGTAAACAGGCGGCGCGGTGCATGTTTGAGCCTTATTAGAAGTTGGGGAACTGACAGACGAAGGAGACACACCGCGCAGCGGAGGCGTGGGATGTCGTCGCATCTGAAGTAGCTCGCAAATCAGTCCCCGAGTGCGACGCAGCCCGTATGGTTTTAGTTCAGTAAGTTCGCTCCCGAGTCGTTCAAAGCCACCGTTTGCCGGAAGGGAAGACCTGACTTTTTCACCCTGAAAGTTGGCAGAGAGAATGAGAGTGAGACGGAAGGAGAAAACCTGTGTATGGCATACTCTCTCTCTCAAACTGCTTCAATTGGCATGACAACACATTCATATTACCATAGCATTACAGAAGGAATGAAGATTTCACATTTTATATCTAACGCACATTTACAATTTAAGAAGTAACACACAAATAAGAATTAAGATAACATTAATGAACTGATCATAAGCTATGAACAGTCACTCATTGTCTCTCATTTGGTGGCAGGTGGTTACGTATTGTGGAGCCAATTTCACATTTTCCCCCTTTCTTTCCTCTAATAAGTACTACTGTCTCTCTCTGCCTGCCTGTCTGTCTGTCTGTTTGTCCGTCAGCAGAGAATGAGCAGAGCATATCTTTAAAAATAGTTAACTGCAAATACAACAGATACATTAGACAAAGGCATAGAGACTGATCCGGAGGTGGCACAGCCTGCCTGTTGAGGGGTTTGTTTTAGACCCATGCCTACCGAAAAAGGAAAGGCTCCGTGTTCACTATTCAGCAAGTGAAAAGGAGCATTGCATTAGTATGAATTATTGTTGTTGCTACTGTTAACATGATTTTATTATTACTGTTGAAGAAATAATTCTGAATCATAACCATTGCCGTGCCTGAATTATTTATTCAACAATTACCATATCATATTAACATATATTGTTAAACATTCACATTTTTATGACCACATCGTTACTAATATTTACTTGGTTTGGCATTATATTACCATTAATTTCTCATACCAGTAAAGCTGAATTGAGAGAAACAATTTGTAGGGCAGCAACAATGTAGGAGAGCAGAGTGAGAGAAGGAAAAGACAGAACAGGCAATATAAAGATTGCCTCTAGCAAACGTGTCTCATCATAGTTGTGGAGGCCTTTGGGTTGCAGTACTGGGGAAAGCATATGGTAGATATAAAACTGGCCAAAACTAGGCTCTCAGCTGTCAAAGGACTCCTGTATGTATATTTTTATAACCAAATTTATATTTTCTAGGGTGCTTGATTCATATCAGTGTCTCTGGTTTATGCTGCGCAAGGATACTGTGCAACATAGGTCAACAAAGGACATCAAATGTTCAGTTGGAATTTTCACTCTCTCAGCCTATTCACTCTGAAACCTACATTGATCTGGGTGTGTCTGCAGTCTACAGCAGTCTATTATACTTTATGCTTTAGAAGTGTAGAAAACATTTTTAGTTAGAAATGACCTTCAACAGATAAAATTGTGTACTATGTGTTTGTTCTCTGCAAGGCTCGTGTGAATTCCAAAGACGCACGCACGGACTGAATACAATTTTTAATCAGAAAACCGATGCAAGAAATGAGTGCTCTTTTTCAGGTTCAGATGTAAAATGTATAGTGCCGGATTGATGTGTTGCTCATACATAAATTCTTCAGATGAATAATAGATGGCCTCCTCTGGGATCGGCGCCTTCAATTCCTGGTCTTGTTGTTCAGGCAATTCCATATAGAGGTAATTGGGCCCTCTGTCTCCCTCATTGGCTTCAGAGTCTTTCAGAACAGAGAGGGACTTTGTGGGCAGGGAGAGGTTGTCATGAGGTCAGATTTTCAGAAACACTTTCACCAACTGTTGTTTTAGACACAGAGATATTTCCTGGTGTCAGTTGGGCTAGGATAACTTGCTTAAGGTTACAGTAAATAGAGGGATTCAAATCCACAGCCCGCAGGCTGCGAGTCAAATTCCCTAACTGCTAGTTTAATTCCTATTCTCTGGTACATCGTCTGTGAGATGCTGAGTTTTTGATGTGTTTGAATCTGTCCAACTGTGTCCAAAGAAATTTAGAGAAAAGAACGATGAATGAAGGCGTAGTAGTACGTGTCTTTGTCTTTGTCAACTGCATGCACACCGCTAAGGTAACAATTACACTGAGTAATTGCTGTTGACTGCTGAGTGGTAAAAGTGGTGCAGCTATATCAAAGCACGTGATTCACAGGTAACGCAAACACCATCACAGCTATTGTGTTTAAACAATGGTGATTAAAATTGTGTCAGTTTGGAATTACGGCTTGTGGGTTGAACACCCTGAAGCAAAATGCCTTAACTGAACGGATGCTGAATAATTTATCCTGAACAATCAAGATAATTATCTTACCCATCAGCTGTGTTTTTTTTTTTCCGGAAGGAATTACCATAAAAACACTGCTAATTTTAATGGCTGTTGTAATGCACCGACAGTGATTTGAGGGCGGAGTGGCGATAATTGTCCATCCACTTGTCTGTTGTTGGAATGTGTGGATCTGTGCCAGAGTGAGTGACAGCTTTCGTCCACACACCACAAAAGAAGAGAACAGATGCACTGATGCACTTGAATTTCAACTGGCAGTCTTTTAATATTACTTTCACTGTAAATGGGACAAAGGCATATGGCTGGCACAGTCCCGGGGTGGGGTTATAAGAGAGAGACGGTCGTGTGTCTATGTGCATTATGGGTAATGCCAAAAGCATATGCAGTATAGAGATTGGCCTCCTGGCGTAGCTGTGGCCTCTCCTGATGTCATGGACATACTAAATCATGCAAGAGCCCAAAATGACATAAACTGTGCATGCACTAATTACAGATTCTGTGAATAATACAAAAAATGCCCCTCCATCCCTTTGCCCCTCTCCTCCCTCTCTCTTTGTTTTCCTCACTCTCCCTCTATCTCTCTCTCTCTCTCTCTCTAACAGGCCAAAACAGACACTTCATTAAAAGCAGAAATGAGAAGGTAGAGAGAGATATTATGGTTGAAGATCAATTCAAACAAATTTGCACAGAAAAGACAAGCCTTATAGGCTTTACAGTTTAACCAATGGCCTAGGAGACCGTGAGATCGTGTATTGAAACTGTGGAGTCTGTTTTGGAATGGGACACTTTGGAATCTGTTTCTGTGGTTATATAAGAAGTCAGACTGGTATAATACTATAAAATGTTATGTTTATATCTGTTTAGTCTGGTTATCTCATGTTTTCTTACCTTTTGTATCACAGATGCACTGCATTGTGAAAATCCTCCATTATTTGACCAAAGAAAGTCTCTTTAAAACTCTGTTCTCCTCATTTCCTCCCACCATCATTTTCTGGCTCTGTGATTTTCTCCCTGTCATTTTCCCTGCGGATGGCTTGTTGCACACAGAGGATTAGCTTTTAGTGCTCTCTCTTGCCTCTGAGAATAATGAATAAATATATAATAGTCATAATCCTCCTTTTTCATTGATTAGATCTTGTTGTACAGCAGGTGCTGACCTAGGCGGGGTTGTTTAGGGGGGCCAGAGATGCAGAATTCACACTGGCCACAATAACGTCTCAATAGGTTATAATCAATGAGCTAATCCACTAATGCAGATACACCCTGTCCGGTCCACAGCATGTCTGTGTGTGTGTGTGTGTGTGTGTGTGTGTGTGTGTGTGTGTGTTTTTGGGGGGTTGGGTATTAACAGACATTGAATACCTGCTCTTAGTGGGGGTAACTTAAGATGAATAGGATGCCATAGTGAGAGTGTATAATGCCATATTAAGGAGCAAAGGGGCGTGAAAAGCCATATTCAATCCAATAAAAGTGAGCAGGAGGCCTTTGAGTCTAGTACCCCGGGGGATGGGGGAGTGCCCCCTCCCACTTTTATCCTCACATGTTTTTAGGTGTTTTTCTTTTCATATGGTTCGAGCAATTTGCACATTTTAGCCCACACACACAAACACACACACTATTGTAGTGCATGCAGAGTTTAGTTGTGAGGTTCAAAAGCTCCAGTTTAAAAGAGCAGAGCTGAAGGAGAGCGTTGCATTGTGAAGTGTGGCCATTGCCGCAAGTGAAAGTGAAAGAGTTTGACATGATGTATCAGGATGACCTTTCTCGGAGCAAGAGTGACTTGGCTCATCTCCTTACTTGAGTGAGGTCATTTCCTGCTGACAGCACCAGGAATGACTCGGCTAATATGAGGTAGGTCAATGTCATGAGCTCTGGCCTTAGTCAAAGCGTTGGAGCCACAGAAAGACAGTTAAACCCCAAGAGCACTCTCCCCATTGCATGACTCAGAATGTTCAGAAAATACCTATCCCATGAAAAAGCAATGAATTATAGAAGAGTTGTGTATAACAGTTTTTAACGTATCTAAAATAACGTATCTAAAATGTATTTCAAAATGCATCCATCTCTGTCCACTGTCCACTGCATCCACTGTCATTTGTGTAATTTCATGCATCTAATGTAGCAAATACTATGCTATATATGGTATGCAATTTGTGATCTGCAAAAAGAGAAGTATATGAAAGTGAATATGAAATATATTTTGTCAACATTTAAAATGACATTTCCAATCTTTTTCCAACTGTTTTCACGCATACCGTGTGTGTACGTGTGTGTGTGTGTGCGTGTGTGTGTGTATGCGTATGTATGTCTGTCTGTATGTGTATTTTTGTCTACAGGGGAAATGATCATACTTTTCTTCAAATCCCATAACCTCTGCAGTCTGGAAAGAGTGGAAGCAGTCGACCGGTTCTCTTTCTTTGCTCACTAAATCCAAGGCCAGAGACGATCCGGAACAAATGACAACACAATGTCCTTCAACATGGGGATACCCACTAACACAGCGAGATCAAAGTGCATTCGGGTCTCCCTCTGGCCACCTGGTACCCCGCTCGTCCCTCCCCTTCCTCCACCTGGTGAATGGACTGGAATAAAGTCCGCTCAGCTTTGCAGTCATCCATCTCTGGGCCAGAGCCTTCAAACACAGCTCAACAAAAAAGAGGGCGGGGGGGAGAGAGAGTGATAATGCAGGCCCTCTTTATAAATGCCTTTATCGGATCTGGGCCCTGGCAGGAAAACCGTCAAGCCTCTCTCTCGCAGCGGGTATGAGTAAGCCTCCCTTCCAATAAACATTAATATTTCACAATAATGAAGGCATCGGTGAGCCGCTTTCATCATTCACCCCCTGCTGATGCCGAGGGTCACATGGTCATCTTCCCCAGAGAGGATCTGTTCTGTTTTTGTGGATTACCATCAGTGTGGAGGGACCGAGTGAGGTGGAGCAGCCTCAGGCAGTCACTTTATTCATTTGCCTGGCAGACGGCCTTATCCAGGGCAGCTTCCATTGCTTATTCTTTTAAGTTCGTACATGGTCTCTATGTACAGCCCGATATTTCACAGAAATCAGCATCGTCTGTGAAAGAAATGTGCTGTCAGAGATTTGTTTTGCCTTCGCTAATGGAAAGATAAAGGAAAGTTGTGTCTATGTTAATATCTTTATCCCCATTGAAGTCACATATGCTCAGTAAAGTTGATAACCTGCCCGTGTTACTTTTTTAAGGTGGTTTGGATAAACAGAAGCTACTTGGAGAAACACTTTGCTTGAGTCCTTCTGTTAGAACAAAGAGCAAAACTCACATCTGTACCAAAGGGCCAAAATACGACACTTAAGTGAGCCAAATCCAGACTGATGATCAATTAACGGTTCAGTCAAACCTAATTAAGTGGTCAGCTAGAATGATAGTCAGTGTACAGGGTGACTCCCCAGGACTTGCATTCAAAAATACTTTCCTGGGAGAGGTAGAGCGCTGGCCCTTACAGTTACTTTAGTTGCTGTAACTGTTCAGCATCAGGGCATTGGCATAGCTGAAAAGCAGCAACCAACCACGACCTGGTTGAATGCAGTGGTCATCAGGGGACATGCGTCAAGGTACTTGGTTGGTTGCCACATCGCAGCTAACTGTTCCGCATTAGGACCTTAGCACAGCTGCATTCAACCAGGTCTTACCATGCCCTTAAGAAACAAAAAAAACCCCAGAAGAACTCTAATTAATGCATGATGGATCGTAACTAAATAATGTCCATTTGCACTAATTCTGGTCCAGATTATCACTCTGGATTCTCGGATGAGCTGCAGCTGGAGAGGGCATTGACCCTCACTCCTTCTCCGACCAGAGGGGCAGATTTCGCCACCACACATGGCTTTATTCCACTGTGATGCTTCAACCTATTAATCTTAATCCAGTCTGTGCGCCACCCCACACAAGCCCTGTGACACTGTCTGCGGCTGCTCTGTTTTTTTTTTATGGTGCTATGATTAGCGGTTTTACCTCCATTAACACTTTCTTCAGTCCATGCTTGTATGATTTTCACTATCCTGATTTTGATTTTGTTCTTGTTGCCCGAAATAAATGCAGAAGAAAAGGGACCATGCAAATGAGGGTAAATGATTTGTATGTATAAGTCCAGCGATCTGATAAAGTGCTCCAACATTGTGTGTGTGTGTGTGTGTGCGTGCGTGCGTGTATGTGTGTGTGTGAGTGTGTGTGTATGTATGTGTGTGTGTGTGTGTGTGTGTGTGCGTGTGTGTGTGTGTGTGTGTGTGTGTGCGTGTGTGTGTGTGTGTGTATGTGTGTGTGTGTGTGCGTGCGTGTGTGTGTATGCGTGTGTGTGTGCGTGTGTATGTATGTGTATGCATGTGTGTGTGTGCGTGTGTACGCACATGCAGATGGTCTCTTGGTGTGAGGTTACCTGTCTGAGCAGCTGAAGTCTTGAAGGCATGACTACAGATGCTATCAGAGTAACTCATCTGCTGGAGGAAAGCAAACATGCACCACCTTCGGGTGGTCCTTTTACATTTCCAGCAGTAGTGCAGGAATTATTCCAGGACGCTATCCATCTGTTCACAGATTTCAATGATGGAATTCATTATTTTTTGAGGAAGGCCAAGTCAAGGGATTATGGGAAAGCTAAGGTAGCCCTTTTGGTTTGGTCCTCAGGCCATTGGAATGGATAGCAGCAGGGTTTGTGGTTGTGGGCTTGAATCCCAGCATGCTGCTGCAATGCAATTGTGGAAGGGGCATCATCTGATTTCTTTGACAAATTCAGCTGTGTACATGGGAAAAATATATCAAATGTGAGCAAGGACAGGTAAGCTGCCTTGAATGACTTGTCCACAAATCAATAACTAACTTCATGACTCGGTTTGAGCCTTTCAGGGGTATTGTACAGCATTGTTCTTATTTTATTAAGTGGGCTGAGACTGGAGTCCCAAAGCCCCTCAGCTGCAGAGGAAACTGCAAGCCCTCTGAATGCTCTGCAGGGCAGGGGGAAATGAGCTTCACCGGAGGAGCTACAGCTGAAAGCGACGCAGAGCTCGTTGCTCATTCTGTCTAACCAAAATGTCAGTGCCTTAAATCGGTTCCCAGTGTTCCCGAACACAAAGGTAGAATAATTTATAACAGCGGGGCGTGAAAACAGTAAGGCACACTGAGAACAAGCCAGGATGGGATTCTGCTTGTAGTGCTTGCAGTGCCACAAGGCAGTCACAGGGTGGCGCTATGAAAGTCCTTCCAGGTGACATCAGAATTGAGATATAGAGGTCATAGTCTGTTGGAATGGCTCCTCTCTCTCTCTCTCTCTCTCTCTCTCTTTCTCTCTCTCTATCTCTCTCTCTCTGGTTGTACATAGCTAAACGACAATACGTAGCAGGTCTAAAATCTCACTCATCTCTCATTCTCTCATCAAATCCATTAATAATTGTTCAGTCATCCTGTTCATATCTTTTCCTGTACAGTGGTGAACACACAACCTACAATCCATCAACCAGTGGCAAAGGTAAAAGCCTTTTCTCAATCCTCTAGCAATGAATAACATGGCTAGTTATACCATTGACTATCAACCACATTACATATTCCAAATGCAGCTACAGGAGCTCAGCAAATAAAATGTGCCTCATTCATTGCAGAAGTGCGGCTGGCCATTTATCTGGTATTAAGAGATGTTTATTTCCTTTCCTGCTCTTTTCTTTCCTATTCTTTTTTCTCTTTCTGGAGAAATTGGAGCTATTTACTATTTCTGGACTCTCTAATACATGATTTCAATTTAGCTGTGTTTTGACAAGACCTCCTCTGACATGCAGAACTGCTGTATGATTCATTTTTTCATCCAGAGCAGAGAGGGGTTGTCTTGGATGTATAGTTGTGGTGCAAGAAATCAGACATCATTTTCATTTCTGTAATCACTTTCATTTCTTGGATTGCTCAAGTCTTTGCACAGTTTGTCATCTTATTGGAGGTTTAGTGCAGGTTTTTGAACAACATTTTCAACAACAATTCAAAGTGGTCAATCCTGTTTATTCTGGTTAATGACTTTGTGTTGCATTAGTAGTGTTTTTACCATATTTTTGTGATTACTGCTTAATTTTTACAATGGGTATATTTTAACTTAATTTTTTTGTCATATCAATGCTTTCTCATTTTAACTTTAACTAGCTTCTCCAATCTTTATAATGCTTTCATTTATGTCCTCTGTGAGTCCCTATTCACCAGAAAGATGCAAAAACAAAATAATTTATGGCCCATGAAAGCTAAGGTTGTCTTAGATCTAGCTACGCTTTTCAACTCTCTGTAAGGAGCAGTTTCAGTTCTTTGAAGGTGAAATCGCTGCCACTTTGGTCTTATCACATCATACAGTACATTACAAATTCCTTTTCCCTCTGGCCTTCCGCTCACCTATCCAAGTACTGAAGTCAGAATTTATTTATTATTCTTTTTGTTCAAAGCCCCATTCTCATCAAATAAGCCGTGCTACACAGTTTAGGTGCTTTCATTTCACACGAAGAACTTTCATTCACGCCCATGTTATTGAACTCCAGGTTTATCGGTTTACCAATGCAGAGCTTGAACTGGAAGGGGTTGAGGCTCAGACAAGCCAACTGTGAACCATTGCAGCTACACACCAGGAAATAGCTAGCACCACAGCACAACATTTCCTGTAGGTATCCCTTGAGTGATGCCATTGATGTGAGGGATTTTGGAATTTTCTGAGAGCAGAGTTGTCTTTGGAAGTGGGCAGAAAGTAAAAAAAAAAACTGCAAAGATTATGGTGTTTAAACTGCGTACTTGCAAAAATAAAATAAATGAATTAAATCTCATGAGACTTGAGGTCATGCTGTACACCTGCAAGATAGCGTAGGATGGTGCTTAAGAGGCTGCATAAATAGATAAAATATGAAATTGGACAATGTAATATTATGTATAGCTACTGTGTTATTTGCTGCAGAGAAGGGCATCTGCTAATGAGATGAGAATAAGAACACTTTAACCTGCAGATGAGAATGAACTGAAACACAGGCTGGCTTCGTTCCTGCTCTCTGCTAATGGCTGTCATTCTGGTGGCCACTGACCTGCAGTTTTGCAGAGCCTGTACCGCACTTCCACAGTCCCCCCTCCACCTTCTTTAGCACTAACAACGCTGGACTCGGCGGGACTGCGTCCTCCTCGTGGCTGATAACGTGGATCTGAGCGGGTCCTGGCAGCCCTTGCTCAGGATCCTCCTCACGCACTGAGGGAAGTGGAACTGATTGGCTAGGTGCCACGGCGTTCAGCTGGTCCTGATGGAGGGCATGCACTGTGTCTGTCCTTGAGGCAGTTTCATATGGTCTCTTGTTCTTGACAAAGGAGAGGCTCTTGCAATAGAATATGATCTGCGCTGCATTCATCTGCAGGTAATTGCTGCATACATAGTTTACTCATCATGCCACAGGTTCCTTGAACTTGGGCTTTTGAAGGATTTTCTGAGTCTTAACCCACAAATTCAAATTTGCTATTAATCCATGTCAGAGAATCTAATGTGAGCGTCATCTTCCGTGGCATTCCAGTACAGTCCACTTTTCTCCTTCTTTTTCTTCATGTTTATGTAACATATATGCACATGCTTGCAAGCTGAAACAAGTAGAACATAAAAAGTGTCTTAAATGAGAGATTGACTTTACCATACCCCATGCTGGTCAAACCAGTCTAACCATGTTCACTGTATCTTACTGGTGTTCCTGTGTCTCTTGTGTAGCGTTAAGTTGAGAGAGCTGTGGAGCCCTGCTGTGGAGTCCTGTGTAGATGGTGCACTGTACACTGCAGCACAGCTTCCTGTAGCTTTCTGAAGGATTTCCATTGATAATGAGACTCAGCAAAGCTCTGGTTCGCTCCCAAGACTGCAGATTAGCAAAAAGGCCGATATCTGCCTGTCTGAGCTCCCACTGAAGATTCCATCATCAAAAGAGAACAGAGACGTGTGTGTGTGTGTGTGTGTGTGTATGTTGTAAAAGCAGCACCAGCAGAAAGAAACAGACAGAAAGATGGAATCGTTAAGTATGTTCAGACCATCTGTCCCCTGAGGGGGCTCGTGCCACTGAGTGACACCTGCTTGTCAGAGGAGGGCCCGCTGGTGTATTTGGTCCCGGATCACTAAGTCTGGAGACAGCATGACTGGCATGCTAATCAGGCAGTCCCTCACGTCCCTTACAGACCCCCCCCCCACACACACACACACCCCAGCCCTACACTCTCATCCCCCTGCAGCAAAGTCTGCTGGAGAATCACACCCTGCTTAGCCACCAATGTCCATGCTAGCCTGTAATTAAATTTGTCCTGGCCACACAACAGTGGCAGATGAATGTACTTGAACACATCCAACAGATTTTTTGTTTCAACCCTCCAGTCCTGAGTAAATACAACACACCTGAAGGGCTTAAAGTGTTTGGGTGGCTGTACAACCCATTTATAAATCTGCCTTGACAAGAGCAAAGACTTGGAATGTGTGCTTTTTAGGCAAAGTTACAATTGATCCCAATTAACTGTTTTCCCACTGAATAGCCCCTGGTGCCCTTCAACTCCCTGTTACTGTATTGATGGAGATTATAATGTCACAATCATTTGCTTGTACTTTTTATACATGGACCAGATAGTAGCGCTTGCGGCATGCCACATGAAAATTGAATCTGATTTGCTGGCTCGTTATGAACATTCTTGAATGGGTGTGGCCTAAAACAACACCCAGATCTGGCACAGGAAAGCAGACGGCACCAGCTGGAAGCTCCTGGACGGAGGACAGAAGAATGCAGGAGCTGAATATCTGGCCGTAATGGAATATATGTGAGCTGGCGATGCCACACATGCAATGGTTTCACCCGACTATGAGCAGGACCATCTTTGCAATTCACTGACAGATGTCTGTAGCATTCACATTTCCGACAATAGATGTAGAAATCAGAGCTTATTTCTGCTATAATTTTCTTTGTTGTTGGGGTCAGTTCCATTTTAATTCAGTCAGTTAAGGACATGGAAAGATTTTCATAGAAAATGATGACATTTACATTTACATTTATTCATTTGGCAGACGCTTTTATCCAAAGTGACTTACAAGCAGGGTTGAGGAGTAACGGAATACATGTAACGGCGTTACATATTTATAATACAAAATATGAGTAACTGTATTCCTTTACAGTTACCATTTAAATTGATGGTAATCAAACTACAGTTACATTAAATTAAAGTATAAATACATTAAAGTTAAAAAATTTAGATTACTGAAGGGATTACAATGGATTTTTTTCATTTAATTTAACTTTTTTTTTAATTTACAGTTTTTTACAATCATTTTCACATGTCTCAATACCATGTCCACTTTTCAAAACACTTAACACATCCACCATATCAGTAGACTATGTGAACTAAACTGTGTATACTTTTGCATTGCCTTTTCCATTGCCTCTTCCGAAATTCATGAATACCTCTCTCAGTCAATGTTCACCACCAGCAAAATTATGTACAACTACAACAAATTTTGCAGACATTTAGATACTCTGTTCAAAACAGTTAACTTTCAGATCACTGTAGATGGAAATATGCTGCATTTTGACAGACAAATGAAACTATATGCTTGAAATAAGACAGATTATTCTGATTTTAGCAAAAGTTTATTCAGTTTTTTTGTTTGCAGCCTTGTTACCACTTTTGTAAGTGGTCATATTTGCATTGAAATTTGCATGTAGTTGTCACTGAAGAGATTTTTTCACTATTACTGCTGTATATGTAAGTCATGGGCTATCAGTGAAAGAAAGTGACCCAAGAATGCAACTGCAGTGAATTTACCACACTCGATAGTGTTATCTAAAGTATTGTGACAGGCAAAACAACAGATCAAAAAGTTTGTTCTTGGTGTCATGATAGCTACTTGGCTTCAAATATTTATGGGGCATGGGGGGTTGTAGGAGTGGATAAGATATGCTTATATGGATAAAATTTTTTTCTAAATGTTCAAGGCAAGGGAGAATGTTGCAGTAAATGTGAATGTAGCAAAGGGCGAGAGCAGTCACCCCACCTGGCCTCAAACTCTTAAAAGTGTTAAGAGTTTTGAAAAAGTGGCCATAGCTTTGACCTAAGTGTGAAAACGGTTGTAAAAAACTACTGTTTATTCAGTTGGAAAAATCTATCCAATGATAGGCAACTCCGAGGTGTATCTCCCATATGCCCCTGTTAGCGCCGGTGATCGGGACACAAGCACGGACCGCGGGATGTTCCGGTTCCAGGCGATTATTAGAAAGGGACAGGCAGTTCGTAAATCCAGGGACAGGCAGGGTTCAAAACACAGAGAGGCAATCCGGGGGCAAATCCAAAGTCGGGAGTCAGGGAGAACAGGGTCAGGAATCAGGCAGGTGAGTGTCAGCGATCAGATCCAAACGGCAGGCAGGAATCGTGGACAGGAAACAGGCAGGATCGGCAATGAAGCAGTAAATCACAAAAACAAAGCGCGGGGACGAGACAGGTGAAACACACTGAAACGAACTAGCAACAAGACAGAGACACGCAGGGAAGATGTAGGGCTGGGGTAACGAGGAGATGGGAAGCAGGTGCGCAGGCAGGCAGGTGCAGGCAATGAGGGAATCAGGTGGGCGGGGACCCGGCGGGGAGCAGGGTGGGGCAGAAACACAAGGAAAACAAAAGCACAAGGACAGGGAAAACAAAACCACCGGAGCCCTGACAGCCCCTCACAGAAAAAAAAAGAAGAAGAAGGAAGTATGCAGCCTGCCTGACTCACAAGACAGTATGGAGAGTGAGACAGAAAGCAACCAGCACAAGGCATTTATGGCATGGAAATACCGGGACCATTTTACTTTCACATTTGGCAAAGGTCACAACTTAACAGAACAATGCAAACTGTGTTTGCCAGCAACCAAATTGCTATCTGCTTCAAAAGAGTCAACCTCTACCCCGAAGAAGCATCGTGAAGTAAGTTCTCTTTTTCATTATTTAAGCTAATATTGATCACTAGCTAGCTATCTTACATAGTTTGGCTGCACTGGATTAGCTATTCAGCTAGCTAGTAGGCTAGTAGGTATAGTATTAAAACTAACTAGCTAACGAGTAGATACAGTGACAAAACAAGTGAAATGTTCAAAACTGCAAATACTCCAACAATTTTACACTACACATATTATACATTAAATTGTTAAGCTACTCCTTTCTCACCCAGAATGTATTAAGGGTGGCTCGTGCCTTTTCTAACTCATGTTTTCGTGTAATGTACAGTTTTTGAATTAACATTAATTCTGAAGAAACTGCGATGAAATGCCCATACACTTAATATGGGGGTGCCAAATTACAACCAAACCATTACAATTTTTTTATATAGTTTAGTAGGAGATAGTGGGAAGTGTTTCAGGTGCTCAGGTGAGAGTGGAGAAGCTGTGTCTTCAGGTGTTTCTTGAAGACAGAGAGGGACTCAGCAGAATGGATGAAGTGTGGAAGTTCATTCCACCACCGGGGGACAACGGTGGAGAAAGTCCTGGATAGTGATATAACACCACAATGCAATGGGACCACCAGGCGCCGTTCAGTGGCAGAGCGTAGCAGTCGGGAGGGAACAAAGGGTTGCAGCAGTGAGTTCAATTAACAATTTTCAATTTGTAGATTGAATTTCATTCCTTGAATTGATTGAATGTGACCCCAATTTTGCCCACCCTCCTTATCAGTAAATGTGTTGTTTGGAATTCTTGGACCAAAATGGAAAGTGTGTAAATATGACACGCATAAAAGGTTACATGGGTAATCGGAATGTATTCCCATAAGGAGAATGCCAACCTGACAGGAAATGGGATAGACGTAGTCATTCCTTAGATAAAAGCAATTTGTATTATTCCTGGGCCATTGCTTCTTTCAGCATAAACCATAAGCTGTCATTTTACAAACCATTTGCAAAACTCACCAGATGTGGACCCAATTTTGTTGGCCTTAAAGGAGATTGATGCTTGTAGCTGAAGTTAGCATCACACAGAAGGCAAAACATGAAGCACACAATGTAGCCTTGATAAGAATTTTGTCAGGCCCTGGAAATATAGGGAAAATCTAAATCTAAGGAGCATGTGATCACAGGAAATTTAAAAGAAGCGTTGCTCGCATAATTAAAGAGGAAAGGGTCCACTTCTTTCTGGAATGCATGTATGTGCAAGGAAGCAACAATATACAGAGAAGGAATGAATTAGCTTCACAAGAAATAATGGCGACAATGTGCAAATTTGCACTTCAGGCAGGATAAAAAAGGTTGCTTTAATCCTGAAAGAAAAAAAAATCTGTCTTAGTTTAATCAAATGTCCTTCTTCTGAATTAGAGACAGCCAATGTAGCTTAAATCAGGACTGATTTATATAAGGAAGATGGCAGTAATTTGGGGAGTGGTGCAGGGTAACTTGTGGTCCTTCATGTCTAATCCTCTGGCCACTGTGATTGGACCATTGTGAATTCCCTGGTTCTGGTAATGTAGAGAGCTGCCACAGTAAATCCCCTAGATATTCTGTCATCTTTTCATGACTTACGCCGAATAGGCTCTTATCACTTTGAGTTGTCCCTCTAAGCAAGTAGACTCATGTGGAAAAATGAAGGGGTGCCTTGTTCAGGTCAGTTCTGGCATTTACAGTTTTTTACAACCGTTTTCACAATACCACGTCCACTTTTTCAGAACACTTAACACATTCACCATATCAGTAGACTAATTGAACTAAACTGTGTATACTGCAGCATATTTCCATCTACAGCGATTTAAATTTCGTTAGGTTTTGAACTGAAAGTTAACTGTTTTGAACAGAGTATCTAAATGTCTGCAAAATTTGTTGTAGTTGTGCATAATTTTGCTGGTGGTGAACATTGACTGAGAGAGGTATTCATGAAATTCGGAAGAAGTGATGATTGAATGCATTTTGTATCAAAGCAATGCATAAGTATACACAGTTTAGTTCACATAGTCTACTGATATGGTGAATGTGTTAAGTGTTTTAAAAAAGTGGACATGGTATTGAGACATGTGTGAAAATGATTGTAAAAAACTGTAATAAAGATCAGTCTGCTTGAAAGGCAGTTATTATGTTATTATCACCCTTTCATTGAGCTGAATTGAATGGTTGTGGAATGAGTTTAATGCCCTCATAGACAGGGCTGTCACTAGGAGGAGTTGGAGCTTGTCATTGATTTTTATTGGCTAACACCGAGGCGCTTTAGAATGGCTGGCCCAGGTGATTTGGAGGGAACTTCTCTAACATGCATGTCGATGTCGCTGAGCAGAGGAGCATGCCACAGCTGAGTTTACACCAAGATTGTGATCCAGTCTTGTCTGGCAGCCTCCTGCTATATCTTTCATGCCTCAGCTACCAGCTTAGGTTAAAGCAATGCATTATGGGGGCTCCAGAGCACTCTGTTTCAATCAAGGTGAGAGATAGCCTGGAAACAGATGGAAGCTGGGCAGTGCAAAGAAGCTGTCTAAAATGCTAGAGAATCCCATATCAATATCTAGGGAAAAAAGAACCACTGTATTCCATTTCCAGCATATTATATAAACTGTATATTCTATAGATTCTAAACTTTATGCCATCTATTTCCGAAAAATGATATTTGTATCTGCTTTCATATATCTGATTATATGCATGTGTTTTTACATTTTATGTATCATAACACCAGTTTCAACAGTACAAGCTACATATTTAATTTTCTTTTGTTGTACAGTGACACCTACTATGGGATGTAGGATTCACACAATCACACAGGAAATTGCCAGGGCAGGCTGTTGCATCTGAATTGTTAGTTCTCGTTCTGTTCAAGGAATGCAAAACATTCTACATTGCATTCATGAAAGAACAGTGGCAACAACAGCAGAACCCTGAAACCACAAACTATTTCTCTTGGTATATATTAGAGCATGCCTTCCTTATGTTTCTCTATATATTGATATTCAGTATGCTGCATTTTCACTGGGTGGGACCTTGACAGGGCCTGGTTCTGGTTTGTGTGCAATAGAGTGTATGTGCTTTCACCATTGGGTCAGACAGACCGTCACAAATGCACCTGGTCAATGGCCCTGGTCAGTTGCTGTGACCGCAACTGAAGCAATAAGTGATAACCAGAATTAATTACAGTCGTCCAAATGTTTTGCAGTGAAATTGCATGGTTTTGTGGGTTTATTCCTTTGATTTTGTCTTTTTTATTTCTGGTAATTACGGCCAGGTTGATTAAAGTTGACCAACGCAAGAATACATACAACAGCATTCTAAAAGGAGCAAAACACTAACAGTAACACACACTAACACTAATGAGAAAGAAAAGTGGGGCAAATAAACTGTTATATAACTTATTTTTCTCATCACTGCAGAATACTGTCAGCAAGCAAGCTTCATAAATTCATCACATCATCAATATTCATCAATAAGTGCTTCATTTAAACTAGTCTCCCTCCAAGTATTCTGATGTTGGCTGCTTTGAAAGGTTACAAACAAAGCAAGAAACCTCAGGAGATTTAAAACTCAGAACAGGCTATTTTGTGTGTGTGTGTGTGTGTCTATGTCTGTTTACATCTGCATTGTCTTCAACAAATAGCAAATTCTCAACGTGAGTGAGCATCTTTCAAAAGCATCCACCTTTTTCTTAATTGCCCATACCTAGCCTGTCATTGCCAGAATGTTAACATCCAGCCAACAAAATTTGTCAACATTTGTGGGGCAGCCAGGGAGGTCACTGCAGAGATGAGCCTTTCTAAGAGGAACATAATGACCTCTTTACCCACAGATGGGGTCCGATTCCAGGTAAAACTGAGCCTAAACCTATCATTTCTTAGGAAATAACAGACAAAACCAGTCTACATTCCTCAAAGGTGGGATTGCAGTGTAACCTACTGGATAAATCAGCTATGTAATAGCATTTAAATTAACTTTTTTTTTTCTTAAAAGAAAATTTAATTGAAGCAAAATTAAGAACAGCTTAAATCTGGAGGTATTAAATAGGTGGCATCAAGTTTAATGCTCCGTTAATGCCTAATAAAATTCACCAAATTCATTTCCTCTTAATGAGACATTCCGCTGCAGAGGCCCATAAAGTGCGTATTAGACCCCGTGGAGCTGTGCTTTTCCTCAGAACCTACTGAGCGACTTATGACACCTGTTTCCTCTTGTCGTCTTTTGTTCTCCTTTTGTTGCTGCTAGTATTATGCTCAACATGAATTAATTCACCTAAACTGCAGTGTCAGACTGGCCTTTCGACTTGCAAGTAAACTGGTCCCTCAGAGATTACATTTGTTGGAACCGTTTACACCAGATGTTTCATGTTAACAGCTGAGCCACCCTTAAGATCTGGATGAGTTTCTTTATGTATTTCAGTGAATATCATACATGAAGGTCTGTCTTTCACATGTTGCCTCACTCACATAAAACAGTGAGTCAGGCGTTAGAGGACCATCTAGGCACTATCCATTTGTTTTTCTCATGCCATGAGTATTTTTACAGTGAACTCATTTCAGTACTGATTTACAGTAAGTCTATCTACATAGAGCATTCATATATCATTCATAAGAATTACATAAACATGGAATAACAGCCACATGGAGCATTATTAAGTGACCCATTCTGTTATGACACACAGTTCATGACACCTTCATGAGGGCGTCATACAACACTGAAAATAGCAGTATAAGAGCCATACCTAAAACTGCCCTGTAGCAGACTGGTAAACCATTTAAACTGGTAGAAGTAGACCTGGTACAACACTTTATTTGAAACTGGTCTTGACAGCATTTGTGGTGTTTTAATATCATTCATAACATTTTAATATGCTCTGCATAATGCATTATAAGCATATGAATGTATTATGAACCATATATGTTTGTTGGGGTATGCAGCAGATTATACTGTCACTTGTCATCAGCGGATGTCATTATGTATTTCGTAACCTAACGCCAGTCATTAGCTATGTGTGTCTCATCTGGACTTCCCCAAAGCTCACATTTTATTTATTTTATTTAATCTTTATTTAACCAGGTTAATCTCATTGATGTTGAAATCTCATTTGCGAGAGAGACCTGGCAAGGTGTTCAGCAGTACATTTTCTCTCACCCACGAAACATGCTGTAACAGCAATACAAAATTTGATATAAAATACAAGGTGGAAAAAATTAGGCACTCACATTCCTCCACAAAATAACAATTTAACAGGTTTTCTGAATCCATTTAAAGAAACCAGTTTATCTAGATTAAGAGTGTTTTGTAGATTGTTCTTTGAACTACTGCATTATCCTCAGTGCGAGTTCACTGGGAGGAAGTGAGCATCTCTTAGCTCTGCGAGATCGTTCATCCGACTTCCTCTGTTTCCCAGACCAGAGAGGAAATGAAAGATCAGAGAGACCTGCCACAGGAAATCACTGCCCTGCACACAGAGTCACCTGCTGGTGGTTTGAGCTGGCTGAAGCCAGCCAGTGTATTCATTTCATTTATCTGCTCAGCAGACATCCTTATCCGGGAGACTTTCAGGGTTTACATATGATCCATTACTACAGCTTGCTATTCACCTAAGCAGTTCAGCTTAAGTGCCTTGCACAAGGGTACTCAACAGTGGTGCCCCACCAAACCAGCAGCCTTTGCTTTAGACGACTTTACAATGACACCACACTGCTGCAGTACAGCACATTGGTAGAAATCGGCTGGTTTCCATTAGCGCCCTCACTGCTGTGCTGTTGTTTCCCATTGATCGCACTTATATCTCATACAGCCTCAGGAAAAATGACCCAGGCCTCTGCTGTTTTCCCTGTAGACCGCTGCTGACTGAAAGTATGGACACTTTAAAGGGCACTTTCCACTATCTGCTAAAAATGAATGGTACCTTTACCATACAATTATTTAAAGTCTGTCAAATTGGACATTTATGCTTTTTTTGTAAACATGTGTGGTTGGAGCCCCCAAGAGCACACCATGCAAACAGCCCTTAAAGGCAGATCCGCAAAAGCATAGTTCATGTAAACATAAGCTTCCCATGGGGTTCAGTTTCTGACAGAACAGCTTTAGTTTCCTTCCCAGTTCTAAAATATGCAATTCGTTCCATCTGAACTCTTTCTGGCCCAGCAGACCATTGACTCTTTTCTGTTTAAAGAAATCCTCCTGTGAGATATGATTCATGCATTCTTGTATGTCTTTTTTTGTAAATTGTAATTTAGAAGCACCAGTTTATGATACAGAGTGTTAGAATCAGTCACTCAGAATAAACCATAGCTTTTGCATGGTGCATAATCAAATCAGCCCATGAAACAACCAGCACACATTTGAGTATGCATCTCTTAACTAGCATCCTGTGCAAAACCCCTTTAATTACCATATTAGCATTAAGATTACACCCATGATTGCTACATGTGTCATATTTTCAATTTATATTTAGAAGTGGGAAAATAGTCAATCTGTTTACAGTTTGTAGAAAATGTGACATAAATGTTTAAAAATCAGTTGAGGGTGAAAGAGACCTTCTCAAACTTAATTCAAAGTCTTTTCCAAGGATAATGAGCATCTGTAGCATCTCTCCACCAAACATACCCTACATGCTCAATGGTCTATAAACAAGCCATTTTACAAACCGTAGCTACATTTCTGAAACCACCAATGTCTTGTATCACTCTATTTAAAGGTCAGTTTAGCACTAAGATTCTGTTGTATAAACCACAGTACCGTCCTCCATACTGTCATATTATACCCATGATTTCTTTTAAAGACAAACTTTACTGCCCATCTCAAGTGAGGGGGAGCCATCGACACAAAGACTGGATGAAAAGGCAAGATGGTGGTCCATCTCTAAAATAATTAGGCTGGAACGTTTAATTATTTTCTTCTGGTCCTATTTCAATTCCAATTTCAAGTACTTTACAAAGGCCTGCGATCAAAACCAGAAATGAAGAATAAATCATACATGCAATTGTCATGATTCCTCAAAATTGAATTTGGTTTTCCCTGAGGGGTAGTTTCATTGAATAAAGCATGCATGGCTGTCGTGAAATGTATGGATGCACTTACCCGTCTGTAATTCAAACTGAAACCGCCTGGTGATGGTTTACGCCGCGAGAGGGTTGCTTTGTAACAACCGGACGCCTCTGCGTGGAACTGAAGCATTGCCATTATAGGTGCTGAATGCAATTGAATTAACTTTTTTTGCAGGGGGCATTTTAGTGGCTGTGAAAGAAGAAAAGGCAACCAAAACCAAATTTTCAAATGTCAATCCACGTAAATGAATTCCAGGTTAATCATCCTCCAGAAATTACTTCTTGAAAATAAAACTTTGATTTTCATCTGTTTGTTCAACCTGAAAATGAATAATCAGTGCCATGTGAAAACTCACTACACTCAGCTATCTTTACCATGCTGTCTTCTAACAGTAAGAGTAACACCAACAGTATTGCAATAGGTAGTAGTATAGTGTAATAGTTTCCACACTGCAAAGGCATTGGTTCTTGCTCAGGTCTCCTGCCTCCAGTAAAAGAGCAAAACAGAAATGGAGAGGATTGAAACACTGCATAGTAAGTCCCACAGCCATACAAGCCTGGATTCTGTAAAAATTTGTCCTGAAGTTTGACTCTTAATTAAATACAAGTGTTCTTTTTTCCATACAAAGAGATTTTTCTTCATTATTAGGGTGATTGCTGAACTTCTCAAATTGTATTCACGAACAAAAAAGTAACGCCTGTGTTTAATTGGGAGTTAAAGTTAAGGACTAACGCTAAATCCAGGTCATGTCTTAAAGTGAGACTTGCTAGTCTTTGAAGATGTCATATACAATTTAGCACTAAAAGCAGCACAAGGCAAGGGGAGTATTCAGAATATCTGGAATCTACAAAATGTTCTGAAAACTCCAGAAAGGCCAGTAGGTTCAAGGGGACTCATTTGTACAAGATGTCATATATGCAAATGTAATCATTTATGCACCCATAAATTATCCCCATACACTATAAATTGTTCATGACATGAACTCATGAGCTGCCAATTAAATACCTGTGGTATAAGACACATGCTGACAGGAAAGAGGTTTGCGCAAACATAGTGAAGCAGTCTCTTCTGGTGAAGCTTGGGCAGACCAGCGAGAATCATTCATCATTTGTCCATAACTTTGACCCACAATTCATTGTAAGTATTCCTTTCTTCCCTCCGCAGACACATTTCTGCGAGTTCAGCGATCATCAAAATGAATTCAAAAGTGTGCTTGCATGGTAGAAACGAGCGCTTGCATCTATTTGTAAGTAAGAGATAAGAAGGGTGTTGATTGAATACAGGGCTCAGCGCCTGCTCATGAGATAGCAGTACCATCACTCAGAAGCAAATGCTCCTTCCAGACTGAGCCTTTACCACTTAGCCTTCACCTTATCTTTGTCGTCTTTTTATTTTGCCTTTCTGGAAAAATTTTGCACAAGGCGAGGAAAAGGAAACGCACACTCGATGTGCACTGCGGCAGGAAACCCACGTCATTTTTGACCCCGGGAATCTCATTTTGCTTGAGAGGTGTCAGCAGGCCCCAAAACAGATCCGAGGTCAGGTTGGCAGTTTGCATGATGCCCCTCTCAGGATGGCGCCGGTGGGACGGTGAAACGCCGGACGAAAGTTAAGAGCCATGTTAGGCACAGCCCCCGCTTTGCCTTATAACCAGGTCTTTAACCGTGGACGGATTAGGCCTAATGGGCTATCGATTGAAGCAGAAAGGGCCATAAACTCTCAGCGTTTTGGACAGGGCCGCTGCAGCCGGCTGTGTGAGCAACTGTGATTTACATGTGTGCTGGCACCCCGGAGACTCAGATTCAACATGTTTACAGTGGAGATCGTAGTTTTCCAGCACTCGAGTGCCTCAGAGAGAGGGATGGGTATAGTCTAGAAAACAGTTGAGAATTATAATTCCTGCAGGAAAAAAGTCCAAAGGTTACAGCATTGCAGATGGATAAAGAATTGCTTTATGACAATAGAGGGAGGGTTAGCATGAGAATCACATTCACTTTCTGTTCTCTTCTTAAGGCAGCCTTCTGTGCATGTATAATTAATATTAAATGCTGAGGAAATTTTATTTTGTTGTTAATGGAAGACGGAATATATAAATACTGCTAAGGGATGAAAATGGGACTGTGTATGGTATTACACTCTTACAGACAGCAAGTTAAAACTGTCATGCAAGTGCAGCTATTACACAAAAACCACAACATATTTTTGATTCATTGCATTTGGTAATGCATGTGTATGAATCCATACAAAGACTCATTCAATGCCCAATACTGCTTAACTTTGTTATATGCCTACGTACACCCTACATAATGTCCATGTGTGTGTTTACAGTACATATATATGGCTCGGCACAAAATGAGCATTAAATTATTAAAAGCAAGGAGGAAAAGGTCAGAATAATATTGTTTGAAGGAAGCAGGAACCCATGGGACCCATGCTGAGACTACCTCAAAGCAAATTTGTCGTATTAAATGTGAAATTCCTATTTGCTCTCATCTAATTTTCAATGAATAACAATGAACAGCTTTTGTTCTCACCTTTCCAATTGGTATCCCCCCCAACACACCTCCACCACCAATTACTTGCCTCTCCTCTCAGCTGCCCCAGCACCCCTCAGCCCCCAGGCCCTCCCCTCCAATGGCTGGCACCTTAAGAAAGAGCGTGCATATGTCGGTGGTGACAGTATGAGCCTGAGGCCTTGTGACAATGAAGAGCATTCAATTCTCTCTCATTGCAGGAGAGCGGGGTCATCCCGATTAACAAACACCTTCTTTCTTATACAGCAGGGTTCTGATCAACTCACTTCCAGCTTTAAATTCAGTTGCCATGGATCTGTTTTGGTAGATCCATGGCAACTGTTTTGCAATGTTTGAGTGTGGACTCAGGTGTTTGTGCATCTGCTCATGGTCTGACATTACAAAGACACACCAAACCATTTTTTCATATAAAGGAAATAAATAGATTCGACATGTTTGGTCTATAAATGTAAATTACTTGAGCTGTTGCTCGGTACTTGATGTATGTTATATCCTTTGAGAAGTTCAGCATGGAATATGCTCAAGACAAAACTAAAATTAACTTAATAATGGGTGCAGCTGTTACGATGTCAGATTCTTTAGAGTCAGAGAGAAATACTGTCTTTATAATGTACAGGTCCTGCAAACTAACAACCTCAGCTCTAAAGCAGCTAATGATTGACACAGCCTTGGCTGCAATCCAGTGAAATGAAAACGCGTTACAGGTGTTTATCTCATGACCCTCCGCTAAATAAGACGTCAGCCCCCGCAAATGGTGTGCAGATCAGCCGCGCGATTACGGGAGGGAAGACGCGACGGGAGCGTTTTCCGTCTGATCCAAATCCTACCGTTCAGAAATCCAGAAAGTGAGATAGCACTGACTACAGCACAGGTTAGTGGCAAATAATGTCAGCGATGATTGAATATACGACATCATTATCTCCCTGCCGGATATAATGTCTTGGAAGACGCCGAATGTATCCAGAACATATGGCGATTTGCCAGAACTCGTCTCAGGATGTCAAATTTTCACTATGCCACTTGGAAAAGTCAATGCGGAGAGACGGTCGATGGAAAGTCAACTTCAGCAAAAGTCAAAAGACAACAGCAAAGGGGAAGACAATGGGGGACAAAACCTCACACACCAACTCAACGCCTCTATGAATTTCCAGCGAAGCAACCCATTAAAGTTGTTTTTTGTCAACCACCAAATGACAAAGGTAAACACTATTGAAACAGACAGAATTCACCCACCAAAAAAACAACAAAGAAACACAAGAACAAAGGTGCGAGCGTCTACAGTCGAGGGGAGCCCTGGAGCGAGCGCCATCGATTAATTAAAGCAGGAATGTTTTAGCGCGGCTCAATCCAGCGGTAATAAAACAATCCAATCCCATTGGTTCCACTCCAGCGTCTCTCTGTTCATAAAACTTTATTCCCAAAGGCGGACCCTTATTCAATTGAGGTTCATAAACTGGTCGTGCCGCGAACATTCATTTGTCTGATTCCTCATACATTTTAAACGGCTCCCGTATAAAGAGCCGAGGTAATGTCTTAATTTGACAAAGAGGGGAAGGGAGGTCGCTCGCTTCTCTCCTAAATTTTCCACACGCACCCCGCCACGATGGGGCTTTCCTTTATGTGTTCTGATCAATCATAACTTTATATCCATTTGCGGAAAAAGATTGCTCTATTGATCAATTATGAATGCGTTTTTATATCGGTTAGTATTCTGCAATGGCAGTTAAAATGAAAATGTTGATAAAGCCTTACTCCAGGAATCTGGAGTCCAGCTGTTTTTTTTTCCCGTTCCCTCCTTCAGTGTCTAAATTACTAACCACAAACGCGTTTATTTTCCAAGCGTGTGGCATGTCATTGAGTCTCTTAATTGCATTGTAAACTGTAACAGCCTGGATTTTAATTATCGTGAATTATAATTTGTGCAAAGCTTTCTAGCAAACTATTCCCCGGGGGGCTGTCATAATTAGAAGTGTAAATTAATGGTGAGTTTATCACGGACTGAAAGCGTGCGGAAAGAGGGGTTTGCCCCGTGATGAAATATTTATATATTTCTCCAGGGTGATTTTACTTACAGCGTTGATTTTTTCCTCCATCTTTTATCGGCACAATGATTTTAGCAGATTGACTAAATTCACAATCACAATTGCTATTCTCTTCCATTTGTCAGTGCCATAAAACTTATGACCCTAGAGTATCACGCATTGATGTTAGAATGCCTTTTTTGACTGCAGGGTGTTGCACAAGCTAGCGTACTGTTTTTGGGTGTCAAAAATAACACTGTACAAACTGCACAAGTAGTTAAATTACCGTAATGGTGTGCAGTCTGAGCGCGGCCGTATGTTTTTCCCACTTATCGGCACTCTAGGTGCTCACAGACAATGACTGAATTCGTACTTATCTGAAGCTGGTCGCTGAGGGCCAGGTGCACGCGTTGTATCCATAGCAACGCAGTGCACACGGGCATGAGTGGTCGGTTATTGCAATCGCTCTTCCAAAAACGGTAGGCTTGTCCAAGCGATCCTGTGCACGGATGTGATGCCCCTCAACTGATCCCAAGTAGAACACTAACCCTGCCTAAATCAGTATAGGCTGTCTTTAAGAACCTCATATTTTGGGATAGGATTGATTGGATAAGGTTGTCTAAATTCAGAAACTAAAAATAACGTTTCCTTACGAAGGGATTTTTTTATAGTAATTTTGCAGGGGATGGACTCTGGAGTTTACTTAAGGGCCTCAGCAAGGCATAACTCTTAAACATATTAAACTACACATTTGCTACACTACACACATACTGTATCTGTATCTGGACATACTGTATCCACCACTCTTAGGTCCGAATCTGCAAGTGAGTGAACGAGTCCATACTTCATGTGACATCATGGTGACATAAATCTTGACAGCACGCTGGAATCTTGCCTAAAAATGTTAAAAACATTATTTGTTTGAATGAGGGTTTGAACACTACAAATTTTGTAAAGATTTGTCCTCTCCCACACTGATCCTACCCATTATTTACAAGTAGTTTGGAAACTGAAGGGTAGTTCAGAGGTAAACCTGAATCAATCTGCAGGAAGGAATGTTCACTGCGAAATATCAATATGGACAAATGCACAAAGTCCCGCAGAAATTACTGTTACAGTTTTAGGCAAGCAATGTTGGCAGACACTTGTAAATATGGCAAAAACAGGAGAGCTATTTGTATGCAGCATCTTGATTTTGTAACTATAGACAATCTCCAATTGGTAACCAGGTACACATCACACTTCAGATTAGTATGGGTCCTAAATTCCAGCAACCTTTTCATAAATTGCTCTGGATAAATATCTGTTTTTGCAAGTCTCGAATAAATAGGCTGAATGTAAATGCATGGTTGTTTGTCACTATTTCACAATTTCTGTGCACTGTAATCATTTGATAAAATTATGTTACTGGTTTTTTCTGTGTGAGAGAAACACTCACTCATACAGGAAAATTCAATACTATCTGCACAAATGATCACCCTAGAATGGCAAACAGGCGGAATCCTGGGATGCCACACTAAATGTTAAGGGTACAAGACTGTGTATATGTTCAAAGGGAATAAGTGAAAGTTCATGTTGCAGATTGGGATACACTCTACCATGTGACTCCATGCCATTTTGAGGGGAAGTGCTCAGGGCAGTGAGCAAAAATGTATATTAGGACACAGCCTTACTCTTGTGTGGCAAAGCATTTATTTCTTCTTACATGCTGAAACATAAGTAATTCTGATACCATGACTTGTTGGGGTTAAAAAAAATGTTATATATTTGTTTGACAGGAACCTTGATGTAGATGGCCAGTGTAGCCTGCATTTGATCAGCTTATGCCACAGCAGAGCAATTCCGCTTAAAATATTTTGTCCCAGGGCACAACGGTGGTGCCCCATCTGGAAATGCATCCTAAAACTGTCTAGTTCCAATCCCATTGTGACAATAATGCTGCCACACCGGTGGCCAGTATCCTATATTATTCCTACTGCTCTGAAATGGTAGCACTGCAATGGTTTTAAGATGACTCATTTGTATGATTTGTATAATTAAATCAGGCCTGTAATTATGCAATGGGAGAGGAGAGGGCAAGCAGGTTCCAGCCTACCTTTTCAGAGCGATCCTTTCAGTTCCTAACATAATTGTTGTTGGCTAGTGCCCCACACGGAACGGAGTACAGCTGGAAAGGTTCCTACTTTCCTTACTGGCTGACCTGATGCCACCTTCCAGGCCAGAAATCCCTCATTGTCATTGATTAACAGTGAGATTTCAATCACTTTTATGGAGAAAGCCATAATGTTAAAAATACTGTGGAATCATTTATCTTCACGATGACAAGAAATATAGCAATTACTTTTTTAAATAAAGTAATTTGGGTGAGTGGTTTTACGCAATTTGCACTAAACATAGGAGATTGGTTTGGTTCCTGTAGCATGGAAAGTAAGGAGGGAAAAGCTTACATGAAAAGAAGAGTTATCTCAAGAGTTAGCTAATTAGATACTGGTAATGACATTTTCCTTAACCTGTAGGTGCTTATTTTAGTCAGTTATATTACCCTCAACATCTCTGTCCATGGTTTATATCTGGCTCATATGGCAACATGGTTTATATTTGTAGTTTACTATTTATTTGTTAGAAGATAAAAAGGCCTTCTGAAAACATTTGTTCAAGCTCCACACTATAAATAATATTGGTAAAAATAATGAGCTGTCCCTCTGTCCAGCCATCTGATCCAAGTACTGGATGAAATGATAGCTCTCCTGGTATGATAGCTGACCTGGTGTGTCTATTGCTGTCATGTCATGCTTCACACTTCACACTATAAAGATAACCTTGACCTTGACCTTGACTTGACCACATATTATGTTAATGGTTCATTGTGATTAAGAAAGACGTAACAAGTTTCTTATTCTTGTCAACAATCTTCTTATTTCTTATCAGTGATGATTATGAATATATGGTCATTTTTTAGACAAAGCAGAGTAGTTCTCAATGATAGGGGGCCTTTTGTGACCAGGAGAGTCATGTTAGAAATGCCGTTTTCCAAGCTTTGCCAGTCCAACTCTACAGATATTACAGATATTAAAAGTGGGTGAGGAACTTCAGAGTAACAACTTCAAACAGTCAAAACTAATTCTTTGTTTGGACACCGAAATATCCAATTAAAAACTTTTCTTTGTTCAAAACAAAACAAGCAGAACTGCCCAGAGAGCTGCATTATCATCCGACATGGCTTATCTGCTTTTAATTGTTTGTCCCTTTTCCCTTTGGCTACGTTGTGATAAATGCTTCAATTATTCCCTTGAATATCGATTCTGAAGAGTCAATAATGTGGAATTTGCATTCAGGCTGGCTCATTCTGTGGTGGGAGATTGCAGCCAGGTAATACTGAGAGATGCTCTTTGCTGACTCCAGGTACCTACACCAGAATGCAGCTTCAGAGATCTCCTTAATCATTTCTTCTGGACAATGAGAAAACAATGTACATCAATATTGCCTGGCATCTGTTTTGTCTGGCCTATTGATGAGTTCCTTTTTTACGTCAGCAGCTGCAAGTTCCCACAAACTAAACCATACCATAACTTTTGTCATGAAGTTACTCCTTTGCTGTAACAAGACCGAATTTTGTGGTGAATTCAGGGCTACTTAACTCATCCCAGCTCGCTTTAAACCACTACAACTTTGATATTTGAGCCAAGTTCAGTCATTAATTCAATCAGGACAGTGATTGAGTGAACAAGGTGATAATGTCTGAAATGAAAGCAGTCTCTGTGGACCTCCTGAACTGAGCAGCCTTTGACTGAAATGCCTTTATGAGCCAAGATAGCAAAGAGGTAAGGAAAATGCATTGAGCTCAAATAGGCTAACTTATTATGATGATTGCTTGTTTTAAACAAAGACTCATCCATGGTCATTAGCTACTTTTTCTGGTACTGGCCAACCCTGTAAGTAATGGAGCATTCAGTGCTTTGGCTCCTGAACTGAATTTCTCACCTCAACGCTTATGGACCTGTAGGCCTTAAACTCAAAGTCTAAACTCACGACTGTTTAGCCAGTTGTATTTTTCATTGTAAATCTTGACATTTGGTTGTTTTAGCTGTTTAGCTGTTCTGTTTTTTGTATCTTATTTTCCCTTGATCTGACCTGCTATTTTGATGGTTATCGAATAAAATGTAGTGTGCCATGTCCTTGGGTTTTAGAGAAACACTGAAGTGGTGATGTTCATTTATGTTACTTTCTTAACGAGCTTCTTTATTTGAATTTTCGCTTCTCTGTAATGTCTGTTTTTTAAGGGGTAATTACACAGCTCAAGGCATGTTCCCTTTTCTCCTGAACTCACCAAATCTAACAAATTAAAGCTTCATGAACTTTCTGCTGCTTTAAACTCAGAGTAATACAGGGTCAAAAAAGATGTCCGATGAATTTAAACTGAGTTGAACTTTAACTTTTGCTAAAAAATGCTGCCTGGTATCCATGGTATGGGGGAAAAAAGCTTGAGTTCTTATGTGGCAGCTTTCACTGTATGCAAATGATTTCTACAATGAAATCAATTAGTATGCTCGCTCAGAGCAGAGTGCTACACATGTCAGAATAATTACAGATCTAATGCTTCTCCAGCATTGCATCTGCCTGTACGACAGGGCATAATCCCACACAAACACATTATCGCAGGCGATGCTCGCGCGGTGCTTAGCCGGACGGTGCGTGCTTACCTCTATCACATGCCTGTCAGCTCTGTGTCAGCTGTACCAACGGCCTGAACATCACAGTAATTATTAGGTGGGAGGAGTCTCTCCATGCCTCTGCATTTGGAGTCGGCCATGCGTAATGTTCGGGTCTGGCTTTCTCTGCTTCGATACTCATTCGTGTTTTTGTCCCAGAGAGTAAGAGTGGTTGTGTGTGTATGTTGTTGTGGTTGATGTAGATGATGTATATGATTATTATTATTATTAATGCACTCCTGTTTTTGTATCCTGTCTTATTCAATTCAAATTACAGTGCAGTCATGGCAAAGTGTGGACGTGTGTGTGTGTGTGTGTGTGTGTGTGTGTGTGTGTGTGTGAGAGAGAGAGAGAGAGAGAGAGAGTGTGTGTGTTTGTGTGTAGAAGTTTAGACTCCTCTCTTTTTCCAACGCTGACCATAATCAGTTTTGAAATGAAAAGTGTAGTAGACTTAAGAATAATGGAGGCATGATTTTGCGGTACATTTACTACAAACAGTAGGTGCTGGGATCCAAGCCCATAGGATTAGTGAAGGGACAGAGGTAATGTATGACTGCACCAACAGAGGTTTGGCCTTTGGAGCCTGTTATGTTTCATGACCAGAAGTGGGCATGACATTACATTGTCATAGGAGTCCCTGACAAATCACTTCCTGTCCTAACAAGCACAAAGCAGCTATGTGAAGCAGTAATGAGGTCTCCAGAGCCACAAAGGGAGGGTTGCTGGTTCAAATCTCTTGAGGATCTTCTTACCAGTAAAAAGTAAGAAATGAAGTCCAGTGTATAGATAGAGGTTCCAGAAGTGGTATCTTACATTATAACATTTTCACACAATACAAATAATATTTTATACAGAGGACTGAGTGGTAAAGTCAATTTTGTGTGGGTGAGAAGAGCATACATATCTACAATACCACAGGTTAATCCTGAGGTAGTGTGTTTGACTTTATTAACTTGCTTTGACAGGTCTTCATTTTGTGCCGAATGTTTCATTTTTTAAATGTTCTAGAATTATTGCCATTCAGTTCAGAGGCTTGTGCAATACAGACTGTGGTTGACTTAAACAAACATGCTGAGTGTTGTCAGATCGATTTGATTGTTTTAATTAACACTCTTTCTCACACACATGTATGTCATGGTCTTGTATTGATGAATCTGTCTATTTCTTCCCCTACAGAACCGCAGAATATCCAACAATTTCTGCTTGTCTATATTTACATAAAGGAGCCAATCCATGTCCTCTTGGACCTCTTGGCTAATTCTCTTTGTCATGATGACCTCCCATTCAGATGAATTTAAATAATTTGTGTTAACAAGTTTGCTGCCCATTGGCCCTGGCTCAGATTAGAAGGTTGTGGAATTAAAATATGTGGATTGCAATCCCAACATGCAGTGCGGTATGGACAGAGTTCTATATGAAGGCAATTATTGGTCCCAGATCTTAAGATCAGGTGGAATAATGGGGTGAGCATGTGTACAGACCTCAATTTATTTTTTCAATGAAAGACAAGCTGTCATATAAATGATAATTTCACAGCCTGTTCCTTATCATATTTAAAAGGTGGACTTGAAATCTGAGAAATTGGGTACAAATTCGCCACGCTTGGTAGGGTCATTGTTTTTGAGTGTGAATGTTAAAACAACAGAATGTGAAAGCACCATTTCGGCTACTTTTAACCGTAAGGACAACATACAGTACAACTTACATAGCCATAAACAACAAGAAATCTGCTTGACTTCGTCCATTGATGTCAAAGAACACTGCTGTGTTTCTGATACCTTGCTCCATTTCAAAAAGTTTAAAAATGGAAGACTCTTTTGTCTGTTTAACTGAATGTTATTTCTAATAATCAACTGTGTGGATTAGACAGGGGTCCTTTGTGTTGGCAGAGGAGCGGCGAGACAGGGAGAGAACTTGGCATCACATAGTAAGTTATCTTTATTCTTGTCATTATCTGTAATTGTATTTCCACTGCAGTTAATAGCCTCATTGTTATGCTGTTGTTTTTTATGATGTACTTTTTCCCAGCAGTTGATTGTGGGTTTTGTTCAGTTTAGCTGTTTCGGCCACACGGCGCATTGTGTTTCATTACACCAGCGAAGCTCATTTGAATTTGTATTTCCAGGTCAGAGCTCTCTGTGGAGCAGGTAGCCCTGCACCTGGCACAGACCTGCATGCGCTGTCAAATCCTGTTCAAGTCTTTGTCCCAGTCCAAGTGCTATCTCACCGCAGTATCAGCGCACAGGCCTGCGTCTCCATAAAGGACTCAATAGGTTGCCGCCGAAGCAGGGGCAATCTCTGTCTCGCCACATCAGTGGCAGAAATTGAAGCAGATAAACAAATACAGAGTTCCCTGATACACGGACACGAAAAAAAGCCTAACCCCCCAGGGGAGAAGGAAAGCGCGGGGTGTGTTCTTCGTCATTGTGTGCCTGTGATTGGCAAAACGACATCTCATTCTCCTCCTCATAATTCAATCTTCAGTTCGGGTTCAGCATTTCAATTTCAAATGCCTTATTGCTCTGACACTTTCCAATATGTCTTGGCAAGCTTTGACAATATTATGAACACTATCAATATGAACATGTTTTAAATAACACTCGCAGAAATTACTACTGTTAACAGGAAAGAAATGAGTGTAAAAATGATTTAAATATTATTGAATAAAATGAAAGTAAGTAAGATAAACGAGTTGCTGGCATCTTATTTGTTTCCTCCACCGTCCCTCCTGGTATGGAGGACAGTAACATATTCTGACACTAATTGTGTGCAGCTCCTTTCTCCTACCAAAGGGATTTTGAGCTTTCCCAATTCATGCCGTTTGGGCAAACTTCCATAATCACCTCTAACTTTTGCTTTCAGTGTGAGGGCAGCCTCTCCTCTTTGTGTTCCCCCAGCCGGGTCTGCCTGGGATGGCGGGCCTCTGTGTCTACGTCCTCCCAGCCGGGTCTGTCTGGGAGGACCGGCCTCTCGTCTGTGTCCTTCCAACTGAGTTTACCTGTGATAGCTGATATGGCCTGCCTCTGCTTCCTGAGTCTGTGCTTGGCTGGTGCATTTCTTTGTTTTGGGTTTTCAGGTAGTCTGTAATGTTTTATTCTGTTTTTTAGGGTGAAATAGCATGCCGGGGAGCTTTGTGCTTTTCTGTGTGTCCGTATTGCTTTTGTTTGTATTGTGATATCATTCGGTTGGTCTGAGGTTTGTGTATTTTTTTGTGCACTGATCCTGAGAGAACCGGCTAAGCACTGGGCTCAGCTCTTGGTATATTGATAATAGGAGTGGGAATGCTGAATTTTGTTTATAGATGAATCACTTTTTTGTTTAAATTTCGGGAAACTTAAATTAAGTACTGGCCTCATTCTGCCCTGCATGCATTATTCAGTGTTTT
The DNA here is from genome assembly GCF_013368585.1 of Megalops cyprinoides. NCBI lineage: Eukaryota > Metazoa > Chordata > Actinopteri > Elopiformes > Megalopidae > Megalops > Megalops cyprinoides. Next base: position 25,267,625 of record NC_050599.1, on the reverse strand, counting down.
CCTCTGTACGTGGAGGACGCTTTCCCACAAAAAATATACGCACACACACAAAAAGTGCTCACGCACACACACAGACAAACAGAATCCCGTCCCCAGACAGATACATTTTTGCTTTATTGTCGGGAGTCTACACGAGGTCACCTCTCAGATGGTGCAATTAATACAAACCCTTTCATGGGGCATTAACATTTATTATCTGCAGTCGTGAGAGATGGCGAAACCATTATTTTTTTCAGTATACTCTTTTTATATGTATATTAGTCTCTCTACAAGCACTCTGAAGTGGATTGCATTGTTGAAAAATGTACATTGTGCAGTGCTTTATAAACTTAATCAGAACCACTGACTTTTTAATATGATTCTGTATGTAGCTGTTCTGTTTATATTAAAGCATTAAATGTAGCTAAAGGCTTAATTAAAACAAAGGATTACAAACAGGTTAGCTGTTTCAGTAGAGAACTGATTGGATTGCTAGCACAGTAATACATTTAGAAACAGGGAAACATGGTGTATTTCTTACAAACAGAAAGTGATAAAAATGAAATATGGTGTATCTCTGTCAGTCATGAACTAATCTTAGTGCTAATGTGAGAACTACAGTAAATGGGATCAACATATAATTTAATTTCATTGTTTTAATTTAATTAAATTCCCTGACAGCTGAGCAAACTCCATTGATTAAATTGCTGTGGAATCAATCAAATCAACATAGCCAATCTTCTCAGACAAATGTCCATGCTGTTCTCCACATTATTAAACCATCAGAAACTTACCTTATTTATTATTCAAAATATTTAGGCAGGTGTTTATAACACAATAAGGAAGAAGCCCGTTCATAAGCCGAGGTTTTGTACTTGTGGTTGTTGGGCCTGTTTGCATTTTTGCCTTTAACAAGGCTGCTGAGAGTTGTTTAATATCTGCATATACACCTCCAGTGGGGTTAAAACATTTCACATTTTAACATACTTCCTCCTTTAAGTCTTCATTTACTCTGTCTTTCTCCTTTAAATTAAGCTCACACCATCACCTTGCAAAACCAACACTGTGAGTTCAGGCTTTCAGTTTTACCCATGGTTAAAATAATATATTATTAATAATTAATAATGACCCAGTATTTGTATTATAATGTAAAACTTGTAATTAGACTAACTATATACATATATAATACATTTATGCCAGGGACTTTTGTAGTTTAATTAACCCAACACAAAATGGGTTGTGAAAATTCTGTCCCTATCATTATCCCCAAGCAGAATTGCCTAATAGCAGTTATGTGAAGTGGAGGAGCACTGCCAATTATTATCAGAATTATTTAATGGTCAACGTTTGAATTCACAGCGCTGTTTCTTTCGACAAGTGCTAGAAAAAAAAAGAAACTCTCCCCATTTGCAGCATGGCAGGACTGCTCTTACAGAAACCTAATCAGCAAACTTGAATGGAGCACGCAGGAACCCTAAATCCAGAAAAAAGATCCAAATTTTAAAATTTACTTTACTTTACTTTCTCTCTCGCGTGACAGAGTGTCCACCTAAAAAAGCCTTTATCCCCCAGCAGCACTGGAGTTGGGATGGGCTATTTGCATCTGGTGAGAAATGCTGGATGTGATTGATATGCCAGCATGATTGAGGTGTCAGAACGGCAGCTGCCAGCCAAGAGATTCTCTGAAGGTAGAATATTTACAAACCCCCAGACATCTGGATATCGCTGTGGAGATGCCCTGTCAGCGACTTAGCCCTCACGCTACAAAAATCGCTGATGAATAAATTGCACAATCTTTGTACCAAACCATGCAACATGTATGGTGACAAGCTATGAGAATTATAACAATATTGTTCTGCTGATTAATTGTTCTATGTCTGCTCTATGATGTGGAATTCTATCTATATCTATATGTGTGTAGGTGTATATATAACCTGCATATGTAACCAACATAAGTCACTTTGGATTAGAGTATCTGCTAAATGACAATAATGTAATGTGATATATATTATTGTCAGGGCACAGGCACGGACTCAAACGCAGACCAGGCGTTTTCAGGTTCCAAGTGGTTTATTCAGAATCGCAGGGCAAGTTCATGGTGGCAGAATAGGCAGAGTCAAAAACCAGGAAGGCAGTCCAAGGCAGAGCAAACAAGCAGGTATCAAAACAGGAGCAGGCTGGGTCAAAACCGGTCAGGTCAGGCAACCAAGGCAGGACGGCAAGCAGGGACAAGGCAGGCAGTCAGGCAGTCAGGCAGAAATCAGCACAGGATCAGCAACACAAGTAATCAGGTGGGTCCGCAACAGAGAAAACACTGAGACAAACTGTCAACAAGACAGAGGCAAGCAGGGTATATATAGGGCTTAGCTGACAAGGAGATGGGGGCAGGCAGGCAGGTGGAGGCTGATCAGGAAATCAGGAGGGCGGGGACAGAGCAGAGAGCAGGGCAGGGCTAGAACACAAGGGAACTGTAAACAAAAGCACATGGACGACACTGACAGACAGGGAGAAACACAAAAACAACAGCTAGGGGGCCGAAGTACTGACAATTATATACATTATATTGGAATGGCAGTATATATATAAATCAAATATCAAACCACCAAAATAATTAATTTGGCTTTCATTCCCTACTCTTTGTCTTTCTCTGACCTTTCTTTCTGTTCACTCAGCAATGTTTTCTTACCAGCACACATCCTGATCGAGTCTAATTCTCTAATCCACACTCCTGTGTTTGTTTTCCCCCATAATGAAAGGAAAAGTAATTTGTAGCCTGTAGTTCTTATATAAGGCAAGATTCCATCACAACTCTATTACTGCTGCATGACAAGGCTGAGGACTGGAAATTGTCACAAACAAAAGAACAAAGCGGGCCTCTTTCCTGGGTGTTGTGCGAACCGCGCTTCAGGGGCTGTGGTGAGACATTTCCCTTTGTTCTTAAAACCTTGAGGTGCACCGCGGTGATGAAAGCCGCTCGCATCGTCTTGGCCTTGAGGGAAGCGGAGAGAGCGGTGAAAAAGATGTCGGACGTCAAAACCGGAAACGCTCCGCACGGCGGAAAACGCACACCTCAAACCCGGTCCCAGGGTTCTTTAAATTGAGACATTATGGGAGTGCGGGTGCATTTTGAATCGCATGTTGCAGGCTGTCAGACAGCAGCCAGGATTTATTTATAGACCATGAAAGAGCTCTCTCCTCCACTCCTCTCCTGTTATCCTTGTCTCCTGGTTGCTCAACAGAGTGTGTTTAGTTTTCAAGACGATATTACTGTATCGCTGCAAGAAAAGTGAACAAACACTCGTACAAAGAGTTAATTTCCTTGGGGGCTTTTGTTCATTGGTATGGAGAGTTGCTATGAACCGGTTGGTGAGCTGGTTTGGTAGGGCTGCTGTAAGCTGGTTTTGATAGGGTTGCTATAAACTGGGTAAGTGGAAATTGTATGATGTTATAACTAAGGTAGTAGCTTTTCACTGTATAACAAGTTAACCTTTAGTTCTACTGCATCCTTGAAAACAGTAATGGGTCAGTAATGCAGTAATGGGTCATTTCAATGTCCACAAATGACAAAAAAAGTCCTATGGGTCTAAGAAATCTGAGGAGCCCATGATTGGTTATCTCTTTTCTAATGCATATCATGCGAATCCACAGTGTGCATTCAGTAGCCACTGCTCGAGATAAAAGCCACGGGTGTCACAGAGCAGCCCTGCCCCCTGCATGTCTGCTCAGTTTCTCCCTTATTTAACTGCATGGTGGGTGAGACCAGTACAGAGCTGTCATCATCTCTGATACAGCAAAGATATTCATTTAAACAATAGACCTGCATTAAGCAGATGGTGTCCATCTCAGCCACTGCAGGAGGGAGTGGCTCTTTTGAAAGTGTGGTAACCTTCTTTGTGCCATGACTTAAACAGTGACGCAGAACAGCAGGCACGTGTGATATGGGGTTCTGTATTGGAGAACAGTCCAAGTTATAAGCCACGTTTCCATTGTCATCCTGGCTATCACTGCAAAGCAATGTCCCTGAACCACAGCTGACTAATTCAACTAATCTGACACAGGATATACAAAAAGATCAAATGATCAGTTTAGTAGGAATCAGGCCTGCTTGTAGTCACAGCTTCTTCTATTCAAGTTGTGAACTTCTTAACTACCCTAAAGCTCTCTCAGCGGGAGGGAAAATTTACTACACAGCTGTTGCCTGGCGGGAAGAGGGAGTGGTGGATTCATAAATATTTCATTAGGTCTTTCATACTGGCTGGTGGAGGGAAATCGTTGGAGAAAGGCTCATGGAGCAGAGTTTGCACAAAGCCCCACTCATAGCTTGCCCCATCTTAACCTGATTTACAGCCTAAACCATTTAGCTGCTCCTCAAACACCAGAGCGCTTTTATGTTTCCGGACGGAGTTCCACTCCGCAAAGGCACAGCCATATATCAGGATCCAGAACGATCCCTCCGGGATCTCATTACAGCCATAACACCATTTGTGAAATTTAAACGCAAATTAATAAATGTCAGTAGATCCAGGTCCGACAAAGACTGGGAGCTTGAATGTGGGTGTGGGGGGGGAGTGGGGAGACAGAGGAAGGAAGAGAGCTGTAGTCCTGCCCTCTTTGTGGGTGTGACACTTCTGCCAACTAGGAAGTTTAAATCATGATGATGTCATAATGGTCTAGGCGTGGGGAGAGAGTAGAAGGGATAGGGAGGGGGATGGAGCATTCAGTGGAGGACAGAGTGACCACTGAATGACCTTGAAGGCCTTTTAAAAATCAGGCAAACCATAACGCAGACCTTGGAAAAGGTCGACCAGCGCTTGTAAGGTGAAAGAATAAGGTTTAGCCTGGATGAAACACTCAGAGCCTGTTAGTTATTACTGTTATTAGTATTCATTTGTTTCATTATGTGCCCTTATCCTAATCCTATGGCATGTAACCTACACAATACTTACACAGTAATTAAATGTGCTGCTCAGGGGTACAAGGACAGTGCCCCACCTTTGATTAGAATCTTCAACCTTCTGGTTAGAGTTCTTTCCAGAACTACACTCTATCATCCCTTATTTAGAAAATAATGCCTGTTAAAGTGCAATGCATCAACAGCAGTGGTTAACTTTTCAGAATGCAAAGTAGAACACAGCATGTAATGATGATTGAACTTTTAGCAGGCACACCTGCAGACTCAAAACGAGAGACTAACTGGCGACTAACTGTATAACTGTGCGTGTGACACAGGGGGGAGGTGATTGCTGCTGCCTCTGTGCTAATTGGGCAAGAGCGGGGGTGTCAGTTCAGCACCATGAACAGCACCAGGAAAAGGGACCTTATGGTTCAGCACCAAGGGCAGCACCTCTGCTCACAGCACACCTGCACATCATTCAACAGGTGCTCTTCTCCACCTCATCTAGTGTCTCCCGGTAGACAGCACAGTACCGACAAAGCTCTGTGTAAGAGCTTGCAAGTATCCATGGGAGACATAAAATGTACTTCAGCTTCAATGTGGTGCTGGCTGAAGATAGTTTCCATTGTTATGGTCATTGGATTTCTTCATAGTAAATGGCAAATGCCATATTTTTGTGTGTCAGCAGCTCCTAGAGAAATGTCTTGCTGTAAGATGAAACCACTGTGAGCTTGCTTTGCAGGTTTTCGCATCCTTGCAGTAATGCACAACGTTAAGGAACTATTTTTGAGCAGAAAGATATTCTGTATGACTTTACATATAAGTTCCACTCCAGACAAACTGGTGTACAGTATACACCATCTCTGGGCAGATAATGCATCTCATCCGCACTGCAACTACAAGGGTGTCACCCAGCACCTGATGGGATAAGCCTGATAACTCTGGCCACATGCATGCATTGAATAAGCTTGCAAATGGGCTTTAGATTTACAATATAAGCATCCCAGTGATGTAAAAGGTTACAGAGCAACCAATTTCAATCAAGGAGCCAGGGGAGGCCTTTTTTACTTTGTGAAATGTTCCAATGACTAAAAGAGAAGCTCACACACTGGGTTTTGTGGAATCAGCACCCCAGTTTTCAATTCAGTGCTGCCTGTTTTTTTGTACTAGGTACAGACAGTCTGTCCTTGGCCACACCCCTTCCTGAGTATTCATAATACTCCAGTAAACATTTGAAACCAAATTGTCAGTGCAAAACACAAATAGCTAATTATCTGGTTAGGAAGCGGAATATCCGTTCTTGCTCTGCTGATGACATTTTTCCTGCCTGGACAAAGTCCCACCCAAAGCAGACCATTAGCCTCCATGCTGCCCATTTCTCTGCATTAGAAGTCACATCTGTTTACGATGCGTGGAGTTTTCCACATTGCTCTTTTCATCCTAACAAAACTATTTCTGTGCTCTGCAACTGCCCGTTTTGGGTTTAATTTCTGTCACATTGTATAGTGAATGCTTTATTAACGTAGAGAGCCATCAGTACTTATTGACCAACTAATCAACTAGAATAGACCACTTCCAAATTTTTTCCATTACCTGATTTTGATATGGACACGCAGAATGTGTGGCTATTGTAAGAGAATTCTTGCTGAACTTTGGTCTTGGAACCACGATTTTAGTTTCCACTGGATTAACTCTTGACAGGTTACTAGTCGCAGGACCTTTAATAAGCTGCTAATTGATCCTGACAATGAGATGAGAAGGGGGATGCTCAACCTGGCCCATCTGCTACAACCTAGACTCAAGCCCTGCATCGAGCACACAGCAAACTGTGGGGAGGGGTCACATGACTTGCCAGACCACCCCGGAGCGATGACCTTGTTTCGGTGTTTATGTGTGTGAGCGAACAGCTCCATAAGGCAGAGCGATAGAAAAACGTCACTCACAATAACGACATTGCACACGAGCACATGTAAGTGGGACAGGCCCCAGCTCAGGGCTAATCCTACCACTGACACCAGCGGGTGCCAGACTCTGGCGTAGCAGAGCTACCGTAGACGCTCGCGGGGAGTGTCGAAGCAGGGACAAACTGCCGGCTGCCTAAAAACAGCCTGCATGCCTACAGCAGGGACTTCTTGACCGGTAAGGGCACTTATTTATCTTTCTCTTTCCAGGGCCTGTCAGACGCCAGACGGCAAGTAGCATGCCACACAGTGTCACATCGGCTTTGTGTGAGGCTGTTGGGTTTGATGTCTTTTGCGCTGTAGGAGCTTTGAAATTCATCATATCACAGGCCGTCCACCCACATAATACTGCAGCATGTGACGTCATTCATTATCATAGAACAAGCCTTTTGCTGTCATGCTGTGATGCTAGGGTAACTGTTGATCTCTGTTTTAGGGCACAAATTGATTGACATGCTGCCATGATGTGAATGACTGTGCTTAAAGAGTACACATACACACCAGCTGTTTTACAGTGGAAACCAAGATCTCAATATTTTTAAATCAAATGAAATGCTACAATGCAAGCTTTGACTTTGTCTTGTTTCATTTTTCTCTGTGCAGGTGAGAGGAACTTGACAGAGGGTTTTTGACCACTATCAGCTCATTAGTCTGGAGTTGCTGGTGTCCACCTGTGCCAAGATGGGGAAGGCCAAACACTCAGGTAAATACCTGTGATATATGGCCTACAGGTGAATACTCTGCAAGTGTTTAGAACTGCTGAGGAGTACAAGAACAGAAAATGCAGGCTAACTATCAGTTGGTACACTTTTCCTGAACAAATGCATCTGGTATGTATATTCAGTTACATTTAGAATGTTGTCTTTTTCTAAATAAAGCCTCACACTATGTGATACCTATTTCCAGCTGTTAAAAGGCAACTGCTCATGCTATTATACAAAGCAAAGTAAAGTGATGTCAATTCAAAATATCTGATGTACACACCTCTATAGTGGTCTCTACCTGCTGGTCCTGTTCATTAACTGCCTGCTTAATGAACCCCAGGATAGATTGTACAACATACATGAAGATATCAAAATCATCTCAAGACTTGAGTAAGACCTCGGTTTGATCTGGTAATGATATGTATGTATATGGATATGTTTATGTATGTCTGTATATATAGTTGGTAACTGCTTTTTTATACATTGAAAATATTTGTATATATATTTTTGGCATATTTTATGGTATATGCTATATTTTACATGCTACATAAAAGTGTATGTAGCAAAGTGTATAATGGTGTATATGTATCTTATGTATATGCTATAGAACATCATTTACAGTAATACATTTTTAATATATCCCATTTATGAAAGCTGACATCTATACACCTTTGAAAATATTCAGTGTGAAAACATATTCCATATATCTTGGATTTGACTACATATGTCAAGGTGTACATCTGTGTTGGAGGAGGACACACTCTTGGAAACTTAAAAGGAAAAGGTTTTTCATGGTTTGACAGTTTCAGGCCAAAGTTTGTGGAAAGTGTTGTGGAAAGTGCACCACGGTGACACAGATAGCGTCTGCATTTGAAACATCTGAGCTAATTGGCTGTCTTGATGTTTGCAGTCAGCACAGATGTTCTGACAGTGTCTGCGGGCGGGGGAGGGGGGTGCGGTGCTTAGCTACTGCAGACGGTCAGACGTCTCAGAGATTGAGGTCAGTGCTGACCCGCTGACCTGCTGTTTGGCACGTGACGCCACGGTTTTGCTGCTTTGATGTTAACAGTCCTCATCAGCAGAGTCTGTAATGGCTTTTCCTTTTGAGCCGCTGTCCCTCACTTTTGAGGTAAATGTCAGACAGTGTTTAAGACAAAGAACCAACCATTGGTCCTGGCAAATACTGTCCTTTTCAAAATGGTTTATGTAAAAATCATTATGTAAATACAGTTCTGATATGGATCATTTTTGTTCGGTGACTGGCATTTATGTTGTCAGTGGTGACAGTAATAGTTGCAGTACTGTGATAGCAGTGTCAGTGGTGATTATTGTGCCGATAATCCCTGCGTAAGGGCTTTCTGGTCTAATAAAAAAGCACTTTAAAGGCAAAATTCCTTATTTTTCTACACCTTGTGACACCAGCCTTTAAGGACGTTTTAAGTGTAATGGGTGTTGACTTGCGAATACCCTTCACAGCAGGTACTCTGTGAACCTTGTTTCATATTTGTGTTGTTGTATAGGAAGTTTCTGATTCAAGTCCTCTGTGTTCCACAGACCTTTTGCGCCAATGTCTGTCAGCACTGTCCAAGAGGTTCTCTACTGAGCCATTCTACAATTCTTTCGATGAACACCACCCAAACCATACAATTAGATGGTGTCCAGAGGTCAACCACCATCTTTGGACAGACTACAGTTCTCCTCAGGAAGCTGTTGAACAGAAGGTGCCACTTTTTGTCCATCAACCTTTTCTTGTCATTTGATATAATGTAGCCTATCAGAGGCAATTCAATCAAGTATAATTACATTTCATGTGGCAGAGATGTGTGTTTGATATACACTGTTAGGGTTGAGATAATACATATACGGATCTTACAATCAAACCAATGGACACTAATTACACGCTTGATACCATGGTATTTGCAGTGTTATAAAAGCTAACACTAAAAGTAAACCACTAGATTATTTCAGTTTTGCTGTTGTTATTGGGTAAAGAAATTTTATTGAATTCTACCTCTTTTTTTCACCTTTGTAAGTCCAGCTGCTTCATGCCAGGTACTCAAAAACAGGCATGTGTGCCTAAATTTGTTTCCTCTTTTAAGACATTCTGTTTTCGTTCTGTTTGCTTCTTCCTCTTTCTGTCAGGTTGACCAATGCAAAGGCCCCATCTCCATCCTGAAGAAAAGGTCCAACGTGATTGGCTCAAACTCGGAGCTGTCACGCAGAAAGAAACCGGGCCAGCGGGTTCGCTTCAGGGAGCCAGAGTTCACGATTCACAGTAAGAGCTGGCAGGGTGTGAGGGCGTCGAAGGTCAGGGGGTCATCTCTGCCCCACAATCCATCGGGTCACTTCAGATCTGAATTACCCTTCTAACCCTGATTAACCCTGCAATCTACTGCTGATTCTCATGCTCCATTCAGACCGGTGACACCTGATTCTGGATGAAACTGGCACCAGAGAAAAATAATTGAACCAGTCAGGTGTCAAATGGTTAAAATGGTGGATAAATGGTTGATGAACTGCATCTGACTGCACTTTTGAGTTCTAAGTTTACATTCAGATGTCCATGCAGGGGTTTTCCATATAAAGGTGTTACAATCCCTACAGTGTGAATAGATGGTGAGCAAAGTAACTGTGTGAAAGGTCTAGATTACCTTGACAACCTGTTTATCACATTCAAAAACATGTAAATGAGTATATTTATAAATGAAAAATACAGTCATACCAGTTTTGGTGCTTTTCACATATAATGGAATTTAAGTTGTTTGCACCACAGGTGAGCCAAGAGGTTCTGCTTTTAAGACTGCATTTTTGCTGTAGGCATTCCAGTGCTCCCCATTCAGTCTTGCAATGTTGTTTTGAAATGCTTTTTTGTTCATTAATTTTACGGAAAGGGCAGCAGGAAAGATTTATATGTAAAAAGAAGAAAACATAATAGGCCTCAATTATGAAGGTGTATGTATGTCACTTTGACTTCAGCAGCCTAATGCAGCTGTACATTGCACAGTTGTTCAGGTCAAACCCCAAAACTTTTGATTCCCCTGAACTGTCCCTGCAGCAAGCTCAGTACAGCATGAGATCAATATAAACGTAGATCAATGATGTTCAGCTACAAGACTGCACTTTAACAGTTCCACAGGGAGATTTCTGCTCCTGTCTGGCCTACAGAGGTTGGTATAGTGCGGCTGTTCTTGACATAGTTAACTTCCTTACTTAGGCAAACTGTTTCATCTGGAATCGGAGGCTACTTGTTTTCCTATAAATGAGTAAAAAGACAAACAGCCTAGTCCATAAGGTCTGGGTTCACGCAGAGCTCCGCACAGCTTTTTCATACAGTACACTGTATCCCTGTACTTGTACATTCAAAAGATAATGTTCTGTGGGGCAGCGGTACCTGTAATACAAACCCCAGCAATGGCCTTCACCTGCTGGATCTGTTTGTTAGCTGGCTTAATGAGGCCCTAGATCAGCCACATCCTACACTAGCCAGTGACCAGGGGAGGCAGGAAGCTGCAGTTCTGCACCAGGACACATTCGGTTTTTGTTTTATTATCTTCACATTCCAGGAGCAGGACCCTATGCCAACTTGTCCCACTAAAGATTTACTGCCCTGTTGCCTGGAATGGACCCTATATATCAACAGTGGTTACTAAAGCTTTCAGTTCCAAATGGATCTTGTTTTGTTTAACGGTGAACTGAAATAAATTGTTTTGTCAAGCAAAGGCTCTCCAGGGTAAAGTGGTAAAGGCTTTCTGAGGTGTAGCAGTAGAGGGTCTCCAGGGTATAGCAGTAAAGGCTCTCTGGGGCATAGCAGTAAAAGCTCTTTGAGGTATAGTCCTGCGTAAGAGTGGATCAACCTCGCTCTCTCTCTTCCTTCTGGATTTCAGCATACGGCAGTTCACGCAGACTGACTCACCTGGCCCTGCTCTCCTGCCTGCTCCTGCTGCTGTCTGTCTTGTCAGTGGCGCTGTACTGCACAAGCCAGTGGAGGCCCCCAGGGGTGTGCGAGGGCCTTGAGTCAACGCTGACGTCCTGCCTCCTGCAGGTGACAAGGGGCTGCTGGGTCTGGCTCACAATGCAGTGACAGCCAAGCACCACAACCGGAGACACAGCGCTCAGCCAATTTTAGAATTTTTAACACCTCAAAAATTTTTCATAGTCACTGTTTGGGCATGATTTGCATGGATTTGACTACAATGTCACAACTAAAAACATACAGGCAAAGGTACACTGTGGAAATATGTAGCAAATGTCTGTGTAAATAATGGTGTAAACTGTTCACATGCCATGCATATGGTGGTTTGATTTATCTGCTAAAATCCATCCCTGTGGTGTGAAGGGCTTTCTGGATCTCTGTGTTTAGAGTGCCAGGTTAAAAGGCATTCTCAGAATCTGTGAGTTTGCTGCTCCCTGCTGGAGGTCTTGCAGCACTGCAATACTGTACTGTATAATACACAGCTGATTTTCCTGTATACACAAGATGCTAAGGCAGTCAGCCAATGCACCATGTACATTTACACCTGCATTTCCTATAAAAGGTGCAGTAAAAAATTTCCTAAGAATATGGCACAATTATAACATTAACATGATCATTTACAATCATGATTTCCATCATTAACAAAATACATACAACAAAAGCACAAAGCTATGGTCGGGCCAATTTAGCAATTGTTTTAAATCTTAGCACCTTCAGTCTATTTGTTCCAGACATTGCATATTTTTGCATTATAGTGGGCTTATGTAAATGTAATCAGTGGGCTTATGTAAATGTAAATAAGTCTTAAAAGACACTTTAAAATATTTAAAATGACTTTTTATTTGAAAACAATGGGACACAAAACAGTTTTCAATAATAAATACTGTTAAGTAGATGGGCAGTGTGTTAGCAAGACTTCAAGCTTCAATGACTTAAAAATACAATGGACCAAGGGACATGGTTGGCTTAATGTTCTAATGATCACTGGACCCTAACAGAGGCTCCCTTACATCTTCTCATGAGCCACCATTAGCCATGCATTTCCCTAGCTTCTTCCCCCACATTCCCCTAGAAGTATAAAAAAATCCCACACTTCAGCATCCCTTTTTACCAGATCTTTCTAGCATCTCTCCTCTACCTTATCACTACCCGTCGTACAGCATTAGCATTCCCTGATGCTAAGGGAGGGATATCTCAGACATCTTTGGGCAGCAGGTACGGTCTTGAATTTGAATGCCAGACCAAAGATATCACCATACATTTCGGTCTAATATGTCTAACTGTAAACTTTATTTAAACTATTTCTTTACATTTAAGGTTTCTGTACGAAAAACAAATAAAACTGACATTGCAAAACCAGAGATAGAAAATGTGGTCTCATCCCCTATATTATTTAAAAAGGGGGCATGGGGGGGTGGGGATGTGAGGAAAATGCAGAGAGAAAAACTTAGAGCACAAGTAGAAGCCATACTCTTCAATGGAAGGAGCTACACATACAGACATGCCCCATTATTACAGTGATGAGTGTACTGGATGCAATGGGGCAAACGCAAAGCTGGAAGGGTGGAGAGAATGACGGTGAACTGGGCTCCATGTCAGAATTCAATACAAGCATTGAGACAAAGGCAGGGGTCAATATAGTAACACATAGCGTGATTTATGACACAGCTAATGCAGGAGATCAGACAGAGGCTTGGCAGAGGAGCTCAGTGCAGTACTGCATACCACACAAAGCATGTTGAGTGAACAGTAGGTTTGACATATTAACAGGGTAGACTGCTCTCACAGCCATACTGATAATGCTAATAACACTGTGTGCGTTTGGAGCACACAGAATTACACTATAGTACATTTTTATGTAGAGACACTCAGAAGGACTTGCAAAGCAAACAGTTATTACAAGCTATCCATTTGTACACATGGATACTTACTTTTAGTTCAGGTTAGGTACAAGGATACAACAGCAGTACCCCAGTGGAGAATAAAATCAACAGTCTTTAAGTTACAAGCCTTGTTCCTTACCACTATGCTACACTGCTATCTCAATACTCCTAGATAGACCCTGATTCTATACATGTGACTGGTTATTCAGGTAGCCTGCATATGGACAATTATCTGCAGCAAAGACTCGCCAGCTCCAGAAGGGGCCATATGAGGCCTCATGCACAATACCATCTGGTCCACCTTATTACAGCCCACTTACAGAAGTGTCTTAATCTGAGCCATAGCCATATTTTGGCAACATCACACATACAGCCTTTGGATCTGCTACAAGTTTCAATATAATATATAATCCACCACATGCAGAGTGCCAGTCATTCCCTGTTAATGATCCAGCCATACTGCAACCAGTGCAAGTACAAGCAATAGCACTGATGAAACTGCCACTGAATCCGTGAATGTGAAACCAAATGGCAGCAAACCAAGGAGGACTAATTTACACTTGCGTCAGTCCAGCGATAGTCTGCTTATGAATGAAACCTGGATCATCACTACAGGATGTCCCTAAAAGATACCCCAGCCAACTCTACTTACAGGGATGACACCAGCTCACCAGGAGGCTTTAGAGATTCACACTGTCCCACTCATATCATTGTAGCTTGTGTCTAAATAAACTGAGCTCTTCTTTTCCATTTAAATCCATGTATGTTCCCTTTAAGAACTGACAAAAGATGGAATTATTCCAACATGGAAGTTTTTCTCATTAATTCCATCTTGGAATAATTCCAAACGAAACTGACTCAAAACAACCTAAATACCGGTGATATTTGTGATGGACTTAAGATGATAATTAAAAGAAGGATCTTTAATTACTTAAGCTTTTTTTACCCAATTCTCAATTACAGTTTCTCATCCTTAAAAAGTTAGCTCTTAGCAAAAGTGGCATGACTGCACACGTGATACTACAAAATACACATAGTTTATGACAGCATGCAAGCATTCAGAGTAGTCAAATCCATCTGTGTCACAGGCCCCAGCCAATCAAATATAAAGCTGCCAAGACTGAGGCCTAATTCACAAACCCATCACCAGGACACAATGGAGAATACAGCAAACTAAAATTGAATTTCTTGCTGAAAGTAACAACAGGCAGTGTCTGTGGGAAAATGATACTCATGCCTTCAAAAGCCAGTGTTAGCGGTGGGAGGCCGAGAAGTCCCACACCCTATGATGGGTGGAGCTACTACATGCTATGTATATCATGGTTTGAACCAATCAAAAGACTGCACTCCACAGCAAGGCAACAGCAAACCTATGATTGGTTCTAAAAGCAACTAACTGATAACATGATAGCTCCACCCACTCTGGAAATAATGAAGCCTCACTCTCTACAAGTGTAAGAGGACCACAGCTATAAACTGATATCCTCTTTATAATTCATATTAAAATGTGCACCATTAGCTGTCTTTAATGCTATCTGGCATCAATGGTGTCTGCTGTTCCTTCACCTTGTTTTTGTGCTGGGATTTTTTGTCTGATTGCTCACTTTGGCATTGTCAATGCAAAACACTGGAGATGGAAGGAGGAACTATCACACAGACCCACAACATTTACACTTATGACACAAAGAAACAGGGCTTCTTATTTTGTATTTTAACCAATAAACAGGAATCATGCAGTTTCTATTATCCTCTTTTGACACCTCAGTGGAGAGTTACAAACTTGCACTGCTGAGCTGGTCTTTTTCCTCATAGTAAGAAGTGCTTACTGCAGGTTTTTTTCCCCAGATTACTGTAAACACTTGCTTAATGTTCATTCACGCTTCATTGTGTGTCTTGAGGGTTAGAGATTAGAGACTTTTCCAATGAAATGTAATTCCCTATGTATCAAAACCAGTCAAATCAGACTGGGCTCATTTACAACAATACTTTTCAAGCTTTGCCCTGAGCAGTACGTCTCTGCTTAACCGAGGACAAAACAAAAGCTGGTCCACTCCATACTGCACAAAGTCCAGATGTGTTTGACAGGAATACAGAACGTGCTCTGCAGTGATAATGGAGCCATAAACACACATTTACACGATTCAGTTCTTTTTTTTGCCTTTTTCCCCTTATATGCACCCCCTCCCCCAATCCACAGTAGTTACCAACCCACTGTCCTGCCCCTTTGTGACAGGGGAAGTTTGTGAGTGAAGGGGCGGTGACAGCGGCAGGGCCTAGATCATGCCGCTCTTCTGGTCCTCGTCAGATCCCCGTCTGGAGGACCGCCCCAGCAGGAGCTCCTTCTCGTGCACCAGGCTGTCCAGCAGATCCTGCTGCCGGTAGTTTCGGTAAACCTTGAGGAAGGCCAGCACCGTGAGGCCCAGCCAGGTCAGCCAGGCTGCCCATAGGCCGAACTGCGGGAGAGAGGAGAGGCACCGGCCAATCAGATCAGGGGTCAGCTTGTACAAAGCTGTCAGGACTGCGGCATCTTAAGCCGGTTGTTTTGTTTTCCCTGTCCATGTGCTCGTGTTTACTGTTTTCCCTGTGTTCCAACCCTGCCCTGCTCTCTCTCCTGCTTTCTGCCCTGTCTCCACCCACCTGATTACCTGACCATTCCCACCTGCCTGCCTGTGCACCTGCATCCCATCTCCTCATCAGCCTTGCTCTATATATTCCCTGCTTGTTTCTTGTCTCGTTGCCAGTTCGTCACAGTTTGCTGTTTCACTACTCGCTGTCTGTTCTGGTTTGCCTGCTGGTTCCTTTTGCCTTGCCTGTTTTTTCTCAGCTACGATTGCTGGACCTGATTTGTGGAATGTTCGCTGTGTTTTTCTGGTTTTGGACTTTGCCTGTTTTGACCCTGTTTTTGGATTGCCCTCTGGATTTAATAAATTCATACCAGTCTTCGCTGTCTGCGCGCGAGTCCCTGCCCTGAGCCCTGACATAAGCACACACTATGCCAACAGCTCATACAAATTCTAAGTTATGAATACTGAGTACATCCAAAAAGTGCTATCCCTGGATTTTAATGTTCTCATGGAATCACCCTGGTGTTCTTTATGGGACAGCCCAATATCCCACACCTGAAAGCCCCTTCTATCGTGCTGTGTCCTGCTGATTTCCTGGTGCACTGTTTCTTACCTGTGCGATGGCAAACTGGTCATAAAAGGAGGAGTTGTCCAGACTAAGCTCCAGGTCAGTATCCTGGAGCTCCTCACAACTGCAAGAAAGCACACATGAATAGGAATGCTTCAACGAGGACCATAGCGTTACAACTAACAAACACTAGTCCAAATAAAGAGGATTCTTGCAGCTGATTCAATTGAAACATTTAAGAAAACTGGTCATGAAGTACATTACTCTGAGTGCATGTTCTATGGAACCATGTCAGATGGCAGCCATTCAAAGAGGCTTACTGGAAGTCCAACACGGCTGCAGTAACCCCCGACCAGGCTGGGCACCAGGAGAAAATACAGAAGGGTGCAACTGCAATCCATGGGGGGTGCACAAAAAGTCATAAATAATATGTAGACATCTGGATATAAGGAGACAACTGGGTGTGCATTGAGATCCGTCTGGGCGTGCAATGCACACCTAAGCACCCTCATAGTGCTGGGCCTGCCCCTGACCAACCCCTACCCACAGCCCCTGGCATCTCTCCATCATTCATTTTGGAAGCCAAGGACCACGCACCTGCTTGGCATAGTCCCGCCCTCTGTGACTGCGTCACACCAAAGGTTGAAGCCCACGCTGGTGATGGTGCTGGCCACGAAGATCATGAAGACCACGAAGATGCTGGCCAGAAGGTTGAGGAAGGCATGGAAGAAGGAGCTGCAATTGCAGAGAGAGAAGGAGAGAAGCAGATGTCACAAACAGAGCTGGGAGAAATCAACATTCTCCTGTCGTCATGTCATCCTGGGGAAACATCGGCAGAGAAGAAGGATGGGGGCAGGATTGTTGGGGGAGCCACTGGCCGCTGGCCACAGATAAAACATCTGTCCTCGGTTTACAGTGTCAAGACAGCTGCGTCTAATCAGGGTCAAGGGCAAAACCGTGCCAAATAAACGCTAGGGTATTCTGCTCATATGGCTGTTGCGCATTTATAGTCAAGATGTAATACAACTGACGTTTTATGTGCAACACGTTATTCCCTCACCTCCCCTTACATAAAACGCTTGTATAACATTCATGGTTGACGATACAGATTGAAACCCTGGAGGCAGCGCTGAAAATAACCCAAATCAATTTTGGCAAGACGCGTTTAACTTGACTTGTTTCGCCTTCCCGTCATGGACAGCTCCTTTAACGACTTGCATGACTGGGCAGAGTTAAAATTAGATATTCAATTGCGCGAGCTGTTGATCGATGATATGTACCGAGTCTGCACGTTGCAGCAAAGATGTAATTAGCTGAATGGGGAATTTTAAAAAAATAAATAAAGAAAGAAATTGAAATGAAACGCCGACATGAAATAACAATACTAGTATCAAAAAGACTCACTCGTCATGGCCTTTGCAAAGGAGGAAGAGCATCCGCCATGCCTGCACCGCAGCCGGGATGAGGGACATCATCCCCACGAGTGTGACGAATCGGCAGGACGACTGCGGTCCCCACTCCTCTACTACGAAGCGCTGCTTCCCCACCGTCATGTTCTCGTTCTGCCACATCCCTCGGGCGAAAAGCAGACATTTCCCGTGGAATTCATCGCCGTTTTCCGACAGCGGCACGACGGCGACAAAAGCGAATACAAAGGCTAAAAAATAGAGGATGCACTGTCCGAAAAGGAAATTGTCTAGGACCATCTTTCGCCTCGTCCAGGAATAGCCCTTTCAGTGATGGCGAGCTGTGTGACGTGATTCTCAATAAGCCTCAATAAGGAAAAAAATATTTCCGGTAACGTATAGGTTCGCAAATGTCAAATTAAAAGCAGACTCTCTTGCGAGCATTTTTTTTTACATATGGGCAATTGCAAATATCATTCCAACATGATTTAGTTATATTTTATTTGATAGAGTAGTTACAACCGACAAATATTTAAAGTCTTTAAAGTAGTTGCCACCAGTAAGAAACCTGCTCTATCTCATCGGACGAGCATTAAGACTGATTGAAACTTTGTGACACAAAATTAACAACACTTTATCCGATTAGTGCAGTGTCTGTAGATATAACTACACATTCTTTCACATTCACACATAAAAATATGGTAAAAATGAGGCTAGCCTGGTAGCCACATCAATATCCAAATTTTGGATATTGATCTGGCTACCCAGGCTAGCCTCATTTTATTTGATGGAAAACTGTTATTAATAAGACTAGACCTACACTAGTGTCTGTGGATATAACATCCCCACATTCATTGAGTCACAATATTCAGGTTTTTAGGCACAGCTTGTTTTATGTAGCAAATACAGCAAAACAATGCTGATTTGGCTAACCACTAAAGGACAGATTTATTTTGTATGATTCCATTTTTGTTTTATTTTTTTATTTTTGTAAATGACATTTGATCCTATTATTACTGTGTCACAATGCTACAACATCCCACTCTCACTGGGTCATTTAAAGCTACAGGGATTCACTTTCTTTTTATAATGTTCAGCTTCAGAGATTTAGTTTATTATTTATGGGTAAACATGATTTGGCTACGCAGTGAATGATTAAAGGGCAGCCTTTTTTCATATGATTCAAAATCATTTTTAAGGTCACTGACATGAATAACCCTATGGCAAGAACTAATGGCAAGATTCTGATTTGAATTCGCCTAGCAAATTATAGCAGAAAATGAAGAAAAAACTGCATACGAATGTAAGAATAAGTTGAGATATGTTAAAATCGGTTGCATATGCATATACATATATCAATATACATTGTATTTAAGCATAAATAAAATACAACAGATATAATCATGACTATGAGTGACTATGTATATACATACATTTTTGTTTCTAACAATTGTATACTGCAGTTACATATGCACACACATGGAAAGTGATATTAGTAATATGAATCTTTAAATTCAAAGTCTAAAGTCTTTGCAAAAGTCAAGCAGTAGTAATTGTTTGACTGCTGTTGTTACATTTGTAGCACAGACTAGATTTCTAATTGTATCACGATACTATTAAATAACATTCAGGTTTAATATACTGGTGATATAGAATGCGCTGACTGGGACTTTTATTTAGACTCCTGACAGGAAGTGGGAGGACCTTCCGGTTGCTGTTGATGCCAATTGAGGCTCAGTTCACCTTACTGTGATGGCGAGATTGCTCTTGCTCAGTGGCACACACAAAGCACAGCATCACTGTGTGTTTCCTGGCTGGATAAAGCTGGACCAATCCACTGTTGCTGTGGAGCACATACACTATCAAGAATACAGTAAGCAATTCATTGGAGGGTATATAATTACCCCTTTACAGATAAATAAGGAAAAGGAAAGAAGGAAATAGATTAAAAAAAAAATGAATGCAGTAGTCTTTTGCATCAGATGCATTTTTCATTAAAATATAAACAGGTAATCTAGCTGTTTGAAACACTTTGAAGATAACTTCAGAAATGGAGAGAAAATACCATTCTTTGTTGCTTTTGAGTGTGATAGTTTTTTGCTCTCTGAGTAATTCACATTTCCAGTATGGGACTTTACACCTCACCCCCACCCCTCCGTAAGAAGTTCAACATAACAGAAGCAGTGTGTTTTTGGACTTCAGCATACAAGACCTCTGATGTCACAATAAATGGTTCTTGCTTTTCAGTGTACATTGTTACCACACCATGAGTTCTTTCTATAGAATGTATAAATAGTCCTTATGGAAATGGCCCACTATTGAAAATGTGTCAGACAGAGCAAGGGCAGCATTTGTATATATAAGTGGTATAAGCTCAGAACAAACCTGAACAATGAACAATGAACCAATGAACCAATGAACCTGAACAAATCCTCAGCTGGACCACCTGTCGTGAGGCCTCTGTTATTAAACTACAGATTGCCAAACAGACATAAAAATATCCAAGTCCTTTATATCATGTAGGTGGTATATCAGTCATTTTCATGATTCTTCTTTTTTCAGCATTGATATTTTATGATCATTTACCTTATATGTGCAGTACTGTCTGTTTTTATATTTGTTATTTCCTCATTAATAAAAGCATAATTGTTATTAAAGTACATGGAGAACCTTAGTCGCTCCACTACAATCCCAGCAATGTAAAAATGTTATAGAGGGTGCAAGAAGTCCAGTCACATGTTTTGCCAAGCCCCATCTGGTACTTCCAAAAACAATGTGTTGTCATTATAAAATGCCATTGTAACTGTGCTGCCACCCACTGCCACCCAAGTCTGAGCGTCTACTATGGGCACAGGCAGAAGGAGACTACATAAAAAGGACACAATGTGCGTGTGCTGTGCTTGGACTCACTCAAGCGGCAGAGCTTGCACTCTTAAATCCTCCAGGGCTTATGGGTGATAAGGGGATTACGCAGGGGGGTCAGGAATCGGCAGGGAGGAAGTCACTTTGATGTGGCCACAGGCTCCATCTCGTTTTGCTTGTCCCACACCAGGATTCAGCCACTCTTTTCCCTCAGCCACTTCAGAGAATGACCAGTCTCAAAAAGCAAAAGGAGCCAACGCAAAGAGGAGAGACATGAACTTCAAGCCTTGCCTGGAGGATGTAAGCAGCCCCAACCACAAAGGTGAGCACAATGTCAGTCAGAAGATAATCACTGGACTGAAGAGCCAGCCAGAGGTGGTATGTTGTTTGTGTTTTTCCTTTATATATTTTCTGATTCAGACTTTTCAATTTGTTATAGTTGAGACAGCAGACTATTTTCACATCTTTACAACGGGTTTCAGGCAGGTGTTCTTGACAAAATTAGTCAAGCAAAATGCTCTGTAATGTTTAGAGTTAATGGATTCTTGTAGTGTCAATTTTTTGCCTGTTGAACTAATACCAGTATAAAACAGAATTCATCTTTATTCAGCCAAAGATGTTTCTTAGTGATTGGTTAACTTTATTTTTATGGGGCACACTGCAATGGAAAGTGTACAAAGAGGAAAAATTTGCTTCATTTGGAAAATGAAATAACATTTAATGCTGTAATTTCTTGATAATTAGTCTCCCAGTAGTGGTTCCTGTAATATTAAATTTTGTGGAGATCTTTGATTTGCTTGATCGGCATGATATTTGTTACTTTGCATTTCAGGAGTGCGGGCCTCCATTGTTCAGGATATGGTTCAGGAGTAAAAATACCTCAGCTAAGCTGCTTATGAGGTCCTCCAGAAAATAGCTCCCTACTTCTCTTCTCCCTGACCCCGCCCTCCCCATTGGCCCCTCCTTCCACTGCCCCCACCCTGTCCTGTCTCCTCCTTCTCACTTCGTTCTTCATTTCCAGGATAAGAGTTGAGGGAAAAATACCCCCTCAATAAAAACTGACAGGGCCAATCCACAATGGCAGTCCTGAAAGTGACGTTCACCAGGACCAATAGGGACAAGTTGGCCCAGGCTCTGTGGTTCCTGAACTGGATCTCCGTGGTGACGGGGGTCATCCTCCTCAGCCTCGGCCTCTTCCTGAAGGTGGAGCTCCAGAAGCGCGGCGAGCTGATGTCGGAGCGCGACGTCCACGCCGTCCCCCACATGCTGATCGGCGTGGGCCTCGCCGCCTGCGCCATCAACTTCCTGGGCGGGAAGATGTGCTGTGAGGGCGCGGACGCCGCCGCCTTCCTCCGCTGGAAGCTGCTCATGCTCCCCTACATCGTTGTCACCTTCTGCTTCACCTTCTGCCTCCTGGCGGGGGCGCTGCTGTGTCACAGCACGCGCGGCCAGCTGGAGGAGTCGCTGGCGCTGGGGCTTCGCGACGCTCTGCGCCACTACAAGGACACGGACACGCCGGGCCGCTGCTACCTCAAGCGCACCGTGGACCTGCTGCAGATCCAGTTCCAGTGCTGCGGCAACAACGGCTTCCGGGACTGGTTCCAGATCCAGTGGGTCAGCAAACGCTACCTGGACATGTCGCAATCAGAGGTGGTGGAGTAAGTGCAGTAGACTGCAATACCCACAATCCCCTGGGTCTTCTTACAGGCCATGTTCATATGAAGGTTCTGCCGTTAAAAATGATAAGGAGAATTTTAAA
Source organism: Megalops cyprinoides (assembly GCF_013368585.1). Classification (NCBI taxonomy): domain Eukaryota; kingdom Metazoa; phylum Chordata; class Actinopteri; order Elopiformes; family Megalopidae; genus Megalops; species Megalops cyprinoides. Next base: position 25,245,072 of record NC_050599.1, on the reverse strand, counting down.
AACTCAGGGTGTCAAGTCATTTACCTAAACACTTGAATAGATGTTCAGATGATTTTTTAGATGAAAACTGAAGGATGGGTGTAGAAAGGAATGGCTTTGTGTCCTTATTGCCAGGATAAAGCACACATCAAGCCACTGCATGGTTCTGCATTGACGACTTACAGTATATTCTTAAGCCGTCACCATTATCAATGAGATTTAACAGAAAATTCCCAGCTCTTTGCTTGTGGTACTGATACTGATAGCTCAGATATTCCACCAGACTCTATGTCCTATTCTGTTGTCACTCTGCCGTAACTAACATCTTTCATGAATTAGCTGTGAGCGCCTCCACTGACGTCACTGTCCCTGTGTCACCTTTCTCCCACGTGACATGCAAACTTTTCAGGTGACGTGTGTTGGCTTACACCAGTCGGCTTACATCCCAACCGTTTAGTGTAAAATTGACACAGATTCAGAGTCAGTTGCTAAGGGCAGAAAGTGCCTACAACTGTTTTCAAAATGATCAACCAAGCACTTTCCCTGAGGTTTACTGACACAGGACAGCCCAGGGGGCTGCGCTAATTTGACGTGGCAGGGGTGTTGTTACAGTGCTACTCGATGCACCACACATAAAACTGCCAGTAGCAGAATAATTGAACAAAAACAAATAACTTTTTGTATAACTTTTTTTTAATAAAACACAGAAAACCAGCCTGCACCAAGCCACAGAAGCTGTTCAAAAAAGGTGGCTCCTGCTCTCTACTGAGCCTCTACTCAGGCAGATCATTAACCAATGACTGGTGAGACAGACAATTCACACACAATGACAAATAGCTAACGACAATCACAGTTTACATGGTTGAAGCTGAAGTTGATGAAATGCACTCAGTAAGTTGTAAATTGTAAAGGGCCCTTATTAACAACCACACACCTCACACACGTATATAAACATGTTGATGCAAACAACCAATTAAACTTTAAAAACCACAAAGTTTAAAACTGAGTCGCAGGCACTATTCAGCACATGTGAAAGCTCCACTTTCACAAGTACTACCGAAGCATAATTCATGAAAGAGTTTCTGTCTCTTCCACCCTAAACCCCACCCCAATCCCCCTCCCCCCCTTCCTCCACTCCCCTTCCCCAGTCGCCTAAGGAGTAACGTGGAGGGGAAGTACCTGACGGACGGGGTGCCTTTCAGCTGCTGCAACCTTAACTCCCCCAGGCCCTGCATCCAGCATCAGATCACCAACAACTCGGCCCACTTCAACTACAACTTTGAGGTGGAGGAGCTGAACCTGTGGCAGCGCGGCTGCCGGCAGGCCCTGCTGGACTACTACACCCAGATCATGCACTCCATCGGCTCCATCGTGCTCCTCATCTGGCTCTTCGAGGTGAGGGAGCGCGTGCTCCTGCTCGTACGCTCACAAAAGGTGTATGCTCAAACCGGGGGCCTGAGTTTGACAGGAGATGCAATCACAGGCCAGCAAACACAAAAGATAAAAGAGGCTAATTCAAACCATTCCTGAGAACCAAAGTGTTGTGCTGTTGCAGAACTCACGTTATACCCAGGGTAAAATGTCTGCTTGCTGGTAGTAGCTATTCTTTGCCTTGATTGGTTCAGCTCCCTGAAGCAGTGTAGCGTAGTGCTAAGGTAATGGGCTTTTAACCGAAAGGATGCTGGTTCAGTTCCAAACTGGGAGCTACTGTTGTACCCTTGGGCAAGGACCTTAACCCGCAATTGCCTCAGTAAATATCTAGCTGTATAAATGGATAACATGTAAAAGCTGTAACCTGTGCAAGTCACTCTGGATAAAAATGTCTGCTAAATGACAGTAATGTAATGTTTCCTGGATTGGGATTTTGTATGTTCTCCGTTCTCTTTGCTAATACCTGTCCATACATGGTTCTGACATTCCAAATGCTTATCTCAATATGATGAAATATGATAATCAGTTGATAGAAAGCTTTGGTGCAGTGAAACTTCCGTTTGGATTTTGTTGTATGGTGTTGTATTCCTCCTCAAACAGGGCTCTTCTCCCAGGTCTAGTTTCACTGAATTTTAGTAGTGCATTGTTTTTACACGGTGGGGGCACTGAACACACGTCCAAATTCCCCTTTGCCCGCCTCTACCCTTTGACCTCTCCAGCATGGTTAAGCATGCCTGGTCTCATAGCCCCATCCACGCCAGGCACATTTTCAGGGGTTTCAGTAGCTCTAGTCAAGGTGTCATCTTGATCAATGGTGAAATAAGCAAGCATTTACAGCAGGCATAATTACAATTAAGAGGTATAGGAGCAGCATAACGATCATGTTTTAACATAAAACACATGCTGGTAAAGGAATTTTGGCATTTCTGACGGAATTTTGGGGGTATTTCATTTTGCGAAATTTTGTTAAAATGTTGCAGGACAAGCATATTGTCACTGTAATGGGTGCTACACCATGTAAATAAAGTTTTCCTCCTAACCAGAGCAAGATACTCTAACAAACTTAAATTAAAATAAATCATGTTGCTGTTTAACAAACGCCCTCACTCAGAGCGATCTTCAAGCTGATGAAATAAACTAAACTAAATTAAATAAAATTAAACTAAGTAACCAGGCTATGCCAAGTAGTCTTGCTATGTGTCCCAGTCTTACTCTAGCAATAGCTGGTTAGTGCCTTGTGTGTTGATGGTGATTTTGTTTAATCTAAAACTACAACACTGCTCTCCCTGTTGAATTCTCAGTTTTAAGATCCTGCACAATTGTTGTGACAAGAAGGGCCCATGAAGGATGATGCATGTGCCACTCTTGCTGACAGCTCAAACAATTTGCTTCATGATTGACTTTATTATTGATGAGACACGGACTATCAATTCATTGATAGAACCTTCAACAGAAATGAAACACTGAAATTCTCAGTAGTATGTGTTATGCTTTGTTTTTGAGAGGCAGCAATCCAGGCAGAAATGTGAACATTATTATGGAATTGACTCTAAATTTGAAATTAATCTTCCTCTGTTATATATTTACATATTTTTCCTTAGCTGTATATTTCAGTGGATCAGTCTGAATTTAGATTACACCAATTAAATGTTAAATGCTGAAAAGCAGTAAAATCACACTTGTGCTATATTGTGATATAGTGTTTAACTGTGATGTGATATGAATATAGTGATGAATATAGTAATATATGAAACATTATAGTGTATATGATAAAAAGATAATTGAGGAATCTCACATTAATGACTGATATTTGTCTTTCCTTCCATACAAACAGAGGTTTTCAGAGGATTGGTCATGTCTTTATTATTACTAATATTCATTTTGATTTGATCTCATCAGCACATTGCCTATGTATTAAGCTTGTGGTTTGGGAAAACATTCCCCAGGTAAAGATACCCAGAAGGTCTGAGTCAACATGTGATTATTGGTGCTCTTTTTCCTTTGGGCAAAGCGTTTCCCCTGGGTGGCAATATTCGGGGTCCTCTGATTGGCTCTTTTTCTGACCCCGCCTCCTTCTCCCTGCAGCTGTCGGTGCTGACGGGGGTGCGCTACCTGCAGACGTCCATGGAGAACGTCCTGCGTCTGGGGGACCCTGATTCCGAGTCCGATGGCTGGCTGCTGGAGAACAGCTTTGCAGAGACAGCCCGCTACAACTTCAACATCATCAAGAACCTGGGCAAGTGCTACCAGGGTGACGAGGATGACGACCCCAACATTAACATCCCCACCGCGGTCGAGCACAGGCAAGACAATGTGCCGCCCAAAAAAATCTCTGCGGCTAGCTAGCCCACAGCCTGTAATGAACAGAATCCACCTGAAGGGTGGCGATATCCCATCTCTACAGGGGTGACAGCTGGAGTTTACTTAACAGTAAGAGAGGAACTATACTAAATGATCTGGCAGTTATGGAGCAGAGCAGACTAAGGCTGTAAATACACAAACAGTTGGACCTCATGGTCCTTCAGGTCTGCATTCTGACGCCCACATGCAGACAGATCAGTATGATCTCCTTGGAAGAAGAGACCTGAACACAACGTTGTCCTTGTGCCATACACAAAGCCTGGTGGAGTGATAAACGGAAGAGAAGGAACTGTGCTGAGGAGGGGAGAAGGAGTGAAAGACCACTCACGAGAGGACTGGGTCAGTGCTAACTGTAGAGCTGACAGGAATACAAGAACAGTCCTGTGACATCATCACACCGGCTGAGGGGAGTACAGGCACAGTCCTATGACATTATCATGCTTGCTGACAGGAATACAGGCACAGTGCTGTGACATCAGCATGCCAGCTGACAGGAATACAGGCACAGTGCTGTGACATCATTACAACAGCTGACAGAAATACAGGCACAGTCCTGTGACATCATCATGCCAGCTGACAGGAATACAGGCACCATCCTGTGACATCAGCATGCCAGCTGACAGGAATATAGGCACAGTGCTCTGACAGTATCGTGACAACTTACAAGAATACAGGCACAGTCCTGTGACATCATTACAACAGCTGACAGAAATACAGGCACAGTGCTGTGACATCATCATGACAGCTGACAAGAATAAAGAAACGGTCCTGTGACATCATCAAGCCAGCTCGATAGGAATACAGGCACAGTGCTGTGACATCGTCACACCAGTTGGAGGGGACGTGTGAACAGAGGTGATAGTGACCCATCACCCATAGTGGCTTGGACAATCCTACCCCCTGGACAGTGTCTCCCTCCCTTGCATTTGGCTGGTTTAATTTTAATACCATGTTAGCTCAAACCTGACAGTCAAATGCACTGTACATCTCCATAATTCTGTTACTGTGAATGTGACCTTATCAAAGCCATAATATGTTCTCTTGTGCCTCCACCTACCCAAGATATATGGGAACATTCTTCCAGATAAATATCGGCAAGGGGTGTCTCTGAGCCCCCCTGTATATTTTACTTGGAAAATCATTAAATACATTTTCCCCATACTTGATACAGTGCATATTTGTACTGCCTACATACTCACAGTCAAAATGTGATACAATGCTTGCTACAGTGTACTGCTAATGGGATATTGTTAAGGCTATAGCATACTTGTCTGATACCTTTTCATTCTGCTTAACAATAAGTATAGTTGTTGAATGGTTTTTACAGTCATGACAAAGCCTCCCACAGTTATAGTTAGGTTATAAAAACAGACTTTGCACCATGTAGCATAAACAAGAAACTAATACATCATAATTGTTCAGAAGCCAGTTGAAGCCTACTCGTAAAGCAATGGTTTTAGCAACTAAACAAGCTCAAGTGACAATCAAACAATCAAATATGATAATTTTGTATATGCTAACTAAAACATTTTATATTTTCTCTCTGTATATAACAAAAAATAATAAAGCCTAATGTTTTGTCTGTTTACATGTACAATTACAAAACTGTATAAAGGACTGGACAAAAACATGACTTGAATTAAAAAAGTTTTAGTATCAGATTGGCGGGATTACTATATTTGAAGTTCTATGTTTTATGCAGTTATGTCATATGCCTCAGACGGTGTTTAGAAAGGGAGTTCCTGGTCATATGATGTCCACAACTGGAGATTAATTGGTGGATTTTATGTCTGAGATCAGAAAGTCAGTGCCAAGTGAGGAATTATGTACAGAATGGAGTATGACTGTGCCAGGGTCTGGAACTGGCCAGCAGGTCTTGACTCTCCTAGAGTGGCCTTCCATTCGCCCTTGTCTCCTCTAAATTTGGGCAGGTGCGTGGGCGTGTTGTCCATCCCACAGAAATTAGGCGAATGTGGGCCCAATGCATGGCTGTTGCCCCAAGACTCACTGCCCCGTGGTCTCTGTGGCTTCCTAATCTGAGAGCTAATGGGATTTCTCTGACTTCAGTCACTTCCAATCTGTCAGGCAGGCAAATCAGATTACAGGCTGGTGACACTATCTGACCTGCGTAGGCTGGGCCATCCATGCAGGGTTAATTTATAATAATATTTAAACATTCATGGTAATATTTCTGACTGTCTGTTAGTAGTTCCTTTATATCTCTAAAATTCATTGAGCTTTTGGCATGACAGACACAATGTATTGCATTCCCAAAGCAGGTAAACCATGAAAACCATCATCAACAGCAGAAATAAGCTTAAATAATAAGCATAATGACAATACAGAACACTGAATAAAGACATATTATAACAATGAAAATTAAAATAGGAATGATGATTGCATCAGTGAAACAACAAACATATCCATATCATGTATATACTAATGTGGGGACACCAGACTTTCCTTCCATGTTGTTCAGTCAGTGCTTCACATCACAGGCAGCCAACGGCACCAGGGGTCCATACCCCAGTACATTTTACCTTTATATTGTAGTGTCAATAATGAACCTGAATCATAGGAGGTATTACGGGAAATCAGCAGCATGATTACACCCTAGTTTCAAGTGTTATTACAATGTAGGAGAAAACCCATCTGTTTCCATCTCACAAGTGAATGGCCACATGATTCTTGTTCTCTCTCTTTTTACCACTCTGACTATCTCTCCAATTCTGTTTGTATTTTTTCAATGCAGGCAACATCTGCTTTCTCTTTTCACTCCTCATAAATAGTAACTTTAATGAACTGCAAAGATAAGCAATTCATACTTTGCTACTTTTCTGAATAACGTGGAATAAGTGTTATAATACCTGTAAGCATATAATTTCCTGCCACTTTCATACATAGATGAAACTGTATGAATACAGTATTTTGCAGTAGATTCTGTTGTGCATGTTACATGAGTAACTTTGTAAAAGCATTCAAACATTATACAGTTAACTAGTGAAGTAGTTTTCTGACACAGTGCATCTACTTTGACTTAGTCACAGTCACACCTGGTATGTTTTTCTTCTTCTTCTTCTTCTTCTTTCTCTTCTTCTTTTTTAAGGCACAGAATAATTGCCGTGCATCGCCAGTACACAATATTTTATATTAGCTTCGCAGGGTATGTTTCATTGTTAGCGTATTGTACCTATGATTCTGCAGCATGCTGTTACATTACCTTGTCTGAAGCACTCTTTTATGTGCGGGCTGACCTCCCGAAAAACTACAACAATTGGTTCATTTCCAGTAAATCTCTCCAAAAAGACGCGGCATACTATGCTTTTAGAACAGGCATGACGGCAGCAACACCTGCGCTAATTACCAGTCAGACTCAACTAAGCGCGCCTATGGGCGGGGCCAACACTGTCCCTGGTCCTGAAGGATATCCCACACTTTGGGAAGCGGAAAAGAATGTCCAACAAGCGCAGAAGTGCAAGAGTGCCACCTCTCCCGGCGCCGCATCAGGAATGCATGGATCGACGTTAATTATTCATAGCTGTTCTCTAACACAAAATTAAGTAGTTGTTTCTGCAAATGATGAGATACAAGGCAGATACATAATAGAAATATGTGTATAAATGAGAATGTACACAGCTCATATTTCCCAAAGAAACGGCAAGCATTTCTTGTGTGTTTCATGTAATGTAATACAGACTAGAATGTGATAATGTCCACTGTATGCCCGAGGTGAGTGACCGTTAATAAAAAACATATAATACTTTTAATAATAAAAGGTTTAATAACTAAACTTTTAATTTCCTTCATTTTGGAAAAGTTATATGAGTTAGGATTTCCAAATGCAAACTACACAGACGCATTTTGCACGTACTGTAGAATTTACTGTAAAACTGTTATATCATGTTAGTATATAAAACATACAGGTTATATATAATTGCATATATGGCATGGCTGCAGCTGTTACATTTTGAATTATGGGTAAATTTGTTTGAGGCGTGTGTAAGAATACAATCTTTATTTTTAGCATTTCATATTTTCACATGCGTACTCGGACACGTTATATTTACCTCTGAGCATACAGCAAAACTATAACAGCAGCAATTTCTGTGAATTCATGGTCTCAGTCAATTTTTGGAAATTCCCACAATACACATTTTGAACATCGACTTCTTAATAAAAAAATATCAATCCTTCAAAAAGGTCTTATCGCGCTTTTCCTTTGTACTGATTATCTCGGTGAATTTAAGGAGGCAAAGAAATATCTCGTGACTGAAGCCAGAACACATAAGAATGTTCAGGATAACGCTTTTAGATTTCTACTGCTCCTTCTTTTTGAAACGATTTTACCCCGCTACATGAAATATTGACGTGCGCGCATCACAAACAAGCTAGCGAGGAAAAGGTACACTTGTACTTTGTCTCTCCAAACAGTGCGAGGCCATCTTTGAAACGGAAGGGACTCCGTACTGAACGGTCAGTCGGAGGAGAAGGAGCAGAGAACCGTAAGTCTGATCTTCCCAATTTGTATTTTGAAATGTTCTTATCTTTTTGTGGCCAGCGATACTGCGTTACATCGTTGTTTACAGTTAGTCTGCTGAACAGCAGTCTGGCCGACACATCTAATGCATTCGCTTTATTCTTATGGACCGTACTGCATTTAGTAGACTGGTGCGTTTGGCTGTGGCTACAAAAGATGTTGAAACTGTAATCTCGAGTCGTCTAACAATTGCACACCCTGATTTTGATTTTCGAGCCGAATTTTTAAAGCCGTGGTCAAGATAGATTATCATGCGTCATCGTCCATGCTTTGATGGTTAAAACTGACGAGGTATTGTTTTTCCTCTGTATCTAATCGAGTGGCCAGGTGGATATCAAAACTAGTGTTTACCCAAACCATGGCTCATGTTATTTTGTTAGTGTATGCGTTATAAGCCTGCAGTATTGCGCATTTGTTTGCCTATGTTTAACTAGACATCGCTGATGTTTAGGAATGCGCTTGAGTCGACTGTACCTCTGATGTAATGTCAAATATTGAGCAACAATCTGCAAAAAAGGAAAAAAGAAAGAAACAGTCAAGCATGCCCTTTTAAAAGCCGAGTGTTTTGTGTTTACTGGTTGTGTGGTCTGACAACAGTTCTGGTGAAAACCTTGGTATGTACTAAGACAATGCTTAAAAAGGCCAAACGATGAAATCAAAGCCTAGTTCGCGTTTTCCTATTACGTAATAGACAAGTGGGCCATGATTACCACTGTTCTCACCGGATATCTTTCAGGCAGGCATTGCCACAAAGCTGGCGAGGCCAGCGCTAGATCTGTCCTTGTTTTACGGCGCTTTCACGGGTTAAGACAAAGGAAGCATTCTTCCAGGAGCACAACTGAAAGATGCGTTTATAACAGGATTAGCCACGCCCAATTTGTCGACTGGCTGTACATGTTCCCTCTGCCTGCTTGAAACAGCTCAAGGCAGACCTTTCTCAGAATTACTAGTCTGGGACCAGATTCTCCTACCATAATTCTAATTTAAGCAATGTATGACAAGCAGAAGTAGTCCTAGATCAGCACTTACAGACAATTTCTGTGTGGAGGCCAAAAGCAAGCATGGTACTGTCAGGAGTTTTCTGTACAGGGTACCCGCTATTCTGCAAGTATGAACAGTACAAGTAGCCCTTCTGTGCAGTCTTACAGTCTGAACATACATTCATGTGATGCTTAAGTCCAGTCTAAATGAGTTAAGTTTTATTCTATGGAAGATTAAAGACCACACAGCTTGCATCACAAAAGCTCTTAATGTCTTTTCAGGGCAGGCTGAGGAAAACGCAGCGATCAGCACGATGAAGACAGCGATCCTCTTCCTCCTGGCCCGCGCCTCGTTCCTTGCCACCATCAGCCGTGCCCAGCAGCCGGTCTCCGACGATGTCGCGGAGCTGGCTGCCAAGAACACAGAGTTCGCCGCAAGCCTGTACCGTAAGGTTGCCAGTGCCAGCGATGACAACATCCTCCTCTCCCCGCTGAGTGTATCAGTGGGCCTTGCCGCACTCTCGGCCGGTGCTGGGGGCGCCACGCGGGAGCAGCTCCTCCAGGGGCTCGGCCTGGCCCCCCTCGAGAGGAACGGACAGCCAGAGAGGCTCCCGCAGCTGTTCCAGAAGCTCCAGGAGGAGGTGACCCGCAGCGAGGGCCTGCGGCTGTATCAGGCCACCGCCCTGTTCCTCCGGCAGCAGGCCGAGGTGGTGACGAGCTTCAGCGAGCTGGTCAAGAAGTTCTACGGCGCCGACGTCACCAAGGCGGACTTCGGCAACGCTCAGGCCGCCAAGAACACCATCAACGACTATGTGAACAGCAAGACCGGGGGCAGGGTGGCGGAGGCGGTCAGCAGCCTGGACCCCACGATTCAGCTGATGCTCGTCAGCTCTGTCTTTGCTCAAGGTGAGTGGCCTCATTCTCGGCTGTGACGGGGGGGGGGGGGGGGGGGGGTCATAATCTAAGGTGGGGAACATGGAAAAAGGGGGGGGGGCCTACCAAGATTGTACATTTAAAAAAATTCTATCATTTCACAATATGATAAAAAAAGGGGCTGTGTTGGTATTTGGGAAACTCTCTCTTAACATGCCTAACTGCTTGGGTTATTCATGTGAAATGATTAGTGAGATTGGTTGCATACGTATTTTAAGTCTACAGGCCATATTGTAGGATGTGTGATGACTAACTGGAATAAGTGTGTACAGTAAATATAAAACAATATGTTGCTAGCATGCAAGATGATTAATTGTGAAGCCTTTGTAAGAATGCAGAAAAATTATTTTTGCTCAAATCTCTACATAAGTAAAGAGAGAATAACCAAGCAAACTGGGAAATGACAATTGGTGGTTCAGCCATATCAATCATGTCATAACAAATATATCATACATAATAGAGCCTGACCGATATAAAACAGTGATTTAACATTAAAAAATATAGCAAATGCTAACTGAAAACTATGAGAAGCCTAATAACGCTAATGAAAACATAACAAACCATGAGTTACATAGTATAAAAAATAAGTTACTTGCGAAAGGGTTAAACCAGAGGGGACAAGTAAATAAACGTGAGCTGAACAAGTATCTAACATGGCTTGGTAGCCAAACAAAGTTATCTAGCTTCTGTTTCATGTAGTATGAAATCCCAAAGTCGCAAGTCCCCGTTGCAGGCAGTCATGTAGTATTAGATGCATTCAACAGCAGCGTTTACTCTAGGTCACTACATCAGTTTACTGCATAGTTTAAGATGGTGATTTTTTTTCTTAACTTTTTTGTATTTTTTTACACATGACTCTTATTTATCAAAACTTTAATATATTTTGTTGTACTTTTGTTCAAAGTAGTAGTCTATTATGCATTCAACTGGTTATATATATATATATATATATATAATCACAGATATCTATGGAATGATACTTATTAAAGGATAATCAATGTGTCTCTGTACACTCAGGCACCTGGGAGCTTCCCTTTAACAGAAGTGCCACACAAGAAGAGCGCTTCTATGTGAACAAGTACAAGGTGGTCCAGGTCCCCATGATGATCAGGGCTGACAAGTACTACCTGGCATACGATCCCTCCATAAAGCTGGGTGTCCTGAAGCTGCCGTACCAAGGGGGCGTGGCCATGCTCGTCCTCCTGCCCGACAAGGACGTGGACTACACCTCGATCGACGAGATGCTCACTGCCGAGCGCTTCCTCGGCTGGGTCGGAAAGCTGAAGAAAACGTAAAGGCCTTATTCCCCATGCGCAGGCTTCTTCAGTGCACGATTCCCACTAAGCGCTGCTCACAGGTCGCCAGAAGGTCCTTTTTTATGCACCTGTGTCAGTGGTTGCCTGCATGAGTGGCATCAGTGAGTAAGCCACTTGAGTGTAAACTGAGCCCTATAGCCAACAGCTTCACAAGTTTGAGGCTGGGCTATTTCATTGCTCAGTATTGAATGGGATTCTGTAGTGACAGAATGCAATTGGCATTTTTCCATCATGGGTGGAGTGGGCTGCGTTTGCCAGGCTCCCCTCCTCTCAGCACTCATTAGCACTCTGTAGTGACTCATGAGGCCCCTGCTAGTCACTGAAATAGTGTCAGTGGAGATGCTGTGGTGCACTCTGGGACTTGTAGTCTGAAAAGTAGCCATTGGCTATTTGAGTGCACACTCTACACACACACTGCATGTAAGTGTATAGTTGGCACCCACTGTTAGCGATGGGACCATAGACACATGTAAGCATTAAGGAATGATGCTGTGCATTATACTGTATATACACTCACACAGGTGCATGAGAAAGGACAAGGCTGCAATTACCTTGTAGTGCTTTTTAAGGAAGGTCACTGTACCATTGAAATGAAAACATACATGTACATAATTCAGTGATTTTTGAAAAATTTTAAATGTGATTAAGTCGTACAAAGCAGTTCTCCAACAGCGACTGCACTGCTTCCTAGGATACAATGTCTAGAGAAGATTTTCCTGTGTCTGTTTGTAGAAATACTTGAACTTCTCTTGAACTTATTTTTACTAAGGGTCAAACTGTAATAATGTGTGGTTTGAACCCCCTATTAGGTAATCAGGAAAGGGAAGTTTCTTGACCTGTTTTTTAACAAACAGCACAAACTCCACATTTTCCCTTTCTTCTCCAGGAAACTTGAGGTGCAGCTGCCCAGGTTCTCACTGGAACAGTCATATGGCATGCGCAACATCCTGCCTGACCTGGGCATCACCGATGTGTTCGAGAACACTGCTAACCTTACACTGAGCAGTGAGAGTGGTCTGAAGCTGTCTGAGGTCAGTGACTTTACCTTTGGAAAGATACTGTTGTAAAACACTGCAAACTCAGAAAGAGCTTCACAAAAAAGTGGGAGTGGGCAGGAACAATGTGTTTCCATGTCTGGTTAGGCAATGTGTTGCAATGTGCACTTTCATAGTACTGCTAGTACTATTACTTCAACGTGACCTCACAGTGCTGTCTTTTCGGTGTAGCCTCACAGTGCTGTCCTTTCTGTGTGACTAAAGAGTGCTGTCCTTTCAGTGTGTCTTCACAGTGCTGTCCTGTCAGTTTGACCTCACAGTGCTGTCCTTTCAGTATGACCTCACATTGCTGTCCTTTCTGTGTGAATTTACAGTGCTGTCCTTTAAGTGTGACCTCACAGTGCTGTCCTTTCTGTGTGACTAAAGAGTGCTCCCTTTTCAGTGTGACCTCACAGTGCTGTCCTTTCAGTGTGACATCACCGTGCTGTGATTTCAGGTGCTGCACAAAGTCATGATTGATGTCAGCGAGAGGGGCACTGGCACGACTAGCGGGCTCGGAGGTTCCTCCATGCCACCCCGCCTCACCATCAACCGGCCCTTCCTCTTCATCATCTACCACGAAGCCACCAAGAGCCCGCTGTTCATGGGCAGGGTGATCGACCCCACCAAGAAATAAATGTGCTGAACACTGGACTCACCTGGCACCGCTCTTAATATCCCTTTTGTTGTGTAGTCCCTTTGGAAAATGTGTGCTTTTTATCTGTTTCAGCTGGAAGTTTCCTTCGTCCTGTATGTAGGAAGAAAAGAACACACGTAGTTGTCTGTGGCTCCTTAAGTCATCACCCTTACGAAAACACAGAGCAGGCAAATTACAAATGAATATGGATTTCAGCATCTTTCAAAGGATATTTGCACGCTAGGGCTATGTGTAGAAGAGGCATTTTGTGAGTAATTAGTATGACATGTATAACACAGGCATTGCTGATGAAGTGCTAATTGTTAACATGGAAACTCCACACACATTTTATTTGGTGGGATCATAGACTTCAGAAAACAGGATTTTTTAAAAGCGTAATTATAAACAAAAATTCTAGTATGTCTTTAGTGATTTGGAAATAAGGGTGAAAATGTACAATGAATACTGTGTTACACCACAAAAATAATAAATTAATTAAATAAATTGCCAGTTGTAGAACATATGTGTTCCAGTTTTGACAAATGCTACAGTTGTAGTGAGTCAAGTGCTGAAATCAAGTTGAAAATGGGTGAATGTCAGTTATCACTGGTGAAATAAGGACCCTGTCATTCTGAAAGACAATGTGTACCAAAATGGTGCTAACAGACAAGTGTACAGCTTGAGTTATTGATACTGTAGCACCGTGTCATATTTTCTTAACAATGTGAGATCAGGTCTAGTCACATCTGTGAACAGTAACCTCTCCCATCTCTTCAGTCACTAGAAAGCTCACTCAATAGGCTGGTATCATCACCCAATCAGAAGCAAGCATCTCAACTTGCTCCTGATTGGATCAGACCAACATAAAGAAAATGGGCAAGGCATGAATGAAATCATGATGCTCAGGAGCCATGGTGTGCTCGTAATTCAGATCACATTGCATCAACACCTCATCAACAGAGAATAATTGCATCAGGTTGGACTGGCTTCTTATGCTTGCGTGGGAGTGGTGAGGGGATTTGTGCAAACAGAAACACATCACTTTACACTCTAGACTGGTAGGTATTCATTAACTAAACCTACTGTAGTACACTATGTTTAATATTAAGGATTTTACAAGGTCGTGGGTTCAATATGTGTAGAATCTTGCATGTACTGTATATTACACTGACACATTACACTTTTTATTCTGTAGCCACCAGAGGGCAGCACAGGCACAATTACTATAGTTCATATGTAAACCTGTCATATGTCTATGTACCAGAGACATGTAAAGCAGGCAGTGCTGAGGACTTTATCACTGACCCGAGTATAATACACTGCCCTACTTCACGCCTATGGGCAGTGCAGGAAGAGGAACATTTAGAGCTTGTGTTTTGGAGTGCAATAAGATGTGTCAGAGGTCACTATTCAACACCTTAAACAAACAGCTTCCCTCTGTCTGCGGTAATCTACCTGTGGGAAACCTCTTGTATTTGTTTCATCTCAACCTGAGGTGCGTTTGGTGTATGTGGAAATTGTAAGTTATTAACAGTAGCTGATGAATTTGCAAGAAATAGAATACAACATCTTCTTTGCCCCAAGGGGAAACTTATTTATATTGAGTACAAAATAAACCAATTGATCACAAAAAGTGCTCAGTGCACAGTTGTGCTCAGATTTGTAATACATGTAGTGGAAGAATGTAGGTAGATTCATTTGCTGACTGTAATTCAAGTCAGTTAATGAACCTTAATTTTTGGCTGTAACACAGCATAAAAGAACTCCCTAAAGTTTCCATTGAGCAGGCCGGTTCTGACAAGTTTAGCATGGACAAGTTTCCATGCTGAATTCATACACTGGTGTTACATTGAAGAATATTCCATGGATTTTCATGATTCCACTTATGTGGTCACAGTTAAACCTGTGACTTCACTGACTCAAGTGAATACATTCACTCTTTTCAGATATCAGCCATATCACAGCAGTGTATTTCAATGACACTCATCAGAAAATACAGCTAATAGTTTGGCCATGGCAAAAAGGTTTGCTTGTATCATCCGCTATGTGTTCTGAAGGTCAGAAGAGACTGCATTTCATCCTTCGTCCTTCGGTCACATTCTAAGAAGTCCATAAAGTGTGCTGGAATGCCGGTCTGGAGTGAACAACAGCCAGCTTGGCAGTGTTTAATTTTAAAAACAAATGCTCAGACAAACGTGTCTGTATATGATATGATAACAAATGCTCCTACACACGTGTCTGTATATGATATGCTCCTACGTATATATATATATATATATATATATATATATATATATATATATATATATATATATATATATATATATATATGTGTGTGTGTGTGTGTGTGTGTGTAAAAAAAAAAGTGTGGACACACCATGTGAAAAATAGTAAAAGTATAGAAAAACCCTTCTATGAGTGGGTGTGTCCGAACTTTTGACTGGTACTCTATGTGTGTGTGTGTGTGTGTGTGTTTGTGTGTGTGTGTGTGTGCGTTTTATGATGGTCTAAAGGACCATAACTCTGAGGGTGATACAGCTTGCCCCCATTCTCAGCAGCTATGTTTAGAACAGCCAGCTATATGGTAACCTATACTGTACACACAGGCAAGCAGATGAACATGACAAAATGTTAGGCATACCAGTTTACATACCTTTTCAGATAATTTACCAGGTGGGGGGGAGGGTCTGACAGCCAAACTGCCTCTGTGGTCAAGCTTCACCGTCTTGCCTCTGTGGTGTTCTGATAGATGTGGCCTGTATGCAGAGGCCGTCTGACCCCAGGGCCCCGGGCAGACCCAGAGGCATGCTTAGGTTCACGCTCTATCCCATCACATCTGGGGCCTTCCTGCACCGAGACAGAATGACGAGTAGGAGATGGGGCCTAATTTAACAAAGCCTAGCATTAGCCTAAATTGACAGATGCTGCCTAAAATTAAGAGAGGGGCTGTTGAGTGATTAAGGTTTCTGTTGGTAACTGTGGAAAAAATAACTATTTTCTCAATGGATATGAATCTCTGGAAGCTGAATATGTTCCTAATAAAATTGGACAGCATTGTGACTGCCCTTTTTATTCTGAGGTTGGAAGCACATTAGTCTGTATCACCTCAAATTAGCACATTAGCATGTGCTATTTGTGTTTGATTGTTCGGGAATCTGCTGGAGTCACAGGTCCATGGTGGGGATGGAGCTGGGGAGAGAAACGACCAATCAGAGACAGGGGAAGCCTACCTGAAGGACCTGTAATGTTATCAGGGCTGTGCCAGTTTGTGGAAGAGGACAAGCATGTTGGCATTAAGAGTGCTGTTACCCACCAAATAAGGCACAAGGTCTGTTTGCTGTATTGTGCCCCTTCTTTCTGTGTGTGTGTGTTGTGCACCCACAACCTCCTAGGAGATTACTTACCTCAGCAGGTGTGTTGGGGCTCTCTGTTCCATGAGAAGGGTTCAAGCCTCATCTGATGGCAGCGAAATCTGGAAAGAGGACCAAGGAGGGATTCAGTGTCAGCAGCAGTACTGCTTGGGGCCAAATGCTGTTTATTTTTGGGGATGTCATTCTCAACCTGGGCTGGGTACAAGAACCTTCACTTTCCCCTTCCTGTATGTGCGTGTGTGTGTGTGTGTGTGTGTCCAGTACCCAGCAGCCCTGAGCATAGCTACATGTGTCACTCTACTGGTTAGCTTGCCTTGACCATTTGGGTCCAGAGTGGGTTCATTCCATGTGAGTCTAGGATTCGCAGTACAGGCAGAAGATGTATATGCAGTGGCTTTGCAGTACAGTGCAGTTAAACCTGATTCCAAGAATGTGGGGAACAGATACAGCCACTTTGAGTGTAATGCACAGTGAGTGTGTTGCATGCTTACTTTAAGGAGAGGAATAGGGAACATAATGTGTTTGGCCATTACACAAGCTGAAATTGTGCATATGACAGATTGTGTTTCTGTGTGTGGGGAAGCCCAGAGAGGACTACAGCCCTGTGTGGGTAGGGAAATGCCAGGAGGGCATGGTAAGATGGTTTAACTGTGACATGTACATATGGTCCTGATGTCATTAGTGTGAGAAGGGTGGCAAGGAACTGCCTTTCATACAAGAGTGTCTGAGGAAGTGAACAGCAAATTTTTGGTTGTCCTGCTGCCTGCCATATTCATTATAATGTGGAGATATGGCCACTGCTTACGAACTGTTGGTTTGCATTAATCTCTGATCATGCGGCTTTCAGAATCACGATGCAGTCAGTCTCTAAAAATATCAGGAAAAATAACTAAAAATAACTTGTTTAGCTGCTGATGTTGTGCAATAATATTGCCCATTGCACTGCAGGGTAGGACTAGTATAAAAGACCATACAAAACTATTCAAACTGGAGCCTTCCATAGGAGGCAATGTAACAGAGCAAGCTAGAAATTCAAAAAAGTGCTGAAGCATCAAGCGTTACAGAAAATGATAGCATTAATGAAATGAGAAAAATACATTTCTCAGTTATGTTCCCTACTTGAATCAACTGCAATAAGAATGTCAATACAAGCCCTACTGTGTGGGCTCCAGAGTGGCTCAGTCAGTGATATGCTCATCTCGAGTGCAGGCTGAACGCTACAGTCCAGTTTTGACACCAGTTCCATCATCTCTTGACAATGACCCGGAGCACACAGCAGTGGAACAACTTGCGTTTCCTTACCTCACCACCCTTAGGGACCCTGCAATTTGTTAGGTACCCACGAGTTGCTTGGGTGACATCAGCAGAGCAGTGCCTATCCCACTTTGCTGCGTGACTCATAGCGCAAAAAATAGCCATTAGCAGCATGCAAGTGCATTGGAGTACTGCATTTATCTTGATTCAGTTCTTGCAAGAGTGCAATACAGTTTACGGTGCTGAGATGAGTCTAATGTACAGCTAGCAATTGCATCAAAGGGCAAGCATAAACACCTGTTGAGGAACAGCCTTTCGCAGGCTAGGCCTTTTCTTTGGGGGATTGCACTGATTCCTCATGAAATATAAGTGTAGGCTAATTCTCAGCTACAGAAGTAACTGAAGCTAACAGACACCGCTGATTCTTTGTGGATTGCCACTTGCAGTCATTATGTGTGCCCAGTTCCTTTTATAAAGACACGTAGAATGAATCCAGTATGGCTAATGAACGCTCACGAACACAAGCAGCCGTGCAAATGCTGTGCTCATTCTTCCTCCTGCAGTTCTGTCACCAATCCCCTCTGCCCACCCTCCCATTGCAAGGATGGATCTGGTCCAACATTTTTCAAATGGCTAGCCTGAACATGAGCCATTCGCCCCATGGAAGCCATGATTTTGACGTCCGAACAACTGTTCTGTTAGAGCAGTTGCACAAAATGGCAAAGCGTTACTATTTCTGTATTTTTATTCTTTCACGGAACTTTCCCCATACGTCCCTCGGGATGACAGACAGAGGCCACGGGGAATTTAGTGGCCTGCCCTTTGCATTGAGCCATAACAAGCATACTGCAAGCGGCCTGAATGCGTGATGGACATTGAGTGGATTTTCAGCAGCTGAAAACCCACTTCACTGCCATTGCACCCCTGGGGAGGGCACTAATGTTGCATCACTTCAGTAAATATGTAGCTGTATAAATGGATAATCTGGAAGATATGTAAATTGTCCTGGGTTGAGGGTGATTACTAAGCAAATAAATATTGTTAGAGAAGAGCCATGCCAAGTGGGGATTTTCCACTGGGAGTGGCGAGTCTGGCACAGCCACACAGGAAAGTGGGTTTGCTGATTTCACAAGCCCCCTGTGCCTCTGCCTGCAAGCAGGGCATGGTCTATAATTAGCGCCTGCACTCAGGGGAAAACTGTTCAGTAAAAGAGACATGTAAAATAATCTAATGTCTGCTGTGAACAAATGGTCTTGTGATGAGGCTATTTAACCTGGGGAGACCATGGTGTGGATTTGATGGAAAAGGTCAAAGGTCAAGCATTTCAATCCCGATGGGTGACCAGACTGTAAAAGTTAAAACTGACTGGGCGGTAGGGGTCGGCCATCAAAAGAAATAAATTAGGCACTTACTGTAACATAAGCCTACAGAAATGGTTTATTTCCTTAAATTACCTTTCAAAAATCAAAATACTTTTAAATAGATATTGTTTCCTTTTAAACAGTCAAACTAACCTAATTATGAGACCTAATTAAATACAAATCAATTTTTTCTCCCCACTGCATCTGGTACCCACAGTGTTTTTGCCTTTTTCAAAGGTGGCTCTAGTTCTGTCCATTGCAGTTAGCCACCATAGCTAGCCTACTTGGAACCCAGTATTACTACAGATCTTGACCACACTTTACACAGCTTCAAACAACATGGTATGTTATGTTGTATTTTAGTTTTTGAAACAGTATGACTCTCCTAGATAGCAAGTTTCTGCAAGTTCCATTCTGAACAGAGGAGAAAAAGAATGGCTGTTTAATAACATGGATTGCATTTCACAAGGTTTTCATCTTAAATGAAATGTAGGGACAAGTGGCACCCAGATCATTAGTTTGATCAGGACTTGAGGACAAACAGTGGCAGGCAGTGGCACCCAGGTTGGTGAGAGCTGGAGCTCTTTTGCTCCTGGTTAAGTTGGTTAGTTGGTAATCCTATTTGGCAATCCTATTTGTCTGAGACACCATATCCCATCCTCAGTCCCTCCACACTGACCATCCTCACTACAACAGGGTATTGAATATATAACAGTCACATGTGGTGATACTGTAATATTTCAGAAAGAGCGCAAAGATAGTTGCAGTGTCAGCATGTGAATGATGACCCAGAGAAGGTCGCCCAGGGTACGTGGCCTTTAGCTGAGCAGGTTCATGTTAAACTACTTGTCAGTTTTGGCGCAAAAGGCTTTACAGCTGGAGACACATGAGCTGCTTATTGGAATAAACAAAAACTACTAACAGAATATTCATAGCAGAGGAAACCGATAATCCTTGACCGAGATTTCCAACCAGGAACAGCTACTGATATACAGATACTGAGCTACAGAGTATAATAGCAGCTGCAAACACTTCCGTAAAGCAGAGGTCAGTTGTGAATATGTAGACACTCTGGGACAGAGTCAAGCCTGACTCTCCACTTCAAACTGTGTCTCATGACTGAAAACTGCAGATTAAAAGTTTGTGTCCATTACTTATGGCTAAATAGAATTAGCCTGATTCTCAGCTGTACTTTTGTAAATACAATTGCACTTCATTCCATTCTTATTAATAATAATGGTCACCATAGAGGGTACTCACAGTACTGCTTGCTATTGGGGCAATAGTGTGATATAATGGGACAAGGCTTGTAATGTATTTCCCTAGCAGGGCATTGCTGTTGGTCCCTTGGACAGGCACTTAACTTACATTGCCTCAGTAAAATATTCAGCTGTATAAATTAATCAATAAATACTGTTAGCTCATGCAGGATGGCACTGGGTAAGGGCATGCTCTAAGCACCTGCAATAAGATGAGACTGAATTGGGAATAGCATCCATTTGGATGAGCTTTCAAAAGCATTTTTTGGCTGATTTCCTGTCTAAAGACCATAAAGTTTAATGGGAGGGCAGGACCAGTATATGACCACGTTTTCATTGCAGAAGTCAATGAAAGTTAGTTACTTTATCTCTGTCATTGCCTGTTGATGGCCTCACTTCCCCAAAAAGACTGCAAAGAAAATTTTGAGCGATGATAGTCAGGTGCTTAGATGACTTGTGGTACCGATGATGGTACGAAACTGTTTTCGAAACAAAATTAGGTGCAGACTCATGTAGCATATATTCTTATTGCTTTTTTAAACATTTCCCTGGACAGTCCCTGCTGCTGTATCACGTTTACATATGTATCCTTTGCCTGGTTTACACTGTAGCAGGTGACGGACAGAGCCGTACTTTTACAAGGTGTCACCAGGATCAATCTGATCCTGGCGACACCTGGCAAACCGCAGCACTGCCAACCCTGTCTGTGCTTCGCTCCACTACATGTGACAACCTGTGATAGTTAGCACTGGCAAAGGGGTAGGGTCATGCAAAGGACACTGACAACACCTCTGAGCTGTTTCAGGCTGCAGTGGACTATAGTAACTTATCTGGTTATGAGGTTCAATCACAGAGCTGCCCTCAATGGTGATCTTATGGTAACACAACCGCCTTCCTATTTTCCAGTGCAGAGAAAACAGGGCGTGAAAAAGCAGAACTGCTGAACATATTTAGGAATCACCTATTGTTCTGATGCTGAAATAAGATGTTTTTGATCTGACTATTTATGACTTATGGGAAAACATTGGCATTTTTAGGAAGTAGAGGTTGATACTGAGAGCTGACAATGTCCTAAAATTGCCTTTGTGGGCAATTTATGGGATTTACAAATTTAAGGTTATGCCACTTGGACTCAAGAATGCTCCTGCCACTTTCCAGCAATGGATGCACCAGCTTCTGAAAAGAATTCTGTTACAGTGTTGCACTGTACTGTTACGTCCAAGGATGTACAGGCTATGCTTTTGTGTAATCCTGTCGAGCTTGCTCTGTGTTCGGCTGTTTTATTTTCCTTTTGCCTTTGTCTCTCCCTATCTCCTGTCTGCAGGTTAGCAGCACATTGCCTTTCGCCAGTGTGATTGGTGTGGTTACCTTTCACCAATATGATTGGTGCGAGGTTAATGAGGACGGGGATAAATCTGCAGTCGTGGGTCTAAAGTCAAGATTCCCCACTCTTGCTTAAGATGTATTGTGTGGTTGTCGTTTGAGAAAGAATTGTTAATGACATCATCAGGAAGGACCATTTCTGAGACATTCAAAAGGTTTTCAACTGCTTGCAAAATGCTAGGTTAACACTCAAAGCTCAATAAATGACACTTTTGGCATACTGTAATGCCACTTTTACAATACTGAAAGGAGGAATTGTTTGTGATCTGATCCAGAAAAACATTCAAGATGTACAGTGTGCCTGCAGCCCGCTAATCTGAAAAATGTTCAGGATTTTTTTTGGTTTGTTGGGGTGGTAGCACAGACTGCTGAGCAACCATTGCTGAGCCACTATACATGCTTATGAAGGGGGCAAAGTTTCGGTGAAGAGTGGAATAACGGCAAGCATTTCGGCTCCTGATGGATAATCTGACCTCCAATTATGGTTCATCCAAATCTGTAGCACCATTGCCTCCTACCTAACCCTCCTTTGTAGTATATACAGATTCCTGACCATGTTTCTAGGTGCAGTCCTTGTGATTTACTCTTCTGCTTTTTCTACAGAGGTGGTGCTGGCATATGGCAGTCTTGTCCTTTGCTGAGGTTGAGAAAAACTATTCAACCCCTGAATGTGAGTGTCCTATTGTTGTGTCAGCCTGTGGAATGTGGAAGCATTACTCCTAGGGCAAACCATGTGTTGTTGTCACTGACCACTGTTTCATATTCACAGGAGTTCTGTACTGCTCAATAAAGATATGTTCACTACAATTCTATTGTATCAAAAATTCATATACTAACTTTAGTATGAAAGGTATTAGTTCAAATTTCAAGTGGGGCCCTGCCATTGCACTGTACTGCATATGAGTATATGCTCATAAGTATATGAATTGCCTTCCCAAGACTATATAAATGAGTAATATGTAAAATTTAGCTTGTGTAAGTCTGATCACTTTTTCACAGATGGAACTCAGGGTAGAAAGACCGGATCTCCTGGATGGTCTTTTGCCAGCTGTGTTTTTTCTGCCAGAAATGTTCATCGAACACAGTATGGCACATTAAATATAAACGCACAAAGCGCATAACTAAGGTGTGCACTATTTAGACATTCTGAAGCCACACATGCACTGCTTTACCCCATAGTCTGGGAGCACTTTCACACAATACAAAACACTGCAATCAATCAGGCTAGGAACATTTTATGAGACGGTAGCAAAAAGCATTTAGCTTTGCACTTGACTGGCTATTAAAAGGATACAGCATATGATTGCTTTTCAGTATGCCGGCGCCCTGGAATCCAACCTATGAAGGATCTGACCTTTCTCTGCTTTGTGCAAAGGGCGGTATGCCTAAAAGCCTGTCAAAAGCAAATCCACCGAGAAATCAGCACATGCAGGCATGCATGCCAACATGGCAGGTGCAGCTTTACATCCTTGGGGGTAAACCTGAACTTGGTCTGTGAATGTGTTTACCGCTAGATTTGAGGCATTGCACACCATCAACCTCGAAGACACTCTGTTGATTCCTTCCAGTGGCTGCAGCACTGGTCTCCACAAACCCCCCAGAACCTCAAAATGCAGTATGTCTGACACGAAAAAGCACCAGACATTAACAGGGGACCATCTGATCAAAGTGCAACCTTAGATCACTCTAGGACACTACATTCAAGCCGCACCACATGTCTGATTTAAGATGTTTTTACACTTTATTGAGAAATGGAAATGGACTGTTTGCGTGTACACATATGCATATTTATTTTCTTCTCAGAAGGCTTAGTGTGTGCCAGGCACATTAAAAGTAGGGCGTGTATCCATCCCTAGCAACCTGAGCTATGAAGAAAAAAAAAAAGTTGGGTCATCAGTCTGTGTATATCATGTGAACCCTCCAGAAATATAACATAAACATCGGTCTGAGTGGCTTGCAGAGACAGAGCCCAGGGGACTGTCAGAGCAGAGGATTGCCGACAGGAGTCACAGTCAAAGAGAAGTGTTAACAGCTCTGGCTACTGATGAAAACATAGCAGCTTGTCTCTTCAGTCTAAAACAACAGATTTAGCAAGGAAAGAGGTAGGCAACTTCTGAACATGCTTTTGAAGGCTTGTTTTCACTGTATATTGCTTTTGACACTCAAATACCTCTTGGCAGTCCTTTTGCTTGCAGTGTTTGTTATAAGTGTGTTAAGAACTGTATCCTCAAACTTATAAAAGATTTCCCATGCATGCACTGCCTTAGAGTTGTTCTGTGTAGTTGTTCATTTATATCAGTCAGTATGTAACTGTAGGCGAGTATGATTTATTCATAGTTACACATCTAAACTGTCATTTTTTGTGCCCATTGCTCAATTTTTAAGAATAATTTCAAATGCCACGTTACTGTACGTTCCATCCCAAAAACAAGGCAACCAAAAGCTTTTCTTTTCCGCGGGCTGAAAAACCTGGTGCAGTTTGCCCAGTCGCTGGTGTTTGTCCTTCATGTGCCGCTGTTAAATGCTGTAACCACAGCAAAGGCGTTGTAGAAATATTTAAAGGCAATTGTGAGCCAGCGTGGATCCATGGGATTATGATATGTCAATTCTATTTATACATGCCCAGGGAGATATACAGTATATATGAGCACATGTGACACAGGGTGGCAAGTCTGCTGGCGTGCCAGGAGACACACTACCCGACTCATGACTTGCAAAACACGTTTCGTAAGATAGGTGGCACACTGCCCTCAGCCTCTTACCAGCTGGTGTTGACATTCAGCACTCTGCATGAGAGCTCTGGCATACACCATCGATGAGAGAAAGGAAAATGTAAAAAAAAAAAACACCTTCACACAAAATGGTTATTCTTATATGTATGAAAATCTCTGACCTACAGAACCAGTCAAAAGTCTGGACATACCTGATTAAGATAATGGAAAAAATGCATTCACTTTCATTTACATTTTGATCTAAAGACTTATGCTAAAATGCTTGAAATTTATTTCTTAGACAAATATAAATCATGAAGTTGATGCCTGTGTATGAATTTCTTTCCAAAAAATTTTTACTATATTTTGGCTATTTTGAAGAATCTAAAATATAAGATGGTTTTGATTTGTTAATAACACCCCTGGCTTCTGTGACTGCATAATTCCATTTGTGTTGTTTCATAGTTTTGATGTCTTTACTATTATTGTAAAATAGTAAAAATAAAGAAAGAATGGTGGGGTATTGTATCTATGAAAATCATTTTCACAGACAGATAAGTGCAGCTTCATGCAAAAGCAAGGCTGGAGAACACTCTAGAGGGTGCCCTCAGAGAGCCGGTGTTTTTATTAAAATCTTGTTCTTAATGATAGATTTATTTTGGAATCATCAATTTATTGTCAGATGTAGATGCAACTATAGCCAAAGTCAGTTGTAATGTGTAATTTGTAATGTGTGAAGCATTTGTCATGCAACTGCAATATATGGAAAACGGACACCTGAAGCGCACACTTATTTGAAGATGTGTTGTTAAAAAATATGGTAAAATATGAAAGCCAATAAATATGAATATTAATTGTATCTGTAACCTATGTCAAAGTATAACTGTATTTCATTGCACAGATCAACCACTGCCATATCAATATTTTGAATGCAAGTAGCTGACCTAAGAACTGTATGTGCATTTGTACATCCAGTGTGCATGCTGATCATGCATTTATTACTATGCCATATAATAATGAACAGACACAGCTGAGCTGCTTGCTTCTTCTCTACATGGCTTGTACCTTTTTCCACTTTCTGAGCAGCCTTTGCTTCTCCATCATTTTTACTGTGCTGGATTTCAGATTTTGACATGCATTTATTCTGTGGGAAAAGGAAGCAAATTAACAGCGTTTTTTCTACTCACTAATCCAGTTCCACCAATTTATGCTTGTAATATCATGGTGCAAACTCATTCTGTAAGACATCTTAGCATTTCCTTGTAGTGATACCTGCTGTGTACCTGCATATTTGAACTTTGCTATAAATTAAGAACAATGGCTACCCACCAAACCCCATTGCTCTGAGATCTTAGAAAGGTGCTATATAAATTCAATCAACATTATGATCCCATTATAAACATTAGTGGAAAGTCTTAATGGAGAATACGTTTTATAGCGAGTCATTTTCTTGGAATCTTCTATCAATAGAATTGCATTCCACATGCCATTGGCCACCACAGAGGAAAATACTGGGCCTTGCCCACCGATTTGCTCAGTGGTATGTGATCATGACCTGTGAAGACTGGGCATTGTGCTTTTCCCCATCTCTCTCTCTCTCAGTGCTTTGTTAAAAATAGCGGTAAAGTGTTTGTGTCTCCGTTGCTGGTACTAATATTATCACAGAATGGCCTGAAAGGTGAAGGGCGCAGTGCACCTACTGGGGGAAAGGGAATGGTTTTGGCCAGGATCAAAGAAACTGAATGCAGTCTCGGCCTAGACTACCATGTGGCTTCTTGCTGGCATGTGTCACAGACCTTTGGCTGAGACAAGCAACCTCTACCTCTGACATTTTCGGCTGTTGTAATGATTAGGGTGGCCGTGGGTATCAGAGAGAGGCTGGAGTACTGGAGTCACTCTCACTGCAAGTTTAACATATGCCAATCATCTCGATTTTTACGGCCGTAAATGATCTCCGTTTATTACTTCAGTACTTTTAGTACTTTATTACTTACTGTACTGTACATGCTTTCCATGAAGGATCCTCTTATGAAAAAAACAACACCTAAAATGATTTCCCAAAATAATGAGTTCACGTATAATGAGTTCATAATGAGAAAATGTGTAAAATGGACCAGGACACTTAGTCATTGGGAGGGAGATGCTGTGACCTTCTGTCTCTGCTCTTGTGTGTTTAATCCTACTTTTCAATCCAAACGTACAGCCTCAACTAGGATGGCTTATGGTTAGCATCCTGACCGCATCTTGAATTGGATGGATGTAAAAAAGCAACATTTTTCATTCAACACGCAAACAACAATGTCCAATGACTTGCTTTATAGATAGACAGATGCAAAGTTTTCATTGTGGTACAGCACCAGCCACACAAACTAAAATGACCATGAAAATGAAAGTGGAGATTAGTGTTTTGCACTATATTACTAGCAGTAAGGTATCTTGTATGTGAAGTGCAAAAGGGTAACTTTTTTGGTGCATGAAACTGAATTTTGAACAAAGAATGGTTGTTTCAGCTTATTGGAATTTGTTATGTGATTGACAGGACATTAAACTAATAACACCTGAGAAACCAGGTGGTGCTCTGTGAAAACACTGTTCAAAATTGGCTAGAACTTCAGCTGACGATAACGTCCATGTCTTTCACTGATTTAGGGGAAATAGTATCCCAGTAAAGAGCCATCAAAGCCAAAATGGCGGCTGCCAGTGTTTCCACGGTTTCCACGGGCCCGACACTGGGGTTCGATGACTACAGCCTTTACAGCGGCCTGACGGAGAATGAGCTCATCGAGCTGGCCATCGAGCGCAGTCTGGCCGAGTCCAACGCCCAGGGGTCTAATGCCCAGGCGGGGAGCAGCAAAACCCCCGCGGCCCAGATGCATCAGAACCGAGCCATCAGACGCGCCCCTCCTCCACGGCAACAGCACGTTCCCCCACCCGCCAACCCACCCAGGTGAGCTCAGGCTGGCCTGCTGCAAGCCCGACATGGCTCTGCCTGACTGCTTAACAAAACATAAAGTATTACCTGTGCATGCCCCAAAGTGATTTATTGTCATGTGAGCCTGACCCTGACAAGCTCAATACCAGGTACACCCGATGGAGACTTTGTGGGTGGAAATTTTAGAATATGCATTTGTTCTGTTCTATTCATTTCCTTTTTTATACATGACTATTTCATCAGGAATGACTGTCATACATTATCTTAATTTTGGTCAATCCATATAATGTCAGCTAAGGTTTAGCACTGCCCATTTAGAGACAGTGCTAAAGACTGAAACTAAATGTCCCATCTGTATCCTTGATGATTATTTGAAATAATGATCAATATAAGAAGTCATATGTCAAGTATACATGACATATAAATAGCATATGTCAGTTTGGTAGGATATAAAATCCAAGACTTGTTTTAACCCCGCATGATTTTACTGTCCTTTGGTGATAGGACCGTTTAATTTATAAAAACAGTGAAGACAAGAATAGCCACATTCCCATTATCAGTTTGAACAGCTTATAATTGCTGGCTCCACAACAAGAAAAGCAGTACATTGAACTTATTCCAGGAAAGCAGCCAGGAGTCACTTGGGAGCAGGTCCTACTCCGAAAAGCATGCAGCAGAGACACAGCCGTATAAAGGCCATTGAGACAGACGGCAGGAAGTCCAAAGCAGGGACCAAACTTCTCTTGAATCTATACTGTACTATAGGCAACTAGATAGAATTCATAACTAAGAGACAAAGGTAGGCAGAGTGACTGTCTCATCAGACAATGTCCTTGTTTAACACAATACCTGTGGGTTTTTATACCACATCAACCAGCGTTTAGATCCATGGCCCAAGCATATGCAGCAGTTTTTTTCATACCAGCCAATCACCAGCTGGTGAGAGAGAAAGCAAGGCCAGTAACTGGCGGCTGACCTCTGCGCGACGCTCTGGTGTTGGCGTGACCTCGTCGTGGGGTGCCAAAGGGGCGGGGAGGAGCATGGCATGCGCGCGGGCCAGCCCGGTGCGGCACCTGTTCCCACAGGGATGGGTGTCCTGAGGCCACGGCAGCAGGCATTCCATGGGTGCTTGTCCAGATCACTCTGTCTGAGAGGTTCACCAGGGTTGGGGTGTGGAGGTGCAGGGGGGTCAACAAATACCCACACACAAATAGAAAGAAAACACATTCACCTTGAAAGACTGACAGTACAGATTGGATTTATAATCTATATCCAGTCTGTATCTAGGTTTCTGCCACACCATGATTCATAACAGGTCGTATCTGAGCATTTGAGGAGATTCAGAACAATGTATTCTTTGGAGGTGTTTAGATATTTAAGTGTTGCATGTTGGTTCTTTCCTCATACAGACCTTTCAGTTACTTCAACAGTTCTGTAGAGAGCAGCTAGTTAGGCTCCCATCAGTGCCTGCAAACCCCTGCCCAAATCCTATCTGCTTCCTGATGTGAGAAAGCGTGTGAAGGAGGAATGACAAGTCTTAGCTGTGCAGACTTAATTTCCTTTATTTCTTCCTAGGGAAAACACCCCTGTGAAAATTGAAAATATCGAGGCCCATTTTGTGACTGGCAGTGGGAAACGAATGGTACGGTATCGGCGATACGACGGTAGCCTGCAGGTGGCGCCAGAGCCTCTTGAGTGAGTGTCTGTGTTTTAGTGCTTGGTCAATCTGCAATGACAGTTTGCAGTCTACATTTAGAAACTTGTATATGTATTATCGATGCTGAAAAAAGCATTTCCAAAAGATTGTTCTGTTCATTTGAGGAAATAAAATTTTGATATTAATGCACGCAAATAAAATCTCTTATCTTGGATTAAAGAGAGTAAATACAGCGATATCTGTCTAAACAAAAGCACTAACTAAGCTGCCAGTGTATGTTTTGTGTCAAACTTTGAGTATTTGGATCAAATCCTTACACGAGTGATCCAATCACACAATGATGCAGTAATCTCATGCATGTTTTCAGAGGTATAGGGGCGTAAAGAGAAAATGTAAGGAGTCACATAGCTATTGCACCTCCTTTTTGTTTGAAGGGAAGCGGACCCCTTGCTCAAAGCAATCTGGGACGGTGATGTAGGGACAGTGAGAGTATTGGTCAAGCATAATTCCAAAAGTCTGACAGCATCATACAGGGACGGGTGGATAGCGTTGCATGAGGCAGCATACTACGGCCAGCTGGACTGCCTCAAAGTTCTGCTGAAAGGTAAGCACAGATAAGTACTGGTGAACATATGGAATCAACCAAAGCGGCAGCAATGTAGGTCAGTGATGGGAACTTGAAGCCCAGCAGAGCCACAGTCCTGATGGTTTTAAAGTCACCTTTTAATTAGCAAACAGTCTACGGCTGAGGTCACATCAGGTGAATTCAGTCCATCCAATGACAAAATGAAAAACCAGCATAACCTACTGTAGGTGTGCCTATAGCAGGTGCCCGCTACATCCTTCAGCGTTGTGATCCTGTAAGGTGTTAAGGTGTGCCCTGATATTCCATGCTTGGCTCCCTATCATGTGCTCTGTGTGACCCCTCCTGCAGCCCAACCAGGGATGCTGAACAAGCGCAGCCAAAAAGACCAGACCCCCCTTTTCCTGGCTGTGTCCAAGAACCATGTGGCCTGCGTGGAACACCTGCTGGAGACAGGGGCGGACCCCGACATTGCCAGCAGGGACAGAGAGACGCCCCTCTTCAAAGGTAACAATGCATATGTGCCAGAGATTCTGGCACCGGATGCCCAGAATCTGGGCACAAAGCAATATCACATATGTGTGCGTTGGGTGCAAGGGTAAAACACAGGAGTAAAATAACGAGTCCACACATGCTGTTTGATGCTTGTGTTAATGAAAAATTAGAAAGCAGAGGCCTTTGTTTGGGTACTCAGGATCAAACAGGTTGAGGGTGCACTCACCATTTCACTCTTCTGGCTATGACACACTTCAAGTCCTGACTACAATACACCTTAGATAAAGTATGACATTTGGGATTGCTGCAATGCTGGAATTACTACACTTGAACATCATTTTTGTAAACAGATATCAGGATCACTGATATGACAATCACTCTTCCTAAGAATCTCCATCCACTTACTAATATACTTTGTGTGTGTGTAAAGTGGAAAAAACAAGCCCCCGGAATCTGTCTGATGGCAGAACTGTGTGTCCCCACCCCCTACAACTGCAATCCCTCCCCCAGCCTGTGAACGAGAGAATGCAGCCAACGTGGCCTTACTTCTGAACTCCGGGGCCCAGGTGAACAAGACCTGCACCCAGGGCTGGACGGCTCTGCACGAGGCCGTGTGCCGAAACAACGTGGAGATCTGTGAGATGCTGCTGAAGGCCGGGGCCAAAATCAGCATTGTCAACATATATGGCATCACCCCGCTCTTTGTGGCAGCTCAGAGCGGACGAGCGGAGGCCTTGCGCTTCCTCATCAAAAATGGTGTGTCTTTCTCCATCATGTTTCCAGTATCCAAAGTTCAGTGACATTTTACGCAGTAATTATTTATTTGTTTGTCAGACATATCTTATCCGGAGTGAGTGACAAGCCTACCGTGGCAGTATCACTGAATGCATATAATGGTGTCATGTGGAGGAAAGCCTGAAACTGAATGCTTTCTTGTTTGTTTAATTGTTAATTGTTTAAATTTGTGTTTTAAGGATTCTCGTATTTCAGTTTTCACATTCATCCATAGCTGAGCTCATTTCAATCAATTGCATCCTAACAAGTTAATTGTTTCATTGTGAATTGTCTGCTTAACTTTAAGTACTTTTTTAGTTACTTAACTTAATGTTAGGTTAGTCACTGTCAGTGTCTAAAAGCCAGCCGTTGGTTAACAAGTTGCACTTGCCTGATTGAAGGCCTGTTAAATACAGGTGTGGTTGGAGAGCAGAACTCACATTTTACCAGCAGTTTGGCTGTGGCTTTGTGCTAAGTGTGGTTTTTGTCTTTGGTATGTTTTAAAATAAATTGTTTGTTTTTGTAAGTTTGCTCCTTTTGAGCTACAGAACTACATTAATAGATACAGCATGCTCAGAATTCCTTAATGACTTCAAGCCCATGAGACCTGCTTTACACTGGAAATTGGGCAGTGGGGTTAAAGACTATGAATGTGTGTGGGTTCCATTTAGGTTCTGTGTTGGTTCTGTGTAGGCTCCATGTAAAGTGGTTATTGCTCCATTTTTGCTTCAGGCGCGGATGTCAACAGCCAGGCGAACGACGGGGCCACAGCTCTGTATGAGGCCAGTAAGAACGGCCACGAGGAGATCGTGGAGCTCCTTCTTTCTCAGAATGCAGACGCCAACAAGGCGGCCAAGTCCGGACTGCTGCCCCTGCATATCGCTGCCCAGCGTGGGAATGAAGGGTAGGTACTGTTACTTTACCCTGAGGGAGGTTCTTATATGTGTATCATTGGTGGCGGGTGAGCTGGAAACAGGGGAAGCCCAAACACTACCTTTAAATCTATCATTACTTTCAACCTGTTCCCCTTTCTCCTCCTGGATTAAAAATAAAACAAATAATTCACAGAATAATCAACACCAATCACGTAATTAGAATAAATGATTATGCTTGCGAAACAGTGCAGATTGTCTGTAGTTTGTGTGCATGTGAAAGCTACAATGTGAGATTGTTTGATTAACAACTGATGTGTATACAGGGCTAACTTCATGGCCTGTTCTGTAAAATTTATTCCGTGTTTCACAGATTAATTCATTCATTCCTCGGCTCATTCTTTCATAAGCATGTAAGATGCACTTTCTTGTCTGAGTATCCAGATGAGCCCTTCCCCAGCCTCATGAATGTAAAATTATTCCTGCTATTTGGATAATGATTTGGAAGCTAAGAAGTTTGCAAAAAAGCAGCAGGTGTCAGAGTGGTGACAACACTGGAGTCAATGTATCTGGAGGAGCCTGGATTCAATGTAATTACATCTGATGTGTGTCAACCTGGTCGTGTAAAACCAATGGGTTCCTCATGTACATAACTGTGATATCGGAGTTTAATTTGTGTTAAAGGGGTAACAGCACAAGTAACAACGTGGAGAGAGCTGTTATATGCAAATGTGTGTTTGATGTATGTATTATTGAAATGTATTATTGAAGGTGGTCATTGACTGAGTTTCTGAGTGTGACTATCTCTACTCGAAACCCCAAGAGAAGAGACGTGGACAGAAACTCTGCGATGAAGACATAACGGCAGTAGTTATAATTGTGTTGTACTCCATTGTGTGCATTGTTTTCAGACAAAAGCTGTTCTTGGATATGAACCATGCTCTCTGTACTCAGAAGTCTGTTAAGTAAGTCCCTGAGACTGGTGGTGGTAAGAATTGCCCTTGATGCTGTACTAGGGAAGTAATCATTTAACAAGTGGCTTTAACCTTAGCTTTGCTAGAGTGTCAGTTGTGACCAGATGGGACTATAATCCACTTATGCCCCTTTTTCACTGTCATGCCAGAACCAGGCCTGCTGGCCTGGGGAAGGCTCTGCCCACCTTTCTTGTGTATTCTTTGTTAAACTGTGAGAATCAGCTATGAGACTCTGGCCCTGTGCCAATCAGGTGCCAGGCCAGAGGCGGAGTTAACAACATATTGATGACATTTGTGGTCTTCCAGCATTAAAGCTGTTGAGAAGTTAACATCACAGGAGGCACTGGTTGATGCTTGGTAGCTAGTAGCTAGCTATTTAGCTATTGATAAATTGTGGATCCAAACCACAATTTATCAATTACATTTGTTTGTTTTTATAAAATTCTCATCCTTATCCTTTCAATAGTAGCTTTTTTAGTATTTGCCAGCTAAGTAACACATTATGTGTGAAATAAAATCTTGAAAACATACATTGTTGTCTCCTGCTTTGGCGTCTAGGTCAAAAGCTTAAACTTAACATGTACATTTTTCTCTCCTCCTTTGGCATTTTTGCCAGTTTATGTTATTTCTTCTATTCACAGATAGTCTGACTACTGCAATGTAATATCAAGAGAGTCAGGCTTTGTTAGGTTCCAGCACTATGACAGATTTCTCTCATTGGATAGAGAGTATTAGAGTTCCTGCAGTCATCAATTTCCTGTCTGCATGTGTTCATTCTGTCTGGTTTAATCATTTGGAATATTTAAAGCAAAGCTTTTCATTGTGCTAACAGTAATTCATAACTGGTTTCCGAGTGGCATGACAAGCTGATAATCCAGTTTACCAAATGTAACATTAAAAGAGACAGTCTCTTAACAAAACCTCTGTATTTACAGGTAAGTAAATGAAATTGCTAATGCGACGGCAATAAGGCGCCATATCATCTGCAGCAGTTTTTTAGTCATGGCAGAAACTGTCTGTGCTGTAGTTTGGTGGCTTAAATGTACAGAATAGACATGCAGCAGCCAGTGGGGTGTGGTTGAATCCTGAGAGGTTCCACTCTGAACACCTGTCCCGTGTCCCTCCCATCCAGAATCGTGTCCATGCTGATCCCCAAAACCAGCAGGGCCCGTGTGCGGCGAAGCGGCATCAGCCCCCTCCACCTGGCAGCTGAGCGCAACAAGGATGAGGTCCTGGAGCTCCTGATTGAAGCAGGCTTTGATGTCAACGCCACGCTCTCCTATGACCACTCCAAGATGTATGAGGACCGCCGAAGCACGGCTCTCTACTTCGCCGTCATCAACAACAACATCGACGCCACCACCATGCTGCTGGA
Organism: Megalops cyprinoides; assembly: GCF_013368585.1. Classification (NCBI taxonomy): domain Eukaryota; kingdom Metazoa; phylum Chordata; class Actinopteri; order Elopiformes; family Megalopidae; genus Megalops; species Megalops cyprinoides. Next base: position 25,210,863 of record NC_050599.1, on the reverse strand, counting down.
GGCCGGCGCCGACCCCAACCTGGACACCTTCAACCCACTGCTGGTGGCCGTGAGGCAGGGCTGCATCCGGACGGTCACCCTCCTGATGGAGCACGGCGCCAACGTCAACGCCTACATCCCCACCCACCCCACATCCTTCCCTGCCACTGTCATGTTCTGCATGAAGTACCTGCCCCTGCTCAAGTATCTGATGGACAACGGCTGCGACGCCCTGTCCTGCTTCCAGTGTGTGTACGGCAGCAACCCGCACCCGCCCATCAAGACAACCCGCAACAGGGACGAGCGGTTTGACAGTGAACGCCCCCCCAGCACTCCTGTACAGGTAAGAGTTGGTGATGTTGGACTGTGAATTTTTGTCCTTTGCAGAATTGCTTATTTTCACTTGTACTCCTGTCTCTCCTGAAACTCTCAGTTTTGCGAGATGATCTCTACAGATCATAACTGTCGCTGGGCTGGACCCATCATCGACGTGCTGCTGGACTACGTGGGCAACGTGCAGCTCTGTGCCAGACTCATCGAGCATCTGGACAGTTACAAGGACTGGGCTGTCATCAAGGAGAAAGCAGGTGAGCACACACATAAGCTCATTAACAAACTAAATACCATTTAAGGTTTATCAATGCAAATCTGTTTGTGGCACCCATATTTTCTTGCCTACCTTCAGCACATGAAGGACTTCGGGGACAGTCTAATGAATTGTTTTCATTAAAGGTTTATGCCAATAGCCGAAGTTGAGATGTTATGGGGTTTTAAGAACATTCAACATGACCAATGTCACTTGTGAAAATAGAAGGACATCCAGCTAGGTGTACATCAGGAAGCATTGTTCATTTTTGATAATTATCTGCAGTATGCAGAACCATAGTCATTGTTTTCATGAGCTGAAAGCACATTAGATTGTTTATGCAGGGAATTAGAAATGCCAGAATAATCTTGCAAGGTCTCTGATCCTCTCAGGCCTCCCTGAGGTCTGACTAGCCCAGGAAGATGTTTCATTTTCTGTAGCCCCACAATTGATTGGGCATGAATGGTCCTAAATCACAAGGGGTTGTACGTTACCATGTTCTTTCTGCATCTGCATTCTGACCTGGTGGATCCATTACAATTATTGCGGACCATTCCAGGTACCTGTACACTCAACCTCAGTTCAAATGCCCACGCAGGGCTGTTTCTTCTCTTGCTTGCTCATGGCCAAAACATACCTTTGAGCCACAGATGCCATGTTGATCCTTGCATCTACTTCCAACACTGCTCTTCAGCAACATATGAAAAGACAAAAACCAGTACCAAACACAGTAAAACAGTACCAGAGAACCTACAAATCATTAAATGGATTGTAGTGCACACAGAATTCTCACAATTGTTACAACCTGCATCAGAATGATTCAATCATGTTGAAAACCAACAAGCAGCCAGTAAACAGCTTATACTAATGATTATAGCACATGCCTTGTCCTCAAATATCTAATCGCCCATAATTTTTTTTCTACTGTTGCTTTTGGTTTATTTGGATTTATCAACAATTTAAACAAAAATTCAGGCAAGAAGACACCTATTCCAATACCTTAGCCCAAACATTTGATCAGACAACTGACGTTACACTATTCAAAAATTCATTAAAAAAATGTTATTTCTCAGGGATGTCAAACTTGCTAGCGTAGAGTGTTCTGTCAAGGAACAACTTTGCCCTGAAGAACTATATTAGATTATCCACCATTTTAGAATGAAATGGCACTTATAGCAGATGACAATTAAACTTAATCTCAAACCAATCAGCATGGAATCTGGTATGTTCAATATTTGCAGTAACCTCTAGGTGGGCTCAAGCTAAGCTAGATAAAACTAAATGCAAAACCATGAGAAGGCAAAGAAATTTCCCCAAGTACCCCTTACCAGTCTCTGGATTACCCCTTGGGGTGTTTGTAGTCCTGGTTGAACATCTCTATTATATTCTATTGCATATTATCATGCTACACTGATTGATTACACAGCCATATGATCATTGTGCGTGCCAAACCATGTGTCATTCCAGAGCTGCCACGCCCACTGATGCAGCTCTGTAGGATAAAGATCTGCAGTATGATAGGAATTGGGAGACCCAGGCGCCTCGAGAGATTGCCCCTCCCAGAACGGCTAATCAAGTACCTGAAACACGAGGAGCGCTACAGGGACAATGACCTTTGAGAGGGCTGATCGTTGATTGATTTGTAAGTCTGGGCTCATTTTGTACAGATTCCTTGGCACGTCTCCCAGGTTCCTCACAGAAAATATTGTCTTGTGTCTAAATGCCTCTGCTCTCAAAATCTTCATAATGTTATGGTATAAAATAGTACAGGAGATCCTCACCATTGGTGGATTTTCCATGCATATTTTCACCAATATGCACCAGGCAGCATGTCCATGTCCATGTAAAACAGTAGTGACTCTTAAGAGTTTTTTTGTTCTCAGCTATGAGTTTGTGATGCTTCCATGCCCAGGGGATGACTGTACTCTTGCAAGCAGTTAACACAAATGCAGTATGTGTGGGGGTTGCATTTTGATACATGGATATTTCCAAAAATAAGAAGCTAACTGCTCATTTGTGTGCCAGCTGCTGAATGATCCATTCAACTTGATACGCTATGCTTTATTCCTTTTATCAGAAATCTTGTTAATTTGCAGATTAGTGAAAAGAACCTGTTTAGGCCTGCTTTCTGGTTGCCCCATTTCCCAATTCATATTTATTTTATTTTATGAAATCTTCATGAATCATGTGAAATTTCTCTTTATGTTGTTAAAAATTGTCTGGGCACCTAAAAACTAGCTGAATTTTAATGGATTACAGCTATACTAATAATTTGTCCTGTGCTGTTATTACATAAATATATTGTGTTAATTATTTATTTATTGCATTATTACATAACATTATATGTGCTTTTGGGGGCAGGAACAAATCCCCTTTTGTGTACAAGATTATTATCGGTGCTATACAGTATTCACAAGGATCTCAAGACGGTATTTCCCACATAATGAGGGTCTCCTGTATAGATCACTTTTTTACTGATGCAATGGTGTTATCCACTCAAGTACTGGGAAAAGCACCCACACTATATTCATAAAATATGCCACTTGTATTGACAGAGATGTGGTGAATACACCCTGAAAAGATGTGATTTTTAATAAACTGGTATTGCACCACAAAACCACAAACTTATGTTTTCAACCGTTTCCTCTTGGAGCAATGTGATTCACACTGAGGTGGGTGAACACCTTAAATTTAAGTTTTTCCATGGCTGAACATGCCCAAAATCCAACTGAGTCTGGAAATGAGAGAACAGATGGGACACAAGGATTTAAACTCTATCCTCCGAGACAAGACTACCTTGAGTCACTAAGGAATGGCATATCAGCATAAGAATCTGTGAGCAACTGCTGTGTCCAGTAGGCTTTAAAGGTGCCATGACCATACAGATGCCATGACCATAGACGTACCATAAAAGTACAATGACCATAGAGCGAGTTTTTTTTTTTTTTATTGCGCATAAAGATTGTTCAAATCTGATTCTGGCTGCCAGAGGAATACATGTTGTGCTATTATGATGTCACAAAGAGCAAGGAGTGTTCTGAAAGCTGTTATTAAAATGGAGAAAAAAATGGATGCTTAACTGTAGGTTATATAATGCTGAATGAAAATTTCCACAGGAACATTAGTCAAGTTTTTGATTATAGAAATGTGAAATTAGCATGTTTCAAGTGATCGGTAATGCTGTGAGGTTTACATTGTTTGAAAAGACACCCATGGCTGTGCAGTGAGAAAGCAAAACCCAGGGAAAGTGTTTAGTCAGTCATACCAAGCATTTAACTTGACACATTTATGAAAATAGCTCTGCCACTTACCAATATGACACCATCTTGCCAATAAAAATATTATATAATTATATGTATATAAGTTAAGTTAGCAGTGGGTGGTTATATTCCCATATAACCACCCACACACGCACACATATACACATTTTCAAACAACGGTGGAGATATTTCAAGAGTGAAACTTTGAATTGATTTCTAGCTCTTAAGCAGACAGATGAATTAAAACAGCCGTGGGTGTCAACAGAAAAGCCATGGGTGTCATCTCAATGATAGGAAATATTCTGGTTGAATGCTGATGTCTGGAATGACTACTCTGGAACACATAGATTTAAATACTAAGTACTAAGAAGTATGTATTTGTTTATACATCTTAAATATTTACACAATATGTATATATATAACATAATATAAAAAATAATCTTAAGAAGATATATTTCTGATAAATGGCTAAGTGGCTGTGCCAAAAGGGCTATCACAAAGATTGGGTATTACATTGCTGTTAGAGCATTATGATTCAAGCAGGGGTACATCCATTGAACTGGTCATTAATTTTGAAATGTAAATATATGAATATAGACACTTTAGAGAAGTCACAAAGCTTTGCAAGCCTATGTTTTCCAGGGTAGCACAGATTAAGTGTTGGTGCTTTGCATGGTGATCATCTGATTTTCCTCAAGTTTATGGGAAATTGAACTGAAAATTGGAAAACTGGATTGAAAATTACAGAGCTTCCACAGTATATCATGCTTCTTCATTACTGCTGGAATCCACAATTAAGAGAAGTTCCACTACATTGGATTGCACTGTAATGGCAAAGCATGAATAGCATAGACAAATATCACAGATCATCACTGTCTTTAGTCTGGCTTTTTACTTAAATTATTTTTTATATATTTTCTACTGATTGACAGAACTACAATATTTATTTTGTAACCACTACATTTTTTTTCTCTCGACAGTTTATTGAATAGTTGATTGTACAGTTTAGTATGTTTTTGGTCAATGCTGATTGCATACGGACAATGAGTGTGAGGTTTATAAAGCAAATGTTATTCACTACATTGTGCTATTGAACAATAAAATTTCATATTTCAGCATGTCTGTGTTGATAAATGGGTATTATCTTGTTTTCAACTGTCTGATTTATTCATTTATCAATTAATTTCAGCAATGGCCCCAATGTATTTTGAAACTTTGATTCCATCTTAATGAACTACTCCAGTTCATTAAATGTGTACTGCTATATGACAAGGTACACACTTACACATTTAATGAATTGGACTAGTTCACTAACACACTGCTCTATAAGAGTGTGTTAGAGTTCGCTTTAGTGTGCACTGCTCTATGTCAATGTGTGAAAGTATATTTAGTGCACAATCATCTAATTCAATGTGTGAGAATATCTTACCACATGAGAACATACATTTCTCAGTTCTCTTATAAATTTTTTTCACTCCACGGTGAAAAAAATACAGGTTCATTTTATTCATTGATGTAAATGTGGCTACACCTTGTGTGTTAGGGCATTTGTCTATATGAAGCATTGCTTTATAGAAAGAAACAACCTAGTCCATGGTGTGGTAATGAGAGGGTGAATAAGCAGCTGAGTGAAAAGCACATGAACAGAAATAAGACCCTTCTTCTGGATGATACTTTAAAGTGATCCAGCTGCCAACAGTGCAGGGGTGATTTAATACCCCAGATTTTTGTTGTCTGACCCTAACAGGGATTCAACAGGCATGTTTGGCAGACATACCATAAATTTACTTTACTTAACTCGTTTGTGTCGATGAGATCCAACTGGAGAATAAATTAACTTATTTTAGTTTGCTGTCAAATCTAACAACAGTAGCCGATTTGTAGTTGCTGTTCATGCAACTGCATTCTTCAGGAAAACGTTATTCATACTGTACGCATATAGAACAATCACATCATTTAGACCACATAATGATCCCTGATTTGTTTACATAAAAATCTTATGAGCATATTAATCCCACACTGAAATGTACAACATTGAACTTGTTACAGTTAATGCTAAAGCTAATGATGTAAGCATATATTTATAAATGGTGAAACATATCCCATAATTATTATGATTATAATGGTTATTCTTCACATCAGCAGGCTTTCATAGTAAACAGTCCTAGTGAGGCAATGTTCAATTGCCTGAGAAGCTGTTTTTCTGATTCCAGAACCCCATAGGAAGGTCATAGGATGTGAAACATTCAATGTGATTGATTTTTCAAATGTCAGGTGGTGGTTTGGGCAGCCCAGGGAGTTGCATGTGGGTGTGGCACAGCATTTATTGAATGATTGAATAACGAGTAAGGTATGTCAGGCACCTGTGAGCTGGGCATGTTGGGGAACTTCACAGCCTTTAAAAGTCAGTTTGTTATTGTGGTAATGGAGAAAATTAGCGTGCGTGCAGGGGGGGCAACATAGCTGGAGCAGAGAGCCCAGGGAGGAGGAAGGTTGTCGATCTCAGACCCGCCACGGAGAAGCTGCTGCCCGGCTGGCCAACTGGTGTAAATAGCAGGAGCATCCGCCCTGCTTTTCGTAAGGAATGTGTTACATTCAGTCCTGCACAATATGTGTTCGTGTGTGACCAGGGGTGGCCAGATTGGTTCTCTCAGTTCCCTCTCCACGTTTGCAGGCCCCAATCCTGGACCAGCTCACCCTGGCCAGAGGGAGGTGCCACCTGCAGCTTGTATGGGAATTTGCAGTGCTTGCTTACCTGCCAGGGTGTGAGGGGACCACCGTGTGCTGTGGGTTGGAGTGTGTGCACTTACCTGTGGGGGGCACTATCCTTCAGGAGGGATGGGGTAAGGTTCTGCCAGGGCCTGCAGTAGGGAGAGCAGGCAAAAGGGGGTGACTCCAGGGTGTGCTGTCTTGAACTGAACTACATTTATGTAAGGTTTTAAACCTAACTTTATTAGTTTGGCTTTTTTTGCTACCTACCTGGTTGTGGTGAGCCTGTGGTTGGCAGTTGTCTACATTTGCTAACCCATGACAGTAAAATTCTGTAGGCTTATTGACAGAGGAAGGTCTGTGGTTGCTCTTGAGCACAATCGGATATCTTTTCGAGCAGTAAACAAGCAGTGGCAGCTGCAGCAATAGGTCAGATTGGCTGCAGCATATTGACTGTTGTCATTATAGCACCAAGGGGTGAGTCATTTGTAATTTTATTTAAACTCTCATGGTCTGTAGTTGTAAGTGTTTAACTTTGATCAAGCAGTATTGAAGCAGGAAGAAAACCGCAATGAGAAGCTTTACCAATAAACTGGATGCTTACTGAAACAGTTCTAGATAGACACTTGCTCAGGGATACCACAGCAGTATCTCATGTTGATTTTCTATCTTCAATCCTGGGGTCCCAGCCACAGGTCTAGCTGCTGTGCTATTATTCCACACATGTACTGTATATGAAAGCTGCTCTTTCTCAGCCTATGGATGCATCTGGGTCTCAGCAATGTTACTGTCCAGGACTTCAACTGAGGGATCTGTGCAAAAAGACTTCTGTATAGAGTTGTATCATTCAAACCTCTGTATGAATATATCACCATTATTTACCCGCAGGGTGTGAATTCTAAGAGTAGTAAGCAGTCCTAGCAAAAGGTTGCAAGGAACTCCCACTATGGGCATTCGAATCAGAAAATGAACAGTGACCAAGTTGTCTGGCAGGACAGAGTTCAGAAAAATGAGATTAGGACTCATTTCCCTTTTTTGCACTTGAGATTGGGTTTAGTTGCATTTAGTTACAAGACTGAAAATCTCATCAAGTGGCAGCAAGAAACGGGGGACAATCTTGTCATTTGCTTCTCCCACTCTGTTTTTGTAAAACTTCTCTCTCAACATTTCAGAATTTTGATAGCGTCCTTACAATAAGGTGAGTGACAGAAAAGCATAGAAATCCTGTGATCAATGTAGTGGTCTTTTTTAGAAGTCATACTTGCAAATAATTTTCCTCAAATCTGAATGAATGAATCCTGCTCAACATCTGATCATCTTTGCCTTCAGCAGAAATTGCCATGAAACGACAGACGGCTGTGGACATCAGCACTACCATGGGGAGGGAAAGGCGACACAGCCTACTGACACCACCGAATTTCCAGAATCCAGGGGATGCTGAATATAAATCTTGCCAGATAACCCGAATAACACAGAAGGTGTGTTTCTGTTCTCTCCCACCATTACTGTTATTTTCTTATCTGTATCTTGTATCCAGCACAGGGCATCTTGCATATAAATCACACTGACATGTGCAAACATTGAACTTGTTAACATTGCTATCACTGATTATGAATGTAAATGTTTCAGCTTTTAAAGTGATATAGCCATAAAATATTTCACTCGTACATTTATCCAGTGGTAAATATGATTATCATGGTTATTCACGAAGGTTGGTACCAATGCAGAAAAACATGTTATATGTTGTATGGATGTTAAATAGAACTGGGGTGTGAATGTTGACCTGCACTGAGACCTCAGGCTCTAAGCAGGATGTGGGCTGCGCTGCACAGGTCTCAGTTCTGAGTCATGGTTTAGGCCAGCTCAATGGAAAAAGTCCCACCACAGAAAGGAAGTGAAAGACACTTCGCACAACGAGTCTGGTTGAGAATGGTGTACCTTCCTTATGTCATTGTAGCTGCATAATATTATGGGTCATTTGTATTTGCAGTTAGGTCATTTGCAAATGTGCTTTCAGTCACATTTGGCACATATTTAATTGTTTATTAGTGCGCCAGCAGGAAGAAAACCGCAGTGAGAAGCAGGTCACTCTGGTTACTTTTGCATCTGGGTGTCTCAGTAATGTTACCATCCAGGGCTACTGGGGATCTGTCTGATAACATGCAATTCTGTATATACTTGTATCATTCAAACCTGACTCATGTTTCTTTATATCCTTTTTCCAGATATGTGCTGCCCTTGGTATTTGGAGCCCCTTCTAATGGACTTTGGAATTAGACAACTTCTGCTCAGAGGAGGATGAGAGGCTATTATGATGTGAATGTTGTAGATGTTTGATGACGCTAAATGTGGTGAATATTGCCATTAAATATTAACACACCTATAGACAATGATTGAATGTTGTCATTTTTCATACCACTGCTTAATTCATAAGGTATAGATTTTTTTGTCAATTGTAATTCTCTTATTTGTTATCCTTAAATCTATAGTACTGTGTATTTTATTGTAAACTACTTTTCCAGACCTTGGATCTTTGTTATGCTAAATTTAACAATAGAAAAGAACATATTGTACGTTCAAGTTTGTTATGAAAAACAAAACTATGTTATTTTGATTAGGACCTGAATTGGTTCATTTTTCAAGGCAAAAAGGCAGTCAGTATACCCGTACTCTAATGAAAAAAGGCATGAGAGAGTCACTCTTACTTTTGTGACTAATAAACAGGATATTTACCGTGGCATCTACATTTACATTTATTCATTTAGCAGACGCTTTTATCCAAAGCGATGTACAAAAGTGCATATAGTGGGCAAACAGGCACAGGTACAAATACTACAAATGCTACAACTACAACATGCTACAAATACAAGGTAAGGGATAGAGCTACAAGTACATGCCAAGAATCTTAGATCTACAAGGTCAAAATGGCAAGGGTGTCAGTCCAGGTAGAGTCTGAAGAGGTGTGTCTTCAGACCATGTCTGGAGGGTTGGATTGAAGGGAATCTCTACACGGGAATTCACACTCTTTTGTTCTTTAATATTCCCCTGTTGGTATGGACACTCTGAGTAACTTTGGACTGTCCAAAATGGAATGCTTGACATGGTTATGGATTATTTACACCTGCTAAACAGCAATAGGCTCCTTTCCATTACATCACACCAAGGGTGCAAGGGACAGTCACCAGTAACTCTGAGCAGCCATAACTGTTACAAGGAGCAGGGTGAATCCAAACACAGAGATGACTCAGGACACAAAGTTTGGTTCCAAGAAAACAAAGTTTTCTTTTTTGAAGGCTCCAGAAGCAAAAACAGGCTTGGTACAGCAGTGCATACACAAAACGTAGCAACTCAAGACTGAGTAACAAGACAGGGAAAGGGCAGGGCTTAAGTAACAAAAAATAAAAACAAAAAAACAATAATGAAAAACAAGTGTAACACATTAGACAAAAACAAACAGGGAGTGAGGCCATCTGGTGGTAGTCCTGCGAAGCAGCAGCCAGGAACCTCGACAGGAAGTTATGAAGCCGTCTGTTGGTCATTGAGGGAAGCAGCAGCAAAAGCCGAAACCGTGAGAATAACCACAAAGTCACACACCGCTGGACCAGAGAAAAAACACACCAAAAAGGGGTCTGGAAGTTATTCTGTAGAAACAAAATCAAGGACAGAATCCTGAAAACAACTAGAGGAACCAAAATGGGGCACCAGATTACCCATAATGCAGCAGTTTGAAAGCTAATCAGATAATGTCAGGAGCCACTCAGGAATATCCCCAGTACATTAAAGTCTGAAAGTGTTTTTGTTTTTCTTTTTATTGGCTTATCCAGATATCCATTAACATATTAACAACAAATATATTGCATACATTTTGTCATAATGGTGTGGTCTGGTCTGAACATCCTCTATAAATCTGAAAGTATATGTACCATTTTCCTTGCACAAATCACAGTCCAACCACTGAAATATACTGTAGCCCTGCAAAAACTACTATCAGTTTGAGCTGGGAAAAAGAAATCCATTTTGATAAGTTCACTTCCAAATTGAATCCAAATCCAAATTGAATTCCAAATAGAATTTTATGTAAAATTTATTAATATTAATGTCAATTTTCATATTCACATTCATATGCATAATATTCCAGTGTCTGTAATTACTTTTTAGAAATAATAGATTGCACTCATGAAACACAAACACAATTGAGGCAACTGGCAACACAAGGAAGGAGGAGTGGAATGGGATACAGTGATAGTGCAAAGGGTAACCTGCGGAGGATATCTTTCATACAAGGCTTTAATGGGGTGTAGAGGAGGCCACAGTTAGCAGACCTGGCAATAGCAGTGTTAATGTCATATGAATATTAATTAGTCCTGTCCTGTCCTAGACACTGCTTGCTGCTTACGAGTGAATGCTCCTCAGACATTGAACAGGACTTAAAGCAGTAGTCAATTTGTGTTATCATGCCTGTCCAGGAGTCATTTGTAAGGATCTATGTTAAGAATGTTTTAATAATTACTAGTAATTGATGAGTAATTAATAGGATGTTAATCCCTTTGCTTTTTATTACTTTATTACTTACTTTTATTACTTACTGTATTTTATATGTTCACTCTGCTGAAATGTACAGTAGTTGGAGATGTTATTAATAATCAGTTAAGAAAGAGCTTCAGGTCAGATGCTGGTAGCCTTTTACACAGCTAGCAGCTGTGATGCCATACTGGTCCTAGTTTAAAGTGTACTGCATATGTGTTTGTATGCATTGTCCCATATGAGCTGCGAGACCAAGGTGGTGTGAAGAAAGCTGGCATCTGAAATCCAATATAAACACGTGCATATTGTTCTATAACCATCTGCCTATTTTGAGGGACACACTGTGCCCCAAGGCCATTATTTTGGCTCAGTGACAGGTACTGTAAAGACACTGAGTGGAAACAGACAGCTGGGGTTTTTCCTCCCCTGTAAAACCTACAGCACTTTCGCAAAGAAAAAAAAAAACCTTGGCCGTGCTGGTCTGGACTCCGTGACAAACTCGAGTCCTTGGCCGAGCCACAAGGGTATACTCACCTTTCATATCAATGCAGCAAGTGCACAATGCACTCCTGTCAATCAAAGTTTGCAGGGCTGTTACCTTGGACGACCTGCTCTGGTCCAGGGATCAGTGGCAGCATGAAATATTGTACTGACATTTTAATTTATCTCGGGTGACATTAGGAAGGCTGGCACAGGGGCAGAGGGGTCTGCTTCTATGTCTGAGACACAGCAGCTTCTGCCTTTTCTCCAGTCCAGGTGTCTCAGCAGGCTGGGAGTGCTGAAGGCACATGCCGGCCTGCTGAACATGTCTGTCTGCGGGGAGGGGCAATGGGAGGTTGACCCCGCCCTCTGCGCTGCGGAGGGACGCGGGGCATGCGGTGGAGATGAAAGTGACTGACACTGTCAGGGCGTGTCGGCTAAGAAAGTTTCCCTGTGTTCAGAGTGAAAGAGGGAGCGAGAGAGAGAGCCTCCTGCCTCTGAGCCTGATCACATCTGTGGCATGAAACATGACTCTACTCACAGGTACTGTAGCAGCTGCAGATTGTCTGCGATCACTTCTGCAGCTTCTTATTGCTTCCTCAGTGGAACTGTGTAAAGGAACAACTTTAGTTTTTTCAGGGAGAAACACAGAATATATCTGTACTCTCCCTGTCTATGCCCTGTTCGTTTTGGTTTGGTTTGGTTTGGTTTGGTTTGGTTTGGTTCCGTTCAACTCAGCTCAGCCCTCAGGTTAGGGGCCGCAGTGTGGCAAAGCAGTAAAGAGTAGGGCTCATAATCCAAAGGTTGCCGATTCAATAACCCGATGGGCCACTGCTTTTGTACCCTTGGGTAAGGTATTTAACCTGAATTAATAGGTGTTTGGTGATCCAGTAATCCTTTCTGTGTCCACCGGTGTAAATAGATAACATGTTGAAGCTGTAAACTGTGTAAGCTACTCTGGATAAGAGCATCCATATGGCAATGCAATGTGTCTGCTTTAGTTGTTGGTTGTGTCGATTGTGTGTTGTCCCTTTTCCAGATGTTTTGGTGACCTTTCCACCGGAGCAGGGAAATGTGCTGGTCGGAGAGCCAATGCATCACTCCTTTTGTCAGTGTTTCTTATCCCATCACCACCTGACACTGTGCCACATGTCACCACAAAAGCCTACTCCCTTTCTGCCCTAAAGTGAAACCGTGAGGGAATGTAACAGAGCAGGGTCAGCAAAGAAGTAAGTAAGTAGCCTCTGGCTGTATGTGGAGCATTGCATTCATCTCACCTCACCACTCCTACACAAGCACAGAGGTTTTTATAGGGAGAGGAGGCTAGCATACAACTGGCGGTTCCAAAACAGGGTTACATAAATGGGGAAAAAGCAAAGGCTGTGTTTGCTTGGTAATTCAGTAATCAGTAATCCAGTCACTGTGAAGTGACCTCTCCAGTCTGGTCCTCCAGGCTGTTCATAAGCAAGGCTCTTTCAAATATTCCACAGCTCACCTTAGCAGCTGGTAGCGAATAAATTAAGGCCCTCCCTCACAGGTCAAGAAAGCTAAAGTGAGTCGGGTTGCATAGAGACACGTCATGGGGGGCAGTCCTATCCCAGACACAAACAGGTGTGATGCGCGCATCCCCCTGTTGGTGTCACCGTGACCCTGTCTATAGGGGGGACAAAGTCACTGCTACGCGCCGGATGTCCCCCCTTGACCCGAGAGCTGTATCTGTTCTCTCTAAACCCCAGGGGATTATGTCACAGTGCCCCCAGTTTCTTGTCATAGAGTGGGGTCTCCTCGCGCATGTCACCGCGGTGTGAGTGTGACCGTATATTGGGGAAGCCCTGTCTCTGGCCATGGGGGACAGTTTATGTAATTTGCTCATGAGCGCAATCACATGAGTATTCTCATGTTTCATCCCAGGAAGTCCAGTCTACCCACTTGTTATAGGTAGTAAGTTAGTGGCTCCCTCTTGGGGTGATTAACCTCTTCAGTGCCATCAGTAGCCACTAACCATCCTCAATGCAGTCAGCAGATGTCATTCATTCCTGAATCCATAAGGTTCTGAAAGGAACTGCTGGTGTTGGTTAGGGAGGGGCTTGAGTACCCACTATGGTTTGGGCTTAAAATACTTCTCAAAAAATAGGAGCTTATAGATTTGGAGTCCATTATATTTTCATTCTTGTAGATAGACTGTGTCCCCCTGATATAATAAAGGCTTATCAATGTGCTTGACTTTTTCCTTTTGCACAGGAAACCTGATCAAATGCTCCCATGGCCAGGAAGGACTTTATATTTACCCAATGCCAATTGAGCAAAACCATTTGGGAGGATATCTTAAGTCCAAAGTGAAAGGAGATTACAGGCTGGTTTGGGGTCAAGACTAAGGAATGAGGTGCTAATGAGTTACCATGGAGACAGTGTTGATGACATGTAAAAGCAAAACTCATGCACACACACACACAGATGGGTTCACATGAACTCTTACTTGAACTGCACGCTACAATTAGACTGTATATAAATTATGTAAAAACATGACATGATTATACAATACTTTTAAGGACTGCTTTCTAATTCTTTCAGCCGTGACCATTCAATATCTTTTACACCCACACAGCAAACAATAAGGCTTAGGAAGACTTAGCTGTAAGTGACCAGGAGCTGGTGTTGGTATGCTAGCTACTGACCCTTAAACCATCTGCCCTTTTTGTGTTACACAGCCATAAGTACACTAGGCGCAGAGCCTCGATGGAAGATACCCACCAGGAAATTAACAAATGCCTCCAGAGCTATAAACAACCCACCAAATGCAGGTCTTCAACTTGACCTTATAAATAGAACAGCCTCAAAGCCTCTTGTCCAGACTCAATCTGGTGCACCTTGTATTTTCCTTTAACACATTTAAGAAATTGTTGAATTTTTTCAGTTTATGGCAGAGTATAGCTTTAGTTACAGTATAACACTGTATGTAATATATTACAGAGCAATGCAGCACATTTAAGAGGTACCATTGTCATTTATGTCACATTGCATATTGTAAGTCATGCAATTCATCATTTGAATCATTTACTGTGTTTCAGCATTGCTGTATTGTTGTTTCACTTCAAAGCCATGACAAGTGTGTCTTTAACAAGGAGCTTCAGCTTAGAGAGAGAGCAAGAAAAAAAACACCTCACACTGGCTTGTCCCTCTGTGTATACATCACATGTGAGCCCTCTTGAATTATACCACCTGCCACGGAGCAAGTTTCTAATAACAGAAGAGTTGGGCAGAGGAACACTAACAGAGGGGTATCACTGACAGAGCAAGTCGTAAATTCAGTCACTGCAATCGTCTTCGCTCAGCAGATATACAGAGGTAGGCAACACCTATTTGTTTCTTTATACATTTATTTATATACGTATTTGATCTGATAGAGATTTACACACATGACAACACTGATGCACTATTATGAAATCACATGCATCCTGTAAATTTTTCGTGTAATTCCAAATTCCAGTCCCAAGACCCTCTTGTCCAGTGTAACAGCATTATTACATGCAATTGGCAGATGCTTCTAGTAAGGGAAGTGGACCATTATAATACACATATGCAGAATGCAGTCAGCCAATAGGAAAGCACCATGGGACCCAACCAAAAATCTTGTATTCAGCAGTCTACTACACAAACACAATTTTGGTAGTATTTTAGCCACAACACTGTACCTCCCAACTGACAGATTCAAAATATTAATGTAAGTCTGTTGTTCAGATGTAACAGTGGGTAGTGTGGTTCACTGAAATTTCACTTGTACCTGACGTTTTTGTTGAGTATTTGTCTTAGCGTTAAATGTCTTTCCATTTAAGTAATGCTAAACTGGGTATTTTTTTTCATAAACAGTGGTGTGTAACATGTCTTTAGTAGTGTCAAACGTCAACTGAAAAAAGAAAGAAAGAAAAAGAGAGATGAGACTGAATTATAAAGGCAAACTGTATACTGTATATTGTTCAGACTTTTGGACTAGATGCTATAATTATGGTGAAAGGGAGTCAACTGTGTTTTGCTGCAGCAGAGGATCCAGACGGTGAGAAAGACATGTATGAACCAAAGGCTTCTATAAAATGTATAATATAAAAAGAACACATCCCATGTTTTGAACAGTTGTAAATAAAAATAAGAGAAGGCTACTACATTGCCACTGAAAACAATGAAGGGCATTGATATATATATTGAGTATGCTGACGTTCTTGACCAAAGAGGAAATGTCTTAATACATAATACTGAAGCTACAAATGTATGGATAATTAACTCTCTATTTTAACCAAGTAATCATGCTCACATAATCACAGCAAAATCAGTCAGATTCTTCATTCTAAGTATTATACATGTTAACGTGTTTACATTCCCAGTAACCAGAGCTTAGTTTTATTCACAGGGGTCAGTGTCTATAGAATTCAGAGCAAAGATCATAATGAATCAGTGGATCCATTCCAAGTCTAAGTGTATTTACTTGCTGCATGGGGTTATGTTGTGACAGCCTAAATACAGATCTCGAAATACATGGGTGTGACGTTCTTGGCAATGGAGACCATAAACTTCTGTGCCCCTTCAAAATGATTCAGCACCTGCCACAGTGTTATATAATGCAAAGTGATTTTGGGAGGGAGAAAGGGTTAGCACCTTTTTAACTGAAAATAAGCAGCAAATGTATTGTGTTTATTAATCATAGTTTGCTGGTCACTTGGAAAACTTTTTTTTCTCAAATTAAGTTTTCTAGTCAGTGCTTAATTGTGATTTAGGATGCAGCATAAGGACTTGGATATGACTCAGTGCCAGCAGCAGCTGTTAACTTGTCCTCTAGTTAACCCTCATGGTGGGCCACACTCATAGAAATGCAGTTTACCGCTTTAAGGCTTCCAGTGTAATTGTACTCTGCAGCTAAGAACAGTCAACCATCCTTTTTGTTGTTCTGTGGCAAACGTCTGTATTCTATAAGAAACTAAAATCTCCCTCATCCTCTCAGCAAGCAAGGCTCCACCCATTATGGCAAATAAGTGGCTGTTACATAGGATGAAAATACCATTTTTAGAAGACTTATGTACTTAAGTGTGATGCAGCATAAGTTTTTGGCATAAGTTTTTACTATCCTAATTATAGTGCTGGCCCAAATATAAAGTCATCCTGACAAGAAAACAATCCCCCTTTTCAAAGAAGAGAGCTTTTTAAAATGAATTTGCGTTTTATCAGACCCAAGAAAAACAATACTACAGTGTCAGCAGTGAAAGGGGAAAGAAGTACTTTTTAAATTATTCACCATAGAAGGTGGTAGGCTTGTCCATTATTCTACATCAATGCTAGCTAAACACTGTAGCTGCTGATTGCACATTCTATGTACTTGTGTCACTTTAGCTAACGGCCCTGTGTTTCATTTCTTAGCATTAGAAATTTTGACTTCATGAGTATTGGGGAGTTGCATTTTTTAAGGTTATATTTTGGCCGGAAATGCCACCTTAATTTCAAGCAAATGTGGCATTTCTTTAACTCACTTTTCTCTTACTCTTCCCAAGTGTCTCAATGTTGAAAATGCTGTTGGTAATTATTTTGTTTTTTCACATTAGAGGTGGGGATTAAGAGAATAAGAGTGACTGCTTCCACACTGTTGTCATCACGCTACCAGAGCCAAAATGGCCGCCAGTGTGTCCATGTCTGGTTCAAGGGGCCCAATACTTGGGTCGGAGGACTACAGTCTCTATAGCGGCCTGACAGAAGATGAGCTGATTGAGTTAGCTATTGAGCGGAGTTTGGCCGATGCCCAAGCATCCGGTACCTTGCTGGGATCCACCAAGACACCTGCTGTGCAGAGCAAGCCTACATGGAGTCGGCCTACCAAGTCGAACCTGGCAATGAGACAGTCAACTCCTCACTCTGCTAATGTCCCTGCACCAGCCAACCCATCAGCCATCCAAACCAGCCAACAACGGTGAGTGCCATCAAAGTATCTGCTTTAAAACTTCAAATGAAGTCACACTTACCTTCAGTCTCCATAGGCTCTTCTAACAGGTCTGTTCACCACCTTCTTTAACTTTCTCACCTAGAGAACCATTGTATTGACTTAATTGGTCTTATTAGCCTTATTAATTGATAAACAAATTGATAATTCATTGATCTCTCTCTTTCATCATATCATGATGTACCCAAGAATCTTTAGGTTTCAATTACTCTTTCCTTTATGAAAGTTCAGAGTACGGTTCAGTAAAATAATCCCAGACCAAAGGACAGATGGGCTCCCATGATCCAAGTCCCCTCAAAAATAGACCATGTGTTCCATATCAAGGTGCCATCCCAGGGGGCTGGGGACTGAACCTACTGTGGTACAGCAGTCAGGTGCCCCATGGGAATAGGCCTGAATTCTCAATCAGGACAGTGCTCTTTTAAGGGTATGGAGAATTTCAAATGCAAAGTGTAAGTCACTCTATTAAACAGCATTATGCTGACTATTTCCTACAGTTTCTTGGGAGATTTGTGGCTGATTTGACCTAGAAGCATCTTCCCAGTCTAGGGTTTGCCCTAGATAGCTGGGGCTGTTACAGTATTTGCAGTGTCAGCTGTCAGTGGGCCTTCTTTCACTCACAGACAGCTGTATGCAATTGAGCTTTATTCCCATTGGACTGGAAAAGTGTAGAAAGGATTGGCTCCTTTTAATGGCTCTTGATTGGATTGCAACAAGGAAGAGCTCCAATCAGCTACTAAAAGCTTTAAAGCCAACTTTTAGCCTTGCTCTTGCATGGTGCTGAAAGATGCCCTTATATTTGCCTCTGTGCCACTCTTCCCCTCTCTAATGGTCTACCTCAGCGACATCTATTAGTACATTATGACAACTGGATACAGGCTAATGTTTTATTGGTACCAGCAGGCATTCCTTCTGTGTCCAAGTAAGGCCCTGATAGTGTCCCCAGCAGGTCAATACTATTCAAAAAGAATTTGAGGGCATTATTATTTTCTCCCTATCTAGTCTCACCCACAGGTAATACACAGCATTGCTGGGCCTTTGAGAGGCATGTGCTATTAAAAGAATGTAAACTTTCATTCCCTTCATTTTAATGGAAAACCAAGTTCAACCCCCTGCCTGGGGATCAATAAAGTGTTATCTTATCTTATCTTATCTTATCTTATCTTATCTTATCTTATTACGAGCATTGTTTTCAGCAAGTGTACAAGATGTTACAGGAATGGCACTTGTGCTCCAGGAGTGACACCTAGTTTCATTAAAGGGAATGTTCCATGCTGTTTTAATCTTCTAGTGGAAGACTGCCTGATGCCCAACAAAGTGGTTCCTCTGCTAAAGCCACCACAAGCTACACATTTGTCACTGAGGAAGGGCAGCGATGTGTGGCGTGGCAAAGATACGATGGGTCGATGCACGTAACCCCGGAGACGAATGAGTGAGTCATTTCATACATTCTCACATCCAAGATAAGTTCTGAAAACTTTAGTTTCCCTAAGAGTAGAGCGAGACACCTCTTTTTGAAGTCTTGGGTCTCAGATCTGAAAGGCTAAAGTTATATTTGAATCATAAACATTGACCAAAATGCTTTCTAAAATCTCCTATAAAATATACAGCTTTTATTCACGTACCGTTCATTTTCAATAAGCTAATGAGCAAATGTCCTTTCTCAAAATTGGATTACTGGTGTAGTTGAGAGAAACACAGTGGCTTTAACAGTAAAGAAGTGTGCATTAGATAAGAGAATGACCTTAAAGCGTATTTCCATTTGAGGCCTTTAGACCCCGTCGTTGAAGCAGTCCAGAAGGGTGCAGTGGAGTCTCTGACCAAAATGGCCCAAATGGGGAAAAGCCTGGCACAGCTCAACAAACAGGGCTGGAGCCCCCTGCATGAAGCTGCATTCTGTGGCCAAGAGAAATGCCTGGAGGTTATTCTGAAGGGTGAGTGGGGGAGTATTGAGCCTCACTCCTGGGGTCTTCATCCCTCAAAGCCACCACAGGGTTTTTCTCTGCCAAAAAAATATTTGCTTTGCTTACAATTAACATCTAACTGTAAATCAACTCAGAATGTAAAGTTACTAAAGCAAGTGGGCATACCCAGCACAGACCAAGTCGGTGGCTCTAAAAAAGTAGTCCTAAAAGTAGTTGGTATGTCCAACCAAACACGTTCACTGGGTGTCATTTTCTCATACTACCATCCTACACCTCATGCCCTGTGGGGACCATCTGTCAAAATACACCTTCCCACGATGCACTGCTGCAGAAAGACAGCTTGTTCTATGAGTGGATGTTTACGTGTACCCACCACCCCTTCCCACTCCAGTCCATCCTGAGCTGATCAACGGGCGCACACATCGGCAGCAGACACCTCTGCTCCTGGCCTCAGCAGCAGAACGGATAGCTTGTGTGAGGCGTCTCCTGCAGAGAGGGGCAGACCCCAACATCCCCAACAAGAACGGGGAGACCCCCCTCTACAAAGGTACAATGCCTGTGTGTTCGAGGTGGGCCTCCGGTGGTCAAATTCTAAACAGAGCAGCTCAGGTACTCTCTGGACTCCAGAGCTTTTCTGGACTCTGGTATTTTTCTAGATCACTCGAGGTGAAAACTGGTTTTGAAAAATACCTGCTTGTTCCCGAGGAAAGCTTCCAGTCACTGAAATTACTAATATGCTGTCAAAACACAAGAATGAAGAGTCAAGCCTTCTGTCTGGTCCATTGTATCTGTGATGGATGATGTCTCAGTATAATGTGCCCTTTTCCCCTACACCTACTCACCCTTCCCCCCAAAGCTTGTGAGCAAGAGAACGGGAAAATTGTGGCGCTCCTTCTGAACTTTGGAACCCAGGTCAACAAGCCCTGTCTCCAGGGCTGGACGGCTCTGCACGAGGCCGTGTGCCGTAACAACGTGGAGATCTGCGAGACGCTGGTGAAGGCTGGGGCCAAAATCAGCACCACCAACAAGTACGGCATCACCCCGCTCTTCATTGCAGCCCAGAGTGGGCGAGCAAAAACCCTCCTCTTTCTTATCAGAAATGGTGAGTCCTAAACAGTTGTGGTCTTATATAGGTGTTTGTAACTTCTTATTACGTTCACTGAATTAAAGCCAGCACTAGCTCCACACAGGATAACAGGGTGTGAGGTTATCAACTCTGAACATTTGTGTATGGTCCGTGTCAGCTCCATGTAAAGTGTTATACGTAAAAGTGTTAAAGAATGTTTGTGGGAATGTTTGTTATTTTCATATGTGCATGATAAAAAGTATGTACACCTTATCATTTTTGTAAAACCTGTGAACACTCACAAGTTTCCAAATTCATTTGACATATTTCATGTCTTCTGTTAGGAGATGTGGCCTGGTTTTGTTATACAAATGAATTTCAGAATTTCTTCGTTTGATTTTGGAACGTGGAACCACTTCAAAGTCACCTGTGAAAATGTCCTCTTCTGTGAGGTTTTAACATCCCTAATGGCTATTGCTGTGCGTTCGTTTCAGGCGCGGACGTCGACAGCCAGGCGCACGACGGTGCCACAGCTCTGTACGAGGCCAGTAAGAACGGCCACGAGGAGATCGTGGAGCTCCTTCTGTCTCAGAATGCAGACGCCAACAAGGCGGCCAAGTCCGGACTGCTGCCCCTGCATATCGCTGCCCAGCGTGGCCACGAAGGGTTGGTACTGTTAATTTAGTCCAGTGGGTGCTTATTTACAGCTTCATGGTTTGAAACTGATTTTTCGTTCCATCAGTCATTCATCCACTTAATTTCTCCTTTACCATTTGAAAGCTCATCTTAAAGGATCTCTAATTATTTTGGAAGATAAAGATATCTAAATTACCAATATATAGGAACTACAGCCTTACCTAGAACAAATGCAGCCCCCAAAGCAGACATCAGAATTATGGGTTTGCACGACAACAGCAGACAGTTTAATTGGTAAACAGCTGTTCATGGTTAATATTCAAGTCACAGGCTAGGAATAGGGTGTGTGTGGTCCTTGTGGGCTTGCATTCTGAGCCCCTATGCCGTGTCATTCCCATCCAGAATCGTGTCCATGCTGATCCCCAAAACCAGCAGGGCCCGTGTGCAGCGAAGCGGCATCAGCCCCCTCCACCTGGCAGCCGAGCGCAACAAGGACGAGGTCCTGGAGCTCCTGATTGAGACAGGATTCGATGTCAATGCCACCCTGTCGACTGACCGCTCCAAGATGTATGAGGACCGCCGCAGCACGGCTCTCTACTTCGCCGTCATTAACAGCAACATCGACGCCACCACCATGCTGCTGGAGGCCGGTGCCGACCCCAACCTGGACACCTTCAGCCCGCTGCTGGTGGCCGTGAGGCAGGGCTGCATCCGGACAGTCACCCTCCTGGTGGAGCACGGCGCAAACGTCAATGCCTACATCCCCACCCACCCCACATCCTTCCCTGCCACTGTCATGTTCTGCATGAAGTACCTGCCCCTGCTCAAGTATCTGATGGACAACGGTTGCGACGCCCTGTCCTGCTTCCAGTGTGTGTACGGCAGCAACCCGCACCCGCCCATCAAGACAGCCCGCAACAGAGATGAGCAGTTTGACAGTGAACACCCCCCCAGCACTCCTGTACAGGTAGGGAATAAGGATGATAATTATGGACTTAAAGATGGTAAAGAGAGTAACTCGACTATTATGGACTATGGACTATAATTATGGTATATAACTACAGTTTGTCTATTTTCTCAGAATATCTTATTTTCCCTTTTACTCCTGTCTGTCCTTTCAGTTTTGCGAGATGGTCTCTGCAGAGTTAAACTGTTGCTGGGCTGGACCCATCATCGACGTGCTGCTGGACTACGTGGGCAACGTGCAGCTCTGTGCCAGACTCATGGAGCATCTGGACAGCTACAAAGACTGGGCTGTAATCAAGGAGAAAGCAGGTGAGCAGATGCACAGTGCTGCATGTCGAAGCAGGCATCCGTATATGGATCACATGATCATTGGTTATCTCTGAATATCTGCTCGTCTTCCACCTCTGCCCAATGGCACGTTACATTGTTAAATGGTTGTTTTTCATTGGGGGTTGGCAGCCTTTCTTGGAAGCTTTGGCTGTGATTCTGGTGGACATTTTGTAACAGTAATTGCAGATCACATGCACACAAGAGCAATTACCCTAACATACTTCTTAATAGCACTAGCGGTTCTATGCTTTTAATCTGAGGTACAATAGCACTGTGCATGCTGTTGGATCAATAACTGAAGCACACTAATAATTGTTATTACTGAGGCTGAACTAGGCCCCAGTCTCTGCTGTATGTCCTGATCTGGCATTGAGCTGCAGCTGGATTAGGGGAGTAAGTGGCAGGAGAGTGAAGTTTTCCAGGAGTTTAATCACTACACAATTTTCCGTTTTTTCTTTCTGAGTTTCACTGTCAACTTCCTCAGACAGTCACCTGCATGTAAGTAAAGACATCAGTCTATAATGAGGTGCGCCTCTGTGTCAGTTCGTGAGTCCAGCTCATGACAGTAATTTCAAGATACGAAGGACAGACAGCTATCAGGGTAAGGTCATATATATTTAAGTTTATCTCCAACAGTCCATTGCTATGATTGCTCTACGTGCTTGAACCTGTGACCCATGCACTCTGCACTCCTTACCTTGGCAATGCACCACACTGCTGCCTGTCTCACGGCTCTCCTTCCGGGTGTCTTTTCAGAGTTGCCACGCCCCTTGATGCACATGTGCAGGCTTGCGATTCGCCAACAGGTGGGACTTGGGAGAATCGAGCGCCTGAGCACACTGCCTCTTCCAGGACGGCTAATCAAATACCTAATTTACGATCGCTCCCAATACAGTTAAAGACCTCTGCTGCCATCCACAAAGCAATAGATGACACAATTTTCATTGTCAAGGGTCTGTTTCAGATTTGTGAATGGTATGCTTGTGTTATGCTGGTATGGTGTGCCTTTGCATAGGCCTGTTAGTTAGTGAAAAATTTGGATGTATCATTTTTTTTTTACTATTTAAGTAGCAACACATTTCATAAGGAAATCAGTCAACATAAAGAAATACAGCATGTTCAAGTATTTTATTATGAACATTGTTAATATTGTTTAGCCCTATAATTAGATTTAGTTTTCTCATGCAAAGTTGTGCATGTTTTCCTCTGAAAAACTTTCATTCATTCTGCTTGACTTTCAAGATCCATTATGTATCTAGAGTATTTCAAACCTAATCTTATATAGCAGATGGCTATTTATTGAAAAGAAAATAAGAAAACAGCTGAAAAGTCTTTTTGGAAGACAAAAACAGCCAAACGACCTGTCAGCTTGAAGTAACATGTGCTGACCACTAACCATGGTTTTATTTAAACTGAGCTATGGCTGAGTGAGCTTTATGATTTCTAATATTGCTGTATGGCTCAAAGAAAAGTGGTTACTTGAGACATATGAGAACAATGTGAGTCTTGTAAAATGCATTTACAAACAAACTTGTCAAATGCCGCCGTGAATATTGCTTTAAGAATGCATGTTGTTAAATATAAGAGAAGTGGTTTGAGGTTTTTTGCCTGTTAATTATGGGCTTTTTTGGCCAGCATAATGGTCAATAGCATGTGTACAGTGATAGAAGATTGTGTAGTTTACCGAAAAGTCAAATTATTACGGTAACAAAATCTCACAAAGAAGATAAACTCTTCATTATGAAAATAAATAAAATACATACGTATTACGTAATACAATATGTTCATATCATGAATACACATAAAATCAAAATGAAGTTTGTAACATACAAGGCAACATTTTGTGGAAGCCTGTTTCATGAAAAGGGAATTTGTATGATTTTGAACCTTTTCAGAGTGAAACTACATAAGAGCATGTAATCATTGATTGTAAATATATAGCAAATGTATATATGTAAATGTATACTTCATTAACTGTTCATTGTGAGCTTTTAGATCTGAGCTGCTATGTTTAAAGCAAGTAGATGTGGGCTTCAACAACTTGTTTTTAGTCTGCTCCTGTCTTTTTCAATAGCTCCTACTGTCCTTGAATAGCTCATAAGCCACGTGGCTGTGGCTAACATTTAAAATGTTTGTCATCCTAGTACATCTAGTACAGCTCTGCACAATAATTAGTGACATCTGTCTCCAAATTAACTCATAGGAGAGTGAATATCTGAAATTTACAGTGATTCCATTATAATTTGGTCCCTGATAAGATAAAATCCATAATGAGGAGATGCTCTGAGGCATAGCAGATTGGACTATAACATATATAAGTCCTGTACACTGATCTGTAAATTGCTGCCTCCTGCTTTTTTGTCATTTTTAAATAAAGCATAGGGTTTCATAATCGGTCATATTTGCTATATACGCATTTGCACAACTGAACACTTGATATGATTCCTATAAAAAGCTGAACTTGTCATTTTATGATGACATGAAATGTGTTCAAATGAAATGAAATATAAGATCAGATTTAAATACAAGCTTATATACAAGATGTACAGAATATTGATTTATCCAAATCCTTTGATTGATCTAATTTTACAGTAATTGGAATGGCGCAATATTTTCTACAAACTGGTGCAGTATATTTTGATTTACAATAAAAATAATTTTGTGATTTTTATATTTTATATCTGCATTTCTTTTTCACAAGGGGTAATTTCTTGAACATACTGTATGTTGCATGTTTTACAGTTTTATTTTGCTGGAGTTTTTGGAGTGGTTGTAAATAGTATGGGCTTTAGAGGGACAATAATGTGAAACATGCTTACAACTTATTAAAAATGAATTCAAACTCAGTCTTCCCTTTTCTGTTAATTTCATCGTATTCTTAGAAATAGAAATCATCTCACTGGATAATTTGACTTTTTTTAATTACATTTGTGAATGATATCTGAATCAACAATACAACAATATCTGAATCAACAACTGTCACACACACACACAGAGGCACATACCTTAGTGAATCTAAAAACACCTTCCCAATTGACTATCCTCATTCGTGGGGCATGCTCAGATTGACACATCCCTATCCTGCTGACAGCACAGCTCTTTCAAGCCATGGCAGCTGCATCTCTGTGGAAACCCCCACCCCCCCCCCCACCCCCCCCACACACACCCCCACCGCCACCGTGGCCCACCCCCCCACGTAAGGTCATACAATGCCAGTGCCATCCAGCGGACCCTCTAGCTTTGCGGGTTATTGTGTTCCCAGTGGAATGGTTAAATAGCCCTGCCACCTGCTGCAGGACAGAGACTGCATGTGTTGGGTTTCCCTCAGCGGGGGAGTGGAGCTCCATGTATGCACTGGCACAAGGGCAGTGGTAAAAAAAAAAAAGGATTTTGCCATTTACCAAAGCCTGCCACATGAGGGCAGTGCAGCAGCAACGACACACTCCCTCATTAGTGGGTTTCTTGTTGAGTCAGACGTCATGCCTGGTCGAGTAAACGCAACATACGCAAGGCTAGTAAAAAGATTATGCAAGCCCCGCCCTGGATTTGAACTTTCACACTGTAAAACACTTTTTTTGTGTGCACTGTGCCTTTACAAAATTTAATTAATTAGTGTGGCTGCCTGAAGGGGAAGCACACTACTGTTCTTCTGTCCCTTATTATTATTAGTGTGGTTGCCCGAAGTCATGACATTTACATTTACATTTATTTATTTAGCAGATGCTTTTATCCAAAGCGACATACAAAAGTGCATACAGTAAGTATAGCGACAGTACGGGGACAGGATGTGTACAGTTCCACAAAGAGACAGTAGTTCTCAGCTGAGAGCAAAGTCTGTTTGAGGACACAGTACTACCTAATTTATACAGCTGAAGGGTATAGGGCAACTAACAAGATCCAGCTTCAAAACAGTGCAATGAGTGCCAGAGTAAAGGCGGTAACAAAAAAACAAAAAACACAAAACACACAGCAATTTTTAACAGCACTGATCCAGATGGGGAGCTGAAAGATGACAGCAGGCGATTGTGTGATAGGTCAGTCCAGGTAGAGTCTGAAGAGATGTGTCTTCAGACCATGTCTTAAGGATTGGATTGGAGTGATGGAGCTGTCTGTGGGGAGCAATGGAGGAGAAACGTAATTGCCTTGCAGAGTGAGAACCTCCCGCTCTGTCTGTGCGAGGAGCAAGTCGTCCAGTTGCTGCTGAGCGAAGGGGCCGGGCAGGTGTGTAGGGCTGGATGAGCTCTTGAGGATAGGTAGGGCCTGTCCTATTGACTGCAGAGAAGGCAAGGGTCAGTGCTTTGAACCTGATCCTGGCTGCGACAGGAAGCCAGTGGAGGGATTTAAACAGGGGAGTAACATGGGAGATATTGGGGAGGTAGAAGATTAGTCGGGCAGCTGCATTCTGGGGTATGTTGTCAGGAACGGACAAATCCTCCTGATGTTGTGGGGAAAGAATCGGCAGCCCCGTGATGTGCGAGTGATGTACTCCTTGAAGTCTAGTTTGTTGTCGAGGATGACACCCAAGCTCTTTGCTGATGGTATTGGATGGTACTGTGGTGCCATCGACGGTGATGGAGAAGTCTTGTAGGGGGGAAGGGCCGGCTGGGATGAAGAGCAGTTCTGTTTTCTTGAGATTCAGCTTCAGATGGTGGGATGACATCCATTTGGAGATGTCAGCCAGGCATGTGGAAATCCTTTCGTTGACCTGGAGGGTAGAGGGAGGGAAAGAGAAAAAGAGTTGGAATGAATATCAGTGCATTGGGCTTGCTGTCTCCCTCTCACCCTCCCTCTCAGAGCAGTGACCTCATGGGAGCTGTGTCCTATTGGATCCATTGCAACTGCAGTAGTTTGACATTCGTGGTGTCTCTGATTGGCTTTGTTGAAGATGTGTGAATGTCGAAATGCAAGCAAGAATGTCAACACCTCACTCAGAGTGGAGAGTGAACTTGGTGAGTATTTCGGCTCATCATTCAAACCATTCATCACATCACTGAACCGAAGACATGGTTAGAATGTACACAAGTTATCCTCTGTTTTGATGTATAATTTTTGCATGTAGAGCCAGAATTTGTGGAGATACAGCTGTTTAAGAAATTTATCTAACAAACGCGGAAGTGAAGTCCTGAATATCGCTGCATTGCGCTTGCCGTCTCCCTCTCCCCTTCCCTTCAAATGCACTCTTTTTCACATGGTGGACCCTGACACAGAGGAGTTAGTTCACAGCACGTCTCTCTGGTTGGATCTGTTGCAACAACTTGAATATCGAATGTTAATCTGGTTACTGTGTTTCTCAATCCTACTCCTGGAGCCCCCCTGTCCTGCAAATCTTCTATCTAGCTTTGCTCCAAACACACCTGATTGAAATGACTAGGTAGGTAGGTAGAGGTAGGTAGAGCAGGGAAAGATGGAAAACGTGCAGAGCAGGGGGCCCCAGGAGCAGGATTGAGAATCAGTTAGAGCGAGGGGATACCAAACACCGAACAAAGGCTCATAATTCAAAAACCGTTCATCACAGCGCTGACGGCATTATGAGAATCCGCATAAGCATAGCTGAGTTTCAATGTATAATTTATGTGTGTAGAGCCAGTATTCGCGGAGATACGGCATTTTAGAAAGTTTGTAAGTTTGTAACTCAACTTCTATCTTTTTGAATGGGGTAAAATTAGTGCCTTTAAAAAAGATATCGTTAAAACTATGAATTTATAAAAATAGGAGCATACCAATGGCGAACTAACTAATCGAAAAGCGTCTGCTAAATAAAAAAATATAAATGTAAATGTCATGACTTCAATTCCGCGTTTGATAAATACGTTTCTTAAACAGTCATATCTCCATGAATTCTGGCTCTATCCACATAAATTATACATCAAAACGGAGCGTAGGTTCTGCACATTCTAACCATGTTGTCAGTCCAGTGATGACAGCTTTAAAAAAATCGTTCATTTTACCCCCATTCAAAACTATAGGCAAGAACAGCAGTATTTCACTTCCACGATTGAAAAATATGATTGTTAAACAGCCGTGTCTCTGTCAATTCTAGTTCTACATGCATAAATCATCCATTAAAATAGAGGCACACTTGTGCAGATTCTAACCATGCCTGCAGTTCAGTGCTGCGATGAATGGATTTTGAATTATGAGCCTCCCCGAAGGACAGTCATATAAGTTGGGGTAGCCATGATGTAAAAATACACGGTTGAGCAGGTGTACACCTCTAGGGTCGCTTGAAAGCTATACGGACTTTAATGACTGCCTGAATAATCGCCAAGCATAGCTTCCTGTTGCCAAGGTTTTGACTTTTTATTGCTATATTCCATCGAAATCAAATTAGGCATGCCCTATCAAATCTCTATCATGCTGTCCAATTGAGAACGCTCTCAAGAATCTTACAGTTTAGAGCCTGGACTTGATTGATGCCTTTCCAGTTGGCTATGCATGCTGGAGTTTGTTTTTTATCAGTCAAGAACGTCTCTGGCCATTAAGACAGACAACTTGAAAACGACACCAATGTAGAACATAAAATAATCATTGTACTTCATTGTACGTCTATCACCAAGTTGTAGCATACCATTCCAATTTTATAGAAGAAACTGGACACATCGTTGAAAAACTATTTGGGTGGACTGTAACTGGCACAGTATGAGATAGGAGAAAAGGGTAGGATGCATGCACAGTATCGCAACATAGAAGATACCACCAACAAAAGCAGCACGTTGATTTCAAACAAGACGTTAAAACCTGTGTACACGCAGGAATTTGGTGTTGAATCATCGTACATTCAAACGTTCTTCCGTCCACTGCATACTGGCATGACCTGTTAACACACGAGGGCAGTACAAAATTTTTTCTCCCGATAATGTGTTTTCTTGTAGTACTAGCACTGTCAACTAGTACTGTTAACTATCTCGAAATGAAGCTCACATGTGCTGTGATATCATTTGGGGCAAATAGTCTGAAAACACAGCTTGAGGCTCTTCCAGGACACCATCCCCCGAATATTCCCGTCTTGAAAAGGAGAGGTCGGTTAATCGATGTAGTAAGACATATGAACACTAGATGGCAATGCATCTCCATCTGTGGATTACTGACCACAGTAGTCTTACCTGTGATAATTTAATGTTACTTGGACGAGTGTCAGAGTTAAATTAATGGCTTGAAAGGTAGGTTCGATAAACACCGCACTTGAGGTCAGCTTCTGATCAACAGAAACACACACTGGATAAAAACTGCCACAGACAGGAATTAAGATGTATTAAATACTGACTGTTTGACAAAAACACCTTTTTGACCCTTTGGAAATGTGAATTCCAGCTGCATCTTGGGTGTAAAAACAGCACTGGAGCTAAAGTGTGTTTGTCATTGCATCACCTTCATTGGGTGATGATTGGGAACACATATGCTGGATGCTCTGTCTGCTTAGACTCCAATCTTTTTATTTTACACTCAACTGCTGCATGGCCTTTCCTTATCCTGATCTCTCTCCCTATATTTTTAGACTGTGTCAGTAAGGTCAGTACTTTGCCTGAAGCAATAAATGCAGTCAGTTTTGAGTCATACATACACTCCACTGTATGTGCAACCTCTCAAGGTCCTGTTTGTAAATTTCACGTATTATTGGATATATGACAAGTTTGACTCGTGGGTTTGCGCACACATGGATTAAAGAGAACATGATAACTGTTAAGGGAACACCTGGAAGTTGTGGCAGCGTCTCTGTGCAAGCTTAGATGGATCAGAGGTAAGCCTCTCAAAGCATTTGAAAAGAAACTGTCTGAAGAGGTTAAGAGGGTCATGTGTGAAAGGGGGGCAGAGTGCTGACCCTTGGGCAATGCCTCAAAGGCATACGTCCATCCCTGAAGCATGGATGGTAAGGCGCCAACCCCTACCCCCCTTCCATGATAATGCATTCTCAGGCAGGTTCTGTTTTTCTCCAACTTCCCTTAGGCACTAAGGATCTAGACAAGAGACAGTGTTCCAGAAGGACACAGGGCTTGACACAGTTTGGGGGGGGGGTTGGAGGAGTGGGAGATGGGGTGGGGGAGTGGGGTGAAAGGCCAACTAACTTTATACTGCTGCGTTTATGGCTCCTGCTTGAGATTCTGACAGCTGTTTAGAAAAACGGCCCCACAAAAATCCTCAACAAGTACATCCATTACGTGTTAGCTCATAACTCTTAGAAGGAACTCTTAAAAGGACAAATAAAATGTGTTGCCTGTAGGTGGAGTTTCACAGGCCTCTCAGTCATTCTCACATCAGTGTGACGCTACAGTGTGACAAGCGACTGCCTCTTTCTGCCGAAAATGGAATTAAAGGGCATTATGGTCAAATGCTTTTCAATTGTAACACACACATGTGTGTATGTGTGTACAGTATATTTATGTCAATATGACCACATATATAATTAGTAAATAAGTATTAATCATGCACAGATATAAAGGGATGGAAATTGCACTGGCCTGTAAATCCATGGCAAGTATTTTGTTGGGCACAGACAAATATCAGCTGTAGGTTACTACCCTAGCAGGGTGAAATTACTCCGTAATATTACATCTGTTCCAGGGCTTGACAATAGGCCAATCGAGCCAGTATCAAACCGGCTTTGACACTTTATGTAATCCGCCATGTCACTATTTCTTTTCCTCATGTGACGCAGGCTTTTCCAGACAGGAGACAGTACCAAACAAGCAGTAGTTCATGAGCCTGAAACAAAGGAGGAAAATCTGACCTTTAAAATGATGAAAAGAAGAGGGGAAGCAGCAGTTTCTGATGCTCATGCAACATCATTTTAAGCTCAGCGCTGATAGCATTTTATTTGATTTTGTAATGGTTAGCATGTGGAAGAACGTGGAATATGCAAATGCATAACCTCCATGTCTATAACCTCCAGATTAAAGCCAACTACTGCTTGTTGTAAGGAGCAGCTTGCTAGCTAGCTAGCAAACAAGTGCAGTGTCCATAACATCAATACGAAATACACACAAGACGGAGTATTTAGTCATTTGGCAAGTAAACATTGGATGATGGAGTAATGCTTAAGAAAGGGCTGTAAATTGACAGCTTTGCACATTGAGAATGAAAACATACATTAACCTAGCTTAGTACATGTTGAGCTGCTGAGTGTCTCATCACTCTAATGAGAGGAATGAGGTTGTACAAACCACTGTACAAAGTACTACAGATGCTTTTATAGGAAGCAAAATGGCATAGTGGTTAGGTTGCCAGTTTGATTCCAAGGTGAGTCACTGCTGTTGTGCCCTGTGCTTAATCATACTTCTCTCAGTAAATATTTAGCTGTGTGAATGGATAACATAAAAACTGAAAGCTGAGTAAGTTGCTCTGGATAAGAGTGTGTTCCTCTGGTGAAAGAACTAAAGCATTTCTTTAGAATGGTATATGTGGTGTGACCTAGCTTTAAAGGAAAGAGATGGGTTCAGAACACTGACCAATCGTAAGAACAGCAGACTCAGGCAGAAATGTATGTCCACTTTTGTGTAAATGGTAAAGATTTGGAGGATGAGGAGTTGTCACTGAATTGTATCCTGGTCTGATTGGGCATGTCCCTTTTCTATGACCCCAAAACCAGCCAATAAAAAAGTCCACTCCAAGACCCCAGTGATGAGCTAGCAATATTCTTATGGTGATGCTGTCCTACTGCCACAAGGAAGCTCAGCTTTTCTACAGCCGACTTCTACAGTTATATAACTGTGCAATGTAAATGCTTTCAAGGGCTGCAGGCTTTGTGTACAAGCCTGGGTCTTTCCACTGTCACTAGACCTGGCCAAGAATATAATTATACTTTTACTGAAAAACATTAAGCAGTATTACATCCATGCATTCCAGATCATTAGGGCCTCTCTCCAGAGACTTGGGGTGCCCACGTCCACATCAGTTGGGTCAAACTGTCAAGTTTACTGTGATGAAATACACACAGTAATATCAGCACCAGCTAATGCATTATCATGACTTTGACACAGGAATGCACATTAGAGGTGATATAACGATTTGCTCTGTAGCAGAAACATCTCTTACACAAACCACTTTTAGCCCACCAAACACTGTAGCACTTTGTTCGGGAGCTGCAGCGAGCTAGCGGCAAACTAGTTGAACGTTGAGAAGCGCATCTCTGACGAGTCGCTGTGATGACTCAAGCGCTCGCTCGCCTCGGAGGGTCAGCGCTAATGCCGCGCTCTTCCCTCGGTTCTAAAAGCACTCGAAGATTAATTGAGCACCACGCGGTCCCTCACGAGCCGTCCGCTCTCGTCCCACTTGTAGGGCCGTGGGCTTTTTCGGCGAGCGGTGCTTAAAGCCATCTCCTGCCTACATGCGCTCGGCGAGCGACCCCCGCGGCTCAGTGAAATCAGATACACCCGCCTGCCCGCCGCCACCGCGCTCACTGGCATTCGTCGTGATGTTTCGCGTGACGGCGTGGCGGTGGTACGACTGAGGGGATACAATGTTGGACCACCTCTGGATGTTCTGGGTTTTTTTTTTTGTTTTCTTTAACATTGGACTGTGACTGCAAAAAGCACAACGAATAAGAAGAAAAGCACACAACAAAGACCCCACCGATACCCTTAACAATACAAAAACAGCATAGACTTAAAAGCTCCTTTCACAATGTAACATGTTGCCATTATGATGAAGACGAACAACTGCTCCATTAAAATTTCATTTAAAGAGCACATCAACATCAACATAGGCCTATAACATCTTGGAGGAGTTGATACGATTGGCATAAACAGTGTTATACCCAACACGATGTCTGGAACACCATGCGCAGAGAGCACATCAACCTGGCCTTCTCAGCGTCTTTTGTTGCAGATAAAGGTTGACATTTGAATTTGAATGAATAACACTGCATGTGTGGCTGTGATCCATTGGGTGGCAACAGACATCTTCATGCCCTTCCCCTCTGTGTCCCACAAGGACATATTCTCCATTTTAAAGGCGGTCTATACCTCTTAATTAAAAGCCTATTCCTCACATGTGCTCCTAGTTCTAGACAGTTTATCAGTGTTCAACTTCAAATTTTGCATCATCCATACACAGAGAACTCAATGAGCAAACGCAAAAAGCTCAGCATCATAATGCAATACCGCAGCTTCAACACAAATATTTTAACCTTTCAACATGATACATTTTTTTTGTTCAACCACTAATACCATGAGCTAATTTGCCTGTGTATGCCTTAACAGATTGAGGCCTACACACTCCATCAAGACATTGGTAGGCTGCTCCCTGAACTCTCTGCTTCATCCCAAACGGCAGATTAGATCATTCTTACTTCCCTCTGCTTTAGCAAAATTAGTAGATTGGGATTGTTCTTACCTTCAACCCAACCCGCAGGTTCTCATTCTAAATTGCTAAATTCTAAATTCTGCTTTGAGCTCTTTTGCCTTCCTTATAAGGTGTACTTACTTTATTCATTTATGCCTCTTTTATGTAAAACCTAAAAACAGAATAGCAGAGGAGATATGATTTTAAAAATAGCTTGCATCAGTAGATTTAACTGCTATTTATGGATTGGATTATAGATTTAGGCTTTGTGGAAAAAATGAAGACTGGAACATTAATTTATCTCACTTTTTGTGGGAGAGAGCTTGTTTAGATGGTTAAATTGTGGTTAAACTAACTGGCCAGCCAAAACATGGGTGCTGTTTTTCGGTGTGTATTTACATAGCAATGCCTCTCACACAGCAGTGATAGACCATATTCCGGAAAGACGAAAATTAACAATGTTGTTGTTTTAAAATGTGCCTCCCAAGTTCGATTTCTTAGGGCATGTACTCCAAACACCAACGTCCTCAAAACGTCCCTGTGTGTGAAATCTGTTACAGAGCGCCTATGTGGAAAGTCAGTGGCAAAGGACATTTTTTTGCCCTGACAGCTCTGTGGGCTTGATGTATTGAGGTTGAGTTCGCATACCTACCTTTGCGCAAGCTCTGCCGGTACCCCAGGGGGGGACCTGCGTCGCTGGCAACACCCTGAGATGCATGCCTGTGATGTATGGTGTTGTGACAGGTGCCTTTTTTATTGCACCGGGGAGTGGAGTCAGCAGAAGAGGTGATGGGATTTAAAGCCTGGGTCTCACTGGGGGGATCGATCGCCAGACGGACCCAAATGGGAAAAAACCCGAAACGGCGTCTAAGGGGCTGCTGTGCAACTGCCGGAACTTTCAGCTTTCAGGAAATACCTCAACGCTTGTTATCACGGGCGCTCATTCACTTATCGAGCTGGCCAGGACGCTTCCTGCGCTGTGGAATGAGTATGTCACCGCCATACTACTGTTCCTGGTTGCATAACCCTTGCGGTAAGAAATTATACCTGATTGGAGCCATCCATAACTTTTCAAAATGACAGCACAGCTAAGCCGTTGAAAAGAAAGTCTTACGCTTAATCTTCCAAGGGAGTTTGAGAAGTTTGAGGAGGTAAATGCTCCTCCTTGACGTCAAACTTAATAATGTCCCGTTATAATCTTCCCAAGACCCCAAAGACAAGTTTTAATTGTATTTCATTAAAAAGGACAAAATAAAGCACTTGGTATAAGTCTTGCATGAGTGCCCAATTCAATTCAGTAATGCATTTGATAACAAATGTAATTTGTGGTCAGTAATGGTAATGTACTGCATCAAGATTGTGCTCTTTATTCATTGAGCAAAGAATGAATGGGCTCCTGAGTGGGGCAGACAGTAGGGGTGCTTGTTCTGAGGGCACTCTGAGCTCTAGGGCCCAGGTTCGAACCTAAATCTACTGACAGTTACTGGGTGCCCACAGTGGTGGAACAGGCTGACTTCATTCTGCCAGAGGCAGGTGGGTAAATAACAGTGGGTTCATTCTCACACCACTCTCAGCACCTTGTGGCTTATCAGGCATCTGTGGATTGCTGTCTTTATGTCAGTGGAGCAGCGCCTATCCTCTAATTAGCGGCAATGTCACTGTAGTGCACTGTGGGTCTTACAGTGTGAAAAATAGGCATGCTCATATAATTGTGTATAACTGCAACCTCGATAATCCACAGATAAATCGAGAAACCTCGATTTGCACATCTGCGCAAGTGGGGGGTAGGGGTTGTCGCAGTGAGACAAGCATTATGCACAATTGGAGATCACCAAAGCTGGGCGAAAAATGGGTTGGGGGGGATGTAATTAAAAGAATTAACATTTTTATTTGCAGAACTAATATTAACTTTGATTCAAAATTTTAAATTGTTTTAAAAACAAAAGAACTATAAATACCAGTTCAGATGGGAAAAGTTCATCTGTCATCAAGAAGTGCACTTTTGGCTCTCTAATTTTAAATCATACTCTTCTCTAAAACCAAAACTGGCTTTCCATCCCTGTAGCTACCACTTTGCACAGAATGTAGCTTATACTCATTCACTCTTTCAGGACAGATCTGTGTAAATGCTTTAAATCAACAGACCAGAAATGTGAGCATTTCATCAGCTGTGAAAGAGACATGCAGTCCTTAGCTGAGGATAGCTTCTTCGATATGGAGTGAAAGGCAAAGTTTGATAGCCTGTAACCAGGCTTGCCTGTGCACTGGGTCAGCTCAACCACATGTGCCCCACAGGCCCTGGTCTCCAGCAACATCTGATTCATGGTTTGTCCCTGGCTCTCTCCTTGGGAAAAGTCACTGAGGCCTGGGGCATGCATCTGAGCTGGGCACAACATTCATCTTATCTGTGTAACAGCCAACAATTTGGAGCCCACAGTGAGAAAATTTACTGATTAAATATTTGACCATTTAACCAATGCTTTGCATTACTTTTATGAGTACAACTGTAAAATTAATGAAATAGGGTTGATAAATATCCTTGTTGTTCTAGAGCAGTATTGTCAGAAACTGACCCTGAAAGTAAACTTTAAAGATGAATCTACTGATCTTCCAGAAAAAAAAGGTCAAAAAAGGTCAAATGTCTATTTTTTTTCACTCGGTAACCACTTCCCACCACATACCTAAATCTATATCTGCCTTTGTCTGTGCATCAGAGGTAAAATAGCTAACTAAAAGAGCATTTTTCCACAAAAAGAGAACTTTGCTCAATAAATGCAGCAATAATACTCTCATTCCCCTCAACCGCATCACCAGCATTTGTTTTACTCTAAGGAGTTGGGAAAAAGGGTCAGCTCAATCACCATAATGGCACTTAGCAATACTGCTTTGACAATGCTTTGCTTTACATTGCCATGTGCCAGCACAGCATCTCATTATAAAACAAAAGAAAGAGAGATGAAAAGAGAGAAGGAGAGGGAAAGCAAGAAGGAGAGAGTGAGTAAAGAGCTGCTCTTGACTGAGCAGCACCCTAATCCCCAGGCCTCAGTTGGATGAACTATCAGTCAAAACTACCTTAATGTACACAGACCCATGCATCATTCTTTAATTAGATTACATCACTACTAAAGCTCAGTCAGCAGGGAGGGAACTGGCCCTCCGTGCAGACCAAGCATATCTTGGATGCAGGGTCCAAATGCAGCCCTTCTGTGCATCTTCCTTTGCTCTGGGTCATTTTTAATCTCTGCAGTAGTGCTCCGTATCTCTGGGACTCCAGTAATTAAATGGCTTTGACTCAGCCTCATGCTGCTTTCATAGTAGCAGCTCCTGGTGTGCTTTGAGGACGGTCAGCATTTCTGGCTTTGGAGTCATTGGACGGAGTGACAGTGCTACCGCATCTGCCTGAGGTAACCACAGGACGCTATGTGAACTTGTATTTAGTTCACTTTAGGATTTCACAGGCATTTTCATGATGAGAGTCATGTTGGGGTGGCCTTTTGTGGTTTTGGTTTGCTTTGCTTTTTTATAAAAATGCTTTAATACGCTTGCAGTTTCTCAAATTGATTTCCATTTAGTAGAGTAGTAGTTTGCCAAGTTTGATAAATGTGATGAATGTTGCGGGTAGAATTTTTTTTTCTTTATTTAATTTGGTCCCGTCTCAAAATTTCAAATTTATTGCAATGCAGATTTGTCAGAAGAAATATTCCTTCGGTACAGGATAGAAAACAGTTTGTAAATTATCCTCATAAACACATTAAGAGGTGGTCAAAATATCAAACCCGATAGCCACTACCATCCCTCCCGAACTGTGAAACAAGGTCCATAAATTAAGATCTAATTTGGACCAGGCACAAGTTACAGCTTCCCTGATAAAAAATGGACTGACCTTGTCCATGTTAATCACCCCAGATGGGACTTGAGTCTGATTTAATTAAAAAAGGAGAAACATTTTTACTGCTGCCCAATTAAATATCTGCTGTGTGCAGATTATCCTTTTTGCCAGGGTGTAGCAGAAGGAAGAGGTATGGCCAGGCTGATGAATCTCCACAGCACCAGCCATAAATGTCTGTCTGAAATCAGCTGTGATTTTTACAGTCTTTCCCCCGTTTTGCCAGAGGTGTTTTATTGATTTATTGACTCACACATTTGTTCTTGTATAAATGTGACTGTTCTCCCACTGCCACGCACTACTGGCCCCTGAATAGGAACTGACCGGGGACCCCTTTCCAAAAAGGCACGTAGCGCAACGAAAATCATTAAATCACTCGATTTTTTTTTTTTTTTTACTGCAGCTTTATGACTCCTTCAGATCCTAAAGTGCTGAAATATATATATGAACTGGGAGAAGACACATTAGACAACGTAAGCATCAACAGAATCACTATAAATATTAAAATACTGGAACTGAACAACCTTCTCGGGTAGCATTGCAGTCAGTCAGTGATAATCAATGGCTTCCATTAAATATGATTATAAATACATTCTCATGAATGCATTGTAAAGTAAACGAAGCTTTCCCACATACTGAAAGCCTTCGCTCGGGCTGACAAAAAGGCATTAAATGGGTACTCTCAGGAAGCACAGTTAACGAGGTCTTGGCGGGTGGCAGCCACCGCTGAATTTGCCCACGCGCATAGTGTCCGGTGGAGGCAAGTAGTAGGAGGTACCGTGCTATCAGTCACTGACTCGCACAAAAACAACGACGGTATTGCGTTTGAAAAAATGCATTGTCTTTGTTATGTGGCTTATTGGAATTGTACTGTGGTTCACCGTTAAAGTGCAGGAGCAAATAAGGCGATGCGTGGCCAAAAATAACTTACACCGGCTATGCTCCTTACGGTCCATCAGTATCCAAACGATGTTTATACAGAAATGGGCGTTTGAGAGTAACTCCTACATGTCAGAGGTGCATTTTTATCATATAGATCTTCGTCATTGAAATATGAGATCCATCCACTTCAGATTTAATCCGGGGGGATTTTCAGTATTGATTGGTAAAATTTAGATATGACCACAACCCCATTTGGGATTATATTACTACATCATTTGCGCAGATTCTTCTAGCACAGTGTTTCTCAATCCTACTCCTGGAGCCCCCCTGTCCTGCATATCTTGTATCCATTCTTGCTCACACACACACCTGATTGAAATTAGTGTGAGCTCTTCATTAAATCAGGTGTGCCCAGCTAATCAAAAGTGCCACTGATGAGTTCAGTCAGGTAGGTAGAGCAGGGAAAGATGGAAAATGTGAGCAGGGGGGTGGGGGGCAGGAGTAGGATTGAGAAACACTGTTCTAGCATGTTCTCTTGGCAAGGTGAACCTGTGGCCGAAGCTACATCCTGACCTGTGAACTGCACATTTCTTTTTGGGTAGTAACGTCCCGAGCAGAACTATGAGAGAACTTGGATTTCATAACGATACCGATATCGATTAGGACGCAGCAGGAGTTCAGACGGAGTCGCGAATTGAGATGTTTCCCCTTTTGCAGCGTTTCAAAGTCACTACTTCAGATTTCACCATTTACATCATTTTCTCAGAAGGTAATACGTTTTAACACGAATGAAAAGTAAAATTTAAAAGACAAAGCGGTGTTGGCAGTCACCAGTCTCTTATTATTCACGGACGAGTGCCGAGACTGTTACGCAAGTTTTTTCTGCGCCCCTTCTCTGCCCTCCTAAAGTTCCACGCGCCTCATAATGTAACCATGTATTCAGTAAAATAGACCCTGTGTGCCGTATGGCACAGCCATAATATTGTTTTCATACTTGAAGCTGAATTACGCTTAGATACATTTTTGGGGATTCCTAAAAATGGAGGGATTCCTGGCTCCTGGCATTCAAACTCATTTACGAGCTATTGTGATTGCCGTGGTGCTGATGGACAGTTTCCAAATAAGGGAACTGCGGGTAATCCACACACAACACACACAAAATGGTGTACATAAAATATCGACCAGAAAGGTCGTTTCGATTCAGCTGAGGACCCTTCTCCTTAAATGTGTCAGCATGGCTTAATGCTCCCTCTCCCTCTCTCTCTCTCTCTCTCCACTTTTCATTCACTCAAGCAAGGTATCGGTGCCTTCCTCTCTTGAGTTGCTGTCTCCCTCACTCTCCGAGTCGTGAACGACGCTATAACCCACCCGAACGACTCCGAAGTCCGTTATTTGCGAACACCGTGGAAATGTATACTTGAGCAGTAATGGTTTTCGTCTTTCGTCGCTTCCTGACAACATACGGGACAGTCTGCACTTTTCCGATATCCGAAATGATGTAATTCGGATATTTTCTCTGAAATTTGTGATCAGACAGGCACCACTGAGGGATTTTTTCAGCGCTGCATTAGCGAGAGGAATTCATGTTGAAGAGGGGTTTCCTCTGGCGCGCTTAACCAAGTGTGCGATTTGAAGAGGGATGCGTCGTTTTATTGAAGACTCTGCTTTGCCAAACACATTGCCAACACTAATTTCATTTATTGGGCAAAGTATTAAGGATCGAAATACCGCTTGTTGTGGAGATATTTTGTGTCTTTAAACTACATGTACATTAGGTATTGATATTTTTCAGTTGCTGCAACTTTAGCGGCATTAGTCCGAGACAACATATCTACGTGTCCGTGAACGGAGGGGGATTCCTGATTTAAAATTGTCACTCCCGCCTCCTCGCCTCCCCCAGTTTCCTACCGGAGAACTTCGATCTTAAACAGCGCCTTGGCTGCCTACCTGACCGGCCTACACCAGAGCACGGTGGTTCAAACTTCGAAGTAATGAAATTGACAACATCAGTCGGAGCGGGGCGTATGTTATTTCAAGCACTCCCATGCCACCAATAACGAGGACTCAAGGACAGGAATGTGGCAGAAGCGGTTTCTGGAAACGTGCTGTAGCGATTTCATCGTCGTATTTCTGGGAAGACTGGATTAAGTTCTCGAAAACAAACCAGCTGCATGTGTCCCTACTTGTCCCGAGGGTTGTGAGAAGAGCAAAGGAGGAATGCTGGTCCGAGATAAATTATCGCTCAGATTAAGTTTTTGGCCTTCTCTGTTTGGTCATTGTCTTCTCACTTCATTTTTTCTTTTCATTCAGGTAGGTCTTCTTTGCTTGCTTATTTATTTGCATGATGTAGGCCTACTAAAATGTGAACTTTTTAAAGGTGGCCTTTTATTACGTAACATTATGATAGCCTGCGTGATAGCAACCGCGACCTAACAAGCGTAGCTCATAACCTCGCGGCAGAAAACAGTTTGTATTTGGAAAAGAACGGATGACATTGAGAAGGGGGCATGTGTGTTACGTTTTTCGTCTGAGGACACCTTATGTGACATCAGTTGAGAACATGCAATTTGAGAGGTAATAAGCCCATATCGAATTATGAGTCTTGTGACTTTTGAACCGACAAGTGCGTGGTGCACAGGCGTTTACACCCGCTTGTCAGTAGCCTCTGAAAAGGGTGATTTTTATTTTTTTATTTTTATGCTTGACAGCACGGTTGTGTTTACATATTTTGAATCTTCATGACTTTACACCCAAATCAAACTATAGAGAAGAGAAATGTAGGGCGCCTATGATTATAAAAATGAGGATGCTGGGGGGATTTGTAAAACCAATCTGCACATTTAAATGCCAACAATTTGTCGTTAAATAAACAGACGTGTGCAATCAATTCCGCGACAGCGCTTTACAAGCATGAAAAATAGTAACCGATTGGTTGCAGAGTGTTTTATGCGATGTGGTGCAGTAAAAAAAAACGGTAACCCACGCACATATTTGAATGAATGTTTCTTTTGTAAAATAGACTCAGTTCTACCAGGCGCCTAAGGTCCGCATTTTTAGGTCTGTATTATTATCAGAGATTTAGTGTTATACAGGCCAGTGATGGAATGCGAATGGTCGTAGAGCACCTTCTAGATGTCCCATAACGTCAAAAAAGGGTTAATAATAATAAAAAAAAAAAAACGCAAGGTATCTGGTATCAATCCAGGACACTCGGGCTTGAGATCCGACTAAATGAGTGAACTTCAAAGTTGAAGGCGTCCCCCTCCGGGCGGATAGGCTAGTATTTATTCATTACGGGAGAGAGCGAGGATGCCATTACACTGACTGTGCTCGTTGACCCGCACAGACTTCTCCATCCTAACAGCCGAGGCTGTATGTGAAACCGGCGTTTGGCGACAGGCAAAGTTGTGCGCTTTGTGTAGTCGGGCTTTTTCCGTCGATGCGGACAGTAAGGATTTTATTGCCTGAGCTCACGTGATTTATGAAACAAGAATATAGCATTAGAATATCAAGAATAGCACTATACATCAAAAAGAAAATATGAAGAATATAAAAATTACGAACGGAAAATTAACATAAATCAAATGAAACCTGCAAAATGTAATCATTGTAAAATATATTCAACAGTATATACACAAAATGGAATATGTTGAAGGGTCAGAATTTTATTGTTTAAACGAAATAAATATTATAACTCGCAATTATTCTGAGCTACCGATGCGTGAATGAAGCGCAATAGCTTGAATGTGCTTGAGGATGCAGCTGAGGTGTTCCCAGGCGCTATTGCGGCGTGGCTCCTGATTTCCACGCACATATTCCGCTGCACTGCCTCACTGACGAGGCTAGCTGTGGCGCGCAGTGCAGCAGCTGTTACACGGGCGCGGGTAGAGTGTCAGGGTGCACCTCCTCTGTGATAGGCCCCTGCATCACAGTCACGCCCCCCGCGTACAACCAGAATGGTCTTTCAACTGTTGGGCATCCTTTAAGGCCAGCTGCTGTAAGCCGCTAGCATTCTGTATTTTTTTTCTTCTTTTTTTGGTTAAAGTGTGTAGGTGGAAACTCCTCTTTGGCAAAGCACTAACAGAATAAAAAGCCCAGGGTGTCAGCTTATGGGAACTGAACAAGCAAATCCGCGGTAAAACATTAGAATCTCTTCCCACTGATATGAAAGGCCAGATGTACTGTACATAGTGCATGAGATGCTTCTCGGTGTGCCCAGTTGGCAGGCCACACAATCTCCTCAACCAAGCCTTCTGTATTAATGCTCTCCTCTCTCACTCGCCCACCCCTAACCCCCCCCGCTACAGTGCACTGTGGGTGAGCTGCAGAAGTCATGCACACGGGCGGCGGAGAAGGTGAGCGAGAACTGTCCTGTGGCCTGCCAGTGTAGACCCTACCCTCCTCTACCTCCCCCACCTCCACCACCACCGCCCCCCAGACTGCTGGTCATCACAGGTAAGTGCCACCGCCATGTTTCACCCAGACGAGGGCCCGAATTGGGCCTCTTTTACCTTCCAAGTCAACCTTCTCTCACCTCTGGACAGTCTAGTAGAGCCATTCCAGAGTGGTTTACAAGGATCATGGTCCCGTGTTAGGCTTAGGTCACCACTTTTACACTTAAGAGCTGGCCATTTGGGCTGGAGGCCAGGTGTAGGCCTCTCAACAGGTTAAGGACAAAACATCAAGAAAGTTAATGTAAAGAAACCATGTGTACACATCCCCAAAATGATTCAGGATTTGAAACATAGTGAAATAGTTTCACCACGAAAGGCAGTCAAAAAATGATATTTGATACAGGTATGAAAAGCAATATGTGTAACTACACGATAAAAAAAATAGACAATAGCATAGTTGTGCAAAATTTTGGCAATGATCTTTCCTCAGCATTCAGCCCCCCTTCCAGCCACTCACTCACACATACACACACACATACACACACACACACACACACACATACACACTGCCATACGGACCCAGGTGACTTAAATCAATCAGGGTGTGGAACTGATAGGTGCTAATGAACTGGATCTGAGTGCTCTTGAGAACCCCGGGGAGTGCAGCTTTGCCCCCTTCTTAGAATATTAGGAACCTGGATTCTGAATATCTCTGCTGGGTCCCACTTTCCTGAGGGTGGCAGGGTTCATTTTCACAGCAGGGATGTCTCTTTATGTGAGTCCATGAATGTCTCCGCTTCATCATGCCTTGTGCATAGAGCACATGAGGCCTATGGGCTGTCTGTTCAGAGCCATGTGATGTGTTCATAACACCAGCCAATGAATATGCAGTCTTCATTCACTCATTAGTGTTACACTGAGAAAAAACTTGGAAAGTCAGTGGGGCAGAGCATGGGGAGCAGGAGGCCAGAGCTGAGCTCCTCAGAGCCCATGAAACCATCTCTATCAGTGTTAATGCGGTCCCCTTGCAAGAAATGAGCACCACCATAAGACCTGGCTGTTAACACTGACACGGCACTCAATCAAGTTTACCGCTGAGCCTCGGTTTCAGGGGTGCGTATATTGTCCTAAGAGCCTCTCAAAACGACAGGTACTTAAAGGAATCCTCAGCGGGCCGTGGCGTAGGTGCAGGAATCAATCTACCCCGACGTAGTTTTGGCCTGAAAGTTTTTCGGGGTTTGTTTCACTGCCCTTGATGGACTCAGAAACTTATGCAGAGTTAGCGGCCTGTCTTCAACTGATGCTGCAGGAGTCATATTTGCATTCTCCTACAAATCCTGCTTTCTCTCCTCACCC
The DNA here is from genome assembly GCF_013368585.1 of Megalops cyprinoides. Taxonomy (NCBI): domain Eukaryota; kingdom Metazoa; phylum Chordata; class Actinopteri; order Elopiformes; family Megalopidae; genus Megalops; species Megalops cyprinoides. The sequence continues at coordinate 25,166,630 of NC_050599.1, read as the reverse complement.
CGCTTTGTTTTCAATTTGCTGCTTGTACCTCCTCAGTCCTCTGTGGCTGAAAGCTCCCATCTTATGCAAAAACAGGCCCAAAACCATTTGTGACCTATTTCTGCCTGTTCTTTGTACTCGGTCAAGACTTCACCTGCAAGCTTTCAAAATCAGACGTGCAGCCCTCACCCCTGCCCCGCGCTCGTGAATACTGCTCCAGCTGCCCCAGGTGCACCGAATGGCGCCGGCACCTTGCCAGAAAGCCGCACCACCGCTGCCTGGCTCGGAGCGGGGTTTGCAAACGTGGAGCATGGCACGGGTATCTGGCTTAATTAAAGTTATAGCGCAGAGGATTCGACGTGGCGGGTCCTAATGAGCAGTGACTTAAAGCCAGCGTGTCAGAGTGGGTGGCGTGCCTCCTCCATTGTGCCCGGGTGAGGCGTCAGGAGAAGCTTAAAAGGCAGCTATTATGAGCATGCACCAGGAACTCAGGGACAGAGAAGGTCACAGAAGCACCTTCCTGCAGCAGCAGGCGAGCGATAAAAGTTTTAAATGAGAAAAGTAGCGTTGGATGAAGGACTATAAAAATACTGACTTCAAGAGAAAGAGTTTTATCACAACGGAGGGATACTTAGCCTGACTGTATTAAATCCTACAGCCGTCGACAAAACTGAGGATTAAAACTGAAGTTGGGTGCAGCTGCGGGATATTTAACATTCAAAGTGACTTATGACTCGGTGGATCGGAGAAAATGTGCCGTGTCATTTGTGCAGCCGTACTGCAAAGATTTTCCCTCTGGACTGAACAGAGAAACGTCAGCAGTCTCCAATGAAAAAACACAGTGTAAGTCAATACATGGTATAATGTGAAACCCAAAATATAAGGAGTTTATATTTCTAGATGCCAGATTATACCATTTTTATCACTTTGTCAGCAACTTTCATATATTAAATTCCATGCAGATATGGAACTGTGGGCAGCAGTGTGGCCTAGTGGTAAGTACCAGGGCCCATAACCAAAAGGTTGCTGCAACAATTCTCCTCTGGGGCACTGCTGTCGTAACCCTGGGTAAAGTACTTAACACACAGTTGCCTCCAGTTGTATAAATGGATAAAACGTCAGTCTGGATAAAAGTGTCTGCTAAATGACCATCATGTAATGTAATAGGTGTAATAATGTAATAGAACATATATGTGGAATTATTTCACAATATACTATAATACAATGTATATGCAAAAAAGATGGAACTGGAACTAAATGGAACTGACAATAATCAGTAACTTTTCTGAGTATTATATAGTTTTTGTTATATTCAGTATTATATACATTCAGACAGTGTTCTTCTGTTACTGCATTTTCTTACCTGCAAAACCTTATAACATTTTACTCTATGATGCTGAAACGATCATGTGTTTGCATGTAATCGCCCCTTGGTCCCACTGTGTGCATTTAGTATGGAGTTAATAGACCCCAGCAGTGCAGGCTCAGGGAGCTAAAAGGGTACATTACGTTTCACCAGGGTCTTTCTGAAAATAGCTGGACCATGCCAAAATAGGCCCAGCATCATTATTATTACATTACATCCTATTTTCAGGAGCTTTGGGCATGAGGGAAGAAGAGAGGGAATGCCACAAAACCCAGATTTAAGAAACCGCATCCCACCGCGCATGCGTGCCACTCCCGAGTGGTTTTCACAGCAGCGCCATCCGGAGCACCAGACGCCCGGGGGCCGCTGGTGGAGAGAGACAACAATCCGGGGCCCCAGCGGTCGGGCAGCAGCGCCGGTGCCGGCACTGAGTGCCATTGTGTGGAGCCGGGCTGCCACAGGCCGTTAAAACCCTGCTCATCCCAGCGCCGTGCGAGGGAGAGGGGGAGAAGGAGGCCGAGCGGCAGCCGCAGCCAGATATACACACAGCTGCCTCCATATTTCCTTGTAACCCTGACTGGATAGGAGTAAAAGCATGCATGCATTGGATCATTTTTCTGCTTACTTTTTAAAATGTTATACTTAATATATGCGATGTACTGCAGAGTGCATTGTTCATATCTTTCACAAATATTGAATTTTAAGAGAACAGGAGGGTGCTTGCACTGTTGTTGTGCCGCTGCGTGGAGGGATTGTGTCACTTTATAAATACTAAAGATTAGCCCCTCTCAAAATGTCACTCATCTTGCAAAAAGAAACCTTAAATGACGGACCCCTTTTTGACAGGATTAGGCCGATTTAGCGAACTTAGAGGTTGTGCTCTCCCAATGGCTGGTTTTCTTCTGCAATCAGAGATTCTGACTGGGGTGCCCTTGGTTAAGACTGGACCGTACCATTACATTACAGTTTCACAGCAGATACTCTTACCATAAGCAAATTACATGGATTAGAATTTTTACACATTATCCATTTATACAGCTCGATATTTACTGATATTTACCACACCCAAGGGTACAACAGCAGTTCCCCACCTGGCAACCCGTGGGTTATAAGCCTTATCCCTAACCGCAATATTGCTGAACATATGTCCTCTTGTTTGTATTGTTCAAGAGGTGACAGTTTTCAGATTTTTGCAGCAGGGCTTCACTTTGGAGTTCCTATTTCAGAAAGACCAGCGTAAACAGTGTGAGGTGAACATTTGACATGGTGCGGTTGAATCCTTTCCACCTTTCATTAAGGCTTAGCACTCTGTGGTAAGGTTTATGCTGAAGTAGGGAAGACCACTTACCAAACACACACTTATGGTAAACAGGGAGAAAAATGGGTGTATTTTTGTCAGTAATGACAGTTTATCATTTATTCACATTGTTGTTGATTCACCATTGTTTTCTCTCTCCTTCAAAAATACAACCAGAATACCTGTAAATCACACAACAGGACTCTACATCCTGTCCGCCATACCACACTTATGGAGGGATTTACTTCACAACATAAACAGGATTATGGTCATAATGCAAACAGAATATTTCATCTTGCCGAGGTGCACTTAAATAAAGAAGTGAAAGACATGAACATTCCTTTGCATGTTCAGCCTGCAGATTTCTTGCACAGAAACTGTCTCTCCTAAGAAGTTCTTTTATGCACTCTCATTTTTTTGTCTATTTATTTAATTATTTATTGCCTTTTTAAGGACAGCTCAGATCTTTAAATGGTGTCTCCAGGGAAAAATACAAAAAAAAAAACTGTGGAGTCATCTTTCACCCTGCGTTTATTTTTCATTAATCTTCGACGTACCAGGAGGCTGAAGCCGGAGCCATCAGTAGTTTCATAAATGGGTGGTGGTGGAGGGGGGGAATAAATAACAGTATGACACGGAAGGCTTTGATATGACAAGTCCTGCCCTCGACTTGTCATCCCCCCCTCCCTCCCAAGACCTGTCAGCTTGACTCCCCCTGCTGTCATTCAGATGCACGGTTGAACCGGAGAGGAGGAAGCTTGGCTTCCGTCTCACGGCCTGTTCGGCTCCGTGAGCGCGCGTGAGGCTTTCACACGCCTCTTTATGCAAATTCCAAGATGTCACAACTCATTTAGGCGTTGTAGGAGCTAATGGCTCGTGGCCGAAGCAGAAGTTGTCGCCGCGTGGCAATAAGCGAAAAGCGTTTTTTTTGGTCCAGTGTTGTCTTTTCGAGAAATCAGTCTAGCCGTGTCCCCTCTTGAATCTGAAAATGCCAATGCAACATGTCTTGAAGGTCTAAAGCTCTGAAGTGCTGCATGCAGATGCAGAACCCCACGTGCGGATTGCATGTAATGTGATCACATGCAATTTTGCTGTCACACAGTATAATTATTATCAGTTCAGATGCGATTTGAATCAGAATGAAATTAAGCAATAGCTTAGCTTAACTTATGTTTCGGTCTCCACATCATTTTGTTTTACGTGTAAAGGTTGTGCAGTTCTGAACTTGTTAGCATGCTCTGCTAGCATTGCTTGTATGAAATAAAAAATATAAATAACAAGGCATATCTAGCTGTAAGATTCCTGGCTCAAAAAACATTGACTGCTCATGAAAATGTTGAGAGAAGCTTTGTTATTTTATTTTCATGTGACGTGTTTATGAACTGATTGGGTATAGCTCAGAATTAGTTGCATGGAATAGCGGGGATGACTACTCTGTTCTTTCTGCAGGGAATTCATTAGGTGTGATAGATGTGTTACATAAATCAGCAAAGGGGGGTGATTTGGTTGCAAAAGATACAAGTTGCATGTGAATTGTTTTTGTGATACGTAAAATTCCTATTTCTGTCACTACATGTGTGGTCAGGACAATGTTCCATTAATATACATCTTACACTCTTTTATGAGTTGAGGAATGCTAATGAGGAGTCAGTAATCTTAATTATTTTACAGCATTTTCTCCAAACCAGTAAATGCATGTGAAATGGTTAGTCCAAAACGTGTATAGGACTAATCAGTCTCTGATATTAAGGATGTGTTTCCTTATGTCCCAGACCAAACTGTATACAGTACATCATTCTTAGCTCCGCACTCCTCCACAGGTTTATCCTGTCAATCCTAAGCATTCGTCAAGCTTCACGATCTGTGACAGAAAACCAGCTGCAGCTCAGAGGGGACAGGTCGATGGTATCAGAATGTTACACGCCCACCCCAGCACAGCGGAAGCTTGACAGATCACTGATCAGTGCATTTCCCCCCCCCCGTGGTGTGCACTTCAGTGGCCTCGCCCTCTGGTGCCTGCCATTCAGAGGGAGCGTGTGGCGAAGGGCAGGAGCAGTCACCCCACCCGGCCTCGAACCCGGGTCTATAGGGTACCAACCGTGCGACTTTGACTGCAACGCTGAAGAGCCAGGCTTGTTGGTATGGCAGTTAGAGCGCATACTCAACTGTAGTGACAGCACTCTGTCACAAAGCGTAATGAGGTCCAGAGGCCAGTCTCCCTAATTAATCAGGCAGCCCATCTGCTGATGTGACCGGGATCGATCCGGCTTGGCCGGGTGATTCCGGAAAGACGGTATTAATGGCACCGCATTAGCAGATTGACAGTTATTGGTTAAGTGCTGTGGCATTGCATTAGGAAGTCAAGAAAGGTTATGCATGCTGACCACAACTGGAACTTAAAGGGGGGTTGAGAATGGGACGGGTAGTTATTTACATGCTGTCAATCAAGTGCAAGTCTGTATTTGGAGAGAATGAGAACTGTTCTGTTTAGTTCTGCACCTGTAAGTAGATTACATTTTATTGCTTAGCAGATGTTCTTTTACAGAGTGATTTGCACAGTTTACAAGTTTTGCATGTTATCCATGTATGATGTTGGGTATTTATATAGGCAGTTCAAGCTGAGTGCCTTGCAACAGCATACAACAGCAGTGGCCAACCTGAGAGGCATACCGGTGATTAAGAGCCCTGCTCCTGAGCACAATGTCATGCAGTCCTCTTGAATCTGATCCCATGCAAGAAATGCAGCAAGCTTTTTGAGATCCTGCAAGATTTACTGCAGTCATGAAATACCAGCCTATTTTCAATTCTTTCAGACTGAAAAATGATATGGAAGTACAAATGTGATTTGAAATGTGATATGCAAAGTTCACCTATAAATTTCATTGGACCTGTGTGATCTAGATAAGCTGAACATTGATAAGAAATTGTCATTTCAGTGGTTACTAAACTGGGGGAAAGGCCATTCAGGGCAGGCCTTTGGTATATCTAGCGTATTGTCAGATTCCAGAATGAGACTGCTATAAAATTAACACTGTACTCTGTGATAGTTTGGGCAAACGACTGTGCGGCTGTGAAATGAGTGGCGACGTTGACAGATTTCACGCAGCGCAGGGTTTCGGCCAGCTCGGAATTTTTACTCCAACAAACAAGATGGAACATTTCACCCAGAATTTCATCAATGATTGTGGCAGCCATTTTTTTTCCATTCAGCGTCGTTTGACTGTAAAGAAATGTTTTTGTTTTCTTCACGTGTTCAGAAAAGGCAGTCATGTTTGCTGATAGCATTGCTGTTGCGCCCTTGAATTTGAGCAGGGTTTTCACAGTGGCTCAGGTGGTAAATAGATTTTATACACAATTTGACACATGCGAGTCAAGCCTGGTTCTCACAAGCAGCTGTCTTGTGTTGGACTGAAATACACTGTGTTATTTACCTGACTGTGTGTTGCCCCTGAGAGCCATTTCTCATCTGCCCAAACTAGAATGCAGGTGCAGGGACATGTTTGAAGACGATCCCCTTTCAGGAACTTTTGTACCATGGCAGCAGCGGTTTGATTTCTTACCATAACTGACATTTGCCTCCAGGCTGAGGCTCATTTCTAACAAAACTGTCCGTTCCAAACAGACAATACTCCCTTTGAACTGTTTTGTTATGGAGTTTGAATGGCAGGGTGTTAAGTAACTAAAACAATTTCAGGAAACTGATAGTGCCATCTGGTGTGATGATCAGAAACATGATATATGTCAGTATAATTGAATGAATTTTTATTAGTAGTAAAAGCATCATTCAGCTTACAATCAGTAATTCCTCTGTCCATAGTGGATTCTGAGAAATTTGTGGGAGATAAATACTCTCCTCCATTCTAAATGAAACAGGTTCAGATGGACTGCAGTGAACCCAGCTATGATTGGCTCTGCAAGTGCTCGCAACCACTTCTAGCCCAAGGAGAAAGTGCACTCCAGAGAGTTACGCACAGCAGGCAACCTCTGACCCCTCAACAGTGGAAGTGTAGATCGAAATAAAACAATCCAAAATAGGACCAACCAAACTGAGAGATAAGCATCAGACTGAAATGACTGGAGACCCTCTTTATATATATATGCATCCATTTACAGAAGAGTCCATTTCACATTCCCTTTCCAGGTGAGGAAAAATATGTTAGCTTTTGTTAGCTTAATAGTATAGCCCAAAATAAAAATACCATCAGTAAAGAAACATCTGCACCAAGTGCATAGTCAAAATGTAGCCAACTAGCTATCTATGTATGAAGTGGAAACTCAGTTGATGATAACAATCTCGCTAGTGGGCTGCCAAGAGGCTTGGTCAGGTGAGGCGATTGTTCTGAGTGTGGGCTGAGTCCTGGAGACTGGTTTTGATGCTGGTTGTGTCATGAGCCAGTCATGGCTGGGAGCTGATCCTGGTGTTGGGGTAAGGGTGGAGTGGCCTGGCTCTGTCGGGGCAGGGTTGGCTCGTCTCGCCACTGTCACATGCCCCGTGACTTGGCGGGGGCAGCTAGTAGGCGCTCAGCGGACTCACGGAGATGCATCTGTCCCTCGCACGACATCTTGTGGTGTGAAAAATGGTCACACGAGAGTGAATTGGAGGATGGCTTCACATGCCGCAGTAGTTGCTGTAGTGACAGAAAGCCACATGTGTACAACTGGATAGGATGTAGGTTAAAAGAGGGGAACACTGAAAAATGTACCATTAGAACCTGATTTTGGCCAGTTCTCCCATACATTATTGTAGTTGTATATTAGCTCCTTGGATACTCTTAGTATACATCTTTCCTTCAAGTAAGACATGTTACATTTTCATATATTTATACTGAACACATGGCTTACATTTCCGATGTCAATTTATATGGCCAAATATTATTTGAAGGAATTAGAGTTCAGTGCTTACTTCAGCAGTGGTGTACCACCTGGGAATCAAGCCCACAACCTTATGGTTAAAAGCGCTTGTCCTTAACCACGATGCCACACTCTCAGTGTCTACTGGTACTTTGCTCTCCCAGACCTCATGCCCTCTCTCACTGGCATTCAAAAGCCAAAATATACGCCTGAATATCCCCTCCATTTAAGATCTTAGCTGGGCTTTTATTGAGTTCTAGGGTTCTAGTTTAATAACCGTGAAAGTGCTGATGTCAGATCGTGTATTAAAAAATGACTCTTTCCCTGATTTGTTGCCAAGCCTGGATTGATGTTTCATTTTGCAGTTTCCATGGGCTCTCTGGGGTGCCCCCACCCCCCCCGATAACCCTGGAATGCTGCAGCAAATCAGCTCTGATTTGCAAAGTCCTTATACCAATGCCTATGATCCCGTGGGGTATCTCAGCAGGGGGGACTGAGGCAGAAGAACTGACTGTGAAGAGTTCAGGGTCTCCCTGGCATGTCTTTATACAGTTTTCCCCCAAATGGCTGAGAGGTAGTCATGTGATGCCTCCCTCTATGAATGCAAGGGGCTAACCTCATCCTCAAATGGCTGAAATATTGCCACCACTGACGGGTAAAATCAAATAAATCACTTTGGGTCTAAATAGCAAAGGCACTTTTGCTAAGCGCCTGTATAAGTTAACGTGTGTATGCCTCTGTGAAACTACTAACCTCATCTCTTCTTCTTCTGCTGGAGGCCCCCTGGGGGAGTTTTTTTCTTTTCTTTTCTTCTGTGGTCACATGACCCTGGGTGGCCTATGAAGCACCAGGTTTGGTGTGTGGGTGCAAGTGTCCCCCCCATACCCCAAGGGCCCCCAAGTCTGCAGTACAGTAACACTGGCAAGTCCACTGTGAGCTCTGTGCCAGCTCTGTGCGGTCGGCTGCAGTGTGAGGCAACACAGAGACCAGCTTTACCTTTAATTGCAGAGGGGGAGTTTAAAGGGAATGTTTTAAAAGAGGCCTTGGGCTGTTCTATGAGTAGATGAGTAGGTAAGCCCCCTGATTTGTAGGTCAGGCTTCCAATCACATCTGACATAGGGAGTGAAATGAAGTCACTCCCTCATGAAGGACATGTCACTGTACCTCACCACAGTAGAGTGGCAGGACCATGGACAGCACTGGCCAAACTCACAGCACCGTTCCTGCTCACAGGAACGATACAGGGCCACGGACAGTGCTACTCACAGGAGAGCTGCAGCATGATGAACAGTGTTGGTCCTGCTCACAGGAGCTATAAAGGACGACGGACAGCACTGACCCCACTCACCAGAGGTGATACAGGACCATGGACAACGCTGGTCCTACTCACAGGCATGGCAGCAGCTGCAGCTGATCCCTAACCACTGCAGATGCCACTTGCTGCCTCGTCAGTGGGACTGGCCGAATGCAGCCCCCGTGTTGTCTTGGGAAGGAAGAACTGCTGTCGTATTTGGCTGAGCAGCAGAGGTCAGCAGTGATGGTGCAAACCTACCTATGCATATTCACATAGACACATATTCACATGGGTGCCGTTCATTCCCTGCTGCTTTTAAACTGTTACCAGGCTTTGGTATGGCGTCCCATGGTCCTAGTCTGGTTGTTGCCTCAGTCTGTCCTGCTCACAGAGTTGCCATGTCGAACACACAATTAGAGGACCATGTACTCTGTTTGGTTGGTGCATCCACCAAAATGCCTTAACTGGAGTTAGTTTTCTAGCTTATGTGCTATTCCTAGAAAGCTCAACACTGCATCTCAACCTGTAATTTGAATGTGCGTGTTAAAAGATAATTATATGGGTATTCTTTAGATAATTTTAGACCAGGTTCTACTTGCATGGATATTTACTGAGCTTTCAGCTCCTGTTGTTGACTGCCATAGTCAGAGGTGGAATTGTTCTTCTTTTCCCTCAGTTCGGTCTCCGCTACCGCTGCTCAGCAGTTGGTTTATTGGATAATGAAACAGTTGAGGTGCTGTTCTTCAGAATGAAAGTGTTTTCCCCCTGGTGCTTCTCTCTTCTGGCGGTGGCCACGCCCCAAATGGCAGAATTACACCCTGCGGCGTGCTCCCAGGAGTGCTTAAATTGGCAGTGGTTATTTGCAGTTTCAAGCCTTCTTGAGATGTTTCCTTCTAAGAAAGGCTGTATCGATATGTGTGGTTGTGTGTGCATGTGCAGGAAGCATTTTCAGCAGGGCTGTGCACTTTATGATTTGCCGGCTGCAGGGTGCCTGCTGTTATGTTTAGAGCACAGACCAGTAGCTGGCTACTGACCCCACCATTACTCATACGCCTACAGTCGCCAGGCTACAGTGCCCAGCTTGATAGCTATGTCTTCCACCAACTGCAGAAAAATTTCCTTTGTTATCCATTTGTTTTTGGTTATGTTTTGGATTCAAGAAATGCCTGCTTTAAGGTGTTTAAAGGAAGCCGACCTTGATTGGCTATGTTATTTATGAGGGTGGCTTGCTTTGCCATTTACTAACTCAAGTTACAGCACTCACTCTCTGAAGCCACTTCCCGGCGCTGGCTGATGATGCAACCTCCCCCCGGCACTTTCGGATGATGTCGGAGTGCTTCTCTGAATCGCACACCGTATGCCGCCCCTGCTGCAGAGCACGCACACACATACACCAGCGGTCCACACTCGAGAGGGCACGGGCCGCGGGGCGAGCGTCCTCCGTTTGGAGCGCGGCCAGCGCGCGGGGTGGGGGAGGCGGCGCGCCCCGCCGGGGGCTGTGCGCTGACCCCTGCTTCTCCACGCATCGGCGAGCGCCTGGATGAGCCTCCCACACGGGCCCACGTTTTAGAGGGTTTCGGCGCTTTCGCGGCCTGAGGGTGGCGTGGTGGCAGGCAGACCAAAGCGCGCTTCAGCACGGGTGGGTATTGTCTTCTGTTGGGCCAGCACAGCGCCCCCCAGCCCCCCAGCACAGCGCCCCCCCCGCCCAATACACTCACAGATACACACACACACACACACACACACACACACACACACATACATTCAGTCACGCACATACACACACGCCCCTTCGCAATTCCAGAAATAACAATGCTGCCATCCTTGCCACTCCTAGCCACACCTACTCCCAGAGGCTGCCATGGCTACCCCAGTGTTTCCCACCACACCCATCCCTATAGTGCTGCTGACAGCTTTTGGTCATTCAAGCAGTCAGTCAGCTGTTTTTTCTTTTTGTCCCTTCTCTAATCACACTGTCCACAGTGCTACACAGACCATTGCTCTTTGGCTTTTTAAAATGCCTAATAAAGTAACATTCTCATCCAAGATGCGCAGACGCTGTAAGAGAAAATAGCTAGCCTCAGAAAATATTAAATAAAATGAAATCAGAAATGAATATCCTCCTTTTTTACCCTCCTTGCTCTTAGGGAGAGGTGCAGAATACACCTAAAAAGTGCCTGAGAAAATGCAGTCTGCCATATGACCCCTACAAAATGTAGCAAGTGCTCCAAGGCTGTAGTATGAGGCTGAATTAGGGATGACTTAGGTTCTTCTTTCTGTTTGTAATAGGCATTATTTCTGTCAGCTGTTTGTTTTTATCTCCTGCCTGCAATCAGTCCTCTCAGTTTGGCTGTACAATCCAGAGACTAATAATTGCATTATTGTTCAGTGCAGGTACAAAAATAGCCTAATCTAATATCCCCAGCTTGATTGGTGAGGTCAGTGGTCTGGCCTCGATTTAGTGCTTCAGATGAAAAGGAAGAAAGGCCTTTCCTATCCCAACATGCATTTCCTGGGAAGTGCCCTAAGGAAAAAGTAATAGATGCACAGATATATAATACGGCAAATTGTATTCCTTATATTAGAATATATTATTGTATTTTGCATACTTGGGTATTCAAGGAGCTGGCCAAACCCTGTTTTTGCATTATTTAGTTTTCTTAGCAGACCCTCATTGTTATAGCAACATGCTATAGATTTGTAGCTGACCCCAGAGCACATCAGGTTAAGGTCCATGCTCAAGGATACAACAACAGTGCCTCTCCTGGGGGTGAAACCCACAGCTCTTCCAGTTCAGTCCTCTAACCACTACTCTAAACACTACCACTGCTTACACTGTCCCTTGTCACTGTCTGCATGATGCCAGGGGTCAAATCTTTCCTTCCTGTTTCTATCAATAATGCACCAAACAGGAGCCCCTCTGGTGTGCTTTATGGCCTGAATGGAGTCATGTTTAGCAACTCTATGCTTGAAATTTGGCACCTGAACAGCAAAAAATTCATGCCTCATTACTGCGACCCCATTGCGCCAATGGCCCTAGCACTCATACAAACAGGAAGTGACACGGTCAGCCGCCGTCGGTGTCGGCGTATCTCCCCCCCTCTTGCCGGCACGTTCCCTCCCCGGGTGAGCGCCATGGCCCCATTACCACGCTCATCCGAGCCAGACGCAGCTCATCCCCGAAGGAGCCGCCTCGTGATTGGCCGCGTTTTAGGCGGAGACGGGGGCTGGGGGGGAAGGGGGGGCAGCTAAGGCTGGGCGGTCTTCTAAGGACACGGCAGGAACTTGTCTCACGTCAAGGCCAGGGGGCCAGCCGCCCTCGTTATTAAAGATTATGCGGCCCTCTCTTTCCCCGCTGCAGGATATGCAGAGATAACATATGCGCCAGTCACTGGAGATGAAAACGTGTTCTCTGCGCTCTCGAATCAGGCCGACAGGGGCCTTTTTGTGTACGTGTTTGTACTTTTGCTTTGCGCAGGACAAGATGGGCGGTGACAGCTCTGCCTAAGCATGCCGCAACGCCCCGAGCTCCGCCGGCCCCTGCGCACTTTCTCGCCACATCGTACGCGATTCAGAGCAGACAGACAGACAGGGACCCGCATTGATGAAGGACTCTATGATGTCCCAGCAACTGCAGCGGCAGCATAAGCAACTCCCGTAGGCTTCTCAGGTGTAATATTCCTATACACAGTATCACCCTCGGTTCTGCTCATGAAATAGGCTTGCTTATTTTAATAATGTCGTCAAGGCCAAATAACTGCTATAGAGCGCAGTATTTCATTGCTGTGGTATCCTTGCTCTTTCTTTCAGGCCATGTTCACTTCAAGTTACATAGTTGCTTTGCAAAACACTATGGGAGTCAAACTGTTGCATTCCTTTGTCAGGAAAGCTGCACCATTGTGCAAAGGTCATGGAACCATTCTGAAGTTAAGATATTTGCATGTGTATGTGTCCACTAATATGTATACGAAGACCACTTTAGACTTGTGTTACTGCATAAAGAAGGAAGAAACGTGGAGTGAAATAGCTTGAAAGTTGATTGTCAAGGTGTGGCATCCGATGCATAACCTATAGACAAAGATTGTCTGTCAATGACAAACTCAGGACTGGAGTATACAAAGCTGTCCAGTGAAGATCAGAAAGATGAGAAGCACTGAATTTGGAACATAGCTGGCAGAGGGCTGGGGTGTCATCCGGCTTTCAAAAGCACACAGGTCATGTGTGAAATCCAGCAACGCAAATGAACTTAAAGAATGTGTTTCACGTAGAGCACCATTACTGAAATAGAGAGACGAGACTAAAAGGATAAAATATGCGATGCATTTTAGTCTCCTTATGCATAATGACAAAAATACAAAATGTCCTCCACACAGCTGTGTCTACCAAATAAAATGCAGCAGTTTCAAAGATCTGCTGAATTTGCAGATGCACCATTTGTTGTTTTCAGATATATTGTGGAGTAATTAATTTTGGCTCTGCTAACAGGTGAATGTTGTTCCGCAGGAATTTCATTTTACAGAAGAAACTATGGAGCAGTGGAGTCCTAATATGAAAGTGATGAGCCGTGAACTCCCCAAATTATATTGCACAAGACTGCATAGGAGCAAGTTTGGCTGCCATCCCTGAGTCAGCTTTCCGAAAACAAGGACCTCAGATAACCTTAAATTCCGCATTCCTCTCAGGCCTGTGGAAGTTCAGGGCATGGACTCTCATATCAAATGTATGTATTAGGAAACCTCAATTTTGAATTTGGGAATTTTGTAGAAAAACAGATGGCCATTGTTTTTTTTTTTTTTTTTTTAGGTTGGTGGTGTCACCAACCTGAAAAGGGATTCCAGAATGAGCCTGCTGCTTTGGCACCATCCACGTCACAGAAGATAGCAGCCACTTGCTAGCTAGTCACTGCTCTTCTTCAAGGCAGCCATCTTTGCTTTCCTTTGGTGGGCAGTTGTGCTTGAACCTGCTTTCCCCTCTGCTCATTTCCTCTGTGGAAAGTAGCCAGAATTTCTTTCAGTGTACTTTTCCCCCCTTTTTTCCTTTTTCAAATTTATCAACAGGGTTTTTGTTTGAGTCTTCCAATCAATTCCCATTCCGCAAAAGCAAATGTTGACTTTCGAATCAATCACAATGATTAAAAAAAAGACGGGGAGAAAAGCAGTTGCTGATGTATTGCCCTCCTAAGTAATTATTTCAGTATCGAGCGCTGTTCGGCTTGAGTAATGTTATGGCATTGTACAATTAGCATACTGTAATCAGCAAGGTTCTAGGGAATTTCAATAGCTCAGTGCATATGGTGCCAGCAGAGCTTGCAGTTAGTTTCCCTCTGACACACATGTGACAGAGTGAGCCTGACGTGAAAACTGCCCAGTCTCTTTTTAACTTTCACTTCTCCACTTTCCCCGTTCTCTAAACGTGTGTTTTAACCGAACACGACGCAAAATTTTACGAGTGACGTGAACGCGTGAAAAGTCAATGGCAGGAGGCGAAGGGGCGGAGTTAACTGCGGCAAAACTGCGAAATGAGCGTTCGCTTAAAAAAATGTTCAACTCGAGTGAACATTTCCTTCAAGTAGGGCTAGAAGCCATGCCCCCTTTCCAGAAATCTCTTCAGTCACTTGCTAGCAGCGTTGGTGTAATCAAAAATGCTTACTGTGACGTGGCACGAAATTCACTTGTTCATTTTTCAGGCAAGCGATCAAACCCGTGCGAGGAAAGCAAAGTGAAATTTCGCTTCATGTTCGGTTAAAACTCAGCTTTACAGTTCACCTCATTTTAATAATGTTCCTTGATACATTGTATGCCCAATAACATGGGAGTTTTTCTGGCATCTAGTGTTAGATACAGCTTTATAAATGACAACCTGCCTTAATTTCATTCAGGTTTATTTCAATCCAAATTTTTATCCCATATTGCGCTTGTTAATAGGCTTAATGCCATGAATAACAGTATGCCCTGAGTAAATGTATCTACTTAATCAACAGTGTGTGATTTAGCCTACTATCCCAAGTCATCCGTTATCATGGGGATCTTTGGGCTCCCAAGGTCGAGACAGAGATTAGGATGGAACTTGGACATTATTTATTCAACAAAACGCTGTAAGTGGTTCTCATTAGGGGGGTTAAGTGTTGCGGGAAATGTTTCAGTCCAGCATGGCATTTCTTTACCCATCAGAGATCTTACTTAATATAGTATAAAGTAACTACTGCACACACCCTTTGAGATTCACAGACAATGGTGTTGTGGGGTTGACCCTTTGGTTGCAGTTCAAGGTTGATATAAAGCAAAAAGCATCTAAGGCAGCATTTATATTCAATCTACAAATTAGCACATTATTTTGTGAAGCGATATATATGAGGAAGACCATACATGGTTGAAGCGCATTGTCACATCATGTAAATGCAAGCAGTGTTAGTTCACCAGTTTGAATACAAACCCCACTTCTAACCTTCTTTTTCCAAGAACATTAATTTGCATATATTTACATTTCTGAGAACTTTACAAACTGCCTACGCCTGTCATGTCTTTGCCACTGAGGGCCAAAAGCCACCAACTGATCCCTCCTTGATCAGCAAGGCCACACCACCATAAGCAGCACTCTATGGTGAACTCCCCCTTCCGGTCAGGCTTTCCACACACTGCTGAATGGTTACACCTGGAGTCTGCCATTTGAACCTTCTCGTTTCTGACGCGTGCATTTCCCCTCTCGTTAAACCCACCTTGACCCGCCGTTCGCAAGGGAAAATGGATTCCATTAAGTGAGACTCCCACGGGGGGGTGGCAGGTGAGGGCACGCAAGCAACGTTTGAGTTTTCAATAGTTGCCAGTCAAGAGATAGAGATCTCTGCTGTCCGGGCCAAGGAGCTCTTGGGCTGGGCTGGAATGTTCCCGGTGACTCTCCACAGAGCAATCTTGCACACCCTAAATAGCCACAGGAAAGTCATGTATAGTCACAGCAGCACCTGCTCTGTTCAAGCTGAGCCATGGGACAAATCCTAACGAACATTCCACTATACATTCAGTTTCACCTACTGCAACGCCTTATGGGTAATAATAGCAAGCCATACAGTAAAGTAATGCGTTAAAATATGTACCACACTATACTATAAGATGTATTACTTTATCATAAGAGGCTACTGAAGATGCATTCATGAATGACCTGACACTGTTCAGACAAATGATACATGAGTAGGCGATTTCTTTTTTTTCCTTCCCTCTCGTGGCGTATGAAGATTGCAGTGTAGTTCTCGATGTTGTGTGGAGGGGATCAGGGTCACACTGTGTGAAGATACTAGCATTAGTACTGTAATGCAGAACTGACTAGATCACTTGCACAGGTTGTCTTTCCTCATTCTACAGATCTTCTGTTTGTTTTGTTTGTTCGGTTGATGTACAGATTTAAATGCTCTTAAATTCCACTTTTTTTGCACCACAAACTGTCACTGTTGGATGTGTGAACAGTAGGACTGTAATCCCCCCATCACACGTCTCTCTTCTCACAGTTTCAGAATCCAACGTGCCCCCGATGGAGCCCTGGTGGAAGGATACGGTGGTTCTGGGGACGGTGGGATGCGCTTCGGTGGCCTTCCTCCTCTTAACTGCCCTCATCTGTTACAAAGCCATAAAGAGGTAGGCCTTGCCCCTCCTAACCCCTCACCCCTCATGGCAGGACCCGCTCATGACATGGAGGGTCTCCCTGTTGTGTTGAATTCCAGTGGAACATGTGGTGCAGTTCTGTCGTCCCACCTGGTTCAAGCTTACAACTCAAAGCCAGTGCACCCCAGGGTTGTGACTTGTATGAGCTCCACTTTTCATAAGGCGACCAGGATAACCCTAAATTCTGACTGGCTGCGGAAGGAGGTGGAGCTGATTTTGGAAGGCAGGGTGACGTTGTTCACTGCAGTGTGGGCAGAAATGACAGATTTGGGTACTGACACTGCAAAAAGAACAAACAAAACATGGATACAGTATAGTCTGAAATGTTCTCTTCTTCAGTGCAGAGCTGCTGTAACTCTAACCATGCCAAAGAAAAAGATCATATGTTTCCATGGTCGTCGTTAGAATCCAGCAGATTGAAACTGAAGAGGGGAACAAAAGGTGCAGTCGCCACAGCTGAGCACAGCTTCCAGTGAAATCTGCAAAAAAATACATGAGTTGACAAAAATGACACAATTGTTAAAAATTGACAATTTGGTCATTACTAAACATCTCCTACATGCAATCTTACTGCAGCCACTGTGCATCAGTACGGTTTAGACTAAATGTAACTCACAGTGTGCAAAGTCTATGCAAAGGACATTGCTTTTCATAAGATTATTCATTGGCCAACACATCACCTTGGGAGGATGATGAACAAAGGTTATGTTGTTACATGTTAGTCATTGCTACAAGTGAAGCAGTTCAGGTTGGATACAGAGCTCAAGAGCACAACAGCTGTGCCAGAACTGCAGTGTGATCCTGTAGCCTTTTTTGGTTATTATCACAACTCATTAACCACTAAGCAGCCCCACTGCGGTAACACAGGTGAGGGAGTTTAATTCAATTAAAGACCTATAAGAAACAATGAATCTCATGGACTCCTCTTCGGGTTTACTCTGTGTGAGAATCAATGTGTCAATGAGGATGGCCTGTTACAGGACCAGGCCATTTCAGTAATATGTTTATGCCACCGCAGCCTGAGGAAAGGAGATGAAAGTATGGTTTGGCCATGTGTGAACAATCAGATCTGTCCACCTGGCTTCTCTTTTATCGGCTCAGCAAAGCTCTGCACAACCTCATCAAAAGTGGGTCATGACTGGTCTTTGAATATGTGCTGAGTTTTAAGCACACTTTATTTTATTTTACTTTCATTTGTGCATAGCAGACACCATTATCCACTATCCACATACAGCACCTTATGGGTAAAATTTTGTTCATCCATACAGCTGGATATTCACCAATGTGACTAAGGTAAATCGCCCTGCTCAAGGAAACAATATAATGAAAAATATTTCATTCTCTCAACTGCCACACCACACTCATACTATGAACATTTGGTTGCTAGTGGGCATGTTAGCAAGAGGTGGTGCATTATACTCCTCTATGTCATGAAGCTGTATGAATGGTTCTCCTAGTGTTCTGCTCTCTACAAAGGAAGAGGTCAACACATGTAACAGACGTCATGGGCAGCTGTATTGGAGTCATGGGGGGTGGTGGGGTGGGGGTGAGCTTCTTTTCACAGCAGCACAGCCTAGAATATGCTGTGAGCTGGGCCGTCATAGTCCCAAACCCACGTTATTATTTATGAATTAATTTGCGCAGCCGTTCGGTCGCGGCATCTTTTATGCATGCGAGCCAGGGTCGTGTCCTGAAGCTGCAGGCAGGGCAAGCTGGGCAGGGTCAGGTTCATGGTCACGCCCAGTTTACCCACCCAGGAATTGATTGGTTACTACTAATGACTGGCAACTTGATTGGATGCAATGTGCCAAGCCCACACCCATGTGTGATTTCAATGGATGGAATAATTCTTTTAAACCACCTGCCTGCATGTTAGAAGAATGTACCATGCCTGAAATCAAACTAGAGTAGAAATGCTGTCTGGATGTGAAAGGATCAATTGTTTGTCAATCATGGTTGTGATGCGTTCTGCGTTTTGTCACAGGTTGAAAAATCCTTAAAACAGAATATTGCCTTAGATCCACTCCGGGGATGTGAGCATTCACGCACGTCCGCACTCCCATCCTCGCCCCTGCAGAAGCAGAAAGCACGAGTGCATCAGACCCACGGCGGCTTCGTCTCCGGTGCTTTGTGAGGTTAAGCGTGAGGCTATCCGATCACATTGTGCATCGGTCCAAAACCGCGTTCAGCGGTTAGGTAATACCGATGTGCTGTCAGGCGAGGGGGGGCCGGGGACAGCTGAAAAGCTACCAAAATGGGGGTAAAAATCCCAAATCTCCCCAGACAGCTGAAGTCACTCATTTGTGCAGTCATTAAAGAGGGAGGAGAGGATCCTGGGACTGCAGGGCCCCCCACGGAGCGTTGGTTAGATTATGGCAGTGCAGCACACTGGGGAGAGACAGCAGCCGGGGCGGTCCGGGGATGAAAGCAGTAATTAATTTCACAGCCGTACGTCTTCCACTGCGGCGCCAGCCTTTTAGGTGAGCACACTTCTCAGGCAGATTTGCGTTTGCAGCTTTTTGTCGGAGCCCGGGGGAGAGGCTGTAAATCCAGCACGGGCTTCTCTTTGCTGCAGCCAGGCACTGCGCACATGAGAGTTTCCTGTGCCCACAGTTACTCAGGCCAGACATTTCACTCCCTCTCTCTCTGTCTCTTTGTGTTTCTCAAGAATGAAGAGTCAAATTGTGCAGTTTACTTGACTTTTAAATGCAATATTGCCACAGCAGAATTACAGTTGAGGGATATATGGCACAATGAGTAAAATACTTTGTCATGGTATCCCCCCCCCCCCACCCCCATCTTGTCTATTTATTTCTTTTTCCTCTCTCTCTCTCTCCCTCTTTCTCTCTCAGTGGTCCAAGGTGTACATGACAACTAGCAAACTGGGCAAACACTGTATGTGAGACCTGTCATCTCATTGACTGAATGCAAAGATGACATAAGGCAGATAGCACGTCTGGCAGGAATTGTGGCAGGAATTATGGCATTATTTCATACTGGATTCAAAGGAGCGTGCAATATGTGTGTAATCGTGGAAATAAAGTAACTTATTAGATTAAAATTACTATAAGAGGTACCATCTACACTGTCTGAGTTGTATCGGCACACCCAATAAGTAGAACCTGTGGTGGTGTGGGAAGAGGAATCCTGAGATGGCAAAGGTTTGGTCACAAATAAAAGAATCTGTGAAACACTGGGCTTGAAGCATCTTACTTTTTAGTCTCTCTTAGCTGCCCACCAGCATCAGAAATATGACCAGAAAACATCTCTCACTCCTCAGTGTACTGAATACACATCTCTCACCCCTGAATGTACTGCTTGCACCCAGAAAAGGCCTCTTACCCTGAATGTACTGAATAGATAACCTGAAAGTACTGAATGCGTGCAGCTCTCACCCCTAAATACACCGAATATATAAATCTCTCACCACTCAATGTATTGGATGTGTCAAGAAAATGTCTCTAACCCCTGAATGTACTGAATACGTAAACCTCGCACCCCTGAATGCATCTCACTCCTGAACGCATTGCATATATCCAGAAACTGCCTCTCACCCATGTAACCCTTCATTAGGTGCGGAAACCTTTAGGATGAAATGACAGAAACTACGAAGAGAAAAGAGTCCAGATGCTCAGAGGAGCTCTGCAGTCACTGTTGACACTAAGTCCCAGGCTCCCTGCTCCTTTTGTTCTATTATAGGCTATAAAAACGCTATATATAGCCCCTCTCCATTTGCGGGGCTCAGAGCAGATTTATTTAGTGTTTTAAGGCAGGCTGCAATGTGTATCCGGTGGGAGACATCAGTGGGGAGGTGCACATTTCAGCCAAGCTGGTTCAGGAGCATGCGACCGCTCCCTCCACAAAGGCTTTTTTTAAAGGCTTTTAGCACAGGCTGAACTGAGCATCAGGTCACAACATAGTGTCAGGTGTATTAACCTCCATTAATAGTGTTTGTGAATAGCATCTGCTGTCCTTTACACAACGAGGAAGAACACTTTATGTAGTACTTTCTTAAATACACTTCATAGAGTAGGTGTTCTAGGATAACAGCTTGGTAGTGATGGAGGCATTTGATTTAAGCTGGCTTTGTCTGTCCTGTCTGGACTGTGATGTTTTATAAAATCTGTATTTTGCAGCAGTAAGTATACACACACACACACACACACACACACAAGCATAAACAAAGACATAGAATCCCAGATGGCTGCGATTGCCTCACTAATGAAAAAGCTCAACCAACCAAACTTACAAGCACATTTAATTACTTTCTTCACTCCCATTTTTGACATCTGCATAAACTTTTATCAGGCAAGACTCAATAACCCGTGTGAAAGAAATGAGTCCTAGCGTTCACAGTGGACTCTTTTTCTTTCTTTTTATTTCACTGCTTTATGATCTCTTTGTTAAATGTATGGGGGTGAGTTAGGTACTTCCAGTGAGGCTTCTGTCATAAAACTGAGTCATGCAAAAAACTGAAGTTGATTTTATACTGGAGCCGGATGTTTAAAAAAAATTAATGAACCCAGAGCAATGTGAGGAGAGAGATTTTTCACTGATTTAATAGATACTAATAATGAAAACGCAAAGCCAAAAATTTGGCTGTGTTTACAAGGGTCGGCTTCAAAGTAATCCTGGCTATATCACTGCCTTGCTTTCTCTTGGCTTTGTTCCTAAATGTAACTTGAATATAGCTATAGTTGCCTCTTACTGAGTGCTGAACACGCAGTGATTTAGATGCTGTCTTGAATAGTTACTGTCAGCTGCTTGCCCTAAAATAACTTTCCTGGTGAACTGGAGTCACATTTGAATCAAAAATCTGAATCCCCTTTGCTTGTCAGTCTTAAAAGGCTCCAATTCAATGTGCTAAATTAAATCCAGGGAGTGTGTTTGGTAGGACAGACAAACCAAACACAACATTTATGGACCAGACTGGTGAGTGTCTATTACGTCACACTGTGAAAACTTTTCCCAGAAAACTTTATTTAAATCTCCAAGTGTACTGTATCTGTTAAATTGTAATTGTAGAGTAAAGTACAGATGATTTTTAAGTAAAATTCTGCACAGGTGTATCCTGGTTAATGCAGAAGACTGCAAACAGCATGGTGTATATATAGCCATGCATTTCAGAATTTCAAGAAATGGGGGTAATTGGCAAAATATAGTTTGCTACCAAAGACATAAGGCCAAACGTCAAATATGTTTCTCCATGTATAGGTCTCTGATGACTTAAAGATGCCAAACAGGCAGTGCATATCTTTTGTGTGGAGTGTATTGATGTGTGCTTTCAGCATAGTGTCACATCTGTCTTTCTGAAATATGTCTCTCTGGCAACACTGTAACTTCTTGCTTTCTCCCGCTGACCTAAAGCCACAGCCCACGGCTGCCTTAGTTCCAGTCAATCCATGGGTAGTGAAGTTAAGAGTCAGGCTTCAGGGCAGCTACTCCCTAAAAGCATTGTTCTCTCTCACGAAGGTACTGTTTAATAAATATTACACAATGTCACATCATTAGCACGCATGATCCAGTGGAAGAAGGGACAATTGTGACATTATCAGCGCACATGATCCAGTGGTAATAGCGACCATTGTGATATCATCAACGCAATTGAACCAACAGCAAGAGGTTTTTATTTACACATTCATCATGCTATAAACCATCTTAAAAGGCTATTGTTTTACACCCCACTCAGTCACATAGTAGGCCTATAGTGTTTGTCAACACCAGCCAGCAGCATTGGGCATTGGTTTGCCAGTGGGGAAAACAAAACTGGAGTTAAATATAGCTGTGCAACACTTTGGGAATGGGTTTTCCCTGTGAAAATAAAACTGGCCATCCCTAGAGAGACTGCAGCTGAGATGCCGGAAGGAAGGGGGAGGGGGGGTACTCTCTCATGGGTCTGGCATCCCGATAACTGTGTCTGCAGCAATTTTCATTTAGATAGTCTTTTCCGTTAGTCATCTGTCTGAGACGCGGAGATGCGGAGCATTGGGGGGCGTCCTCATCCGGGCCTCTGTCATCGCAGTGAAGTAATATGAGCAGAAATAGCATGTTAGGAAAGCAGCCATTAGCTTCCAGCCTGAATAATGGGAGAGGGAGCGTCGTGGACGAAGTGTGCCACGCAGAGCATTATTGGTACAGCTCTCGTTAGCGGGGGCTTGCTATCTCTCTCGGCTTGTTTGTTGTGGCGGCAGAGAGATAAGGCAGACAGCATCGATTTGATAAACGGTGGAGCCGCTCTAACTGACCTTGATGGAATCATTGTTATTATGGCTGAGCTGCTGCTGAAATGATGTGCCAGGCATGAATGACCTGTTCTTGTGTTCACAGAAATAAAGGCTCTAGTCCATAATACCAGGCCAGGTCTTATAAAACCCTGTAAACATTTCCCTGAGATGTTATTTGCTTATACGGTGTTTGGCTTCAATTGATTGAAGGCTGTTTAAGCTAAGTTTGCTGTTCCTGAAGCGAATTGTCTTGAAGCATACCTAAAGCAATCTCAGCATATTCTTCCAAGTTTCAAATGGAGACACACAACTACAGAGCCAGGGTATGAATTATTGATCCCTACCTGCAAAGAGTAGCGTAGCCACCTGACATGCTTGCACCACCATCTATTATTGAAGGTTCGGTTTGAGCGGGAAGGGGGGGCGGGGGAGCAAGGAGCACCAGGACCTCCCATGTGTTTGCCGGTCTGATGGAGCTGGCGGGTTATTTTGGGCCTCTGCTTCTGAATGAAAGACAGCACGAGGGGGACCGTGCACGCATGACACAGTTCAAGGCGGTACACGCAGGACCGCAGACGGCTTGACTTTGGCTCTGAGTTGGGAGCGGACGTAAGAAAAGCGCTGCTCAGGCCCCTGTGTGGCCGTGGGTCTGCTCGGCTCAAGCTCTTTTCACTTCTGTTTTTGTCACTGCAGGTGCTACAGTGCTGTACGCACCCAAAACATCCAACCGCCCCCCCCCCCCCCCCCCCCCCAGCTATCAACCGTCACCAGGGTCAACAACAGTCAACAACAGCTCATATTCTCCCACAGGTGGTCAAGCAGTTTCTTCTAAACAGCGCGTCTCACTTCCTGTTTACTTGCCAGGAATCCTGAGCTCTTTTCTGGGAATTGCATCATGGCTGACGTTTTTGGTGCAGTTTCTTTCATGCACTTCTGACAGTCTTTGGTGTCCTTTGGTTGGTGACCAACAGACCAACAGATTTGAGTCTCGGTGCCCCAGCTGAAAGTGAGGAAGACCAAAACTTCCATTATTATTTTTCTACAGGAGAGATTCACATCCCACCAATGCATGATATACTCTCAGAATAACAGGAAATAACTGAACAATGATAACCTTCAGTAGAAAAGAGACCAGACGAAACTCAGAAGAGAGGCTGATATAGAGCATACTGACATAACCAACAAGAAACAACTGTCACTGTTAAATTATGCTCTGAATCATGCTGTATGTTTTGCTGATATTCCAACATTCCAGCAGCAATGGTACTTCATAAAAACATATTATGTGTTGAATTCATTAACTTTAATGCATTTAAATGCACATGTGTATTGCAGAATTACTTGCATTGAAGAGCCATATGTGTGTGTATATGAGATTGTGAATGACTTTTTTCTGTTTTTCTTCCTCCTTATGTGCAAATTCTCACTGATCTTTTATTCATCTGGATTGTTCCTCCTCTCTCTGAGCTGTATCAGCCGATTTCCATACGGAACAGATTTATAAATCACCTCAGGATTCGTCTAATATTACAAGCCCAAGCAGAACAGATCTGCACAGGATGTAAATGCAGCGTTTCCCAGCAGAGGGGCCCAGCTTGGCAGTGCGGGTGTGATTGAGTTGCAGGGAACCAGGGCAGGGGTCATCCAGTTAAATAAACAGCTCCTCTCACGGTCAGGGGTCCTCTGCTTTTCAGCCCTATCAGGAATTAGAACCATTCACACCACTATGTAAATCTGTGTTTTTAGGCTTGTCGTGTTGGAGTAATGCATTCTGGGACTTGGCAGATAAAGTTCAAGCGTATTATGTTTTGGGGCAGATCTCTTTACCGCAAAGATCTTTTAGGTGTTTAATCATCGCGCAGAGCCTCCAGCGTTTACAAATGTTCCTGAATCCCTCCGCTTTTTGTGTGAGTGTCACTGTTTATTGTCATCTGCGCCAAGAGATAGTCCTGCTTATAAACAGCTGCTTTTTTACCTAAGCCCTCTGAGTATTTATTTCTGAGTCAGCATCATGTTTATTAGAGGTTCTGGCCCTCTGTCCAATAGGAACCTCTGCTTGCGCAGGGAGTCTTGGCAGCGGTGGCACTCCAGTCTGTTTCCACAGAGGGCGGGGCCAGCTCAGGTGCCGCTGTCCGTCAGGGGCTGAGGGAGGGGTTCTGGGCCAAAGATGCCACATCAATGTGTCAACATTGCAGGAAATGATTTGCTTTGTTCATTCTATTTTGTGTGGAACAAAATCGTGACCACCCAAGACGCATGCAGCAGAGGTAAAAAACATAATAACCATTACAAGCCCAGATCTGCAGGAATTGACTGACCCACATCATTAGAGCCAGACTAGTATTTGTTCTGAAAAAAGTAAATGGCTACAAATGTAGAATGATCAAGGCAAAAACATATGTACCATCAACAGCTTTTACCTATGAATGAGGAATTGGGGAGGATCAGAAGGGGCTAGCGGCACAGGAACCACTGCAGCTGGCTTTAAGACCTGTTCTGCTCTTCCTTAAGGACAGTTCCCAGCCCCAGCTGAATTCCATTAGCAGAACTTCTCATCATACTGACTCTTAACATACTATGCATCACTTATTTTTAAATCATGCTTTATAGCTTGACATTTGGTTAAGCACCTTTCTCAGGGACAGTGCATCACCCAGGATTTGAACCTTAATCTCCCTGGGTACAAATTCAGTAGGCAGCACTCTGTACGGCTTCCTGGTTCCCAGTTGCCCCCGCCATGGGGCTTTAGTTTGCCACCAACCTTGGGGGTGATCCCCTTCACTAGAAGAGAAGGAGTGGCAGGTGGAGGGATGTGACCATATGCAATGGTGTTGTTTAAAAATGAAGCGTGTTTATCATTGGTCTATAGCTACCTGTTGGACTGTGGAGCCATCTGATTTCTCCAATATAGAAGGAAAGCCCAGCTCTAAGGGAGAGGTGTTATATGATCCACAAATAGTTTTCTACCTTAACCTTGTACAGTACCTTATCTTATCTCAATCTTATATTAATTTATATACATTTAAAATTCATTAGATTCATTAAAATAAATTAAATTTTATGTGTGTGTATGCGTGTGTGTGTGTCTGTGTGTGTGTGTGTGTCTATGCGCATGTGTGTGTATGCGCACTTGTGTGTGTGTGTGTGTGTTGCGTGTGTGTGTATGCATGTGTGTGTGTATGTGTTTATATAGTTGTTTATGTGCATAATCAATGTGTGATTGAAGTCAGGAATCTTTAATCACGAAGAGGCTCATATCTTCCCTACCTTCCCATCACTCTTTCTCTCTTTTCATTCATTTCTCTTTATGCTTCCCTTTACTCCTCTTTCACCTTCTCTCCCTCATCCTCCCTCTCTCACTCTTGTCCTCATCTGTCCTCTCCCTCCCTCTCTCTCTCTCAACCTCTCTCCATCTTTCTCCCTCACTCTTCTTCTCTCTCCTTCTCTCTTTCTCTATTCTTCCACCCCCTCTCCCTCCCTGTTCTCCTCTCTCTCACTCCCTCATTCTGCTCCCTGGGGAAATCAGCTGAGACAAGATGCCGGCCGAGTGTAAATCACGCCAGGGGACGCCTCCTTAGGGTGCTGTGCTGACTGCTTCCCCTGACAGATGGCACCTCTGGAGCAACATTTCTGCCCAAGGCATTCAGATCATTGCCCACACAGCAATCCCGAGCAGGCACCCCATCACCCGTTTCCAAAAGCTAAAATGCCAGTAAAGACCAGGCTCCAGAGAGATTTAGCTTTAGTGTGGTCGGTGTTACCTTTTGGGGTGTCTAAGAGTTATTTGCTCACTGCCCTCCCTTGGGTGAATGAGTAACACAACATAAGTCACAGTTAGGCATGTGGATTACTGATAGACTGGACTGTAAGTAGTTTATAGACCTATATGGTGTAGTGCTCGCCAGCAAGGAATGCTTCTTTAACACAAATCTCTCCAAGCCTTTCCAAGATTGTAATGGATTACTCTTTTGATTTAAGCATCTTTGTGACTCTAAAGAGTTGACTGACCTTTACAGTGTACCATGTCACTGATGGAAGACATGGGGCTAATAAACAGAATCAGAGTTGAATGGCCTGTGTTTGCACTGAGAAAACAGCCACCAGTGGTAATTAGTTGAATCCTATTTGTGAGATTAGCTGCTGCCCCCAGTCCCTGAGGTACACCTAAGAAATGGCCTTTGGAAATGTCAGATATACCAGTTTAATCTCTATGACCAGTCAGGTAGTCCATGCCCCCCTGGTATTCTGGATTATGGACCACCTGGCTGATCGACCGCAGTATGTGCAGCTTCAGAACTGTGTGTCAGAGACAGTGGTCAGCAGTGCAGGCGCCCCACAGGGTACAGTCCTAGCGCCCTTCCTGTTCACCCTTTACACTTCTGACCTTTGCTACGACTCTGGAAGCTGCCGCCTACAGAAGTTCTCAGATGACTCTGTAATTGTGGAGGTGAGCAAGCAGAGTACAGGAGTGTGGTGGACAACATCCCAGAGTGGTGTGGGCTGAGTCACCTTCAGCTCAACACAAAAAAACAAAGGAGTTTGTGGTGGACTTCAGGAGATGGAGATCACCCCTGATCCCTGTCTCTATCCATGGGGTGAACATGGAGGAAGTGGAGGAGTACAAATACCTTGGTGTCTGTCTGGACAACAAGCTGGACTGGCCCAGAAACACCAAGCCTTTAGATGGCTCCACTCCTTTAATGCCTGCAGGAAAATGATTCAGATTTTCTACCAGACTGTGGTGGCCAGTGCCATCTTTTCTGCTGTGGGGTGCTGGGGCAGCAGCGTTAGGACAGCTGATGCCAATAGAATCAACAAGCTCCTTAGGAGGGTTGGTGCCATCCCGGGAGCAGGGCTGGGTTCTCTAGTGGAGGTCCCAGAGTAGTAGTAAGCTCACTTACTGAAATTTTGCAACTTGTTATTTTAATGGTGCAGTTGCATTTTGTATTGTCCTACTGTTTTGTGTTGTGTACCTCTGTTCCCCACATGCTTGACTATTGGCAAAGCAATACTGGATTAATAAAGTATTATCTTATCTTATCTCATCTTATCTTATGAAAATCACCACTATTTGTGATGGAGGCCTGGGTCTTAGGACAATACAATTACAATAAAATTGTACTTGGATTTTTGGAATGTTTCTAAACATGATCTTATTTGGTTGGATTTAAGATTAACTCAGTATTTTTACAGTAACAACTCAAGCTGTGAGCAAATGTAACACCATCACTAATGGGTTGATCCTTATTCTAAACTGCCACACTTGTTCATTGTGCAATGAAAATAAAGGTGGAATGTCAGCCCGCTCTATTTATAGCTTGCCAGCCACCGCTATATATAAAACACAGTCTCTATAAAAAAAATCTCCTGTTAAAGTAAGCCGTTGTCTGCTGAGGCGTGGTGTGACTCTCCCTTCAAAGGAAGGAATGTTATGTAAACGGATGGAAGACGCACAGTGCGGTGCGGCCCCCGCTGAGCCCAGAGTGCCGTGCGACACGTCACCTTTCATCACCTCCTTTTAAAAGCCGCAGCCCGCGCTGTTCCAGCATGGCGGGAGGGAATGAAGGTCGCAGTGCTGAGGACCCTGCACGCGGCGTTCGCCTTCTCTCTGCGGGTGAGGTGCACCGTGGGCAAACCCGTAGAAGCCGTTCAGGGCCCTGTCCTTTGTACCTTTGTCTTCTGTGGTCCGCTGCTTTGATTCTCCATGGTGTTGACGTATGCGGAAGTTCTTTATGACTTATTTTTGTCAAAATGTCAGTGATGTTTAGGATTTCCGGTGCATTAGCAGACAGAACTTTGGAGTGAATGGTGAGTTTGGAGTGAATGGCACTGTGTCTTACAATCATTATACTTGTGGACCCTCAGAGCCTTGTTTGAGAAAAGGGTTCACCCTAATGTCTTTTCATAGCTGCCAAGTCAGCAAGTTGTGTAGGGATTGCCTAGATGCTACTTTGCTAAAAGGATGCTTATATCTGGGGTGATTATCATGGTTCCCTTTTTAAATCTGCCCCATTAACAGAGCAGGATATTTACTGAAGCGGTTGAAGTTGAGTGCTTTGCTCCAGAATGTCATACCCTTGTGGGATTTAAACCTGCAAACCTCTGGTGCCCATGCCACGCAACCACCTCACTACGTTTTGCTGCTACCCACACTTCCAGGAAACATTTAGCTGCCTGTTCCAAATGGCTGTGAATGCAGGTTCTCTAATGTGCAATATTAGGATGACTGTCAATTGACTGTGAGGACAAACCCCAGGCTCTCACATCTGATCCATCCATACCGTCTGTTGCTGTATACTGAAATGCTGTATATTGCAGTGTGCCGAAATACTTTGTGTTTCAGTATGCTGGAATGTGGCATGTTGGAGTATTATGAAATTCTGTGTAATGGAATATGCTGAAGCATATTCTCAGTGTACTTAAATGCTGTATGATGGAATGTGCTGAAATGTTGTATGTTTCAGTGTACTGAAATGGGGTTTGATGGAATATGCTGAAATGCTGTGCTGTATGCTTCAGTGTACCTGATATGTCGCATGTTGCAGGAAACCACTGCGGAAGGAGGAGAATGGGACGAGCCGGAGGGAGTACGCCATGAGCTCCCGCAGCAAGAAGTTGGTGGACACCAACAACACTGGAGTGTAGGAGGTCCATGACCAGGAAGAGGAACACGCCTCTCCTGTTAACTAAGCAACACCCCTCTTCCCAACACAGTGGGGGAATGGGGAATGAGGAGTTCTGAACCATCAATGCACCTGTGAATTAATGCTCTTGGAAAACAAAAAGGAGGATTAGGCAAACAGAAAAAGAAAGAGGCATGTATGGTACTGTATCTAAATCTCCAGAATATATTGGAGAAAGACAGTCCAACAGTCCACAGTTTATATGCAGGCCAGGCATCACCATTCTGAGCAAGGAGTCAGCTGGGGACGTGCTGACAGCTGCCAGCACAGAGAAAGAGGCTGGCCAGCCCATGTGACTTTGCCGAGACACTTCAGCGGACACGAACAATAGATCATGGCTGCAAAAAAAAGAGTGTGCGCTTTCTCGCTTGTTTGGATCCCTCTTGTCTGTCTCTGCACTGCTTTCTGTAGGTTTCGTGCCATGCCTGTCTTCCCGCCTTGCCTGCGACGTTTGCCGCGTGGAAGCAAGCGGTGAGCGGTCTGCTCGGGCTTCGCTTTCCGAGATCGCAGCGAAGTAATAACGAGGATTACCTCCTAAACCTGGCAACCAAAAATATGAATACATAAATAAGTGAATAATAGGTGACAAAACAAACGAACACCCTGACAGTAAGGAAATGAGGACTATGCAATTTCAAAAGGGAACAAGATCGTGTGCAAAAAAGGTTTACGCATAGCTGGGAGTGCAGAGGTCCTTTCGATGTCCAGTGTAACACCTTGGTGTTTAATGACTGTTGTATTTCAAACCTGGGCCACCGTTGAAACTGCCATGACAATGCACGGCTGGATGAATAATGTTCGTTACTATTCTCGCATTCATACAAACGCATCCTCTCTTCCAGCTGTCGCCAGGACGCTTTTTGCACTTTTGTACTGTTCAGTCTCGGCCGGTCCTTGTTTCCTGTACATATGTACATAGACATCCCTGCCTATGCCCAGCCCACTGTCCGTAGATCGCAGATGCCTGCACTAATGAAATTTAGAGCGCTTGCTTGGCTCTGGAAAGGAGTCGTGAGACTCACGCGCGCGCGTGTGGCTTTTTAGCAGCGTATGCCTTTCTCCCACACCCTGCGGCTCCGCCGGGAGTGCCGTCATGGCGGTCTGCCGCAGCGCAAAGCGCTCACAGCTCGCATTCTGAGATCGCTTCAGCGTGATCGATTACCCAGGTCTGTCAGTTTGTAAGGTGGCATGCTTTCTGGGAATAGCCAAAAATAGACCCCAGATGATGATGAAGATAATGATGACCACTATAGTTATTTTCATTATCATTATTATTTATTTGCTTGCCGTTCTTAATCTGTCTCATTTATATATATATATATAGATATATATAAATATGAAAGGAACACCAAGACACATAAATACAGGCACAGAGCTTCCTGTGAAAATTCTGGTACCAAAATCCTATAAGTTTACCATTACAATGTTGTGCGAAAATGGTCTTAAATGTCCTTACTTCCCTTTATGTAACAAATATGATTTTCTGATTTTTAGCATTTTTAATTGCAAGAGTATAAGTGCTACCTTTTACCAGTCTGACGTACAGCTTCCTTTAACTTAAGTCTTTTTAAGAAATAGCTTAAGGTTTTAAAAATATCAACTCACAAAGGTTATCGACCAATTCTGATTAGTGGGGTTCACAGGGATTCAAAGGTAAGAAGAGTGTCGGGGTTCTTGGGATTATCAGTGATCATGCCCTGATGGTTTTGTCTCCCAGCCGACAGTGGTACTATCCATCAAAGCGGAATGGCGGTGAGGCCAGAAATCTAACTGGGGCAGAAAGGGTCAATAAGGGGAAGGGATCACAGGGGGAGCGGTCAGGTATCTAAAGGCCTAAATATGTTTGTTCAGATCAACTGCCCCAGAGATGAATGAGTGGCACTGCCCCTTTTGGGTGAAGGGAAAGAGCTTTTGACATGTGGATTACAAATATACTGCACCAATTTGTGAATCAAATCCTAGTGACAACTGGGTTCTAAACACCTGCAGGTGTTTTGGTGGTGGTGCCTCTCAGTGAATGTGCAATAGTAACATAGGTTGCAAAGGTTAAAGAAATTTTAGAATTAAAAATAATGTTTGCGTTTCCTGCAGATACTAGATGTTGTGCAATAATACAAAAATTCTGCCTTTTTATATTAATCTATTACTTTACAGTATATGTGTCTGCATCCGTGTCTCTAATGTATCTCCAATCTATGTATTACTCAAGCCCCACAATACAGCTAGCTTTGGATACAGTTGTTTTTGCTGGACTGTTTTAGGGGGGGAGCCTACATAGTTTACTTGTCCAACATCATGTCTTTGAAAAGATTATCAATGGTTCATTTTCATTTGAATGCATGTCCATTTCCTAATTACCTTCATTTTTGGCCACCAGGTTGGTGGAGAGAGATACCTATACAGCACACAGTCAAGTAGCCAGATAATCTCTGCTGATCGGGTTAAGATGCTATGGCTGTCCATGTTTATATCTCTCACTGAAAGATCTGAGTGTGTGATGTCATTCTGAAACGATGAGCAAAGACCTTGTATTATGGCATACAGCTACATATACATAGAGTTTGCCAAGCAACTGATCATACATCTGTATTATAATGTACAAACAATTTAACTGAAAAATGGCTGAATGTAAATATCAGTATTAAAGATTTGCCTTCTTGACCGTCTATCACATGTACAGAGTGAAAAATATGTTTATAGGAAAATATATAAAAAGTTGATATGCTATTAATGAACAATGAGTTAATGTCGTCATGTTTCCGGAACAAGCCATTAATGTATATTTGGGGTAATTAAAAATCGTTGCACAATTGTATGCATCGCATACTAAATTGTTAAACATATATATAATATATATTGTGCATTTAACTAATTTACTTGCAACATGCTGAATTTTTTTAGTTTTAAATAAAATTGTACTATTAAAAATATGTGCGTAGCCATTGTCCATTCTTGTGTGGTGCATTTGCCTATGTGATGTCTGTTAGACTGGAACAGAGGGTGCTGTCATCACTGAGTCAAGTGGTTATGTAGGATAGGATTTATTGCTTCCGTGAACTCAAACCCTCACAGGTGGAAGTGGACTGACGGCACTGTCGGGATGCATTATCACAAAGAAGGTCATTTGCGAGAAGAGCAGATGATTTTTGTTTTGTTTTTCTCGTTGAGGGGGAGGGGGTGAGGGAGCAGGTTGCACACATAACAGAATTTGCTCTGATGGTTGCGCCAGTTGTTCTTAAGATGTCCCTCTGTTTTTTTGGAGGGGCTTGATGTTTCCAGCAGCTTGAATTGTGAGTCACCATTCTGGGACCCCCCAAAGGCAGATGAAGAGTTCTTTCTGTCTCTGCACATTCATTATTAACAAGCAGAGATGACGAAACGTGTCCAGCTCACCAGAGAACCACAGAAATATCGGTAGGAGCAAATAAATAAAATCTTTTGATTTCAGCCCTATGCCATACTGGGGCCCCTCTTACACCCTGTTCTGACACTTGACCTGGAGGGCCAACAAGAATCCTTAAATCCTCTCACAGGGTCAGTGACATCATCTCCTGCTGACATTACATCCATATATTGAGTTTCCTTGTATCGCCTCTGTTATTAAAAGAGTCTGAGGTCATTCTGTGGTCGAAATAAATCACAGGTGAAGTGTTCAGCCTCATGAACCATTCATTCACATATACACTATAAGGACAAAAGCATTTGGCCACACCTGTTTTTCAGGGTTTGGGCTAGGCCCCTTATCTCCAGTGAAGGGTAATCTTAATGCTTCAGCATACCAAGACAATGCTATGCTTCCAACTTTGTGGCAACAGTTTGGGGAAGGCCCTTTTCTATTCCAACATGACTGTGCCCCAGTGCACAAAGCAAGGACTATAAAGACATGGTTTGATGAGTTCGATGTGGTAATGACTGGCCCGCACAGAGCCCTGACCTCAACCCCATCCAGCACCTTTGGGATGAACTGGAACGGAGATTGCGAGCCAGGCCTTCTCGTCCAACATCAGTGCCTGACCTCATAAATGCTCTACAGAATGAATGGGCACAAATTCCCACAGAAACACTCCAAAATCTTGTGGAAAGACTTCCAGGAAGAGTAGAAGCTGTTATAGCTGCAAAAGGGGGACCAACTCCATATTAAAGTATATGTATTTGAATACAATGT
Organism: Megalops cyprinoides; assembly: GCF_013368585.1. Taxonomy (NCBI): domain Eukaryota; kingdom Metazoa; phylum Chordata; class Actinopteri; order Elopiformes; family Megalopidae; genus Megalops; species Megalops cyprinoides. The sequence continues at coordinate 25,133,119 of NC_050599.1, read as the reverse complement.
CATTACAATGTAATGGTCAGGCATCCGAATACTTTTGTCCATATAGTGTATATATTTGCTTTCTGTGCTCCATTGGCTAGGTACGTCCAACTAAATGTAGCATTGATAATGACTTTAATGAGAATCACACAAACAAAACAGTTGTGTGTCATTTTGGGCTGATTTCAAACCATCTTAAGTTTAGACCAATATGCCACTGAACTCAATTAGAAGTGGAATGGATATGCTTAATCTCATATTTTGGGAACAGCCCTCCCAGGCCTGTACAGTTCAGTGACCTAGTGATCTAAAGTTGAGTGTGGCTGTTTCAGTGGTCCCATAGTGTCAATGGCCCAGCAGCCAACCTTTTCTGTAATCACTCATATTAATTACTAGATGTTTAGGTAAACTCCGCGCGTGTGTGTTTTTGTAAACTGGGGAGATGAGTTTAGGCTCTGGCAGGACGATAAAGACCTCAGCTGGGAATTCATATGCTTCAGCAGAAACAGAGATGGAAATAACCCAATGAGGGCCATCTGGATGAATGGAAATGGACTGAGGCGATCAGCGTTGCGTTTAAAAGGGAAAATGCACCGTAAAAATGGCGGCAGACATTTGTTCTGCTTACCGCCAAGCTGAGAACAACAACATCTGTGAAAATCTATTGGAGGCTATTTGGAGGCTTTTTTGTACTCTGCAGTATTTTTCATATGTGTGTGTATTTGTGCTTGTGTATGTGAAGGCTGCATATTTATTGCCTTGTGTGTGTGTGTGCTTCCTATATTAATTTCCTTTGTGTGTGTGTGTATGTGTGTGCGCGCGTGCATGCGTGTCTGTGTCTGCATGTTCGTGCATGTCTGTGTGTGCGTGCATGTTTTTGTGTGACTCCTGCATTAATTCCCTTATTTACTTCCGTTCTGATTGACAGTGCAGATGGAGTGAGCCATTAGCCCGGGTCAATAAAGCAGGCAGATGGGCATCCGTACGTACGGAGTCATCTGACAGTCCACATGGTGCGGTCGTATCCGAGCTGACAGGGGCTGCTGCCTCCCGGCCATCCGCCACACAGCCTGACAGCCAGAGGTCCCCTCGTCCATATTCACACATTCCTGCAGATGACAGGGAGGAGGCCAGGGGCTTTTCCTGCTTCTCATCCACAGCAGCTCTCTCAAAGTAAAGGTGTAGCTAACAAGCCCTTGCATCCGGAACTGCACCCTCAGTGCATTCTCAGCTCAAAAGGTAAGCTCCCCTCCTCTACTTGATCCCTCCATCACCACAGCTTTCTGTTTTAAAGTCAGCCAAAGATTTTTAGGCAGTAGGGGAGACTGCTCTGATAAATATCAGTGATCAGTTCCACGCCTTGACATAAAGCCTATCTCGGGGAAACGAGTGTCTTCACAGTGCCTTTTGATGCCTCAAAAGAGCTTGGCATTTCTGGCCAGGTACTTACCCACTAAATGCTCACTACAATGTACCAAATTAGCTTTCCCCCATACTTCTGTTTAATATTTTTTGAGAAGTTTATAACCTGTGGGCTCCCCTTTAAATGCTCTGACATACTGTACATCATCTCTTTGACCGCTCTGGATGGCTCAAGGGGTTTACTCAAACTACTCTGCCCTCACAATGACTTCAAAGGCTGTTTGCTTTAGGTACTCCAACGTCTTATCACCCGATCAACTTATCTTGATGTTTTTAGCATCTTTGCACAGGATAACTGTAAAGATTGCATGCTATCAAGTACATCGTAGTGCATTTTGGGAAATGCATACTGGAAAATGTGCATGATTAAACATCAACATGGTTAAATCAGAGCATTCAGGGCAGCAAAACAGGCTGAGATGGCTGTGGAACTGAAGTTGATTCCCCCGGTCGCTGAATGTCCTCGGGCAGCATTGGCGGGCACCAGCTGCCTCTAAGGCCTGGCTCTTTGTCTCGGCCAATCAGCATGGATGACAACAAGCAGGGGAGCAGGGCCCCTGTACAGGGCTGATTACATAAGTGGCCCTTAACAAGCAAGCCAAGGCTTAAGGGGTAGTGAGCTCAAACAGCTGCAGTGGCTGATGCGACCCTGAAGCATGGGAGCCGTAAGAGCCTTCCCCCCTGCTGGGCCACAAGGGATGATGGGAAGGGATGTGCCCTCCAGCAATTGGTGGAGAGTCAGTGGCAGATGTTGGTCAGTCACAAGGTCCTTTGCATTCATCTGTATCTCAGAATTTTTCAAAAGTGCTGGAGAAACCCTGCCATCTCTGTCTTCATTTGAAAGGAGACCTTTAAAAACAAATCAGATCAAAATTGTGATCAAAAAAGTGCCATTATCAAAGACATTGACCACACTGTTGCCCTATCGTCTCTGTTAACCAGTGGTAGGGTAGGGGAATATCCCAGTTACTTTTTTTTTCTCTTGTGGCGCAATTAAGCCAATGCTCTCTGGCTGTCATCAAAGGTAAGACATAGATTTCTGGAAGTGCAGTACTGTAAGAAATTGAGCAGCCAATTAGAGCATGCACATGGTAACATGGATGTCCAGACACCCAGATGTTCATACTGTAAAATCACTGTCTGTTGCCAGTGCAGTGCCAGAGATGGGAGTGAGAGAGTGAGCAGTTCGAGTTTCAGAGATATCTTCAGATGTCCTCACAGTCTGGTCTGGCCTTTCTTTTTCTCCTCTGTATTTTAATTATATGTTTTGTTTGGCAAACCTGTGAGGGCAAATTGCTGGCAATCTCACTTCATTTAATCTTCACATGCAAAAAAGCTTCATCTCGCTCGTTTCCCCAAAATGGCCATTAGTCAGTAGACCGTCATGACTGTCCCCTCTGGCCTCCTGTCTGATCACTCCTGAGCGGGCACACAGGTGGCATGTGACAGTTATCTCAAACTCACAGTGGGGTGAGGAAATGCTAAGGAGCACGGATTGTAACCCAGGGTAATGCCCAAGTGGGCCACTACTGTGCCACCCAAAGTTCCCTGGTAAATACTGACCTGTATTAATGGATAATGTGTAAAAATTGTGGGCTGTGTAACTCTTACTCTGGATGAAGACTACCAAGCAAAACATAATCTGCACCCCTTTATGTTTCTTTTTAGCTAAGGCAAATCATGTTGCTTGACAGGGGTAAGTGGTCAGCAAGATGTTAAACTGGTGCACCTGTAAGAATCCACATTTTCTTGCACCACTGCATCCTTCCCATTGTGACCTAAAATGTTGTGCCTTTTCCTTTATGCCGGCAGAAAAAAATGCTGCAGTTGAGAAAAATCACTAAGATCCATCAATATGCCCTGAGACCAGTCCGTGTGATTTTAACTACCTAGCCACCCAAAGCAATAGAAAAATGTCTGATTTAAAAAAGCATACACACAAACTAACAATGCAGAGCATCTAAAAATGTGATATGAGTGTTTTGTTGTTGTTGTTTTTCTTTTTGGCAAATTACAGGGAAAAGAGATGACAGAGGACAGAGGAATAAGGCTGAACAATATCAACCACATGGATTTAATGTCCTTACTTTCCATACCTTGCAACTGCCATAGTCCACTGCTCTCACCCTCTGGCAAAGTGTGACTGCATGTCCATATTCAAAAAGATCGCCCAGGTCAAATTGGTAGGCTTGTTTTTGCCTCGTCTTAAAGTGACAGGTTATTAGAAAGAGTAGAATGAGAAAGGACAGATTTGACTTCCAGGTAGCACAAACCAAAGTCACTTTGCATTTATCCTTCTCTCTGCAGTCCTTCTAACACACAATACAACCTGTGTATTTCAAGAGATCCAGTTCTATAAAATTTCACCAATGATAAGGATTGAAATAACAGAAAAAAGACCAAAGGGCTGAAATCTAAGCAAGTGACCTGGCTGTAAAGGACTCTACACCTTTGACAGATGTGAATATATACCATTCTCACTCACACACACGTATTGGTCCTCATCCACCCACACCACGAGGCATCAGTGAAAAGTTATCTTGAGCTCTTGAGGGCTGAGAGCAAAGGTTGAATTTGGGCAATGTTTGGTCTCCAAAACCATAACTAATAATAGCAGGAAAGTTCCACGGTGTCGAGTTCTGTCACCTGCTACATCAGTGCCTTGTACAAGTACACATGACCAGGACACCACGCAGTGTAAAGCCAGCTAAGTACGCTGATGACCTGGCCCTGTCTAAATTACTGACAGAATCAATTCCAGGTCAGACCCAAGCTGATGTTGATATAGTTGCATAATGGGGAAATACTCTTTCACTGTGAGTGCTGGGACAATCCAAGAGCATGGCCATCACTATCAGAAAAACACATTTTAAACCCCTTCCACCATATATTTTCAATAGATGGCTTACATGTGGACAGAGTATTAGCTTTCCAATTGTTTGGAGTATAACTTTTCTCTGACCTCTCTTGGGCCAATTATGTCAACTACAGTCCATGGTGAAGAAAGCCCAGCCAAGGGCCTCCTACACAGGAACGGAAGAGCATGCATGTCTTCCACCAGCTGTCTTTGTGCAGTTCTGTTTCACAGTCATGAGACTTGTTTTGGAATACAGCCCTCATATGTGGGCTGGTGCTCCAAAATTTCTTGGAAAGCCTTCAGGGAAGGTGATGTCATGTCACTGGACTCGTGTACACCACAATCTTCAGCCTAGAGGACAAGCAACTTGAGGCCACAAAAAGGGAACCACCAAAGATGATTGAATCAGCACTCTGTTTAAACTTGCTCATCCAAACATGTACTGAGAGGCAATTCACACAACCCATTAGTACAGTAGGTCTAGCAGTCATCAGATGGCTTTCTTGCCTAGGGCTTTTTTAGCTGTGTTTTTCAAATGAGACATATTGTCATGTTGTAGCATACATAACTGTCAGCCCACTCTTGATGTTCCTTAATGTCTTAAATCATATAATTAAGCAATGGCATGTTTTTTTAATAAACTCAAACCTGAAATGGAGAGAGAGTGTTGTAAATTAAATACGATTTATGGTTGGATCTGGACTGGCTCAGGGAGCTCTGACAGCCATTGTGAAGTATAGCCACCACTGAGCCATAATTCTTCAAGTAATACATGCCTGTAATCCTGGGTCTGAGCTGACACTCAAGGCTACAGAACACAAATACCCCACCGTTTAAAGCACTTTCCAAAACAATGGAGGGTTTTTGATACAGATCTGAGAAGAGAACAACATAAATCAAACTGTAAAATACCCAATTGTAAGACTTTCACACAAAGCCGATAACAACAAATCAAAGAATTTGCTGAAAATTGACAATAATATCGATCGAAAGTGAGAATGATTCAGAATTGAATCCAGTTTGTGGGCAAGAGTGTTGCAGAGAAATCCAAGAAGTCCATTTATAAAACCAATCAATAAAACAGTAAAAGGCAATAAATGAACTGGTGGCAACACAAGAACCCTGGCTCAAAAACTACAGTAGAGGACATTTTAAGATTAAGATTTAGGTCTCATACTAAATTATATATGTACCCCTCCCTTCAGCTTGCTTCATCTTAAACATTATTTGTTTAATGTTTAATGTTTAATGAGGTATTTGTTTATTAATCCATCACCAAGATGCAGTCCTTGGAGGTGGGGCTTTGTTCTGTGTGCATTTTTCTGTCGTAACAGAGGAGAGAGAGTGATCCTCACTCATAAATGTTGGCCATTGATTGGTGGAATATTTAGACAAATTTATATGAAAGTGTCCACATTATTTGCTTTGAATACATGCTTGCCGTCAAATAATTTGTCTTCTTTCTACAATATGTAGCCTAAACATACCGCCCCCTATTATATTGCAAATTGGTTTGGTCTTAAGGGTAGTCCTATGTGAATTCGCCCACAGTTATGGTGACTTGTACGTCTTACTGCACATTTTTCTGTGCTTGCCGGTGATTGTCTCAGGTGGTGAGTGTGCATTCAGTAAGATGAAACTTACAAAAAAAAATATTTGCGATCTACTATGTCTCAAGACACATTAAATGGCTTGGCACTGCTTTCAATACAGAGCCATCTGATGCAGAATCTGGACTTTAAGGACATAATACATGACTTGAAACATGAAAAGGTGCGGCGGATGACACTATGACTGTTTTTTGAACATTTTTGAATGACATTTCAGTTGTCCTAACAGTAAAGCATGGCGTTGAATATTCCAAGCGTGCTGTCAAGCGTACTTTTATTTTAATTGGGGTGGGAGCGGCAGCCTGTTGAAATAATTTTGTCCCAGGCCCAGACATCATGCACGCTGGCCCTCACTCTGTACATTATGGTTACATTATATACCATGAACTAACATGTCTTACCAGGCACACCCTTACCAATGACTAATGTGTGTTGACAGTTTGTTTGGTACCCATTGTGCCAAGTACCACGAAGTACCACAATGTTGGGTCTTCTTAAAGTGACTTGGAGGACTAGAACTCTCATTTCCCCTGGGATGTCATCACCACGTGCCCCAAGAAATTATGTGAGACTCAAATCATCTTGTGCCACTGTCTGAGAGGCAAGGTGTGCACCTCAATTATCAGCACTCGGGTTTAATTAAACAACAGTGGTCTTTTTCACACAAATGTGTGTGTTGATGTTAATAAATGTCTACTGTCAGTAGTGCATCTTTATGCATGTAAGCAAGTGTATAATGAATGTTGTAAGACGTGGTAAGAGCCTCACCTGTAATAAATGATCAAGCTGGAGGACATTTGAACTCCAAAGTTATCGAGAGAGTGGACACATAGAGCATATCCTTCATCTGTACAGGGTAAAAGACTGAAAATTTCAGTCAACGGAAGAGCAAACCTGATCAAACGCTGTGAAAATTGGAGAGGAGCGCTTTGTTCTGCTCGCCCCTCTCAGTGCCGCTGTGCCTTTCCATTACGGTGATGGAGTGCCGGGCGGCAGCAGGGAGTGTTTACTGTTCCCGGGGCTCCCGCTGTCATTTGTTTGTGACGATGGGATGGCGGGGGCCGCAGCGGCGGGGCAGGGGCCGAGGCAGCCGCGGATCCCTCCGTCCTCGTTAGCTTACCTCGGAGGCCGGATCGATCACCTGTCGGGCCGAGACGCCAGCGCTACGGTGATGGATCGTAAGAATGCCCACCCCCCCAACCGCCCCCCACCCAATCCATCTCCATATTTCACCAACCTTGGACCTTCAGGGCTGGCTGCCCTAATGCAAGGATTCATCATCAGACTCCCACTCTCTCTCTCTCTCTCTCTCCCTCTCCCTCTCGGAGTGCGGGCATCATAGAGGGGGAAGGAGGAAGAGAAAGAGACAGAGCAATAAACAGAGGCAGAGAGTGTTTAATGTAGTGAGAGGGACCCTAGAATATCAGGCAGCTGAAATTTCCAAACACCCTTACAATCAACACTTCCAAAATCCAAATCTTCTATTCCCATGTCATATTTTGGTCAGACATTATTTTCATTTTTTTTTTAAATGTAGATGATTACAATGGTACCCAGTTAATATTTTTAGACATCATTGAACTGAGTTATAGGTAGGGGTTAGGGGTTAGGGGTTAGAGTAGGGGTTAGGGTCAACATTAATGCTGTGCCCCTCCATGAAGGCTATTCTGCCCTCAGCAGCATTTTAAGCTAGCTTCTACTCTCCCTGTGACAAGTAAATTTTCTCTCCTGTGATTCTGTTCTTTTATCTTGGCTGGGTGACATGATGTATTGAAGGATCTTTATGGCAAATTTAGCTAATTAGATTCACACCCTGGGTGAAACACACAATATACATACACAGACTATTCTGATTTCATATGCCTCAGCAATGCACACTGACAAGACCCACTCCAGGGATAATGAAACCAAAACCTTTTATTACACTATTGCGATGTTATCAATTTTCTGAACCTTACCGAAGATCTGACACAGATCACAATTCTCTCACAGATCACAGATGTCTGTGTTGATATTAAACTCACTTAAAAAAAAACCCTTAATACACTTCCCCCCGTGCATGAAACACAATTGTTGATTGTGAGCGCTTTCGGCAGGATGGGGCAATAAAGCTCAGGAAATTACACGTGGCCCCAGCGACAAGTGCAGTGATGTAGAGCGCCGGCCAGCCTGGGCTGGCAGTGACAGGGGTGCGGCCGCCGCTGATGTAATGGAGGGGTGCTCTGGTGCTGGCTGTGAATCTTCCACTGCCACACGGGTCCTAAAATATGGAAATCAATACGGCCCAATTGGGTGCTCCATCAAGGGGAGAGAGAGCAGCCTTTCACCAGCTCCAGTGTTTCTCAGTGAGAGAAACAGAAGGAGACAGGGCTTCAGGGTTCAGGGTTCCAGGTCTTTTTGTGAGAGGGGATTGGAGGAAAGGGCTTGCTCAGCCCTTAGTTACATGTGAGATTCCCCCTGAGGACCTTTATTTTGACAGCTCTGTATTCATGATGCTGTGTGCCCTTTGGCCCTAACAGGATGTAAGCCATTTTGATCTGTGTCAATCACAGTCTCTGTTGCTATAAGTTGTTAATATATAAACCTGCTGTCGTCCCTTCTGTTTGTGCCTTTGTCAGCGCTTCACTCCTATTCACTCGGTACATGAGCCTCGAGGCTATATCCTGACACCCACCTGAAAGGAGTTTGGCTTGATAATTGTGTGATGACCCACAAGGAGAACAGTAAAGGGCTGCTCCAGTGTTTCTCTGTGACATAGGGGTTTGGAAAAAGCACTGTCTTGGTCAAGGCTTAGTATCACTGATCACTCGGCTCTTTCGGCGAGGGACAGTTGGTGATACTGAGGTCCTTGGCTCAGGAAAGAGAGAGAGGGGGTCAATATTTATGATCCAAGGCCTCCACATATTGCTCCAGGTCGACCACAGGGCAGGCACTGGGTTACCGCAGAGTTTGCCATAAGCCAATCATAGGCAAACACTGCCGGGTACCCACAGGTAAACCATAGGGCAGTTGTCTCAATCGTCTCAGCAAGCACAAGGACACCACCACATAAATATGTGGCAACACCTGCGATACCGCAAGGCAACCGCAAATCTACCACAAGCCAACCCCAGGCAGCAAGTGCGAGTACATTAGCCTTGGGGCTGATGTAGAGCAACCGCATGGCAACCACAAGTGACCTTTCATCCCTGCTGGTGGCTGCAATGCAGCTTTTTCTCAAGAGGAAGGAGAAGGGAAAGGGGACACAACAGAAAGTCAAGACCCCAAAAACGACCGCCCAGCTTGAATCTTACAGTGATGAATTTGCTGAGGGGCTTAACCTTGTGGAAGTCTGGGTGGGAATCTTTCCTGTCAAATAATGACTCTGCTGCAGCCCATGGGACACTGAGGGAGGAGAGCCATCAAAGGCTTATCAAATTCTACTTTAGGAAGCTCATTAAAGTGCCCAAATTACACCCAGGGGACTGAAAATAGGGCAGAAAAAATTTGATTAGCTAAAGTACAAAAGTCTGTCAGTTTACTTGGGTGGTTTCTCTGCCCAGAAGGGGAACTCATAAGCGTAATACCACACCTTCGGTGGTGGCTGTTCTGTCATTTAGTCAGACCTGTCAAAAACTGGGTGCTGCTGGCGGTCTGCAGATTGCTCGGGGGAAGATTGTGTCAGAGAGGACTCCATGAGGCGTGTTGACAAGGAAGAGCTACACAGCGCCCCCTGCTCTCATGACGTTTGTACTGTAGTTCCTATGGCCCAAACCATGAGGTTTCTTGTCAGTGAAAAAGCATTACCCACCATATAGTAGGAATGCATGCTTAGAGATGGCAGGCCTAAATTCCACAATTAGTTCTAACCCTTTAAATCAGAGATTAATGTAGGCAGGCACAGTTGGTGGCTGGGATAAATCAGATAACACCCTTTGTCCCAGGGCAGTGTGATGAGTGTGAAGGCGTGGTTTGAGGAGGAAGGAATTTAGCTTATGAGCTGACAAACTGAGTCACTTGACTCAAATCCCATCGAAAACTTTGGAATCACACTGCAGATTTGATGAGCAAGACCCAGGGAACTGCTAAGAGCGTTAGACAGCTTGGGAGTAGAAACACCTCCAGAATTTGATTGACACCATCAAAGAAGAGATTTTGTTTGCTAAACTAAATGGGGATCTACAAGGTATTAAACTAATGATTTCTTGTAGGTGTGGTGTCACAACGTAACCTATGTGTGGTATTGTTCTAAAACCAAGCAGTTACACTATAAGCGAGTCCTTGTTCTCTGGCTGCTAGTGAACTGTATAACACAGAGAAAGCTTGGTCATGGTAAGTAATTCACAGGGTTGCCAAGTCTCACATATTCCCCTTGACACTTTACTAAGGCCTGTCCACATGGTCCCAAAGCATGATTGACACAGTATATGAGACTTGGCAAACCTATTATTGTAAGTGTTGCCTGGTTAGTATGCCTCTGACTCTCCCTCAGGTGTAGCTCTCATTCAGGGAAAAGCTGGTAGCGGGGAGACACAGTGACACTCTTTTCCGATCAGGGCACACACATTGACCAGCTGTGCACTAATAGCCTGAGGGGCTGACAGATTTAGTCACTGCTGGCAGCTTCTAGGATGTATATGTAACTAAAAGCAGAAGCAAAATCTGACACTGACCCCTGCAATACAGTCATTTTATGGTCTCTGAGTTGTAATACCATGGTGAGCCATTGGGAAGGTTTTCTGGTGCAAAAGCTCTACCTGCTGGTTGTGGATGAAACAGCACAAAGAGAACTAAGAGAAGGGACAGAGAAAAGTATTTAAGGACCCCCAATTATCTACTGTAGGACTAACACATCAAGGCTTACTGATCAGCATGGCAGCCTTCTGGTGACATATTGAGCATAGCCCTTTCCAGAAGGCTCACTGTTATCTTGGATAGTAAAAAAAAAAAAACTGTCCTCTTTCTAACTTTTCTGTCGGGGTGGTCAGCAAACGTCTTGAGTGTCCATGTGGACATGGCAACCACAAAGCAGGCACTGGACACTGCGGTCCGGGCGGCATGTTCTTAAGGTGTGTTTATGGATTCTACTGAATGTTGGAAACCTCTATCACCCCCTTTTACCCCTTTTATCAGCAGAGAGCACCTGAGCTCATGTTGTCATTTTCAGCATTGCAACTGTTTTTTGAACTATTAATTGTGTGCATATGTAGGTCTGTATGTATATATTTTATGATGATAATGATGATGCTGCTGCTGCTGCTGCTGATGATGATGATGATTATTATTATTATTATTAATAATAATATTTATATTAATGTTAGTATTGTTGTTATTGTTATTATTATTATTATTATTATTATTATTATTATTGTTATTATTATTATTATTATTATTATTATTGTTATTATTAATAATAATAATATTTATATTAATGTTAGTATTGTTATTATTGTTATTATTATTATTCCTGACTAATAAACACAAGGATGAAACAAGGATGACCCAGGGGGAAAGTCAGAGTATTAAAAATTCATGACGTCCCCACATTTCTCAAAATGCCACCAAATGGAGGTAAATGTCAGTTAAGCTGTGCAGTCATGGGTGAGGCCCTCAGCCTTTCTAACAAACCTTTCCTCTAGCATGAGAAGCATTCAGATGTTGATTTTAACATTTCCCCTCCTTTAAGCAGGGACAGGTGGCTCTGAGCTGTCCCTCGGTGTCTCTGGTCACCACAGGCTGCGAGCTGGTGTGTCAGTGTCACCGCTCAGACTGCAACAGCTCTGGGGAGGGGGCGGGGGGGCTATAAGAAAATATCACCTAGGGAAAGGATCTTCAGTGCATCAAGAACTTTCTCTGGGTGCTCATAGTACTGTCCTAGTTACCCCTTAAACATTCTGAAGGCCGTGTGACGACAATGGCTATTGGCAACAAGGGTGGTTCTACAAGGAAATAAAACCCTGGGGAATGTGACTAGTTTGATGTACAGTGATGCCCCAGGGTGGATCCAGTTGACCATCATCTGTGGGAATCATTTTCCATTTGTTTTTATATAGTCAACTGAGGGCCCAAGAATGTGCTCAACTTGCTCAGCTTGAATATAGCTTGTTTGGTGCTGAACCTAAACCTAAAGGATGGATCACAAAGAAGACTCAGCACGCACAATTCACAAAAAAATGCTTTATTATTCTAACAGACTTTCATGAGTTTATGCAAATTGTGAGTGTTAGCTTTCCTTCCTTGCATTTTATGGATATTTTTTAAGCAAAAAATTCAGTAAAAATATTGGCTTTGACAATGTATAAAGCATATATTTTTAGAGAGAGAAATGAGGTTGTGACAAGGGTTTTATTTATTTGCGCAGAACCTGTTTTGGGCCATCTTTGACACCATGATGGAGGGAGAGGAGAGAGAAAAACAGAGGGGGAGAAGTGAAAGATGGAGAAAAACTTAGATCACTCCAAGATGCATTAAGTCTCCATAGACTCAATAAATCATAAGTGATCTCTTGGAAACACTTTGAGCCCTTTTTTTGCCAGAGAATTATCCCCATTTTAGAACCCTCAGAGTGTGTCTTCTATATTTATAAAACTTTAAGAGCATTATTATTTTTAGAATGTATTTTTAGAAACGGACCCTGAGTTGAAACGCCTTCTGTTTTATTCAGCTTGCTAATTTTAGAGGGATTAAAAAAACATCAAGTCTTGCACTGTTTGAGTCTGAGGGAAAGGGAGAGTGGAGAAAGACATACTCATTGAAAGGAGACAAATGAAGATGGAAAGACAGACGGACATGCTGGCAGACGGCTGGCGGAATGGAGACCCAAATGGGCTTCTAGGGGGAGGGGTACATTGCTGGTTCTGACTGAAGCAGGTCTGCTGGATCAACTGCATGGTACTGTGTCTGATACAGGCCTCTTTGTTCTACATAAACTGCACTGTTCTGATGGCTGGCAGGGAGGGTGTTTTGGTCATGTTTCAGAGATATGAACTGGAACCCACCCTAAGTGATCCATTATATAAACTTTACCTAGACACAATGTGTCAGCTGAGAAAAGAATCTTGAATCCAGCAGAGCAGTCACAAAAATTTTCAACCACATTTCCCATATTGCTTACCCGGAGCATTTTATGATGTTGCTATCATGCTTAACTTATGCAGCGTGCTGCATATCTGACAAAGGAGGCCTACAGATGTTCTTCGCTAATACTAATAATACTAACACTAACAACCACTGAAACTCCAAACACATACATCCACACAATACAACGACTTTGTATCTGCCATACCAGAATCATGCATAACTGTACATACTACTCTCCTCACATTAACAAATGGAACAGATTCTAAGACACATTCTAAGAATATATGGATGTTCTCCTCTTAAGATGACACACTCTGCCTGGAAGCAGTCTAGGAGTTAGGGACTTTGATTATTGAGTATTACATACTTTGACATGAGGGTAGAAGAGGGTAAAATCAAAAGTGCATGAATCAGGGAATGGTCAGTGATTTTTAATGTCACCTCTGGTATATGGCCACTTGATGGCAGCATAGGAATAGGTGCATGAGGATGAGCTCCAGAACTCTCAGTTCTCACATACACTGAGAACAGCTAACATGAAGATGTGGAGCTGGTGCCTGGGCCTGCTGCCTTTTTACAGCTCCTTAAACTTCACTATGCTAACTTAGGCTTAAGCTTCTTTGTATCAGATACAGCATTCATAATCCTGCCCTACCAAGACAAAGGGCAGTCAATGCCACAACAATGAGACTGAGAGAAATTACTTCAAAGTTTGTTTGTCTTGTTTTGTAAGTACTGCCAAATTGATTCCCATGTTTTTTGGCTAGGGGTTGAAATTGTGTCGGGAAACTGATATACAAAATAGATCAGACACCATTGCATGTGAAGTAGTAATAGACAGATGTAGCAGTAATGATGGATGAGGATTTTCTCAACACAGCCAGAGACAACAGTATGCCTCACCAAGGAATCCCTACATGCGTTTGGGCAGCCTTCTAGCAATTGGGCTGAACTGGCTAGATTCAGACAGTCCCCATAAAGACACAGCACGTTTGTGAAGCAGACCTTTGTTTATATATGTTTGTTTTTGCATAGCAGGTAGTGTGTGGCCTGGGTTCCTAAGGAGTCAATGGAAAGCCTGGAGAACTACATCATGACAGTCGACCAACAGCAACAGCCTGGATCAGATACAATGCCTGCCCTCTGAGACATGGTCAACCACATTGCTACGACAGCGCAACATGCCACTGTTGACCAATCTCTTGCTGCTCTCTCAAGTCAAAGGTCACGGTCAAAGGTCATGTAAAAAACCCAGCTCAAATATCAGCTGAGAAGACCAGCTTACTCAAGGAGACTTTGTTGAGATTTCGCCATCATCAGCATGGAGTTGTTTATGGTTGCTGCGGTTTCTCTGACCACAGGGGTCCCTTGACGGTAAACACTCAGGTCAAGGGAGGACATTGTGTGTCCACACATAAACGCCGGCCTTCCTTGTTATTTCATTGTTTGTATTTCTGGACAGCCTGCAAGGAAATGGCTTGTTTCTTTGGCGTCGGTGCTGGTCAGAGGCTCTGGAAAGGTCTGTGGAAAAAAAAAAGTCTCTCCGTGTTACCAGACAGCACTGCCTGGCATGATCCCACTCTGTCCCCATCTTGTGACAGACATTTCCCCCAGTCAACTGTTCCATGACCCCTTGTTTCCAGAAAGGTCACTCTCTCTGGCATGTCTTCAATTGGCTGGCTTCTCATTGAGAAGCTTCCCCGTCTGAAAATAGGCCTACAGTTCACTGAAGGAGTACCACATCCATGACATTCAGTGCTGGCAGCACCTACCAGAGGTAAAAGTAAACGTGCTTCCCCACTGGCTTTTACAGAAGCCTTGATTGAATCTGGAGGCCAGGCCTTGCTTCACTTTAATGCATTGCAAATAAGCATCACCTTCATTTTTGCCCCCTACTCTGCTATAAACACCAGTGGAGAGAGTCACCAGCCAATCAAATCCCTCAGAAAGTTTAACCTGTGTGGGGTGGAGCATTTTAATAAAGTGAACACAACCATCTGCACTTAAACTATGCATTCTCTTGGATTTATCTAAAGCTGTAATGTGGAATCCCCTTAATCCAATACAGCCAGGGACATGATACAGTACAATTCTGTACAGTGCAGTACAATACTGCAGGTACACCATACCCAAAAGACAAATCGGAGACATTGAGCAAAAACAGTCGTATTACAGTTGCCATGATATAATTGCACAAAATCAATTAGCAAAGTACAGCGTGGTTTTTGAAGTATTCCATTATTTGGGCTGCTATAACATATTAGACTACAGAGCAAGTGCAACACAGCTGCACAGATCTTTACAAGCAGACCAAGCAGAAAGTTGATGCCCATCACCCTCTCTTGTAGTAAAGGTGCAATTATTTTCTAATCATGATCACAGTGTTCAACTCCATTGTCTTGTCTCTGTACTTAATTTCTGAAGTGTTCTGCACTGCAACATAGAGAAATCTTTCAGGTAAAACATCTTTAGCAGTGCACAGATGCAGATGTCTTTTCATTGCCTTCAGTTATGTTTACAAGGAGATATCTAGCGCTGTCAAAAAAGCTGCATGAAAAAAAAAGAAGCAAAAGAAATACTGACGGCTGACTCGATCTGATAAACCGAATTCAATTCATGTTCAGAAATGAATTCATATTTCTTTACCCAACTGTGCTAGGAGGATCAGAAGTTAAAAGTAGTTCAGCTATGTTTTCAAGTAAACTGAATCCTGCTGAGCTTATTTATAAATAATGTTCCTTTTTTTCCTCTTTTGTCTGAAATTGTTAGAATACGCCATTTGCCATGTGTATTTTAATAAAACAGTCACTTTGAGTTATTGGTTCAATAAATGTTTACTGGTCATTTAGCCTGTTGTTGTTAGCTGTTGAGGCTCTGAGGTTATACAGTAGACAAGTATTATTGATGGTAACAGTGCTTCAGATCTACACTACATGGACAAAAGTATTCGGAGTATTCCTTAGCTAAATTCCTCGAGGATGGAACAAAATGTATATCAAGTCTTCAATATTGTTATGCAATTCTTTATCGAATATTACAAAAAACCTCCCATAACTGATGCTAATTATGTGAACGTGCACATTGCTACCGCTATTTCAGCACCAATGTCCTCACACAGCCAATGCCCTTAACTAAATTAAGATATAAAATAATGATTTGACTCACATCTATTATTTTGAGTGTTTTCACGATAATTGGCTCTTGGGGTGACATTAGCAGCCGAGCTACTTGCTAAACTGCACAGCTATTTTTTTCCCCAATATACAGTATGTGTTTGCATTTTTTGGGTAGGGTTGACAACCAGTACCTACCTAAGAGGTAGAAATTAGGAATTAAATCTTTCACCACTCATAGCCACATATATAGCAAATGAAACCACACACATACATTACACACAAATATGGACACACACTCACAGACACACAGTATCATTCACATGCAGGTGTGAAAGTATAGTGGGGGGCATTTCAAATTCCCTCAAAGGGAAGCCTCCTAATAGATGTGATCAGCAATGGTCAGGAGATAACAGAGAAGGGGGTCAACTGCAGGTCATGCTTTTGAAAAAAAAAAAAAAGACATCTTTCCAAGTGCAATCACTGTACGCCATGGTCCACAAATACCAGCTCTGTACAAATAAACCTTCACCACCTATTGTCTCCAAAGCTCAATCCTCTTAAACTGCACAAATAAACGGGATGAAGGCAGTGTGGGAAAACAGCGACGGCTCTTCTCAATGGTGTCTGTAAAAAAGGCTGACTCAGTTCACTTCAGGTTTCCAATGGGTTTGTAGGAACTTCTAAGGGGTAAGAACTAACTGTGCCAACCCAGCCCTGTGATCTACCTACCCGGCCAGGTTACAAGCTGGCCGAGATGCAGGGAACTTCACGGTGACATTGCATCAATCATCCCCAAAGCTGCCTCTTAGGAGAGAATGTTACGGTAGGGTCTTTGGACGACATACCCTAAAGTGTATCTGCCTTTAACTGATTACTTAATGTGTTATAACATGCTTACAGGGATTAATGCACATATATCATTGATTTTATGTTCCTTAACAAAGTTCAAGCTGAAGAACTACGTAACTTAAATATATATTTTCTTCCTGATTATGAGTTCACAGCAACCTCATAGTCACAACTGAGAACATGTGGACAAGGGAATGAAGATACCCTGTTTGATGGCTTGTGAGCAAATACATATCTGAAACCCAAAACATAAAACCATTGAATTCCTAATACAGTCCACTCCACATATAATATATACTGACATAAGAGTCAGCAGATGTAGTGAACAAAACACTAATACAGCATCATTCATACAGATGCTGTTGCTGTCCCCTTATAAGTGTTGATCTGGACTTATTTACAACATATAATATGTTACATAATAGAGTGCAAAGGTTCATAATTAGTGAAAAACACTGTCAGATTTGAATACATTGCACCTTGTTTATCTTAATTGCCCCAAAAGTCCCAAAATACAGTATATTGGGGAAAAATATAGCTGTGCAGTTTAGCAAGTAGCTCGGCTGCTAACGTCACCCCAAGAGCCAATTATCGTGAAAACACTCAAAATAATAGATGTGAGTCAAATCATTATTTTATATCTTAATTTAGTTAAGGGCATTGGCTGTGCGAGGACATTGGTGCTGAAATAGCGGTAGCAATGTGCACGTTCACATAATTAGCATCAGTTATGGGAGGTTTTTTGTAATATTCGATAAAGAATTGCATAGCAATATTGAAGACTTGATATATATTTTGTTCCATCTTCGAGGAATTTAGCTAAGGATATTTCTAAGAGGATTAAGAGAAAACATAAACGTCAATAGTTGTCCAAGTATTTTTCTGATTTACTTTGTAAGACAGTTAAACACAATCAGCATCTACGCAGCCGAAAAAAACGATGATGATGCAGTAGTTTTCGGTCATGTATTTGCACCCGATACCCAAAGCTTTCTTTAGGCGTCAGTTCTTCACAAACAGATGTCCCCAGACAAGAGTGTTAGTTTACAGTCTTAACATCCTTAATAATGTGACTTATTGTGCCGGGATCGCGGAAACACAAACAGACCCCCCTGTGAGGATTTATCGATGGCGGTCCCACGGCCCGGCCCGGGGACAGCGTGCCCCGTCCCCTGGCCTCCGTAGCGCCGTTCCCACTGAGCGGTAATATTGCCGTGAGTGACCTCAAGGGTGCTCCCAGCATTGCTTGTCATTCTTCACAATGCCTGTCCTCAGACCAGATCTGCAACCCGTTCAAAATGCTGAGGCCGAATCACACTTCTTCTCCATACCAAGTATGTGACAAAATTTGCGTGAAAGATTTTTTTTTTCCATTGGGAAGTACAAACTACAATGACAAGTTAAGATTCTGTCATTAGTTGTGACACGAATATACAATGACCGTCAAATTTGTTAAAAGTTTTTTGCTGGTACTGCGCAACTGCATAACCTTTGATGAGCTGTTAACATTTTTATAAAGGATTTAGAGGCAATAATGTTTTGGTACAAATTACCGTAAAAATTTGTTAACGGTAGAATTAACACTCTTACATTTGACTTCTCTGTGGAACTATGTTCACCAAAAAAGATTTTGCAGTTCATCGTCTAGAGATTCGGAAAGTTAAGGCAATTTTGTCTCAGATCGTTGCGGCTCTTTTTTTCAGTAGCCTTTTACTAATTAGTGCCTTTAGAACTAAAAGTTCCTTGCTGTAAAACTGTATATTTTATCAAAGGGATCTAGTTTGTAGGAAGTCATTAACATTCTCAGGACCCCGGCAAACCGCTCCCATTGGTAAATAAATAATTTTTTCTGTTCCGAGGCAGAGTGAAGCAGCACTATGTTTTCTTTTTTTTTTTTGCTGGCTCTTATTTTGTGGTGGAATTCTCTGTGTGCTGGCTAGTCTAGTGCTCCCAGTCTAGTCTTATGAGCAGCATCAGCCAGTTTCTGTCCCTGGAGCCTCCTTCTGGCCAAACCAGCCTGAGTTTATACAACCCTGGCGGGGTTTCCTTAGCTCCACTCATGGGCGCTGTCGAGATTTAAACACACCACAAGATCTGAACGTTCGTATCGTTATAGCACCACCGTTTTGTGTAATTATCCCCTTAAGGCACTTAGAATGGACCACCCAAACGGAGCCAGTGAAGAGCTCAGGTTTAAAACGCCAGTCTTCATTAAGATCCCACTGGGGGGAATTACTTGGGTCTTTAACTTCAAGCGTAAAACATTTGGAAGGATCTCCAGGATTTTTTGCTGAATTGCATTAGGGCCTGATCCACATACAAGGTGTGTGTGTGTGTGTGTGTGTGTGTGTGCGTGTATGCGCGTGCATAGATGGTGGGGTGGCAGCTGCTCCTACACTCATAAAACTATCATGACTCAAATTAATGAATGCAAGGATCAGACACCACACAATATTCCCGTATATATATTTATTGATTGAGGTGGTGGGGTGGCCAAAAGAGATACCACTGCAATCAGCTCTAAGAACAGTAAGAATTTAATTATATGGTACATTACACACCAAGCTATAACAACATCCTTGTTCCTTTTTTGTTTCCAAACTACATCTCACACGAACATCAATCTCCATCGCCATCTCCTGTTTCTGTCACTCCATTGCCTGATCTTTTAAGAGCTCCTCTGGGTATTCACCTTCTCATTTTCGTGATTAGAAGAATATTATGGCATGGTGGCTAATGCTTCAGGTGCAGTCATTTAGCGGTGGTGGGTGGGGCCACATGATGTCACAGGGTCTTTATTTAGATGGTGGGCGTGGCCTCTGGCGGTATTCTGGGAGGTGGTGCATGATCCATCCGGCTGGGACCAGCAGAGCGGCAGCAAACACTGACATTATGAAGAAGCTTTGCTGTGGAGAAGAGAGAACGGGAATATGAACAAAATTAGGCTAGAATTAAACAGGTTTACCAGGCCATTGGGATTTTTTTTTTCTTTGACCAAAGTTTGCACACAGCAGAGGAGATGTCAAACAAACTACATTAAAATGGAAGAGCTCTTTGGAGGGAACATTATGTCTGTGCAGTTATATGCCTTAAAGACACACAGAGGCAAAAAGACTATTTCCATACTGTGGTTCCCTCTCATTTCTTGCAACTTCTTGTCCTGACTGCAAGGTTATGGGGGTAGTTTGGTCATGTGGAAAGCACCAATCAGAGGCTTCCTTAGGCCTGTCTGACAGTTGCCCCACCCCTATACCATCACTGTGCAAGGCTGGTCAAGCTACCCAGCATCTCCTGGGTCTTAATGACATCAGAATAGTAGAGTGGCTTTCTGTTATAAGCACAGAAAACAAGACCTGCCTCCCACTTCATCCACTTCAAATGCATGCTAGAGACAGCACTGGAATCCACCACTACCCCTGCTTGCCAAAATCGAGGGGTAGTGGTGGAGATTGGTGGAGAGAGTGACATACCCATGATCATAGCTGAATCAACTTGTTTTTGAACTCATTGTGATCCCTTTGATCTACACCAGAGAGCCCTGCTCTTTGTCGTGGCTCTGATTTTACCACTGAAAATTGAACCCCGGTTTTCTGTACACTTGTAAAATGACTCATCACAAAGCCTCTGGATGCTCCACTGAAGAGCCCCTGGCTCCTGGGATGAGCAGGTCAGCTCAGTTCACTGCTCTTTCCTCCTCTGTAGGAGAGTGTGACAAGTTCCTAAGCAGCACATTAATGAAACATAAAATAATCTGTCATTTTTCTCTCTCTGTTTAGTTCTCATACTTACTTTGCTTTCCTTTTCTCGGCAATTTGGTTCTTGTAATTTGGATTGTTGAGGTTTATTATTGCGCACCTTGCAAAGGGACTTACATCAACAAACCACTCAATAATAATTCAATAAGCTCATAAAAAGTCATTGCTTGGTCACCCTTATGAACCTTTCCCATTTGAGAGTCCACTCACTCCATAAAAGCTGTTGCTGTAATGAAGTAATAACAATTTACAATCATTTTGAGAACCAACCTGCCTTGTAGAACATAAAAAGGGCAACGTTACAGATTTCTGCTCCTTATTAAAATGAATTCGATTTAATTGTCCCCAGCTGAAGATATTGTTTCCATGATTTGTACAGCTATAAGACATGACATACTGTAGAAGCAACAGTGCATGGCAACAGGAGAAAGAATCTCAGGTGAAGCAACAGAGGCATCAACTTAAGGATCTCTCAGGGAAGCTGGGCGGTTGGCTGCACCAAGTATTCATCAATTATCTTTATATGGGACAAATTAACTATGTTAACTCTGATGTCTCATTTAATGAAAGCCATGCAGTGTAAGAACAGCAGATGCCACAGAACTGATGTTAAGAATTTATCTGGCATTAAAGACTCCTGGGTAGAAATACCAATCACGAATGAGTCCAGAAACACTAGGGCTGGTCCTAGATCAGTAAAGTGAGAGGCAGAGTGGGTAGAGTAATTCTGGGTCCACAGAGGCACAAGCTGAGGTCAAAAAGAATAGAGAGCGCCAAAGGTTCAGAAAACCCTTAAGCTCTGGGAAGGGTCTACTCACCCCAGGTCCGATCTTGTGCTTGGGCGGCTTGCTGTAGATGCGCGGCCTCTGCTCCAGCAGGACCGTCCTGGCCCGGACCAGCGGCCCAGTGTGCGTAGCTCGGCTCAGGACCGCGAACATCACTGCGGCGGGTGCGTGCTGCTCCCGGGCTGCCTCTGTCTCAGGGGCTCTGGAGGAGATCCCGGCACATCCTGTGGGACAGAGCCCGGCATCCCCACGCCGCCCCCATTAAACCGGGAGGAGGCGGGCCCGTCCTGTCACTCCTTCTCACCAAAAACATAACCCCCCCCCCCCCCCAGCTCCCACTCACCCCTCCCACTTGTTGCTGGGCAGATCAGATCATCAGATCAGAACCCGGGAGTTCCAGTCCACGGGCTGGGACCGAGGCTCTTTTAGAAGAAAAACAGCCCCTCGTGAAACCGTGTAAAGAAGTCACAGGTCTTCTGAAGTGATTTGTTTTGGGTGATATTTGCTATCAGGGCAAATTAGAGGAGCCCTTCCAGAATGATGGCCAAAATGAACCTGTTTCAAAATTATATTAAGGTAGCTTTTAACCCCCACTCTATAAACCTGTCTCTGATGCCTACTGGTCCAATTAGGAGTGGATGAATTCATTCTGTGTTCTGACTTCTGCTGGCCGTATAGGTGCAGTGCAGGAAGAGTTTGAAAAGCGAACCTTGGAAAATGTTCAGGAATATGTGAATCATGTGCATTGTAAAAAGATGTATCAGTCCTCGGCCTAACTGAACCGTGAATATTACCGTGTCTATAAACCTCTAGGTTCTTAGCAAGGACAACACCTGCCTCCCTGGACTGTGTCCGCTGTGTGGTTATCGAATGATCGCTGCTTTGTGCACAATGCGGGCTTAATTGCTAGTGACCTGATTGCAGGATCAGATTAACGGGAGGGAAGCTAACAATCAGAAAGCAGACGGCCGTGTTTTTCGTCAGATGTCACAAACAAGCGCGAGGCCCACAGGTAGCGCCGAAGCAGATGGCCAGCAGAGCGGAAGCTTTCAAAGGGCGTGCGCACGACCTGGTTTTCCTAATTGTGGTCATCTGTAGAGAATCTGTCACCGCGGCTGCTCCTGCAAGCAAAGCCCCGTCGGGTCACTCAACATTTCATATCATTATTTCTTATCGCCAGGCTCTCTTAACCGTTACCAGTTGTCAAGGGTGAGGTAAAATTGCATTAAAACTGACGCATTTTACGAAACAAAAACGCCGTCGTCATTTCTTTATAGTGCCTTCCTATGAACCTGGCTTTATATGATAAAACATATCTCTTACTCCTCTACTCAGTAATTGTGCATAAAAACAGAGTAAGTGTCGACCAAGTGGAGACTAATCTGATTTCCGTGTGCAGCGATGGCAACATGATAGGCACTTACAGTCGCTTACTGGACCCCGCGAGTTAAAACAGAACTAAAGCAAACACTAAAATGAAACAAAACCATAATCCACAAATAGCAAAAATGCGCTAGCATATAAAAACCTAGACTTCAAAGGCAAAAGTTAATGTTGCACCTTACCCTACATTTTACCACAGTAAATCCCAAAGAGACATATATTCAACATATCTGAAATATTACTGAAATGGTCGTGAGCACCAATTGATTACCGAGAGAGAACATCTGAACGCTTGGCTCTGGTTATGCCACACAATCCATAGAAGGAGTTTCCTTTTGCTGTTAAAATGTGTATAAAAACTATTCAGCTGGTTTAAATGTTTTAATAACACAAGCCGATTTATTTGATCAGTGAACATATATTTCTAAACAGGTGTTCATAAGCAGAGGGGAAGTTGTATATATTTACAATGTGATATGAAACTAAAAAACAGGAGCCACGTGAGGTACAGATTTTTTTTCATAATGCATACTAGGACATATGAATTTATAAATTATTTTGAAAACTTTGTCATCTGATTTCAAAGATTCGTTTTAGAGTTGCAAGGCAATCACAGAAGGTTGATGCTTCCCCACCCCCACTTGCATTTATTCATGTGGTATTTTTCAAAAGGATGATCATGTTCAGTAGATCAGAAATATAACTATTCTGATGTTCCATACAGAAAATAATGTCATATAAATTAAAACATGCATTTCTAATTTTAAGAGTGATCCAATAATGAATGTCAGTCCAGACCTGACTATTAGACCAAAGGATCAAGACATTCAACATCTGAGAAGTCAAAAGCACATTCTTTGATGTCCAGTTTAAGTCTGTTACACTAAAGATTAGATTAGATTTCTGTTTCCAATGAAAAAGGGTAATGTCTTTCAATACTTTTTGTGAGTGGACTAATAATCACAAAAAGTCTTATTCTTTAAGGTATCATAAAGCCATTAGCTGCTGCTTTTGTAATGAAGAAGGTGCCTTCCATTTACATTTAGAGAGAGAAGCTTTGTTTCTATAGCATTGAATGCTAAGCTGTTCTAGTTGTGTAAGTAATGGAATGGATACATATAATTATACTCTTTCAATTAAATCGACAAATTATATTTATTGAAAAGGTGCCTGTATGATAACAAGACCCATTTATCATTTAATAAATCATAAACAAATACAATATTATGTGCAGGCACTGAGGCTGGCATGCTAGTTGTTATACAGTAACCCTGTTGTTCCATAAAAACGCATCATGTGGGGAGAGGGTATTGGTGAAGAATATCTTCTGAAAAAATTAAAATTTTAAGTCTGTAAACATTTGACTTTAATGAAGAGTTTGGGGTTTTCAGATTTTTATTTATTTATTTATTTAAAATCTGTTTAAACCCCAGTGAATGTGTTATATATCAAAACCCAGAAAGTGGCAGATCACTTTTTTGCCCTCACTTAACACTTCATTAGTCAACTAAAAATTGAACGCAAACTTTGTCAGATGTTAGCTGAGTGTCCTTCTGATGAGACGGAGGAAATTATTGGTCTTACGTCACTTAGTTTATGTACACTATATGAACAAAAGTATTTTGCCACACCTGTTTTTCAGGGTTTGGGCTAGGCCCTTATCTCCAGTGAAGGGCAATATTAATGCTTCAGCATAATGCTATGCTTCCAACTTTGTGGCAACAGTTTGGGGAAGGCCCTTTTCTATTCCAACATGACTGTGCCCCAGTGCACAAAGCAAGGCCTATAAAGACATGGTTTGATGAGTTCGGTGTGGAAGAACTTGACTGGACCACACAGAGCCCTGACCTCAATCCCATCAAGCACCTTTGGGATGAACTGGAACGGAGATTGCGAGCCAGGCCTTCTTGTCCATCATCAGTGCCTGACCTCATAAATGCTCTACAGAATGAATGGGCACAAATTCCCACAGAAACACTCCAAAATCTTGTGGAAAGCCTTCCAAGAAGAGTGGAAGCTGTTATAGCTGCAAAAGGGGGACCAACTCCATATTAAAGTATATGTATTTGAATACAATGTCATTACAATGTAATGGTCAGGCGTCCGAATACTTTTGTCCATATAGTGTATGTTTGAAACATGGAGCCAGTCACATTGTCCATATCTGTGCTTTTTTCTCTGTGGTGACCAGAGCAGAACACTGTACTCTAAAAGACTAAATGTGGTTTGACGAAAACACTGTTGAAAATTTACATTACATTGCATTACATTTTGATGATGATGAGTATATAAGCTCTGTTCATTTTGATCAGGCTTGGTAGCCTGATATAATACACCAGATCTGAATCTAACTTTATTACTGCTTTGGCCTGACTTACAGTTAAAAAAAAACACAAAA
The DNA here is from genome assembly GCF_013368585.1 of Megalops cyprinoides. Taxonomy (NCBI): domain Eukaryota; kingdom Metazoa; phylum Chordata; class Actinopteri; order Elopiformes; family Megalopidae; genus Megalops; species Megalops cyprinoides. Next base: position 25,107,906 of record NC_050599.1, on the reverse strand, counting down.
ATCAAGTTATATCAAACCATTTCTGTATCTGTGTGATTGGTTCAATAATCTCCTGAGTTTGTGTGTTTGCTACCAGTGTGCTTCTAGGTTCAGAATGGGGCAAACGTAAGCGTAACATCCCAACCTTATAGGCTAGATAAATGTGTTACGTTTCAGTTCATGGTGCAAGACAACCAATTAAATGTATATGCTCCTTAAAAATAATACATCATTAACCATTTCTAATTATATTTCTTGATTTGTGATACATGCATATCAGGAAAACATCACACTAATCGGTTGCTATGAGACAAACAAGATGGATTTTATATTTTTGAAAATATGTATACACGTATCCAATATTCCTCAGGTGTGTGGTACAAGCGACACGTAGCAACAAACGAACAATTACAGGTAAAAATGCTGTTGGCCATATCAACGTGTGAATAATTTTTCCTTTGACAAGACGCATACCATAAAAGCCCAATATGGCATATGCATATCATTAAAATAATTCCAGAAATGTGTTTCTTATAGGCCACTTGGTTACATCACACATAATTTCTCTGTATGCCCCATTTGGTCTGGGTCTCCGTGGGTTACGTTTTGCGGAGTTTGCATGCGGAGTTTACTGGAAAGCTCCAGAGCTGTCGAGACGCTCTCTGAGGTTCAAGGAATAAAAGAAAGTGTTATTCTGCTCTACAGATTTGATGGCGTCTGTCTGGACGGTGAGCCACTCTCTTTCCACATGTTAATTCATTATCCGTCACTTTGCTGGACTGCATAAGATCTATCTGAATTTCCGTCCAGAACGTTCCACTTCCCAACACTTCGCCAGGGAACTGGCACCACAGACACTTTTCGTTACAGGCTGCTAGAGCTTGGTGCCATTATTGCCAGATGAAATACGGGCTGGCGTCACCAGCTCGCCCCCGTGCGCAGCGAAGCCCAGACGATGGGTGGCCGTCGACGGCTCGCTCGCTTTGTTCTCCTCGCAGACAAGCGGAGACGCACCTTTGATCTGCCAGCCCTGTGATCTGATGTCATGTCTGCTCAGAGTCACCAGAGAACCGGTAACTCACAGCGACGGAAGCGATTGCTTCCCCTGTAGAATAGTGCGTCGACTTTTAATTTACGGGTTAGGGTGAAAAGAAATTGTCCTGATGGTAGAAAATACTGTCGTGGGGATTATTATCTAGGACAAACCTCGACAGATAATAATACATGTTGGTCCTTTTTTGCCTTTAAGACTAAAACAAAGAAATACTTTGTCAGGGAAAGGTTGAGAATAGGAAATATTATCAAGGACGAATTATTTTCTAAATTTTTAAACTGACAGTAAGCAGAGAGAAAATAATAAATAATAAATTGGCTATTAGTAATCTATAAACTCCTTCACTAGTCATTGTCTTAAAACCAATAGTCCTTGGTTAGTGTAAGAAGACATTTGTTTCTCTTATGCGAGTTTATAAAGCCACGTGAAGTATCTCCCCAAATGATAAAATTAACTTTATGCTTCAAGAGTGATGAAATAATTTTTTTTTTATAATAAAAGCCAAATATTTCCAAAATCTATAAGTAAGCTTTGTCGAACACCCTGAGTTACAAGTACTTGCAGCAAAATATGAGTGAGCATATGAGGACCATGTGAAATGTCGCCCCTCTGTGAGAACTTCTGGCACTACACAAGTTAAGTGTCAGCATCAGTATTAGTATTCTTTTCCTGAAATTTGCTTTTCATTTGCCTTGCCAGTGTATAGTTAAGAGTTTTCTCTTGAGAGGAAGTTTATACTTTTGCATTTTCCTTTATCTCATTGCAGACTTTAACTCTCATGTTCTTGCCTCTAGACCACACATCATAGAAAAGTAAAAGGTGAAGTCAGTGCTCCTCTACACATACGAGTGAAAACATACGAAAACACAGAATCATATTTGTTCAACTCTTTTTCCATGCCATAAAACATCCATATCAGAGTGTTTGAAATAGCTTTACAAGAAGATGCAATTTATTTGCTGCAGATTAAGATAATGATGATGACCATCATCATCATCATCATGGTGGTGGTGGCTGCAGTGGCGATATACTCAGGGTGACCTCTGCTGTACAGGTTTGTAGTGTTGCACAGTGTGACCTGTGATTCACTATTCTCAATGCTATAACACTAGAGGGCGCCAGAGCATTTGCCTTTCCCTTCCGTGCTGGGCCCCTCCGTTCTAGATGACATCCTGCCTATGGGCAAAGGTAGCGCCAGAGAGGCCACATATGGTGACACCAGGCAAGTCTCATGAGTGGCTGTTCCAGTCAAAAGTTCAGAGTGGTGCCTCCCAAAATCTCACACACCTCTATGCTATCATGCTGTCCCTTAAATCTCTTGCATTTCACAGAGCTGTTAGGACACACTGGCTTTTTTTCTGAGGACATAATACTTATGTAAGATTCAACAAATGACCAAAATAATCTAGCTCACTTCATTGTCATCAAAGTGGTCATGCTTTTAAAAACTGGTATAGAGTTTGCAAGACCTGTTAAGTATAATCACAGATTAATAATGACAATTATCAATGTAATTATTGTGCCTGCTTTGAATAAAACATCTACTCCCAAATACCTAACACTGCTTAGAAGTGTTTGTATGGTTAACCATCATAAAAACACATATGATAAAAAATAGTTCATACTACAAAATATATTTTATTATTCTTTCACGTATGTCGCTTGACCAATATTTTACTATGTATGCATAAAAATGCATATATTCATTTTGGCGATACTTGTATTATTGAACATATTACTGTGTACCTACAGTATGAAAAGATGATTTTTGCTCTAAAATAATAATAATAAATTAATTTAATAATAAAAATTAAAAATGAATTAATAATAAAAATTCTGAGGTGACATTAAGTTTAGACATTTAGTTGAAAATACATACGCAGCTTTTATTAGCGTTTGTTGTTAATTAAGTAAATTAATGATTTAGTGAAAGAACTGTTTGAATTGCCTCTTGAATTGACTCCTTCTTCACAAATTGAGTAAAAATACCATCTCGAATTTGTTAGTCGAATAACCATACATGAAAACGACCGAATAAACAATTTCCTCAAACGTATATTGTACAATACATGTTACCAGTGATATTTTTCGGTGAGTTTTCTTTGACTGTTGATTTGAACTGTTTCATTTTACAGCGAACGCGGAAAATACTGGTCATGCATGGATGTGACCCGGGAGGTTTAATCAACACTAATCTGCAGAGGTCCGACAATTTGTGGCGCTGTAACGTTACTTATTTATGCCACGAATCCCTATGGAAACTATGTAGTGCGGCCCGCTCGCCGTTTGGGGAGCCCAAAACACAGATTGGCAGATCTGCGCCGAGCGCACCAATCTCGAGTTTCTCCCCACTCTGTGGCTTTCAGAACCGTCCAGTAAACCGCGTCCGGATAGGCCGCAAGAGCCACCAACCAGACGCCGCGCAGAGCCGGGGTGGCGCAGAAAAACTAAAGCAGGAGAAAAGGACCGCCTCGTCGAGTTTCTCTTTTCAAGAAAAAAAGGGTCGAAATTAGAAAAAGTCGAATTAAAGTGGAGTTAAATGACGTCCGCGTCTCGAAAGTTCGCGGCTAGGCTTCCGAAGACGCCCGCGGGGTTTTGAAGTATGTTTTCGCGGATTTGTGCGTTTTTTCGAAGGGGTTTTAAACTTGTCTGACAGCGGAGAGAGCCCAGCGAAAAATTCGGAGCTGCTTCTGCGAGACGCGACGGAGTCTTTTTTCACGGAGAAGGCGAAGGAATCGGGGGACGAGGCATTCCCGAAGCCGTCAAACTCAAGGTAGCTGGCTAGCTAACAGGCTAGCGTTTAACCCCGACCTCCGGAGCGGCGTCGGGTAGCGCTTTCTTTTGTTGCGAACTAGCGCACGGGCGAGCGAATAAGCAATTTAACCCAAAACTTGCGCGTGATGCTGGCACGCGCAGCAGCCGAGGCGCGCTGCTAGCTTCGCAAATTGCAGCCCTGAGCGCAGCGTAATTAGGGAGGCAGTTGATTTTCATTGCGTTTTGCGTCGTCTCCCAGCTCTCTGTGCCAACAGACGATATGTTTCAGGTAGCTAGCTGCCTAGCTACCCGACTCAGTATTTCTTCCAGTATCCCAGTGGTTCTCGTTCGTTGTCTTGTGCTGCTGCACTTGACAGACTTCGCAGAGCCAGCTGGCTGGGTAGAAATGCTTTAAACGTTAACGTTAACTAGATAGCCAGTTGGGTAGTTAGCTAACTCTGCCGCTAAGTTGTCCTCACTTTAGCCTCGCTCGTTGGTTAGTCATGTCCCGTAGGCTAGCCAGTCACACTTTAAGCAGCTTGTAACGGCTAGCTGGCTCGCAAGCTGCTACTGTACTAGCTGGATAAATTGCTATCTAGCTAGCTGGTTGGGTAACAGTTCTAGCTGCTTATTAATATTAGGCAGCAAAGCTTTGAATAATTGGTAGTGTTGGAAGTTAGGTGGCTAACGTTAGCCAATGATAGCTAGACCTCACAAACTTTACGTGTTCATCATAAATAGCTGTCTAACCATTTGTTACACACTGGGGGAAATTTGACCTTTTACAAGTGATGTTTTTGTTGCTTGGCCAGTTGTTCTTCGTTGGTCACTTGACAGCTTTCGATTTTCTGTTGTGTCTCCAGCTGTCCTTTCCGTCTGTTTGGAATGAAAGGCGTGCTCCTGTGCTTTAGTTTTCGGTAACTTAGGCAACCAGGTGCCGATGACTTTCCTCTGCGATGGTAACCTAATAAGTAACGGCATTTCCATTAAGGTCTTAGGTGGGTGCTAAATTGGGTATTGATTGTTAATGCAGTCAGAATGATGCCCTGTTCGAGTCAAAGTAGAGTAGAAGACCGTTTTTTAACCGTAATTTACAGTCATTGTTCTAGATGTTGTCGTCAGATATATATACCGGAGGAGCAAAGCGAAATCATTATTTATCACGCCACCAGGCAGTAACTGCATATGCTTAAGATGCTTTTGCTCTTGGTGTGCTTACTGGGTAAACACCTTTATCCAAAGCGACAGCATTCACAGGGTAGATACACATTTGTTTGCCAATATATACAAATGCATTTTTTATCAGAGCATCTGTGGTAAAGCTTTGTTCTCAAGGACACAATAGCATTGTGCCACCTGGGATTAAGACCTTTGACCCCCAGGTCATGTGATTAGTTTACCACGAGGTGACCTTCTTTACCAATGGACTTTTAAAACGTCCTTCTCTGGAGCTGCTGTAGTAGCTTGCTGTGTGGTTTGCTTTCTGAGTGTGTAATGTTGGGAAAGTTTGATATTTTACGAGACAGAATGGCACAGTAGCACCTGTTGTAGCAGTAGTCACCGTGCAGTGGGAAGAATGAAAAGTTGTCTCTGTTTTTTTTTTCTTTTTCTTTTAATTGATGGTGCTTGAATCCACCCACGTACAGCCAACCTAATCCACCATCTGTCTCCAGTCGAAAGAATGCTAATGTGGTCCGCTCCCTTAATTTCCCCTCCGCTTTCTGCCAGTTCGGTTAGTGCCAACGCCAATGCCTTTAACGGAATCCGCCGCGTTCTCCAGACCATCGTTGCAGCACGACGCGCTCTGGAAGCGTTACCCAACTTGTCCTTAGTTCATTTAGAATGCTTGACACCCAGGTCTTCATTAGATTCGAATTGAGAAGGACTCTGGTGGTGTCTGAGCTTCCTGAGGCTGGAGACCGCTAAGAGGCGCATAAATTTTGGTCGCCTCCTCAAAGCCTGGGGAGTTTATCCGCCTCTTCATCCGGCCACTTGTCTTTTCCGTGCTGTCCGTCTGCCTCCTCAGTGTTCCCACAGCTTATCTCTCCTGGTGAATGAGTGGGATTTTTATTTGCGAAATATATAAATGACGTAATGGCATAATTACACTCAGGGTGATGGTGGTCCTATACATTAAAGCCCTGGCATATTGCACGGGAGGGCTGGGGGTGTCGTGATGGACCTGCACTAAGCCGTTCCGCTTGACAGATGAAACCTGAGATTTGGAAGAGCTTCGTCCCCCGGGTTCCGCCCCTACGCTGTCAGACCCTCTCGTAAACGACACCTCAACTCCCGCGGTTGTTACGGAAACCGTTAGTTAAGGGACGGTGTGTTAGTGCAAAGTTAGTAAGACTGCGGACATATATTTCAGTGAAGAAAAAGGAGGCGACTGCGACAGGATTTTTTTTTTTTGCTCTTGAATGACCAAGAGAGACACTCTGTCACATTCCTGCGGCACAGCAGAGTTTCGGGAATGGCGTGGAGGAGCGCCAGTGCCAGCTGGTCTGTACTCTTCTTGAGACAGGCCTTTAAACATGGGTCAGCTGTAGCTTTGTGTTGGGCGGCAGAGCATTCCACACCACTGTCTTTCCCACTGTAGCGTTGGCCGTTTGTCACAGTGGACCAAAAGATGGAGGGGCTTTCCGCTGGCAGTGACCTTATGGTCTGACGCTGTATGAAAAACGGCTGTGAGGTCACACGAGCAGCGTCTACCTCTGCACCCCCCCACACCCCCACTACAAACAGAAATGACCAAATGCAGTCAATACCCACACACCTACCAGAAAAAAGTTGCTGGAAAAGCTTCTTGCAGTAAAATATGCATTTCGTACTTTTTTCTAGCTGCTAGCCACAGAGGTCGAGCCACACTTTAGGTTGTTTGATCTTCGAAAGCTCTTCACTGTCTGGTTAGATTATAAGTGTCGACATTAAGCCTTCTGTCTACTGCGCTGCTTCTTTAATGCTCACCGAGGGTCCAGGAGCATCAGAGTTTTGGATGAAGCAATAGGAACCACAGGCAGTAGCTCAGGGCATTGAGGGAAATTTGCCTGAGGGGTGTCTCTTAATGTGTCGGCCAGTCAACCCCTAGAATCCCCCCAACCCCTAATGAACCCCATAGTAGCACCAGAATTGTCCAGTTTACAGCCCTGCTTGCATGTGGGAAGTGGAGTGCTCATAGCATTGGGATCACGTTGGTACACTGTTTAAGGCAGGACTCAGTAAAACCTTCAGGCTATAGGAGGAGTGGGCACGATTTCCTGTGTGGGAGGGTGACATCTGAATGCATTATTTGGATGTCTTACTTAGTGCCATAAGAGTGGAGCCTCAAAACCTATGCCCAACATATTCTTTATATGCAAGCTCCTCAGTCCCAAGTTCCATCCCGTCAATATTATTCGCAATGATCTCATTTAAGATGCATTGAAAATTGCATGAGTTGATAGATGTAAAGCCCATCTTAGTTATTGCTCCCTCTGTGTAATTCAGCGAATATGCTGGACCAGTAGCCCATTAATTATATTTTTATGGCTTGTCCTTGGAGAACATATTGGCTTGTAGAAGGAAGTTAATTTAATGTCCATAAAAATGTCAGAAAAACATTGGCGCCTTAATAATGGAACAATCATCACTTTTATCGGTAGTTGTACGAAGGCATTCATCTTGGTATGTTGCCATTTAGAAACGAGTTTGATGTGCAATAGAAAGTGCTGACCTTTCATGCCTTAATAAAAATCACTCACTAAAGAACACACACTTTGATCGTCCTCAGCCATCAATCAGCTGGTTGATGAAAAGTCACTCGCAATATGAATATTTAAAAAAAAAAAAAAATCAGTTGGCACATCCAAGGATGCATACCTTTGCCACCCTCATCAGTTTTCTCTTGCTCCATAGCCAGTCATTTCATCCAAAGCTGTCTTTAATTTTTCAGCTGTCCTGTTCATAGGGAGACAGATGCAGAAACTCAGGGGCAGTGACATACCCAAGGCTAAAAAAGTGATAAAAAATAAGACCTTGAGTTTCAGAGTTGGAGCTTAATGTGCCATCAATCATGTGCAGAAAAATACTACAGGAGTATAGAAATAAGATCGCTCTTTTCAAAATTGAACTGTCAGAAATGTTTGAGTAGGATCGCTGTGGCATTGATCTAGCTCCCTGGTACATCCTGGCCTTTCTGAAAGGGCACCTCGGACTGCTCTCTGAAAACGTATCAACATCGGCAATCTCTCAGTTGCCGTTTAAAATGTGCCCCTTGAATACGTTCTCTGTTCAAATCGAAGTGTTTGTAATTGCACCCACAGGGAAAGTGTTTTGTTGGACATACAACGTATGACCCAAGTAAGTTGCTCCACAGAGCTGAGTTTGAGAAACCTATGTCCCTAGCATTGTCCTGTGGGTTCATTTTGTTACACCAGCCCTAGGTGTGTTACTCTCTGTGTTCCTCACTTATATCATTTGATCAGGTAGACACTTTTATCCAGACTTACTTACAAAGCAAAGATACCTAAGTACATAGAACTATAAGGACACACAAACAACAGTACGTACAGAAAGCATCAGGAAACATCTGAACATTTGCCATTATGTCACACAGTGCTGCAATCACTGGTGCCATACTGAATATAGAGGAAGTTCCACTGTACAGTAATCAGAATTTCCTCAACTACTGTTACGGTGCAATAATAATAATACTCTAAAACACTGCACAAAAGACAAATCTGAAGCGCCGTAACAACTAGGTAGGCAAGCCAGGCTGCAGACTGAAGAGCTGGGTCTTTTGTCTGTGGTGGAAGTTGGCTAGCAACTCTGCTGTCCTTCAGGGAGGAGGCAATCAGCCCGCTATGTCTGTCTTTCGGGGTCATTTCTCTCTCCGGATCGAGGTCCCCGTACAGCATGCGAAACACGCAGGTGATTTCCGGGGGTTTGGCCGCGGCGGTAACAGCGCACAGCATGGGCCGGGCCCCCGTCGGGGCTGCTCGCGAGAGCGTTCGCTATTCAGAGCGTTTATTTCTCTGTAATCCCATCCTGGCCTTGACCAGATCAGTGACCCTCCCTCTAATCGCATCAAGCAGCTGTTTACCGAAAGCTGTCATTTCAGACGGAGCGCACTGGCACAGAGACTAAGCCATCATCGGGGCACGTAATTCCTCCCAGTGGGTTTGTCACAGTTTTCATCCGGTCGAGGCCTGATGACTGAAAACTGGGATGCCCTGTTAAACGGGCCTCTGAGATAGCAACTTAATATGTTCACCTGTATCACACTCATGGCTAGTGTAGCACCTCTTCCACCTCTTTCATACCCAGAAGGGCTTTGCTGGCTGGAATGTATGATGGTGAACCATTATTTCCCTATTTCATGCTGCCCCGCAGTCAACAATACAAGACAGAGAGAAAAATTCACATTTATTCAGTCTCTTACCATTCTAAATGCTGACAGTGTATTACAATAAATTTGGTATTTGTCATATGGATATCACTATTACCAGATTACATCAGACTTAAGCAGAAAGACTTCCATAGAAAAATTTTGGTGTTGAGCTTTTAAAGTGTACTTGCCTGATTAGCTAAAAACGGTGTTTGCTGTGCGACATGAACAGTGAGGAATTCAGAATAAATGGGCGCAATTACAGTTTGGCAGCCCCGGCCTCTACAGTTCCATCTTGACTTCTACTCATGAAATGCTGGTACAGCACTCCTTGGATGCAGAAGGACAGACAGACAGGTGTGTTGCCACATCAAGCCAAATACAGTACCCTTGGGATGAGGGTAGCCAAGATATGCACTTACTTTAACTTGGTCGATGTTTAGGTGTACCTCAAGTCTGTCACAGTTTGATAAACGGTGCCTCACAGGCAGGAATAAGAGGTCATGTGGTTTTGTCACAGTGATCAAAAGCCATCCAGGTCTGAGTAAGTGTGGGGCGTGTGTTTGGTTTTCTAATCCCTTGCCTTCTGTGTTCCATGCCCCATTCAGTAGTTGTATGGCTTCTGTTGTGTAACCTGTTTGAAGGTGAGAGGGATTATCCTCAAAAAATAAATGAGCAAATCTATCTGGAACGTGCTCTCACCGTACAACCTGGTTTATTTCTCCTCTCCAGGTACAATGTTTTTTATTTGAGGAAATAAGTTGGCTTTGGAGTGCGTGGTTATTTAGTTCTGTGCCCTTGATGCTGAAAGGCCTGTTGTGTCCGCTGAGGACTTTGTGGAAATGATCGTTCAGGGTGAAGGTTCGAAGAGAGGTGGTATGTAAATGAGCACTGTTATGAGTAAATGGCCCAGTGTGACAGCCCATAGTTCAGTATGGAGGCCTTGGGAGGTGAGGCCTACCTAGCCAGTATGAGGCAGACAACTCGAAAGCAAGGATTCTGTGTTTGTTTTTGGCTAGCATCATCCACTCGGTCAGGTGGATGGGTTGGGAGAAATTGAATTTGAACACTGGTTTCATCTTTGCTGAGTGGCAGTGACTGCTTGGTTAAACCATCTACCTTTGTAGATACTGAGATTCCTGTGTACCTGAAGCATGCAGTCTAGGTTTGATTAAATCACCCATGGGATGACTGTACTAGATTACATCAGATATCATGAGACCGTGAGTGTTTTTGTTTAATTGATGTAATTGTCATGATTGGAATAGATCAGTTTTTGAATAATTTTAAGATGTAGACCACATACACACACTGCACTGGCCAGGAGCTGAGTTTTTTGTTGTTGGTATTGCTGGGTTTCTTTTACAGTCCACTACAAACTTGTAAAGTCTATTGTAATGGCCTGTTTTGGACGGTACTGAACCAACCAAGCGTGGACATCTTTTTTCAATCATCTCACTGCATCAGAAATATATTCATATTCATCTAAATGTTCGGTTTCATACTGTTGGACGAGGGCTGTGTTTGGTTTTGTCACATGATGCATGCCGCTGTGGCATCCAAGCCTGAAGACGGAGACTTCAGTACCTCGCCAGCAGCAGCTCCAGAGCCTGGAATAGAGGAAGCACAAACCTGACCTTTAAACTGATCATGAGGAGGAACGGCAGCTTGTGTTCCTCATGTGCAATCATGTGGACGGCATTTGATTTGCAGAACACAATGAATGTTATAGCTGTGCGCTCATAAAAACATACGTCTGTTCAGACTTTTTATAGACTGTTTTCGTCCAATCCCACGTTATAGTCCAGTTGGTGTTCAGTTGAACTTTGGAATAGATTCAGGGCCCATGTTGAAAAACCGTCACGGCCTGAGTGTTCGGTAGCCCCACTGCCCCGGGCAGAAGCTCCCTCTTTCTTTTGTCTTACTCTCATTTCTTGCTTCGGGCTTTTGTTCTGTCTCAGCGTAAGCAGGCGTTCGCTGTCAGCGTTTGCGGGTGAAGGAACCGCAGGCAGCACGTGGAGGGGTAGGTAGCTGGCTACCCCTGGGTAGGCCTCATTAATCAGTGCGGGCTGCGAGGGTTGGGGGACCTGTCAGGGACGCTGAGGGACCCCGCTCGTGGTCCCCCACCCCCCTTCGCTCTCCTAACGAACGCTTGTTTAAAGTCTCCGCTCGTGGCCGGGCTCGTTTGCAGCTGTGATTATTTACAGATTTCAGTATGAAAGGGGACATTATGCCTGCCTGTTCGCTCGGCAGCATTCACCTGAACACGGGTTCTGTGGGCTACGCTCCTACATCCCAACTTGCCTGCCATGCAGTTTCTGAACATGTCACTGCCTCCAAGCGTAGATGGGATTGGGGGGCTGGGGTGGGGAGGGGGGGTTTCGATCACAGGGAAACATTAAATGCACAAAATCAATAGTCGCGGCCAGTTCATCATCAGCCAGAAAAATGCCGGTCAGCTGAGGTAAAGCCAGCACCACATAAATCATTCACAAGCTCCCAGTGCTCACATATCCCACAGGAATATAAAATAAATCAGGTCTCCCCTTTCTATGGGACAGAGCACGGTCGAGAAGACCCGCGTTTCATCTGTAACCTGTGCCGTGCTCCCCTTCCCGGGGCAGAGAATCCGAAAGCAGGAATAAATAAGGCTTCGATCCACCGTGACCGTTTGATGAGCTGCCCGGATCGATACTCTAATTATACACACGGCGAACCCCCCGGAAGAGCAGATCGTCAGAGAACACGTTCACCTCAGAAAAAAGGCACAAGAACAGGGGTGAGATCTGCCCCATGAAAAGAGATGCAGACGCTCTTTATGTTTCAGCTGTGGCCATGCTGCCGTTCTTTCTGGTGTCAGTTCACAGATGAAAGCAGGGATCTTGAGAAGAAACCACTGAAAGACAAATTCACTTAGTCACCATATTGTAGCAGCAAGGAGGGTGTGCCGATTTCTGTTTTTTTTCCCCCTCGCAGTTCAAACGCGGTTATCTTAGGCAAGTGATCATACGCCCCTGAAGGACCTGTTAGCTTAAGTCTGGCGTAGAGATCGGAAGCGGAAGATAATTTTTTTTTTTCTCTTTTTTCCCCCTCCGTGCCGCGTTCCCACAATCCCAGCTTCCAACTGCGCGGCCCAGCCGCTAATAGGATGCAGCGATTTCCCGACCCTCATGGCAGGCCTGCACGCGTTTTGCGTTTGCGCAACTCCAGGGTTTCCCCCTCTGTGCTCTTGAATGTGGCCTGTGAGCTACCGAGCTGAAAGAGGAGCTGGACCAGTGAAACACGGTCTCTTGCCAGGGCACTGATCAGGGGAGGCTTGGCAGAGACCCGGATTGTCATGCCTTCCAGCGTCGACGAGGCTTTGATGTTACCTTAAAATGTCAGGCCCTGCCTCTTGTTACTAAAGCTGATGAAAAGGGAAAAAAAATCGTCAAATAACACGCTGATTCAGTATCAACTGCTGTGTGCAGAAAGCCCCTCAGAGCTGCAAGAGAACATGCGCAATAACTATCTCCCCAGAAACCCCCTGCGGTCCGGAAATCCAACGAAACCAAACGACCTCCACCTCGCAATGACACCTTAAAGAAGAGCGGAGATTTATAAGGTGGACATGCTCTCAGCGCGAAGGTCGGGCCGACAGAATGGTTTCAGGGACCTTGGGAGGAGATTGAGGAGAACAAGCTTGGGAATGAGGTTGCCAGTAGCCGGCTCATTTCATTGTGTCCCCCCCCACCCCCCACCCCACACACTGGTGTCAAATTGTCTTCCTGATGCGTGCGCCCTGATTTGTCTCGACCCGTCAGGATGAACTGGGTGTAAGATTATGCGTGATGGAGGGGGGAAAATAAAAGCCATGTGGCAGATCTTTTTCTGCGTGGCATGAATTCTTCTACTTCATATCTTTTTCCTCACTGTAGACTGAGACTGGAAAAGGAAACTAGTGTAATACCTGGATGTTGTCATCGGTCACATTAGTTCAATCTGGTGATCCTTGTGATCAATACTGGAACACTTCTTGAGGGACCGCTCCACAACCCGTCCGCACTCCACAAACTACACAAACCAATAAATACATTTGTTTAAATACTGATTTGGCTGCCTTTGCGCCTCCTGATTTCTTTCTGCCTCCTACCGAAAAATACAAGCCTGTGTTGTCAACACAGCTGTTTGAAAAGGAGAGCCCGGCTGGCTCCGAGGCGAACGTGTATTCGCAAGCGGCACCTAAGTGATGCGGATGAGCGTGCTCGAGGGCGGTGGGGAGGAATTCACCTGGAGGCGGCGAGTCGTTCTGTTTCCAGGGACGCCTTCGAGCCGGGGTCGGAGGTCAGCGTGCGTGTCAGACTGCAGCTGTGGCCCCGAGCTCATACACGCCCGTCGTGGCCCTTTAATCCAATTCAGCAAAGGAGGGTTTAAACAAAGACACAAGGTCAAACGGTAATGCTTGACCTCTGCAGGGACCTGCAGGCACAGAGCCGCCCAGCTTCCACCATCCAGGTCTCTTGCTTTTTTCTTACCGCAGAGTTCTCTCCTGCATCCCCTCTTCATTTCTCATTTCTCACAGAGAAAGAGGTTTGTCGACAGAGAGCCCCGTTTCCTCCGTTTTGAGAAACGTACAGGGATGGGACAAGATTATTCTCCGAAAGCAAGATCTGCTCTCTATTCACAAAGCTCCAAAACATCCAAAAACGTCCTGTTCTCCTCGGAGAGGAAAGGAAACTGCAATACTGGCGGAATAATTTATCGCTGCCTGCCGCAGCTTGAGGGACAGCGAGCGGCTGAGGGAACTTATTTCATCACAGAAAAATGCACATATAGTTTAGCACTTTGTTTACTGGCATGGCAAAGATCACTTTTGTATAACCAAAGCTGAAATGGATCGAGCTGAGAGGGAGGAGAGAAAACGCAGAAAGGGGAAAAAATGCGCTCGCTCAAACCGCAGCTGTTTTCTGAAATGCCTCGCAGTCCACTGACAGCTGTGGTGGGATTCCCTAAGCTGACGGGTTATATTTAGGGTTTCAGATTGATTTTTGTGCTGTCGTTTTATTTTTGGCATTTTGTCGGAGAGAGAGGGGGTGGACTGCTCCCCCCCTAACCCCCAACCCTGACAGCAATTTTCGCAAAGCCATCATCAGCCCCATTTAAAAACAAAAAAAGAAAAAGTGTGCTGGAGCGACAGACATCTCACCCAGAGTCAGAAATCTCAGCTGCTTTCACACCAAGATAAATGAAGCATGATGCCTATGGTCCCTGAGAACGCCTGCCTGAACCAGAAAAAGAGGTGTTAAAGAATGAGCTCACAAAGTTCTTCTGAAATTCATTTATTAATTAAAAGTACTCAGTAGCGTTCAAGCATTTTTAAAGCAGCACAGTAGCCTCCAGGGCTTAATGCCTGCTGATTGTCACTTCAGGAGTAGATGTATTTTTTTTTAACAACAGTCGACCTCTGCCATTAGATACTAGAGTCAACATGCTGGGTATAAAGCCTGTTTTAGTCTTCCTGTCATTGTTTGTCTGGTCCATTGTTCTTTTTCTTCCTTCCGTGTGGAGGCTATTTTTTAACACCGTTGTTTGATTTCACTCGTTTGGCATACCTAATGTATCAACATGTTTAAAATTTAACTTGTTAAACTTACCAAAGCCTCCTAGTCTCCCGTTTTAATAGAGACTTTCAGCATTCTTTAAGATCTGTTTGATCGCAGTATTACATTGGGGAAGCATTCCTCAGCAAAAATGGAGCCTGTTTAGTATACCTGTTACCTGTTCATTTCCTCAAGAAATGGCAGCTCATCCGCTCGCCTAAAGCTGGATTTTTACTGCAAGGGCTATGTTGAAATTTCTCTAGGTACAGCACTGTTTTACCGTGATTTAGGCTTGTGTGCCTTAGGTCTGTAGTCCAGTGCCATAAACCTGCAAGCTCACAGCATCAGCAGCTGCACGCAGTGCACGGTTGCAAAAGCAGCACAGATCAGCGCAGATGCACGTGCACCGGCATGCAGCCCAGCTTTTTTTTAATAATAATAAAAAAAAGCAAGGTTGTGGAGGAGGTTCTGGGAGAAGCTGGAAGTGAATCGTATCACTGCATCGTTGTTCAGGGTTCCTCCACCTTGTTCGTCCTTCACCTGAACCAGATGAGAGAGAGAGAGAGAGAGAGAGAGCAAGTGCATAGTGGCTTTAATCTAGACTTTAGGAGGTGCTGTAGCCCCAGGGGAGGGCTAGCACCTGCCCCTGGCTGTAAAGAATGTAGCTCTCCTACCGTAATGGATTCCAGCTCCCAAATACAACATTTTCACTTCAGCTCTGATGCTGTCTTGAGGGATTGTGGGATTTATTTTCCTAACCTTCTTTGGTTAATGGCACATGTACGGTGACCCGCATCAGCTGAATTGTCTCCGAATGAAACCTGAGATTTGGGTCTGAATGTGTGTTAATTTAGCCGGTCCGGAAAGTGGGCGTGAGTCTTCCCCATCCAGCGCCTCTCCCATTAGGACATACTTCCACAGCGGCTCCATCTGAATCACCATTAACCCCAGCTGATTGCATCGATCGCGCTTTCATTGAGAGGGAGTTTTTCTCCCGTCGGCGTCTAAAGATAAACCCTCATCCATTGGCCAAGCTGGAAGGGCAGATGAAGGTGTTTTTTCCCACTTTTTTTCTGTCTTATCAAGTTTTTGCAGTCCCTAGTCTACCGAAGCAAGAGTTGCCCACAGACACAAAGCTTGTGTGTGTCATTGATTTGGTTAGTTATTGTTGGACACAGATTCTACCACCAAGTTAAAACAACATTTTGATCTTGTGCTATAAAATCCAGGTTGCTCCCTGACCGCAGTCACCCAGGCCATTGTGAAGGGCTCTTCTCTCTTTGATGGACACAGTCCCTTTAGTAGGCTTCAGTAAGGAGAAATGAATATATATGTGAATGTATTATACGTCCCTGCAGCTGTTTTTGCTAATGTGGCTGGGAGAACAATAGAGGTTTATGTTTTGCTGAAGCGGCGTTCCACCTTGGCGGGGGGGGGGATGGGGCTTGTGAAGCCAAGGCTGAGGGCTAACCCGCCCCTCCAGGTAACAGTCCGTCCACATAGCTTCCCTGCTGAAAACATTTGCGCTCCTCTCCAGCACTGGTTGCCAGGGACCCGGCGTTTAACTGTAAGAAGGCTGCCTGTTCAGTGCACGTATTCAGCCCTTTGTGTTAAATGGGTCCATGAGAGCACTTGAGCGTCAGGAGTGATGCTTAGGAGAGATTTCGCATGATCGGAATTGGACCCAGTTTCGGAAAATTAACCTCCCCCTCTCTCTCATGTGTTCTGCTCAGATAATCTGGAGTGCCATCATAGCGTATCTGATATGCAAAGTTTTTTTTTTTTTTATCCCTACCATTAAAATACATTAATATGTGATGTAATAAACAAAGTTTTGTAATTTTTTTGTAGTGAACATCCAGCATAATCAAGAAAGCAGAAACATGCTGCTGCTTGTGCTTTTTAAAAGAGGGAAGCGCTTTCTTTTTCCTGTTTTCTTACTGTTCAAACATTATAGGATTGATTGTCATCATCTTATTGTTGTTTTTTTTTCTTTTTGTTATACCTCATTTAGCCCTTAATAGCTCATTTAGAACGTGAACTAAATCCTTTGAAAGAGGGCTGTCCTCGTGGCCTGGATTTCCGCCTGTCTTATTTAGCCTGTTCCCCTGAGCATTCGCTCCGCCTAACCCTTAATGCCGCGAGCCGGCCCCGGTCTCGCATCGCTGTCCCTTCCGGTTTCCCTGGCGACGTGCGCTCGGTGCGCGACGTGACACGGCAGCCGCTGCCAGCTGTCCCCGCCCTCCCCCGCGAAAGCCGTCACATTTGTCACGTCGTCTTAGCGTTACTGACAGCGCTCCCTGGGCTCCCGGACGGCTCAGCCAGCTAAGGCACTAGCTCCGTGCAGGCTGAGCCCTGCGGCACGGACCCGGGGTGCAGCCCGGGCTCTGCAGCTGTGACCAGGACTTCGTAGTGCCAGAGTGTAGCCGGCTTTGTTCCGCTGCAGTAGGCGGGGTTTCATTCAGCCGCAGTCCTCTCATCTTGCCGCTGTATAGCGGCTCACGTGGCACCTGCAAGTCGCTCACCTGTCCTCCAATCGGTGTTGCGTTGCACTGCACTCTGGGACTTGTAGTTGGGGAAAATAGCTGTGGTCTGTGTGTAAGTACATTGGAGGATTGCCTTTGTCACAGTTCAGCACTCCTGTGCAAGCACAAGAGATGTGAAAAGAGGCAAGACTACTGTAGTCCAAGTGGAAATTCCATATTGGTTTTAAAGGGGGGAGAAGCTAAAAATAAAATACAACAAGTATAGACAAGTATAGAGAAGACTTCCTCGGAGCACTTTGGATCATTTCGAAAAGGGTGCAGGCCTACGTGGTGCAGCTGTCCTTTCGAAATGCACTTTATCTTTCGCTACCCACCTCTCTCTCTCTGACCACGCTACCTCTTCCTGGTTCCTGTTACTGAAGCCGGGTTTAAAGGGCACGTCGGTCTGTTCTCCAAACCACGATCAACATCATATACGGCTGGTCTTGACACGCTTTTCTGGTGTTTTCTGGGAAGAGAAATTCAGCGAGCTCTGAGCACGCACCATGTCAGCGGCTTATTCATAAACGCTCTGCACGGATTCCGGGTGTTTCTAAAAGCATTAAGCTGTATCCCATGCATCGCTTCAGCGCTTTTCTAATTCACTCAGCGTTTGAATGACAGATGCGCTGGCCACTTAATTAGATTGTTGTTGTTGGTGGTGATGCATTTTGAATTGCTCCTCCCCACGGGGAGCTGAATGTTTTTATTTTATTTTTTCCGCCTTCTTCAGCCGAGCGGCGGCCGCGCGCTGCACTCGGCCCCGGGCCGCCTCGTTAGCGGAGGGCTGCCATCTCGATTTGCAGGGTGAGGGAGCCGCTCTCTGGCGCGTTGGACAAGCGGACACAGTTGTCAGAGGCATTACGCTGTACGCGTGGAGGGTTTAGCTGCGCTCTCGGGGCTTCGCGGTCACACAGCGTTGGGGGGG
Organism: Megalops cyprinoides; assembly: GCF_013368585.1. Taxonomy (NCBI): domain Eukaryota; kingdom Metazoa; phylum Chordata; class Actinopteri; order Elopiformes; family Megalopidae; genus Megalops; species Megalops cyprinoides. The sequence goes on along the minus strand of NC_050599.1, from coordinate 25,089,722 downwards.
GAAAAAAAGCGGAAAGGTTGGCCCGCGCGCTGTGGAAGGATCGGGTGCCGTGGAGGTTTGAGGTCGAGTGTGCGCGTTCAGGGTTCATTTGCGTCTCTGGGTCCGGCTTCCTGTCAGGGCAGTCTCCCTGAATGAGACTGTGTTTGTGTGTTGTGTGAGCATATGTCATATGCACTGAGAGAGAAGGAGTGTGTGTGTGTGTGTGTGTGTGTGTGTGTGCGGGTGTGTACGTGTGAGTGCATGTAGGGTGTATGTCTGTATGTGTGTGTATGTAGGGGGTGTGTGTCTGTTGGATGTTTTTGTGTGTGTGTGTGTGTGTGTGTGTACGTGTGAGTGCATGTAGGGTGTATCTGTATGTGTGTGTATGTAGGGGGGGTTTGTGTGTTTGTGTGTGTGTGTGTATATGTGTGTGTGTGCGTGTGTGTGTGCGCGCGCTCGTGTGCATCACCTCTTGGTGACCCTGTGATAAGTGAAACTATAAACACAGCCTGGCTTGTCGGCCGCCCCATGCTGTCAGTCCTTATTGATGTAATGAATGAAATGTGTGCGCGCTGTGTATAAAACGGCGTCGGCCTCCAGTGTTTACCGCGCCATTTAGGCCTGGAAAAAGCTTTCCGCTCAGGCTTCGCAGCGGGTCTCCGGCCCGGCGTAATTTGATCAAAGAGGCAGAGCTCACAGGGCTCAAAGGGCTACAGTGGCTCTCTTGTCCCGCGATGGCTGCAGTCAGATAAATCGCTCAGAGAAGAGCAGCGGAGAGCACAAAGAACGGCAGTGTTCTCAGCCCCAGTTTGCTTTTCTTCCCCCTCCTTTCACCCCTCTGCTGCTGTTGTGCTGCATTCGCAGCCCTAATGAGCTCCTTAATTGGACTAATAAACAGTCCAGCATGGAAGTCTACCACTGAAAAACTAGCACTCGTTCAGCTCCAGCACTCAAAGAATAATTAGACCTACTTGGAAAGTCACAGAAGACAATATTAGTACTTCTGTCTTGACTTGGAGTTAAAGGCTTCAGTGTGACTACAGTTTACTGTGTAAAGTGGGGGCGGGGCAGGGGTTATGGTGCTATCAGACTGTCTGTAACGTCGTCCTCCATAAACCCTCTGGAGCCCTGCCGCGGCTCTTGGCCCCGCCGACTCTCCGGCAGCACATAAGAGGTCACTCCACTGCGGCGGCGTCTGGGGCGATGGAGAATTGATGGCGTCTGATACGCGAGCCAAGCGCACATTTGGGCTGATGAGATGATCAAATCTCCATTTGCGGCAGGTTGGTTTCCCTCCCCGAGCGGTGCGGTCCCGCGGACGCCCCCCCCCCTCCCCCCCCCACGCCGCAGCGTCACGGGGGCGCAACGCGGCCTCCCCAAATCTCCCAGCATCTGTTCGCTTCATATGCTGAACCTTCTTTTCATGCCAAGGGGCTGGCCAAGCACTCGGCGCTGGTGAGTGTTCATTACAGCTACTTCTCCGAGCACCCGCACTCGCTGAATAATTAGACCTACTTGGAGAGTAATAGAAGGCAATATTGGGAGTTATTGCTTGACTTGGAAGTTTTAAAAGCTGCGTCTGTCACAAGAAGCTGTTGGGTGAAAGCGCTGTCAGTCACGCAGGGAGCTGATACCTGGCTTCTGATGATTTATTGGTTTTAAGCCATGTTATTTATAAAACGACTCCTGATATGCTGGAAAAACGTTCCTGGTTGCTCCTGTTTGAAGTTTTGCGCGCTGCTGGCTAGGGCTGGGTATTGGCACAGATGCCCCGATTTGATTCGATTACAATTCACAAGCTAACGATTCGATTCAATCCGATTCGATTTGATTCTGATCTGATATTGATTTGATAGGAATGAGATATGAAATACTATATACAGTAGCTCTAAAGCAGCGTTTCTCAAACCTCTCCTGGAGTACCCCCTGCCCTGCATGTTTTAGATCTCTCCCTGCTCCAACACAGCTGATTCAAATGATCCACTCGTTATGAACTCCTGAAGCTGCTTAATAACAATCTGATCATTTGAATCAGCTGTGTTGGAGCAGGGAGAGATCTAAAACCTGCAGGGCAGGGGGTACTCCAGGAGAGGTTTGAGAAACGCTGCTCTAAAGGGTCCACACATTTGCAAATGCAGAATCACTGGAAATAAATTGTGAAAACCAATAAAGAAAAGGACAAAGGCTTGATTACCAAAATCTTTTTATTTGAGGAACACATGGGTATAGTTCCCGAGAGAGGCAGTCTCACTGATCAACCTGGTAAATGTGTCCTCGTGGTCCTCAACAGAGGCAAAAGGAAGGGTCTTGGAAACGAGGGTCCGGGGCAGACGCAACATACAACTTTTCCTTCAAGTTTGCATATCTTCAGAGATTAGACAAGCACATTGGAATCATTTTACAGCATCATCAACACACCACATACACACATTTTAATCATAATGTATCCTAATCTGCTGTCACTCAAGATAAATTTAACCCTTTCCTGCGTACGGTGACACCAGTGTGATGTGCCGTTTCGCATGTATGCCAAAACCGGTGCGATTAGAACACAAGATTGGAAAAATTCTAGCTAATTTTAGCTTTCAGGAAACGGTGATTTAGCATTAAAAAAATATAGCAAATGCGGTGGTGAGAAGCTTAACAGCGCTAAAGAAAACATAACAAACCATGTAACGTAACATGCGCACTACATAGCATAAAATAAGTTACATGCGAAAGGGTTAATGGATGATCGTTGTTTTCCTGAACGTACCTGAACCTCAAGTCATTGTGCGCGGCACGTTTGAGATCCTTAATAGCAGTGGAATCACCGTTGCAGTGACGCATCTCCTCGAGAGTGCAAAGGGGCAATCACAGATAAAGCAGGGGAGGTCTCCTCGGACATCGCCAGTGTAGCTGATTTCGCTGGACGTTTAGCTTTAGCGGTGTCCTCTGCCGCTGTTATGTCTGCCTCTGTGAGATTGCAGAGATCCTTTTCGCTCCGGCGGGCCTCGGTGTGAAAGCGGCGCAGCCGAGATAGCTGGCTGCTGCTCTAGGAATCTCTCCAGCATATCCAGCGCGCTGTTCCGCCTGGTCACTACGTCCATTTTCAGTTTGTGGCAGAGCAGGTTCAGCAACGCTTCTTTCTCTTTCAAAACGTAACTCGGTGCTCCTGTGAAAGAACGTGACAGTACGCCTGACCAAGCGCGGAATGGCTGGAAGCTTCGGTGCAGCTTCTGAGGCCAGGTTCAGAGGGTGTAAGCGAAACACCCGACATGGAGCAGCTCCATCATCTCCGCTGCGCGGACAGTGTTCGCAGCGTTAACACAATGACCGGATCCTCATCAGTGAGGCCCCATTTGTCCAAGGCCTCTGACAGCAACTGGGATATGTTTGCCCCTGTGTGGCTGATATGCATGGCCCTGGTCTGCAGCACGTTTGACACGGGAACCCAGTCATCACCCTATGTAGTGACAGTCAATTGTGATATAGGAGTCTTGACTCCTTGAAGTCCACCCATCCCATGTGAGAGCCGCCCTATCCGCTGATTGTAGGGATAGAGAAATGCTTTTCTTTAGCTTCCCGTACAGCCGCGGGATTATGACTTCACTCATCTGTTTACGGCCTGGGATGGCATAGCGTGGCTCCAGCACATTGAGCCTGTTACAGAATCCCTCGTTTTCCGCAACGCTATAGGGCCGTATGTCTTTGCAAATGAAAATCGCAATTGATTCGGTGATATTTTATGCACGAGGTGAGTTGTGAGGAATTTTGTTTGAAAACGCCATCTCGATTATCCGCTGCCCGTCTGGTTGTGGGGTTAGCACCAGCACATCCGGGTGATGTCTTGTTAAATGGCTACGTAGGTTTGTTGTGTTACCGCTGTATGTCACCTCAGAGTTGCAAATCTTATATATTGCTTTGCTTTTATCTGCAGTGCCAGTGTCAAGCTTATGGAATCCAAAGTGGTTCCACACGTCAGCTTTCATGCGGGAAGGCGATAGGGAGCTTGCATTAGCCAGGGTGAACACTGAGAGGTTGCATCACAGTAAAAAAAAATTGATGTAACAGGTTTTCCTCTGTGTTCACAGGTCGTTAAACATTAAAAGTTAAACGAGAGCAACATCTAATGGGGGGGGGCTAGCAATTGAATTGCCTTTAATTCGATAGTTAGGTTATGGCAGAGCCCATCTATTTAATTCTCTGGCTGTGTTTAACCACTGCGGAAATGAACCTTAAAAACCAGAAAAAAATGCATTTAAGCCTAAAAGATGGATCCATAAATTTTACAGATCGATATCGAATCGGACAAATTTTATAAAACGATTAATCTTTCATTTTTGCACACCCCTACTACCAGCAGAAGCTTGTTTTACACATCTGCGGTTGAAGTGTGCTTCACAGCTCATTGACTTTGACACCTGTACAGGATGAATCATATTCGTTGCTTATTTTTAGACAAAGTTGGGTTATTCATTTTTAACTGTGACATCACTCAGAAATCCCCACAGCGGCAGAACAACTCCAGCCATGGCCCAGCCAAGCAGTGCTTTCACTGTGCCTGTTTTTCACCAAAGTTTCATTTTGGTGATCAGTTCATTTTTTCTCTCATTCTAATATCTTATTGTGTCAGTGTTCTCTCGGGCGGGCAGGTGATCTGTGGCGGAGCGTGCGTAACATTCCAGCATGTCTCGCCCGTGTCCGCTCTCGCAGTCTCGAGCGCTCGTGCAGATGTTATCTCCCCCGCGACAAGACGCGGCTCTGAGTAGGAGTAACGCTTCCTGTGCGCTACCCTCTGTAAGCGGCGGTCGGAGCCATGGCGATGTCGCCCGGCCCTCATCAGTGGCGATGACAGGAGACGCTGTTGGTAAGAGGCAGCTGGACCGGTCTCAGAGGCTTCTGGAAACTTCGGAGTTTCCCAGACCAGAGAGCTGTCTTCTGGGGAGGAGGAGGGGAGAGCAGAGGAGGAAGGGGGTGGGGGGGGGGTGGGGGTTGTGTCTGTTCCGGTCTCAAAAAATTGTGCATCACTTGGACCAAATCCAAAGTAAAAAAAAAAAACAAAGGAATCAGCTGAAATTTTTGGCCGAGGGGGTTGTCATACAGCCAGAGGAACGGGAGCAAGGCCTTGATGGATTGTGACCTGGTTTAATGGGATGTGATGGCAGGTAGTTTATTCGTGAATCCCCGGGAGACCGGCTGTAAAACAGACAAAGGAGGGCGGCACAGGTCTTGCCGGAACTTCCTCCCTCCCACTCCCACACCCCAGGTTTGAAACCAGGGTCGTTCCTCATTCCGAAAACAAAAGTCAGAAAAGTGCTCAGCCCAAATCCGGAGGTATTTGTGTAAAAAAAAAAAAAGGAAGCAAGCAGTTTAAGCAGAAATATACGGATGGCGATCCAAGTCTGCAGTATGGTGTGCCAGTTGGGATTCGTGAATTTTGGCCTCGGCATCTGGCCAGCCGGTGGAGGTGTAAGTGACTAACGCACACTAACATACCCATAGTGCTGCTCTCAAAGTGCCTGTCAGTACATTCTCTACCATTTAACGTGTGTCCGATTGCACAGAACCTTGAAATTTCATTAAGCCTCCTGGAAAAGGTCCGTAGGTAATTGTTGGAAAATTAACTCTGAGTGAAAGTGCGTAGCTGGCGGCCAACGGGGCCGCTTTATGAACACTTGGTATATCCAACCACAACAGCTTCCCCGGGTCCGTGAAAGGACCCGAGGTGCGCCTTTTTAATGGAGTGAGATTCGTTTCCTCATCTGCTCCTCCCGTGAGAGCAGTGCCATTACGCGTAGCCGATAGCTGCTGTCGTGTGGTCCCGGGCTGTGGGCTGGCAGCAGGTGGGAGAACAGATGTCCCCGCGCTGGCTGTGTGTACAGCAGCGGAGGAACGCGTCGTGGGAGCGCCGGGCCTGCTTTGATTAGGCTTATTTGTCCTCCTCCTCATGCCCTGAGAAGGTGGGGCACGTTAGGAACATGTGTATTTTTAGCGTGAGCTGCAGCCATGCGGTGCTCGTAAGCAGTAGGCCGTGTAGGCCTGAGTGTGACCTCTGCGCTGTGCTGTTCAAGCAGTTCATGCAAAACGCCTGTCTCAGCCCCCACGTGCCCGCCTCTGTGTTTTTACTGTGCGTGTGTGTGTGTGTGTGTGTGTGTGTGTGTGTGTGTGTGTGTGTGTGTGTTTGCTAACGCAGTAGGTTTTTGTCATTGTATCATTTCCAAAATTCTTAAAAACTGCGTTGGACTGGCATTCAGCAGTGACATTCAGCTGCCCGGAATTAGAGACAATGAGGATCCTTATTACAGGAATAGTGTTCAGCAATGCCCAGAATTACAGACAGCAAGGGTCCCTTTTTAGACGTGGCGGAAGACGATTGCCCAACTGTGTTAAACCAGGCATCCTCATTGGTTCTTTGTGTGAAGTAATGGGTGAAAAAACCACATGCGTTCATTAGCATAATGAGGGAATGGGACAAGTGTGAGTAATGCCCTTAAAAAATAAAGGCAGGGAACAAGCAGAGAATGAAAAGGGAAATTTATGCAAAGCCTGTTTGTGTCTCATTTACTGTGAGCTGATATCGCTGATAGCGCATTAATTACACTGAGGGGCCACTGTTTGCTATCGAGTAATGAGCAGTTTGCCTGAAGTTTTTTCTGCTCATAATTGGAAAATGAAGCATTTGAAAGCAGTTTGAGCGGCGCTGCTTTTGGTAGCATGAAGGATGGCGTCTGTGTGCTTCCGTGGAGCGGTGTGGAACTAACCGTGTAACTGCACGGGCCTCTTTATCTGCCTAATTCAGCCTGGCTTTCCCTGCATTTGGAACTGGGGAAGTAGATGCCGCTTCAAAAACTCCTGCAGGGGATTTTCAATCAAACTTTAAGAAATACAACTTTGAGGAAAGAAAATTGACCTACTTTTTCCCCTTCAATATATAACGTTTCTGTAACAATCCAACTTTTCTGTGTGTGCTGCATTGGGCTGTGGGGTTTATGTCATCCTTTTCTGAAAGGTTTGAGAGTGTGAAAGGTTTGTGTCTGTTAAGAAGCTGACTAACGCTTCTTACAAAAAAGTGATCAGAAGGGGCAAAACTTTGGGGAAAAATGTCTTTTAAAAAGCAAAAAAAAAAAACAAAACAAAACAAAAGCCAGCCTGAGCACACAGCTAAACTGCTGAAACAGTGCTGCTAAACAGGTCCCTGGCACCCGCCACACAGCTGTATGTACTATGCCCTGGCACCCGCCAAACAGCTGTATGTACTATGCCCTGGCACCCGCCACACAGCTGTATGTACTATGCCCTGGCACCCTCCACACAGCTGTATGTACTACGCCCTGGCACCCGCCACACAGCTGTATGTACTACGCCCTGGCACCCGCCAAACAGCTGTATGTACTATGCCCTGGCACCCGCCACACAGCTGTATGTACTATGCACTGGCACCCGCCACACAGCTGTATGTACTATGCCCTAGCACCCGCCACACAGCTGTATGTACTATGCCGAGCTGAAGCTTCTTAACCAACGGCTGGCTCACACAATGACAACGCCACGTGAGATGATTAAAGACAATGCCAATTACAATTGGGCAGTTATACCGTTGGAGAATGCAGTGATTAAAGTGAGCTCAGTTACTGAAAAGTAGCAACTGAAATAGAAGGATCCTTATCAACATGAACATTTAGAGTAAGGCTCTCCTCCAGAGTCTTAACATAAGAGCGTATGCGTGGCTCTTTAATGTGCGTTAGAGGGAGCAGCACAGTGAGTGTAGGCATGCGGTGGTGGGAAGATTGACATTTGTGATCAGGCACTCGGCTGGTCTCCAATACTATAGTGATGATCAGCAGGACAGAGGACTGCAGTAGCAATCCCAGATCTTGGGGAAACACATGCATGTACCTCCATTGAGAGGGAGTTGCTTTATGTCTGCATCTCTTACACTCTGTGTTGGACACGTGCGGCACCAGCATTTTACCCAATCAGATGCTTCTCAGCAGAAGTGTAGTGTGGCTATTTCTTCAGGTGAGAATGTGCGAATGAAATGGCACCACGGCTGCTGCGACTGTTGGGTGACATTTTCATTGCATTACGCCCGTCTTTTCTCTGCGGGCAGAGTGAGCCATGGCACCTTGCCCGCACAGTTTGTTTGGTCAGTCGCTGTGGAACATTTCAGTAAGCGACTCCTGCAAAAAGGAGACGGAGCGAGAGAGAGAGAGAGAGAGAAAGAGAGAGAGAGGCAGATGGAGAAAGGAGAGGAGTTGGCGTGCTCTGCCTGCTTGCTCAGTACTGACTGTGCTTGGAAAAACAGGAGCGATGAACAATGGCTGTCATCAGTGCTCTGCCAGCTCGATGTCCCTGTTGCTGCGTCTCCCGGTGGGCCCGTCAGAGCGGCCCGTGACCTTGACGAGGCTCGAGGTCGCCCCTCTCCGAACGTCACGCCGGAGCCCTCAGCGCGGAGAAACCCAACTCTGCCGCCGCTAATTACGTGTGAAGGACGCCAGCGAAAGAGGAGACGAGAGCCGCTCTTGCGCCGCTGATGTCAGAAATGAACCCCCGTCCCCACTCCCGTGAGCTCCTTAATGCACCGGAGATGAAGTGGTCCATCGACCTGCACATGATTGATTAAGTGACTGATCGCTGTTTAGTAATGCGCTGCCACGGTTCAGCTGTTCCCCGGCGCAGTAATGCGCTCTGAGCTTATCTACTGTACATGACAGATTTCCTAAGCAGCACATTAAAAGCATGGCTCAGATGGGCGCGCGGATATTAACGTGCGGCCCTGCCGCGTTTAATGCCATCTGCAGCCTCAGAATCCCACAGCCCACTACCGGCTGGGGACTTCAGTGGGCTGTTGCTATGAAGTAAGGTTTGTGAAAACAGTGGCACTCTCTAAATAAAATAAATGCATTCTGCTAAATGTGATTATTGAATACGGACATGAATATAACAATGAATAGGAAAGGCTGGAGGTCCTCTGTAGGGCTCATGTTTTTGCAAAGTACCTTCGTTTGTTCTTTGGGAAAGTAAACCCCCTGAAAAGCATTTGGTTGGACATCCAGAGCGGTCATTTTGTCGGGTAAGAACTGTTGAATGACCATTTGTTTGGTGCTGTGCTAACACAACAACTCAGTTACCCCGGCTTATTTTCAAATAGGTATTGACTTCTTCCAGGGAAAAAATCTATCATTTTTGTTGTTTTGATTTTAAGCTCCTTTTCGATGAAATTGAAATGCTAATGGTAACTGAATGCTCAGTTAGTTGTTTGTGTTGTCTAGTCTTGTGGGTCTTGGCTTTGAGTGGGTGTGTCTTGTTTTGAGTGGGAGGGGCCTTGGTTTTGAGTGGGTGTGTCTTGTTTTGAGTGGGAGGGGCCTTGGTTTTGAGTGGGTGTGTCTTGTTTTGAGTGGGAGGGGCCTTGGTTTTGAGTGTGAGGGGATTCGTTCCACACGGAGGCATAAAATCCGCTTTGGTAAGCAGGCCTCACTGGGCATTGTTGAAAAAGCGAAAGCAGTTTCTCATTCCATTATAATAAAGCGCAGCTCTGCAAAATGAATGCCCTGCTTTGTGATTTATTTCCCCAGCACTGGGCCTTCCAATTAAAGTGGGTGTCAGAATGTCCTTTTTTTCCTGGAAGTCGGTTACAATAGCAGAACTCAAGAGTCCTTTTAAGCTCAAAGAGGAAGATTGTACAGAGCAGGATTCTTCTCAGATATAAAACGTTTCCTCTCCACAAAATTGATGGAGATGCATGAGGTGTCTCGGTTCTTCCGTCCTTGGAATAGATGAAGTGCTTCATTATGCCTAATTGAATTGTATTATTTGATGAATGGGATTATTTGTTAAATGGAAACCCAGCTGGTGTGGTCCAGATCTGTCTCGTCTGAGCCGAGCTGGTCGTGTGCGTTTCTGTTGAGGTGTTCCCTGTGCAGGCTGGCGCAGCCTCCAGTTTGCCTCAGAGCCTCAGAGCCCGAGAGCCGCCGCCTGCAGCCGCTGGAGCAGCCCACGCCGCTTTCGTCTGAGCGATAAAGACGCCGCCTTCCCCCCGCCTTGCTCTCCTTTCATTTCCCCCTCCTTTGAAGCGCCTTGTTTAATGTCACATAAACCAGTGTTCCACTTCTTTTCATCCGTGACGTCGGCCGCCCTCCCTGTGTCTTCTGCGTGCGTGTGTGTGTGCGTCTGTGTGCGGGCGTGTGGTCCCCCTTGTTTAGCTTTGTTTTTGTTCCTGTCTGCCGTTCCCACAGAGATTTGCGAGGAGCGTCTCCAGAAAAGGACACATGTATGAATATGGCTCTTCTGATGACTGCGCCCCTGCGGTCCCGGTGCCTCAGGGCCGATCGCGGGGCCTGATTAAATCTGAGGGCGGGGGGGCCCCCGCCTGTCACGGCTGGCACGCCCAGCGCCGGGAGGCACATTCTCTCTGGGCACAGCCCAAAAGCAGCCCCCCCCCCCCGCCAAACTCAAAGGAATTGTTTGCCAGGTTAGGCTTTCCCCTGCAAAACAGGGGCCTGTCTGTTGAAGGGAAAGTACAGGCTCAAGCATGAGATGACCTCTCTGAGAGTGAAAGTTTTCAAGGCCTGCTTTAAATTAGCTGAGCCCTGCCGGGTTTCTCCTGAGGTTCCCACGACCGGCGGCCCATAAGAGCAGGCGCGGTCGTCCCTGCGCGGAACCACTCCTGGGGCTAAACGGACTCCCTGCTGCCTTGGGAGAGGAGTGTGCCGTCTACACAGAGGAGCCTGATTTTTGCATGCTTTCCACTCTACCTGTCTGACGGGCCCGTCTGCATGTCTTTAAGACATATCACTGTGCATATAAAGGATCATGAAGTTATTTGGTCTGGAAGGATGAGACTGAAAAGAGAATGTATCTACACCTAACTCGTAAGATTGACAGTAATGTTGCTTTGCTGACTAGATGTAGCACAACTTAAGGACTGCAAACAGTCTGGTGTGTGTTTGACTTTCCATCAGTTTAGAGCAAACCTCAGTGAAGAGAATGTCTGCTGCGCTCATTGCAACTCGGAGGAAGCGACAGTCGCTCAGAATGCCGTCCAGATCGACTCCAGCGCGCTCATTCAGAGAGGGCGCCATAAAATGGCCAGTTCTGCGCCGATCACTCAGAGCGGCAGAGCTGAAAGAGGAGGAGGGAGGAGGACCGTAGGTGCATCCGTGCGGATACCGGTGTTGATGTCAGGTGTGTGTCGCATCCCGCCGTGCCGTCACCCACGCGGGGACACGCGTGCGAGAGAAAGCCGAGAACGCCGCCCTCCAGCATCTCCTCCACCTGAGCTCTGAAGACAGCAGATGTTTTCCGACCAAACGAATCTGATGCTCTGCCAGGCTCCGGCGATGACGGGGTGTTGACAGAATGAAGCGGCAAGACGCCGGGCCCCACGATGCAATGGGGAGGAGTGGGGGGAATAACGGGGGACCAGCGGGAGAGGACAAATAATAGGCTGAACCGACTCAGGAGGAGGCTTCTGCCTCATCCCAAAAAGGCTCATAGCTGCCGTTTTTTCCCTCCGAATTGCAGTCCGCTTGTGCCGTTTCAGCGGCGGGGTCGTTGCTAATCAGCCCCTGCCTGCTGGGGGGCTCTCAGCAGCACAGGGAGCTCGGCACGAGTTAAAAGCCTTTTCGCAGGTTCATCTTCCTCCACATCGCCCCTGCCTGTGGGCCAGCGCCGCCCACCCCCCCGCTTCTCCGTTACTCATCGCAGCGGACAGGCCCCGCTTCAGACGCCGATATGAGCGTTACTCTCTGTGGCACGCCGGCCTACACGCTGTCATCCGTAACGGCTGTGTCCTGTTTAATGCTGTCACTTTATCAGATGCTGCTTTTTTTCCCCTTCTATGAATAGATGGGTGCGGAAACACCGCTGTAGGGGGATTTTATGGTTTTCCAAAGTATGGTATTTTCAGGGGAGAGCAGCCCACTTCCTGTTTCTTTTTTTTTTTTGAGACCAGAATCTCCAGCCACAGCCGCGTTTGAGATGAACAGTCTTGAAGAAAAGTCTGCAGGCTCAGTGTCAGAGATTGGAAGTAGCTGGAGTAGTTGGAGCCGATGGTGTGCTGTGCCTTGTATTATTTAGACTGCTTTGTGGCTTGTTTCTGCACTGCAATCCATCCCACATTGTGTTACACAAACAAATGTGTCTGAGACCTCCACAAGGGGGGTAGATGTGTTGCGGTAATTTAGTGTACCACAGCAAGTAGAAATTTAGTTGGGACCTCAGCAAGCAGAAAACTTCTCTGTACTCAGCGCTGTGTGTTGTAGTCATGACCACATTCTGAGGTTATTACTGGAATTGACATTATTTAACAGACTGTTTTACATCTCTGTCCAGTTAATGAAACTAGACAGGAGGCTCTCTGTCCGCCTCCATCCTCTGAAGCTGTCAGGTTCACCGCGGACAGTAGAGTTGCATATTTAAAGGCTGCACAAAGGCTGTCATCTTAAAGTGGTCATCTGCACACCATACAATGGTAATTAAGCATGTAGACCCATAGACTCCATTGGTCCTAGAAATCACTTTAAAGCTTGTAGTGAAACCAAGTGTTCTGATTCTCACAGATCCAATCATCGGTGCCTTTTTAAGTTTCCCAAAAGGTATCCAGGTGTGCACATTTGTCTATAGTCATTAGTATGTAAATGAGCCCACAGTCAGGGAAGTCTGACGACTGGTGAAAAGTGGTCAAATGATGTCGGCTTGCAATTTGGTTGCGAGGCTCAGAGGAATGATTGTTCAGAGGACAAAACCCAATAACAGTTGTGTTATTTCTCCCAGCATGTTATTTCTGTTTTGGTTTGGCTCCAGCATAATGTTAAATTTCAGTCATTAGGTTTCTCTTAGTCCAAGGTTAGCATGTAGGGCTCTCCGACAGCAGCGCTGATGAGAGGTAAGCCGACACGGTCTTGCCGCCACTGCAGGGTTTCTTTTTGCCTTATTTCTTTTTTTTTTTAATTTTTCCCATCAGCTATAGGCTGCATTCCAGTCAGTGACTTCAAACGCAAGACGCTGAAGTTAGACATTCAGAGGAAACCGCTCCAGACAAACAGCCAAAACAAACACACGGGGTGCCGGCAGAGGTTGGTAGTCGCGGTTTTGCGCCATGAAATTCGAACCCCCGCTGTTTTCTCCTTTTGTTTCTGTTTGCCGCCGTGTCGGCCCGACGACAAGAGCCGCGGGGCTCTCCCCCAACGCAAGCGTCCCGGGACATCTGCTTGAAATTTGCAGGTGACCGCTTCACAAGCGCTCGGAAGCGGATCTTATGCGGGCCGACGTTAGAATCGCAGCTTTTTAAAAAGGTTGTGTCTGTCGTTGTGTTGTTGTATTACTCCAGGAGAGCTGGTGTAATACTGTCACCTCCTGAGTCTGGTGCTGGCTCACTTTGATCATATTTGGCTGCATTAATTCAAACTAAAATTACACACAAACACCAGGGTCTGGGAGCGGATTCTTTCTTCCCGCAGTCAGAGGACCTCCTTCACTGGCCCCACTCTTCAACAGCATCTAAAAGTTTAAGCATTCTATTGGTTAAAATAAATATCTGGTGTTTCCGGTGACAGCCAAGCTAGATGGAACCCTCTCTCTTCCCCTCCACCACCACTAGGACAAAAGTTCATGTCAATGTCTCTTGTCCAGTATTTTTTTCCATGTTACAGCACATAAATGACGGGGAAGGCAGGGGAGGAAAAAAACAGAGAAATCAGACCAACTAGCAGCTCATGTGGACATTCCATGTCGAGGGCTGCTGGGTAATGATTAGCCAGCCCAGAGGGATAAAACTGCATCAGTTGAGGAAGTGGGATTGACTCCTGCTCTCCCCACAGTATACTGGTTTCAGCAGTCCCAAGCTTGTCGCAGTCAAATCTCCACAGAGTAAGAAGCAGGTCGTAGCTGAGTTCCCATGATCCTCTGTGTCCTTGGCAGGAATGGCTGGCGGGACTCTGGCGTCTGCGGCGTGGGAGCAGCGGGCCCGGAGCGGCGGGGCCGACAGCTGAAGCAGGGCCAGGCCATGCAGCAGGGGCGGCGCCGGCCGACCCACTGAACCACACGACATGGGCGTCAGCGCCTCCAGCTACCCCAACTCCTGCTCCCCTCGCTTTGGGGGGAGCTCGCCGGCTCAGCACACCCTCATAGGTAGGCGCTCGCTTCGTCCGCGCATTCACCTGTGCCCTTTCACCTCTGATTGCACGACTACAGCTGTTCCTGTCCACACACTTGCTCACTGAAGCGCTCAAACACACACACACACCACCCAACATTCACACACACACACACACACACACAGGCACAAACACACACACACACACACACAAACATAAACACACACACATTCTCTCACACACATGCTCACTTAAGCACAAACACACACACATAAATACACACACAAACAGGAAGATGAAACTACAAATATAGCTGCAAGCAGCAATCCCAGGGGCCAAGCAGAAGAATCGGCATCACATGAGCAAGGTAATTTATTGAGGGTACAATACAGAGGGCACAGAAACAGCTGAATTGGCTTCTTCTGTACCTGTCTTGTACACAGTTGTAGTAAATACAATTGTTTGGTTTTTGTGTTGGTGATTTTTTTCTTCTTTTCAGAAATGACAGAAAACCCGAATGCTTGAACGGTTGGCTTGAGCCAGCGGTGTTGTAGGTGTCGGTTTGATTGATTTTGCAGCTTACAGTGCTGTTCTTTCCGCTCGAACACAGCTAAAAAAGCGGCTAGCTCAGCGTCCACGCCCATGTTCTTGCGGATGCTGGGTGGGTGTTGAGTTAGCCGACCCTTTACACACTGTGCCAGGACCCCTCATCTGGAAAGGGTCGTGCTGACACATTTACTCACATATTTATGTGCTTGTATTCTGCACTAAGTGTCTGATTGGTTGTTATCCTGTCAGTCATTTGCCTCTGGGCAGGGGCAGGGAGAAACATTTAGTGATTGTGATTGGACCAGGATTCAGAAAGATTAGCAATGGTCTGACGTAGTACTATTATAACATATTCAAAACTTCAGACTGGAAAGTAAGTCTCTAGGACTGCACATCTGCTAATCTTGTGTTGCCTCATGGTGTTCCATCTCGTTGCATGCTATATAGGGAGCGAAGCTGCTTGTAACTAGACAAGTACTTCACCTAAAAGAGGCAGCATTCTCAGCTACTACCCCCAGGAGTGCGTGTCTGAACAAAGAACAATAGCAAGCAATTACAACAACAATTATGACTGTTGTCATGCATATATACTGTACATAAGGCATAAGGTGCAAGAATCCAGTCAGACAGGCCATCTACATTTAAACGTTAAGTTCAATAGGCAGTCAGTATCATTTCCATGTACATTTACATTCTGTCACTTAGCGGATGCTCGTATGCAAAGCGGCGCTCAACATCATCATTTAACATTACATTCACATTTTTAACATCCAGCAGACGCTTTTATCCAGAGTGACAATGAAGATAGGTGTTACATTTACATTCTGCTGCTGCTTCAGCACAGACACACCCAGTAAATGCCCGGTTCAGTTGGCCAGCTAAGAGGAGAAGCTCTGGCATACCCCAACTCCTGCAACCAGCTGCAGCCGGTAGGTAACCTGTAGAGCCTGGTGCACCTTGGCTGCCGTGATTCGGTTTAGTCATGGCGTGCGTTGTAACAAAATGGCCCCGCGTTTGCTTGAAAGAAAGTAGAAACAGCAATACAACACAGATCAAGCAAAGAACACGCAGACCTCCTCTGAAAAGCACCCTTCCCAATGTGGCCATCTGATGCTCTTACTTTGGGATAAATAAAGTGTATGTGGAACAGATATGCAGTTCAGGCTGCTGATAGCTTAGCCACTAACACAAAGGCACCTCAGCTTGGAGGAGCACACAGTAGTTACGATGAATTCATTGATTACACTCACTTTTTACAGAGTGAAATATTCAGATGCCCAAACTCTGTCAGGGTGCTATCACACTAGAGCTTTTGGTGCGGACCCGAGTCCGCTTGAGCCGTTAGTTCGGTTCATTTTGTTGATGTGAACGCTGTTTTCCGAGCTCGAGTGAGCACCAGGGACCGTACCCGAGTCCTCCAGAAAACGGCGGCCTGTGGTACGGTTCACTTGACTCCAGTGCGGTTCGCATTTGGTGTGAATGCTATCCGATCTAAAACCAGGAAGTAAATGCTATTGATGACGTGTAATTTGTTATTTGCTTGTCGCATCTAAGAACTATTCGTGAAATAACTGCAGGTAGCCGCACTGTTCGCTCATCTTGAGGGTATGCGTGTATCCGCCTTTCTCCGCAAAAATCTCCTTATCCGAGCAGCTCGCATCACTCTGACAGCGGGACGCATTTATGGCATAGTGAAAATGCCGAACACGGTTATTTTGGTGCTGACACCATATTAACAAAAAGATGAATAAGAAAACTAGTGTGCCTTTCCATTTTGCCTCCCTTTTGCGTCGTTGCCTAGCGACATTGGCAAATAAACGCTGCACGTTCCTTACGTGTTGACGACGTAAACGGACCAGGGTTCGCAACCAAGAAATGTAATGTGAACGGAGACCAACGTGGGCAGGGGCAGGGGGGAATCGCCGCACTCGAGTTCGGACCCGCAAAACGGACCAAGTGTGAAAGCGACATAACATCACACTGCTCCTCATATATTGTTTTTTAGTATAAAATACTAAATATGAAATAAAATAGTGGGTCGGCTTTTAACACGGTGTACCTCTGCTGGAAATGTTATATTGTTTTTTCTTCTTCCTGTGTAGAACATTGCAATTATTCATCGCCTGAAATGATTAAATTCCATTTTGAGAGAAAAAGGCCCAGTCTACTGTTCATCATTCCCCAGAGAACAAAAGGTGTTATTGATGACCGCGCTTTATGAGGCTGCGGCAATTCTCTCTTTTTTTTTGGGCTCCCCGGAGAGTGTTTCTACAAAGAAAGATGGATCTGGATTAAATTGTCTTCTGATCTATTAGACGCCACTTTCGGAAGCCTGAGCCACCTCTTGAGATCAAGGGATCATAATAGTCCCATAATATCTGTTCCCTTTTCTTTATAGCCTGGCCTTTCGAGGAGAAGGCTTCATGTCTCTATCTGTCGGGATTTGCCTTGGCTCATTCAGTAAAGATGTCTAAATGAGCCCAGACCCGTGAGCCACTGTTTATTGGTTACGGCACATTCCTGCGTTTTTGCCAAGCGGTTAAGCTTATGTGATAATTGTGAAAGTGTGGGGCTGGGTTGTTTGTAATAAAAATGATTCACACATGGAATGTCATGATGCATAGAGGGAGCACTCAGCTCTAGCTGGCCGGAGTCCAGGTGCCTCTGAGTTCGTGCTGTGCTCACACACACGCGCGCACACACACACACACACACACGCACAAGTGGTCATGCATGCGCACACACACACAGACACAGAGATGCACACGTGAGCGCTCACACCCTCACATACCACGCACACATGCACACCCAATCACTGTGTCAAGATGTACAACACACGGCAGGGTGAAACTGCCCA
The DNA here is from genome assembly GCF_013368585.1 of Megalops cyprinoides. Lineage (NCBI taxonomy): Eukaryota > Metazoa > Chordata > Actinopteri > Elopiformes > Megalopidae > Megalops > Megalops cyprinoides. Next base: position 25,072,259 of record NC_050599.1, on the reverse strand, counting down.
CAATTTTCACCCCTGCCTTCTTTGTCTACCATGAATTGATTGTGGTTCACACAGTACTGCCCTCTCATAGTTTTTAGGGGAAAGTATTAAAGTCTTTATTTGTATTATAGCTGTAAAATGCAGAAATAAAACAGCAAGCATGACATCAAATAGCATCAAAAGCAGGTAAGGTAAGCCTCAAGGTGCAGGGAGAACTAATCACCGCCCTGACTGACCCTGCGCTGTGCTTCCCGCAGGGACCACCTCCTACGCCCAGCAAGGCTATGGCTGCGAGTCCAAGCTCTACAGCCTGGAGCAGGGCCCGGAGAAGCCCCAGGACAAGAAGAAGAAGAGCTCGGGCCTGGCCACGCTCAAGAGGAAATTCATCAAGCGCCGCAAGTCCAGCCGCTCGGCCGACCACGCCCGGCAGATGCGGGAGCTGCTGTCGGGCTGGGACGTGCGCGACGTCAACGCGCTGGTGGAGGAGTACGAGGGCACGGCCGCCCTCAAGGAGCTGAGCCTGCAGGCGGGCCTGGCGCGGCCCGAGGCCCGGACGCTGCGGCGCGACCTGGCGGCGCTGTACGAGCAGCGGCTCTGTGCCGACGCCCAGCTGCTCTTCCAGGGCGCCCGCTTCCCGGTGCACCGCGCCGTGCTGGCCGCCCGCTGCCCGCTCTTCAAGAAGCTGCTGCCGCCCGCCGAGCGCGGCGCCGACATCCTGATGGACGGCGGCGTGGCGGGCGTGGACGCGCCCATGTTCGACGCGCTGCTGCGCTACCTGTACACGGGCGAGCTGGGCGCGGCCGGCGAACGCGCCGACGTCCTGGCGCGGCTGGGCGAGGAGTTCGGCACGCCCAGCCCCCTGGAGGCGGATATGCGCACCCTCTGCGAGCACACCTGCTACTACGACTCGCTGCTCAGCTTCTCGTCCGACGCCGAGCTGGCGGAAGGGGGCGGGGCGGGGGGAGGGTGCGCGGGCGGGGCCTCCGGCCAGGCCCCGCCCCCGGCCGAGGAGGAGCTGCGGGCGCACAAGGCCCTGCTGTCGGCGCGATCGCCCTTCTTCCGGAACCTACTGCAGCGGCGGATCCGCGCGGGCGAGGAGCCCGCCGACCGCGTCCCGCACGCGCCCACCCGCATCGTGCTGGACGAGTCCATCATCCCCAAGAAGTACGCCCGCGTCATCCTGCACTGCATGTACACGGACGCCGTCGACCTCTCCCTCGTGCTGCGCAGCAGCGCCTCCACTGGCAGCCTGGGGGAAGTGCAGGCCCTGGTGGCCGGGAAGGGGAGCATGACCCGCACCGAGGAGGCCATGGAGCTCTACCACATCGCCCTCTTCCTGGAGTTCAGCATGCTGGCCCAAGGTACAAACCCCCCTCCCCACCCTGCAGACACTGTTTACAGTCTAATTAATTTCCAAGCTGTCAGGCTGAGGGATATGTTGGCGAGGTGTGTGTGTATGTGGGGGGGGGGCTGGGGATTGGGGGGTGTCATAGCACATTTAGCTCTTCCTGTGATTAATGCTGGAATTCTACATGTCTAATGGTGCACACGTAGTGAAAGCGATGCTATTCCTCTGCACTTCACCCCTCTGTCTTGCTTTGTGTAATCAGATTTGCAGCTTGCGCTGTTCATTCTTGGTAATTGAATACCGGGTTTTAGATCCTAATGCAGCAAGATGTTTCACATCAATGAGCAAAGCCATTATGAGTGTGTGTTTTTTTCTCACTATATGGAATTGAGGCTGGCTGGAATCGGCCATTTAACACAGGAGGGTTTCAGACGTAATAATTTCCTCCATAATTCATAATGTGAGAAAGAAAGCACTTCAACTCTCGGACGTGTGTAATGCAATATACACACAAGCAAAATTGCCCACTATTTCATTTGTTTAAGAGGAAGGGCAAACAGCAAGTAGAAACGGTAAACACCATCTGAAAGAGGACTTTTCCAAACAGGGTAATGTATCGGTTCATGAAATATATTATTTTATGTAAATATCTCTGACTGTGGAGACGGGGAGGCTGTGAATATATTTAAAGGAAGCGGTCTTCATCTTGGTCTGTTTATTGCGGACCTGCGTAAAATATGGGCCTTTTAGGAGCTGTGTGATATGCCCTTGGAGAATTGGTTATTGGATCTGAGCCCCTTTGTCCAATCATGGCCTCCGTTTTTCCATAGTAGGTGATTGCTCCGGGGTATGAGAATGGATTTTCGACCACTCAGTGCACTCCCTTCATAAAATGGATTATTGGCTGTGCTTAGTGAAGATGAGACATTACCCACCAGTGAGGCTCTTGTGGTCTTGGGTGCAGATGGATTTCGGTGTTAAGTTGTAAAAGACTAATAGTCCCTAAGCTCTCCTCCTGGGCTGGGGGTCTTGTGTGGTGTGATAACGTGCTAAAATCGGTTTCGCCGCTGTCCGCCGCGTGTTCAGAATGCCGCGATAGCAGCAAAACGGGGTCACGCGAAAAACAAAGCAAAGTTACCATGGAGAAGCTCTGTGCCCAGCATTACATAACAGATGGCACATGTGCATGAGCGTTTCACAGAGGGAAAGGAGCTTCTGTTTCACTCGGTACAAACGCGGCGATGTTTACCAGCCTCTGCGCTGTTCAGGAGGAGTTGGCCTTAGACTCACTCTGCAATTACTCACTCTGCAATCGGAATGGAGAAGAAGCTTGGACCCGAGAGCCGCAACGTTACTGCAGCACGAGGCAGGGGTTTCTGGGATTTCCATCGGAGGGGACGTGGGCTTGTGCCCTTGAGTTGCACAGATGGAGATTACGGTTGTGCTGTGAACTCTGCTTAAGGCGGAGGTGGCTCCCTTCCCATCTCCCCCCTCCGGCTGCTGGGCTTGTGTTCGGTCAATAATTCAGCTACAGAGCGCAACCCCGACTAAATAGCTGGCAGATTCAGAGTTCATTCAGACTTGCTGTGAAGAGGCTGTTTACCGTGCCACAGTTAATCAGAATAATTCTGCTGTCTGTAAGCATCCAATTTGTTTGTTCTCACTGTAAAATGTACATTACGTTACAGCTGCTTTGCAGATGGCCTTATCCAAAGCAACGTACATAGCCGACAGTTTTCATAGTTTTTACATATTATCTATTTACACAGCTGGATATCAAGCGAGGAAGCCGGGGTTAAGTACATCGCCCAGCAGCGTAGCCCCTCCCTACTACCCACAAACAGATGAAGTGAACTCAAGCCTGCAGTTGTGTTGCAGGTGCAGAGTGAAAACAGAGGAACACACTGCTCAGTTTCCCCAAATGAATTACATTTGCCTGTACTTAGAGAAAGACACTTCTGTCAGTAAGGGTCTTTGTGTGGGGCAAGACACTATACAGGCACCTGCATTAACCCTGGCCTTCAGTGGATGATGCAAATGAGGTTGTATGCGTCGCTCCAGTGCGCAGGCAGGAGTCACATCACATGCAACAACGATTTGCCGTTGTACAGTGAGACAGAGGAAATTCAAAACAGGAAAGTGGAAACTGTATCTTATCCACACTAGCGCCCGAGAGTTATCTGTGCATAAATTGTGGTCTGTCATGTATCTGTATTTACTGTTTTTCTTGTGACTTATTTACATGTATTTTGCTCCCTTGAATGAGATAACCTCCAAGTGACAAAATGTAACCAAAATGAAAACAGACACAGAATAAGAAACTACTTTTGTGAAAATTTTCATAGATTGTCTACAGAAGGGTTTAACATTTTATTTTCTTAACTTGAAATACCAAGTTACTCTGTCATTTGGACAAACATGTCGATCCCTGCTAAAGCTTTTTTTTTTTTTTTTTTTTTGGGTCTTGGGTCATGTTTTCTGCCAGGGCCCCTCGCTGACAGTACTGCGTCAGTAGCTCCATTCTACCAGTCTCCCCTCCAGCCAGTGATAGCCAGGCATGAGGAAATTCTGCGCTGTTTAGAGGGGGACTTGGAAGTGCAGATTTCTTTCTTATGTAAAGACTTTGAATGTTAAATAGTGTTGGACTGTAGCCCCAGTCTCCATCCACTGGCTTGATAAACACTGTTCTATTGTTCCAGTCCAGTTTAAGTTTAAAAAGATTTTTCTGTAAAATGCACTCTAAAGGACTTCTCTCTTTTTGAAAGTTTTTTTTTAATATTTTCTCATACTAGATTTGGGCAAAATAATTTGAGTTTAAAGCTGTTGTATATCTATATAAGTAATCATATAGTGTCATGACCATTTTAGTGGGTGATTAAAAAAAGTTTGACTTTGTACAATGTACAGTTTAAAATGCGCATTTACAACTCCACCTAGAGTAATGCTCAGACAGATGTCAGGGTTGAATCTTCTCAGTTTCTGGAGATGACAGTTACTATCCCTTGATTTTTTTTTCACTTAGGTGAACAGTCCACAATCAGCAGAAGTTTCAAATAGACCCTCCTGCAGATTGCAGCTGCTGTGTGTCAGGATCTCCTTAAAGATGCTGTCAGGGGCCATAGGCTTACTTAGACAGGAGTGTGTGCAGTTTCTCAGCCAGCTCAGATTCAGTTATAGGGAATGCCGAGGGATTATTTATCAGAAAATGCTCCTATTCTATCTCATTTTATTAGATATGATTCTCACAAATGTGGTTTGCACAGTTTTTGCATTTAGTTAACTGTACTCATGTAGATACAGTTGATCTAAAGTTGATTTTAAAGTATCCCCATTTGGACGGGCTTACCAGCTACTAATCGAGAAACTCCTGCAGCAACAGCTTGTTATAAGCAAACAGCAACAGCATGAACAGTATGCAGTTCTTATTTTCCTTACAATCTCTGCTAAACTTAGCTTCTTTATTGTGTTTGTCTTCTTAATATTTGAATTGCCCTCTTTCTCAGATATGTAGGCTAATGTATTTTTTGATATCTACAATCACTAGTTTTATTTTCCTGATATGTTAGTAACTATCAGCTTTGAGATTCCAAATGTTCAGTAACCTCTCATAAAATGTGTACTGTCAGCAATCAAAAGGAGACCTACCCAAGTTGATTCACTGATATGTCATAATGAACATTGTACTATGACTTTACATATAAACTTCAGCCTTTCTTGTCTGTCTCAAAAAGCAACCTAAAATCACTTATTCTTGGAATAAATTACAGTGAATGAATTTGCATTAGCATTGGCGGTGGGATTTCACCTGTAGGTATAGGGTAGTACAGTGTGGATGCTGCAGCTGCCCTTCGTGAATGTGACCTGTCTGCTCTGTGAGAGCGATGTTTGGCTCGGCTGTCTGCTGCAGTGGCACATGAAGCTGGCACAACAAACAGCTCCTGCAGCCAGAGGAGGGACAGAGATAAAGTTTTAAAGCCAGCCAGTGTTGATAAGGTGGATATCCTCCCTCTCCCCTCCCCATACTTATCGGGAACATTATAGCCCGTCCCTGGGTTCCTGGGCACTTACAGATGCCTGTGACAGGCCGGGCCTCAGGGGCGCGGCGAAGGTCACCGGCCGTCCTCACAGCGGTCCGCCCTCGCGTCCTATTTAATGTGTCACGGAGGAAAGCGCTGGAGAAGCCGCCCCGAGGACACCGCGACCGTGCTGGCTGGGGACACCGCGACCGGGCGGGCTGACGACACTGTGACCGCGCCAGGGACCCGCCGGAGAGGGTCTTCAGCGCCCGCCCTCTCCGGCCACCCAAAAGCCAGTTCCGGAGGCCCAAAGTGTCTACAGGCTCTACCTGCTGTCACCAAGCACTGGACACTACCGCCCGCTGTCTCTACTGGAGGAGTCTGGGTCTGCGAGAGTCTTTAACGCTGGGAAACTTGCTGGATTTCAGCACTGTGCGGAAGCCGCATTGAGCAGCGCTGCTTCAGGCCCAGGTTCCTCACTCCTCCAGAAAGTGCTGTCATTTGCAAACCCGGCCGCTATTAATAATGTCATTGTCGTTATCGCCCTCGCGGCGAGAAATATTTCCCCTCGCGTTCTTTGCCGCTGGAGCGTTTGCTGGTCCCGTCACGTCCTGAGATAAAGGCCCCGCGGCTCGCTGAGCGCTCCTGAGACAGCATTGCGGGGCGTTACTCATCCTGCCGTGACACTTCCTATCATCACGCCGAGCGAGCATTACATCATCTCCTTTTGTGCTCGCTCCTGGTTTATATGCACTCAGACAGCGGGAGCCGAGAGCCGCTCCCAAACGACGCTTTGCCCACAGTCGCTTGTGTGCGTGATAGCAGTTTTGCCATTGTGCGCCTGTGCTGGAATGACGCGATGGATTTGGCTTTGGTGGGAGAGGACGCAGCAAGGGGCGGAGAGGCGAACTGTAGAGCATAATGGAAAACTTAAAACATTTTTTTAAGCTTTTATTTTTTATTTCAAAATCAAGAAAGCCAGCTGACTTGAGAAAAGAGACCAGAACGTGTTGTTTGCATTCAGTGCAAACCTGACAGATCGCCAGGCAAAACTCGCATTTTTTGTCGCGAAATTGTTCGCATTTCGTGCGAATCTGACGAAGCTGAAGGCAAAAGTTGTTTGATGCTCTGTTAGTCTCTTCTCAAGTGAAATGCAGATCTGCTGATCCGACGAGGTCCGCCCTCTTTTCCGCCCAGAAAGTGTGCGATAGCCAGCCTTCAGTTCAGTTCGCTTTCTAAATGTTGCATTGATTACTTGCCGCTAGCAGGACCTCATGCATGTTGTAAGCAAGGATTTCTCTCCGGTTTTTAAATTTTATTTATTTATTTTAAAGGAAGCATTAGCCCAGCAGCCCTGTAAGAGCTGCGTGTGCAGCAGCGCTTTCAGCAGCTCTGCACTCTTCCCTGGAAGCGAGACCTTGTGACCCCCGCAGAGAGACGGGCTGGTTAACATGCACGGCCCTGGCTGGCTCAGTAACCCGGGGGACACGCAGGGCTTATTGATGTGCTCTCCCGGTCGCTGATGCACAGAACCGCCACGGCGCAAATTCATTCCTACCTGCCAGGGCTTTATTCCCCGAATTTATTACCGCGGGCCCGGATCGGTGCGCTTTCCGTTTATGATCGCCGTCCTTTTGAGAGGGGTGGGGGGAGGGGGGGCGCGGGGCCAGGGTAAATTAAGGTCACGGGTTGGCTGTGTGTGCGCGGCTGCGAGGCAGTGTTGCCGTGCCACCCGCTGACTCATTGCCCTCCGCACCTTGAGGCCAGGCTCAGAGGGGACCGCAGCCTGCCAGAGCAGCTCAGACCAGCAGCCCTCACTGGTCCACTGCTGTGATTTGCACCCTTACTGGGGAGCTGGAAAGAAGGGGATTGGGGGGGGGTGGTGCAGGGTCCCAGATTGCTTCCTGTTCCCTTTGACTGAGCCGTACGACCAAGGTTTGAAACTGGCTGGTATTTGCTGACAATAACTGTGATCCAGTGATAAAATAGTGACTGCATTCCACCAGCGATGGGGTGGTTATGCCAGCAGGGGTTGCTCATCTCACCGCTCTCAGGCACCCTGCGAGTTTTGGATGACGTCATTGGAGTAGCTCCATTGCCGTTACACCTGTAGTATGAAGTATAGCCATTGGCTGCTTGTATCGGAGGATTGTATTTGTCTATTGTCCTGCACACCTGCAGGAGAGCACAGGTTGTAACAGAAATAAGCGTATTATACAATTGGCAATTACAAAAACAGGGTTGCCTGAATGGGCACAGTGCATTAAGAAAGAGATGATGATCAGAAATGCTGTTATGCGATGCTGTTTGTCGCATGTGTCACATGATTGTCACCACTAAAGTTGCTGGGGGTGAGTCAGTGCCATCCTGCTGTCTGCATTTCCATATCCTGTTCCCTGCAGTGGTGACTTAGCGAAATCGGAGCATAGGAGAGATTTATGGGGGCAGCGGGCCACTCTGCCCAGCTAGGCTGTCTACCAGGAGGCACCTGCTCTTTGAGAGAGGAGGAGAGGAAGGAGGGCCACCAGCCTCTCGGTAACAAGTTCAGAGTTTAGAAAGGGACATCGAGGACAGGAGCGAGGCCTCCCCCCTCAGAGGAGCAGTGTTCTGTGCAGTGGAGAGGTGTGGAGAGTATGAGGTCATCTCACAGGAAAGCTGAGGTCCTGACAGCCTGCCAGCCCAAAGCTTTTGTCAACACCAGCTTCAGCCAAATCTGACAGTCCTGCTGGGGCCCAAGCCTCATTGCAGGGTTTGTATCACGCAAAAGGCGGGGTTGTAAGAAGTCAGGCTGGAACAGCAAGTGAACATCCTTTCCCTCCTCTGACTCTCAGCCAGCTGCCTCTCAAATGTCAGAGATCAAGAAATCTTCTCTGGAGCTCATCCGTCTTTTCCAGGGTCACTCAGCTATTCGCAGACATCCTCTTCCCACCCCCCCAGGAAGCTGGCGGCGGCACGCTCCTTAATGTTTAGAGGCAGGGGAGAGACCGGCCACCGCTGCCCTCGCTGCGAGAGAGATGCTCGATCGATCTCCGCCACTACAGCACGCCTACGGGTCAGCACGAACAAAGGAACACCAGACGATCACAACATCTGGAGGAAGAGAAAAAAAGATGAATAAATGAAAGAGAAATCAATTATTTAGGTCTGGCTGGCGGTGGAGCTGCTGGAGCGGCCATAACGTGTGTAAGAAAGGCCCTAGCCGCTCAGCCATGCCTGTAACCTCAGCCTGTAACCCGCTGGTGCCCTTCCTCACTGTCTAAAGGGCACTAAACCTCAACACCACTGCTTTCATGTGTTTATGTACCGTACCTTTTATTTGGCATGCAAATGAAATGCATTGAATTGTCCCAGGAGCAGAAACCCCTCTTACTGGTTTCTCAATTCCCACCCACAAAGCGTCTGTCTGGAATTCCCCAGCCACAGGAAGTGGAAAGCCTCCTGGATACTGCATACTAGATGCTAGAGCTCTGAATCTCCCAGCAACAAGTGGGTATTTTTTACAATCTGAATATGAGCCCTCAAAGCCATTTAGAATTTTATGCGCTACATTTTTAGCTATAATGGGACTCGTCCATTGCCTGCAATCTCCAAAAGGTAGAAGGCATAGTCGTTTGTGCCTCTTCCCTCTCCTCGATTGCAAGGTGTATTCTGGGGTTTGTATGAGACTTGAATCACCATAGTGTTCGCCATGAAACTACAAAATAAATTCAAATTGGTTGGTTTTATTGCCGAAGGATCTTGCGAGAGACGGCGTGTTTATAAAGGTGGAGGTGAGTCCTGCTTTAAATTCTGCACCTCTCGACGCAGCCCTGAATGGATTAAATGGATGGAATTAGAGGGAATTATGGCAGGGGGAAGGTGCAGCTGCGGGGTGTGAAGAGCAGCCGGCAGGCGAGGAGCGAGACGGAGGCGGGATCGGCCCTGGCCTCCACCCGAGGCCAGCGCGGCGTTTCCCAGAATCCCGTTAGACAGCCACACTCCGTGGAAACTCTCCCGCAAAGCCTCCTTTCAGGCCCTTTGTCACTTTTCACTCTGAGATTTTTTTATCTGCCTTCCAGTGAAGCATGCTAAAAATGCATAAAGTGGCGATTGGGTGGCTGCAGTTGAAGTCCAGTGCACTGTGGACGGTGCACTAGACTTCAGCTGTAACTGGACATTACAGGGAAAGTGATGTCATTCATCTGTCAGCCATGTTGACCCAAGACCTGCTAAAATTAGTCAGAGTGCCTGAATCTACTTTTCGGGAGTGTCGTCATCTGAAAGCAAGCTGTTATTAGTGGCCTTCTTAAAAGCCTGCTGCTCTCTAGTTAGTGTAATTTCACTAGGGGGAAAAGCGAGAACAAAACCTTTTTGGTTTTGAATCCTAATCGCATCCTAATGAAGGTTAATTGTGTTAAAATATGTGCGCTGCAGAAAATCTTAATTAGCTAATGGGAAGCAGACAGACGGGCCTTCGCCGCCACGCACCACTGGTGCCAGGCTACCCCGCCGGCGGGAAGGCTCCCTTCAAACGCACTGTCAGCAGCCTGCACTGGCACCCAGAGGCCTGGAATCCGTTTCAGCACTCCTCCCATTGGGTTCATACTAGGGCTGGGCGATATGGACCAAAAAGTCATGTCTCGGTATTTTTAGGCTGAATGGCGATACACGATATATATCTCGGTATTTTCTACGAAGTGGGCTGAATATTCAGTTGTGAGTCAAAGCCACATGTGAGATGTCACAAGCACTTTTATTAAAACAGACTGTGATCAAAATAAAATGCAAAGACAGGGTTTCCTTCCCTGTTTGAAAATATTCAGCTGCAAAACATGTAAATGAAAAATTATATAAAATAAAAGGCCAATTTTTATTTAATTCCGGCTAATCTCTGAGAATGCTCCTTCAGTTGTTTTCATCAACAATAACAGACTGATTAAAATAGATGTACAATTAAAATGTACAATTACAGGTTTTCTTCTCCTGCTTAACAAAACACACAGCAGTGCAAATAACAAAAATATAAACAGAATAAAAATAACAGGCCTACCCTATTTGAAAATATACAGCTGCACAATATATCAACATGTAAATGAAAAAAAAATATAAAATAAATAGCCCATATTAAATAAAAATAGGTTTATGTTGGTAGCACTTTCTGATAAGCTGTTTCCGGCTATCGAAATAAGCTACCTGTTGGTTTATGTTGGTAGCACTTTCTGATAAGCTATTTCCGGCTATCGAAATAAGCTACCTGTAGATCTGTAGGTTTATGTTGGTAGCACTTTCTGATAAGGTAATTCAGACTATCAGAACATTCAGAACATAACGGAACATAGTTATATCCTGGTAGTCTTTTCTGATAAGGTTTAGAATATCAAAATATGCTACTTAAAGTTTTACGTTGGTATTGATTAGAGTGTGTTGACGGACAAACTAGACTACAAATTTACATGTCAGCATGTAAACTAGACTGTCGAAATACATACAATTTATCCATCACATAAACTGTAAGTAGGCTTTGCCTATTATTAAAATTTACATGACATCATTTTCAAAATTGGATGCATTAATGCATTAATAAAAACAATAATGTAATTAGCTTAGAACCATTTTCTGATAAGGTAAAAAAGAATTACCAACTTTCTTTGGCTTCTAAGGTAGCGCAACCTACTTGCGGTAGTATTTCCCAATAGGGTAGCAAAGATCGATAGATACGACTCTCAATCTACACTACAGTAGGACATTTCGATAAGGTAGGACAAATCGACAGAGCACCGGGTTTGCGCGCAGATGCAGAGGGAGAGTGGCGGGCGGGGTTGCGTGGAGAGCGTGAGAGAGGAGAGATGCAAACACTGGCTTTACGGAAGAAACGGGTTATGTAACGCAACATCAAACTGTATCGATACAAACGGTATTGTCTCATCCTGTATCTCGTTTGAAAATATATCGATATACCTTAAAAAGTCGATATACCGCCCAGCCCTAGTTCATACCCTCTGAACCCTCTGGAGGATGCAGGAACCTGGCTTTATTGGGAAGAAGATTAAGGAACAGAAAGAGGGCAAATGGAGTTGGGAGACACCCTGAGTTTTTCGATGTGGTTGATGCGCTGAGAGATGGGGTGGGAGACAGTGCAAGAGCATATATGCAGTGTGTGGAGATTAGAATCCCTAAAGAGCATTGATATTGGAGATTTGGCCTCAGCACACCCAGTGTATTGTGTAGTTTGGACCCAGCATGCCTGGTGTGTTGTGTAGTTTGGACCCAGCAGGTTCTATGTGTTGTGTAGTTTGGACCCAGCAGGTTCTGTGTATTGTGTGGTTCGGACCCAGCATTCCTGGTGTATTGTGTAGTTCAGACACAGCATGCCTGGTGTGTTGTGTAGTTTGGACCCAGCATGCCTGGTGTGTTGTGTAGTTTGGACCCAGCATGCCTGGTGTGTTGTGTAGTTTGGACCCAGCAGGTTCTGTGTGTTGTGTAGTTTGGACCCAGCAGGTTCTGTGTGTTGTGTGGTTTGGACCCAGCATGCCTGGTGTATTGTGTAGTTCGGACACAGCATGCCTGGTGTGTTGTGTAGTTTGGACCCAGCGCGCTCAGTGTGTTGTGTAGCTTGGCCCCTGCATGCTTGGTGTGTTTTGTAGCTTGGCCCTAGGCACACCTGGTGTGTTGTGCAGTTTGGCCCTGGAACACCCAGTGTGTTGTATAATTTGCTTCATGGCTTCAGGCCAGGCTGCAGATTTGACGTTTGACAGCAAATGAAATGTGTTCCCTTCCTCCCCCTCCTGCTCTTAAACCTCCCCAGTTAATACCAGCTGATAAGTTATTTTTAGATGCATACATTCTTATTAATATTAATAAACGACTCATCATGCATAATTCCGTATAAATGGGTTGCACGCTTGTTTGAAGCCCTAAAGTTAAAAACAGAGGTTCACAGATATAAAATGTAAATAAATAAATGAAAATAAATGCTGAGAGTGAAAAACGACTGTGTTTCCAACATGGGTAAAACTAAGAAGTTCAGACATTTTGGCTTACTGCCTTCAGCAATGAAGGAGGTTCTGTTGGCTGTCTTTGTGTTCCGAAGCACAGGTGTGCTTGTAGATTAGATAGGAACAGAAACACATTCTTGCCCCCCACCTCCTTCTTTTTCCAGAAAAGAAGAGGGTGAGAGGCTCGTAGCGTTTGGGCACACTGGCGTCATCTGAGACCATTCTTATTGTGCCTTTGTTTTAACACGAGTGAAATGTGTGCTTTTTCTTTAGGGAAGGTAGAGAGGGATGGTGCCCGAATGGGTCATCACAACTGGGGGCAATCTGTTCCAGGGGCTGACAGCGCCTGTGAAAATGGCCTCTGTGTTTGTGAGTGTGTGTGTTTAGATAAAATCATTTCAGGGTGTTAACCTTACCCCCTTTGGAGTGGATATTATTACCTAACCTTAACCCTGACCTCCCCTTGTGGATCAGTACAGTGCACGAATGACTCAGCGTTAAAGGGCAGATGTGTCATGATTGAAATGGAAGTTGGTCACAGAGCAGTTCTTATGTTAGTCCTGTTGAGTGTCGCAGCCACAGCCTGAAAGGCCTGGTGTGTGTGGAAGGCTGGGTTTGGCTGTCGTCTCTCCCCTCTCCTCTGCTTCTGTAGTGTGCCTGCCATTTAGACAGCATTTCAGCACAGGGCCTTTTCATGACCTGAGCCTCATCGCAGCTCTGAGAAAGCACCTGTCATGTCTAATCACCCAGCGTGTCTGTCTGAAAGGAGCCTGGAGCCATTTTCTATGATTTATGATTCCGTTCTGTCCCCCAGCGCAGGCCAGCCCTGCTGCTGATCTCATCCTTTCCTTTCTTACCCCTCCAAATCGCCGACAGCTGAGTCTCACCTGCTGAACTGTTTCAGCCTTGTCCAGTGTTAGTCATTATAGGTTTGGAGGGTGCCACAGTTCTGAGGACGACGTGGCGCACTCAGAGCGCGGTTGCCATGACCGTTTCTCTTGACGACGGCCCCTCCGTCCCCCCAGGGTGCGAGGACATCGTGGCGGAGAGCGTCTCGCTGGAGTCGGTGGTGCCCATCCTGCGCTGGAGCTCGCAGCCCTACGGCTCCAAGTGGGTCCACCGGCAGGCCGTGCACTTCCTGTGCGAGGAGTTCAGCCACATCATGACCTCCGACGTGCTGTACGAGCTGAGCAAGGAGCACCTGCTGACCGCCATCCAGTCCGACTACCTGCAGGTGAGGGGCAGGCGGGCCAGGAGAAGCCTGCCCGGCAGTCACAACATTGTTATGCATCTGGGTATACCAGCCTATAATGGGCCAGCAGTGTGGGGTACTTGTGAGGAGCAGGGCTGGTAACCAAAAGGCTGCTGGTTTAATTACCCACCGGGGCACTGCTGTTGTACCCTTGGGCAAGGTGCTTAACCCACAATTGCCACAGTAAATGTCCTGCTGTATAAATGGATAAAACTGTAACCTGTGTAAGTCACTGTGGATAAGAGTGTTTGCTAAATGACAATCATGTAATATATAAACGGGTAACATATAAAAATGTTAGCCGTGTAGGTCACCCAGAATACTGGATAAGGATTTTTGCTAAGTTACAGTACATTACATTCATTTAGCAGGCAGTCTCATACAGAGTGACTTCCAGCATAATAGAACAGAAGTGCGTCCATCCAACAGTCCCAGACCAGTGAGCGTGAGCACACCATTCAGTCATCGCCACAGGCTAACTTCTGCTAATCTGATACTTGACAGCCTATAAAACTAAAAGGTGTTAAGTGCAGACACTACCATATATCTCAATATTACTAAGTCACAATGTCCATAAATAAATCATATATATATATATATATATATATATATATATATATACATACATATATATATATATATGTATAATGTATATAAATAAAATTTGTATATATGTAGAAAAGAAAGCCCCCTTAAGGTGTCTTGTACTGTCTTGGGAGGAGAAATATGGAATCTGAATGAAGCCTTATCTCTCAGTGCACAGATTGTGGAAATCCTGATGTTCCTGTATTTGGCCGTTTGTTGTGGTGCTTGTTTTTTTTCCCAGCATTCATTAGGTAACCTAATGACACAAGAATACTGTGTGATTGTTTTGCTGCGTCTGCAGCGGATTAGGTTTGCGATGTTCCCTCACTGAAAGCTATTTACTTTGTGCGGTTTGGGAGGACAGCATAGGGACCTCTTTCTTTCCGAGTAGGTGGTTTACTCTTTGTACGCTCCAGCCGAACAGTGCCATTATTGTAATGTCTTTGTTTCCTTTTTCTAAACACGTCTTTGTCATGGTGCCGCCTGTTTACACAGCAGAGGTGAAGCTGTCTCCGCATGAGAGCTCAGCTTCAGAATGACCGGGTTCAGCTTCAGCCACTCGGTCACAATGCGGTCGCCTTTCGGTTGTCTTATGGTTGGGAAACTTCATGCTGAGCCCTGTGATGATGTGGAATATCCCTTGGAATGCCATAGATTCATTTTGCAAACCCCGGTTTTACCTTTCTATGGCTGGCAAAAGTGAGATACCAAACCCCGAGACCAAGGTTGTTCCACAGTAAAAAGAAAACCGTGCTTTTGATACATTGTATTTATTGCATGATAAAATGGTTTTGCGGTTGAGGCATTTTGATACTTTTTTGTGATGTTTTTGATGAGGCTTTTGATAGTGTTTCCATTATATTACTGCAATTCTAGATGTTTGATGTTGTTTATTGGCTTTACATGTGGTTTCTTTGTACCAGTGTAAAACCATTGCATTTGGTACGGCTTCTCTAATCTTGTAGAAATATCACATGAAATGTGAGGTGGTCAACACACATTCTCTCCATTATCAAAACAATATGAAATCCCTGCTCTTAATGTGGTCTCTCTACTCCAGTTTGAAAAACAGTACTGTGGTACCGTTTCCCTCCCTGGATCGAAGGGAGGTCAGAGAGCAGATTACATCACCACACACACTTGAGTTGTGCCAGGAACCTCTGAAAAGCCTCATTCGGGCCAAATTCTACACTCCCTTTCAGAGCTCCCATAATGGTCACATTAGTCTGTGTCCCTGCTTTCTGAACGGCATGAAGGTGCATTGGTCTGTGCTGCTCAGATGCATGGTTGGTATGACGGGGTGTGTAGTGGTTACTAGGGATTGGGAATTGATAAGGTTTTATTGATACCAGTGCCATTATCGATTCTGCTTATCGGTTTGATTCTTTATCGATTCCCTCATTGATTCCTGATCAAATTTCCGTGTGGAAAAGAAGTAGGCCTACGCAGGATTTCAGCGTCAACACAGCTGTGTTATTATCTCTGAGTCTGAAGACAGTGTAGAATGTCTGCCTATAACATTTGAACATATCAAAATAAATTACAATGCTCCTTTGCTTAAAAGGATATAACTTGGAAAACATATAAAACTGACTGATAAAATAAACAATTCTAAATAGCTAGCTAACTAAAACTGCGAGGAAAGTTGGCAACGACCATCAACACTGCAGCAATGTCTATGGTCTGTGCTGTTTACGGCTGTTCCAACTAGGGATGTGAATTTTTAAGAGGTGTCCTTAATCGAATGTTGTTAACCTTATCAAAAAATAATCTTAGCCCACCCAATACCGTTTAGTAGGCTAGGCGTAAATTCTACGATCGTTGAAGTTTATTGTACTCTAGGCTATTATAAAAGCGATAGTTACCTTGTATATATACATAACACAAATGCATGTTATATTCTTCAGTTAAATGTTTATTGTAAATCAAAAATATAGGACATTCTTGTGTAGCATATCAAAAAATATTGTGTAGGCCTAGGTTTCGTTTTCCTATTAAGAAAAAAGGAGGAAACGACTAAAACAACTGTTTCGTTTGTCTCAAGTGACCCGATAGCCTAACATTATCCCTCTTGAACGATATAGACGACAGTAGCCTAAACTAAGCCTTCTGAACTAAAGGCATACACACTTCAGAGTCTGATCTCCTATGCTCACAGAGACCTAAATAACCTGATATAATAATATGATTAATTTGCGTTAAAAAATTAACACGTTAAAGTTCCGAGATTAATCGATTAACGATCGAGCGTTAACACGTTAAAGTTGACAGCCCTAATTACAAGAGGAAACGGTTCTAAACTCCTGGAAGTTAAATCTTAATCGATTAAATTATTATTAACAGTTCATCGATAGTCAATTAATTAACAGCCCTAGTTCCAACCAATCAAATTGGGAAAAAAACAAGGGCTACTTTCAAGTCCTGAAAATAGTGGGACACAAAGGGGAGAAGTTTAAAAAACTCAGAGAAATGTGAGTCAAAAACCTCCATCTTAAGTCTGGTGGAGCGGAGTCCGACAGTGCTCATGTATGCAGTGTTTGTGGCTTGATATGCAAAGAAACTATGCGCAACTGTCAGAAAAAGATGCCGGCATGGATGAAAGGTATTGATAACCTCGGAGGCATACGATTCCGATGGATCGGACCATTTGGGAACCGGTTCTCAACTGGAACCGGGCACTCGATTCCCACCCCCAGTGGTTACTAAGCAGCAGTTACAGTCTCAGGAGGGCACGCTGTAGGAGACAGGTGTAATTGAAGGTGTGCACTGCTCATGGTGGTAAGGTGAGGCGCTGTAATTGGATGTGATGGAGAGGATCATGGGCAGCACGCGGTGGTGTCAGAAAGTGAAGAAAATGGACCTGTTTAATCCTGGTTCACTGGGCTGGGTGTACAGCTTCTTCCCCTGTCCCCCAACCTAAGAATAGAAGTACACATCGTGCACACATGTACAATCTCACACTCACTCTCTGTCTCGTACGCACACACAAGTGCACACTCACACATACTCTCTTACAAGTACATAGACGTACAGATGCACTCTTACACAAACACATGCACGCGCACGTTCACACACATACATTGTCACATATAGACACACACACACACACAAATGCACGCACACACAATCTTACACTTTCATACAAACAAAGACACACACGCGCTCAAGCCTGCTGGGTGTAATTATCTCTCTCTTCTCCCTCCTTTCACAGGCCAGTGAGCAGGACATTCTCAAGTACGTGGTCAAGTGGGGAGAGCAGCAGCTGATTAAGAGAATGGCAGACCGAGGTAGGAGCGCTGCGGGTCCGCCTCTCTCCCCCCAGCCCTCATGTAAGGTGCTAATGAGCTGCAGGCACGCACCGCGCCCACCAGCAGCACAGAGGAAACGGCCCCTGCTGCGTTCACACACCCAGTCCTGGGCTGTTTCGCTGCAGAAATCGGTCTCCCTTTTGTCTCTGAGCACTCGTCTGTGCACATCTCTGCACATCAGTGCTCCACTCACCGTTTCGCATGTGATTGTGTGACTGCGTTTGGTCTCTGTGCTTGGTGCGTGACTGTGTTTGGTCTGTGACTGTTCTGTAACTGTGTTTGGTCTGTGACTGTTCTGTAACTGTGTTTGGTCTGTGACTGCGTTTGGTGCGTGACTGCGTTTGGTCTGTGACTGATTGGTCTGTGACTGTTTGTTCTGTAACTGTGTCTGGTCTGTGACTGTGACTGTGTTTGGTCTGTGACTGCGTTTGGTGCGTGACTGTGATTGGTCTGTGACTGTGACTGTGTCTGTGTCTGTTCTGTGACTGCGATCGGTCTGTGACTGCGTTTGGTGCGTGACTGTGATTGGTCTGTGACTGTGACTGTGTCTGTGTCTGTTCTGTGACTGCGATCGGTCTGTGACTGCGTTTGGTGCGTGACTGTGATTGGTCTGTGACTGTGACTGTGTCTGTGTCTGTTCTGTGACTGCGATCGGTCTGTGACTGCGTTTGGTGCGTGACTGTGCTCCGTCTGCGCAGAGCCGAACCTGCTGAGCGGCACGGCGCACAGCGTGAACAAACGCGGGGTGAAGAGGCGGGACCTGGACATGGAGGAGCTGAAGGAGATCCTGTCCCCCCTGCTGCCCTGTGTCCGCATCGAGCACATCCTGCCCGCCCACAGCGAGGTCCTCTCTGACGCGGTCAGTGCACGTGAGCGTGCCTGTGTGCCTGTGTGCAAGCATACCTGCCTGCATGCACCTGTGCTGGTGGAAAATTGCACCCGTGCAAAAACACTTTTTTGAGCAGCTATGCCTCATGGCAGGGTTTGCCTGTATAAATTATATAGCTGTTCTCTGCAGTGTGAAAACGTAACTGATGTTGGGAAAGAGCAAGTGGTCAAGCTTATGTGATGTACCAGTGGTGGTCAAACTGATTTGATCCAAAGAGAGCACTTTGCTGCGGCTTGCACAGCGTTTCGATTGCTTCAGCTGGTTACAGCTCCAGCCTTGATGTGGTGAACTTAGCCGTGGTTACCCATGCCTTTAGGCTTTTCTTTGCCATTGGGAAAGCGGTTCATTTTCAGGAAGTTAAAAAGAGAGGCACAGGGCGTGTGCTTGTTATCACACAGCCCTCGTCCTGTGGCCGTGAATCTGGCCTGTCTCGATTTCATTTCCCATGAGGGAGAGCTACAGCATGCATGCATGCATGCTAATATTAAACCTGTTTATACCTTTATGTCTTCGTGTGTACTATCCCCAAGCCTCTCGGACTGGGAGGTTGCCAGATTCAGGGTAGGGTGCCACAGAAAGGGGGATTACAGTAGGGCCCCATCCCTTCAGTCCATTGGATGTCAGTCATCCCACCCTGTGTAAAACTCCACACCACCACTTCTGAGAACAACAGGAGAACACATGAGCTCCACGGCCCACTCAACTAATCATCTACCCACATGAATATACCTGGCGGGGATGACATAATGAAGCGGGCACCTGACTTCTGATTCATGAAGCTGCACCATTTCTGTCCCACTATTTGTTTCCACTCTTGTCATTTTCTTTCCCAGAAGATTTGACATACTAGTCTGTTTGTCTCCACACCCTGTGAATTTGTCTTAGAGATCAATGTCTGGTGAATTAAAAAAAAAGGGAGAAACCCTGCCCGCCCCCATTGCCATGAGATCAGTATGAAACCCCACCCGCCCCCCATTACCATGAGATCAGTATGAAACCCCACCTGCCCCCCATTACCATGAGATCAGTCTCTGAAACCCCGCCCACTCTCCTGTTACTGTGTTACTGATGTGAGGTCCCACCCCTCTCCCGCAGATGAAGAGGGGCCTGATCAGCACCCCGCCCTTGGACATGCTGCCCACGGCCGAGGGGGGCAAGGCCAACGCCTGGCTGCGGCTCAAGAGCGCGGGAATCTACGTGAGACCCCGCCTCTTCTCTCCCTATGTGGAGGAGGCCAAGGTAGGGCTTCACAGAGACACAGCTGTGCTCCGCTTTCCGCAGGTCAGACCACCAGTCAGGAGCTGCCTGAGCAGTCTTACAGCAGTGGCTGTTTTTGATGAAACATGACCCACAAGCTAATCTCAAGCATGTTTGTAGATTGCCTGACTGATGGCCAGACAGAAGTGCATGGGTTAGTGGATTAAAACTGACAGACAGATACCTGAATGGAATTGGCTGCATCGTTGAATTTCTCTGTTACATCCTCCCAGTGATTAACCGCTGTGACATTTGTGGTCTTTACGTTAAAGGTCAGTGCAGTTCTCTGAAAAGCAAAGCCAGGGAATGTGACTTAACCCACCACCTATACTTTTTCATAAAGATTTGTCGCATTCAGGCAGTTGTGATGTCATAATGATGTCACAAAGAATGGACCCAGTGTGTGGGTGGAGCCCCATGTGTGGGTGGAGCCTCTGACCCCGCCCCTGTGTCTCAGGCCGTGCTGGACGAGATGATGGTGGAGCAGACGGAGCTGGTGCGACTGCGCATGGTGCGCATGTCCAACGTGCCCGACACCCTC
This sequence comes from Megalops cyprinoides, assembly GCF_013368585.1. NCBI lineage: Eukaryota > Metazoa > Chordata > Actinopteri > Elopiformes > Megalopidae > Megalops > Megalops cyprinoides. The sequence goes on along the minus strand of NC_050599.1, from coordinate 25,052,110 downwards.
TACATGGTCACCAACGCCGTGCCCCAGTGCTGTCACATGATCAACCACCAGCAAATGGCGGGCGGGCAGGCCGCCCCGCCCTCCGTGGTGGCCAATGAGATACCAGGTAGATTCACGCTCCATTGCCTGAAAAGGCTCAGTGGAATAGCTGATACCCGCGTTGTTTCAGAGTGTTTTAATGCCGTTTCAAAAAGAACATTATGTCCTCTGCTCTTGTCTCCAGGAATTGCCTCGCATGATAATATTTACCCGTAGGCGTTCTATTTCTGGATAAATTAGTATTCTAGCTGGTGTAATGTAGGAGAGCGCTCCACTGTGCTCAGGTCAGTTGTACCTCAAGAGGGACCTCTCTTCTCTACTCTGTTTGACTTTGGATGCCAAGCCTGAGGCAAGGGGGTTTTGCAAAGATCGCAAGGCATTGTCTCATAACCACATGGCTTATCCAAGGAGCCATGCTTAATCTGTACACAAGTAATTCATATCTACGTGTGGGTACAGATCAGCAGAGGCTACCAAAAGTTTTTTTTGTTACAGAGAAACGTGTTAAACTGAGTCTGCAAGACAGATGACGGCTTTAAATTTGGATACTCTCTCCCTCCTTTCTTCTCTCCCACTCTCCTCCTCTCCCTGTGTGACTTTCTCCCTTTTGCCTTTTGCTTCCCTACCTCTGTCACCCTCTCCTCTGTTTCTCTCTGTTCCTCATCCCTTTCCCTCTCTCCCTCTGCCCTCGTCCTCTCTCTTTCCCTCTCCCTTTCTGTCTCCCTCTCTCTCTTTCTCTCTCTCTCCCCCCTCCCTCCCCCTGCCCCCCTTCCTCTCTCTCTCTCTCTCTCCCTCTCCCACTCCCCCTCTCCCTCTCTCTCCCACTCTCCCTCCCCCTCTCTCTCCCCTCTCCCTCTCTCCCTCTCCCTCTCTCTTTCTCTCTCTCTCTCTTTCTCTCTCTCTTTCTCTCCCTCTCTCTCTCTCTCTCCCCCCTTTCCCACTCCCCCTCTCCCTTTCTCCCACTCTCCCTCTCCATCTCTCTTTCTCTCTCTCTCTCTCTCTCTCTCTCTCTCCCTCCCCCCCTCTCCTCTCTCTCTCTCTCTCTCCCTCCCCCCCTCTCCTCTCTCTCTCTCTCTCTCCCTCCCCCCCCTCCCCTCTCTCTCTCTTCCTCTCTCACCCTCTAGCTCTCTCCCCCCCCTCCCCTCTCTCTCTCTCTCTCTCTCTCTCTCTCTCTCTCTCTCTCTCTCTCTCCCTCCCCCCCTCTCCCCTCTCTCTCTCTCTCTCTCTCTCTCTGTCTCTCTCTTTATCCATCTCTCTCTCTCACTATCCCTCTCCCTATCTCCCTCTCTCTCCCTCTCTCTCTCTCTCTCCCTCTCCCTCTCCCTCTCCCTCAGTGCCCAGGCTGCCGGTGGTGAAGGAGATGACTCGCAGGCTGCAGGCCCTGAGGCACACGGAGCAGGTCCAGCGGGCGTACGCCCTCAACTGCGGCGAGGGCGCCACGGTCAGCCACGAGCTGCAGGTCCGCGTGCTGCGGGAGTTCGGCCTGCCAGACGGAGCCGCCGAGCTGCTGCAGGTGGGTCACGCCCTCACAGGACGGCCCTGTTAATCCACGCGACCGTTCTGCATCACAGTTTTGGCGGCAGAAGTTTTGCATTAGCGTTGCTGGTGGTGGGGAGGTGGTTTAGGCAGGGATGCCACAGTGCTGTCTTCAGCAGTGGCACACAATGCCCTGCGCACAACTGGAAAACATTTTTAAAACATTTCAAAAACGTTTTTCCTGTAGGCTTGAAGGTCACAAATCGTAGATTGGAAAGGATTATTTAGATTCTCAGATTTAAGGAAGTAACTGTTTTAGTGTGGAAAAATAAACAGTAATCCTAAAGGACTCTGTCTCCATGAGATTCCTTTCATTGCCAGTACTCCTCCTAATCCCAGCAGAAAAGCATTTTAGAAGCAGCTTCACTTGGAAGACTTGTAATTTACTGTAATAAATTATCCAAGCTCTGATAAATTCCACTGACAGAGCACTTAAAATTTTATCAGAAAAAAGTAAATTCTTCAGCCTTAGTTTTGATATATACTCTTAATTTGTCTTGCATAAGTATAAACATCCAAATTCAGGTGCATAGGAATGTTAACAGATGTAGTGTTATACAGTAACTGTATAACACATTTAATTTCTTTTCATAATATGTAATTTAGTGTGTTTTCTCTTCTCTCTTCACTTAATGTTGAAAATCATAATATTCCTGATGTGTGTTGATGGTGTACATTGTAGCGTTGTAGCTTAGTGTATGTTTAGGATGTGTACGTCCAGTGCCCGTCCTTGGGTGGAGTGTGTGTTTGGTGGCTTTTCTCCTGTGCGTTAATCCTCTTACAGCCTGTGTCGCCATGTCCTCTACTCGGTGACCAATATCTCAGGATTTTTGGCAGGCTGTCAGGAGATGCTTTTATTCCCAGTCATCATTAAGTGGCTGCTTGGCGAGGTTGATTCAGAACTCTTTTTTTTTTTTTTTTTTTTAAATCTCATCATGTCTCTATCTTCATTGCCCTGTAATATGGCCCATTTTCCATGTGCTGGAATGCACCAGATGGTCTGATATGACAGGCTGGGTTCTGAGGTAAAGCAGGCAGCCATTTGTCATTTAGGCTTTTTTTCTCTCTCTCTCTCTCTCTCTCTCTCTCTCTCTCTCTCTCTCTCTCTCTGCCCTCAGAACCCACACAAGTTTTTCCCAGAGGAGCGATTCGGAGATGAGAGTCCGGTGCTGGCGCTCCGCCAGGCGGGCTGGTGCCGGGTCGACAGCGCACCGCCGGCGGCGGAGGGGGCGGCCAGCTTCCACCCACCCCTGCCCCCTCCCCCTCCCCCCTACCACCCCCCCTCCACGCCCGGCCACGCCCACACCAAGGCTGGCTGGAGGCCCAGAGCCCCTCCCCCGCCTCCATCCCGCTCCGTCTCCTACCCCTGCAACCAATCCCTGCTCCCCTGGCGGCCCTCGCCCAAGCAGGACGGCCCCACCTACCCGCCCGGGGTGAAGACGCTGCCGCCCGACTGCACCAACCCCCAGGGCGTGGCCCATGCCGCATACCCCGGCCCGCAGGGGGTGAGTGGGGTTAGGGAGGGGGCTGTGAGAGAGCGGTGCGGCGTTAGCGTCTGAGTCTGCGCCGCTGTAATTTAGACTGGCCTGGGTGGTTCTGATGGTGCGTTCTCCGTTCCCATCTCTCAGGTCCAGCAGAGCGTGGAGCCAGCCATGAGAGAGCTCATGCCAGACATCGCCGTGGGCGTGTCAGCCATGAGCCTGAGGGAGCGCCGAGCGCCCCAGGTCGCCCTGGACGCTGAGGGTCGCGACCCCATCTCCCACGCGTCCCCCGCCGCGCCCCCCGTGGCCCACTACACCCCCGGACCCTGCCCCGCCGGCCGGCACAACCACGCCCCCCGCAAGAGGCACGCCACCGATCCCGAGACGAGGCCGGACTTCCCCGACCTGTACGACTTCCCCGTTGCCCCGGTGCCCAGCCACCACGCCCCGCCCCAAATCCAGCCGCCCCACATGGGGCCGGACCTCCACAACCACGGCCGAACCCACCCCCGCCCCCCGCCGGGCAGGCCCCTGGACCTGGCTCCGGCAGAGCCCCCGCCCGCAGGCGGGCTCGCCGCCAGGGGGCGCTCCAAAGCGGAGACGGACCTCACGTGCGGCCTGGGCCCACCGCGTCCCCCCAGCGCGACCGCAGAGCCGCAGGAGGAGCGGGCCCCGGGGCGCAGAGTGGCTGCCGACGGGACGGGGGGCCCCGGGGAACCCCACAGAAGCACCGCCACAGAGGAGATTGCAGCCAGCAGAGACCGCAGGTCCCCAAACAAGCCAGAATACCTGTACAGGAAATCTGCACTTTAACCCCAGAGAGAAGCTAAAGGGAAGCTGGAGGACTCTGACCCGTCGCCCTGTGGACAATGGAGGGGCTGAGTGGATGAAGGACAGTCCTGCCGATCACGCCCACATAGTCGGGTCATAAGCTCCTGTGCCAGCACAGTGTTCCTCAGTAGCTCAACGCTCCTGGAGCACAGCAGCAAGGTGGTGACACAGGGTTGGTTTGGTTGAGAGTTGGTGAAACAGAAGCCCCCTCAGTACAGAGGTTATGGTGTCAGCCACCCTCCTGTTTGACTGATTGACACTCTTACCAAAATGAGGCCCTAGCTACAGGATGTTATTGCCCAGAATGCTCTCTGAGTTCCTGCAGCAACTGCCTTTGCTAATCAAGGTACAGGCTGCTAGCCTGGGTCCCTGCATTTCAGGTGAAGCACCACACCTGTGATTTAACAGTACTGCCAAACCAACAGGGCGCACCAAGCCAGCTGGTGCTGGGATGGGTGGACATAGTGTGTTTTTTGGCTGTCTGATTTACCGTAGAACAATATCATGTAGGCTAGCAGCTGTAAGTTCTGGATTTGAACTAGATTATTTTCCCACATCATTTCCTTTATTTCTGTTTCTCGTTACTGTGTGAGGGCAGTACAGCCATTACTGGGATTATGCATATTTACACTGTGGGAAATAGACTGGGTTTGCAGCTTGCACACATCCCACATCAGTCAGGCCCCCAAGAACCCATGAAATGGCTTCCCTCTGAGGATGGCCTTTATAACGATACAACCATTGTGTTAAAGAGAGCCCATATGCTGCATAAATAATGCAGTGTGATCAGTGGCAGCGTGTGTCATCTCCTGTGTCACTTCAGGCCAACCCTGTGCCGCTCTGCTGGGTTCCGCTGTCCCCCAGGGACGGGTGTAGCTGCTGTGGAGCCCAGACCTGCAGCCGATCAAAGCTGGATCAAATCTGTTATTGTTCACACTAACGGAGCTTGGCAAACTCCTTATGTTTCTACCAGCGGCCCACTCAGAACAGGAGTGATGTGTAAATCTGAGCCGTGGCTTCTGAGTGCTGCCCCCCCCCCCCATCCCCCCTTCATCCCCTGTGGCTGTAGTAAACCCATGAGAGTGCCTGAACGTTGGTCTCTCAGCCAAACCAACCAAACCGTCCAAACCAGGTCGCTGTGGGCCGCGCGCTGGCTCCGAGCGTCCCGCTGTCCTGCTGGGCAGAACCGATGACGAAGACGCCGGGGGGGGAAGGCTGCAGGTGCAGAAAGGGTTAATTGCCCCCTTCCGGAACTGAACCCCGGGGCTCTGTTTTCAGCACATCGCTCCCAGCCTACACCACACCAGCCGGACAGGCAGCGTGTTTGCGGGGTTCACTTTCTCCTTCGTCTCGTTTTTCCTCATTCTCTCCACTCGCAACACTATGGGACGCCGTGCTGTACCTCAGACTTCAGGTGTCTGTGACTGTCGCCAGCTTTGTTAACTCCCCCTGGCTGTCAAGCGTTGGAAGGAGGTGGCGGCGTCCGTGTCAGGAGTGCCATTTGTGTGCTGTTTGTGTACATGCCCACCCTGTCATGACTCAGATTCCGCAGAATGTTTCCATGGCTACACTGAAAGCTTTGTACTTGCAAGCGAAGCTGTTGTTTACTATGATGAGGAGCAATGCCTTTTTTTTCCCCCTTCTACTCGCCACCGAAACTCGCTCAGAGATGAATACATCTGCTTAAAACGAGGCCGTAAATGATTTGAGCGTGATTCGGTGCAGAAGGGGGAGGGCTGTGAACGCGGAACGGGGAGGGCTGTGAACGGTACTAGATAGTGGTTGAGATGTGGAAGTTGTGCGTCACCACACTACCCACACCAGAAGAGTATGTTCACCTGTAGGCAGGGCGCACTGAAACATGTGGTCATACGCAGTCACGAATAATCATATGCGGTCACGCATAATCATGCCACCCTCCCAGTGGGTCCAGTCACAGAAAACACAGAGGGGTCTGTGGCTGTAGTGCATTGTGGGTTGTGTGACATCATCGGTTTGAAAAGGGAGGACAGCCTACAGATGAGTGTTATTTAGTCCGTCAGTAAAATCGCAAGATGCCCTGTCATTAATTTAAGACTCCGTTTATTTGCCGGTCCGTCAAGCTGAGGGTGACCGTGGCGACCTTTGGTGACTGTTGATTCATGCTTTGAATCTGTTTGCTGTTGTCAGGATATCGTATGTCAAAAACCAGTTTCCAGACCAGGCCAGTTTATCAGTGTCAGCCTGCTGGTCCTCTGTATGATTCAGTGCTTAGATAGCGCCTGCATGAACCTCCACAGCTCCACCTCCTGGACTCTCCTGGTGTTGCTTCTGTACCAGGAGGTTCTGCCTCCGTCCAGCCACATGTCTCCTGCTGCGCATGACCGCTGTAAACACGTTATCGTTAGCATTGTGATTCTCAGTTTTTTCATATGCCTCCCACGCCACCACTCTCGCATCCAACTCAAGGATGTTTGAATGCAGTTCTTCAGTATTTCATTAGCAGATTACATAGTGGAGCATCTGCTCACGTTTCCTCAGCCATCAGTAAGCGATCATTAGGTTAGTTTGTGTTTCAAGATCCTTCCGTCTCCCCACAACACTGAATAGGCTCGTGTGCATCTTTCTGCCCCTGCATGAGTAAGGAAGGGAGGACAGTGTGGCCCCTTAAAGCCCCTTAGCCCTGCCCCTTGGCTCTCAGCTGTAATCTCACATTAAGGCCCATCTGCTCCATCTAATAGTTAATAATGGTGCCGTGTGCTCTGATACTGACCGGGTCAGGCTCATCTTTGCCACATACGCGCGTTGCTGAGATGTTTATGCCCTCGGTCCTGCTGCGTGGTCAGGTTGCGGTCGCGGTCGCTCTGGTGGGAGTGAAGGCTGAGTACAGGGCTGTGGGTGGAACAGGCGGGAACATGACAGAGGAAGCGGTGCTTTTGCGTGAGTCACGGGGACAGGCCCGATCTGCGCGTTCCTACAGACCACAGAAACGGAAGCGTGACCCCACACCACCCCCGTCACAGTGCGGAGGAAGGCGGGTAGCTCCGGGACACGCGTTTAAAAATGAAACTCCGCGGGGGCCAGGCACAGCAGCAGCAACTGGAAGTGGAGGCTCGTTGTGGAAGAAAGTACAACGGCTGGTTGGAAGCCATCTCACTCCCTCAAGGCCCTGGATCTCAAGGGCCAGGAGCAAACATGACCCAGCTTTTAAAATGTACCGCCTTTTTTTTTTTTTATTGGCCGTTGCTCTAATTGAGAGCAATTTGAGACAATCCCTAAGCTTTGACAATCTCCCTCGACTATAAGACAAGCCACAAGCCCCCCCCCCAAAATCTCATCTCGTACCTACAGTCCCCAAAAGCCGAGCAGCGCTCCTGGAGCCTACCGACCCAGAGCCGAAACGTCCCAGGCAAGTGCGAGCCGAGGGAGCCCAAAATAGCTCCCTGTCCCAGACAGCCGAAACCAGCCCCTGCCGATCGAGAAGGCCTCCTAAACTGACCCACATAGACGGGTTGCTGACATTTTCCATCAGCGAAGATTCAGCCACTGGGTCCTGCATTCAGTCAGCATTTGTCCTTGCTCCACATTCTGTTAACTCTAAACAGCTAAGCTAAGAACTGATTCCAGCCTCCCCAGGAGCGTTTTCAGTCAGTTATCCAGGGAAAAGCCACCCTTTTAAGATCCTCTGAGGGGTTTTAAGGCTAACAGTTTGCGGGTATGTGGGGTTTTCGATCCAATCCTGGCCTCGGTTCAGCAGATCTCACGGTCCTGCTGTTGGTTCTTCCAGCGTTGTGTCTCAGCAGTGGGAAAGCTGGGCTTCATGAGCTCACGGCGGGTTTCATTTTGTGGAACACTTGTGAGAGGATTGTCCATCTGTCCGCTTGCAGCCAGCCCTTCTGGTGTGGGCACTAACAGTCTTCTGCATCATCATTATCAGTATTTCTTTTGTTTTGGATCAAGATAAGTTGCGCAACTGTCGGGCGAAAAGACGTAGCAATAATGGCCATCACCAAGCAATGTCCTTTTAATGATCTTAACCTTCGGTGTGCTTTTCCCCATCAGCAATGTCGTTGTTCATTTCTTTCAGAGGGGTGGCCAGCTCAGAGTAAGCGTGATGCTTCCTTAAAGCGACTCTTCATAGACGAGTGTATGAAAACTCTTCACAGCTGCACTAATCGCTGCCCGTCCAGCTTTGTTGTCATGCGTGTGTTGTGTAGTCTTGCTGTTTGTACATATAAATGCTTACATTGTCCTAGATTCAACTACATTTCTATTATTTTTCTAGTTTTGTCACGTGATTTGATAGTGAAACACGCCTTCAGTATTTCCATGGCTGAAATATGGTACGTTTCATTTGTCATTTCAAGGCTTTCGTTCATTTTAGACATGTGATTGGAAATGAGTAGGCTGTTGTGCGGTCATTTGTTTTGTAAAAACCTGTAGAATGGTCTTTTTCTGGGTCTTTCTGAAGTCATTCAGTAGTCCTGCAGGGCCACAAGCTTTTTACTCCAGCTTGAAAATGGGCCACGGGTTCAAGTTCAAGGATGTTGTTCTGTCAGTGAATGAATGAATGAATGAGTTTCGCTCCCTGTGGCAGCCTCAGACAGCAGAAGGCACGCCACGTGACCTGTTTCTAGATGCATCCCCAATTTCCCATCCGTGCGCCGAGCAGCGTAGCTCCCGAGGTCTCGCTCGCCTGCATCCCCCTCACATACGCACACACTTACACCCTCGCCAGGCCGCGATCTCCCCTAAAGACTCCTTTAGCCTGACGTGGGCAGCGGCCGCGCCGGCTGCGTTTTGTGTGGGATCAGCGTCAGAAGAGGCTGCCGGTCACTTGCGCTCCCCAGTTCTGAGTGTGTGTGGTTTTAAGAGCTGGAACAGCTGAACTGCGACCCTTGGGGACCAAAGCTGAGTAACCTCAAACGTCACTGTCCGCAGCAGCAGCAGCAGCGCTTTGGGACACGTGTTGCAAAAGGGAAGCGCTGCAGCTCGCGCTCGGAGTTCCAAGCCTAAAAGTTCCAAGCCTAAAAGGGGCAGAAGCCTGTCGTTCCTGCCGTTGTTTCCCCTTTTTCTTCTCTGCTAAAGCTATACACAGCATAACTTACATGCATTACACACACAATCCTCATCTGTGGGGAAAGGTATGAAAATTGTGGATACATTACTGACTTCAGTCAAAGGTCACGCCTACTATGCCCACTGACGTGATTTCAGACTCATGTGCTCGTGAACTGAAGATGGTCGCCGAACTGAACAAAGTACCGAACAAAGAGCAAAGCCTGACGTTGTGTAGCTTTGTGCAGACCATGTGCCATTTAGATCCATGGGTGTTGGTCTAGTTTGCACAATGCTCGACAGCGTTTCTCAGTGTTGCTTAGATTTTAGACCATTTTTTGGTCGTAGGATGTCTAAAATACTTCAAGTTGGGCAGACATCTTCTGTATGTCAAATATACAATAATCTGCTTGTATCATTTCTTCTTCTGTCAGTCAACCTTTAAATCATGTCGATTGGTTCAGAAAACGTGTGTGTGCGGATCAGAATAGGCTTGGTCACGAGGGTGTGGCCACCGAATTATGTATGACGAATAATTTAGGCTTCGTTTGCTGCAGTGACACTCGTATCATCTTCAGACTTCACTACCAGGTTCATAATGTAACATGTTCATACTAGCTAAACCTTGTACTTTGATAGCGTAGTGCATAGACTGATTCCTCTTGTGCATAGCATATATTTGGGCTTGGAAGGCTGAGGGTACTAGCATCCCCTTTACCCCCTCTCCATGGTGACACACCAGTGCCTTCCTTGCCAGCTGCTGGCTAATTTCTCGAGAAATGAACTTTTGTCCTATGCAAGCGTTTTCTACAAACCTGCATACACAGATTCTTTGTAAAACTGTAATGCTTTGTGTATGTTTTTGAAAGACAGTATTTTTTTCCCCCATTTTAGGTACCTTCTGAAACGAAACCTTCAGAAATTTGTGGAAATGGTTTAAATATCTGTACACCAGGTTATTTGTATTTGCTGTATATAATGAAGTTGGAAGCGGTTTTCTTGTAGATTTCCCATACAAAGTTTTCATCGGGTCTATTTTTCTACTGTTACTTCAGTGGGGGCGTGGCACAGTAGTGAACCTCAGGCTGCAGTTCAGTGGCATCTTTAAAATAAACTGCTTTGATAGAAGTCCTCGTTTCCTCTTTTCTTCATCAGTACATTTATGCGGGTCTTCCAAGTAATGAACTGTAAAGGAAGTACTGAAGCTGAAGCAATTCAGGATTTAATTCTGAGGAAAAACACTAGCTTATGCATGTTAACAGCGCATTTACCATCATTAAGGGGCACTTTTTCTGTTTCAGTTTCAGCTTCTGCTTTTTTAATATGACAAGCAGTAGGTATAGGCGAATTCAGCAACAGAGAGAGGTAGTATCATTTATGGGCAATGGAAAAATGACTGACACATTACAACACAACTTACTCATAGTTTTATTTCTCAGAAACGTTTAACATTTAAAAAGGAAACCAAGACTCTACATAAGGGACATGAAGTAAGTATCTAAAACTCAGTCACAGACGTCCCGGTCACTGCGAGCGCACACATCGCAGTTCTCAGATTTCATGACCCAGTAAAGATTTGTACTACTGTATGAGCTAACAGCTCTGTAGCGGAGGGTGTTTCAAAGAAATCTGTATCCCTCAAAACACCACCAATACTTCACTGGGTGTGACGTCATAAGAGGCTTCCACCATTAGGCTAATGATAAAGGCCTGTATATGCCCGTGTGTGTGTCGCTATCTCGGACGAGAAGCGGACAACCGTAGCAACCTGAGCCTCCAACAGTAATGACTTCAGCTTAAAGTGTGATACATACAAATTTCTGCACCCTAAATGTGAAATGCTCACTCCACAGGTCTGAGGCTATGCCATTTATCGCTGTCTTTTCTTCTCCTGTCTGACGGACAGCCAGCCTTATTTGAAGTTTTCAGGGTGCCCCCCTCCCCCTCCCTCCCCTCAGTAATGAGCCATTTCAAACTCCCAAGTGATTTGCGGCCAAAGTTAGGCCAGAAAAACTGACATTTTGCATGAAACGCTGAAGTCCCATCTGGCGAGTTCTGATAATGACAGTTGTGTGCAGCGTCACTGTGATCCAGAGCAAGAATAATTACAGAAGAGGTAACGACGAGGAAAATCCTATGGAATGAGCTGAAAAGCAGACAGCGGCAGAACTTTGTGCTGAGTGACACCTGAACACACTGGGAAAAAAAAAACATACTTGTTTTGACCAGCTTTACCTTTACTGGGCATAAATTAACCAACTAGTAGAAAAGGGTAACTAGAAAGCATTCAGCAGTGCACCTTTGTCTTTCCTTATCGTAATAGCAACAGAAAACACATTTGAATTTAACATCACAAAACAGAGCTTTGCCTCCCTGCCCCACAGAAAAACCCTGCGGACGTTCACGACACTATTCCAAACTGCAGTCATCTGTTTTTGTGTGTCAGAATACTCTATTTAAAGAGGAGGTTAGACTTCCAATTTTGGGGGTTTTTTTGCCCCGCTACGCTAAAGAGACAGACGACAAGCTTAACAATCCGTGTCTGGATTTGGCAAGTGGCCCGCAGTATTGCTCTGTACAAGCTGCAGAGTGCGTAAATGTACAAGCAGGAGCGTCAGCTGTGCTAAGAGCATCAGCCGCTACCTGTCACCACCACATCCTCGCTGCCTCGCCAGAATCCGTTCCCCTGCCTTGAGCTGTTTGGTCTTTTGCCACAGACATAAAACGTAATAGAAACAAAAAAAAAAACCACACAGAAAAACTCCTCTGAGAAGCTGAAGTCATAAACGCTTGTAGTCAGACAACCTTTTAAGGGGAACCTTCAACTTTTGCCTGCATTTATTTATTTAAAAGCCGTTAGTGTAGAGGAGTGGGTTGTATGGTGTGGAACACCTCGCGTTACTCAGTTAAAAAGAAACCCAACAGTGACTGGCATATGGAATTGTAGCTCTCGGTAAGGACAGAGGCGTGGGGACGGGACAGGTCCGGACGGGTCGGGCCGGTTCAGCTGCAGTAATACTGTCCCGCGTTGGCCCGCCTCCTCTTCCGAGTCTGCTGCTCCTCGAAGAAGCGCTGGATGTCCTGCGGGGTCACCACCTGCCGGGGAGGGGGCCGGGATTTGGATCAGCTTTTTCACAATGTGCACTTTCTTCTGATTGGTCCTGATAACCCCCCATGTGACACAGCTAGGCTAGCCAATTGTCATTTGACAGGAGAAAAGCAACACAATACGTGTCTGTCATTTAGCAGACACTCTTAACCAAACTGACCTACATGGATAACGTAAAAACTGTAACCCGTTTACACAGCCGCACATTTACTGATTTAGTTCTGAGTTAAGTACCTTGCCCAAGCATACAGCAGCACCCCAGTTGGGAATCGAACCAGCAACCTTTCAGCTCCTGTTCCTTACCACTGTGCTACACTGCTGCCCCAAATTGTATGATGTAGCCAGGGGGTGGATCCTTACCTTCCCTTCCTCTGCAAATCTCTGCAGGTAATCCTTCAGCTCAGTCTTCATGTCGTTGTACTCTGGGACAACAAAGGCAACAGGTTGGCACTTGAATGGGAGCGCACACTACGCTCATAGCGACCCCCTGTCTCGCCCTGTGGCTACCCCCCACCACCCCCACCGTCGCCCACCGCCGCCGCTCCCCTCTCTCCTCACCGTAGATGATCTCCAGCTGCTGCACGCGGTTCAGCGTGTTCAGGGCCGACATGAGCGGGTCCCGGCCCTCCGTGCTGCTCTCCTGCTCCGTCGTCTTGCCCTTGTTCTCGTAGGCCAGGACCGTGTCCGACTCGTCCAGGAGGAAGGACACGCCCGCCTCTGCGTAGACTCTCTGTGCGGGACAGTCGGGAGACGGAAGGACACGTCACCCAGGAGAAGGCAAGCAGGTGCAACATACACAAACGCCACCCCCAGTGCACACGTTTTCACCTGCCCAACAGTAGTGGCACGCTGCCACCTGCTGGCTGACAACTGCACCGCTCCACTGACTTCACAGGGAATGGGAGTTTTACTGTCGTTTTTGCAAAGCTGGAGGTGTAAGGAACGGAGCGGGGTCTCGGAGGGGCTTTTTGGGGGGGTTTTCGACGGGAAGGTGGAAGCACCGTACCTTGCAGGCAGCGCAGGCGCACAGCCTGGAACGCCACACCGAGGGCCAGAACACCGCCCCCACCCGAGGCCTCTCCGCCCCCTGGCCCGCCAGCGCTTTCAGCTTGCACTCCGCCTCTCTGGCCCCGTCGTCCTCCATCTCCTGGCGGGTCCGCTTGCATCCCGCCGCTCCATTCACGGTCGCCTTCGGCACGGACAGGGGAAGCAGTTACAGACCATCCGCAGCATTTACAGCGTGAGGGTGTCAACCTGCTCAGTGAAACCAGTTTCCCTTTGTAACACATTATGCCAGGGAGCAGAGCGCATGACCAGTTAGAGGAGTTTTAAAAGCGCAAATGCTGTGTACATACTGGACATTGACAAATGGCGAGAGAAAATTGTTCCACTACGCTGAGAATAATGTCAGGCTTGAACGTGTTGGTGTCTGTGGTTTAGGAATCTGTATCACACAAATCATGTGCCCAGTAAAACACCCACAGGAAAGAAATCCGGAGCCAGACAAGACCAAGAAGGGTCATGTTCAGAAGCATAATAATTACAGCTCAGCGCCATCTGCTGGCCGAAAGGGGAATTGACCTGCTGGTTTGCTGAGGACAGGATTTTTTGCACTTGAAGGTGACAAAACCTCTTTTGAGTCTCACTCCATTTTTGTCAGTGTATGCGCGGGTGAATTTTGTTAGTGCTGTTCAAGTACCTTTTCCTCCCCCTGACAGCTCAGGCTAGTGGAAGGCCTCTCCCCCTGGCTCCGGTCTCCTCCGTCACCATTCTCCTCCTCCTTCTTCACCTCCTTCTGTACCTCCTCTTTCACCTCTTTCTGTACCTCTTCTTTCACCTCCTTCTTCACCTCCTCCTCAGCCTCTGTCTTGCAGGGACTCCCTTTGGTCACTGGGGATGCTGGCAAGAGTATATTTTTCATCATCCATACATCCCAGAGACAAAGCACTAACTAAAAAAACATCATGTCTCAAACCATTATTCTCATTTGTTCCACTCACTCAGAGAGCGAGTCTACAGCACTGGTCCCCGCCCCCATCCCCTCCCCCGAGGCTAAGAGGCAGCCAGTGAGGAGCAGCCTACCTGCCAGGTGGGCGGCGTAGGTCCACAGGAATGGCGCCCTGTTCATGCAGGTCTCGCACACCATCTCCTGCAGCTCCACGCACTCAGCCACCGCGCAGCCCAAGTGCTGCAGGAACAAGATTTCACATGATCAGGCCCCTATCCTCAGAGTAAACCGATATTCTCAACATGCAAATCTAGGAGGGGGTCAGGGTGGGGTGAAGGATAGCAGTAACCCCACCCCTCCAAAACCCCTGTTCCTCCACTGCTTACCCTGCCATGAAACCAGTCCTCACAGACCACACACTGGATCATTTCATCTGGAACCTGGCAAAAAAAAGAGCACTTCCTGTTTCACTGCGCTTACAAAAACTACATTACCCACGAGTCTCTGCCAACAGACCTCACCCTCAGGGGGAAAAAAAAACAAATGAGCAACTGAGCGACTTCTCATTTGGGTCTACTTGCACTGCACTGGATGGACAGCAGTTATGCAACATTATCATGCAAAAAATATCTAAGGGCTAACCATCCAACAGACAATGTATAACAACTGAGGAGACTATGACCTTGGCAAAATGTTATGACAAGTCACTTAGTGTCCACTAAATCAGAGCACCCAAACCTGCTGCAGACTAAATGACTCTCCAGGACAGTATTCATTTAACACCTCAGTTCGCAAAATTACTCAGCTGGGGCAAACAACAGCATTCACAGGGGTCCCAAAGAACCAGGGTTGGGTGAAATAATCTGCTGTTAAATAAGAGACATAGACTAAATGATACGCATAAATCTTTAATGAACTGTAGACCAGTGGAAAGTGGGTCCTACCTCATCCTCTGGGTCAGGGTACGGTCTTTCACAAGTACAGTACAGACCAAAGAAGTTGTGACTGTATTTGTTTTCAGTGTTCAGTTTGTCTTTTTCCTGGAGGACCAAAGAGCAAAGAGAAGCTCCTATAAGATGCTGTTATAAGCACTGTGTTTGGGCTTGAAGTCATGTAAAACAGAAAATACTCCAAGTTTCAAGGCTCATCTATATTGATAATATCTGCCAGCAGTGAGACAATGTCAGAGTACATATGCCTTACCGGGTACAGCTTGCACTCAAACTCTCCAAATTTGCCATTTCCACAGTCACAACGAAAATTCCTGCCAAAAAGAGCAATGTTGTCAGCGAAAGGTGCTGTGCTGGTGTAACAATTCAACATGACCCTCAATGAACAGCAGAGGGAGCTGTTGTGCATCAAGGCAAACCTGTGCTTCATTACAAGGCAAAATAGAAGGTGCCTATCTATTTGATTGAATTCTTTCCAAATTCAGTGGAAGCTTTCCACTCTGAGATCATCATGAAATTAATATTATACCTTAATGCTGAAAAAAAGACATCTTCACAGATTGGGACTTCATGATCACCCTGTATATGCATTTTGCATTTTGATGAAAGTACGAATCGAACTCAACCCAGACGCTTAAAACGGGCCCACCTTTTGGTGTAGAGCTCGAAGAGGTCGTGCCCCTCGTGGCATTTGTAGGAGCAGGCCAGGCAGATCCCGGCCGGCTCGCCGCCCTTCGGCGTGCAGGTGTTGCAGGCGTAG
This sequence comes from Megalops cyprinoides, assembly GCF_013368585.1. Lineage (NCBI taxonomy): Eukaryota > Metazoa > Chordata > Actinopteri > Elopiformes > Megalopidae > Megalops > Megalops cyprinoides. The sequence continues at coordinate 25,036,419 of NC_050599.1, read as the reverse complement.
AGAGCCTGCCGCTTCACGTAGCCCTACCGGGCAAAGGCAAAACAAAGACGCATGCACATCAGCCTTACAGCAGCCGCGGCCTAGAACCCAGAACCAGCTGGACACAGACTGCCAGACAGTGAAGAAGTCCCCTCGTTCACAATGTACAGGATGTACACCTCAACTGTTCGATAATTACAGTGAGCTACTTACAAACATTTTGAGTGTAACACACAAACACCCAAAAAAGAATAGTTTTATACTATATCACACCTGACTTAAGTTGCAGTTCAAGTTATTTATGCTTGCTAATGCAAAATATTTACCGAGCTATCCTGGTAAGCTACAAACATAACCCGTAACACATTCATGAAACCAGTAATAATGGTACCCTGTGTAGTACATTTCCGATGTATCCCAAACAGAAATTTAATGTTTTGTTTCTTACTGCACTCTTTGTAATCAACCAACTTCCAAACAAGTCTGTGTGCAGTCCTTAGTGATTATTCTCCTTAATTCACTGCAATTTTTTACTGGCCATTCTTGTGCACCTGCCCACCCTTGAATTACATAGGATTCTGCTGTTCAGCACGACCCCTCACTGAAAGAACTCCACCGTTTCCCTTCTGCCCTTTGGAGCCCATCAAAACGCCCCCCCCCCCCCCCCCTTGTCCTCTATGGTTTATCTACTGGTGACTCCATCTCTGTTCTTCTGTTGCTAAATGTCCAGTCTATCTCAGCACCGAGGCTACTTTCTTTTTGGCATGAACTGTCTGACAAAATTGGTCTCCCATTATCTCCTCCACAGACACTGCCCTCTACACCCTGGGGTAACATGTTACAAGAGACCAACATTAACGTTTCCCTTATTCTCTTTTAATAAGCCTCAATTCATAGGCTTACATTTTGAACCCTGTAGTTTTCCAACCACACGTTATTTTCCAAAGACAAGCGATGTTCATCTAGCAAGTTTATTACACATTATCTTATCAAAAATTAGACTCACGTTAATGTATATGAGCTGTAGTGTAATATATTTTGAGTAACACTTTATTTTTGTTCACGTTCTAAAATGTGCTCGTATCGAAACTGATTGCTATTTGTTTACAATTACGTACAATTATCTAGTTAGCTTGTGTGTATACAAGCTAACTAGCTTATTGTCTTGTGTTCTGTAGCTAATGTTCGTAACAAAAGCATCTACTAGCTAAATAATGACAGGAAGCATCTAGTGCCGCTAGTAATACTCGTGCAGTGTAAGCATGTCAATAACACTGTAGCTCGCTAGTTAGCAAGCTACTGTAGCTATTCTCAGAGCCACGACGAACAATGGCTACCTAGCTAGTTGTTTGCTAACTACCAGAAAATCCTTTCGAATCTGTCGCCTTAATTCGACTGATATAACTGGGTGGGTTCTTGTAGTATTACCAACACAACCATGAAGATTTCTGTATAAACTCACTATCAATCTCAAAGGCTATCAACGGATCTAGCTGGCTTGCTAGCTACGTAGCCAGCTAATAACTGCGATCCCTAGCAAGGTTGTTAGCTAAGCTAGACGGTTAATACCAAGACTACACCAACTAGAGGCGGGTTGCCATCGCTTACCTCGGGATAGGAGCATTTCTCCGGATCGCTGCCGCCCAAAACGGCAGAGGCTTCGTTTTCTAACTCCTCATCCTCTTCCAAAACATCCACCAGAGACACAGTGGCCTCGTCCCCCTCGTTTACCGCCATCCTTGAAAAGATAGATAAGCAAAGATATGTCACTTCCTCTTCGCGTGAAAATATATCAAAGATTGCCGATTATCGATCTACATATACTTCGCACTACACACTCCATCACCAGAACTACTTGTCGCCAGCGCTGCCCAACAACTGCAATAACAACCGGAACTCGTGTACGTGCGCTAGGAAACAGCACATAGCACGTTGTCTCGCTGATATATTATCTCTTGGTATGTAGCGCGAAGGGGGATCAGGAGACTTCACCCCAGGAAGGGAAACATACCTTCACGGGATTGAGTTGTCGCACTCATAGTGTTGAATTGAAAATCTTGGCTTTCCTGTAATTAAATGTACAGCACGCAAGACACAAAACGTAATTTAAAGCGCAAGCTGTAGACAATCACCTATTTATTCGCTGGCAAATTAGTCAATCTCGTGTAAACCCGGGTCGGAGTTCAGAGGTTGCGGTTAGCAGTCAACATGGCAGCGTGCGAGGTACGAGGGGAGCTGAAATACAGAGATGGACAGACGAAAGAGTTTGTGGTTAAAGCTGAAAACAACCTGAAATCAGTTTTAGCTGGGGTTCAAAAGATAAGCGCCGACGTGTCTGAGGTCCTCACAGAGCTTGTTTTACAGGAAAAGGGAACTGCGGAGAATGGCAAGGGGGATTTTGACGGCGGTGGTGAGTAGTTAACCAGCAATTTACAATTACCTATGCAAAGCAATCTATCACAACGTCAACTAACGTTACCTGGCAGGTGTTGATATGCTGAATATGGAAGGTGACGTAAGAATATCTAGCAGAATAACGTTTGTTTACAAATGGACAAGATAGCTCATAAAGTAAACAGGACTGCCTCTTCTCACTGGAGCTAGTTATCAAGAGTTAGTCTACAGTTTTAAGTGAGTGCTTCAAACTAATGCCATGTAAACTTACATCCGAATTTGTCCATTAACACATGTGGTTAACCTGTTGGATTTCATAAATCGGCGCTGAAGAAAATCTATGGTGAGCTGATATTATCAACTCATTCAAAGTTAAGGAATTTCATCCAGTTGGTAGCTGATGTTATGTAGCAATAGCTGTCTTCGAATCCTCATTTCCCGATTATCATGAAAACGTGATCACAGACACTCTGATACGGTACATTAGAGTATTTTCCTGAAATCGCACTGTCACCACGAATCTTCAGTCCCAAACATTCTTCCACTACCTGCATACGAGACAGAAATGCAGTATAGAAGATAACTGGGGTAGTCTAGTTCACACGTCCTTGTGGCAAGCATGTAAACCTTGCATGTAGGTTTAACATCACGCCTCTCTTATTTTGCTGTTCTCTGACAGATGAGGAAGATGATGACAGTGATGAAGAGGAAGAAGACAATTCCAAAGCCAAGCAGACGGCAACCAGTGCAGAGCCTCCAGCCAAACGCTCAAAGACATTGAAATCTTGATTGCTTAAAGTAAGACCTACAGACATGCAGGTCTGTTCCCTTTCACAGAGATGCTTGTGGTGGAGGATATCCATTTGTTACAAACGTTTCATCTTTTTTATGTTTTATGTGCCAACCCTGTCATCTCGGAAGCCGGTCCACAGTTTACCTGTTGCTTGGGAAACAGACCGAAAAAACTCCATCTGTAAGAGTTTGCAGTGGTATGGGCATACATGAGCACTCCTGCCCTGTGAGGTTTGGCAGAGTAGTCGTCTTGGTTTTGTTCTAAATGAGTTTTGCTGTGTGGGAAAGGGAGCATTGTCTTAATCTTGCAGCCGTTAAGTGATGTGCACAGGAGGGCTTGATTTCTCGGGTCTGTTGATCAGTTCTTACTGCAGATGTCCAGGGCGTCCTGCCCTCTGTTGAACTTGAGTCTTTCTGGAGAAGGACGTTACTTGTGTATTTTAATGTCCACAGTCTGTGGAGGTCTACTTTCCTTATGGAAAATAAAGCTCTGGAAATCGGAAACCATTTTTTCTGTCCTTATTTGGCAAACGCAAGAGTGACAGAGTTTTTCAAAACACTTTATTTTCAGAAAATCCAAGCTTTTTGAAATCACAGTGCATTTTGATTTAAAAGGCAAAACAGAACTTTGTACCCCCACCATAAATACACACTCATTATGGAAAAAAACACTGTCGAGCCCTTTCAAAGGAGTAATACACAACACTAAAGTTGCATTTTATAGATTCATTTTTTACAACTTCGGAATAATAATCTCATATGATGGACAATGACTGGCAGTGTCACCGGGCATATGGTTTGATTCGCTGCAACGAAAAAACTGGGACTTAACTTTAGTTAGACTCAATAGTGTCTCAATAGTGACACAATGGCTGTATGTCCAACACAGCTGAATAGTGACAGTGACATGGTTATTTAATTATGGTCAACGACCGGATCAGTGTACTTTTCCAGTTCCATAAACATTCATAGAAGGAGAAGTCTGGAATACATTAAAACACTGCCATAATACAAGTGGTGGCAAGGAGCTGCATCTCTGTCACTGCCACCATGACATCAGCTTTTGAGCAGTGTTAATACGCAGTTGTCAGATATTACCTTGCCATTTTATTTTAAAGACCTGATGCACAAAAGCAGTTTGTCCAGTGACATTCGGTCCTCTTGTTCTGTGTGTGCTCACACAGTAGCTTACACAGTAGGATAAAGGGAAAGATCCTGTGAGCTTCAACAGAAAGGTACAGTCTCCCAGCAACATCCCCAGCTGAACCTGAAAGTTTTGGCAGTGACATGCATGCATCCACATCTTCCTTCTTAATACACGGCATCACAAACTAATTTGTGCTGCAATCTGTATAATTGTTTACTATTAAGGGCGATGGCTGATCATCAGTTTCTCCACTAGGACAGTGTCATATAAAGAATTGCACACACCAACACTGAAGACAAGTTAGTTACACACATAGTGGAAAGGTCTTAGTCCCTCACGTACAATGTCAGATAATAAATCAAGGTGTACCAAGTGACTGATCTTATGTGTGCGGATTTTCAAGGTTTCTATCATCTGTAAAGTATCATTTTGCAGAAACATAGGAACAAAAATCTTCCAAACGCATTTCTGTGGTTGTGTTTTATCAGGTGTTATTATTATTTTAAATGTAAATATTTAAAAAGGTGGCTGTAATTCAGCACTGATAAAAGTGTACCTCAAAACAATGTTCTCTATGTACAGTTCATGGGATGTCAAGTACCTTTTTTTTTTTAGCTCATCTGCCTTTACTTAAAATGAATAAAATACTAGCTAATGTTTCAAAAGTGAGAAAGGCGTGCAGTCTTCCTCACTTCTGACATTGCACGTTGGCCTAGTACTGGCAACTTTTTTTGACACAAAACATCTTAAATTTTTTTAACAACAGGACACGCATATCTGTATATTAATTTAGAAACAAATTTTAAAGATCCACATAGAAAACTGACACCTGTGAATTACAATTTATAATACATTCGATTCAAAATGCCATAAAATCTCAAGAGAGAAAGCAGGAGCGCTAAACTATCTGTGTTTTACCACAACGTGAGCCTACCCCAGTCACATTAATTTATTATGCGGTCTGGTGGGACTTGACTTCAGATGGCCTCAGTATGGTTGCATTGGAGACCTTACAAATGGGAGACTGAAACTGAGTCTTGGATGTTTGCATCTTTTGTGCTCTCCCTTTCTCAATGAGTCACATAGACGCCATCTTAGGCTGTGTATCATTTTTCCACATTTCTGTCATTTCTGTCCATTACAACTGACCATTTGCAGTCAGATGGGACATGTGGTAACCCTCTGCTTTGTGGAGTGATTAGCCTACAGGACCAATCGCGTTTTTCTTGGAAAAGGCCAGTACTCATGTTACAACAAACTCTTAGAATTAGGAAAGACGTGGTGTGGTGAGATAACTGAGTGGATGGAACTATTTTCTCAGTTATTTCGCTTTGGAATACTGGCTCCTAGCCCATAATTAAAATCTGAAGCTGTTTTGGCCCAGGCTTTCCTCAGTATGAGGAATTAAATCAGGAAATGTGTAAAGTGTCTAAAAAAAGACCTGGCCATGTAAAACTCACCAGCACAAGCCTCCCAGTTATTACCCTTCAAGTTTCAGTAGTTGGCTGACTGTGTGGAACAATCTGGACTGCAGATTCTGAAAATTAATCTGCCAGTATACCATCTGTTCTTCAAATTCTCATGTGTTTCTCCAAGTCCCACCCTAACTCCACTTGTACCCCTTCAAGTGTCAATCAGTTGCAGTCTGCTTATCTGATTGGAGGCCTTGGCAAAGGTCTGGTGCCGATTGCAAAGGACCGCCAAGCAAATGGGAAGGATGCAGTAGCCCACGGTCCTGGGGTCAGCGCGGGTGCAGGAGTAGAGGAAAAGGAACACCTGGAGGTAGGGGACGAGGAAGATGACACCCCACAGCCAGAGAGGGAAGGTGAGGAGACGCGTCTTCAAACTGTGCGTCCAAGAGAGCGAGGAAGCGGAGGATGAAGCCGCTGCGTCCCCGGGCGCCGGAGGCTCCGCGGCTGCCCGCTCTACGTGCTCCAGGGTCAGCCGGTTGTAGGTCTGGCTGATCTCGAAGACGTAGTAGAAGGCGGTCGCGCTAGCCAGCAGGTACAGCCCCACGCCGATCCATCCCATCCGCTGACGGAAGTTCATCATTCTCCATAATCCTACCTGAAACGAAAGAATAATGCGTTCACACTCGGCGACCACAATAGGACCACGCTGACAACAGGCAATCCGCTTACTAAAACGCATTCCCGATAATATAAAACATTTTCCTTGTGTGCCTATGAATTCCTTCACCCGATGTTCCTGAAGTTCCGCATTTTACTTTTAGCAACACAGACAACGGCGGGTGCTGTTCCTCCCTTAATCCGTCTGTGTTGGGTAGCCAGCCAGCAGGCTACTTACCAGCAAATGTAAGCTCATAGTCATCGTCTTTGAAAACACGAAATCAAAACTGAAAGCAATAAAATGACAGTTCTCGAGGGGTCGCTTTGTACAGTTTGCCGTCAGCCGAGTGAATGGTTACTATAATTACCGATCAAGTCTTTGCACTGCTCAATACAAAGAGGAACTAGCTCTCTGACTCGTGGTATCGTTACATAAGCAGCTTGTCAATTTCAGGGCAAGAATTGGACGAGACAAATTGGCTGGTTCTCACCTTTTAATTACTGAACAATTATATTCGCAAGCGACATCTTGCGGTGTATTTTATTGCTATCCAGCTCTCCAAATTTCTGTCGACAGCCACATCCCACACTACTGGTCGCTTCGCCTCCTTATGTCCTGTTCTGTTGTCATCTGACTTGCCAAACATCCTCGAAAATACAATATCCGGAATTTAACCATTTGCTGTGCAGCGTTTTTCCTACCGACGTCGGTGCTACTGGTATTAACTGCAGTGCCATCTAGCGTGCAGGATAACTTCATGGATGATTAAACGATTGTGAGGTGTCTTACTTCACCTGACTACCATTAGACCTATCGGAATGTAAGGTTCAAAAGTAAATCCACAGCCTTCTACTTTTGATAGCTAAATCCACGAGAATGATGTTTTGGGTGCAATTTCGGCGTGGCGAATAACGTATGCTATTTAAGGACTTAAAGGAAATGCCACAATTTTTAGTTATCAAATGCCAAAAGTTGACCACCCAGCGCTGTGATTTTACAGCACTGGACGCAGTTGCTACATTTGTATTGAAATTTTGGATGTTCTGATGTGGATTATTTGATAGTTGTTATCCTTCAATATGCAACATATTTTTTCTCATGCATAGTTTTCATTTGTGGATTTGTTTTAGGACATAGTGATCTGGTAACTAGGTTTGTAACCAGAGGGTCACGGGTTCCAACCACAGACTTTGTACTGTCATGGCACCTTTGAGGAAGGTACTTGACAAACATGCACCATCTGTAAAAATGTAAGCTGTGTATATCAGCATGGAGGGGGCATCCGCTAATCAAATTAAAAATAATAATAATACAAACGAATGCATGATTACCACAGAAACCCACACTATTTACAGCCCACTAACAGTGAGCTGTCCGCTGTTTGTTTCTCTTAGTTGAACAAATACATTAAAAAAATTAAAAATAGGAGGGTTTAAGGTTTAAGGGTTTAAGGTTAAGTCCTAACCTCTGATGTGTTTTTTTGGTGCAATGTTTGTGGCACAGGGTCTGACACTCACCCAAGCAAGAGGTTATTTACACATGCAAAGCTTTGGGTGTTCCTTTGCAACAGGTAGATTGTTTAAGGGTCAGGCTGTCCCTTAGGCCTCACCCATCCGTCATTGACCTCTCCCTGTGGGCTGTTTACTCTTGTGTTGTGACATACCCTTAACAAGGCTAATCCGTTTATTGTCCAAGGCTGCTGAACGCCTCCTCCCTTCGTTGCCGTTGCGTCAGCTTGTACAATAGTGTCACTGCAGCAGCCAGTGACCGCGTCCCTCTTACGCACACGCAAAGATGTTGACACAGGAAACAGACCCCATACTTCAAAATCACTTTTTGTTCCTCACACAGCAGTTTCTTGCCTTGCCTTGGCATTCATACTTGGACACTCCTCTCACAGACAGAGTGCAGCGGTTTGAGTGCTGACTGAGACTGGCTAAACAAGAATGACTGGCAGAATTCTGAGGTGAAAGTATGAAAACCTGGCAGTTTTGTTTTGAGGGCTGGTTGCCTGTGATTGCTCTTGCATAACAGCTGTTGTAAATGTTGCATCATAAGAGATTAGCTGTGAGAGCACTGAGTTCATTGTGAAAGAGTGATTTATTCAGCAAACTCGCAGTTATTATGAAGTAGTGGGTGGCTGTGCTGTCAAGTTATGTTCGTTTTATTAGATTCTCCCTCAAACATTGTTCTCTCTCTCTCTCTCTCTCTCTCTCATGCATTAAAAATATCCACTAACATATACATTTTAGTCTGTTCTTTGCATTACTCAAAGACTGTAATCTATTTTACTTACTTTAGCCATTTTACTGATACCTGATACATACAGCTTAAAAATCTATTTATCAAATGTTTCCATTTCCAAGTTTTTTTTTACCAGTTTGTATTTAATAGTTTAGTTTAAACCAGCTGTTTTCGATAAATGTATCCTTATCGAGAAAGTATGCTTTTTTGGTTTTATGTTAAATGTTGATTGATATTGTTCATTCTTATTAATCTTATAAAAGCGAGGAGAGCATTATAAATCTTGACTAAACTGATGAATTTCAGAATGAAACTCGTTGCTGGCCGACAACTCCTTTGCTGACATTGAATTCATTATCGTGCATTATCTATGAACTTAATTTCATCACAACTGGTATCTGCTCATGTAGTGATCTCTATCCTTTGTAAGTTGTTTGCCATAATTACCACCTAAGCTGACGTGAATAGTATGCAGACTCTATTGATTGGTGTTCCCTGTGTGCCGGAGGAAAGTTTAGTAGCCCACACTTTCTGAAGTATGTTGGGCAGAGTAATAGTAATAGTAACCTACTTGCAGGCGTCCAGAAACTAAACAGGTCGCAACAGTGCTATGTCTTTAAGAGCCAATTGTATTCGCCTGCTGCCATCTAGGGGAGCTCTGGAGAAGCTGACGCAGCCTTCTCAATTCATATGCGAGCAGGAAAGAGTGGGCTGGCGGAGTCTGTGCACAGTGCAATACACCATGGCTACTGGGAATGCACGTTGCCTTACCTAATCAATGTACACAACAAGACTTCGGAGGGCGTGTCGGGACGCATTTTCTACTCATCACTGGCAATCGAAACACTATCACCGCGCAGATTTGATGAGCGGCACCTAAGAGATAAACTTCTGGACATTCAACGACTGAGACTTGGGGAATGATCAGTTAGCCAATGGAAGCAAACGAAAAAAAGGGAGGAAAGCATTAGCGGGTACAGTTAGTTGTTGCTTATTGCTGTAATGAATGCAGTGAGTGGTTTAATGATTTAATTCTCTACTCATACTGTTTGTGAGGATTTTCTTAACCAGGAATCCTCTAGGTTAGAATGAAATGTTGCAGAGCAGGTTTGACGGCGTATCAAAAAAACAACTATGTGTCGGGAGATACAGGGTGCATAGGGGGAAAAACAATCGGTTGGAGGGCTGGTCTTTTGGAGCCAGACAGCTAGCCAACTTGATCTACCAGAAATGCTGGACGTGAGGAAATATGTAGTTAGCCCTCCACTGCAAGGTGACACACGAAGCTACAGGCATCGCACCAGCAGTAGCTAGCATAGCTGACCAACCACATCGTCTTGAAAACATTTTTGTTGCTACTTTGTTTTTTCACGCTGTACATTGTTTGTGCATCCAGTAGCTCGCTACCTTTCAGAACATCCAAAGAATTCAATTTTATGCCCATGACATCCGCTTTTCTTCTACTTAAGTTTTACGATTTTTCTATTTCTGTAGGTTTGTGGGGGTAGACCGTTTCCTGTTTTCGCTGGAGTCCAGCCTTAATAATTTATCACATCTGGACTGTAATAACAGCTTGCTGCGAGAGGTTGACATGCAGACCTTTTTAAAAGGCAGGAGAGTGGGCTATTGGCTCAGCGAAAAGAAGATGAAGAAGCTGAATTTTCTGGCCTTCGTGGACATGTGCAGGTAGGTGCCGGGACCGGGAACTGATACTGTTAAATATGCTCTTTCGCTGAGGGGATTCCGATTGACTCGTGACGGTAAAAATGTAACTGTCTGGAACACACGCAGGCTACGTTTGCATTGGGTCTTTTGCGTAGATTTCCAGCACCGTGTATCCTCTCTAGTTTACCTGTTGCTTGAAGACGGACCAAAAGTCACGGAATGACACTAGCTGCATGGAGTACGCGAATCATAGTCACCAGCGTGAACTTAATAGCTAATACCACAGAGCGACAGTGGCTACGTGTGAGGTGATTTTTTGTTCGGAGAGAGTGGGTAGAGAATGTCTAATTTACGTTGTAGGAGTTATATTTATATATGGTTACTTATCTTAATTTACCGATACAAACCTCCGTTAAAACCCCTCACAATTTGTTCACCTTGATTCGTTTTGCCGTAACTTCAACGATGGAATCCGAGTAACGAAACGGCTGTTTTTTCATCTAAGTGCTGGCTATATTGCCCGAAAAGGCGAGCGTATATATGTATTATTAATTATTTTCGCACGGGTAGATAATTGCTTATTTGCAATTTGGCCCGTGTCAAGCGGACCAGTCTGGCATCGCCGAACCACAGAATATGGGACTCTAGGCAATCTGGGGGCGGGTGGAGTCTGAAAGCGTTGCGCTCCCCTGTGCGCCCGTAGCAGAATTTGTTTTCGAGTTCCTAGAAGCGTCGCGCAAAACAGTCCCTCGTCTCTTCTTCTTATGATCCTCCGTTCTTCTTCTCAGTTCAGCTCATCACCGAACAAACTCCCCTGCCAACCACGCAGTACAGTTTGTTGTATCGGCTCAGAACAGCGTGGATAAAATCTGCCTGTCATGGAGGAAAGGCTTCCTTGGAACACCGCTGCACAGTAGCTGAAATAGCTCCAAATAAAATGACTGTGACATAGTCCACTTGTCACATTTTCATTTTACATGAAGTGTGTCTCAATAAGATCTCCGTAAAGCACACTGTATCAGCATGACAATACTGCATTGTAAAGCATTTGTAAGAAAATGAAGTGCTGAATAGCACCTAGTATTGCATGATATAGCACGTGTTGCAGTTTCTTGCAGTTTATTTTGCTTGATTCCATTAGTGTGTCGCTCTAGCTCACTGATTCTCAATACTGCTCCTGGGGCCCCCCTGGCCTGCACATTTTCCATCTTTCCCTGCTCTACCTACCTGACTGAACTCATCAGTGGCACTTTTGTTTAGCTGGGCACACCTGATTTAATCAAGAGCTCACACTAATTTCAATCAGGTGTGTTTTGAGAAAGAATGGATAGAAGATATGTAGGACAGGGGGGCTCCAGGAGTAGGATTGAGAAACACTGCTCTAGCTCAACCAAGTGACATTTCTTATGAATGCTTCATAAAGTGGTGATGCCATACTTGTGTGAGGTGGTTGTGTCATGCAGACCACGTGAAGGTGCATTCAAAGCATGCGGTGATGTCATCCACAGGGAATCCAGGTTTTTTTTGTCTTCGCTGCTCTGCATCCACTAAAGGGGAGAACCCTGGTTTTATGGCATGTTCCTAGGTTGTCAGTGGTGATGTAAGGTGCCCGGTTACAGCAAAACCTTTCCATAGGGGGCTTCCCCCACACTTTGCAGGAAACTCCGCTGAAACGCTCATGTTCTTTGAATCTAACGTTTGAGCTATGTTGTCGAGCCAAAATAACCAAGTAAGAGGAGAAGGAAAGGACACAGAGGAAGGAGGCAGGACATCCTACGCTTGCATGAGCACAGCTGTGTGAAACCTAGCCTCTCGCTTACCAGCTGTTTTTGAGGCCCGACGACACATCCTGTGACAGCTACGCTATAAAGTGAGGCAATGTATGCACCAAGGACAGGCAATAAAAAAACAGCAGGCTTTTCACCCGGCCAATCAGCAGGCAGTGAGCGTTTCTTATGAAAGTTCAAGGTTGTAGTGGCTCATGATTGGCTCATGAGCTTGACTGAATGAGGTAGGACTGACACTGCTGGCAGGGTAAGCTGTGTAGCCTCCCTCCCTGTGGGCCGAGTTTCAATTCAGGTTGGACAGCTTATGCCTCAGCGCAAAGCACTGCAGGACCAGCTGCTTGCAACATTCTGGCACATCCCTGAGGCCACATATAGCTGAGCAACTCGGCCTTCTGGGATTTCCCACCTCCCCCCTGTCTCACACTTCTATCGGTACACAGCTTGAACGGTCGCTGAATTTCCGAGGGACAGCAATGAAATGTTCAGCTGTTCGCGGTGGGATCCAGGCTGAACGTTACACACTTCTGCGATTTGCGCCTTTAAGGTGATGTGTGTGGTTCCCCTCCCTCAAACTTGCCCGGTGTTTTCTTCATCCCCCCCATTCCGCGCATTGCACAAGGCTGTTGAGTCAGAGAAGTGCCGGGTTATGCAAACGTAGGCAACGTTTCCCGCACGCAATACATGTATCTTATGTCTGAAGGAAATAAAGTTATTGCGCTGCCAGGCGTATAATGGTACAGGACATAGTATACCATATACTGTGTTTAGTATGGTGTTGGTGTCAAAGTCAAGTGTGAGTGTTACCTAGTGGTGCATGCAGGATGGCCTGATTGCATACAGGTGGTTGGAGGCCATATTTAGCTTTTTTTTTTTTTTCAAAAGGAGCAATGCTATATGGCTTTCAAAGGTTATTGATGGTGTACAGACTTAACTCAAAAACAGTAGATCCTATAGGCTGATACTCTGTAGTTTGTGTTGTGCATTTGTGATGTGAATTCCTTGGAAAACCAACAGGGGAGAGGACAGCCATTCAAGAGGGAGACTTCAGGGTGCTGAAGCGCATCTGGAATCAAATTCTGCCTCAAGTGCTCGCTCTGTGTGTTTTCATCCAGGATCTTCCCAGCAGAGAGAACTGCTGAGGAATTTTCACCAGATTGCCACCATGTAAATTAAAAATGTTTTGTGGATTAAACAGCTGACCACTTCAACACAAGCACTGCCCAGAGGGCTAGGGGCTTGTGAACCCAAGCTGGTTATTCTATGGAACACGTCTTCATTAAAAAAGGCCCCTGGCTCTCACAAACCAATCAGAAGGCTTTCCTCTCCCTAGCAAGACCCAGTGATTGGTTGAATTAAGTGAGTGGCCATATTGCTGCCCATTTTGGGATTCATGAAGCCTCACCATCACATCTCCACACACAATGGAACGCCTCCCCATGGAACCGTGGCATTTGGGGCGGTCACATGACCATAGCCGTCCTAAAGGCTTTCTCCTCAGGCTGATAATAGGCGGGGGCTATAGAGTTTCACCCTGGCCGCTCTGTCTCCCTTTATCCTCCATGTGTTAATCACGGGCAGCTTAGCATTTCAGCAGAGGGGAACAAAGGGGAAACAAAGCAGGAGCAGGGGGTTAAATGACTGACATTCTGTGCCCCCTGTACCTGAAAGGCCTCTAACCCTTTACTGTGTACATTCCCATGATGCCATGGGTTCCATTTAGGTGAGGACACCAAGGTGATGGAGGACATGCGACGGTCCACATTCCAGCTGAGTGAGGTTGAGGCTGTTTGCAGCGCTTGCTGAAACGCTGTGGCCAGAACACAGACACGGTTTCGGCAGAGAGATGGGTTTCCAAGTAGAAACAGACTTAATACCCAGCGAATGACCAGGTTTATAAACAGATAATACGTGTTCAGAAAGTTATTCCTCTGTAGCTGAGGGTATGTCACTGAACGTGAGTAATGTGGAGTTTGCTTGTGAGAGTTTGTGCCAGAGCAGGAATCGCTGTGGTTGTCTTGATTGGTGGCAAAGTTTTGCATCTGTCCAATCGCAGAACAGTGTATGGGCGAGAGAGAGTTGAACGTGCATAACCTCAGTGGTCAGATGAAACCAACACCGTGCAGCTCCCAACCTCACGTAGCCAAGATCCAGGTCACTCTGATTCCAAAATAAGGCTTTGTTGCAGCGGTGGGTTGCTGTGTCAGTCTCACGGTGGTCTCAGGTGACATTTTACAGCACAGACGCAAGCAAATGAGGATGAGCTTTATTGGGGTTGTAAAAGGGTGTGGTGGAGGTGAGCAGACTCAGGGTTCAGGACCCGCCTGCCATAAAATAAGTGAGTGTACTGGTGTGGAGGGTGCGGCCATGACCCGACCCTGCCCTTTACTCACCTGACAAAAAAAGCAGTCTAGTAGGTTTTGGTCACGCTCGGTTTAAAGAATGGTGGCATCTGGTTAACCAGCCCTTTGATTATGCAATACAGAGTCATGCCAGTCACTGGTGTGCTGTGGAACCTTAGTACTAATGTTTTGGCCTTTTGTGTGTGTGTGTGTGTGCGCGTGTGTGTGTATATGTGTGTGTGTGTGTGTGCGCGCGTGTGTGTGTGTGTGCACGTGTGTGTGTGTGTGTGCGCGTGTGTGTGCGCGCGCGCGTGTGTGTGTGTGTGTGTGTGTGTGTGTGTGTGTATGCGCATGCCTGTCTGCTCCTTTAAGTTATGGCTACTTTTTATGCTTGGTCTGCTGCCAGGCTGAACCAATATATGAGTCTGAAAAATATTCCATATTTTTTTGTCTTTTTTCTGTTTTCAGATCTGCATCTCATCTTCCTCTTTAATATCTGAGGTCTGAAACCAAGGGCCCGACTGCACCAAAGCACACAGCCCAGTAGATTCCCACTGTATAGTTAACCTCGGCGAATGAAAGCAGGCAGTTAGAGAGCTCAGCTGTGAAGCTGTGTCATCTCACTGTCAGTTTAAGAGCCATGGTACCACAGCTCTTTGGGTTTTTTGTTACAGTTTTGGAAAGGGAATTCTGGCTGTTCTTCATTTGACACTGCAGTGGTCTCAGAGTGGTAGTCTCTCCCCACCCCGCTCCCCCAACACACACACACACACACACACACAATGTCTGCAGCATTCTTCACGGATGGCTTCGAGGTATTTTTCGTCCTGTCGGTGTTCCCTTTAGCCATCCCCGTCTAGCTGAACTGCAGACAAAGGACATGTTCGTGCCCGTCATATTAGTCAATCACACCTAATCGCACTACACCTACACATATTCTGTGGTTTCTGATTTTCCATGAACAGCTTTGATTGAAACCAATCGGGTGTGTTTACTATTGCAATAAGGAAAGTGGTTATCTCCAGCAAGAACCTATAGTTTTAGTTCCATATGAGCAGAACAGACATAGGAAAATCAAAACATGGAGAGCTCTTCTCTTTGGTTTGGCTGGCTAGATCAGTGCTGGCAGTCTCCACTGATTCAGGCTGTGGAGGTTGCCAAGCAACCGATTTTTTTCCCCCCAGAGCTTAGAATTTTCTGGCCTTTTCTCTCAAAAGATCCTTAAAAAGTTCCTTGGGGTGTCGCGGTGAAGTTCTGAGCACCCCACGGCATTTGAATGTCAAAGATTCGGTTTTCCGTTTGTTACGTAACGTGAACTTAAGACCTTTACCCGTGCGGTGGCTGATGATGACATCGATCAGCGGTTCAATAACAGCTTTAACCCGTTGTTTAGACTCCAGCAAGAGGATTGCTCACGCTGGCTCCCCTGAGAGAATGCGTAATGGCTGCGCGCTGAAGAGATACACAGACAGAAATAAGTTGGAAGGCACCAGGGGTTTAAAAGAGCGCAAACAAACGGGAAAAATGGGCTGCAAAGGAATGCCACAGACTATCCTTCCAGCCTCCCGATCTGAGACCATCACAGCATTCCAGCATAACATTACTTCAGACCTGCAGACCCACCATGAACACTGTTTCCACGATTACATTACATTACTGTCATTTAGCAGACACTCTTATCCAGAGCAGCTTATATAGGTTACAGGTATTTTTTTTTACATGTTATACAGCTGGATATTTACTGAGGCAATTCTGGGTTAGCTACCTTGCCCAAGGGTACAGCAGCAGTGTCCCAGTGGGGAATCAAACCAGTAACCTTTTGGTTATGAGCCCTGCTCCTTACCACTGTGCTACACTGCCACCCATGACCACCACCCACTATATACAAGTGAAGTGGTTATGGTGTGGGGAGGGGTTTAAGGAAGTGGGCTGGTAATCCTGTAGGTTTGCGGTTTGATTACAGGGCAGGGTGCTGCTGTTTTTACTCTGAAGTAAGGTGCTTGTCCTGAAATGATTCAGTAAATGCCCACCTGGATAAACGGATAACATGTTGAAGCTGCGTGCTGTAAGCTGCCCTGGATAACAGCTCAGCAGAGCTGTTATCAAACAAATAATCATTTCAAGAGATGTCAAATCCAGGTCAGCAGTCAAGCTGCAGAATGTAGCCTGCAGTGGCTCCCCAGGAGGAGAGTGGAGCTGTGTTTCACTCTGTCAGCTATGGCCAGTGTCACAAAAGGAGGAGGACAGTTCCTTCGGTGCCTCTGATGTGTGTTTTTCCCCTCCAACATGGCCGTAGCCCTTTTTGTGTGAGAGTCCCCCCCCCCCCCCCCCCCCCCCCCGCCCGTGTGTTCACAAATGGTTCAGCTCGACAGGGGTTTTACAGTCTGTGCAGTCCCTGGGCAGTCCCCCCCAAAAGCTGCAAAAGGACCCCTAGACCCAAAAGCTCAGAAGCAGATCCAAAACCTTTGCTTCACATTCAAGGTGCTTTTCTAGCCGCAGGTCAAAGTCAGGCACTGTCTTTGACGGAAGGGTCCAGGAAAGGGAAAATTTACTGTTTGACGCTGACATTTGAAGGTAAACCTAAATTGATTAGCCTGATTTAGCATCTCTGAACTACGCTCAGAATCGTCTGTCATGGGATGATTTTACCTCAGGCCTCTGATAAATTCCCAAGCCATCAGAAGCCGTTGCATAAGTGTACATTTTGCAGCATGGTAATGTTCACTGTTTGTGTGTTCAGACATGAACTGGATGGTTCCTAATTGTATTCCTTCTCTCTTTTCTCCCCTCAGGAAACGAGGCATAGAGATGGTCCAGGTAAGTCTGTTTTTAACAACTTAAGACTATGCAACCAGTTTTGCATGATCTTACTGAACAAAATTGTATTTCCCTCTAAATCTCTAAGCAAGTCAATGGTCAGAATGTGAGTTTCTGAACATACTTTTGTACAAGGTCACTTGAAGGCCTTACATCAAGAATGTAAATGGTGTTTGTCTAGCACCAGCCTTTTATAATCACACTGGACACTCCTGGTTAGAGGCAGTTAATGTCTGGCCAGAGAGACACGTGGGGGGAGAGAGTATAATACAATGGCTGTGTCACATATTATTTCTCGATCAGCATACCAGTAACAAGCTGTGGTTCATCTAAGATCCAATCCCACCTTCTTTTTTGTTGTCTCCTTGACAACAAAAAAGTGAAACCACTTTGAACATCAGCCCTTCTGGTAAAGCTGCAAAAAGTTTGGGTGAGCTGTGGGCAGGCAGACAGTCTTAATTTCTCAAGAGCAAGCACTCAGGTTCAAGCAGAAGGTCAAGGAACCCTGAAGTCGAAAATATCATTTTCCATTCTTCACAGTCACTCAGAATGTGCAGAGACAAGTGCAGCTGTGTGGGTGTAGTCTTCCCTTTTTCTTTACGGTAAGTGTTGAAAGGGCGTTCACGTAACCCCAGATTCAGATACACATCAACATGACTGGGGCCTTTGTGACCTTTACTTAGTCCCCAGGTGTAGAGGTGGCCCACCTTCTAATACAATATGAAACTCTGCCAGAGGGATGTAAATAGGTGTATTTATTGTGATATTGGAGAGAGGTTTTCATTTGAGCGTGCCTACCATAAATAAAGAGACATTTTCACTTTATGGAAAAACATTACAACGAAGTATGAGCATTGAGAGTTTCTGTCTGCTTTTAGAGGTGAGGAAGGTTAGCCGCCGCCCTCGTCAGCATCTGGATGGAGAGTGCAGCCCAGCTGGGGTTAGACGAGTCTGTGAGAAAGTTAAAGTATTCTGGAAAATTGCTGGTCAGCTCCACTAAACTGGCTGTTAATACTTTAAATGCTGTCTCAGCCCATTATTAGCACACACACGCATGCAAAATGGCCTCTAAAATTAGCCAGTGGCACTGTCACACTTCGTTAACTCCTGGCACTGGGAGGGGAGGACTGAGAGGCAGGTGACCTGTGACATGGCTTCTCCTGCAGAAACTCAGTGGAAGCATAACCCACCATCTGTGACGTCCCCAAGCCTGACACTCCGCTCCGTGCTCCGAACGCTCTCTACCTGCTCCTGAACGAGACCGGGAAAGGCGATGCCTCCATGCAGTCATGACACACCTCGTGGGAAAAAACCTGCCGAAGCAGGGAGGTCTTACGACCCCTGGAGGGTGATGTCATTCTCTGAAATTCTCACATGAGTACGTGGCCCCCAGCTTATGCAAAACCCCACCTGTCTGAAATGGGGGACAAATCAGAACGCTGGACCTGCCCACACGCCACCCTTTAGGCTAATGTCAGTGAGGAATGCTGTGACTATGGCAACTCCCTCCTCAGGCTTTTTTTGTACGTTACCAGGGTCACAGGTCATACTCAAAGTTATTTTTTATGCTTGTGAACGGAGCAAATAAAATCCATATGTCTTGTATATCTACGGAGACCACACAACAGTATTCATAATGACAAGACAATAGCTTCGGATTCCCACTCAGAGTTGTGCCCTATAGACTGGAGGAACTCGTATGTTAATTATTTCAGGTGTCTGATTCTTTCATCCGGTGCTACCTGGATTTTGAGTAGCCACCTTCCTGACAGTGTTTTATCTTGACTTGGTGTTGTGTTGCGTGTGAGAGGAAAGCATTAGTGGCAATGATGAAGTCAGCTTGTTTTCGTTCTTATTTTTTTGCCCTAGCCTTGCACACAGTGAAAACAGTGGATGTCACTCTCTTGATGGCTCGGTGGCATGGCCCCTGTGGGGTGGTGTCAGGGTGGAGACAAGTCCCTGCCCCACATACCCCACCCCTCCTGATAAGACACCCTGGCTGAAACAGCCAGCAAACTGGCACACACATTCTCTCCAGTCAGAGCTGTTGCCAGGTTCTGTTCAGTGACAGTTAATCATCTCACTCTCCCAGATCTCTGAGGAGTCGACCAGTGAGAAATAGATCATTTCTGTAAGGTGCTCACCATTTTTCTGTGAGACGTTATTCTCATCCTGAATTTGTCTGTTCAGAATAATCCATAAAACTAGTCTTTTTGCTCCTTTTGACCCAGTATTTCAACATCGCTTTTATTTTAAAGCTGTTCTGTAGACACAGTGAGTTCTTGTACACATCGTGACTGGCAGTGTTGTAACGCTGCAGAAATTCAAGGCTTGAGTTCAGTAGTTTCTGTTGGGACTTGCTGCATTGTCTTCAGTTCAGCAGGAGCAGTCATATAAACCCTTTCTAGGGAAGATTGATGTGTACAGGGAATAAATATAGCCAACAGCATCGTGACAGCTGTTGACAGAGTGTGAATTCCTTTCCCGTTCACTGCTGTCTGTCAGAGCACCAGGTGCTGAATATGGATTCTAGTGGTTATTGAATCTGGAGAGGTAGTTTGTAGATTGCAAAATCCTTTCATGTGAAAGGTTCTGCATTTCATCAGTCAGAATCAAGTCATTAACAGGCATCATTTGCTGAAAATGGAGAATGAGAGCTTTGGACATCAACTCCTATTGGATGATATCAGTGGCTTCTTTTATTGGTTAATTTGGAGATGCATGC
The DNA here is from genome assembly GCF_013368585.1 of Megalops cyprinoides. NCBI lineage: Eukaryota > Metazoa > Chordata > Actinopteri > Elopiformes > Megalopidae > Megalops > Megalops cyprinoides. The sequence continues at coordinate 25,016,460 of NC_050599.1, read as the reverse complement.
CTCCTCAAACATGTGTGTGTGTGCGCGCATGCGTGCATTCAAGTAAGTGTGTATGTGTGCATGTGCTTGTCTGTGTGTATGTGTCGTAAGTGTGTGTATGTGAGTGCGAGTGTATGCGTTTGCTTATGTGCAGTTATGCACTCTTAAGCAAGCTGGTGAGCTGGGGCTCTAGGTCCTTAAAACTGCACAAAGGCCACACACATAAAACAATATCCAATCCAGGTGAAATGTAGCCCATTCTGCAGAAAAGTAGCTGTCAGCAAAGCCAGACCTCTCCTAGAGGCAAACCGTGGCCACGGTGGCCATACAGCCTTCCAGCCCCACAGCGCCTGCAGGTGGACCACTCCAAGGACATGGTCTGAGGAAACTGTTTTTGTTTTGTTTTGTTTTGAGTCAAGTGTGGACTCTCTGATGTCTCCAGCTCAAGATGTCCCTGGGAACGGTCCCAAAGTCAGCAGCGTTTTGACCCGCGAGGCCAACGCAAATCCCCCAGGAGGGTGACCATTTGTTTTATCTCTCAGCCGGTGGAGCATCCCCTCTGACCCCTGAATACACCCCCCCCCCCCCAGAGGATGATGACGAAGCGGTCCCACAAGGAGGGACTGGCCCTCTCTCATGTTCTGCTGCTTCTTTGGTGGTCGTCCTGCTTCAAAAAGACACTGGTTCTGCTTCTGACAGAACTAGAGTGATCGTATAAAATTGCCAGTCGCTGTCTCAGGTTGTTCAAAGTCAAGTGTTCCTCAGGAACCGGAGTGAGTTCACTCAGAAGGCTGGTTATACATTGATAGTAAAGATTTCCGGTAAAATGCACTTTTTTTCCATTCTCCTCTCCCACTCCCTCTCTCTCCCCTTCTTCCCTCACTGTCTTTTTCTGCAATGCCATAACTCAACCCTGCTGCCCCACAAGTGGAGGTCTGTTTGTCTTCAGCTTCACATATTGTAGAAGAGCCTACTTTCATCAGTGTTTAGACAGCCGCAAAATGGTAACGCAATTTGTACAGCGGAGTGCTTGCACCGAGAAACATGAGTCTCACTTCTTTGTCGTCAAGTCAGAGTTCATCGATTGGGCCAAAGTCCCAGCTGTTATCACCCTTCAGAAAGTGGTTTTATGGAACCCCATGAGTCAGCCCACTGTAGAAACTATTCTGCTGTGGTTAAAGCTAAACAGAGGAGGGATCTCTGGTCTGTTTTTTTTCCCTGATAATGTTTTAGATGGGGCACACGGGGGGTAGAGGGTGGGGCAAGATGCATAGAACCCAACATCTGAAGATCTTCCAGATTAGGTGAAGTGATCAAAGCCAAACCATGATAAAGAGCCTGTTATTTACTTGGTCCCTGTTCACCTCAGTGATGGATTGAACCCAGAGTAGGTGTTGAAAAGAGTCACTAGTCCAGAGTAATCTTAGGCTGAACTGTGTTGATTGTGATGTGCCAAAGTCCAGTTTTTTCCAGAATTCCCATCCCAGTCAAAGACAAGACAGAAAGCACAGCACTGTGAGCCATACGCATGCTAAGGAAGTAATATATGCTGTAATGTTCTTGGAACTTGTGTGGCCTGGTCTCCTAAATTGGTGGTGGGTTCAAAATGCACATTGGGCTGGATTTGCTATAGTTTAAACTCATATAGATTGGTCAGTAATCAGTAGATCTCTTTAAAGTAGTAATTTTTTTTCCACATAGAATAGTCTGGTTGGTCTCCGCACCTGTCCACACGCCACAGTCCATGGATAGAGAGAAGCATCTTGGGAAAGATGGCCCTGTGTGTTGTGTCATTGCCATGTTTGTGGCAAAGTGCCCCAAGACTTTGGGACAGGCTGGCTTGCTTCAGTTACCCCTCTGTCTGTCTGTTCACGATGGGTCGACAAAACCACCTTCATGGGCTCCTCACTGACTTTCTCCTGGAAACGACCTGTGCTTTTCCTCCTGACCATTAATCCAGTGTTGCTGGAGCGCTTTGCTGGGAGAGTTCGTTTGGAGCCAATTTTGAATAATAAATATGGAAGGAGCTGTTTCTTCAATTCCTCCATTGGGTTGCGTCCCTGGCTTTGCCTTGGTCACCTCCCCGGCCAAATCGCAGGCGGTGGCAGTAGTACATCGTGTTCTTCTTCCTCCTTCCCCTGCAGAGAGGAAGTGGACACAATCACTCACTCTCTGGATGCATCAAGTGCTGTAGGTAGTTGAATTTGTCTGGGCTCTTCTGCGTTCCTTTCCTCTTCCAATGCCATGACATTGCAATTCTTTGTCAGCTAATAAAACTCAATGAAAGTTTCATTGGACAACATAAAAGCGGATAGACCATGCTTGTGTGGATGCTGTCTTTGGTTGCCTGTCGTTGGTTGGTGTCTTTTTTGTAGGGTTAGTTAAAAATTTGTACCAGCTTTTTGAGCGGAAAAAATTCTCAGAAAAAAAAAAACGCCAAAAAAGACTGATATTTCTATTAATCCTGTGGTTCTAATTGAAAGGGTTGTTACAGACGGATGTTTTATAGAGGCATCCCAATGTGTCCTTCAGGTTGCTCAAATGCATAGCGCTTCAGGAAATCATTCTTAATGTGTTGAAGCAGTCGATTCCTGTTCGCTCAAGCACAATCTCTCCCACACTGCGTTTTTTAAGCAGTGCCCGCTTGGTTAAGATGTTGGGGCACTGCAACTTGAGGAGTGTCTCCCTGAAAGCATGCAATTTTAAGAAACTAATGACTCGACAAGACATGAATGTTACATGTGCCCTGTGCCAGACAAAAGATGTTTGTACAATAGATGCATTTGTTTTCATAAATAGAGATAAATCCCCTCGGTTTTAGATATTAGATTTAGATGTCTGCATAGTTTGTTTGAAGGTAGAAACCCCAGCTGCTGATCCTAAAAGTAATAGAATGCAAAAAATATAATAGTTTATAGTGCATTTCCAAATGTATATTACATTACATTACATTGGTGGTATTTAGCAAATGCTCATATCCGGAGCAGCTTCCAGTTTTATGTATTTATACAGCGGATATTTACTCAGACAATTGAGGTTTAAGCACCTTGCCCAAAGGTACAATAGCAGTACCCCTGCAGGGAATCAAGCCAGCAATCTTTCTGTTACAAGCCCTAGGCGTTACCACCACACCGCACAACTACCTTTTATGTATTATGTATCCAATTTTACATGTAAATATGGCTTTCCACTTTTCAGTATATTAAGGTTTTTCATATGTGTTCCAGTACATATGAAAAGCACACATCTAGATGTTACAGTTATTGATACATTTTCTAATTTCCATTGTGCATTTTGACATATTTGGGATTTTTATATTTTCACGTGTATTCTGCGCACACACTCTCATACCAGCTGTCACAAACAGCATTAAACTCTGGGCTGTTGTACATTTTCCAACCCAACCTAGATGCTAACCATTCCCAGCATTGTTGTCATGGCCACTGTCATAAGTGTTTTTAATTCCTCTGAGTTTGTTTCCACCTGCTGTGTGGCCTTGCGACTCACTGGTCTCTGAGAGTATATCCGCGGTCGAAACCCCAGTTCTCCTCCGAAAGTACGTCTGCAACAGCGCCAAACCACAGCCGTCATTCGACGATTGAGGGGAGGGAGCGCGCAAGCGTTTTTGGGTTTTCACGGGCCCAGCTGAAGTTCCTCGCACAGTCAGCCTGCCCCATTGCGATGTCAGTTGGATTGTTCCAGAAACTCTGCTCCGCTGGGTGCCGTCCTCCCCGTTCTTACTTGTAATGAGAAGTGTTTTGCTTTCTCCCCAGATGCTGGAAAAGACATCCAGTGGTTTTGTATTTTTTTCATTTCACTTTATTATGGCGTCTGTACCGATTTATTTTAAACGTCTGTGGAAGGGTGCTCCAAGTTGATACAAATACTGCCCATTTAGGTATTGTGTTAGGTATTGGATTTTTCTGGTATTTATTATTGCTCCAGGAGTAATAGATGCAGTCTCTGGAGTGGTTTGACAGGCTAAACCTGCCAAGAAATGTCAAACTGGCCTAAAGGAGCAGAGGGGGGTGGTGGTGATGGTGCAGGCTGTGTGACCAGTTGTGGGGAGGCCAGCTTTCATCATACAGTAATTAACATTGTTTAAATGTACGGTGACCTGGAGGGCTGCGTGCTGTGCAGTTCCTGGACATAGTGAGCGAGTGTCATCCAGGTTGGTGCTACACACTGGTCAGGATTGAGGTGACCACCAGCTCTCCCCATCCCTTGCTCCTATTCCCCGCTCCTCCTCTCCAATGTGAAGCATTTTCAGATTTTTAAAAGGCATTGCCTTTCTTGAAAAGCTATATAAATGCAACCCCTCATTAATGCGTGGAATAACAGAAGCTGAAGTGCCCCCCGCAGTCTGCCCGACGTCTAATGGGAGGCATAATTAGCTCCTGATGAGCATAACTCCTCAGAGCTGGGCACAGAGAAGCTGCTGATTTGGCTGCAAGCCCTACACCTCCTGGTTCACCCCCCTCCCCCCACTGGTTGAGGTTTTAGGTTAACGGCCATCAGTGAGGCACTTTGGCTCATTCATATTTAAAGTGTCCACATGCGAAGTCGGCGCGGTCGATCAAAAGAGAGGGAGAGCGTGTCGGCGGGTGTCATGCCAACCACACTACCTGATATTCACCAGGACATCCACTGTAAGTGAGAGGGCCGTGACCTGTGGGTAAATAGTCTGCCCACAGTCTCATTTAGGGCCTCATTGATGACAAAAATACTTATGTATACCGTATATATACACAAATCTAAACTGTTAAATAATGTACATATTGTATATGTATACCAATATCTGCATATGCATATAGATATGTGTATGGTATATTGCACAATATATCCATGGATTCAATCATACAGATTTGGAATACGGTATATTTTGTAACTGAATGTCCATCTGGACATATGATGGCACCATGGTATTTATGTTTTTGTATTCTTATTTTATTGCTGGCATGTCTAAATTTTCACTGGATTTAGTCATGGGAACAACCTTTCTCTGAACTGAAGGAGAGCTGGGTGACATTTCGATGCGCGTTTCTGGAGATGAGGGATGTTATGTAATTGAATGCACGGGGGCCATGCATTTCCCTGCTGGAATGTTTTCCTAGATTATCTGATGTTGCCTCAAGCCAGGGTCCAGCTGACTGGAAGCTCATTTCCAGAAGGCCCGAGTTTGGCGTCCGCGCACCGCCGAGCCCCGCGGCCCAGTTGTCACAGAACATCGTGTCCCGCAGTGCTGTTCGTCCCTGGCCGCAGTCGTTCTCTCTGCAGCACATTCGAAACATTCGCCGAGGACTTTCAACCTGCCAAAGCCAGAAAAAAGAAAGACAACATCCTTGACAGTCAAGCACGGAGACTCAAGTATATTTAAATATGCATTTTTTGTACTATGTGTTATTGTACTATTTATTTATTAGCTTGGCTAATGCCAGGGGGGTTTACATAGTTTTCATTTTTTACAGAATTAATAATATACAATTTACATGTATTATCCACTTTTACTGTTAAATATTTAGCGAAGCAGTTAGCAGTTAGTAACTTGTTCAAGGGTGTCGTGGTAGCACCCCATCTTAGAATCAAACTCGCAACTCTCCAGAGCTTTAAACACCAGGCCACACTGATATAAACATCTGGAACGTACCGTGTTATCACTATTTAACACTTCATAAACAAAGCAGAGGTTGCATTCGGACAGCGCTTGTGCTGCCCTCTTCTGTGTGTGTTTTTCCCTCTCAGTTTTGTGTTTTCACTCTGTACCAAACTGGTTTCCTGCAGCTCACGGCAGCCAGGATCCCTCCTGGCAATTCCAGTAAGCTGGCCTTGGCCCGGACGCACTGCCTTTACAAGGTGGCGGTAGGCATAAACCAGTTGTCAGGATGGGCAGAGAGAGAGCGCCCCCCTACAAGGCTGGGTACTCCACTGGTATGGAGGGGGTAAAGAAACTGGATTTTGGGACTCTTTCCTGAGTGGAATAGGAAATTCCAGCATCCAAGGGGAATCTGTGCACATCCAGACAAACAGACCTGTCAACGTGTAAGCATTTTGCATACCAGATACACACTTTTAGGTCACAGTACGGAGGTATGACAACATACGAGAAAATCAGAGAGGCAAATTAAGTGAGACTGTTCATAGCTTTGCTTTCTGTCACTTTATAGCTTTCTGTTAAGCAGAATCATTTGCTGGACTCCATCTATGAGTTTTTTCAGAACCTGCTTTCTTATTTAACAAGGCTGTTTGATGCTGGTGTGATTGGATTGGTATGGATTGGATGTGATTGCTTTTGCTTAGCTTGGCTTTGTGTCATAATCACAAACGTGGGTGGGTGGTGGATTGAACAAAGCTCTCTGTTTGCATGGGGGGGGGGGGGGGCGTGTCTCTTCCTAGGGTCAGGGGGCAGAGTTGGTACTCCAGAAGATTTTGGAATGTTGGCAGGTCTGTGCAAGCTTCTTTAGAGCCCCTTAAGTATGAATCTACTGTTTTCCACTTGGAAAAGTCTACTGCCTTTATGTGAAACAGCCAGCCAATCACAGCAAACAAAACTATTTAATACTCCAGCACATGCCAGAGTATCCAGTTTTAGGTGTATGTTCTGTAATACTTTTCACAGAATATTGCAATATACAATGTAGTACTTTAAGCTGCAGTGCAGTGGCAGTCAGTGGTCTACATATAGGGGAGGCAGAGAAGCTCCCTTTATATTGGTAATAGTCCTGGACGTGCTTGTCATTATTCAGAAAACTTCAGTTTTGATAAGCACCGCCTGTCAATGGCTGATGCCTTTCATTGCTTAATGGTTTCCATGGTAACACTCCTGTTTACTTTAAATCATTCTGATTTGAACAAGATCAGGTGCAGCTTCAGCCACAGTCAGATAGGAAGTGGTTTGGGAATTTGTGGGCGGGTCTCGAATTGTTCAAAGAGCTGTGTCCTGTGCCCAAGGGCTGCTTGCACCATTGATAGGCATGGTATATGGGTGGAGTTTGGAGCAGGGGCGGGGCTGGCCGCCATGACAGCCATTCCACTTGGAGCATTAACATGCTGAACAACTAAGATGTAAGTGGAGTTGACCTTGGTTTATACTTGGAAGGGGAGGTCTTCTGGTATTGGTGGGCCATTAGGGGGCACCCTTCTCTTTGGACCAAGTGAATTCAATGCCCCAGTGCAAGGATGGAGCACTGTGCTGATCAAGATGCTACTCTCTAAATGAGACGTTAAACCAAGGCCCTAATACACTGCGGTCACTCAAGATCCAAAGAGCTGCAATATGCTGCACTCCACATATACAAATCACATCCATTCAGGAAGACTTCATTCTTGTAAGTGATTGATTCTTAAAAGTGGAGTTCCCAATAAAGGAATAAAATTGACATTAGTGGTGTAAACATTTCTCCCCATACTTAACTGAGAAATATCCTTGGCTAAATGTTTCAAACATGAAACAAAATCTGTTTGGTTGTGCATAGTTTTTAGGTAGTCTTTCATTAAGTAAAATAGAATATAATAATATGATTTGCATTGGTTGTTTTGAGTGCAATAATTGCTAAAACTGTGTGATCTACAATGCCACGGTGCAGCCAGTGTTCTCCACCAGAGTAAAAATGAAACAATAATTTGGCAGATTAATTTGTGAGTCTTTGTGATGTTTGGCGCTGTGTAGGCTACAAAAGTGTCCTTCCAGTTCCCCTTTCCAAAATGCTGATGAATGTGTGTAGCAGTGTTAGACTGTGCAGGCTGTGGACTGCCCAGATTCACAGCTGCATCTCTCTGGCAGGGGTCGCCTGTGCAACAACACCAAAGGAGGCAGCCATTTCTCGCTTCCTTTTCCTCACCGCGTCGGCTCGCCGGGGCGTTCGAAGCGGTTATCCGTGTCTGTGCGCCGTCGTGTCAGAGGGATGCGAGGTTTCTGTGCCTTGGGGGGGAACTGTACAAGGCCTGGGGGGCGGGGCTACCTCAGGTGTGGGTCGCTTTTTATGGAAAGGTCTTCTTATCGCAGTCTAGCTACACAAATATGAGCGCAGTCACCCCATCTTGTTCCTGTGTAATTACTCACTCATGTCATTGGTCGCGCGATTACAGTCCTTACGGGGTGAGTGCATAATTAGCATCAGCAGAGCACTGACTGAGTGTTGCTGGTCAGATATCCCACCAAGGGGGAGTGGGGGAGAAAGACTGACAGCTCTTTTAAAGGGTTCCTTCAAGCGCTGAGAGCAGGCAGGGCAACTGTCTGTCAGGAGAAAAAAGAAGAGCTCTGAAATAGGTTAAAATAAAAGGCGAAACGGTGAGCGAATGTCAAGGAGAGAGGAGAGGAGGGGGAGGAATGGAGTTCAGGAGTGTTAGGGGATAGCATTAAGCATTTAAGATAACAAGCTCCTGAGGGAAGATGTGCTCTAGTTGGAACACCTACACTCCTCCCACTCTGAAACTCTGCTACTGAAACAGACTCTTGTACGGTGGACAGTGTGCAGTGGACAGACGTGTAGACAGGCACACACACACACACACACACAGAGGCGCATGTGCAGTGTGTCTAACAGGCAGATGTACAGACACACGCACGCACGCACACACACGCACAAACACACACACACCTGTCCTAATGCAGTCCTTATATCTGCTTCCAGGGCTGTAGGGAGAGAGAGCTCAGACAGATGAACAGTTACCCTTTAAACAACACAAGAGAAGACTAGTTTCCCAGAGCAACAGTTTTTCCAGCAACTCCAGCAGATGAGAGCTGGAAGATGTTGCTCTTGAGATTTTATGATTCGTAATGGTTCTCCGTGGTGTTCATGGAGGCACCTTTGGGTACCAAGATGTTGGCAAAACTGGGCTCCACCTTTCTCGTGCATTTAGCTGCCTCTGGGGTTGTATATCATCGGGGTGAGGATTCTCAAATTAATACCAAGGTTGTGCATTCTCACCTTGTCATGCTGCACAGCATATGTTTCCCATTCCTGTTTGATTCTAGCTTGCTTCGTGATAAGTCTGATATGTGTGGAAGTCAACGCCAAGAGCCACAGCAAAGCCAGCTGCTTGCCGGTTCCACCAAAAGTTTCCTCAGTGGCGTGACTTCAGTTCCTTACTTGTATTTTCTGATGATGAACAATTTAATCATTATTTCAGTATTTGTTGTGATTATTTCACAAATAATGTAATGCGCCTATGTAACATACAGCAGGGTCCACTTAAAACCCACATCCGCACATCCAGGTTACTTTACATCCTGTTCTCATATATTAAACTTGGATTGAAGTGTCTGGACTCCCAGATGTTTTTAGTTAAAGGATAAGAATAATGCATTGGTAAGGTATGTGACAAATGCGTTGGTTACAGTTTACAGCTTGCAATTGAACACCATAGCAAGTGGCACTGTAATGAAACAGACTGGGATCCAAGTGCGGTGAATGGTCTTTAATAACAGAATCCAAAGTCGTGGTCTGCGACAAAACAGGTCTGCACCGGGAAGCAGCAATACGAAAATCCAAATCCAAATCCAAAAAACACTAGCAAGGTCCAAAGAACAGGCAAAGGGTCAAAACACAGGAAACTCACAAGAGAGCAACAGAGAGCAGGCTCAGTAGTGTTGCAGGAACAATACCTCACAATGAAGCAACTGAACTTAGTCCTTAAGTAGCCAGGGCTTGATTGATGAATGGGTTACAGGTGTGCTTGAGTGGTTGAGCCAGGCTGAACTGGGCCTGGCTGGTCTGGCTGAGTGGGTTGAACTCGGCGTGGCTGAGCTGGCTGACTGGGAGCGGGTGTGACAGGCACCATCACTAGCTTCCTTTCATTGCTGGTTTTATTAGAACATTTTATGTCATTTGCATTGCAGTTAATGCTTTCTGGTCGTTGCAAAGGTTCCTTTATGTAGTTGAAGGCAGTTCCCCTAACTGTAACAGCCTAATCCGCAGAGTGGAGTTTGCCCAGTTATTGGAGCTGAGCTCAGCCTCTCTGGTTTTTTACTGCAGCCGTGGAACCGCATTCCTGTCCGTTCAAACCCTGCTCATTACGCTGGAGTCGGAAGCAGTTTGTTCTCCTTTCCTAGAAACCCTGTTGTTAGCTTTGCTTTGTGCATCTCCAGATGGCTCTTCATTATCCCCTCGGCTGCCATCTCTCCCCCTCTCCTCTCGCTGAGAGCGCTCTCATAATGCCTGGAAGAAGTGCGCTGGCTGTCTGTCAGCCCACCCCCTCACAAACACCCCCCCCCCCCACACACACACACACACATACACACACCCAGAATGCAATGCAGATGCCAACAGATGCACAGTGTCACAGACAGTAACAAAAAAAGAGTGCAGCGATTTAAACACGTGCAGACATGCACCTGAGAAACACACATACACACACAAACATATATACACATACACACATACACATGCTCACACACGTGCCCACACACAAACCCACATGTGCTCACGCACAAACACACACACGTGCGCACACGCAGACACACATGCTCACACACACACCCATATGCTCACAGAGTCAGCACTCTCATATAGGGCCACATCCTCTTCTCTCAGGCAGTGACTCTGGGTTCAGAGGGGTTCCTCTCGGGGAGGGTCTGCATGGAGCTGTGGTGACCCACTTCCTGTGTGTCTCACTGACAGACCCCATAATCAGCCATCTGCATAGCACCATCCATGGGGAGCAATCATCCGCCCAGAGATCCGCTGAACCCCTCACTGTCCTCCTTTTATATGTGTGTGTGTCTCTAGCTGTGTTATTTGGGCCCTAGAGAGTTAATGAGCGTGCGGGTGCCGTTTTTGTCGCTGTGTTGTGCTTGGGTATGCGAGTGTGTGCACTTTTATGATGCAGCGGTGCGTGGGCTCGGCTTGTGCTGTTGCTGACCTTTGACCCCTTCTGCTCACCCCCAGCTGGACCTCAGCCAGCCGCTGGAGGAGCAGGGTCCGCTGGACGCCGTCATCCACAAGCTGACGGACCTCATCCTGGAGGCGGACCAGAACGACACGCAGGCCCTGCTGCTGGTTCAGCGCGTGCAGGTGAGCGCAATGCGGGCGGCACGCCCGTCTGTCGCTGAATGCAGAAAACGTTCAGCCATTATTCCACAGCTCCACTGGGGGTGGCACATGTAAGGAGCAGGGCCCCGGTGAAGGATGGAGTTTCTTGCATAAGGCGAGGTCACTCTTCTTTGAATGCCTGCTTGGTATTGGTACTGACCTGAAAAAAAGGGATCAAGAGGATTGGACAGTTTGTGCTTTTTCCAGTCTGTTGGCTCAGAGTTCACATGGCACATGAGTGATTTAAGCAGTGGGGTTAACATACTGTAAGAAGTGCCTTGTTATGTGTGTGATTGCATTTGTCTGGGTAATTTATATGGGTAATGTAGTACAGCTTTGAGACAGCAGGTTAAGCCATGTTAATCATGCCAGAGCACACTACCTTTGCTGGAATTTTCCTGGAGTTTTCTGATTGGTGGTCGCACAGCACCGTCCTGTCCTCCTGTTTTTATTGGATGATTAATTTGTTCCGATACATACCCCTGGCCCACTTCCATTCTGGAACAGGGCTCCTTTGTTTTGCTGATTGTCAGCAGTATCAGCTTCATTTCAGTGGAGTTTTGCGAGATCTGGAGATAAACACAATAGCCGGCACGCGTTAGAACACACAAAGCGGACAAAGGAGTTTGTTAGAAAGGTGGGCAACCCGGATTTGCATTTCCTGAACTCCTGTAAGTGGCTCTGAGTTTTCTAGTGACTTACTGGCACCATACACACTGCGTAAAGATAACAATTTTGCACATGGCACCTTCACACAGCCCTAGCTAATTAACATTCCTTGTCTGTCCCTCCTTTTTCGAGCACTCCAAATCTAAAGATGCTCCCACTCATTTGCACTGCAGGAAGGCAGCTGGCTAGCTCCGTGCGACCACAGACACGTTACTCAGACAGATGTGTCCGTGGTGGCCATGGCAACAGTAGGTAGTGGGAAACGCAGCAATACGCCGCGCACAAATGAGATTGTCTCTCCTGAGGCGAATTCCTCCCACGGTGGTGACGACGCTCGTGTCACCACCGGAGGTGTCGTAGACGTGGGAGACCGGCGGAGGGCGAGCGGACGCCAGGGAAAGAGAAATTAAAAATGCAGGAAAGGTTCAGGCGAATATGCACACACAGTGTGCTTCCTCCTTTTGGCGACGGTTGTGTAAACGCGCCGTGATTAGCCTTTTCTGTGCTCGAGAGTGCGTTAAGTGTATCTCCGCTTTCTTCAGCCAGCGCGTCCCACCTTTGTGATTTCGGCTGGGTGTGTTTGGGCGCGGTTGTGTGTGCACAGCTGTGCCTCTCCCCGTCTGTTTCCCTGAATCAGCTATTCAGTGTGTGTGTGTGCTTGTGTGTGCTTGTGTGTGCTTGTGTGTGTGTGTGTGTGTGTGTGTGTGCGCTTGTGTGTGTGTGTGTGTGTGTGTGTGTGTGTGTGTGTGTGTCTGTGCATCTCTCTCTCTCTCTCTGTGTGTGTGTCTGTGCACCTCTCTGTCTGTCTCTCTGGTGTAGCTGTTTAGTGTGTATGCGTACTTGTGTGCGTGTGTCTGTGTGTATGCGGTTCTCTCTGTGCGCCTCTCTGTCTGTCTCTCTGGTGTAGCTGTTTAGTGTGTATGCGTACTTGTGTGTGTGTATGTGTGTGTGTCTGTGTGTATGTGGCTCTCTCTGTTATCCTCCCACAGGACTTGCCACTGTGTGCACAGTGCTGTCAAGGATAGAAATGACAAGTTTCATTTTTTTAACCATACACATTCTTGTTTCCCAGTGGCATAAAAACTGTTTATTGCACTTCAGACCAGTAGATTTAATGTAAATTAATCCTCTGGTCGCTCACGTTCGGTTTGGACAGGGCTCTCATTACCTGAACAGAACACCATGCAGACACATCATGTTCTTTTTATTCCATGTCCTGCTACTGTGTCAAGTTTACACAGGGTGTCTTGCTTCTTAGTGCTACACTGCTAAACAAATGACGCATTATTGTTAAATGACATTACATTTTTGCTAAGCAGATGCTCTAATACAGAGCAACAATTCAGATACAATTTTATACCATTTTTACATGAAGTACAGTTACATAGCTGGATATTTACTGAGGCAGGTTAAGTACCTTGCCCAACCACCTTGGCCAACCGCAGCTTGGCACATTTCAGAATCAAAGCAGCAACCTTTGGGTTATGAGCCCTGTGCTTTACCACTATGCCACACTGCTGCCCCTGCCTGCTGCTGAGGCTGTGTTTATAGCTTCCTTTTCCAGTGGCTGTTGTAGTTACTCTTCACTGATTTCATGTCCATCACATTGCCTCAAAGTTTTGACAAGAGTAGTGGGACAAATGGGTGATTGTATTTTGGAAAAGGAGAGAGGGGGCACATCTATATGCATGAGTGTGTAACCAAGTGTGTTCACATAAGTAACATATGTATGTGTATGTAACCATGTACAGTATATGTTTCAGTCATTTGAGTGATTCATTCATATTTGAGTGAATATCAGTGTTTTAGTGTGTTATTGTGTGTGTGTGTGTTTGTTTGTGTGTGTGTGCGTGAGTGTGCACAAAAGGCAGTGTGAGCAGATCAGCAGGTGACTGTATCAGGTGACAGGGGCACGTGCTGGCATTCATGCAGTCTGAGTGACGTAATGTCACCTGTCATGGCCACAGGCACTGGCACTCACTTGCTTAGATGCTGCAGGGTGAACCAGAAGGCCGCAGCACCTGGTCACCTGGGGGCACAGCAGGGTGATGTCCATAGAGGCCCTGCTCTGGAAACCGGGAAGCATTTCTACCAGGAAGAGCAAATAACAGGCCCAGAGCTGTAACTGAGATTCCTTGAGATACCTGGAGTGCCCTTATTTCAAGGTCAAATTACATGTATAGAGTATTAAAGGGGAGCCTCATAATGTGACATCATTTCGTATTTTTAAAACAGTAGATCGTCTTCCTCCTACCTTTTATGTCAAGAATCTAGCCTGGTAATGCAGCATTGCATCAGCAAAGAATCTATAACGAGGAGACAAATCTTCACTGTAATGGTTTGTTTAAAGAAAGCGAGTTCGTTTAAAAGCTGGAGGACACTGCTGCTCTCTCACAGAAATTAACAAGATTTTCTGCATCTCTTCCTAGGACATTTCAATCATGCAGCAGTGAAACACAGCGTTAACACCGTGTCTGTTTTGTGTATGCTTACTTCTCAACTCCTCGTTCTTCCTGGTAGCAGTGATGTCACCTGGGTTGCGACGATGTCTGGGAAGTGTCACATTGGTGTCAGCTATACCCATATTTTGGGTAGTGCGAAGAGTCTTTGCCCCAGTTCTGACCTCATGGCGGTGTTCTTTTTTGGGACTCATTTCAGGACTACATTGAGGCTCACCCAGAGACCATCGTGCTGGACCCCCTTCCTGCCATCCGGACCCTCCTGGATCGCTGCAAGTCCTACCAGCTGATCCACAGGATAGAGCGCTGCATGCAAGGTTTGGACATGACCCCACCCTGTCCCATCCCCTGCCCTCCACCCCCTCCCACACCCCTGTCCATCCACGCCTCATCACACATCACATTTCTGTAACCTTCGTTCTCTCGCCAGAGACACTTCATTTGTTCCTCTTAGCAAACATTTGCAGTGACAGAAACGTTGAAACTGGTTGGGAGACACGTGACTGAAAGCAGCACCATGCTTCACACACGAGGTGCATTCTGGGATAGCGGCAAAGGAAGCCAGCTTCCTGCTCTTTTGTCCTGGCAAAGCTGCCCCCTCTCCAGGGCTCAGGGGTCCCACGGCCAGTGATGTCACCCGGCTCGGTTTCGGGCCCCGGGCTCCCCTTTGTTATCCAGAGGAGGCAAAGAACAGGGGCTTTTCACTGGGGGGAAGTGCGAGGCTTATGGGGTTTAAAAGCACGCTTGGGAAAACTGCGGAGTGGAGTGTCTCTTTTGTGTGTCAGGCATACCTCTCTCACGGACAAGGGCAGGATCAGCCAGCATCGGACCTCTGCGATGTTTTTTAAATCATCTGGTGCCGTAATGTTTCAGCTGTTGTTCTATGTCCCGCAAGCTTAGCTCGCGTCAGTATAGGGACTTTGCTGTTGACAAAACTGGCTGTGTCCTCAAAAAGTGTCGCCCTTTTTAAGGTAAAAATGAGCCTTGTTTGGTTGCGTCATGTTTCGTTATGGTAATAATTTGTCAGGTGTGTGGAAAGGCGCTTCCTTATTTGTCAGTGATAGCGCATGGCCAACGTGCTAATCCGCCTTTCCTAAATAGCGGAATAGCAGTAGATCAGATCTGACGAAAACGGCGTTGAGTAGCTGGTCTTGGCTGCCGCCCACACAGCGAGAGATTATTTTGTTTAGAATACCGAAAGGGTGAGTGTGGGTTTCTTGCCAGGCAACCAGCCCTTACCATGTCAACAGATACAGCAAGGCATGCTGGGAGAATACAGATAAGCTCTGAAACAGCAGCAAACAGGCACCATTAACCTTCTCAGATACTAATAAACTGATAACCTGAGCACTGCAGGTTATCACTTTTAATATTTTAAATAAAGGACAAATAATTGAATTTGCTGAACAGGTTTGTTTAAATATGGTGAAGCCCTCTGAAATGTGTTGCTATATTGTTCGTTATTAGATAATACTTTTTTAGATTTAGACATTTTGAGTCCGGCACCGTAGATTTATACCTCTATGTGACGTTCTGTGTTATTCTGCAGCTTTGCACAAGTTATTTAATTTTGAGTTTATGTACTAAGTATGTAGTATGCATTAAAGCAAGGAGAGTTATCTGTGAGCATTCAGCATCCTATCTTGAGAGATGTGGTTGAATTGTGTTACATTTGAATTCAGTCCGTGTTCTGTGCCACCGAGCCTCCTGCTTGGGGTTTCAGGCACAAACAGATTTCATCCCTTGGTGACCCCGCCAAAAGGACCCAAACATGCTGTCAAATCACCAGTCATGCTGACCCTGATCACAGTAAAAGTGTGAAAGCCACTCTCACACTAAAAATGCTGGCAGTAGGGTAGCAGCGCAAAGCTCACATTGGCTGCTTGACCTCAGTTTTTACCGGCAGCCATTGGTACCAGAACACCAATATGGGTCCTTCAGTGTTGTACCTACTGAATGTGAAAAAGGGCCATACCAGAGGTGCCTCACTCATGCTTCATTGTTTCAGTGATACTATGCTGAAATCAAATATTAGAATGTGAAATCATGATTTGCATGAAGATAAAAAAAAATGAAATGGTCCTGCCATGTATTGTAGTATACATTATCCAAAAAAAGTTACTAACAAGTGGACAAACACGCATTTCAACGCTGATTGTCTTCTTCAGGTCAGGGTGAAAGGCAGAAACAGACACCTGGATAGAACCTGTTGAGTAATTATGTGCTTGGTTTAATCCGTCAATTAGAAATGTTCTGTATCACCTTACACTCCATGTGTTTGTGCAGCAGGTAACCATTTACTTTCTCACTGTGACCTCGTGAAACCCCAAGTGGTGGAAACACCCATTTGTCTGCTCCCTGCATATGAATGTTTTGGCTACCATGTAATACAATGTGTTATTTTCTGCAAAGAACCTGGATTAGTAATGGCTTTTCTGAGTTTAAGTCATGTGATGCAACCATTGAAAGACATCTACAAACTGTGATTTAAAAAGGTAGCAATAGGCAGCTGGTACTGTAGTGTGTAGCATGCTAGAAATAATGAAAAATAGGTGGTGCCTATCATTGTGTAGCATTGTGTGTCATTTTGAGCACTGTGACTGGCTGATGTTGGCTGATGATCTCAGTTATTCTATATGAAAACTGACCCATTTTGGTGTAGCACCCTTGGAATTTCTTTAAATTAAATTTAGAAGTTAAAATGAAAACCACTCCCATTTTTCAGACATGATTGATTGAAGTATTTGTATTTTGCCTTGTTATTGCCCACCTAGTGTTAAGATTGTGACCCGTACATGTTGCAGACATAGTTTTAGTGTCATATTAAATCTTTTTGTGTTCCCCAGGATATCGGTGACAAAACTTTATTGCCAGGGTACTTCATGTATGTGAACTTTATGACTATTATTAATATTAACAGTATGAATGTTTATGCCATCACCAAGTTATTTACATGATATTATTTAATGTAGTGTAATCTGCCCGTGCCAGAACAGAGTATGAAGAGATGATTTTCTGGGGGTGTGTGTGTGTGTGTGTGTGTGTGTGTGTGTGTGTGTGTGTGTGCGCGTGTGTGCGTGTGTGTATGTACAGTATGTGTGTGCGCGTGTGTGCGTGTGTGTGTGTGTGTGTGTGTATACATTTGTGTGTGAGCGGGCATGTGTGTGTGTGTGTGAGTGTTTGTGTGTAAAATCTTCCTTCCACTGTTTATAAGAAACCCCCCATTAGCTATATTTATGGCAGCTGGAGTCAGTCTTTAAATGGCCAAATACCTGTTCCCAGCCATTGTGTAATCATCACTCCTTCAAAGAACGATGTCCATAAATACAGGAAGAATTTCTGGAATCGTTCGGATGGAACTTTAGTATAATCATTTTAATTGGTTTATATGAAGGGCTTTAGATATGCAGGGAAGAGAAAATCCGCACATAAACTCAAGGTTTCACCGCCAGTCATTTCAGCATTGCCAGCGTTAAGTACTGGTTTCTTGATGCCGGCAGAAGGCTCAAAGTGGGTCGGTGGATGTTTGGAAAATAAACTGTACTGGACAGTGTCTAGAATAAGTGACTTGAAACTCCCTATTAGCAAGAGAAATTGGCCAGTAATTAAATGTTTCACATCTCACACGTGACATAAATATAAATTTGCGATTATAATTTTGTATGTACTAGTCGGTCTACATAATTAGTATTACAAGTGAATGTTTTACTTAATTTAATATTTTAAATTAAGTCATTTTAATTAATTTATTTAATACTGCTCAGTGGTAAACTTCTTTATCAAAGTGTGCTCTGTTAAAGATTTAAAAACGTCACATACATAATTGTGCGATTCTTGATTGTGATTAAAGATAAATCCTTTTTATTTAATAGGAATTTAATCCTCTTGAAGGATATGGGGGATTGAGGATTTATGCACTGGATCAACAGAACTTTTCTTGTCTAATCTGAAGGAACTCCCCACAATGAACTGTAACAGCACAATGAAGTTTAATTTTTAAAAATGGGGCATTGATTTAAACCGACCATAGAAGGTGAAGGTATTCTATGTATTAAAATAGTTCGGTATTTTAGAACAGTAGAATTGTTCATTGGAAAGGACCCCAGGGCTGATCTGTGAGTAATGGAAACCCAGGGAAAGTGTTCAGTTTGCCAGAACACCATTTGTGAAAACCATGCATTTCCAAATTTGTCCTGTAAGGGCCATGTTATTGGTTTGTGCCAATTAACACTCCCCTTTTCAAATGTTTTCCTTGTTCCCTTTAATCGCCACATTCGTGGAAGTTGGTTGGTGGCAGATTGCTGGGTGGTTTATCAAATTACATTACAGCACTTGACAGCTTGCCAGAAAAAAAAGAATGGTGTTGCGTAGTTTCCATTTGCACTGCCACTTTCTAACTCAAGGATAAAAAGCAAGCAGAGACAAACCAGGAGAATGATGAACAGTCCAATAGTCCAAATGGGCAGCGCTGCCCAAAGAATGCTGTACTGCAGGCTGAGGCCATCTCCATGCTGAAGGGTTCTGATATTTCCGTGCTTTCGTGAAGTTTTGATACGTGAAGCGAACACATTCATGTGAAATTAGGCGCACAGTGAAATGAACTGCCTATGACCTGTCCTGAACCCTGGCCAGTAAAATCTAGCGTGGCCTCGTATATCAGTCAGTGAGCTGGCCACACAGGCTGGAGCAGGATACCGAAGTGCTGAAGGATGAAATGTTTTTCCCCTCGTTTTTAAGACCAATGCCACCAGTGCTGGATGTTTGCCTTCGTTTGGGTTAGAAATCTGATCCCTGTACATTCCTGTGTGAAAAGAGAGAAATGATGTGGAACTTCTTGACTGAGGTCTCTCAGCAGGTAGATCCTGTTGGACTACGTGCCAGATTTGGCAGAGTGTTGCCAGATTGCGGTGAAAACTGTACTCGGATGGACTGCAGCACGCATTTTAGCGCAGCCAACCTAGCGGGTGCTCGTATTGTGAACTGGCCCACATGGTCAGAGATAGGTTAGCGTTTCTGACAGGTCACAGCCAGGAGTCGATGCTGACTGGCTGCCTCTCTCCCTCCCTCACTCTCCTCTTCAGACGACAGGATCTGCTCCCCTCCCTTCATGGTGCTGACCAGCGAGTACGGGCCCGACACCCTGGGGCAGCTCGAGAAGCACGGGATCACTTTCCCCTTCAGTGAGTCGCTGATGCTGGATCAGCCCCAGCTCAGTTTTCACACACCAATTGGGGTCAGGGCTGATCCTGGGTCAGCAGTGCTCTCATGCTTTTTGTCTCCTTCTGTCTCCCTCCGCAGTTTGCAAAACCAGAGTAGCGCATGGCACCAACTCCCATGAGGTAAGATTGGGACCGAGGAGGGTGGGGGGTGGAAAGGGTGTCGGAGGGGGAGGGGCACTGCTCAAGCTGTATAAAAGAGGCCACGAGTTATCTTCAGACACGTCCCATCAATCAATTCAAAATGCAGGGGCATAGATGTGATGAATGATTTCTTATCAGAGGCTGTGCTATCATTAAACACTGTGATTGATTTGTTCCTTTTGTACTTATCATGCATTTCTTACAAAGACACTCTTAGACCTTCAACTGGTGGTAGCAGCGTCACTATTCAAGCCATCACAAGTGAATTATCTATCAAGACTTAAGTGCTGCTGTATATGTAAATAGCCATGAATTGAAAATGATTTCAAACAATGCTAACAAAATAAGCATCTGCCACGCATAAACGGTTAGCTGAGGGACATCACAGCAGTGAGTAACTGGAACACAAGATTTATAAAAATACGAAAGCTGATAAAACTGTTTAAATTAAAATAAAACTGAACTGTCACAATCACTTGGTTAGTGGTCTAAAACCCAGGAAGTGTTCCAATCACGTAAGGACTGACAGGAAGCTGTCAGAGCAGAAGGAACAGGAAGTAAGGCCTGACTCAAGCATCCAGCGTGTTGTTCTCACTGCGAAGGGATTCACGCCATGAGTCAGAAACATTGCCGAGGCTTGACATGTGAGTGTATGAACAAAAGTGTGATGTTCCTGTCACTAGGAACGGTGCTATGATTAAATGAAACTACTAGGGAAGTGTTTGTTTGGACATACCTTGCACTGATAGATCAGATCATGCAAGGGGCATTGAGGGGACTTGATGTGCCTAATTGACTTGGTGCGCACAGGCTTGACCCCTGAACTCCGCCTGAACCGCTGTGGCAATGTGTTGAATCCTTAGTAGAGCACTCCCAATACTGTGATTCCAGAACATGGCCATCAGCTATCACAGTCACTTCTGATGGGTGGATGAATGTATATATGGATAATATGGGTGGATAATATTTTTTTTCTTTCTGATTGGGTGCAATTGTGAACAGTGGCTACACCAGAGGAATGAATCTAGTGGGCCAACCATTCACCGCAGTTCAAAAAATCAAATATTGTTCCAACCCTGGTGAGTTGAGGTTAGGAGATGTCCATGTACTCAATAGTTGAGGGAGGATAGCAGGTAGAGGAGTAGATGATTGGATGAGTGGATGCCCTCCTTATAACCCCCCACCACCACCACCCCCTAGATGGCGCTGATCTTCAGTGAGGAGGACCTGAAAGACATCAGGCCGCCGTGTGTGGTCCAGAGCTTCATCAACCACAATGCGATGCTGTACAAGGTGTTCGTGGTGGGGGAGTCCTACACCGTGGTGGAGCGGCCCTCACTCAGGAACTTCCCCTCTGGACCAGCCGGTGAGGAACCCCGGCCTTCCCATTCATACATCTGCATCTCTTCCCACACACCTCTCTGCAGCCATCTCTTCCTGTTTTACTTCCTGTGTCTGGGCCGATCAGCAACCACCTCTTTCTCTGTGTTACTTCCCGTGTCTGTGCTAATCAGCAACCATCTCTTTCTCTGTGTTACTTCCTCTGTCTGTACCAAGCAGCAGCCATCTTTTTCTCTATGTTACTGCCAGGGACTGTGCCATTGGTCTTCTTCATTGTGTAGGGTTTAGCAAATCTTCTCTTAGTTACCTTGCAGTCAGCAATTAATTTTCACCAAAAGTGCCAGGTGATTTGACTTCCTGTCTCAGAGGTTTCTGAAGTTAAACAGTGTGAGCCAAAGACACAATGAAAGCCAACAGGCCTTGCAGTTGTCCTGAACCGGCATGGCCCATCCCTGTCTGTGTCTCTTTAACCCCTCTCCCTCCCTTCCGCAGCAAATGAGAGTCCTGCCTTACAACCAGTGCGTCTCATGGTCCCAACCCACCACTGTAGAGTGCTGCAGGGTATACTTGCGTGTCTTGAACAGCATATCGTACTGCTTCCCTTTGCGTGAGATTGAGACCAGCATGTGCATGCTTGACTGTGTGGTTGCCACAATGGGCTCAGCTCATGTACAGTGTCTCCCTCATATCCTCCAAACAGCTGTTGTAGCGGCAAAGAGCAAGGTTTGTAACTCAGAGGTTGCCAGTTCAGTTCCTTAGTGGGGCACAGCTGTTGTGCACTTTGGTACTTAACCTGAATTGCTTTAGTAAATATCCAGGTGTATAAATGGATAGCATACAAATTGTAAACCTTGTAGATCTTTCCAGATAAGAACGGACTCTTAACAACTGTTATGCAATGTAATGGGAGTCACAGGATTTTTGTATCAGTCTCCAGTTTCTCGGTGCAGTGATGCCAAGGGATTCATTCAGAACTCTAGTCGCCTGCTCCACAGGTAGATGGCCTCGTGGTTGAGGTTCAGCATAGACTCGCGGAATCCGCAGGAGGGTGTGGGACCGGCGCGAAGCCTTGCGTGAACAATTGCGAAAGAGCTCCTTGCATCAGGTCGAGATAAGATCCAGCACGGCCCCAGCTCTGACCCGGGAGGGCATGTGGTCGCGCCCAGCTTTCAGTGTCGTTATCTTCAAACGAGACACGCCTCCTCCACACTGATTGGCTCACGTATCGTTTACCCCGGAGCACACCATGAGAGCGTCCAGGTTTATCTCTGGCGATACAGAGCTAATGAGGGTGATATGTGTTTCACTGCCCCGCCCGTGACGTGCCCCGTGGCACAGTGCTGCACCCCACACCCTCACCTTTACCCTGTCCTCACCTCCTACACCCACGCCCTACTCTGCAGGTGATTGCACGGTGCCCAGCAGAGCACTGTCAACCAGAACGTGGAGGCGGGGATTTTCGCTTTGTGACTGGCACGATAAGCTCCCGCAAGACCAATCTTAGTTCTAGGAAATCCCCAGAAGGGAGAGGTTAGAGGGAGGCTGCTGTCTGTGGTTTAGTTGTCATAAGTTGTTCCTAGCAACAGTTGGACAAATAGCTGCTCCAGTGTATTCATATGGGTCACTTGAACAAGAGCCCCATGACTTAGTAGTGACTTAATAATTGCGTTTACCAGTGTGGTTTTCTTCCACCTTTAAGTCCAGGCTGTCACCAGTACCTGAGGTCCAAGTCATGAGTCCCTGAGGTCACTGTAAATGTATTCAGAGCCCAAATTCTCAGGAGGCATGAGTCAAGTATTTACTGTCAGCTATGTGGTATGCAGCATCTTAAAAATCTCTTGAGTTCCTCTTCTCTTCTGAGTTGATTTCCTTTTTTAGCCCTCTCGGTCTTAATTTTGTTGGTGTCTGTACCTCATGTTGTGGAATTAAAACTACCTATCCACCCACGATGTTGTCACATGCTACTGCTGATTACTGCTGCCATCTACTGGCAGAGTAAAGAAATGCATGCATAGCAGGACTACCACTGATGTTTCACCTGAGTGTCTGCTGAGGCAGTGGAGGGGAGACCAGTATGTCCAATGTCAAACATTAGGTCAGTAACTGCATCCAGGATAAGTTTAACTTGAAGAATTGGTCTATGGCCAAACACAAGACCAATATGGAGCTCAAAAACAAGATTATTTTGAAAGTATGTGTGTATGACACTGCATACTAAAGATTTATTGACCACAAGAATCTTTTGGAGACCAAGACCAGAAACTGGTGGCCCTGAGGTTGAAGGAGTTGTTTGTGTCTGATTTAACATGAGTGGGGACTATGCCATGTGGAGAACATATTCCTTTTAGCAATATTTCCTCGGTGTGAATATCTGCAATAATTTCATTGTAAGACATTCAAATAAAATAAATGTGCCAAATCCTGATAAAATTCCAAACCACTTTTTTTAATGAAAACATGGATTTAACATGGCTGGTCAACTGAGAAGTCATTTAACATTTACAGTGATGACCTGGGGAAATGAGACAAGTAAGGAGTGTGTATGACATCTGCTGTAGTCTGGGTGGATCACTCTCCTGATACAGAGATCCACTTAGACCAGGCGACCGAGGCTAACACCCCTCCCCTTACATTGGGTACCACTGGATCTTTAATGGCCATCCTGGGTCAGGGCTTCTATCCTGGGTCTACCAGTGTGCTGGGGCATCAACAGCACTGCTCAGTTCAGAGATCTAAAGAGTATACTGCCCCCTGCTGGCTCATAAATGCCAGTTCCAGCAGCATCCTGCTGGTTTTCCTGCCGGAATTCCTCCCATCCACATGCTAAGAAAGCGCAGCACATCTTACCCTTAACTGCCACAGGACTACAGCCATCTCAGATTCTTTGAGCGTGGAAGGGTTCAGAAGCACAGAAAATCTTGTTTCACTCCACCATCTTTGTGAGGGCAGACCTAGTTGTAAACTGTGGCTTCTCCTGTTCTGTTTTTCAGACAGAAGAGCAATTTTCTTCAACAGCCACAATGTCTCCAAGCCAGAGTGTTCCTCAGACCTGACCTCTGTAAGTAACAGAAACCCCTGCACATTTTGTTAACTTTTCATACACTTGTTTATGTCTGTAAGAGAGTATTATTGCTAGAATTTCTGTCTGTGTGTGTCCATACAGAGGGCCAACATGGAGGGGGTGTTCCAGCCACCAAGTGATGACGTCATCCGGGAACTCTCCAGGTCCTTGCGTCAGGCACTGGGCGTGTCCCTGTTCGGCATCGATGTCATCATAAGCAACCAGACAGGCCAGCACGCTGTCATCGACATCAATGCATTCCCCGGTGTGTACTTCCCACTGTCATCCACTAGGCGGCAATGGTGGAACACATGAATATATCAAAAGGGAGTTGACCAGGCTTTTGTAGCTACTGTGGTGGAGGAAGTCATCAAGAAATTAGTGGACGGACACCTCTGTACGTTTGTCCACGTTGTGAAAATGCATCTAGGAAACAGAGTGCTGAGATTTCTCTGTTACTAGCAGTGTTTCTCAACACCAACCCATGCACAAGAGTGTCTTTTTGCCGTGTCTGTATTGAGCCCAGAAGGTGTCAGTATTGAGTTACTTAAAAGTGTGCAAAGTATGTCATACTTTTGAGAAGCTACCAATTTAGCAACGAAGTACTATGCAGTCTGAGCCAACTGCTGACAAAATAAAGTGGCCGTCCATTTATTCTTCACGGCTGCTTGCACTCACATTTTGTGCATCGTTTTTGTGCCAATACAGTGCACAGCTTTGGAAAACGCAGAGGTTTCTGTAATGGTAAAAAATTAATGTTGCACGTTATGTAAGTATCAGTCACAGAGAAGTATGCTTTCTGGTGGCTGAGCAGAGTGTGGATAATGCAGTAAATATTCCTGACATTGAAGGACTGTTAGGGTTGTTTGGAAATGGCGGGCTCTAGGGCGTGTGTGGGCTCTAGCTGAAGGGTCCAGGCCGCGGAGAATGCGGCGGACTCGCTGGGTGCTCCCCCGCGGACACTCCGGAATGATGTCACCAGGAAAAGGTCGGGCGGGGCCACACTGAGCATGCGCGCAGGGCGGGAATGTTGCCGTGGAAACCGGGGCTTTCCCTAGGGGACCCCCCCCGTGTTTGCCGCTCGCATTACGGGAAACCTGCTCCCTCTTCACATGACCTTCCAAGAATTACCCAGCGTGCTTGGCTGGCTCCACTCACCCCCCCCCTTTGTGCAGCAGTACTGCATCACATGTGTTGCTTAGCAGATGCTCTTGTATAGGGAGGCTTTACATTTAGCATATCAGTAATTCTGATGTAGCAAATCAGTAAAAAAGATAACGTGCAAAATATAAAAATATCATAATAACAACATGCTCTTGTTCAATTGTACGACAACACTATCTCTGTAATTTGAACCAGCTCCTTAACCATTAGGTCACACTGCCCATGTGTGTAATTTGTGTATGTGTAATTTGTTCAGAAGAAACTAGGAACGCGGAGGGTTGTAATACAGTTGTTTTTATTGGTAGAATGTAATGTAAGTAGTATCAATGCCACCCAGTTCAAGTTTTGTGTAGCTGTAGATATGCCTCAGACCTCCCAGTAGTTCCTAATCATTCCATTTCTCTGTGTCCCACCGCCTTCCTCTGTTTCCAGGTTACGAGGGTGTCCCGGGCTTCTTCACTGACCTGCTTAACCACATCACGAGCCTCCTGCAGGGTCCAGCGCCCGAGAGCGCCCCCTCTGGGCAGCAGAAGGAGGGCGTGGCGGGGCAGAACGCCCCAACCGCAGTGCACCTCGGCGGGGATCGGGTCTGCCCCGGAATTCTGGGAAAAGAGGGCGGGGCCTGGACGGTGGAAGGGGAGGATGGCAAAAAGGCGCACCACCAGAGGCGCAGCTGCAACACCGCCATGTCGCCCAACTTCCAGCAGCACTGCGTGTGTCCGATCGCCACCAAGGCCTCCTCGCAGTGACATCTCGCGGACCACGCTGCCCCTCTCTGTGACCCCCCCCGACCAAGAAAAGCTAATAATATATTCACAATCAGAATCGAACTTTCCAATGATGATGGTGGTGATCAAAATGAGAACGAAGAAGATGAGATTATGGATTTTATTCCCGTGTGGTTTTTTTGTGTTTCCTCTGACTCGGCAGACTTTGGGAATTTGATTTAAGCTATGCTTTCTCATGGCTGTTTTAATTTTTTTCCTTTTTTTGAGTAACTGAATCAAGCAAATGAGGGAAATGGATTTATATGAGGGGCAGGCTGAGGGAGCAGAAACACCAGGGAGGAGCATTGCAGTCCAGCGAACCCCCCCGCCATGTGTGTGCCTGTGTTTTGCTGTCTGTGAGAAGTCTGTCCAAACTGCCACTCATTCTCGGGTGAAATTCCATGATAGGGGCCTAAGTGCATTGCTGCCCTGTAGTCTTTGGTTGAAAGCATGTGCATGCATGCGCAGAGAGGAGCCAACCAATAGGAAACGAGGTCTTCCTGTGTCCAGTGGAAGTTTGGTGTCTCCTCCTCTGGCCCCTCCCCCTTCTCCCACAAGGTGCCCTGTCAGACACAGGACATCTGGACCTTTTGCCAGTTAAATGTTTGATCAGTTTGGTTGACACCAGATGTACTGCTAGATTTTGCCAAAGCAAGGTAGAGGAATGTATTTGGATGATTTCTGGACCAATCTGAAATATTTCCTAATCTCACACATAAGGTGCCAGTTGTTACCAGGAAGTGTGCATTATATGGACAGGTATTCACACAGCAGTGTCAACCCGTGAAAGAAAAAAAGAGTAAACCAGCTGACAATGATCAAATTCAGTAGCAAAATGTAAATCACTGTACCTGCTTCACTGAGCTGAATATGTGATATGCTCCCTTTTAATTACTCTCAATGAATTGAGATGATTAAGGTATAGCAATGGGATGATTGCTCAACAACCATCTTTAGAAGAGACTGTACCGCCCCCCTCTTTGTGCTACAGGTGGGAAGTACCACTTTAAAAATCAGGAAAAACTCTGGGCCCTAAGTATAATATACATGTGATCTGAACTAATTTCATGGGGTGACAGGGACTCATGAGGTAAACTGACATTCCTCCAGTTGAATTTCCACAATGTTTAGGTGTGTAAATGGATCTTCTCTTGTCTTGGGCACTGAATATCCTTGCATGTTTTCCTTCAGTCTGCTTTGACTGCTTTTTTAGATACTCCAGTCTCATTGGATGACACTGTGAAATTTCTAATGTGGTCTTTCCAAAAGTATTGGATTCTAATACTAATGATCATTAGTCACGTCGTGCTATTTAACACTGTTTCAGCAAACAAGGGACCTGAACTACATTGTCCTCCTTTGTGTATTTTTTAAACAGTTATCTGTTGTCTTGATTATTCTTACTTTTAGGGACCACATGCAGCTGTATCATACAAATAGAAAGGAACAATGAGAAGGTTTGGTTTGCCATACATGATCACACCATGCCTTTGTCCCTCCGAAGTCCCGGGTTGCAGAGTCTAGCTTTCCAACATGTCAGCATGCCCGGCTCTCTCTTAGATCCCACAAGAAAGAATCTTTAGCCTTTAGCATTTAGCATCAAGCTCTTCCGGTTGCTGTGAGCCCCCCCATTAGTGTCATTCAATCCCAGAATCCTGCAGGACCAGCTCTGTGTGTCTGTCTGTCTCTGAGTCTGTCAGTCATGTTGACTATCGAACAACAAACAAAAAAAGTCTTCGTTTGCAGCTCCCAATTTTCAAACTGTGAGATTTTTAAAAAAATTACAATTCATATAATTTCCTTACCCCAAAGAAGGGAGGTGAGTATTTTATTGAAATATCTGGAAATTTATCCATATGATATATAATATCTATAATTTATATATGTGCATATCTATGTAAAATGTATGCGCAGTCAAACACATATATATACACTTGTGTGTACTGTATGTATATAAATAAGTAGATATATATTGACATTGATTCTAAGGTAACAGGGAGAATAACTGTACAGGCCTGAAGAACAATTTTGTTTTGTCATATTGAAGTAAATATGGAAATGTGGCTGTCCTCACCTTGCTCTTTGTTCTTAACCTGCCAGTAGGAGGCGGTGCGAGAGCGGCAGGGGGTGTGGGGGGTGTCCCCAGGGGCGGTATTTTTGAGAGTGATTGACAGCTCCTTACAGCAAGTTCTCTGTGGGTTATCTCCTTCATTGTACATAAGATGGGGAAACTGTCCACCCTGATATCTGCCTAACCTTGACAATGTTAACATGATGTCAACTTACACCTGAATGTTTACATATCATAACACATATATATCCGTACCTTCACACATATATATATACACAGTATGTATATCTGTGAAGGTTATTTTGTATCCATTCTTCAGAAATTGATAAATAAAATCTACATTTTTGTGACTTCTCTTCCAAGGTTGATCCTTGAAATGGTCAGGCTGGTGTGGTTTACTTTTTATACTGAGAAGCAATAGGGTTGCAGAATGGAGCCGTGGGGTTGTCACACACACTGAGCTACCCTGTGCTCTGCATACAATAACTGTCCTGCCTCAGTGTTACACCAGATTCCCCAGATTATAAGCGGCTTCCAGCTTCACACTGGGAGTGCACTGGAGAAATGCAGTGAGTTCTCAAAAACTGCAATATAATATCTGCAGGTAATTAATCTAAAAAGTGTATTGACATTTGTAATCAGCATTTATTGAATTAGTGTTCACTTTTAACTTCTTTTTAAATCAAAAGTCGAACTTGTCTGAATCAGGGTGTTTGAATATAAAGTCCTCTGTGTGTTTATGCATTGAAGTGAAATAATCTGTGTGATGTGTCAGAAAAATGGCTACCTCTGCAATAGTTAACC
Organism: Megalops cyprinoides; assembly: GCF_013368585.1. Classification (NCBI taxonomy): domain Eukaryota; kingdom Metazoa; phylum Chordata; class Actinopteri; order Elopiformes; family Megalopidae; genus Megalops; species Megalops cyprinoides. The sequence goes on along the minus strand of NC_050599.1, from coordinate 24,987,755 downwards.
TTTCTCATTTGAAACTGAACCAAGATTCTGGATTGACCCTAGCGAGTGTGTTCCTAACATTAACGCAATGTTCTGCTTGCGCTTGACATTTGCATTTAATGAAAGACCCAAGTCACTGTGTGTCTATGATTGGGTTTTTTATAGCGATGAATCTCATGTGACAGGTGATGGATAGTGTGCTGCTAGAGAGCATCTGTGCCATGTGTTCACTGGGGTAATGACAGGCACACCAGATGTACGACACTGCAGTCTGTCAGAGATATCTGACTGAAGAGGCTACATGCTATGCATTCACCTGAAACACAGAAACGCTTAGACTGGATCAATCTACCAGTGCAGACATCATCAAACACTCCCAGACTGATTTCCAGATAAATCCGTCCAGTTTATTCTGTTTTTTAGATAAATTCCATACAGCATTTAATTTTTCAAATCATTCCATTATGAAAAAAATCTTACTTATTGCATGGGTTTTTTAGAATAATAACAAGGGTCAAAGGTAACAGTTTTATAATAAAGTACAGTTTCCTAAAAAGAATGTCATTTTGACATCTGCCATTTCACACAAAACATACACCTCCAGACACATGACCAACCATTCATCACCATTAAAATGATCAATGTAACATTTTCAATCATGTAATAATTATTTCTTCCATATTAATATCATTTTCATGTAAGTTTTGAGCAGTGCAAAAACCATTGGAGAAGCAGGCGGGGTACTGCCATGAAGCACTAGCAGAAGGAGGAGGCGGGGCCAGCCAGAGAGGGGTGTGGCCAGTGGGGGGAGTGGGACAGTTTGATTTCAGAGAGTAAGAGAGAAGTGCACTGGGGCATGGGGTGACTGGGCACTCTTTCAGGGGGTGGCCGAAAAGAAAGAGGGCTCTGCCTCAAAGGCGGCTGGCACGTCTGAAAACTGAGGAAGAGGAGGAGCTGGGGGAGGAAGGACGGCCCCCTCCGCTCAACCTCTCCTCAGCTCGTGGAGCTTCTGGGCCATGCTCTCCAGCTCGGACTCAATGGCTGCCAGGCTCTCGATGTCATGGTCCTGCCAGCAGAGAGAGAGAGAGAAGAGAGAAAGAGAGAGTCAAGGAGTAGGTTTACTCTTCGAGGCTGTCCTCTGTGTGGTTCAGAAGAGTGCTGTTGCCTCAGTGCGCTTCTGTGTAGCTCCCAAACCTGAGTCCGCTGAGGACAACACATTTACTGTAAGATAGCGGTGATTGCTGCATTGTGAACCCTTGTAACCAGAAGGTTACGGGTTCTAATCCAACTCCCGGCTGTCATGCCATTGGCTTAAGTATTTCCCCTAAATCACTTCTGTAATTCCACTAAATATCCAGCCAGGTAAGAGGGTAACATGTGAAAAAGACAAGTTTCTCCTAATGAGGGTGGCAACTAAGCAAAGAAATCATCATCAAATAATTAAATAAATCAATAAAGTGTAACGTTATTAGTAACTGCTTGCATGTGTGTCTGTGGATGGACATTGAGTTGCTCTGGTGTGTTGAAGATGAGGGAGGAGCTTAGAGCACAAGCCTATTGCCAGCCAGGCCCACAAGGCATGAGGCGTCTAGCAACCCAAAGAGGGGGGGGGGGGGGGGGGGGTGTTATTGTGTTGCACTTACACCCACACACACGTCACCTGCTCACTCCCTATTGACTCAGACAGAGACTTCCCTGCTGCTGCTGCTGTCATGTGAGAATCACGTGACTTCCCCTGGAGGACTGGGGTGTCCCAGCTCTTAAATTACTTAATTGGAGATGCGGATTGCATGGAGACTTAAACCACCTGTTGTTTCAGGTGTTCTGGAGTTGAATGGCATCTCTAAAACCCTCAGGAATATAGGGCCAAATGCCCAGGAGTGGACACTCCAGGGCTGTAATAAAACATGTCAGTCCAATTCAATTCAATTCAATGAACATTTGTCCTTAATTAAGTTTTCTCAACTGAAGTCTTACGTTTTTTCTTCACAGAGCTAAGCAATTCCAGCGGTCACCACAACGGCTGAAAAATTTGGTTCGTATTAGAAACATAATACTTGCATTTAGCTGAGTCAGTACTGATTGAAGCCAAGTCTTTGTATATTTCCTGTGTTCCAAGGCTGTGTGTTCAATCTGCACATCAAGGAGCTGCACAGACATCTGTTTCTCTGTGCAGTTGATCAGGTAATAGAGACCCTGCAACACTGACTATGTAACACAGGCAGCCCCTAAAGACCCAGCCTGCATTAACATGTAACCCCATGTGTCCACACAGCAGATGACACCATTAACCCTGACGTCATACCCAGCAATACAGTTGTTAAGGGAAAAGGTGGGTGTAGCGGCTAGGGAGGAAGGCATTTTCCCTAGAGGATGCAGGTTCAACTCCCATATTGGGCCAGAGGAAGGTGCTTACGCTGAACTGCTGCTGTAAATATCCAGCTGTATAAATGGATAACGTCTGCTATGTGAGTTATGTGAACAGCCCTGGACCAGCACGGCGTTACACTCACACTCACTGGCCTGGGAGTGTTGCTAACCTGGTCTGACACTGTTGCTCATTCAGCTTGAATGGATACACTTATGTTCTTTTGTGCTGGAAGTTGCTCTGGATAAGAGCGTCTGCTAAATGCATGTAATGTAATGAAAAATGTAGTGAAAAGGGTGTCTGATGGGTGCATTATGGAAGGTAATGTAAGGGATCGATCCAGCTGTGAGCGTTAGCTGTGTCTGTGTGGGCAGGTGTGGGGGGGGGGGGGGGGGGGGACACTCACCTCCGTCTTGCGGCTGGCGCTGCCCTCCTCCGGGTCCCTGCGGGCCATCATCTGGAGCTCCAGCGCCTCGGGGCTCCGGCGTGCCTCCTCCTCTCCAGTGTCCTCCTTGGAGTGGTGGGGCACTTCCTGTGGGAGCCGCGGGCTCAGGAGGTGAGAGGACTCCCGCCCCCCGGCCTCCTCCCCCTCTTCCGCCCCCTCTGCGCGCTTGCTGCCCCAGCGCTCCCCTTCTTCCTCCTCTTCCTCCTCCTCCTCCTCTTCCTCCCCGTCCTCCTTTCCTTTCTCTGACCCTCCGATGGTCTTCTCTACCTCCTCCGGCTCCGCCTCTTCTTTGACAGGTTTCTTCTCCTCTGGCTCCACCCCCTGGGTGCGCTTAGCCAGGTCAGTCTCACCCCCTGCGGGAATACAGTGGAAGCACAGACTCTTTCCTCACTCCATTCTCAGAACCCAATGAGGAAAATGTCTCTTTAAGGCCCAGCTGCTTTCCATGCACGTACTCTCACTCTAGAGGAGAAAGCTACAGCTGTCTCAAGCCCTGCCTGTATCCTAGCGCCAACCTCACCATCCATCCCCGCGTTTCTATCACGACAGCGCAGCCCCCCCGCCCTGTCCCATCTCCCCTGGTCTACAGTGAGTGAGTGAGTGCACTCACGCATGATTGAATTGCAGCAGCGCTTTAAAAACCGGCAGCGCTCCTCTCAGAGAGCCCGTCTCGTCGGCTTCGCTCCAGCATCCATTAAATAAACAATCCGGAGCCCCTGCAGAGGCTGCTGGGATTTATAACACCGCTCGTGTGTCAAACGGCCGCTCGTCCGCGCTGTCCTCTCCATTCTCGAGTCCCTCTCTCCCTCTCTGTCTGAAGTGCCCCTGGAGAGCAGCGTTTATCTGACTATTGATCCGCTGGATACCAAGAGTGGGCTGTGGGTTGCTGCAGCACTTCATCATTATGAGTACACCCTGCTAAAGTGCTACCAGCCAGTGATGGGAGAGTGAAGTTTCACGAAGACCAAAATGGGTGGAGCTATCGTGTTTGATCAGTGACTCGATGATGTGGACCAGTTACATTGTTTGTCTGCAGAGAGCAAAGTCACTCAGGGAGTGATGGTCGGCTTACCTCTCTTCACCTGCATGCTGCTGTCCTCCTCAATGTCGTTCCCACCCTCCTTCTGCAAGCCAGATTGCTTCACCCCCTCCTCCATGGAGGCCTTCCTCTCCTCCTCCACCTCCTCCTCTCCCTCCTCTTTCCCTCCGTTAGCTCCAGTCTCGGACTCCTCCTGTGATGCCGCCTCCATCTCCTCATTCACCCCGTCCCGGTCTCTCTTCTCAGTTGCCGAGGCCCTCTCCCCCGGCCTGTCCAGGAAGGCCAGCATGGATCGGTCTGCGGGGAATCGGGGAGGGACGGGCAAGTCAGCTGATGGGACGGACACAGGGACTGTGGGGGCAGCACACTAGCACCCCCTCCCTGCCCCACATGAGCTCATAAAGCCATGGCCTGCTTCAGAGTAATATTAGTAAAACTACTCAAGAGCTTTGGCTACTTTACTACCTGTAGTTTACTTGATAATAGTATCTGGTGGTAAACAAAGGTATAAGTTATTTTTGCACATTTACATTTACATTTATTTATTTAGCAGACGCTTTTATCCAAAGCAATGTACAAAAGTGCATACAGTACGTATAGCGACTTGCCAGGAGGTGCAAGGAGAGGATAGCAACAGTCCTTTGTCATATTGTGTGTACTTGTCACATTAAGATGACAGCAAATGGACTATATTACTCAATGTCTGTTCCAATTCCGATGAAATACAAGATCGCAGTCAGCAACACCCCCAGATTCTTGATTTGGAATTTTGCCCCCCCTCCTTTGCCGCCCCTAGCAGCAATCAGCTGTGGCTCAGCAATGAGCAAGAACCAGGAAAGGATATAAATGAACCCTTAAAGAGTGACTGGTTATTTCAACACTTGAAATAGTGACCTGTGAAACAGTGAAAGTATGACCTGTTATTTCAACACTTAGTAAGGTTACAGATTTTAATCAGGATCATCAATCAGTAGCTGATTTTTTTATTTGTGTCTAATGTGAGAACATCAGAGTTGTGCACTTCAACGAATCTTCATAGTTATTCAAAAAAAAGTAAAAGCTGAAATCCTGCTATGATAAAGATTGTTTCATGTAATCTGATCTCTGCGTTAAAATTGAAATGTGAAGAATACTAAGGTTCTGCAGATTAGATACAATTCAGTAAAAAGGAATACTCCATCTGTGTAAAAACTGACAGTGTTAATCAGCAAGAACAGTGTGGAATGGAAGAATTGCAGTTTCAAATGCTGCAATACTCTCATCAGACTCAGCCCGCTGGTCCATGGCTCTTGACTGCTTGAGCTACAGATGGGCTTGTACAAACACACTGACAGTGGCATGATGCCTTCCCGAGCTGAGGCCCTGCCCTCACGAGTCCCTCTGCCTCAGGTGACCCTTCCTGACCAAATACGAAGTGTGGTGCTACTTCCGAGTCTCACCTGGTATATCCTCCATGCCTAAGGGACCCCCAGGCTTGTCAGTCACCTGCTCAGCCACACCCCCGCTCTGCTGATTGGCTCTCTCACTGGCACCTGATGTGGGAGCAGAGGGAATTGTTACTAATGCACACCCACACACATATAAACACATACACACACATACACACGGGTATTTATCAAAATATGCATCATACATTATGGACATTAGGACATTATATTCCCTGTGTAATTTATGTAAAGGGAGATTGGCATTTCACTTCAATTTTATTTCACAATAAATTACATTTTACAATATGTGCTACAGCACATACATCACTGCATCTATGAAAATGGCATTAATAAGAAATAAACCTGTAGCTAATGTTTTATTGGAGGAAAGTGGAGTAATGGGCACTTGACATGTGTGCTTCTACAATACTAGAAGTGGGTATTTTTGTTGAATTCTTTTTGAAAAAGGACTGAGTTGCAGCTGCCTGATACTATTTCCCTTGTGTTCATCTGCACATTAACCATTACTGTCAGCTTCATATGGATCTAATATAAAATATTTAGCTGACTAAATATAAAAAATCACAAGTCAGCATGAAAAAGAAAAATATTTTTTTCCATCCCTTTTGAAAACAAGGTCACTTGTTCTTAACGATTTTATGCAGTTGAATGAGAGTCCCTCATCAAAAATGTCATTTTTCTTTATACAAGACTTTCTATAAATATGCACATAAAAGAATACAAACTGGTGTAATACAGAAAATGCAAGCTCTATAATATGGATATTCCTGTGCACAAATGCTGCAGTCAGCACAATCAACTGAGGCAGTGTCAGAGAAAAGGGTACGTCACCTCAAGGTCACATTGTGACCGTGCTGGGGGAATTCCTGTGCAACTGAATGTAACTGTTACAGCTGAGCACACGCTGAGATGCGCAGTAGCACAGAACCTGCTTTTGGACTGGCAGTTTCAGGAATCTGACCCTCAGCTGACCCCATTATCAGGCTTTGACTAATGGCGTACAGCCAGCTTCCAGTCCCACAGCCCCCCGCACCCCTTCACTGTCTTAGCAGCAGCTCGGTCAAAGGTCGGAGTCCCACCTTGCATGGCGATCTCCTGCAGCTCCTTGAGGAAGTTCTGGTGGCGGAGTATGGAGATCAGCCTGTCATCTGAAAAATCACACACACACACACACACACATACACAGGCTCAACAAAGCACGAATTTGACTCTGTCTCTCTGCGGCCAGCGCTCCCGGCGGAGCGGAGGCTCATTCCTCATGGCCTGTCATTCAGCGCTTTGGCTCTGTCTCTGTGAGTTAATTGCCCTGAAATTTATGGCGAGCCACTCGCGGCTCCGACGCAGGGCCGGCCAATTAATCAGCGGGCCCTGCTGAGGGATCCCGGTGAATTATAGCAGCGCTAAGCCTTTTTCTTTCTGCTGACCCAGTATGCGCACATCTGCTGGATGTGCCAGCGCTCGCGGCTCCCTCCAGAGGGCCAAACCGCTTGCGCAGGCCTTTTCGCCTCTCCCCTGTCCCCTGCAACTTCTGTCTCGCTTCCTGGTATTAAATTTCCCAGTCGCCAGTCAAGTCTAACAATGGCCCTCTCGGAAGGCATTGATTTTTCTCTAACAAAGACAGGGTCGCGGAAGGAGAGCGCGTTACTTAACGGCACTGGCTGAATTATTTTACCTCCACGTCGCTTTGAATCCCCTTGCCTGGAGGACGCTAATTGCCGCAGTACATTAACTTTATGGGGCGATAAAAACACATACGCACGTCTGGCAATTAGTGATGGCTAAGAGGAGTCGGTCTCTGTGTGGCGGACGGGTGAAGACGGGATGGTTCTCCATCAGGAGTGGCGGGCGCCTACCTGCCCTGAGAGTGTCCAGACAGTCCTGGCTGACAGGAAGGGGGTGGGGCTTGGACAGCACATCAGCGATCACCTCCACGATGCATTTCATCACCTGCAGGGGCAGACGCAGGGTTTAGGGCTAGTGCGTTAGGGGGGATTTCGAGTGCAGATGTGTTCTGTCCCTGAAGTCATGGCACCCTCTAACTCCCCTGGCCATTTTGTTCATTAAAACGGCAGTGTAGCACAGTGGTTAAGGAGCAGGCCTCATAACTGAAAGGTTGCTGGTTTGATTCCCACCTGGGACACTGCTGTTGTACCCTTGGGCAAGGTACTTTACCCACAATTAACCCTCAGCAAAATACATTGTCAAAATATACATTTGACATTGTCAAAATATATAACCTATGTAAGTCGCTCTGGGTAAGAGCATTTGTTAAATGCCAGTAATGTAATGTAATGTAAAACAGTCTATGGAACAAACTGCCTAAAGCTCTCACTGGGCTGGTTTGACAAGGCTGAATGAAAGAGACCCAGTTGGATTAAACATGAGCAAACACAATCGTAACATGGCAACCATAATGCAAGATGTCTGGTTAGATTCATCCTGAGCAAACATAATGGAAACATGGGAACCACTAAGAAACTCAGATGCCCATTGATGTGGGGACTTCAAAGGGCATTCTCTACTCAGCAAGTTCTGCTTGCTCAGAGCCAAAATCACTACACACAGTATCCAGACACTGCTTCTTCCGGATTTACCCAAGATCAACATTTCAATTGCTTTAGAAGTAAAGGAGCACCAATGCCAAGAAGCTCTGATAAGGGAACTTGCGGTGGCAGGGACAGAGTTTTCAAGGTCAGGCATACAAGGTCAATATCCTGTTACTCTAACAAAGGTGCTAAGGGAGAGGTGGTGCTCCATATCAGCATTCTGGATTATGGATATATTTTCTCTCCCTTGTGGAGGGGATTTCTGGCTAAGGCTGGGTTTCCCAGGATGTCCCCTGAAGAGGAGCTGATCCTGGACTCCATCCGGTCTGGCTCAAAGAAAGAAAGCCTGAGACAGTCGCATGGCTGATCCTGATGTTTGCGCTCTCACTCCAACCCAATCCACTTTGCTGGCTTACGTTCCATGCTGAAATGTCCCTATCCCTCAGCACTCAGTCTCTGACATATGCAGGCTTTCTGAATGCAAAAGCATTGGGCGGAGGGGGTTGTTGTCAGATGCCGAGCCCACACGGCATACATAGATTTTTTTTGAGAATGTCATTTTGAATGTGTCCACCTACTAGCAGTTCAATATAGCCTGAAATGCTCAGCAAAATGTTTCAATTCATCATATTGCCAGAGGTGATTCAAGGCCAAACCTGAACTGTGTTGTTGACCAACATTAGCACCAGCAACCACATGAGTGACACTCTTTTTGCAAAATGTCTCCCTATGTCTGTTGGAACAGTGAACACATTTTAGCCCTAAAGAGCCACAATGCTTCTCTTTACCGCCGTTGATCTCCTGATTGCTTTCCCACCTTTTTTTACCACTATGCCAATGAAGGAAAACTAACTAATAAATGTAAATGTAAATGTAAGGAAAACTAAAAATATACATCTTCCCAGCGGGTTGTCTGTGATTGAAAAGGGTTTTTTTTAGTAAATGCAGCATTTCTAATCTCCCTTTTTCATTTCCTTCACATGCCCTTGAAGGTCAAATCGGGTAGATGCTTTCCTTAGTCTCGATGTAATAATGCAGGAAAAAAATCAAAATACCCTCTGGAGCCTGACGACTGTACTCTGCTTAAGTACGTAAGTAAGTAAAAATTGACATTTTACTGTGTAACATCGGTCTTGAAATACTCAGCCCTATAAGACGGTCAAAAAATAACAAATTCCAACAACTGAGTTGCTAACACCCTCAGAAAATATGTCTCGTTACTATTCTCTGCGATTATGACAGGATGTTAAAAATGATTAATTCGCAAACACATACTCCACCAGATCTCATTTTCCTCAACTATTCATTTTGACTCCAGGCTTTTTATTTCTGATTCACAACTCGTCACACCCCACCCCAGCAGACCGGACTCGTTGCCGCGCCGCGTGGGGCTTTTGGCGATGCTCGTACACCCGACTGATTCACGTGGCTGCTCCCCTGCTCCGAAACTCCTCAGCTGTTCCAAGAGGAGGCGGAAACGGCGCAGAACACTCGGGAGACCAGCTGTCATGATTTCTAGCTTTGTGAGTCGTCGTAACGTTTAAATTCTTTGCCCACAATTTTCTGTAAGATCCAGCTATTCCAGCGGAAAACAATTTAAGCATAATTAGTTAATCAAATATATGAATAAAGTTTAGTCTCTTAAAGCTTTTCAGAGCAAACGTGCAGATGTCTTCACTGTGACGTAAAATTAGGCTAGATTACAAACTTCGAGATGTACAATTCTGTCGAAATTGAAGTAACCCGTTGCAAATAGCTAGTCAGCTCGTGTTGATGTAGGTCGTGATATTGACACCATTCTCTCGTTTTTTCAGTATATTTTTGTAACAAATTGCTTTGTATGTCCCCCACCCATTGCGACAAGAAGATTGATGATGATGATGATGATGATATTCTAATTTGTAATTTAAGATGTAGCCTAAAATATTCATTCTACATCTATCTAAAATCACAAATGATCCAAAATGAACATCCAAAATGAACATTTTAATCATAGTTTAAGACAAATCAAAACAAGGTTGACAGAAAAGCTTACCTTGACATCTTCTTTCTCAATGTGATGTGGAGATACTGGTAGCGAAAGTACTGCGTGGGCAGGAAAGAAACGAACCCGATTAACAAAATATTATTTCAAACGTAGTTCAAAGATGCTGACATTATATGACCAAATGATTAATGTTTCCATATCAAAATACATATCGAAGTTTAAATTGACGCTCTTCACGAAGTGCAACTGAAATTATCATTGTGTAATCATGTCCTGTATAGCTATTCAAAGTTCTTGGGGAAGCACGCATAATCTTTATATTCAATCAAGCGCAAATTTTGACCAATTTACATGACCCTGAGTAAAACCAATAACTTCGTAAGGTATGATGTCACACGTTACACATTTTGCACATTCCGTGCCCCGTTTGATTTCCTGTACCAGTTTTTTATTCAAAACAACAATAGATAAATGTTATTAAAACGTATAGAGCACGTACGGCACTCTACAAAACATTCAGAAGGTACACTATATTCAAAAGTGATTCAACACCCCCTGCCTGTAGTCCGCTAGCATCTGAGCGCCGTTCAGCGCTGTCCTTGGTTCTGAATCCAAAGGACAGCTTCGCGAACAGAGAAAACCTGTCCCTAGGTTGGATCATAGCTCACAATCGTCAGGCCTACAAATGTCTGAGATTTTAAAGTTATCACACGGTAAAGTACGAATGCTTTCTATTTTCTTACCGCAGTTCACCAGTAGTGTCAAAATGAAACATCCTCTTGTTATCATTTTTTACACAGGAGCTGCCGCCACCGATCTGTTTTGAAGCGCGAAAAGCCGACGGGTGTCTTTCAAGATTTCGCTTCGGTCTGACAGAAGAGTCATTAAATGATGCAGGAATGTATGCGTGCAATCATGGGGGTCTTCGCTATTTCTGCGGGGCTAACCGATTCTCCCTCATCTGCGGCAGCGAGCTGTCGCTCTGCTGGTGAACGGCTTAATGCAGCAGCACCTGCTTTATATGGTCGTCCACTGAGAAGGAAATGACATCATTGTGTGAAAAAATATTCCCCTCAGTGCACCTTTGTTTATATTTGAGGTAAGTACCTACGTTGATGTAATGTTTATGAATACGGCAAATCAGTGTTAGCTTCATTATTTCAGTTCAAGTTCATCAGTAACAGGGCAGTTCAATTTCAATGCCGCGTTTGAGTTAATAGATGGAGATAATATAGATAGCCAGGTGTAGCCAGTTAAAGGCCTATGATTCCTTTTTATTCAAGTTCCTATACACGTGATATTATCCAAAATTGGTAGTTATGTATCTGTTTATTTGTTCCTATAACTCACCAAAGCTTCAAAGACCGTCAACCGTCATATCACCGAACGTAAATGAGACCAACAAGTTGTAAAGAATCCTTATATCTGTATAAAACAGAGGTGAGTCGAATATTATCCGGACAAAACTGATTTGTTCGTATTACAGAAAAGGCATTGTGGTTCTGTAACGAAAAAAGAGACCAGCCTCCTAACAGTGTTAAGCCAAAACTGTTTCATGAAGCGAAGAACTTGTAGTCCTCACTTGTAAGTCGCTTTGGATAAAAGCGTGTGCCAAATGACCTAAATGTAACGTAATGTAATGTAGTCATAACTCTCCTGTGCAATCAGCCAGTTTTGCAATTAATTTCAGTCATGAAGGCAGGTACTGTGACTAAAAATGTTTGCTTCGTATGTTTCTTATTAATGAAATAAATAACTCTAACCCATATGGGTTAAATATTTTATTAATAACAGAAAAGCGGAACATTTTAAATCACAGCGCCTGATTCCATAACTGAAATTAATTAATTACCTAGCACGAAATGATGAGATACGTTTCAGGAGGTTTCACACAGCGTGCCACTTTAATGTGTCAAGTCTCACAACACAAGGATTAGCACGCGGCGTCTGCTACAACTTCAGTTTTGCTAATGACGGATTAATGAGTATTCTGAAGTGACTGCTGGTTTTCACTCTTGGGGCTTGCGTGTTTTTCCTGGAGTTTCTGTGCGAGCACAATGTCCTAGCGTTAAAGTACAGTTTAAATTATGTACAACTTTTTAGTGGATGAATTGCTCAGTGCATCCAGGTTCACAGAAAAGATGCCGTTATAAAGTCTCCTCACCATGCCAAGCAGCGAGAGAGGCTGCTGTGAAAACGCTGTTTCCAGCCAAAAGATACATTTGACCTGAAGACATTAGAGACCATTTAATCGAATGTGGGTGTTTAAATGGGGAGCTGTTAATTTTTTAGTAGAGATCCATCCAAAATTCAAAGCAGGTGTGCATGGCGAACAGTAAACCAACTCGACGTAACTGCGATTATTTCATTGTGAGATTGAGCAAGTCAGTGGTAAAAATAGTGTGCTCCCCTAGTCATAACATTTAAAAGAAGACGATCAATGGGATCATGAGCTTCGGGAGAGTGCCATGGTGAACTTAAATGACTACATCTTATTTGAACTACAAATTTGTTCTGTATCCATTCTCCACATGAACGCAGTAGGCTCAATCTCCTAGTGATTTTATGTAGGCCTATGTATTTTAAAATAAACACTCTACAAATTCCCTGCAAGCAAACGGACCGACGTCGGCAACTTGATGATACTCGGGTAATTGTAAACCTGCAAATACCGTCGTCGGATGAATGCGGAAAAACTGGCGTGCTAGTGGAAAACAGCCGGTGGACTACGGTGCCAACACACACAGGCATGCCGACGACAGGCAAATGGAGCTATTCCAATTCTGATCCAATTAGTCAGTAACATTGGCAACCCAAGATTCGGTGTATTCACATACTCTTGGAAAAAGGGGTTCACGCTGGGGTTCCACACAGACCTTTTGTCATGGCTGTGTATGGGAGTGCATGGCTTGAATCTGAACAGAGTGAACTGAAACCATACTTCCCACCCAAGGCCAGACCCAGTCACGTGGTGAAGAGAGAGACATATCAGTTTTGTTGGTGCTTGGACCATTAAAAAACGTTTTGCCAATCAACTCATATTTGTATGAGTCCTACAGCGCCCAATGAAGCGAAGTATATACTATCAAAAATTCCTCCTGCACCCTCAACACTACATTTGCTTCAATAGACTACGTGGACATTGTCTTTGACAAACACATCTGGTTCTCCTTCCAGAGGCAATGTTCTCCATTTTAAAATACATTTCTTGTGAACTACACGTCGTTTTAATATCAAATGAACCCGACAGTCAAGGTGAACCCGACAATAGAAAAACAACAGTCCCTATGGGGCAATTATCCACTCTGAGCAGCACAGAGGGAAATATTTTTATTTGAGAAAACCAATCAAAGCCGGAATAGTCGCAGGTTCAAGTTAATTCGGTGGCTATACCTAAGGTACTCAGCCTGGATTGCCCCTGTAGATGAAGTCCGAAACTAACTGAGACGCAGGAAATAGGACATCCTTGATCATTTCAAACGTTTAGACTCCCTTGCGGAGTGGGGTCGGGCAGCAGTTATACTCTAATATGACTAAAGAAATGTGCCGATCTTGAAAGCACTGTTAGAGCAATACAACGTGCGACGAGTTTACGATCAGCCACTTGTCAGCACACGCACAGGCGCAAAGGCATGAGTCATTTTGGCCTGCGGAGCGAATTTATTTCCCCCGGCGCGTCATTAAAAGTGTGGTACGGCCTTCGTGAAAAAACTTGGATGCCTGATTGCGCCGTCTTTCTCGTGAGGTTTTCTCTGCTCCCGCGCTTAATGAGAGCAGAAACGAGCGCTGGCGGCAGGTAGCTTCGCAAACAGCGTCTTTTTAGTAATCCTCAGTCGTGGGCTCCCTGGATAAATATCAGTTGAACATTGTGATTTTTGCAAAGCTTGTTCTGCCGCTTACTGGGGTTTGAAAGCACACTTTATTTGTACAAGTATTGTCACTGGTATGTACATTGCAGCGACAGAACTAATACATCCAGTCCACATATTGCTTCTATGGCTGTTGGCTCCATTACATAAATCGGTAACTATGGAGTGGTAGCGCGACTTAAACACTCTGCTTGTTCAAGGGCTTCAAATTAAACATAGACACCTCAGTGAATACTGAGCCAGACGGAGTGCAAGTAATATCTCAAGCCTCAAATTTCCTATTTCATCGTCTACAAAGATATAAACCTCTGTGCTCTTGTCGAAACAATAAAGGCAGTTTTGCGTCAGCAGGGAGCAATGTTTGCTCAGCATCAAATGGCAGTGGCTCTGTGTGTTCAAGAAAACAATGTTTTAAAGCACCGCACATCTAGCTGATTACAGAACGCACATTTATATTGTAAAGAAGTTTATATTTAGCTTACGCGACAATTATGAAACCTTTACCAGAACCGACCGTCTTTGAATCGAAGCGCATGGAACACAAAGATGGAAGAGTTACATCAAATTTGGCCACGAGCGAAATGTACGTCACAGAAATCCCTGTCGAACAGAAAAGGTGCTTTGTTAAAAAAAAAAAAAACAGGTTGGATAACTTTGTGTCTTATTCAAAAGTTTTTGTTTTTAATCTCTGGTTTCCTCTGATACATTTCCAACCAATTATTCCCTGACTACAGGTGTCTGGTTTCCCAGCCTTTCAGCTTTTCTGCTTTTATCTCCTCTGAGCTTTTTGAAAACGTATCTCTTGGATATGGAGAGAAAAAAGCCATACACATAGCCTCCATACTGGAGCATATTGCAGCAGAATCACTAATGGGAATAAATTGGCTGCGCTCTCCCCCTCCAACCTGTCTGATCTCTTTGAGACTGTCAGATATCAAAAATACAGGGTCAAAGGTCAAGAGTCATGAAAGAATAAAAGGTGGTGTGGGGTCAACCAAACAAACTGCAAGCTTTTAGATGTGTTTCATTCAATAATTAATCATTTCTGATGATATCAAAATCATGAGTATATTTGGCCATGTATTGTGCGTTGTCATATAAAATGTTCGTATGCCATTTAGAAACAGTGGTGATGAGTCATATGTTGGCAGTGGCTTTTGTGACCACACCCTTGTCGGAAGCAACAGCATGGACTTCCACTCAGAATCAAGACTAAGAGTTTCTTGGCCAGGGTGCTCTAAGCAGTGTTCATTGTGGCTGTGTTGCTCAACAATGACCCAGAATAAATTGGGCAGAGTTTGGTGAGCACTGGCTGCATTCTTCTAATGTTGTTAAGAGAGAACGTGCAGGTCCTGGCGGCCTGCATGATGCTTCATGAAGGGGGGCTTTGTATCAAAAGTAAGTCTGAGACCCATACCGCTTTCAGCCCATACAGCAGTGGGCTTCTATTACCGTGTGGATAAGTCACTGAATGGCCATTTAAAACTGACTGGGGTTCTATTTGCTCAGCTATAGGTCTGAGTGTGGAGTAGTGAATGGAGAACTGGGCTGGAAACTAGAACGCCTTTGGTCCGTCCTGACAGGGACATTGCTGTTGTACCCTTGTCCAAAGTTACGATAAATATTTGGTTTTATTAGGCCTATTTGATAATATGTAAAATATAAGTAATGTAAGTTGCAGTAGGAAAGGGAAACTGCTGAGAAAATATATAGATATGAAATATAAAAGATATGCATTTTTCTGATACTCCATAAGCCACCCTGGATAATGGCATAATGTCACATACTGCAGTATCTCGCCCTGAAGAATAATTCAGCAGGGATGTCATGTAAACAGGAGGTTAAATGTTATGGATACTTCATTCCCACATAGTTAATCCCATCCACAACAATAATTATGACCTTAAGATCTGACAATGAAACTCTCAAAGAGCACTGAACACAATCTCCCTTGTTAAAAATGCACAAGAACTTTATTTAGTCATTTATGCATGATATATCACAGCTTCTTCATATTATGACCCAAAAAGAAATAATTTAACTATCTACCTGCTTCCTGCTTCTTCCACCATAGCACTGTGCTTTGCACATAGTGCGCCCTCTAGTGTTTATGATTAGAAAATGCATGGCTAGCTTTAGAGTGGCACATGAAGACAGGCATCAGGAAGAGTTCATTTTCTTTCCTCTTATTAATTGAGGAGAAGGCCACTGCCTCTGAGGAGTACATCAGAGAGAATAGCTGCAGGAAGCTCTGGGGCAACATGATGAAATCCCAGGAAGTGGAGGTATGCATTGGCCTGGTTCAGATGTATGGGCGATTGTACACTTGAATGTAGTTTCTTTATCTCAACGCCTTTCCTTTAGTTGTATCCTCCAATATCCCCTGTCATTCCCCTTTGGAGTTATTCAAGTTCCTTAGATACAGCACAAATTCAGATGACTGGTTGTAGGTCTCAGAATAGTGTCACAGATTGCAAAAGCTAATTTATATGCGATAAGTGAGAAATATCTGAGGCAATGTTTTTCAGCTGTTGCTTGAATGCTTAGTTTCATCTGACCTCCATTTGATCTGCCACATGTTTATGTGAGGGAGCAGGTGCTGTTGGAGAAATGTCTATATAATGTTATTTGTCTACAAATCCATTGTCTTCATTTGTGCAACATTTGTTGGGTATTTTCCTCAATGCTGGTGGAAAAAACATATTTATAAAGTAAGACATACATATTTGAGGTGATTTTTCAACACTTAAACTTAGTAGGTTATGTAGATTCAGACCCATTTTAGTTTATTTAGCCTTGAAATGCTGTAGTAAGTCTATTCAATACCTTGTATTGGCATTTTTTCTTTTTTTGATTTTTTGAAGTGTTGCCAGACAGTCTTGATTCCTTCTCTCATAATACCACCCTTTCTAATGAAGTAGATGTGTATTATTTTAAATTAGCATAGTAGGGCTGGCACAATTCAGAACTCAGTGGCTAGTTATGCTTGTAGTTAGACGGAAGGAGAGAGGTCTTAGCATTTTTCCCTTATTCATTCAAATTCACTGACAAAATATTTGGCTTTATGGATTTATATTTCACTTCATTTCTGATTCATGTCTGGCAGGATTTTTGAGTGGTTTTTAAAAAGACATGTTCTGATTTTTTAAGGGCCTCATTTAGACCAGAGATGTAAAATGGCCTCAGCCACTTACCTCCTCAGTATAATTCCATTCTGCACAGCTCACTGCCTCCTGCAGAAGATGCCCTTAAACTGAGAGCTACGCTCTTCAACAGAGCATACAAAATCCACCCAAAACTGCCCCCATGGATACATCACTGAGCAGGCCTCCAATCAGCTAATGCGTTCACTTTTGAAAATGACTGCACTCACTCGGCCATAAAACTGCATTTTCACTTACCAAACTACCTACCCCCACTATCAGTCTGCAATCTCCTCCCCAAACGCCCCGCTAACAGACATACAAGGATCACTCCTTTCATCACAAACCCCCCAATTCCTCTGCTACAATTCAAAGACAATTATGCTCAAAGATCCTTTTTCTCCACGTACCCCAAAATTCAGAACGACATCCTCCTATCAGTCAAAACAGTCACCTCTTCTAGAACATTTCAGCAAAAATACAAACACTGAGTTCCTTTGCAAACTGAATTGCAACCATTTAGTTCTGCTCTACATCAGCCAAAACTCTGAGGCTGTGCTCTGCCCCAGCTGTTTATAATCTCCCACTTTTTTCCCTCCTCATCCCTCTAACTCGTAATCTTGCTATATGTTTAAGCCACACCCATTTCCCCCCAGCATTACTCAATCCACCTCCCCATCCTCTCTGCAACAGAGGACACCTGCTGTTTTGTTTTATTTTTATGCATCTCCCCAGTAGGCATATAAATAAAATGCAAATGAACATGCTTGACACACATCAATATGTAGTGCATACAGTTGATAATACACCGTCAATTATCTCCACTTTAGATTTCTGTTCACATTGTGTGATGAAAAATATTTTCTTCAATGCATGCAATATACATAACTGTATAACTAAGTGGAAATTACTTTTAAAGTGTTCCATAGTTTTGGGCCATACTTAAATTTCTTATTTCTTATATGACATTATTGTTTCACCATATGTTGGTATAAATTACCTTTTTCATAGGAGATAGATGTTCCATCTTGATTCAAAACAGTTTAGACTTGTTACTTTTTTAGAGAAAGAGAAGTGTGTAATTTAAAGTTAAAGCACAGATCATGGATTATGACTGATGCTGCCGGTTCCATTACTCAGCAAACCACCCATAGGATTGAACAGCAGTGTTCAGCCCATGATCTGACCAATAGCAGATTTGTCAGACAAAACACAAGAGGTTCCTTCTATAGTGACGTTTGGATATATCATAAATGCAGGAGTGTCAAACTGGAAGGAGGAGGGGTGGCCACAGGCTTAAGCTTCAGCTAATTACCTGGGTTCAGTGGGTCCATTTAGTTAATTAGCTGAATGTATTTAAAGGGATGCATGTTTCATAGCCCACTGCAGTAAAATATTTGAGTATGAGGAGCATATTCAATATCCGGCTGCAATGTATCATTGCATCAATCACAGGCCAGACAAGGTAAAAGATCAGACTGGTTAAGGAATGAAGACCTTTACATTGTTTATTCCTTTAGCTCCTGTCCAGAGCTCAATTACAGATTAGTTCATATGATAAAATTAGATAAATAGTAGTATATATACCAGTATCACCTGTGACACAACAGGAACAAATCAAAAGTGTCACTGTATAAATCAGTCCTGCAATAAACATCCTGCTATGCCCAGCTGGGTGGACTGCTGCTGGAAGGTCAGACGCATTTTGGCCCTGGCTCACTGTGTCCGGCAGAACCAGCAGCTCAGCCCGGTTTTGCAGAACCTCCCCGCCGTTTGGATAGACGAGGCACATATCTGCACACACACAAAAAACACACCCACAGGAGAAAGATTTGTGCATACATTAAGACACACAAACGCACATGTACACACAAAATACACATCCTGGAGTAAAATCCAGTGTCTTTGTTCAACAGTAGTGCCCTACCTGGGAATTGAACCTGCATACCTCTCGTTGCAGGACCAGTTCATGAACTGCTGTAACACATTTGTGAAAATTCTAGATGTGGTAATTGTAAACACACCTGTATGAATATCTGTCCTGCTCACCACTGCAGACATCTTGAACAACAGTGGGCTGACCAGCATCAGCTTTGCGGCTGCTGTTGGTGAGTTTGCAGGGTGTTTTTGAAGGGAGGTAAAGCCATCTGGCTGCAGATGAAACTGCATTGAGCAAACGCCGTTCGGCACAGACACCGGCGGAAATGACATTCGCCAGCCCCAATCCGGACATCTCCATCACCACCCAGATTTTTGAGAGGCTTCCAACTTCAGGGAGACATGAAATGGCCCGTTTTCATCGCTCAGAGAAGTAACGTGACATTCGGCTGCTTTTACACACTGGTCACTGAGCAGCAACAAGTCCTTGGGAAACACCAGTGAGGTTAAATCAACTTTGAAAACAAGACTTCAGACCACTCTAACGTTTGTATACCATGACTACGGTATCGCGACCTAAAGGAGTACAAGTTTCGTAGTTGAGAAATGGAACTTTGCACACGCATTCAAATTTTACTCTCAGTTGCAATGAAGTTTTACACTGGAAAAGCTGTCCATTGAAAAAACCTTTCTTCAGATTAAACTTGCTGTTTTTCCCCCTCAAAGTAAATATGCATATGAACAGAGCATTGCATCGAGTACTCTGTGTTTCTGTTGTGTGGCAGAGGCGGAGACAGAGAAGGGGGGATCTCAAAGGAGGAAGTGGGGGAGTCCATGCCCCAGATCTGTCAGACGCGGTGGAGCTCGGTAGCACTCGTCTTTGTCATGGAAATACTTGATGTCTGGAAACTGAGCGGCGACACAAAATGTGATAGACATGCAGCCTTTTGCTATTAATAGCAGTGGTTAAAACATTAGCAATGAAGCTAGGGAGGATTGTTTTTTTTTCTGAGCAGGAGGTACAAGGAGGGATATA
The DNA here is from genome assembly GCF_013368585.1 of Megalops cyprinoides. Lineage (NCBI taxonomy): Eukaryota > Metazoa > Chordata > Actinopteri > Elopiformes > Megalopidae > Megalops > Megalops cyprinoides. The sequence goes on along the minus strand of NC_050599.1, from coordinate 24,968,017 downwards.
TGAAAGCCTGACTGATGGATGTGTGCTTTAAATATGCATTTCTGTCAAGCAGTCACCTCTAGATTGTCTTGGCTTTTTTTTTTTTTTTCTGAAAAATCCAACTGTTCGAGACCAACCTCTGAAGCGCGCTGACCACCTGGTCCTGCTATGTCTCTCGGGCTCATTTTCAGGCCCTTTTTCAAAAATAGACACTCCGCGCTCGCCTCCCTGCTTCCCCGCCCTCCTTTTCCGGCCTCCTGTCAGCAGAACAGCTGCTCACCCTGTTCGCACAATGACTAGGCGCGTCACTCATGCCGGGCACAGCCTGCGAAAGCCCCCTGGTCTTCGTGGAAGTTTGGGACCCCTGAAATAACGGGGAAAGACATGCCCACTGACGCCGGACAGAGAGCAGCTCTGACAGGCGGGCCTTTTGCGCGGCCTCACGTTAGCTGAAGGGAGACCGAGCTCTCTGGGAAGTGGCGGGTTTTTACCGGGAATGTTTTCAGCGAGTCCATTATGCGCCTGGTCTGTCCGGGCGTATCACTGTAAGGAGGGGGAATAATCTGTGTTAATGGCAGAACTACAGTGGAATTACAGTGAACTCGCACTCGGGGCGAGGACACTGTGACAGGTCATATCAAATGGAGTTCAGCGCCAGAAAGTGTTGTGTTTTTCAAAGAAAGAAAGAAAGAAACAACTTGACCGTAACGTTACATTGTTAAGGGCAGCGATGTGGAACATGAGTAGTAAGCAGGGCTTGTTACCCAGAGGCTCCAGGTGGGGAACAGTGGGCTGTAGCCTCGAGCAAGGCATTTAACCTGAGTTGCTCCTCTAGAACAGCCGGTGGAAATATGTATGATGGAAACCATGTAAGTTGTTGTGCATGAGGGCGTCTTCACACCAGCTGTACAATGTAATAACACCGTGGAATTCCATATAGCCACTAATTCAAAAAGACAGCAAAGCTGACACAAAATCAGGATGCAAAATTGATAAGATGTGCTAATTAATCAAGTCTCAGAGGAAATGAAGTTTCGCCACATTTAAATATGTTTTGCAATCGAGTGTGAATGAATGATGCCCTGGCTTGGTTTTATATTGAACAGCTAATAAAAGCTAAACATCACCTCTATAAATCAAATACTATCAACTGATTGATCATTGTCTACTAATGCACTTATACAACAACACAATCAATCACTGAAGCGAACCTACCTTGAAATAGCCGATCATAGCGGCATTTAATTTTGTTCAATTTAGCAATTGAGCCATAATGTTCTCCAAAATTAATATTCTTTGTGTAATCAATAAAACTGGACAGTGCTTCAGCACTAAGGGGTGCATGCAATCTAGCTTCAGGGTCATTTAGTTTTGAAGAAACAAACCAGGAAATTTCTATTTTAATTTAAAATTTATTTTATACTTTAATCACATTTTACTTCACTAGTAAATTTTTAGTGATAAGTAAGAATAAGTAAGAATGTAATTCTTGCTTAAATTCCTTACAGTTAATGTGAAAGCTCCATCGTGGTTTGGTCACATTTAACAATGATCACATTTAGTCCAGTCAGACAAGACACTACAGGCCCTGCCGTTTCAGAAACATCTCATCATTGTTTCAGTAAAGTATGGCTGACGTGAGAATTTATTTAAATAAGTGTCAAGTGTTTTCAGTGGAAAAAAAAAATCTTACTCTCTTGCAACATGACAGCAATATAATGCATACCTACCCCACTCCAAAAATAGACACATTTCTAACAATCAGTGCTGCCATCTGTATAACAGTGTATTCATCATGACTGACAGTATGACTCAGGTATACAGACAAGCTAGCTAATATTTCTGATAAATCTACCACACTCAATTATTCACAAAACACTCAGTGTATCTGGAGAGGAGGGTACCGCATAACTGATAATGAATTGCAGAATGTGCTGTACTGGTTCTGCAGTAATTCATTTTACTAACTGCATGCACTAGAGTAGGTAGGCCTAAGAGCTTTAATATTAAAAGGACTGTAACCTTTTACTTTAAAATTCATATTGGTTATGTATGATCCCATACACTTTCATTTTAAATTGCATAGTAAAGATTGCGTATGCTGTAGATTTTAAACCTATATAAAGGACAGCATTAGTGTAAGGGACATTGATAAATTTAGTTTGTGCTTATAGCCTAGGAGGCATGTTTTCTTCACCTCTGTCACTCCATATAAGACTGTCGACTGGGAAAAAAAAAAATCAGTAGGAGACAATGATGCTGCATTCACTGTGAGAGAACCACTCAGGACTGCCATGGTGATGATGATGTCCACCACCACACCATCCCAGCCTCATGAGAACAGGACCTGTTTAGCGTGACACCGTGACACTGTGGGAGGTCAAGACCAGCTTCAGCCAATCCCGTACGATGGTAGTGGCATGTGGTGGTAAGTCTGTCACACAGCTCTGCCTTCAAACACAGTCAAAGTACACTGCTCCCATTGCCTTCATCACACAAACCCTTTCATGAAATGACACAAGAAATGGCAATGTAAGTACTGCTAAAGGAAGAATATGTGTAGTAAGCTAGAGGCTATAACAGGACCATTCAAATACTGAACAGAACCAATGGAGGGCAACCAGTGTCTGACAGGATCATGTTTAGGGGCTGAAAATCCATTAAAAAACAGTTTAGGGAACATTTACTGTTGCCTATAGATGGCGCTGTGGAAGATAGAGAGGCATGTCTGGGACCTCACAAGGACTTAGGCCTCTTCTGGTGAGTATAGGGGTCTTACCCAGTTGAGACTTGTATGACTCTGTATGAACCTTGGGTTAAGAGCTTAAGTTAACATACTATGTGCTTTATATCTAAGCTGCAAGTGCTTTATGGTCTGTCAGAATGTGTCATTGAACAGGATGCTCTGAACCAGGATCCTCCTTACTCAAGGACATTAGTTCTTCCTTCTTGCCACCAGTCATGGCCTTGGAGACACAGATCCATAACTGATTCCAGCCCAGTCCACATCGAGATGCAGCTGCTATCCCTGCAGTATGCCTACTAAACTAGCCAACCCCATTTAACTGATCAACAACTCTGAGGTCTTACTGGTCCCCTCCCTGCCCGCCCCATCTTGGGCCACTCCCTCACCTCCCTCTCACTGGTTCTCATCTTGTCTATGCTATAAAAACCCCTACGCTGGCACATTGAACCCCCAACCATACTGTCAACCACTATTTAGCCATGTCTCTGCAAGTTACTCTGGATAAAATCATCTGCTAAATGACAATAATGCAACATCTCAGCTCTCCCTACAACCACACAACACTTTTGTGAACTCTACAGTTGACTCTCTGATGTGAACAACTGACAAGCAAGTCCAAACGTTTTCGCCGTTCCTTATTTTGCACGTTGCGGGCATCAAACACACAGGTTGCTATGGTGATGGCAAGTAACCTCATAATAGAACATTTGAAGTAGGCAGAGCCATGCCATGCATTATCTGAGCGTGGCAGTCAGAGCAATCGGCTGTATTGTATCCAGTGAGATCTTCCCAGCCCCAGCAAGCATGTGATATAGCAGCACAGGGACATGTGATTAGTCAGTCAGTACAGGGACCCATATGGAACTTTCACCAATGGAACCGAGTTAGCATCAAATAAATGGCCTTTCAGAGGATTGTTCAAAACAAAATGCTTGAAGTCTGCTACAGTGAAGACATCATTTTACAATGGGGGATATGCTCAAGCCATTAATTTGGCAGTGGAATATTCCATGGCTCCCAGGATTGAATAAAAAAATAATCAAACCCTGCCACCACCCCCCCCCCCCCCCTCCAAGCGCCACACGAGGCTCCCGCTCTTTCTGTGTGAATAATGACTCACTGCACAGACTTGTATTCACTCACACTTACAGCCAGCAAAGCTACCAATATTTATGAATCATCCGCAATTTCATGCATAACTTAGGCTCTCCATTATCAATGTTAAAGACAGAACAGACAAAATTTAAACTTACATTAAATTACTGATCCATCACCGATTGATGGCTAAAGGAAAAGGAATATACTGAGGCAGATATGTAATGTTGTGTAATCCACACACCAGCCATGTTTTTACAATATTTGCATATATTTCTATTTTATCTTGTTTTATTTATTGAGGGGTGACAGTGGCTCAGGAGGTAGCGCAGTTGACTGGGGATTGGAAGGTCCCTGGTTTGAATCTGGCTCATCCTAGCAGAGTGTCGGAAGTGTCCTTGAGCAAGACACTGAACCCCCAACAGCTCCCAGTGGCCAGTTGGTAAGCCAGTAGCAGCCTCTGCCACTGGTAGGTAGATGTGAGGCATATAACTGTAAAGTGTTTTGAGTACTCAAATGAGTAGAAAAGTGCTATATAAATGCAGTCCATTTATTGTTGTCTTTATATTCTTTACCTTTGCCTTCAGTGAATGTCCTGTCTTTACATAGTTATTTCAATTTATGAAAAGTACCATATCAAATGTTATATTATTACTACTATCATCATCATCAGTTCATAGTAATCACATTTTCATTTTCCTTATAATAATACATTTTTCTCATGTCCACCATTTCATCAGGGCAGATAGGCCTGCTGATCACTTACTGTGATGTTAAATTAATTTATTCAGTTTTTTAATAAACCATAAACCATTTGTGGTTTTACAAATTATACATAATGTAAAAACAAACAGAAAAAAATGACAGTCAAGAGCTGGAAATTGGATATTTACCAGTGTATCGATGAAGAAAACGTGTTAAAATCCATTCTTCAAGGTAAGGTAGAGAGGTCGATCGTGATAACACAATTTTCCTTATTTTATGAAATGAATCACGAAATTCACTGCATTCTTTACATCATATTAACAAGGCAAGATTTTTCCTATACAGATTTATACACTTAGAATGAATATATTGCTATAGAAATGCACATTTGCAACCTATGCGATCACTTCCTTTGTATCTTAAGCAAAATCAACACACTCAGCAAGTGTACCCTGTCAGCATTTAGAGAAAATTAGTTGGAAACAGCATTCAAGGGTTATCTGCACTGTACTTTTCAAGAGTAAATGCATACATGCCTTCAAGGACAAATACCTTCACATTTCAAACTGCAACAAACATTTGACCAAGAGAGGGGGGTGACATCACAGTGTCCCTCCACAGAAGACCATTAGGGCTTAGAGGTGGTTGCGGAATTGAACTTACAGGTTCAAATCCGGGCTGTGGCACTGCTGCTGTGCCCCTGGACAAAGTGATGTAACCTGAAGTGTTCAGTCCTGCTGCACAAACTGATCATATTTCAAATAAAATACAGCTAATGAAGTGATGTGGCTCACCCTTGGTGAAGGATCCGCACACATTAAGAAAAAGAATCACACAGTAACCTTTGATCGTGGCTTTATGTAGCTTCACCAGAAGGAGCTGGGCTTCGACAGGCTTCATTTTCTGCTTACACAATTTTGAGTTCACTCTTGGACAGAGAAGTATCAATATTAACACACGGCTGGCTTGAGAGACTTCATATTTCAGCTAAGCTTCTCAAAACTTTGAAAAGCTTTTTTTAAAATTTTTATATCGCTGGTAATGAGGTCATGGGTGTACTGGGCTTTAAAGGATAATAATGATGAAGGTCATGCATCCCACATAAACCATTAAACATCCCTTATCAGCACTGCTATGTTCATCAATCATGAGTCAACCTCCCAAGCAACTGTTGCCCATGGTGACTGACGGGCAAGGCAGAGGGTCAGCAAAAGGCTAAATGAGCGCCGCTTTTCTGTGGAAGAGGCTTGAACCCAGCACCCTGGTCCAGATTGGTCCATCCCAAGCCTCATGGTATACCTCATGGTGCACTTCTGGGCCACAAACATCTGGTCAAACTGGGGGGGGGGGGGGGCCCCAAAAGCAACAGCAGTAGCATTGTCTGTGGTAGACCCCGGTCAATCTCAAGGGAGAAAGAACTCTACTGGTGAGGCAGATCAGGACACATGTTTGGAGGGTGATTCACGTTTCTTTGGCTGGCTCTCAAGTCCATCTCCAAACCAACAGTGAAACATATACTAGCCCCTAATATAGTACTCGTCCAAGTATTTCAATATGGCATTAAGAGGAGTGGCCCAAGCTAAGAGGTCATTGACCTGTCCCCCGATTCCGGGAGGCAGAGTCAGGGGCCGAAGCAGTGGGAGGGGGGTGGGGGGAGGGCCCTCCAATCACTGCTGCTCAGGCTGGGGCTCCGCCTGCTCAGGGGCCGGCCTCTGGGGCGGCGGGGGCCGGAAGATGGCCTGGTGCTGCCTCTGGCGGTAGGCGATGACTGTGCCCAGTAGCAGGGCGATGACGGTCATGAGGTAGAGGTCCCACTCCGGGCCCAGCAGCTGGTCCAGGTCCACCTGGGACAGGAGCTCCATCACCTGCGGAGAGAGGCGGCAACAGCAAGGACGGTTACCTATGCATATCTGCGCTTGCAGTAGCAATCGCTCACTGGTCACAGTTTCTACTGCTGCCTTTGACCCTCCTGCGGTCAAGCCTGTGGTCAAAGTTCCAGGTCTGCAAACTCTGCCAGGTCTTGATTTTGTCACTTTAAAAAGTGCTTTCTGTCTGACAGCCCAAACGCTGCTGTGATGGGAGCCCAGAGGGGCACACTGTGACAAGACCGCTGGCATCCTCTGACACACTGGAAGCTAAATCCAGGGAAGAAGACCAGACCGTCCTTTTAACGTTTTGTTTAAAGCCAACACAGGCCAGAGAAGCCTGCAGAGAGGGATGCGTGGGCCAGCTCTTACATTGAGGTCGTGCAGGTACTGCAGAGAGTACATCAGGCCGAGTTTACACAGCGCCAGGAACACCGGCACCTGGGCATCGGGGCTGGCCTCAGCCGCCATGTCATAGAAACGCTTCGCCAGGTGGATGTCCTGGGAGAGAGGGAGAAAAGAAGAAAAACAAAACTCGCTCAAAACATGTCAAAACTCATTCTGCCCACACTGAAGTCCTAGGAATTGTGTGTTGTGTGAGTGGACATATGTGCGTGCACATTTCTGTGTACATTGCAAAGGGAACTTGAGGGTGGAGGCCAGGGACATGATTTGTGCAACTGTGATACTTATTTGTGCATGCAGTTACTTGTAAGCATGTGCAAGTACTTGCATGGAGAATATTTATTTTAGTTGAGAGCATTTTTGTGTGCATATAGGAGATCTTCTTGAGGGTGTGGTTTGTGTGTGCACATCTTAGATAGATACTTGTTTGGGTGTGGGGGTCCATGTTTGTTTGGTAGATACTTGTTTGGGTGTGGGGGTCCATGTTTGTTTGGTAGATACTTGTTTGGGTGTGGGGGTCCATGTTTGTTTGGTAGATACTTCTTTGGGTGTGGGGGTCCATGTTTGTTTGGTAGCTACTTGTTTGGGTGTGGGGGTCCATGTTTGTTTGGTAGCTACTTGTTTGGGTGTGGGGGTCCATGTTTGCTTGGTAGCTACTTGTTTGGTGTGGGGGTCCATGTTTGTTTGATAGCTACTTGTTTGGGTGTGGGGCTCCATGTTTGTTTGGTAGCTACTTGTTTGGTGTGGGGGTCCATGTTTGTTTGGTAGCTACTTGTTTGGGTGTGGGGGTCCATGTTTGTTTGGTAGCTACTTGTTTGGGTGTGAGGGTCCATGTTTGTTTGATAGCTACTTGTTTGGTGTGGGGGTCCATGTTTGTCTGATAGCTACTTGTTTGGGTGTGGGGGTCCATGTTTGTTTGGTAGCTACTTGTTTGGTGTGGGGGTCCATGTTTGTTTGATAGCTACTTGTTTGGGTGTGAGGGTCCATGTTTGTTTGATAGCTACTTGTTTGGTGTGGGGGTCCATGTTTGTTTGATAGCTACTTGTTTGGGTGTGGGGGTCCATGTTTGTTTGGTAGCTACTTGTTTGGTGTGGGGGTCCATGTTTGTTTGATAGCTACTTGTTTGGGTGTGGGGGTCCATGTTTGTTTGGTAGCTACTTGTTTGGTGTGGGGGTCCATGTTTGTTTGGTAGCTACTTGTTTGGGTGTGGGGGTCCATGTTTGTTTGGTGGCTACTTGTCTTAAGCCCCACCTGTTTGATGCCCAGGCCCTTCTCGTGCATGTAGCCCAGATTAAACATGGCCTGTGCGCTGTGCTGCTGTTCCGACGCCAGTCTGTAGTGGATCACTGCCGTCTCGTAGTCCACGTCTGTGCCGTAGCCATAGAAATGGTAGTCACCCAGCTTGATCCGGGCCACCATGTACCCTGCCCAAACAGAGGAGCGCATTTCTGTAACACCAGCCATTCACTACAGGCCTGATTCAGGCACAGGCCAAATGTGAAGTTAAACCATTAAACATGTTACTCAAACACCTTGCGGCTCCATTTCAGCAACTAAAGAGGCAGAGCATTTGTTTAAATAGACAATTATAACCAACCGGTCACAATCAATGCACGCACCCTCCCAGATGCAACTATGCAGGTAAACACTTTGGGGGTTTTTATGATTAATAAATCGAATAAATTATGGCACAATCAAGGAACAAGCAGCTGCACTCCTACGAGAGTCACTGAACGGCCTGGAACAGAAGATGAGAAGCAGGAGGCAGAGCAAGGGAAAAATAAATGAATAGGCGAGTATCGTGGGTGGCGGTGAGGGACTCTCACCTTGTGCGGCCGCCCGCGTCCAATGGAGCAGGGCTCGGGGGTACGTCTCATTTTCACTGAAGATGTTCGACTCTTCTGCTTGAGACCCACAAGGACGCAAAGACACAGCGTTCATATCTGACATGGCCATGCCAGCCAGGATAGTTACATAAACGTTTTACTTTCCGTGCTCAAAAGCAAGAATTATATCAGCCATCTATTATTAATACCAATCCTGTTACTTATGTAGCAAGGGAACTGGTTAACCAATTCGAGGCATAGGTCACACTGCCCCCTAGTGGTGGCTGGTGTGGCGTGACACACACAGACTTACTCTGGTCCAGAATGAAGGCCACATTGCTCTGGGCAACCTCGTAGCCCTGCTCGGCGAGCAGCAGGTACTGCACCACTGCAGAGTTTGAGTCGCCCTCCTTAAAGCTGCTGTAGGCCGCCATCAGCCGCTCCGACCACCGGCCGCGCTCACACACGTTCTTGAACAGCTGCTCACACACAGAGAGCAGGAGGAAGTCAGGGTAAGGAACGGCCTCTACGGTACGCAGGGATTAAGAGTAGCCCTGATGAGTCTGGCACAATGCACAAGGTCGTCTCCGAGAACTTGGTACCTTGGTCTGCAAAGTAGTGGTCTCCATGAACTTAAGAGCACTTAAAAAGATTTTATTTTCTCCATTTGAAGAATAATTTTCTGCAGTAATCTCTTCAGCTTCTTCAGTGTCGATGAAAGACAACTTTTCACATAAGAAGCTTATTTTTCATTTTAAGAAACAGCTTTTAAGAAACAACTTACAATAATAAAATCATTTTCTGAAAAAACATACTAAGAAAACAAGCCATACGAAGTAAATCTTAAATGTTAAATAAAATTAACACCGTAATCAATGTTAATTCAACATAACCAATGACGCAAAAAGACCCATTCCCCCGTAAGAAAATTATATATTTTTCCCTGACTTTCCTAGCAGATTTAACTTCCACCCGCCTGTAAAAAGCCTCAGATACTCCTTTCCTGATCCGTGAGCCCACAGCACCCCCTGCAGCTCACCTCCACAGCCGTGTGGCAGGAGCGCATGACCCCGGTTCCGGTGGCGTGCATCTGGGCCAGGTTGTAGAAGGCCAGGATGTGTCCCGCCTGGGACGCCAGGTTGAAGTACTTCAGCGCCTGCTTGTGGTCCCGCTTCACCCCGATGCCGTCTGGAGAAGGGGGAAAGAGGGAACGAGAGGGGGGCGTGAATACCACTCATGCTGGCCCGTGTCCAAACCAAACGCATACATGCGCCAGCCAGCTTAGAGGCAAACTCCAAGAAGCAGTTCCATTACTGTCTCTGAACAGGGAGGCACAGTCGCACACAATGGCTTTCCATTACATAGTACCATTTACATTTAATTATGTAATTTCATTTACATTTAGTTATGTAATTTGTGTTGTGTCTGTTACATATGTCTGGTACTGTGTTGGCCATTCTCTTTGATGCTCCAACAGCTGTTCATAAAGTTCCCTCGAAAGAATTTCATGAAGAGTTATCTGTATGTGGTGTGAGAGTGGATGTGGGCTTTGGGCTCTTCACAGGAACAGAAGTACAGACACTCACTGTAGTACATTGTGCCCAGCTGCAGCTGGCCGTCCACCCAGCCCTGCTCCGCCGCCTTCTGGAAGTACTTCAGCGCCAGGTCATAATTCTGACAAATAAACATTCATTTTAGAAATAAACATAAACCGAATGGGCCGCTTCAAATTACACATTCTGGCAGGGCTACGGTACTCTGCTCCTGGGTAGGCTATGAGGCCTGTGGGCTTTCCTTACAACCACAGCGCTAAAGTCTCCAATTCATCTAATCGCTGTTTTTATGGAACCTATTTAGGTTCCCTCCTGGGTCTGAAAGAGTCAGGGCTGTAAACAGAGCTAGTAAACCTACTGGACTGTGGCCCATTTCAGCCCCCCTGATCTCTAATCGCCAACCATTATCAAGAGGGTCTGTTAGCCTTCTGCTAACAGCAGGTCCACTCTCCCAGGACTGCAGAACGTAAACATGGTGGTGTGAATGCAGTCTTAAGAGACAGCGAAGTGGGAATGCTGGCCCCGCTCCGGTTTGGACACAGGGACACTCACCACGGCCACCCCCCGCCCGTACAGGTAGGCCATGCCCAGCCCGCTCTGGCCCACTGGATTTCCCTGTTAGCAGAGAGGGAGAGACAGGGGACAAAATGAGAGCACAGTGCATTCAGAGTATTGCAATAAAAGTACTATTAATAGTAGCGGTGACAACAGTTTTCATCCTACATGACTTGCAAGGCTAATATGGGATAGTAGTTGCATGTCACAGCATCAACAACAATAATAGATATGGGACATTCTGAATTAAAGTGAACAGGCATATAGGCATAGATGTAACGGGTCTAATAATTATCATATGAGCAGCACACTTGCATCATACTGAAGTGAATGCAGAGCCTAAAAACAGCACTAATCGCAAGTGTTTATACAGTGCCTAACATGTAAGAGCAGTGTTAATCTGCCTTATATAACCACACTCCTAGTGCCTGAGAAAGAGCTACAGCGCACTACATCAGAACACCTTTAATGCTGGACTACTTCACTGACTTCACTTTAAGTAATGTTCAAATGGTGTCAGATTAGGGTTGTAAAAAGTCAGCCTCCCGTGAGGAGGAATGAAGGAGTGGGCAGTCCTGCCCTGCCCTGCCCCCCCCCCCCCCCCCCGCTCACCAGGTCGGCTGCCTTCTTGAAGTACTGCAGTGCCGTTTCATTGTTCTGGGGCACAGCCTCGCTGCCCTCAGAGTACATCTGCGGAGGAGAGGCGTTGTTATACACACGGGAACTTCGCATTCTACACAACTGTGAAATACACAGGAACTTCACATTCTACAGCACTGTGAAATACACAGGGGCTTCACATTCTACAGCACCGTGAAATACACAGGAACTTCACATTCTACAGCACTGTGATTGACACATAGCAAGTGTATTTTCTAAAGGAGATCCTCAATCCCCACAAGCAGACAGATCATATACCTTCCCCAGGAAGGCCATGGCGTGGGTGTTCCCCGCGTTTGCTGCCTGGTTGAAGTACTCATAGGCTCTCTGGAGAAAAAGACATGCACAGACACGCACATAAGCTAAGCCAATCCGCAAGGCTTCAGGCTGCAACACGGTCAGACCCAGGATGTTAATATCCAGCGTTACCTCGTGATTCTGCTCCACTCCGCGTCCGCCATGCAGGTGCAGCTGTCCGAGACCCACCTGCAGGAAGGACAGTGACAGTGCATTCAGAGGCAGGGAGGACAGCAGGACCCCATACCCAATCCCAACCCCATCCGCTATGGATTCTACGGTCTGTGAGGTTTTGTGAACTGCGCCACTGATCTGTATATGGGAGCAGCACACAGACAGGAGGAAGGCCCTACCTGGGCCTGCACGTCGCCCTTCTCTGCCAGGAACTGGTAGTACTGGATCAGGTCCTCCTCCAGCATGCCGCTGGCCGAGCCGGGGTTCTCCACCTCATCCAGCAGCCTGATCCTCTGCACCGCACTGCCCCCCATCAGCGACACATCGCTGGCCACTGCGGGTGCGCGAACACACAGCATTTACAAATACACATCCACACACAGAGCATTTACATATACACATCCACACACAGAGCATACATATATACACATACACATAGAGCATTTACATATGCACACAGATATCACAAACAGCATACACACACAGAATCATGTACAGACACAGAAAGCACACATACACAGGACACTGCTCATCAAAGAGTCCCTGTACTCTACCATCTGTTTTACAGTACATGATACAAGGCATATTACTGCAGTAGAGAGTAATGGTAAGCAAAGTGGGCTTAAAACCAGGAGGTTAAGGTTTGTATTTTCAATGCGACACAGCTGCTGTACCTTTGAGCAAGGTAAAAAATCCAGCTGTATACATGGATGACATACAAAAACATAAGCCATGCATAACCAAAGTAAAAAATGATAAATAAAAAAGTGTTCTCTGTTCCACAGCAAGGGCCCTCAAACAGCGGATCACAGGAAAGCTCACTGGATATTTCAGATGGAAAACACAACCACAGTTTAAGTGCTAAACGTTGAGACCAGCGTTCAACAGGATACCAAACTCACGACACAGAAACGACCAATGCCATTCGCTGAACAGGAGGGACTCACCATGGTTGGCAACCAATCGGTAGTGAGTCAGAGCAGATTCACAACTTTGGGGCACCCCAACCCCACCCCAGTATCTGTACCCCTGCAAAGAAAACAAACAACGGGGATAAGGACTGAACCGCATCACTGCACCATGAAGGCAGGGACAGAGAACAGCAACCAGACAGACACCAGACACTCAGCTCTCTCCTGTAAGTCCTGCTGCAGCCTAATACAGCTCCCAAGGGTATATTCATTTCTAGAGTCACACTGACCAACCAAATCTGGAGCAGGTCTGCAGGATGATCCACAAGGCTACTGTTGGAAAATCACCAAGCTATGTGCCACAAGTCAGACTGAACTGGGTGTTCACACAGAGGTCACTTGGAGGACAACAGGGGGACGTGGAAGACCACACTGAGCGTAATGGGACCCAGCATTTTTTTTCCAATTCCAGAAAAATCGGAAAGTGGCGTGGAGGGCACAGAAAACTTCAGGATCTACTCAGACTCACTCAGTGACCTTTGGCAACAAAAGCTCACCAGGATCATGTGTGCCACAAGGTTTCCTCCCAGCGCTCCAAAGGTATAGTACACCAAAGCCTGTGAGAGGGAAGCAGAGACCACCATGACTGCCTCTTCTTTAGACTTCAAACCTGAATGCCTCCAGCATCACAGTTATGTGAGCCTGCTTACCTTTGCCTGGCTGGAGTTCACTCCTAACCCCGCTGCATAAAGGAACCCCAGGGCCTGGATGGAGGGTACATAAGAGCTCAGAAACCAGAGGGTCTAAACAATTGCGCCATTGCATTAAGATTTTCAAACCAATGTTATTATGCTACCCTTAGAAAAGCTTACAAAGACCATAGTAACACTTTATAAGGTCCCATCAATTAAAACGTATTTGCCAAAAATGGTGAACATTCACTATGGTGTCTGTCAAAGATGACATCACTAACACCTTAGATATGACAAGGACAAGTCTACAATTCTTTATAACAGTGATTAATGTTCAGTCAGCATTTATTTTTAAGGTGTGAAGAGTGCCTGCTTAAGGACTGAAACTGCAAAACAATTCACGGTATTGCAATATGGAAAAAATATGCTTCTATTAATATTAATGTTAAAGTATTTTCTTAATGAACAATAATGTGACCTTAATATAAAATGTAAACAAGAACTGTTTTTTAAATGAGTAAAACAAGAAAATGGATATACTTGCAAAGGCAAACACAATAAGGAAATTGAAGACACCACAGCCAATGGAATGACTCAATGTTTTTTTCCCCTCATTCCAGATACTGAACTCTGACAAGAAACCACTGCAGGTATTTAAGTGATAAAGTACACATTATGCCACGAGGGCGGCAGTGTAGCATAGTGGTTAAGGAGCAGGACTCGTAACCGAAAGGTTGCCGGTTCAATCCCTGCTGGGACACTGCTGCTGTACCCTTGGGCAAGGTACTTAACCCACAGTTGCCTCAGTAAAATAACCAGCTGTATAAATGGACAACATTGTAAAGAACTGTAACCTATGTAAGTCGCTTTGGATAAAAGCGTCTGCCAAATGAATAAATGTAAAAAAAAATGCTTATCATTTCTGTATCTCAGCAGAATATGTAACACAACTAAAGTAGAGGGAGCTGCACATACAGCACTACGTTTTGGAGAGCATAATAACAGTAATAGTTGGGCTTCAGGAAAGTATAATTACAAGTTTCCAACATAGCATTTGGCTTTTGATAGAATATTATATGCTGTTTAGATTCTTGGGGAGTATAATGTACAGCCTGGGATGAGTGAAGCATGATATACTGCTTGGGCTTTGGAGGAAGTGAAGCATACCGTTTGGGCTTTAGGGGAGCCCTCCAACACCAGCCTCTCAAAGAGCTCCCGGGCCTGCGGGATGTTCTGGGTCATGTAGTCTCCGAACAGCATGGCATACGCCACCTTCTCCATGGCCTTGGTGTGGCCCATGTCCGCCACCTTCATTAGCATTTCATAACCTCTGGAGTGAGGGGAAGAAAAGGGGTCACAATAATGCATCATCCTGTCTCATCTCCACACATATAGCCTCACACACTACATTTAGAGTCATATACTAACTGGCTAAAACACACACAATGGCAATACACTTCCTGTTTCACAGGTCATCACCACGTCATCCAATAGGGTTTGCTGCACTCTGGGAATAATACTTGGCGGCTCTCCAATCCACCGTAAATCACAGTACAACATGCATAGTGGGTGCCTGGATAATTATGGGGTTGCTGTCCATGGGGGATTACAGGACGGGACTTCAGGCAGCACGCAAGCACAGAACACCAGCCTTATAGCGATCAGGTCTGACATTCTCAGATTATCACTGAGGAGAGGGGAGGAAGAATGGTGGAAACAAGAGACTGGTGCCATGGGAACAAAATGTCATTGGGTGTGACTCTTTGTGATTGGATGTGGTTGTATGTGTTTGGATGTAGTCAGATGTGGCAGCGTGTGACTGGATGTGACTGGGTGCAGTTGTATGTGGTTGTATGTAGTTGGATGTGGTGGACTGTAATTGGATGTGCTTGGGTGTGGTTGTATGTGGCTGGGTAGGAAGAGGAGGGTCTCTCACTCTTTCTTCCGGCTCTTCTTTCCAGTGCTGTTAATGATCTTGATGGCCTTCTGGTAAAGCTCCTCAGCCTCCTCCGCCCGATGCCTCTGCTCCGCCTGTTCCTCCGCTGTGGAGGGGGGAAGAGACTCAGATTTCACAACAGCACACTGTACTCACTCACACCAGACATGCGTGAGCTTTCACTTTTAACCATGAACCACTATAAAGCAGCAAGAGGTTTTCAAAATGAATGAGCTTTTCCTTGCATTATTAATGTTAGAAAAAAAATTATACGTATGCCAAGTCACACTACATAAGCTCAATTATATGAAGTCGTGACTGCTGAGGGAAACCTCACAACCACCATTAGACATTGATAACAGTACTGACTGTTTTTAAAACCATTAACAGTGACCTTTGCAAGATGGTGTCCTTGCAACTTCTTTTTAAAGATCAAAGTCAAGTACAATTCTGACCAGTGAAAACCAGTTGGCACTCCAGGAGTAACGTTACCAAGACAACACCTTAAAGCTCAGCTGATAACAAGGCTTACTCACTTTCACAGAAGCCCCACTTCTTGTCATGGTCGTAGTCGTATGTGGTGGCACACCAAAGCCTGCCGTCCCCTCGTCCCTCAGTGGTGCACTCCGAGTACTCTTTCCCCAAGAAGCGGAAGGGGAAGAGGCAGGGCTCCCCAGCAGCAGTGCCCCCAATCGCCACTGGAACTGCAGTAACCAGGAGCAAAAAGGGACGGGGACATATTATGATGTAACACAGGCAGAGCAAGCAGAGTTCTGAGGGGAAGTAGGCAACATTTTAAAGGGATCGAATAATGCAGCAGTGCACCTGTGTGCTATTTCATTCACCTGGCTGTAACCTTTCAGCATGTCAAAATATTCAAAGGCACACAAGCACGCTAAAAATGCTAGCCTTTTAATGTTGACCATATAAGGGCAAGGAATGAAACCATCAGTGAGATTTTGTTCGGTCCTGACAAGCAACAAAAAGGAAGGATATTAAGTGACAAAAGCACAACAATTCTACAGCTTGGCAAAACTTCAACTTTCAAGGAAACTAGACAACAAAGAACGCCTTGTGAAACTACAAACAGGAAGCAATTTGAAGGGTTTGTCTTCAAAATGAAGACAAACATCCATGGTGAAGTTTTGCAAATGTTGCAGACCTTATAATCAACTGCTCTAAATACCATAATGGTTATCTAACCTAATTCTGTGATCGCATCTGAGATGATTTTAAGCACACTAATAGCTGCTTTTAAGGCTTCACAAACAAAGCAGATGTGTTCTGTGAAAAAACACTTCCATTCTATGCTTTGCAGTTTTTTTTTTAGTATTCACCCTCTTTTGGCTTCTCTTGTTTGGGGGCAGGCTGCGAGGGCAGGTCCTCCTCCCCCGCCCGGCCCTCGGTCGCCGCGGAAGTGTCACTGTCCCCTCGCTGCTCGTCCTGAGGCGTGCTGTCCCTGGGGAACGTTGCCTGTCCAGCCACCACTCTCACTCCCCCCGGCACCTCCTCATCTTCAGCACTCCGACTGTGGAGGGACTGCAGAGCAAAGCCCAATGACAAAATACATATACTGAAAAGGCAGTAAAGACAGCCAGCAATGAAGGCAAACAGAGACCGTTTCGACATTGCAGGGGTTGTGTGGTTGCTGGTTCAAATCCAGGCTACGCCAGGGGACCATGTGATCATTTGTTGATATATCATTAACAAATATATTTTTGTTTACTAAATACAATGTGAAAACAACAAAGGGAGAAAAATCCCCTTTCTCACACATACTCTGACACTACTGACAGAATGTTGCTGCTGGCTAGGTTACAGTTTTACCTGTTATCCATTTACACAGCTGGGTTCTTACTGTGGTAATTGTAGATTAAGAACATTGACCAAAGGTACAACAGCATAATCAAACCACCAACGTTTCAGTTAGCAGCCCTGTTTCTAGCCACTATGCCACACTGCTGACCCTCCTGCATGGTAAAGTCAATAGGTATTCCATTTACACTGCCAAAATATTCAACTCTGTGTGCTTCAGACTGAAAGCTCTGTCTGTCATTGCTGATGACACGCTCCGATTTCCCAGCCCCTTCTGAATATTCTTCAAGAGGTGTTATGCAAAACAGAAAATGCATTGCTAACATAGCAAAAGGAACAGAGTTGCCAAACAACTGTTCAGCATCCGTGGTATTACTGTCACAATACATCACACATGTCCTGACATCACACATAAAAACCTCTGTGGTGCGAAATCTAAAACACCCTGAAAGGCCCATAGTTATATTAATGTTACCTTGGATTCGGGTGGATCGTTCAGTTCTTCCACATCTGCAAATAAAAACAATAAAAATGACGTAAATGCAATCACTTAAGATTTTGTAAAATGTCGATAGTATCTTTATCACATCAGGCAACGGCAACGTCAACGTCATACTTAGTTTGAGGAAAACTTCATAACGTAGCGCAGTCACATTACAGTGGCTAGCAACTGTTCCCGTTTGTTAGCGGTATAAACTATAGCTAAGTAAACTAAGTTATCTACTGTAAGGAACCACCAGCAACTTACCAGCTGTGACTCCTCGTGAGATAACCAGCATCAAAGTAAACAAAAGCAACATCGTCGCCGTCTTGCAAAAACGAGTCATCATTTATGAAGTCTTTCGGCAGCGATATAGCTACAGCAGGATAGCTATCAGGCTACCACGGTAATCATCCAGTCGCCTTTCCCGTCGACTCCGAAACGTCGCAGTATTTCTTTCGCATATGTCGGCCTACTTGTAAACACACTGAAGAACTATCTGGCGATATTAATATTAGCAACAGGCAAAGTTATTCTGACGTCGACTTTGTGAAAAATAAAGCTACACAGCGATCAACCTCACTAGCCAGTCGCACTCCCAAACCGTAACGTTGCACAAAAGACTGACGTTCGCAAGCCTTGGACAGAGACTGCCTTTAATACTGAATCATTTACGTTAAATACGTACATAATTCCTTACTTATAGCAAGGCAAATGCTGTATTATTTTCATAGTCGTAATAATATTGTCTGAAACTAAATTCCTAGTTTTATCAGCCCAAGACGAGGTAGTCGAAATCCTTTAACCCCCGCGCAGCACTTCCTGACCTTTACCGATATACCAATTGTAGCTCACGGAGATAAATACAAGCCAATCATTGATCTTGGTACATTATATTGTCCAATGGGATGCGCACACACCATAAATTTACGCCACCTGAGCTCTGAGGGGATTGGACAGAAACGCGATGTGCACGGCTCTGACACTTCAGTGTAGAATGGGGATAAGAGTCTGTCCACAGCCGCTGACTCTGGATCTGCCTCTGTTCTTACCAAACATTATCATGTATGGGGTAGGTATTGAAAGAGCTGATTCTGGGTCTGCATATAGGGTTTTAAAATTTACCCGGAGCTGAATACGCCCATCTGATACTACGGCAAATCATACAACAGCCTACACTTGCTCTGTAACGGAAGCGGCTGTGGGATAGAGTAGGATACCACCAGAATCTAGTATTTAAACAAGTAATGTTCTCTTTAATCGTCTCAAGCTTGGAAAATCGCTTTATTCACAAAAATAAAATAAAATAAATGACAAATGGTTTAAAGGGTAACGATTATTTTGTCAATGTTACAAATGGCAATGAGTGAGGATAAAAGTGCACCATCCGTGTAATAGATACCGGTTGTTTATTACCTGAATGAATTGAAAATTATCTGTAATTGTCAATTCGTTGTCAACTGATTGAATACTCAGTCAGAACAAGAGAGTGAGAGGAAATTTTTAAGGATTGAAATATGACGATAGTATTAAGAAAGATTGTCATATGAATCTAACAGTTAAGTGTTAAGGCAGAACGTGAGTTTGTGTCTTTTGATGCCTACGAGGCGCACTCCAGCTGGAAATGTTCTGTTTGCAGACTGGATTTTGCATAAATTGCAAAAAAAAAAAAAAAAAAAACCAACTACAGTGTTAGACTCTTATGCTAGTATATCCTTTATATTCTATAAAAACTTTAATAAACTATAAAAAAACAATAAACAGCTGACTGAGTATGTTAAGATAGCAAACCATCTGTAATGGACAGTAGTGAAAGACCAGCCAGGTAATTATGCATAAGGTAGGCTATGGTGGGCAAGACTGAAATGAGGGGAAAACACATTGCTTTGGACTTCAATGAAAGGAAACTTTATTCTTACACAGAAACAGAGCAAATTTTGACAGAGAAGTTTCTGCTGACTACATTAGAGAAAAACAAATTGGGTAAGCAATAGGTGGTTAGGATAATGTAATCAGGGCCACTTCCACGGCAAACAGCAAGTATCCTAAAATATGAAACATATGATTGAATTTGACCGGATTTTCTTCCCTGTAATATGGCCCCCTGTGTTAAATATCCTTGCTTCCTGTTTTGCTTCCAAGTTTTTCTGCTGGTTCAAGCTTAAGTCCTTACAAAAATGTTCTCCCCTTTGATTTTATGAATAGTATTCAAGACATTTATTTCATGAAATACTGTACACAGCTGAAGTGTACAAGAATTACATGAGAAAAAGTATGAAGCCTCTGGACTTACCACGACACGTATGTGATTTCAAAAATGAACTCTGGTCCTGAGCTGAAACAGTGTTAATCGTATCATTCAAATCTATTGATTCTACAGGATATCCAGCCCTGAACTGCACATGCTGCATGAATGTTCCAGTCTCAACTACATTTCCTTATGTAACTACGCTGTAATATGTTTTGTAAAAGTCAACATGAGATTTCTAGAGTGAAACATATTTAGCTCTGAATTGATGATATTTATATATATATATATTTTTTTTTTTTTTGGAAAAAAAAATTCAATTTCTCCAGGTGCCCATCACAATTTTTTTATTTAGTAAACCAATGGAGTGCAGAGGCAAAAAAGGCCAGAAATATAGCCAGAAACAGGGCCCCAAATGTTCAAAATTTTTTCAAAAACAGAAAAAAAAAACTTACACAAAAACCTTCTTACTTTTTTGGTGATACTTTAATGTTTATTGCTTTAGCAAAAATAAAAAGTTTAGTAATTCCAATGTTGTTCCTTTCAGCTGTTGCTATCAAATAAATAACTTGAAAGGTAAAATGTTCACTAGCATTTGCTTTGATTCTCCACAGCCTTGAAAGGATCTTAAAAAGGGAACATTTTCTTTGCTTTACAACATATGCTTTCCTTTTATTCTTTGTAAAATTTTGCTAGAGATTTTCCCTGCTAGTTAAAGGTAAGTCTTGGCTTCACTGCTTCTATAAACATATTATGAACATTTCAAAGTGAGCAATGCCTCTTTCTAAAAGAAGGTCAAGACAAACATCATACATGTGGTCTAACAAAGTATTCATAAAATCAAACAAAACTAGTATAGCCTTAACGCAAAGCTGTACTTAGTCAACCACAAAAGGATATTGTTTGCTTTGTCACTATTCCTGAAGTCGTTCCTAGCACCAATATTTCCCTTTTAGCAAATTCTGGTAGATTTTATCCTCTGATAATTGCATGACTTCTTTTTAGACTTTACTCTTACTATTCTAACAGGCAGTGGCCGTATCGGTGCGCAAATCTAATTATATGAACATGATTTAACGTAGGACACACATTTTTGTCAGGACAACTGACAGCAGGAAACAAGTCTGGCATATCAAACAAACAGAGCGAGCATTAGCTGCCAGACTTAAATGACCATTTTTCTAGATATTTATACTGAACTGCTCTGAGACATGACATTCAAAAGGCAAATAGTCCCATAAAAATTGTATTTATTACTATTAACATGTGCCAACTTCATTTGAGAAAGAAACTGACAAAGCCAGCCTAATTTCTCACTTGAAATACTTTTAACAGAATGATAGCATATAATGGATTTATCGACATTTCTCAATTTACTCTCTTTTCTTTACATCATGTGTTAGGTCATGTGCACACAGAACAAGCACAGGCTCAGAAACCCTTGCAACAACGCAGTCATCTATCTGATAAAGGCACAGTTCAATCATGCTTGCTACACAGCTAGTGCTCGGAGAATCACTGTGCCGAAAATGAAAGCATTGAGACACACGAACGGACAGGTGACAATTTTTTTTTTCTCCCTGTGTCTTATAGTTTAAAGTTCAGAGGTCAGGCGTGAGGAAGGAGTCGACAGCAGCACCGCAGCGACTTCAGTAGAGCCGCGCCCCGTAACCGAAAGTCTGTTTGATCGCCTCAAAGTAGTACCGCTCCCAGCCCTGCTTCGTCCTCTCCTCCTCGCTGACTGGCACCCCTTTACACTCCACCTGAAGCTCAGTCTCGCTGCCCCGGTCCAAGAAGTTCAGGGTGACATTCGCGTAGTGCTCTGATGAGGAGAGAAGGGGAGTTATATACAAACGTACCCGACGCAAATCCTGGAGAGTGTGCAACCAGATCAGCACCTATGTACATTCATGTGAGAGTGGCCAGCGTTTTTGCTCACCAAAAAAACAACAGACTAAGTGAAAAGCTGTCAAGATACTACGTGAACATGAATAATGTAAAAATGGAAAAAGGCAGTATGACGTACCACAGGGCCAGGTCTTGTACCTCCACCTCATGATGATTTTTTGGTCAGGAACCTGAAATAATTTAAAAAAGGAAAATTAATGGGCTGCACTTTGGCGTTCACGTGGTAAGGTGCAAGTACAGACAAGGCAAAGCCCCACAGGAGACACCCCTTCCTCCTTACCAGGTCCTGGAACTCCCCACAGACGTTCCCATCCAGCAGCCGAAATTTGCCGCCCCTGTCCCCGTCAACCATGGCTGGAGCATGTGTGAAGGCCTGCGTCATCTGCACAACCAGAGAATAAAAAACTTAAGTTCAACGACTGACATTAAGAATAATCATGGCTGCCATTCTGAGAACAGCTGATTAAAAAAAACACTTATGACACGCTGGTGACAATTACAAAAACAGGGTTTAGGAACTAGCAAACACGTGGAACTAGCATATCTTAGCAGTAACTCATGCATCTTAACACATAATACTGCTTTGCTGTGGAAAGCAGTCGTTTGATTGGTTCATAATGACTGGCAGCACATGGTAGCGCCACCCATTGCAGGGCTCAGGAAGCCTCTCTCTCCTAGCACTGAGCATGTTGTGTTGGTACCGACGGAAGCACGGGACCCTGTGCATTTCAGACACGTGTTCAGCATTCTGCATCTTACCTCCTGGTTGATGAAGACTCTGTAGAGCTCCTCTGGGGAGGTGAGGAAGGTGTCCTTCAGGCTGAATTTGCAGGTAGGGATCTTCACCCCAGTGTTGACGCTGGTTTGGGGTGCAGAGCCGGCAGTGCCGATCTACATGGGGGGGACAATATTTGTTTATATGCTGCTGTTCACTGTGACTAAACAATCACGCCACCTTGCCTCGACGCCTCCCCAATTCTGGGCGTTGATTAGTATGCCACCTTCCTTTAAAGAGAAAAGTAAGGAACTCTTCTGAACTTTAATTTGTAAGTAATACAATTCTATTAGCACTACAAGCACCTTTTCCTGCCATTTCCAACCCAAAAGTAGCAGTGACATTTATTTTGGACATTAATGATGCAGACACAAGAGTGGGCATTTCAGTTCCACTGTGACACCACTAGTTTATTCCACCTTTTACTGTGACTGGAAGAACCTCCCTCTCACTATCTTACTGAACAGCTGCCCCCAAAGCAACAGAGTTATCACATTTTAACCACTAGATGGTGAGGAAGTCAAAGTTGTTGAGTGTGTGTCTTTCAGATGTTTACTAATATGAATAAATCATATGCAAGCTCCATTCAAGAATATTCAGTTTGGCTGTAGAGCAGAAGACATTGATTCTTATTTTATTAGGAATTAGCACTGAGCCCAGGTCTGCTGTCTGGGATGCAAGAATTAATCTGTCATTCACTTCCTTCGGGATAACAAGGGTTCACCACCCACCTGAGTTTTGTCTACTTTGGCTTTGGACTGTGATGGCTGCTGCTGCTGCTGCTTATTCAAGCCGTTGGCTGTAGGCAGGATCATGCCCTGTGTGAATTCTGCAGCAACAAAGAGCCAATAGTCTTGGGTTTTATTCCTGTGTTAAACCAAGCTGTTCACCAATGAGGCGTTCCAAGAAGCAGATGCCATTCATGGTTGCGTCACAGAGGCACTCTCAAACTAACAGCGGGACTCTGAGGCAGGAGGGGAAGGAACTTGCCTGTTTTCAGGTGACCCACGTAGCTCCCCAGAACAGTACGGACTTTCTTCATGCCCTCCTTCTTCATGAGGCCCAACAGAGGGGTGTCCGGCTCATCTTTACTAAGTGACACAACGATCTTTTGGGAACAGCAAAGGAAAGGAGTGTAAATATTCTTGGAATTTCAGCGACTAAGCTGCAGCTGCAGTTAAAAAAAATATTCCTTTTTGAAAAATTGTTCCACTGTTCTCATAATTCACTTTGAAACTTACATCTAGATCGTCCATGTCATTTTCATCCGAGAGGTTTGGCACTTCCACACTTCCTTTGTATTTAATTCCTTTCTTTGTTGTTCCTGTAAAAAAAAAGATAAGATAACATAACAAAGGTAAGAGACATATTCCATCTAGCCTCTGACACGCTGCCACCAGACTGCATGACAACACCCCACCTCAACAGACCTTGGGGTGCTGTCAAAAAGGCCTCTTTCCAAAACAGCTTCACTGCCTTCTCACCTCCACGGAAACCAAGGCTAAAACTGGGACGAAACAACGAGGCGCCCCCCCCACCTCTGTCTCCTAAGTGTACCATCACACCTGCATCTCTGAACTTGGCTCGTATTTTAAAACACTCAACAAGTAGCGAGACTGTCACTGGCTGAACCTCACACAATGCGACTAGATCAAACCACAAATCAGCAGGACGCTAGGGGAGGATAAATTGCAACATATTATCTTCTAAATGATGATAGGCCTGTCAGTATCTCCCATGAAGAAGCAGTTTTGAACGTCGAAGCGTACCTGTCCAGGTGGCTTTGACGTTCCACTCATAAAAGAAGATGAGCTTCCCCTTGCGGTTGTTGATGGAGGCCTCTCCCTCCAGTGTGTCGACCTCTGTGATCTCGCAGATGCCTTCCTCCCCCTCAACCTGTACACCCAACAGAAGTTCCTTCAGCTTCTCCGACGACCAGTTTGTGGCGTCCCGCTCCGTCCTGCAGGGGAGAAACATGTAGAATCAGGGGGTGAACAGACAGACAAACTGATGCAGTAAAGGACATGCGGACTCATGGCATATCAGAAGACACTCTTTACAGACTGTCAGGAAACACACCACACACAGAGCAATCTTTTTACTTTAAAAACAAACAATAACATTTTCAACTTGGACAATGATGCAAACATGTGAGACAGCCTTAACGTTATGCAACATTTCAATCTAAACAGGACATCACGAAACTCTCCATTTCAAAAAGGTTTTTTTAAAAATGATACAATTTACTTAAAGCAACAGCTGCAGTTGATGTTTGGATGAGGCTGGTATCTGCCATATGAAGTGATTAAAATATTTACGTCATCCGAAACAACCGCCTCGTTGAGACTAATCGATCACTGACACGTGACCTGGAGGCGTTCATTTCGGTCCACTCAGAAAATATAAAACTGACTACTTAAAACAGAAGTCATTCTCCTCGTGGATCAGTGTTTCAGACCGACAGTTGAGGCTGAATACGATTATACTTTATTAGTAACTTACACCCCACCCTTTAGTCTAGGCGGGTACACAAACGACAACATGGTAGCTAGTAGCAAAAATATCCCCCGTCTGTTGATCCACTCGTATTGCCCTGTTGCTACGCTGATGGCCTTGCCTACCTAGACAATCAAACTGGCCTGACGTCTTTAGAGCAGGGACTTTTCCTTCGCATAACATGCCACTCCATTGTTTTGTTGCCTCTCGACAACCGTACTTAGTTAATATAAGTAATATGCCTTTGTAATTGTAAACCTAATCTGCACCATCGGCAACCTTCACAGGGACTTGAGTGACATGGACAAATGCTTGTGCTGTTACAGCACAGTGAAACAAGGTAGCTAAGTTCGCTAAGTGCACAAAATAACTTTTCCATTCATTGCCGAGTAAGCGGCCATGGATCTGTTCTAAATCTGAGCTAATACTGAGCTCTACTCGTAATATTTGCCTAGTATCTAATTAACCTTATCGATGTTTTGGACTAGGGAAAGGCTATGTAGTTAGTAAAAATAAAACATAGCACATGGCTGTATTAGCTGTGAAAATGATCCTCTTGCGTGAGTACCTAAAGGAAGTGCAACTGGCTAACGTTAGCTAAGTCAACGAGCCGGTCGCCATTAATTCAGCTAACGTTAGCTAAGGTAGCTACGCTGAGTAGTTGGCTGGGTGTCGCTAAAATATTCATAAACCGCATGTAACTAGCAATTTAACTAAGCCAAGTTAGTTGCAATACAGCGCGGTAAAGAACGCATGGTGTTCGCGTTCATACATATGAATAAGATAACGTAGGCTAAATTTCAGCAAGAAGGACACTGCGGTAGCTAAACGTCTGCTGGGCTGATATCTGTCTCCGACTTCGGCTGCCCGTCTCTGTCGGATGGAGAACTTAACCAATTATGCGATTCCCTCGTAAGATACCCGGTGTTCGCGTCGCTGCCACGTTAATTAACGTCAGATAGCGCTAACGATCCTTTATTATAAATGAACTTTAACCACCCATCGCTAGCTACCGAGCCAAATATCCCCGCGACAATCGTTAAAATAGCTGGCTTGCTAGCTAGATGTATAACGGCTACAGTCTTACCAGTGCCAGTTGTTGACGTTAGTCGCATCGGCTCTCTCCTCCACAATCCAGCGTGGATCCCCTTCTCCCCACTTGGCCATGATGGCAGCAGTGACTAACCCAACAAGCCCTTGTCTAAACCGGGAGTTAAATTAACTATCCAAAGACCGGACAGGTTATAACGTTAGCTAGCTCTGATCGCCAAAGTCAGATTATCTAACGTCGCATTAACGATTTATAAAAACACAATCGGCAATTTTACCTATAAGATTAACAAAACCGACAACTGACCAGTTAACTATTAATCCTCCTTTGGTCTGAAGTACTATTTTTGTTTTATTTTCCCCAGCTCGCTCGCTGGCTGACTGCGCACGATCAGCGCCGTATCCGCAATGTGAGCGGCTGGCCGGGGCCGTCTGTCTTAGCAGGCGAGGTGGTTTTCCATAACAGTCGCGATATATTCCGGTCGCTCGGGCTCACGCTACTGCACGCTGAGGAAAGTACTGGAAACGGAAACATCAGCAGTGTTACATTAAAATATTTCCCCCGGAAAGTTTTCATAAACGTATTCGTTCACAGAGTTTACATTTATGTTCCGCATTGTTGAAAAAGGTTCTTACTGAGTATGAACCGTCAGAGCTGGCGTCTTAAGTGAATAAAGTATAAAATACAAAAAGTCGAGGAGAAAATAACAGATTACATAACGTTGTCGTGAAAGATTAATCATTTACTTCACTTAAGGCTAGTTACTGTGTGCTCCACTTACAACGATCACAACCAAGCAGGATGATTTAATCATTATAAGAGATTAATAAAAGCGGAATTACAAAATGATAGGATGAACTCAAGTCCAATCAAGTCACTTTTATTCATATAGCACATTTAAAAACAACAGGGGTTGACCCAAAGTGCTTTCCAGTCAAGGCAGATGAATACCAACACAAGTATACATAGATAAAAGGAATAAAGAGCGCAAGTAAAAGCAGGATTAAGAGAAAACACATAAATAGAAAATAAATAAATAATGATGATTATGATAATAATAATAAGAATAAGAAGAAGAATAATAAGAAGAATATCACAAGAACAGAGAAAAAAAATACCAGATATAAAACAAACACTTAATAAAAAATAGAGTGGACACGACAAAAACCATGGGGCAACCTCAGGCTGAACTAAAAGCAAGAGAAAAAGGTTGGTCTTTAAATGTGATTTAAAATTGTCAGTTGCGGGACAGGACTTAATATGGGATGGGAGACTATTCCAAAGCCTGGGGGCAGGAACCAAAAAGGCCCGGTCACCGCTGGTTTTGAGGCGTGAGTGGGGGACTGAGAGGAGTTGTTGCGAGAATGACCTCATGTCAACATGAATCAATTCTGTATTTCACTGGTAACCAATGCAAGTGAGCCAGAACAGGAGTGATGTGTTGTCTTTTCTTAGTTCCAGTTAAAAGTCTAGCAGCTGCATTTTGTAGTCGAGAAAGGGTGGAATGGGTCACCCCCATAAACAGGGAATTACAGTAATCCAGCCGAGAGGTGATAAAAGCATGGATAACTGTTTCCAGGTCCTTATGAGATAAAAAAAAAAAAAAAACAGTTTTAATTTGGCTATGGTTCTATGCTGATAAAAGCTACTAAACACTACTGACTTGTTTGTTAATGTTCAAAGACATGTCCAAGAAGACACCAAGATTTTTAACAACATTGTGCAAATTTGCAGACAGGGGACCGAGCACTTTGCCTAGGCTAGTGACAGAGCTAGGAGGACCAAATATAATAACTTCAGTTTTGTTTTCGTTTAGGTGAAGGAAGTTCCTGGACGTTTTTTGCTTTAAACGGCGTTTTCTCTCATTAAGTCTTAATGGCTTTTGCTTTTTATGGGCCATATCATTGGCTGAGGATCTACTACATGCCGTGAGCAAGCCCAAAATGATTATTCAAGTGAATTAGGCGAGACAGAGCACTTTAACGGCCGTAGTATACAGATGCGTTTGTCTCTGTATTTTTTCTTATACCAGCAGTTCTTAAAAATAAACACGCAGTAGATAGCTAGAAAGTTATAGCTTGAAGAAAAAAGTTTCTAGAATCTATAGAACTAACTAGAGCTACAGTCTAATCTATACTAATTAATAGACATTTATCTATAGAACTATAATTTAGAAGTAGACTACAAAGTGGATTTGCCTGCATCACGTAGCGTTACATACGTCTGTTTACATTAAATGTCAAACACAGCTTTAAAAGTGCATTTTATAATTAACATTTGTTTGAATCATACATTTGGATATAACGACAATTTGGATATGGTCTCGGCTCATACATTTGGATATAACAACAATTTGGATATGTTCTCGGCTCTGGGAGCTTGCAGAAACTGCAAGCGTGATTTCAATTGAACTATCACCAAAAAACGTGATGGGTGTACGTTGGCTACACTACAAAGAGGTCTCCAATGGGGGCTTAGAATTTCAGAGAGGTGGACGCTGTAACCGCTGCAAGCGCAGAAGCGTCCTCCTTATCTGTCAGCCTGAACACCAGGGGGCGCTCCATTGCAATGTTTGCAACCTGCGTGCATGCTTACATTTGTTTTGGTTACAATATTCCCAGAAATGGCACCGTTGTCTCAAAAATATATCTGAGTCGAATATATAGGTGGAAATGAGGTGGGAATATTGGGTTAATTTATTTGAAAAAGTTAAAAAAAAAAAAAACATTCAATTTCGATTCCTGCGTTTCTTTTTTAAAAAAAATACAGTGAGCCATGCTCCATTAGTGGAATGTTCCCTCCACTTAGAACTCTTGCAAAGCCCTCCTTGACAAGAGGTCTTGTTTTTTGTGTCAGGGTTTAACACAGTGGTTATAATTACACTGTTTAAGGCTATACAAGCAAAATAACTATTTTACCAACGTTAATTATGCTTTATATTACTGCAGAAGGAAAAAGTTAGGAAGGTTTTTGTCATACATACCTTTTTTAACATGAAGCTATAAGCAATACCTTTGACCCAGAGATAATCTAGCTGCAACCCAATCACCTCCTTCAAAGTCTTGAAAGTCTTAAAAGCAAGATGGAGTGTCATTCATATCTAAGGCTTAATGAAAATACCGGCGAGTGCCTCTGGATATTAGCAGTAGATTCCAGTGGTAAAACTTACACATAAACTAAATACAGCATAGCTACAAATGGACACTTGTGCTTTTTGGTGACGAAGCGACTGCCCAGTAACAATTTTCTAATAAATCACTGGGCTGGGCTTCTCAGTATTTTTTCACTTTGTATAAATCTGCCTTGTCATGTTAAATGTTGAGAGAAAGGGCTACCGTTCATATTTATTTTTATGGGATGGATTTTTTTAGGAAATGCTACTTATTTGTTTACTTATTTTATTTATGTTTCATTCTGTTTTGTTTTGTCTTGGAAGTCTTGTCGAACACCAAACATTTGATCTTATTTGATCTTTTAAGCTTTTTGTGAGTCAGACCTGATTTTTGTAAAGTGATCTCCACAATGCAGTCAAACCATTTAACCTATAATATATGATTGCCAGAGGAATGTGGGTGTGTGGTGCGAGATACCATGACGTCAAGCACAAAGCCGCAATGGCCACACAAAGTCTTCTGGAGGGAATTTCAAAATGAAAATAATACCGAGGGAGGTTTCCAGTCAATCTATTTTTTAATTACTCAAAATGCATTCTCTCCTTCACACCAAGGAGGTTTATAAATCTTTAAAACCTCTGTAATCCCCTCTGTCCAAACATAATTCAAACAGCGCCACGCTTCCCAGAGAGTGACGTGCACCTAACTGAAATTCAAATATGATATTATAAAGGCGCTTTACTGTACCTTTACTATTGCCGTTGCGATTTTATCCATGCCCTGACAGTTTCCATTACATGCGTGTTTCTTTATTGAAAGAATTATTCAAAGGCCGTTGTCTTGGTCATTTTGTTTCACTTTGTCTTAACACAAGACAAGTACAACAATTAAACAATTTTGGAATTCGCTGCTTCTCACGTTTATTCTGTAAGAACCCTTGGATAGGCGGATAAGTAGCAGCTGAACATCTGCGTATATTCTATACATTTTCACCAGCGTTTTTTAGTTGTGCTTTGAAACGAGTTCATGGTGTGATGCACATTTCCGTGCAAACAGCAACGTGAAAATGGGAAACTACAGCTGATAAAACGTTTTCTGTCCCAGCAGTTTCTGAAGGGGGAGGGGACTATGAAGCAATACCCTGAGTGAGAAATGAAGAGTGAGCGATGAAATATTAAGCGCTTGTCAGTTATCAGCATCTCAACTTCGGAGTTATCACAACCGACCACACACTCATTGTGTTTCCGCGCTTCTCTCTCGTGCGTACACATATTGCACGTATACATGGCACGCTTTGTTCAACAATGAGCGGAGACCTGTCCCTCTTCGAGCAATTTTCCTCAGTTTATCTTCTCCTGGTGAGTTCATACTACATTTAGTACTTCCCTTAACACGGATTATTGATGTTGGGATATGAAACACCAGTCTCGTGCGTGTGTTGGACTGATGAACTTGTGGCATGAGGATCTCTGAAAATCTGGCATCACTGAAATGTATAAGATGCCAATTAAATGAGCTAATTGAAAACTCTTTATTATTTAATTGCATATGGCACTCCTGTCGCTGCTTTGTCCTCTGGCTGCTCTTTTGTGTGGTATCTCAGCGTGTCTGTCAGGTGGGACCCTACACATTCCAACAATAGCCAACCATGCTAATGCTCTGAAATTTGCAATTCAGTGCTACAATCCTTAATTATAGGGACTATTCTACTGAAGTTACATACTTAGCTGGCTTTATATATTTATCTGCTAGAAGGTGATCAGTCATTGTGTCTGCACGGTAGGTTTTTACATATTCGGCGCAGCATTTACCTGAATATGCAACGGAAATTTTATTCTAAAACAAAAGGATTGATAAACATTTAATAAGGGACCTTGCAGCTGTCTTTATTTAATACGAAGGCTAATACTGTACATGGAAACAAACGCATGAAATTCCACCCACTGTATCTCTTAAACGTGCCAGTGAACTAGCTAGCAAGCTTTAAATTTCTTGTGTGCATTTAAGCGAAATCCCTCCATTGATGTAAACTCATAAATTCTATACGATGAGGACGGAAACTGTTTATGTTGGTTTGATAGTATCCGAGTTGCATCGTTGCAAGTGGTACGCTGAGTGCAGAAAGGGACGTGCAGCGTGCCAGGTATTTTGTTTCCAAATAGCGGAGAGCGTACACTCTACAGTCAAAACACTGATGAAGACAATGGCCATTTGCTTTTCAGAGTTCACCACAAATGCACATGCGATGCGCCCCTAAAATTATCGACTGAAATGGGAATGTGGAACCGTGGGTATAGTGCAATATACTTAATATGCTCGAAGATTCATATTTACGCAAAAATATGCCTACGCGAGTAATAGGTGTATGTGCCCCTTATAGTAGCCTCTGGCCACTTGTGTCGTTGACCGTAATTAAAGGCGACAGGTCTGGGACGGGTTTAATATAAGCTCAGAGGTCGTGGTGCTCTCGTCATCATTAATTTATTGTTGACCGCCTTTAGTAAGGGCACACAGATTGAAGACCATGGACTCCGAAGATTTAAATGGATCGTCATAGCATGGATCCATGTCAAAATAAAACTCTACCTTTGATTTGCGGTAGGCTATCAGTGTACTCGAGTTCTTCAATTAAATTTAACTCGCATGCTCCAGCATACGAAGTATTGTTCTTCCTGAAAGTATTTATTATTTAATTGCATATAACTACATAGTGGAAAACTAGTTCCCCCCCCCCCCCCCAGTCATAATCTGAAAACTATAGTACAACATAAAAGACCGAGTGTTTTGATATATGCACGCAGTTCTACCAAGATACTGTAATATGTTTGAAATGCCCCTTAACCTGCATAACTAACCAAACCATTCGTTTCCCCCAAAGTATCTACCCACAGTAACTACCCCCACCCACTCAGCAAAATGTTAAAGCGCGCCTTAGGTACTCTAAATAACTACCACATCTTCTATAAATACGATCATTATAATTACCCCAGCATAGATAACTACCCATACACTTTACATAATTACACCACCGTTCAAAACTAACTGCACCTTACTCAAATGTCAATGCCATTAACAGCACATTAGGGCATAAGAAGAAAGTTCATTCCTTGTTTTCTAAATTAATTATGACTAATGAACATCCGCGGAGTAAACTTGCCATCCTGCAAAGAGAAAAGCGTTAGGAGGTCTCGTCTTATCTAATTCTAAATTACTACTGGTCATTTGTGCTGCTTCCTCTTTCTGTTTGGTTTATTTCAGTGGCAAGTGTACCTTGGCGCGCAATGGAAGAAAGTGTTGTTTAATAAAGGGGCGATTCTAGGATCAGACCTTTAGGGGGGCTCAGCCCCTAATGAGAATGTGACATGCATACAGTGTCTTGCAAAAGTGTTCAACCCCCCTGCTAAATCACTCATTTCACTGGATAGCAATACATTAATATTTTTCTATATATGATATTTTAATGTACAACAATAATACGTTAATGAATTACTAGTAGCTTAAGTAACATGAGTTTTACACCACAAATATTTTTTAAGAAAATGAAAAATGGAATATGCTGTTTAGAAAAGTATTCAACCTCTTTCACTCCTCAATTCAATTAGGTACACAATGTTACCTTCAGAAGCAACCTATATAGTTGCGTGGTCTATTGTAGTGTATAATAGTTAATAATGATTCAGATGTACTATAAATATACCATAAAGCACAATTCTATCAGAATAAGAAACACTGTGACTACTTCAACTAAAATAAAGTGCATCAGTTAGCTCCTTAGATGGCAACTGTGCGAGCAGACTACCTCTAACATTAGCCGATAATCTCTAACGATCTACGTCACCTAACGTTCCTTCATACAACTCACACCATGGAGCTATAACCAGACACTTTTTAAGTAAGGAATAAACCACGACTGGCGGTGCAGTTCTATGGAAATAAACCACGACAGGGTGGTGTGATGCGGCCCCGCGGCGAAGCCAATATATACCCTTATACCACGGCTAGCCTACTTACCAAAGAAATAATTCAGCGCTCATGTTAAATTAGGCTACTATTTTATTATTTTTGAACAAAATATATATTACAATATGTGCACATCCGCAGAATATAGTCCATTAATATAGCTAGCTTGACACATCCAAACTTAAAAAAAAATATTTAAAAATGTAACTACTATATTAGTCTACATTGAAAACTACTATACTTTACACGTATAGGTTTTGACTTCTGAAACTACGGTAGTCCACTAACTAGACATTTCTGAAGAGAGACCGTGAAGATACGTCACGCCGTGTTGCATGTTGGGACGGGGGCGCCACCTTGTGAGGAACGCGCTGTTTAACTGTGCCTGCTACGGTGGTTACCTGCATAGCCTACCTTTTCTTTTTGGCTGAAAAGTTGTTGAAATCGTTCAAATCTGATGGAGAAGGGGAAAGAGAAAGAAAATGGACCCCACCGGGAGAAACTGAATCGCAATGGCAAGCAACGGTATTTGGGCAAACTAATAACGATAAATAACACAGATAAATATGACTTGGCAACCCAAGGCTGGATTACAGACCCCGATGCACTACCTCGTTTTTGGACTGAGTGCATAAATTTTGCGTGAGTTTAAAAGTTATAAATCCCTAGAAGCTCGTGAAGTTTTGCAGTGGCTGGGTGCAAGATCGGCTAATTCACAAGCCGGCAAACTGCGAGAGCGCAGTCCTTTTTTGGCCCAGTTATTAAACCACACAAAATACAAAACTTTCAAACACATTCGACAGTGTGATTGTTTAACTGAGTCATAGGCAGTGGGTTTGATCAGTCGCATTATTAATTAAAAAAATTTGCTATAATCTTGGACCTCATTCTTACTGCAGCTACCCACGCCATTCGGCGTCTCCTCGTCACCTCCTCAACCTGCTTCCCTTCGTGTTTTTGTCACGTAGGAAAGGCGAAAAAACGAATTCCATTGTCCAGTTTTCTCCCTAAACGATGGTGTGACCTTCTATGACAGTTCTTGATACAGCAGCACTTGACCTACCATGGCGACGTTTTTCAGAATCACGACAGAAAATCAAAACACAGCCAACAACTCACGAGCAGAAAGCCAACTGAATCCTCACAAGATGGCGCGTAAACAAAATTCAACACGACATGACGTCAGCTTCGCACTGTCTTTAGCCAACTACACAGTGGCCGCTTAGCTGGTGAAGTGGATAACGTTACGTTCATGTCCGTCATCTTAAACGTACATATGTGGAAACGGTGACAAGCTACATCGTACTCATTTATTGGAATTAAACTGAACGTTTACATTCATTGTAAAAGTCTCAAAGTCTCCATTCTTGCCAAAAAGGTTACATATTATTTCTGAGAAATTCTCCAATTTAAGTGGAGAATGTTAACTGTAACGTTATCTAATGTTATCACAATGTTGCCGTTATGTTCGGTTGTAAACGGAATCCTCAGTAAAATTGAACGAGCTTGCGTATTAATTTCGAACGGTGATAAGGCCACACTCACTGGAACTACTTCATAGCCGTGCATTATTACCGTGCGTTTACTGGGAAATAATTGCACACCCCTCCAGCCAACCAGAAACGAATATTTAACGAAGCCGTGGTATAAACCTGTTTAAATAAAGCCATTTGAGCCTGTAATTGTGTGTCCTGTCTCTAACAGACAAGTTAGCAAAATCTAACGTTAGAGGGCTAAAAACTGTTTCGGAAAATAATTATTTTATTATTACTATTATTGCTTGAGCACCCCTAAGTCTAAAATCTGCAGCTAGTCTAATACGTCTAATTAGAATTTTAGTCTAATAAGTCTAAAATCGCCAATGGTTTATCCAGTTAGACTCAGAGAACTGATATTCCGATAACCCATCAAACACTTCGTTTGTAGTTCGGTGCTGTAATTAGTAATCTGATCTCTCTTTGCTGAAAACGCTTGCAAAATTAATTTAAAACGGTACCATGTTACTCCATTATTTTCTAATCATGGATGTGATTTACGGGGGACAAGTACGGGGGGCTAGTTTTCCTTCAATGGAGCAACAGGGAATTTCATGGTTTTCCTCATCTGAGGCGAGAGGGCATTCCATGTAAAAATGCAGAATCATTTTCCTTGCACCTCTTTTTCTTTTATTTACAACTGTTCAGTGCTATACATGTTATAGTGTATCATTGGAAGAAAGCTTACTCATTCATTTCATACATTATCTTCCATAATGCATAGAATTAAAGGTTTGGGGTCTAAGATTTGTTTGGCTCTTCTCCAGAGTTCTTATATATCATTACCAATTAATAGGGTGTGGAGCAGTGATTTAATAACTCAGGATGAGATCAGTTGATAGCAGGTTTGGGAAAATACCTCTGTCACCTTTAGGAATGTAAACCATCCCCATACCCATATCGACAAAATATTCATATTGTTCTTTTTGCCCTTACTGTATTCTTGGTACCTTTTTTCATATGATCTGGGAGTGCCCTGAAGTATTTAATTTTTGAAAAATGGTATTAGTTAATACCTGTTTGATTTTGTCTAGAAGCATTCCCTTTTCTCTCAGATTTTTGTTGCCCAATGGTAGTTCTTTAGTAGACTTATCTTTTGGAAAAAAAAAAAAAAAACCTGTGGTTGGCTGGTCTCACTGCAGCTAAATAAATGGTAGCATGCTGTTGGAAGCCCCCACACTCTCTGCTGTTTCAGGAGTGGGCTTTGCCATTAATAGACACAGCACATTTAGAGCTCTCTGTGGCTCACAGGCATGCTGCCAAAACTGGAAACATTCATTTCTGGAGTACAGCTGTTGATAAAATCAAATCACTTTTAAATGCTGTTGACAAGCTGATTTCCATACAGTCAGGCTGGGTAGGGGTTCTTACCCACTTTTCTCTCTTTTTAAATTTAATTGCTTCATTAGTAATATTATGATTATTATAACTTCCACTATCGATTTGATGATGGTCGCTATTATGGGAAGATGTGTGTGTGTGTATGTGTTTGAGCATAGCTGTGTGGGTGTGCTTCTGGGTTTTTGGGTTACATGCACCTGCAGACAAATTTTCACACCTGCACATGCATACACGTCTGAAGTGCATCTACCTTCAGGATATCTACCCCAACCTACTGGTAACCACTGTCCATATCTAAATGGTATCTATGCCGTTTTAGAAACACCTCCTCTCCTGCAATTATGTTTTTGTTTCTGTTTTTGTTTCTTGTAAGAAGTTATTATTTTTAAATAACTCATTATGTAGCCATTAAAGATTAGGATAAAATTTACAAATCTGGCAAACAGTCTGAAATCATTTTGAGTTTCAGCCCTTGTCCAGCCAGCTCAAATGAATATGTTGATTACCTTAATACTGCTGGATTTTACCACACCCAGCCTTTAAATCCTGTCATTATCAGCTCCAGACATCTTAGCAAATCGTGTTGTACACTGAAGCTTACTACACCTTAACCATACCAAAATACACTCAATGACCAGTTTATTAGGTACACCTGTCTAATACTGGGTAGGACCCCCCTTTACCCCTAGAATGGCCTGAATTCTTCGTGGCATGGATTCAACAAGGTGCTGGAAACATTCCTTAGAGATTCTGCTCCATGCTGACATGATAGCATCACGCAGTTGCTGCAGATTTGACGGCTGCACATTCGTGCTGCGAATGTCCCGTTCCACCACATCCCAAAGGTGCTCTACTGGATTGAGATCTGCTGACTGTGGAGGCCATTGGAGTACACTGAACTCATTGTCATGTTCCTGGAACCAGTTTGAGATGACGTGTGCTTTGTGGCATGGTGCATTATCCTGCTGGAAGTAGCCATTAGAAGATGGGTAGACCATGGTCATAAAGGGATGCACATGGTCAACAACAATACTCAGGTAGACTGTGGCATTTAAACAATGCTCAATTGGTATTAAGGTGCCTAATGTGTGCCAAGAAAATGTTCCCCACACCATTACACCACCACCTCCAGTCTGACCCATTGACACAAGGCAGGATGGATCCGTGG
This sequence comes from Megalops cyprinoides, assembly GCF_013368585.1. Lineage (NCBI taxonomy): Eukaryota > Metazoa > Chordata > Actinopteri > Elopiformes > Megalopidae > Megalops > Megalops cyprinoides. The sequence continues at coordinate 24,930,727 of NC_050599.1, read as the reverse complement.
ATTCATGTTGTTTACGCCAAATTCTGACCCTACCATCTGCATGTTGCAGCAGAAATCGAGATTTGTCAGACCAGGGGATGTTTTTCCAATCGTCTACCATGCAGTTTTGGTGAGCCCGTGCCCACTGTAGCCTCAGTTTCCTGTTCTTAGCCGACAGGAGTGGTACCTGGAGGGGTCTTCTGCTGCTGTAGCCCATCCACCTCAATGTTCGACGTGTTGTATGCTCAGAAATGCTTTTTTGCATAGCACTGTTGCAACGTGTAGTTATTTGGGTTACTGTCGACCTCTGTCATTAACAAGGCGTTTTCGCCCAAGAGAACTGCCGCTCACAGGAAGTTTTTTGTTTTTCACACCATTCTCTATACAGTTTCTGAGATACTCAAACCACCCCGTCTAGCACCAACAATCATCCCACAGTCAAAGTCATGTAAATCAGATTTCCCACCCATTCTGATGTTTGGTCTGAACAGCAACTGAACCTCTTGATTATGTCTTTGTGATTTTAAGCATTGAGTTGCTGCCAGATGATTGGCTGATTAGATATTTGTATAAACAAGCAGGTGCACAGGTGTAAAGTGGTCACTGAGTATAGATTTAAATTACCATGACTGAAATATATGTTACTCCTATCACTTCCATTACTATGAACTGTTTCTGCTTATCCTGCAGATAGTGTGGTCACTGGCAAAGTTTATCATAAAACTTCACCTTTCTAGTTTACCTTTCCGCTGCTGATACGACTGCTGATAATTCCCTGCAACGAAGCAGCTTAGTTATTGGAATTGCCCTGGCATTCCTATTTCATTTGATACAACATTCCAAATTAGGTTTGATCTGAATTATATTATAAATAAGACGGCATGCTGTTGTCAGTTCAGTGTCGTTTTATTTTGTGCCTTGCAATGATAGACACACAAACTGCAAACAGAGCAATAAACAAAAGCTAACATTTCTTACACAGAAGATATCAGTACTGTCGGTATACCTTTAAATCTGTCTTGTTCTCTCTCTCTTTCCCAATTACTTTCTCTCTCCATCAGTCTCCTTATCCTGGATGTTTCCGGACGAAGCCATGTTAGAGCCAAGCACGACGCAGCCAAGAACGACACCCCCAAACGGCATCAACTGCACCCTGCCGTACAGCGAGGACCGCGTTCCGCTGGTGGCCCTGTACAGCATGGTGCTGGTCGTGGGCCTGCCGGCCAACCTGACCACGGTCTACATGACCCTCCTCCAGGTGCGGCGCAAGAACGTGCTGGGCATCTACCTGCTGAGCCTGTCCGTGTGCGACCTGACATACCTGTGCACGCTGCCCCTTTGGGCCGTCTACGTAGCTGGCGGCCACCAGTGGCTGTGGAGCGCGCGTGCCTGCAAGGTGACGGGCTACGTCTTCTTCACCAACATGTACATCAGCATCTTCCTGCTGTGCTGCGTGTCGGTGGACCGCTACGTGGCGGTGGCGTACGCCATGGAGTCGCGCGGCCTGCGGCGGCAGAAGCTGGCGGCCGCCGTCACGTGCGCCATCTGCCTGGTGGTGGCGGCGGGGCACCTGCCCGTCTTCACCATGCAGGAGGGGGACACGGGGACCGGCGACAAGCGGTGCTTCGAGCCGGCCCGGAGCAGCGCCACGGTGACGGGCTTCAACTACGCCCGCTTCCTGGTGGGCTTCCTCATCCCGCTGGGTGTGCTGGCCGTCACCAACCGCGCCGTGCTGGCCAATGTCCAGGCCAGCCCAGGGCTGCGCCCGGGGCAGAAGGCCAAGGTGAAGCTCCTGGCGGCAACTGTCGTCGGCCTGTTCCTCATCTGCTTCGGGCCCTACCATGCCATCCTGCTGCTGCGTGCTGTCATGTACCACCTGGACTCCTCCCCCCAGGCCGAGTGCCGTCTGGTGACCAGCATCTACACGCCCTACACCATCTCCCTGGGGCTGTCCACCATCAACAGTGCCACAAACCCCATCCTCTACGTGCTGGCCAGCGACAACATCCGCAAGGAGATCCGGCAGGTTCTGGGCAGCCTCCACCGGCACTGCACCACCCCACGACCTGGGGGCACGAGCGCCAGCCAGCACAACATGCACAACGCCAGGAACATATCTGACGCAGCGCCCACCCATGGCGATGGGTGAGCTGGGCGCGCCGAAGCCACAAGCAGCCATCTTGGAGGCTTACCAGCCCACACACGGGGAGACCACTGCCACTCTGGGAGATACCATCCTGGAGGCGGGAGGGGGTTTGGAGGACACCCTCCGCTTGCTTGTGAAGAAGTGGTCAACCAGCAGCTGAGAATTGGTCCAGATTTTAATAAAATAAAGATCAAAAAACAATAGTTGATTCCAGACACTTGTGAAACTATCATCAAAAGGAGACAGATACTGACTATTCAGGATGTGGCACACTACCACAGGTTGCTGAGGGAAATGTGTCTGTTATATTTATATGTGATAAATAGGACTTGACAGCTTTCATTGGCTTGGCAAGCATGCCACTGAATATGATATATCCAATTAATGTTGGAAATATTAATATTTAATGATGTCTTCAAGACAGATACCTTTTTTTGTAAATTAAGAGCAATTGCGTGAGCTTATATACCACTGTGTTTAAATTACTTTATAATATGCACCTATACGTTTTTAGATAGACAGGCAGATAGATGCTCCATTAGTCAACCATTTATGACAACAATACTAGATCTGTTATTCTGTACACCACATGTAGAACCATATGTCACCTACAAAGAGTGAAGATTACAAGTAGATAGAGTACTTTACAGGATGTTGATATGTTTTAGCATAGTGTAACACATTAAGAACTAGATACTTCTTCAAAACTAAAGAAAAAAATTCACGGAAAGTTCACAGAAAATGCATGTTCCCCCTTTCAAAAAAGTGTGAATAAATACCCTTCTGCTGTGGGTTATTAGTCTCTCACTTGTTGTATTGGTATCTATCTTTAGCCTCTTTCAGCACCCTCCCACCCACCCTCCAGTTCAGTTTCCTGACCACAATGCCGCACTGCTGCCAGATCTGGACAGGACGGTATGACACCCTAGAGAGGCTCACAGCGTAAATAAAATACGACGGAATGTGAGGCCCGCAACAACTCCATAATGACCACTGTGCTGTTTTACATTCTCACCCTCCATCACCTCCCAGCCCTCAGCAGTCAGCAGCGCTGTCATCCATTTTCACTGGTTTTCATTCACACGTTTCCAAAGAGTTCAGGGAGCAACAATTTCAGTCTTGCGTGGCCTCTGTTGTTCTTCAAGGGTCAGAACGTCTGTGGGCAGCAGAATGCAAGACCCCTGCAGCAGGTGACCAATGGGAATTTTGAATCTGAGTCTGAATTTGAGCTGTTGCACACGGTGGCCACAGAGCAGTCATGTTCACATTCGGGTGGTGGCGAGGCGGTGAAACCAAGACTTGAACATCATCGCACTCCACAGACCCGAGGTGGGCGTAGGTGAGTGTGAAAATTGTCGTCCAATGCATCATGGCTGGGGTCACAAGGCTACAGACAGAGGAAGTCAGCATTTGTCTGTATGGTATATGCATGCATGTGCAAGCATGCATTTCAATGGCTGGGGTAACCACCAGATAGCAGAGGTGACATTTTTTGGTTCTGATAATGACAGATAACCCCCTCAGCATAAAAATATCTTCATAGTAGAGCAGAAGATGTAAAATTCTCACCACAGTGAGGAGGAAAGCACTTTTGAACTGACAGGACATTCTGCTTCAGGTGAAATGTACAGGTAACAATGACATCTTCCTGTGTCACACATCAATGCACCGTTTGTGAGATATACAGATAGATACACTGTGGAGGTGTAGTGAAAGGTCACTGGAGCATGTGTTGTTACACACCGCCTTCATAATGAAGGAGCATAAGAAAATCCACACACCCTCTTGTGCTTCTGATTTTTTAATTTAATGACTAAGGTTTCGGCACAAGCAACACCTTTGGCCATCAAGATCCATCGGTGCCTGCATCAGTACATTGTGTGGTATCAGTTCTTTTCAAAAACAAATTCCAAGCTCTAAATAGTCCTCAATACAAAGCAGTTCTGAGTCCATCCTTCTTTGAAAAAATAATATATGTGAATAATACATGTTAAAATATGACATCCAAAACATGTTGAATATTGAAGAATATTTCCCTATTTTTCAAAATTAGTCAATTATTGCCTCTTTCAAACAATGAATTGGATACCATATACAGTGTTTTATGGTATGCACAGTCTTACATCTATATGTACAATATGTGACATAAGACATATATTTTGACATATATGAGAAAGCCCTCATGGTGATCAGCTGGGTTACAATTTAAGCACTTTGCCTGTCAGATGCTGCTTAATTAGAAATCAAAATAGCCAGCTCAGAGCCATTAGGGCCACACCTTTTTCTAAAAAGTGTATTTGTGCTTAAAAAAACAAGACAAAGAATCACCATGAAAAAGACAGAATTCCTAACAATTGCAGAAACAACATAAGAGTCACATCAGGGGGAAAAAAGACATTGGGCTAAAACCATGACGTCGGGTCTGTCGGCCGTGACTGTGACCTCGGCCAGATTCATGATCAAAATCCTGTGGGGCAAATTAGGCAGATTGCAGGGCTGCGTTTGGCTGGCTGGAGCAGCGCAGACACAGGCGTGGTCAGCTGGTGCGCCTTCCCTCTGTTTTCGCCCCGGGCCTCCTGAATAAGTAATCACGCGAGTGACGGTGCACGCTGTTTAACTGGGCCCCAGTGAATCTTTAAGCAGGGGCGCCTGGCTGCAGCCAACAAGAGCAGCCTGCCGAGCGAGGCACCCCACCACCACCGCCATCTGAGGCCAGGGCACAGTGTCCACACCCTGTTAGCTGAGGGGGGGGGGGGCTTTGTCTTGGACCTGTCAGTTGTAGGACATGTGACCAGATCGCTGTTCAGTTAGCAGGTATTTTCACAACTCACCTGACTTCATTAGCCACGCCCTTCCTGGCTCCTTGTATCTGGGCAGAAAGAGGGGAGGTGGGGACTGGGGGTGGAGAGGAGGGAGAAAACGCCTATCTTTTTCTGTGGTGTCCCCTGCTTTATCTGTAGAATCAGTAGTTGTGCACACTAAGCTCCAATCAACAGCCTCTGGTAATCCTCCAATATACTGGCTAAAGGTGTCCAAGGGATGTGTGGGTGAAAACACTAAGGCCCAAGCCGGCTGTTGAAGCTCACGAGGGTGGTGCTTTCAGTTCAACAAAAGAGGGCACACCCTGGCTGTGGAGAGGGGCACAGTCTCTCTCCGCCTGATTCAGTGCACATCGTGGACATCTCAATGATCCATCTACCTCCACTTTAAAGGACAAAACAATCGCACTCCCTGTTGCCATGGAGCTGCTGATACTGAGCATGAGACAGACAGCCCTGTGGGTGTGGCTGTGTGTGCGTGTGTTGGGTGGGATAAAAAGGAAGGGGGGAAAAGCAAGACGGGGGAGAGGGGGAGCCAGAGAGCGTTGCTACCCGGAGCCACACGTTGTTTTTTCCCAGGATGCACCTCTCCTGCTCTATGGGTGTTTCCATGCAGTAGAACCATATGTACCCCCACTCTAATGGTGAAATAATAGAACAGTCTGAGTTTCAGTGTGTTAGAGCAGGGTATCCAGCTTTGTTGCTGTGGAAATGTCTGATTCTGGCACATTTTTCATTTGGTATGCAGGGCCAGCACTGGGAGTGCTTAGGGTGAGATCCCAGACAGACCTCAGTGCACCCCCAGTTGTCTCCTTATATCCAGATGTCTACATGGTATTTATTTTTTTTTTTTTAAGATATGACTATCTGTGCCCCCCCCCCCCCCCCTCCCAAAGGAAATTTGATCAGATGAGCTGATGTGGCTCCAACAAATAGCTCTGGTAGAACTCATCGTGGTTCTGAGAAAGCGAAACAAACTGGGTCAAATGGGTGATATCACGCTGATCTTTCAGGCATATGTCTCCCCCTTCTGGTTGAAGGAACTAATGACAATTGCAGCGCACATGTGAACGAGCGCTTGCGCCATGTTAGACGCTGTCCACAGAAACCGTACAGTTCTCGTGCACTGTTGGCGTAGTGTAACATCTCCATCTCAAACACTCTGACAAAGGCACAATCTTGAAACACCTGTATGACTCAGAGAAGACAAACAACATGGGTTTGTGTTGTACTCTTTATTCGTTTTATTTATGTATACTTGTATTGGTTTTCATCTGTCTTGACTGGAAAGCACTGGTCCACTTCTGTTGTTTTTAAATGTGCTATATAAATAAAAGTGACTTGACTTGACTTGAATGTGCTGTTATCTTTAGTTTCATTTTGCACATATATGCAGGATCCTCCGAAGAGGGGAAGCAGGGAACTTGGAGACTTTTAGCTCATTTACTGCAACCTCTGTGCTCTGAGCTCCATTTGAGTCACATTTGTGAGGGGCTACATTCTGAAAATCAACATCTGCAATGCTGCAGTTTGGGAGGGCAGTCTTTTTAGGGTGTCATACAGAAATAATGACAATGGTCCTGGTTTGTGACCCCCTTCCTCTGGATTATCTAACCAAATTTGAACACAAATAACTCTGATACCATGTCATTAGGCCAAACAATAAATGACCCAACAAACATTTTGCACGTTCTTTCTTATCTGCTTCTTGCTCTGTTTCCTCTCTGTCTTACTTTCTATGAACCCTTTACTACCCTTAATACTTCTCAGCATTGGTCTAGCCTGTATAGACCTGCTCATTGTAGCCTGTTACAAAGCACTGTGGGTACTGATCATGATATCTACCAAAGAAGTGACAGTAACATCACAATATTCCATTGCAGGACTGAGGAGCTGTCAGTTTAAACAAATGAAGATATCCAGTATAGTGTGCATTTATGTTCATCAAACTGGTCTTTCAAATTAAAGGGTTCTTAACGATTTAGAGGTATATAATATGGGCAAAAAGCCCAAATCTTTCACCCCTGGTTTGTTTTATTTATTTCATCGTATTGAGCCAACAGCTCTTATCTGTTCATTGCAGACATTTACAAGTTTGGCTTCTCATGGGTAATATCACACACACAGCCACCAACGATGTAAAACTAAACCACAATATCTGATCAGAGAATTTTGGTCTTCTACCAATCCAACCAGAAATGAGTTCATGTAAACATTCTCAGTCTGATTAATTAATGCAGTACAGCAGCAATTATGCAGCATTTCATCATATTTGGCTAATAGGTACATCAGACCATTGTAGCCAGGTACAAATATGGTGCCTTTTCAAAGCCAGGCCCAAGTTTCTGAACAGAATATAAGAGACAGTTGGAGGCACTTGTTTGGATGAGTGCCTCTTTGGTCTGTGTGAGCTAATATGGGCATATTTGATGGTTGTAAGATGACATCATATTGGCATCATTATTAATTTGCTAAGTTTGTCATGCAACCATGTATGCATTGATGTATGGTGAATATATGATTTCTACCTGTGAATAACTTGCTTTGACTGTATGCTGAAAGCATTTTTGTTACAGACTTAAATCACATCAATCAATATACAATAATGAGATGACTCTAGCAGTTATGGTTATGGTGGCTCATTAGCTACATTGAGAAAACTTGTTTTCCCCCACTGTTTTGCAGGGTCAAAGGTCTCCTACCCCAGTTCTCTGGCTTCTAAACAAACACGGAAAAGACTTTATAATAGAGAGGCACAGAAGATGATTGGACAGGGTTTTCTGCCCTTGACTATACCTTGAGTTCAAGGTATATCTGAGTATTGTTAGTTGTTGACATTTGCCCGGGTAGCAATGGCACACCACAGATTCAATCTGCCCTGTTCAGTCAGCAGGCCTATCATATCAGATAGTATTAGTTGGAGAAGGGAACCCTTTGGGGAATTTTGATTTAGCATTTCCCTGAATTGCTATCCTTCAAATCATTTTGAACAATATGGAAAATTTACACATCTTCGGAAGACTTAATATAATGTGGCTTAAACATCCAGCATCAACAATGGATAAAACTATTGCTTGGCTCTGACAAAAAAGTAATCTGTGTTGAAATGATAAAATTCTGACATAGTGTATACATATTGAGATTAATTTTGTGAACACAAACTTAATGTAATATATGTTGAAATATACAGTATTTAAGTGATACAAAACCAAACTGCCATTTCATACATTGGTTACGATGCTGACAGAGCACAATATATGAGAAGAAAATGTAACTTGAAAATGTAACTGACTTTTTCATTTCAGAATAGAGGAGTGGTGGATTTTGAGGGAGAACATTATGGAGTGGATGACATTAGCCTTGCACGTGTTACCACCTTCCCTAAAAACACTTTTAACTTAGTTCACTCGGAGCATAGAGAGTAACACCAGAAATGAAAAGTAGTGTGGAACATGACTAAGCATCAGAGGTGTCTTGTTCACTGTTGACTGTAAGGTATGACTCACTGTGAACTCGTCTTGGGCCCTGAGAGAGGGAATATAATGCACGCAGGTCTAACCCAGGCAAGCCTGTTAGACAAGTCTGGCCTGATCTTGGTATGCAAAAATGGGGATGAACCAATAACTGCTGGGAACTATGAGCCACAGCAATTGGAGTGGCCCTAGCTAGCCCCAGGTTCAGAATAGCATTGTCACCATTTATTGGCACTTTTCCTAAAGTGTGAAGATCCCAGTTGCTTTGCCTCTGAGGAATTTTGGTCAGGGTAATTTGTGGCTGCAGACTACAGTTGACTCCGTCAGCCAAAGTTAGCAATAGAAATGGCTTTTCTGAAACTTGCCATTAATTTGTAATATTGTACCCCTCATAATTTCAAACATTCCATGAGAGAATGCAATGAGATTTAGGAATTTCTTATGTCAAAGAAAGTTTGAAAATGTGAAACTTGAAAATGTATCCAGAGGTGTGGGTTTGCTCTTGAGCTAGGTAGCTCAGCTGAACTGTTCCAGCAGACATCCAGCTGTGTAACTGGATACTGTGTAAAACATATAATCCATGAAAGTCACACGTGGACAGGATGTCTGCTTAGCATGTAAATTATGTAATATACAGATTGGATATCCCTAGTGCTGTTTGAAATAAATCAGTATAATTGAAACATTTACCATGATGTTGGTATGATCAATATCTTTCCTTTAGTTGGCACCCTTACCAAGCGTGACTTACAGATTTTCCCATGGTACCTGGTTGAATAGTTAGATACTACACTCACCCACTGAGGTTAAATGTCTTGGTACTTAAGGGTACAAGGGTGCAGCAGTAACTCTGAGAGTCGCACCTGTAGCATTCAGGTCAGCCTAGTTCTCCATTAAAGCATTACTTAAGATGGACCTTGTTTAGATGCAACATCAGCACAGATGCTCAATCAGGTTGGCTCCCCTTCTCAGACAAACACTCCACACTGTCTGTGCAAACCAGAAAACCACATCTCTACTCTAACACTGCGGGGGGAGTACACTTTGATTTCAGCATTGGGTGTGCAACTCTTTAGAACTGTTGTACCCTGCACTTGGTTCGGTCTACAAGGCTATCGTACTTGCTTTGCCTCAAAAATACATTATTTTTGCTTACATAGGTTATAATCTTAACATGTTATTCATTTAGCCGAATACCTACTTTACTGACCACTGATGGTGATATCAGTACAACTTCACAAGACAGTGTTCTGTAGGAGTTCTGTTCAGTAGTCTAACTAATAAAGCAGGTTACAGCACAGGCATTGCTCATGTCACCGGCTGTCACTCAACACAGAAGTTACGAAATATCCCAACATATAAGTTGGGTAGCCCTATAAGCGGGACACTGAGGAGCCCCTTATGCAAGCTGCCGGGGGGAGGGGAGTTGGTGGCTTGGGATCCCATCTGGGTGGCTGTCACTGTGCTTTGTGTGAGTTAGCAGGCAAGGACAGGACATATGTCGGGGTGGGGTGGGGGTGTGTTACGCAAACACTAAAAACTCACTACACAGCTTGATTTGGGCCAAGTTCGGAGTCTCGGCCTCCTGGTACTTTGGAGAACCTGCTGGACAGTTTTGCAGGCTACACTAAATGAGCATGAGGTTTCAGATGGTGAACACTTAATTTCTGACAGAACTACTGCCTGCAGGGTGGAGGTGTGCAGCCTCAACTCCAGAGCAAAGAATCATAGGGAATCTTTTGTGCCCTTGAGAAAAGGCACACATCTCAATTGCTCTAAGTAAATAAGTTGAAAATTCTTGCTGTGCAACCTGCACATTGTGTATGACATTTAAAAATACATGTAAACTGTTAGGGGGAAATTTCTAGGACCTGTACTTGATAAATTACTTGTGCATCCATTCCTTGTAGAAATAGAGGCTACAGCCTTAAAAATCATTCCCAAATGGAACGGTGATGTTGCTGTGAGCTGGACTGTTGCAGTCACTAACATGTGGTGATTTTTATTTTCACACCCCTGCTGTTATCGGTAAGAATTTAATCGCTTGTGACCATACTTTTTTGAACACCGTTTCTGCATCAGTGTTTTTGCAACATTCCTCAGCACTTGGACAACCTATCTTTCATTTTTTATACGATAGGATATTTGGGTGCTACCTCTGAGATGGTCAATCTATGCTGTACTGGCTATACATTGCATTTGATTTATGTGACTTGTAGCAAAACATTGACGATTATGGTTAAACTGCAAAAATAAATGTAGGTATTTTACTTTATACAATCATCCAAATGACAGCTGCCACTTTTCTGGCGAGTGTCACTGCCAGTAACTAATTTCACTGTCTGTTCTATTGCAGCAGTAACTGCTAGTGTTTTAAATTTAGGTTCAGCGTGCTTCGAGTGCAACGTATTAGTCGCAAAAAAGCAGCAAAAAAACAAAGCGCATATTGTGCCACTGTCTGAAACCCTTGGCTGGAATCTCTTGTTACTTCTATGTGGCTTTTGTTCCCCGGTTCAAGCGACGGTCTGTCGATCAAGACGCTAGTGTCCGCCCACTTCACCCTTCCTGCCGCAGCTGGGCGCTTGATAGCCGTGCTCCGACTGCAATCAGTTTCGGGGACGCACAGAGAACTGTACCTTTAATACTTTCAACCTACCCACGAAGAGCTTATGACCGCCTCCAGTAGAGAATAATATAATCAAAGGGTAAGTACCTACCAAAGTACTCTGGGCTTTGTTGTTTTTCTACTTCTCTCTGTAAGTTAACCACTTTAATATGTCTTAATTTTAACAAAACTCCTTTCGCAGAGAAAGGACTCGGGTGAGCGCTCGGTATCGGAACACTCAAGCGTTCAATGCGGAAGTGCACGGGTGGTTATTTTTCCTCGGTCTGGTGGATCATGGGTAATTGACACGTTTAAATGGTTTAACATTTAAGTGATTTAACAGCCGAGCTGGTTAATTCGTCTCCCTTGTAGCGGTCGTTTAATACAGTGCTTAAAAGTTGTGCGAGGGTGACTTAGCGAGCCAGCCAATTCAAAATGGCTTCCCCTCCTTGTTGTTTTCGCCTTCGCTCCGCAGGTCTTTCCTTCTGCTTTTGTGCAGGGGAACAAAGCAGCGGGTCCAGGCAAGACGTTTGGGTCCAGTTGGCAGAAATAGTCCGCCCGCTATTGCTTTGAACGAGTCATCGACTAACTCGCTTCATTTGTACAGTACGTTGTTTAAAGTATTTGTTCAATCCGAAGACTTTTAAACCGGGAGGGGAATAATGACAACGTCAGCGCTGTGGGGGAGGGAAATGTGCATCTGGGTGGAGCTTGTGTGTTTTTGGGAGGGAGACGGGGAGGGAGGGTGATCAAGTTGAAGGGCTCGTATTTTTTTGTATGGCAGTAATAAAGCATGCCACTTTAACAGGCTCAGGGGCTGGCACTGCGACGGGATGGGGCATTTTAAATTTCAGAAGCGGGTTTTGCGAAAGGGGTTGGAACATCGTTTTGTACCTCACATGTAAAGCGGTGAAAGGGTACATTTAAACATGAAGTTAACCGAAGGTTTTTCCCCAGTTCTTTCTCTCCACAGCATTTCAAGTGCCAAATATGATTTCTTCATTCTGTCTAGTTGCTTTCATGAGTTTTGTATTCCACTGACCGCAGTTAGCAAGCCATAACACCACTGATATAGCTAATACGATTGCTGCAGCGATTTAGTAGCTGTATAAATTTCCTCAACATTTTATAAATGTATTTCTCATTTACTGCGGTGTTGACTTGTTTAAGGTTCATAATGCCCTGTTAGCCCCCCCCCCCCCCCCCCCCCCAACTTCCGCTTTTTAACCTTTAACTGCGACTGCAAAGTTGAAATTTTATTAGCTGAAATTTTATCCCTTTCGTTGTTCTTTTTCTTTTTTTTTTCTAAAAAAAAAAAAAAATCTGCGCAGGATACATAAAGCAGGACAGTGGTATAGTTTGGGTCGTGGTTGTTTTTTGAAACGCACGGGGGTCTTTCCGAAGTCTCATTGTTGCAAACTATAAGAAGAGATTAATTAAATTCCCCTCCATTCTCACAATCTTTCATTTCAGTTTTTAGATCCGCATAATCAAAGGCGCAAAGATTTGACAGGTTTCAGTGCAGAGACAGCACTGCTGAATAGAGCTAAATGGGTAGTAAACATACAGATGAGCATTATTTATGTCAATCGAAGGAAGACCCTGCATTGACGAGTGAGGGTTCCACAATGGTGCCGCGCCGTGAATCAAGTTGAAAACCTGTACACCACTGGAAGAGGGAGAGGATTGTTGTATGTCTAATTCGACCGCTCTCTTCAGTTTCAGAGTTACGGCAGACGCAAGCGTGTTTGTGGGGCTGAATGGGCGGGCGGGGAGGCGGTGTTAATTACAACACTTTTTTTTCATAAATGATCGCTTAACGTTTTCCATTTCACTAATCGCCTTACGCTGTCACTAATCGCCTGCATGATACGGTATTCATGCAGTTAAAGCCCATCTCATACAGTGGTGGTTATAGTTTGCAGTGCTGTTGCAGCAAACATGTCCGCTTGGGCTCTGACCTGGCGCTACTGTGCTGCGGTGTCACACGTGTGTCAGGTAGGACAAACCCCACGCCTTCATCCCGACTCTCCCATGCCTAGTGTATCAACGTTCAGTGTGGTGCCCTTAGATAACAGACGAGGTTCAATACTCTTCCGTGGTCCTGCTAGCTTTTAAAGAGGAATATCACCATTACAGAAAAGTCCTGTCTCATAATTGATTTTTATATTTGATTTGTGTATTTTTACTCTGTTTGTTGGATTAATAACATAATGACGCACAGGTAAAAAGAAATGTACATGGAAATATTACATTAGGGGAATTGTACAGATTTACACTTAGAAGTCCTGTTATTTGATGTTGACTGAAGATCTCTGACACATACACACATTCAGACAGGTGCAGAGTAAGTGTGGACATTTTGTGGTTTGACATGCTGGTTACTTTGATGTGTTCTTTCTAATCAAGCTGCATGTTTGTGGCTCTTTGGCTCCAGCAGACCCTGTTGGTTGGCATTGCACCTGGAGGTACTCTGTCCATTGCTAGATGTATGTACAGTACTGTGTGTTAACGGCTTCGGCCTGTCACTGTTCAGCACGGAACTACATACGGCAATATCAGTAAATCAGAAATGCCTTAGAGGGGGTGGAGTGTGTCTGCTTTTTCTATTAAATGTGCCAGCCATTCACGTGAATTTGGCCAAAGAATATGGTCCACATTTTACTTCTTTCTTATTCCAGATCAGGGTAAACCTACACTGTGAACCTGTACATTGAACTTTTCAGAGTCAAATTTCCCGGGTTCTTCAGGTCTGTATCTCATATTTGTGGTTCTAGGGACTTAATGTGTGCAACTATTTGTTTCAGATGGACTCCTGGTTGATTGGGCTTGGTTGCTAATTGAATACTGATCTGGAAATGATATCTGTTGACAGCTATCTGTTGTAGTTCCTTCAGGAAAGGAATAGGCTGTTGGAATGTATTTGTGCCAAAGGAGAGATATGAGCCAAGGCATTTCATCAGTGTATTTCAGTTGATTTGAGCCCATTAGATAGAGGGCTTACACAGATTAGTATTAAGTGAAGTTTATGAAGATTATTGCTTCCATTAACTGTTTCAGGACCTGGAAAATTAGTAGCACCATTAATCAAGTAGAAGTGTCCATGTCTGTTTTAAAGGTTGGATGAGAACATATCAGATACTTTCCCCTAACTTATTACTGTAAACACATCTTGTAGTAACTAATCTCAAACATAAAGAAGAGAGCTGCAGCTGATGGCAAATTCAGATTAATGGGTCAGTCAAAGCTAATTGATGAAGAGTTCAGCTAGATCAAAGCCTAGCATTCGTAGCAGGCTCTGATGGATTAACATGTCAATCAAGGGTTAAATGCCTGGCCAGTTTAAATAACCTGTCATTGGCATTGGTGTAGTACAACACCCATAAAGGACACTTTTGAGAATTAATGCGACTGTTATGAAGCACATTTGTGCTTTGTAAGGCATGTGTCTGAGGTGTTGGAGAAGCGTGACTGCCGAAGCTCAGTCTCAGGACTGTAAAAATAGCAGCCTTGTCTTACATCCCTGTTGTGTGTTCGAGAAACATGCGCAAATGTTCAGCATCCCGGTAGCTAACAGGTCGGTTGTTTTCGCTTGCCGTCCCTGCACGACAAAACCTATGACGAATCTTTGAAGGAGGAAGGGGGGGAATTAGGAGGGGAAAAAATGGCACAGCTCTAAGCACTTGAATGAGATTTGAGAGAGACACACTGTCACTGGTTACACTCTGTACTTTTCCGTGGGTCGGGAAGGGGGGGGGGGGGGGGCTGATGAAAGTGTGGTTGTTCCGTTCACCAGGAGCCGCATGTCTGGCTGGCCTGACAGAGGCAGAGAGAGCTCAGAGAAAGAGCTGTTTGTCACTAGGACAAAAAGCCCTGGAGCGCTCTACGATCGGGAGGAAACTGCTATGTTAATGCCTGTGCTGACCGACAGGACAGGTAGAGCACTGCAACTTTCAGAAAAAAAACAAACATCAATGTATGGATTAAATGTGTGGATATATAATGCAGATTTTTGTATGTTACAGATTTGATGACAATATATATAACATATCCCTGTCTCTCTCTCTCTCTCTCTATATATATATATATATATATATATATATATATATATATATATATATGTGTGTTTGTGTGTGTGTGTGTGTGTACATAGTATACTTTTACAGATGATAGTATGTCTTCTATTTTATGTATGCTGTTAATTGCAAAATCATTCTCAAAGCTGTAGAGCGCTCAATAATATCATCATTCAGTAATAATTATTGTACCAGTAGTGAATAATCTAATAAACTAAAGTGCATTGTTTTCTCTGTGTTTCTTTGTGTGGCTGTTATCTCTTCCTTTGTCTGACACATGCACAGACGCATTCTTACCTCTCCTCCTCATGGTTCCCCCCCCGGCAGGACAAGCATGTTTGCAAAGGGCACCAAGCGCAAGCTATCAGACGGCGGTGAGGAGGCGGCGGCGGCGGCAGCGGAGGAGGCGGCGGCCGGCGCCAGGACGACCGCATCCTACAACCTGCAGCGCCAGTGCCTGCTGGACATGTCCCTGATCAAGCTGCAGCTGTGCCACATGCTGGTGGAGCCCAACCTGTGCCGCTCGGTGCTCATCGCCAACACGGTGCGGCAGATCCAGGAGGAGATGACGCGCGACGGCAGCTGGCAGGCCATGACCGAGGCCTTCAGCGCCGGCCAGAGCCCGCCGGAGCGGCTGGTGGCGTCCGAGGTGCTGTGCCGGCCGTCGCCCCCGCCACGTGAGCACGGGGACGCGGGCCCGGAGCCCTTCCCGGCCTCCGGGTACGGAGGCTGCCGCCCACAGGGGGCGGCGCTGACAGCAGGGGGCGAGGATGCGTTGTGCCCGGTCGCCGTGGAGACGGGCACCACAGACCCCTGCTGGGAAAAGGGGGAGGGCCCCGAGGCGATCCCGGGGGACGACGGTGTCGACGAGGCAGTTTTCGGCCGAGGAGCGGGAGAGGGGCGGGAGGATGAGGAGTCCACAGGGGGTGCGAAGGCAATGGAGCAGGTGTACGGGACGTTTGAGATCAAGAGCCCTGCCCCCAGCCCGGATCCGGCTCTGGAGGAGCTGTTTTCAGATGTGGACGCCTCTTACTATGACCTGGACACCATGCTGACAGGCATGCAGGGCGCATCCAAGATGGGGCCCTATGACCTGCTGGAGAACCTGTCCTCTCACGGCCCCTCCTCCATGGCCACCAACGCCAGTTGTCGACCCGACCTCAACGAACTGGACCACATAATGGAGATCATTGTGGGCTCGTAAACGAGGAACGGAAGACTTTTTTAAACAGAGACTTATACCTGCGTCCTTACCTTTTTCTGTCCACCAGTGTGTGTGTGTGAGAGAGTGTGTGAGTGTGTGAGGGTGTGAGTGTGTGAGTGTGAGAGTGTGAGAGTGTGTGTGCGTGTTTGGATGGAACGTGAGTTCAGTCAAGGGCTCTTGTGGGATGAGCTGTTGGTTTGTCCAGGGTCCAGACTGAGTGAGCTGACCATTGTAATTTCATTTACATACTTTCTGTATGTCTCTTAATGTCAGCTTCATGTTTGTTGTTTCATTCCTTTGTATATTCATTTTTTTACTCATGGATTGCTTTGGTTTTTTAATTTATTGTTACATTTTAAACACTACATAAATTGTGAACAGAACAAGTATAAGAGAATTGCAGTAAAACCTGCACATATTTTTCTTAAAAAAAATCAAAACTGTATGTATATAAATATATATTTTTACAGCATATAAAGGTTGGGAAATGTAAAGAGTACCTAGTCTTTTTTGGTTTGTATAATGTTTAATATTACAAATATATTACAAAGAAACTGATTATTCAGTCATACGAACAGGTTCAAGCAGTGTCTTCCAAGGGTTTCAAATCTTCACCGTGAACGAGCTGAAAGTCTGAGTCCGTCAGTGTTTCGCCACATCCACACTCTCATGCTGTGTTTGTCCTTCACTATTCACTCAATCCCACGAGTTTCACAGTAGCTGAAGGGCCTGCCACTGCTTAGTTGCACCGTGGGAAGCCATATGTTCTTGTATTTGTACATTTACAAATGAAGAATTTTGGGTCTGGCCCAGTTAAATTATTGCATTTTAATTTATTGTATTTATTAAGTGCAAACACGTCCGATTTCGACTTCGGCTGAAATCGAAGTAGAATCAGCTTTTCATACGTTTCTGTGGTGTTATATGAATATGCATCTTACAGATTTAAATGCCAGCCAGTCCTTGGTTGGTTTTTCCACTTACTATGCAGCAAGCATTCCAAAACACTTTTTGAACAGTATTCAAATAAATTTATCAGATTATTATAGGGATCATTTAAGGTATGTTTTATTACTGAATTGTTTAGGCAGTTGTCTTGCTTCAGTTTAAATAAGAATCTTTTTAAGAAACAATTAAATATTGATCTTTGACATGGCTGAAAGACTACTCAGGCAAAAGTGATCTTTTTTAAATAACCAGTATTATGTAAGTCACCACATTCTCCTTCTCTGATTGATGTCAGTGCAGTTAAATTGACCTTTGTGAGTCAAAACCAGGTTTTTTGGGAATTAATACCTAAAAATACGGTAGACTATATGCATTTTTATATGAATAAAATGTAGCATTTTGTAAATATTTTAATAAAGGGTACAAAATACTTTCAATGTGTCTGTTGTGTTCTGTTTTCCCATATCACTGTAATTTTTTTCCTCGAAAATAAGGGTATTGTCCAAGTCTAACAATGTCAACACTTTGTGTGGTAGGCTCGCTTTAGTTGTGTCTTGTATTCTGGAACAGAACGTAAATCGGACACTCTTGCTTGCACGCGTGTAACTCAAAGACATCACATTCCCATTTGTATGAATGGCATTTGCCTATAGCTCTGTACCTTGGTTCATAATTGCATTCATATTTGAGACAACTCCTTGTAAGCTATGACCAACTGCCTGACCATGGTGAATGATAAAAACAACCGTATGGTGGCAGACCAGCCCAGGTAACGACACGTATTTGTTCTAGCCATTCATTCCACCAGCTGAATTTAATTAGCACAACTCTTCAGCCAGGTAGAGAAGCTAAGTAGTGAAATCACCTTGTATAGTGAAAGGCTAGAACAAATACGTGGCAGGACTTTTACTTTCTGAAGCCGGGGTGTTCACCTCTGCACTTAACAATATCTCATAGGGAAAGAAACGGATGACTTTCATTTTAAGGAAATTGATTGGACGTCCCTATATATTTTTGGTGCAGCTCAATCTTGTAGGTCAAAGCATAGGCGTAGATAGACATGTAACTGACCATCCCAGTTAGACCATACAGTGCGTGGCACGTCGAGAGACAGCTCAATGTTTTCTTTTTCGAAACATAAGTTTATCTTTTATTCTTCAGAGGCTTTCGGACATTCGTTTTAACTTAGCATGAAGTAGCATCTTAAAAGGCTTCAACTGAAATGCACTGAAACTAACACGGACACGACTCGCGTCACGATTTAAATCCCCTGCACACCGTGCGCACGCTTACAGTGTGGGGGTGGATGGCAAGCGCTTCCTATTGAAAAAAATTCTACCACTGTCTCTGACGCTCATTGGACGCAGTGAAGGCAACATTATCCAATGAGCAGGCGTTTCTGGGTGGCTAAACTTAAGCGCTGTGTGACGCAATTTTACATTCATAAACCGTAGGCAGACACATATTGGACGAAGAATAAATAAACATATGGGGCGATCTAGTACCGTATGCGCACAGTAGCCCTGGCCAATAGCAGAATGTCGTCATGCGCTCTGACGTTTCAGACCGAACTTTTTGACAGCGTTACAGTATTTTAAATGGTCACGTTTTTGGTCCGTGAGCGAGACGCTCAAAATGGAACGAATGAGAGGGAGAGGAAAGGGACGAAGCGAAGCAGCCAATCACACGCGGTTACCAAGCGGACCTGAGACGGCGTTTGACCAATGAGATTTCTCCCACCTGACGACCGTCAATCAGCTGAGTAGTTGAGTGTCTTTCCCGTAGGTTCTACAGTATAGCTGGAGTTGTCGGAGCGAGCGGTCGAGACGCGCACCAGATGAGTTGCACGAAAAATGTTACTCACAGACTTTGGACTCGAAAACATTTATCTCTGAACAGGGGAAGTTAGTGCAGTTACAGGAGTCAAGGCGGAAGAATGTAAACTTTTTAGATAGCTAGCTAGCCACTCTTGTTTTTTAAGTTTTTTTTTCTTTCAAGCTAGCTAGCTAACGTTTGTGTAAGTCTTCATTGCAGTAGCTAGGTAGCTAGCTAAACAGCTAGCTAGCCGGATTGCTAATTCCGTACAAAATAATGGCATGGGGCAAATGGGCTTCTTTTCCTTCCAAAAGTCAATGAGAAAAAGAAAAAACGTAATTCAAACTGCTTCAATGTGCCGACTGGACACAGACACTACCGGGAAGGAAGTTGACCAACCCGGAGATGTCCTCTCCTCTTCAAGGTAATGTTTGCTGGTGTTTTAAAATGTGTGTGTTACCGTTGCTTTCTCGCTAGCTTGTGTGCTAGCTGCGCGTCTGCGTCGAGTTACGATAGCTACCTAATCGATAGCGATCGCAAGTCCGAAATGGCTAACGTTAGCTAGTGGCAAATCAGCTGCCGTTGTTTTGAGGGCAGGTAACGTGAAGTTAGCTAACATTAAATTAGCTGACTAAGAAACGCTGAAAACGAAACCCGTTCACTGATAGCCGATACGCCAACTTTTGACGTTTTTACGCTAACCTGGCATAACGCAAGACCGAGAGCTACAGTAGTTAATTCGTCCTGTTCGACGATGTTGATATGAATGACTATTGATAGCTAGCGAGTTTGTTCGATCGTTTACAGTTACGATGGACTAGGTGGTTAACGTCAGTCTAACCACCTAGCTACAACATCAGTTCCAAACCGTACTGTATTTAATGTAGTCCGATTGTAATGTTGTTTGTAAGCTACTTGGTCATATTTGGGTATGGCTGGGTAGATCTAGATAACTTTGACTTGCTTCGAAGTGTAGATAGCTACAACGTTTTACTCACTCTCGAGTGCCGACGTTGGCTTAGTAGCCAGTTGGAGCGATCGCCTGGTTGTGTAAGGGGGATCCATCGAGCAATTATGAGGTTAACGAATGGTTACCTCTTAGGAAATCACAGCTAATTACCTCAGGTAGTCTAACGTACATCGTTTGCAGGTGGCCAGTTAGGCTGGCTAACCGTTAGCCGAGTAGCTAACTCTATAGACACCAAACGAAAGCGTCGGAGTGTGAAGTCAGGCACACATTCTGACGATACCAGCTAGATTCAAATTTGCCTCACAAAATGGGTTACGTTACTTAGCCCGTTGCTGACAGTAGCTTTGAATTAACGTTAGCTCGCTGGTTAGGAGTGCTCCGCACAGTCTCAAGGACAGGCAGGGCACAGTATTTTTTGTCCCTGATTTTTAGAAGTATATTAAATTTACATATAGTATTTGTATATGTGTGTATATGTCGGTATACATTTGTACACGCAAACATACACATACACATACATATATATAAACATAGATATATATGGTATTTATGGAAATAATTCTGTAAGCTGTGTATATACAGCTTATAAACTGCCTAACGTTGTGTTTATTTGGGAGCTGTGCATGAATCAGTAGATAGCCAGGTAGTCTAATTTCGCTAGCTATGAAAAACGGATGAAAGCGGCGGTAGTTAACAACACAGTCAGTTATTAGCAAAGTTTCTTTTTGTCTTAGCTGTACGAGAATGATAAAAACCAACACAACGTCCATTTAGAAGCGAATGTAACTGGCTAAAGCTAGTTATATTGGACATCTGAACTTTCATAGTGTTGGACTGAAAAGTGCCGTTGTTGGAAATTATACAGACTATCTGAATAATTCATTTATTTGGGAGGAGCCGGTTTCTAAGGCAACCTGCTGACTGTTTGTGGAAGCATAAAGAGTCGAAGGACAGAATGGGGGTGTTAAGGGAACCCGGCCACAGACCGTGAGGAAGATGGGAAATTTTTGCATACACAATCTACTGTCGCATGCTTGTAAGTTGTTGACAGTACATCACTTGTGTCCTTAGAATGTTTTCTTTTCGTAGAACATATTCCAGGATTCATTTTGTTGCTGATCTCTGATTGGAAAGCAGCTTGTTTATCAATATAAACGATTTCATCTTTGTCTGAAGAAGAGGTTTGTAGTGATGAGGTTTAAATTTAAGCCAGTGAGTTACTGAATTGTGAATTTTTTGTGTGCGTGTTGTGGGGGGGGGGGGGGGGGGGGGTGTAAAGCAGCAGGCACGAACCGCACTAATCAAATTTATGCTTGCACAGGGACACGTGGTTAAAACAAGAATTAACGCCGGGTATGCACCGGTGGTTATCCCAAAACGAACAAAAGAAGATGCTTTATCTGACTTAAAAACATCTTGCTGAACAGTGGTATTACTTTTCTTCATTGTATTATTATATGGATTATTACCAGTGACCAAGTGCGGTGTAGTTTGATGGGTGTATGAGTAAGTCAGGTGTTAATGTCAGTCTACCTCTGTGCTGGTTGATGAGGCACACTAAAACATGGTTGTCAAGGTTGTGAACCAGGTCTGAAAAAATCATCTTAACAAGTAGAATAGGCAGTAATGTTGGGCTGTGAGATGCCCTCCGTTTTAGTCCTAATGAGAGTGATTCCCCAGGTTTAACAAATGCATAATTTGTCTCCAGTGTAGTTCGTGTTCTAGTCGGTGTTGTCCCGTACTCTGCCCTGTCTGTCTGACACCTTGGTTGTGGTTTTTGCCGAACCACCTGCCGATCCGCCTAGGATAGCAGTCTCTGCTCATGGATCATTCCACAGAACTGCTTCAGCTGAAAGATCTTCACACAGACACAGTGAGCTACCAGAAACAAACTATCATGGAGGGAACCTAATGTTGCAGTTTTGTTACTGGCAGTCCTGTTGAGAAGTGAATTTGAGGGGAGGCAACAGACGGGGGGTTTGAGAGAGGGACGGAGAGAGAGAGGGACGGAGAGAGAGAGGGAGTGTGTGAGAGAGAGGGAGTGTGTGAGAGAGAGAGAGTGTGTGTGAGAGAGAGAGTGTGTGTGAGAGAGAGAGTGTGTGTGAGAGAGAGAGTGTGTGTGAGAGAGAGAGTGTGTGTGAGAGAGAGAGTGTGTGTGTGAGAGAGAGAGTGTGTGTGTGAGAGAGAGAGTGTGTGTGTGAGAGAGAGAGTGTGTGTGTGAGAGAGAGAGTGTGTGTGTGAGAGAGAGAGTGTGTGTGTGTGAGAGAGAGAGTGTGTGTGTGTGAGAGAGAGAGTGTGTGTGTGTGAGAGAGAGAGTGTGTGTGTGTGAGAGAGAGAGTGTGTGTGTGTGAGAGAGAGTGTGTGTGTGTGAGAGAGAGTGTGTGTGTGAGAGAGAGAGAGTGTGTGTGTGAGAGAGAGAGTGTGTGTGAGAGAGAGAGAGTGTGTGTGAGAGAGAGAGAGTGAGTGAGAGAGAGAGAGTGTGAGACGGGGGGAGAGAGACAGTAGGACCCTGGAAATATTGATGGAGAGAGGAAGCAAAAGAGCAGAGAAGAAAGCACAAATACATAAAAGAGGATGAACCAAGGGAGGTATAGAAATAAACTGCACTGAGAAAGAGAGAGGAGAACAGGAGTGGGGGAGAAGAGGATGGGGAGAGGAGGGGGGTGAGTTTCGCTCAGCCAGCGGGAGCGCGTGAAGCTCTGCTTCATCTACGAAGCTGCCTGAACGCTGAGAGGTAACCATCTGCTGCAAACCGCTCCCACGCAACAGCGGCTTCAAAAAGCAACCTATGGATCTCTCCCATTCCCGGCTCCGAAGAGCTCCGCAGCTGCGCTCTCAGGCATCCGCATACACTGACAGCAAGAAACCGTTCATTTAAGCTGCAGAATATTGCAAATCCCCAAAGGCCATTTAAATTTTAAATCTGTAGAGTTAAACCCAACTAAAGAAACAGAATTTTTGTGCACTTTTGTGCACAAAAGGACGATTGGTAAAGCAAGAAAGAAAAACTTGCCAGTTTTCGGTTTCAACATATTTAAGAGACTATTTCGTATACCTAGATGGATGAAAATGTTTGTGGAACCATAGTGCGGTTTTCCCAGAGACTTCCTTTCAAAAAGGATGTCCCACAGATGCATGAAAGCAAGAAGAAGGTTCCCGTTCTAATGCAGAGGACAGACTGCACCTCTAACAGTGTGAGAGGAGCAGTTTTTCTTATTAAAGCGATTGGTTTGTGAGGCCCCTGTGGCATTTCCTTTTTGAGAAGGAGGGTGTGGGCAGGTCTTGTGTGTGTGTGTGTGTGTGGCGGGGTCCGCGGCAAGGGCAGGATGTCATGCGGTGGAAGTGTGTGTATGAGGGTCGGACGCGGGGCTCCTTTCGGGCTCCTCGGCCGCTGCCCCTCTCTCCTCCCAGAGCGGCGCTAGCGGCAGCAGCATTAGAGGAGGGTCCCTGGCTGGCAAGATGACTAACTCTTGCCTCATGGAAGTGACTCACGCGGTCCGGGGGCCGGATAGACTCGCCCGCCGCGCGCTGTTATTGCGCAACGCTCAGCCGCCCCGACAATCGCAGGCCAGCCCATATAAGGACTTCTGCCCCGACCCACCTCTCCACCCACCGCCTTTATTACTCAGAGCCCCGCCCACCCATTGCTGAAGAGTTCCCTCCCTCCCTCTGTGAGGCTTCACTTCTCCCTCCTATCCACTCTGCCTCTACCGCTCTCTCTCTCTCGCTCTCTCTCCCTCTCATCGCTGTGGAAGAAAAGGAGACTGTCAAACTCTGCCTGTAATTGTGTGCCATTGATTTCACTGTCATGAGTTTACAAAACAAACCACGGAGGCTAGTTATTTATCTAACAGCTTAGAAAGAGAATTAGAAATCTGTAAGAAAGAGTAAGAGAGAGAGAAACAGTAGAAAGAGATGTGAACATTCATTGAAGAGTGGGTCTTGTTGCAAAAGCGAAGAGGCAGAAGTTACTCAAAGTAAAAGTCAACGTGAAGTAAGCAAATTGAGACTCAACGTCTCAGAAAGTAAAACTGGAAATTGAGAAAAAAAGGTGGATCAGATGGTCTTTCCTCCAGTAACCGTTAAGAAATGACCAGGTAGTGTAATGTTTTTTTGGAAGTTGCGTGGGGTTAGAACTGCTTGTCCACCCTGTGATAACTCGGACTCGTGATATGAAGGAAAGGCTTGTCGGGGGCCTAGCTTTGAACCGGCGGTCCCGTCTGATAACAGGAGCAGAGAGAGGGGGAGAGGAGTGTGACAGAACAGGCAGCACGAGTCAGCAGAGCTGGGGGCAAAGTCCCCAGGCCATAGAGCCAGTGGGAG
Organism: Megalops cyprinoides; assembly: GCF_013368585.1. NCBI lineage: Eukaryota > Metazoa > Chordata > Actinopteri > Elopiformes > Megalopidae > Megalops > Megalops cyprinoides. Next base: position 24,906,369 of record NC_050599.1, on the reverse strand, counting down.
AGTGGAGGAAACGGGAGGAGCCGCCGAGCTGGCACACAGCCACAGAGCGCCGTCACCACTCGCCGCGTTAGCCCCCGCCCCTCCCGCACGACAGATTCATCAGCGTCAGTCACGCCTTGTTGGCCGTCAAATGAGCACGCGCCGTTGCAGCTTTGGACGGCGCTGAGCGCGAATGTCCGAGCTGCCGCGTGCATTACGCTACATTTAGCAGAAGCTGTAAACTCTCCTCTAATTGGTGCAGGAACAGTTATCCATTTAGTCTTAACTTTCGACTGAAATTGGTAGTCATAATTGATCCGATCGGAGTCTGTTATGATTATCGGGTTCAGTTCCAGTACCATTTCAGCGGACTGCAACTGAAATGGAGTCTGGTAGCGTGAACGAAACTGTGCTCATTTTGAGGCAGTCAGTGTAGGTATGTCAAGGCTTACCATGCTGTCTCTGACAGTTTTCTGTTAAACCAAACCAAAGCAAGGACCAAAAAGGAAGACTGTCAAACGGCTGTGCAACTTCAGGATTTTAATACACGACAGTCCCCCAGATCCCCCTGTCAGGGCCCGTGGACCAAAGACCATCACTCAGACCGCTCCTCACCCAGCACGGTTGCCATGGTAAACAGGTCAGACAGTTACCTCAAAGAAAAAAAAAAAAAAAACAGAGCGAGGGAGAAAAAAGCAAAGCCGTTTGGAACAGTGGCTGGAAGGAGGCCCTGCTTGTTCACTGGTGCAAGGTGGTGCTCTGAGCTATTCAAGGCACTTTGCGTATGGCCTGCACAGACCACAGCCCGCTATGCATTTAAGCCAGAAACGCACACAGCACACCAGATGGGTTATGGGTCTGCTCGTTTCCAACAAGAGATTTAGCGGTGGTTTGAATTTGCGCAATGTGGAGGCGATCGCTGCTCACAGGCTCGGCAGATCCTACAGAGCTGTCTGCCGTGGCGCCTACAGTCCATTCGCTGCAGTTAACTGGGACAGAGAAACCGATTTATGGCCACCGTGTTCTTGGCCCCCTCTCGCCGCGTTCGCTTAAGCGCCGGTCTGGATGAATTAGCGGGTGGTTTGTGTCGCGCCCGTCGGGCCGGGCTCCGGCAGCCCCCTGTTCCATTTATAGCCCGCTGTTGCTATCGGAGACGGGCGGCAGAGTCCGCCGGGTCCCTCGGCGGCGGTCGGCGGCTGAGACCCCGGCCGAATCGCCGCACCCCCCCATCCCCCGGCTCAGATGCGGGGCTGTAAGCCGCCGGGAGGCCGCCGTCCCAGCGGTTACATAACCGGCCTCGAACGCGCGAGCGGATCCCTCCCCGCGCACGCAGCCGACAGCGGCGGGGGGAACGCAGCCAGAGGAAAGAGCAGGAATTATATATAGACTCAGCGGCTGCCTCTTAATCTGCATCCAGGAGAGGAGGAATTCAGCGCGCTGCTGCACCAGTGCCAAACACCGTTTAAGCAGAGGTTAGCAAGGCCTCCAACGTCAAGTGGGCATCCGAATGTCTCATCAAAGCCGCTCTTTGTGTGCGATGCGGTGGAAGCAAAGCCCTTTTAACCGTCAGTTCTGAGTGCTCTTTAAAATCTTAACACGGCCTTGCTTTTCTGTCAGTGCAGATTTGGGGGGAGGGGGGAGCAGTGTTTTGCGGAAACTGTGTAGGTGAACATCTACTTGAACGGACTGAAAGGAAGTCCAAACTATAGAGGAATGCCGGAGTGAGCAGCTGGAACACACATTTTTAGCCATCGCCGTCTTAACTACAACAGGTTCTGTCTGTACAGAGAGCAAGGAGAGAGCTGATTCATCAGCCTTCAGCTCCATTAATTCAAGCCTTAACTTTTAAAATGCTTGACAAGGATGGCTTTGTTAGGCTCCATTTGTTTTTAATTGGCGGTAAGAGGTTGTCTTTAGGCGGTGTTCTGGGGCTGCGGTTGTAACTCTCCTAAAGCTTCCCCTAAAGGGCTGCGTGGCGGAATGCTTTGTGGAATTTCCTGCCTGACCTCGGCGCTGACCCGCGTAGCTGGGCGAGCGCATCCCGGTCCCTCGCTGGGGTTTGGCAGTCACACCAGCTCAGACCGGGTGCAGGGACGCACCCCGGGAGGGGACCCAGTAAAGCTTACCGCGCCGGTCCCGTCGTTTAATGGTGACGGTTTTTCAGGGGTTTAATGGTGTGTGAGAAACGCCTGTTTTGGGGTGTATTGAACTGTACACATGCAGGCGTATCGTTTTGCTGAAAGGTTTAAGTATGAAAGTCAGATAAAAGTTGGTGTTTTCCTTGGAGCTTGAAGAGGTTTTGGCTTCGGGCAGGTTCACGGTAATTCCATAAACAATGGGTCTGTTCATTACACAGATCTGATGCAAACCCATCCAAAACCACTGTGTGTTTCACACTCAGCGACTGCCCTGTGGACACACTCCCTCCCTGGCGTGTGAGTGTGTGTGTGTGAGTGAGTGTGTGTGAGTGTGTGAGTGTGTGAGTGTGTGTGAGTGTGTGTGAGTGTGTGTGAGTGTGTGTGAGTGTGTGTGAGTGTGTGTGAGTGTGTGTGAGTGTGTGTGAGTGTGTGTGAGTGTGTGTGTGTGAGTGTGTGTGTGAGTGTGTGTGAGTGTGTGTGTGTGAGTGTGTGTGTGTGAGTGTGTGTGTGAGTGTGTGTGAGTGTGTGTGAGTGTGTGTGAGTGTGTGTGAGTGTGTGTGTGAGTGTGAGTGTGTGTGAGTGTGTGTGTGAGTGTGAGTGTGTGTGAGTGAGAGTGAGTGAGAGTGAGTGAGAGTGTGAGTGAGAGTGTGAGTGAGAGTGTGAGTGAGTGTGAGTGAGTGTGAGTGTGAGTGTGAGTGTGAGTGTGAGTGTGAGTGTGAGTGTGAGTGTGAGTGTGAGTGTGAGTGTGAGTGTGTGTGTGAGAAGGGGTGGGGGTGCTCTGCCTCACAACTTCCTGTGCCTTGGAGAGGTGGGAAGTCCACCTCCACAGAGCGTAGTCTGCTTTTACTCTAATGTCTGTATCCATGGAGACCTACATGGCCATCGTTTTCCATTTGTCCAGTTACCACCAGTGCTGGGCAGCAGTGACCTGTGATCAGGCCTGTGGCTTATGGTTCCGAGCCCAGCCCCTTAACCCCTGCAGCACACGGCTGTGTGGCTCCACAATCAGTGCACTGTAAGGCGAGACGCAGTGAGCCCATAGTGTGGTCTCTATAGGCTGCCGAAGCTGGCTGTCTGTTAGACTGAGCTTGCTCCCACATGAGAGAGCTCCACTCTTTGTCTCTCTCTCATCCACTCTTGCTTTTCCTTCATTCTCTCCCTTTTTATCCCCTTCCTGGCCTGGTATTTGGGCTGCGGTGGTATGGAGCAGTACCATAGGGCAAGGTACTTAACCCAGTAAATATGCAGCTGTATAAATGGATATAAAGTAACCTGTGTAAGTGGCTCTAGATACGCTATATGGACAAAAGTATTTGGCCACACCTGTTTTTCAGGGGTTGGGCTAGGCCCCTTATCTCTTAATGCTTCAGCATACCAAGACATTTTGGACAATGCTACGCTTCCAACTTTGTGGCAACAGTTTGGGAAGGCCCTTTTCTATTCCAACATGACTGTGCCCCAGTGCACAAAGCAAGGACTATAAAGACATGGTTTGATGAGTTGGGTGTGGAAGAAGTTGAGTGGCCCGCACAGAGCCCTGACCTCAACCCCATCGAGCACCTTTGGGATGAACTGGAACGGAGATTGCGAGCCAGGCCTTCTCGTCCAACATCAGTGCCTGACCTCATAAATGCTCTACAGAATGAATGGGCACAAATTCCCACAGAAACACTCCAAAATCTTGTGGAAAGCCTTCCAAGAATAGTGGAAGCTGTTATAGCTGCAAAAGTGGGACCAACTCCATATTAAAGTATATGTATTTGAATACAATGTCATTACAATGTAATGGTCAGGCGTCCGAATACTTTTGTCCATATAGTGTAAGTGTGTCTGCTAAAGGACAGTAAGAGAATGTAGTGTATGTGGAAGCTGCTGTTGGTAGAGAGAGAGCTGATGGTAATGTGTGTGTGTCTCTCGCTCTCTCAGGTACCTGCTGGGCCGCGGTGTGAAGCGCAAGCGCAGTGCGAGCGGGGAGCGCGCCCCGGGCCTGCCCTACCCGCAGCAGCGGCAGCTGATCCTGGACCTGTGCCTGCACAAGCTGCAGCGCTGCTACGCGCAGGCCGAGCCCAGCCTGCGGCGCTCCGTGCTGCTGGCCAACACCCTGCGGCGGATCCAGGACGAGATGCGGCGGGAGGGCGTGGACCCGCCGGCCGCGCCCGCCCCGTCGCCGCCCCGCGCCCCCACGCCCCGGCACGAGCCGCCCCCGTCCCCGTGTCCTCCGCCGCCCGGCGAGGAGGCGCACGGGCCCGGCTCGCCCCCGCCCCCTCCTCCCCCTCCCCCGGCGGACTCGCTCTTCGGCTCCTTCGAGATCGCCAACTCCACCAGCTACCTGACGGACCTCGCTCTGGACGACATCTTCGAGGACATCGACACCTCCATGTACGACTCGTCCGACTTCTCCGCCCTGACGCCGTCGGCGGTGGACGAGGGCCTGAAGCCGGCCCCCGCCTGCGCCCCGGCCGGCCCCCTGCAGTTCTGCCTCTCCGACCTCAACGAGCTTGACCACATCATGGAGGTTCTGGTGCGGTCCTGAGAGCTCCACCGCATCATGGAGGTCCTGGTGCGGTCCTGAGAGCTCCACCGTATCGTGGAGGTCCTGGTGCGGTCCTGAGAGCTCCACCGTATCGTGGAGGTCCTGGTGCAGTTCTGAGTGAACCGGACCGCATAATGGAGGTCCTGGTGCAGTCCTGAGAGCCTGACTGCATAATGGAGGTCCTGGTGCAGTCCTGAGAGCCTGACTGCATCATGGAGGTCCTGGTGCGGTCCTGAGAGCTCCACCGTATCGTGGAGGTCCTGGTGCGGTCCTGAGACCTCGACCGCAACGTGGAGGTCCTGGTGCGGTCCTGAGACCCCGACCGCATCATGGAGGTCCCGGTGCATTCCTGAGAGCTCCACCACAACATGGAGGTCCTGGTGCGGTCCTGAAAGCCTGACCGCATCGTGGAGGTCCTGGTGCGGTCCTGAGAGCCTGACTGCATCGTGGAGGTCCTGGTGCGGTCCTGAGACCTCGACCGCATCGTGGAGGTCCTGGTGCGGTCCTGAGACCTCGACCGCATCGTGGAGGTCCTGGTGCGGTCCTGAGACCTCGACCGCATCGTGGAGGTCCTGGTGCGGTTCGGAGAGCTGCAGTCTCCCTGGTTTTTTCCATTTGGGCTGGGAATAAGTTGTTTTTAAGACAGTATATTTATATTTTTATACAGAATACTATATTATATGAAATATATTTATGTAAAAAGACAGGTGCCTGCCTGACACACACCTACTGTAGAATGAACAGCACATTGTTCGCCACTGTCTGAGTCAGACTCGCCGCCGACACCTTTTTCTAGCCGGAAGGAGACCTAACTTTTAACACGCAGGCACTTCAACAGCGAGAAACAAAAAAAAAGTATTCCCACCGATGTCTACCGCACTGCAAAAGTGCTTCGGATAAAAGACTGATGGAAACGATAACGTTTTTTCACGAACGCAACCCCTATTTATTTTTTGCGAACCGATTTCAGCGCGAGTTCCGGCAAGGCGTTCTGGCCTGCGGCGGACCGGCATGCACATTCGAGACTCGCCCCAACTCACTCTACCTCTGCGCGCCCCCGCGAAGGGCAGCCTTGTGCCCTGCTCCCGACGCGGGAGCTCTCTGCCCCCGCCCGAAAGTCACGCCGCGGGCCTGACCCTCTGCATCTCACTCCTCTTACTCCTCTCACACCGTCTGTCAGCAGCCAGGGCCAGTCAGAAGCTCTCGGACTTTGAAGAGCTCCGTCACAAGTACAGAACAACCTGTAGTCCCACACGCGGGAAGGGGGCTTTTATTTTTTGTTTGTTTCTGTGGCAACCCTCCCACCACGGAAAACAAAAATTGTGCCTATATGGAGAAGAGAAGACTGCCGTACTCAAGCTGCACACTGTGGACTGCAACAAGGACACACTTGTCTGTAGAACATAATCTGTTTTGTCCAGTTTCATTGTTATAATTATTATAATTATTATGGGTGATTTTTTATTATTATTATTATTATTGTTTGGATCTGTGGTCAGTTGTGGTTTTTGGTTCTGGTATGTGATTCTGTCCTTTAAGAAGCCATCTCCCACGATGCGAGCCTGTGTTTGGTCCTGCTCCGCACCCCCGCTCAGTGCGTGGCTCACGCCGCCAGTCGAACCGCCGCAGTCGCCACCGGCGGCAGCTGCCAGCCCCCTGTCATTGCTTTGCCGCGCTGTGTACCATTAAAGCTGTCCGAGGCCAGTCGTCACTTTACATGAAATCATTAGTTTTTTTTTACCATAGGGTCAAAGCCCAGTTCCAGAGGAGGTTTATTCCGTGCATATTTCTGCTTCCTAATGCAGTGTCTCCGAGCGGACGATCGTCCTATAACGAAACCCCTGATGTGTTTTATAAAGGCATTGTGCAATACAGGCATGGTCAGCCAGCGATGCGCGGAGGAGGCCGAAACGCGCTCCCCTCTCGCCACGTTCCTCTGGGGAGCGGCCCGTGCGGCCGGCGCAGGGTCTGGAGGAGGGGGAGGGGGGAGGAGGCCGGGGGCAGGGCTGCGGTCACGTGGAGCTCTGTGCTCCTGGAAGGGGGCCGCGCTGACAGCTTCTGTGCTGAGCCCCGCCAGCCAATCGGGACTGAGAGCCGCGGGTGTGGGCGGGGTGAGAGGACTACCTCCCCCTCCCCCAGCCTTTGTCTCGGCTGAAAAACAAATGCAGCCAGATCTTGAGCCCTTCCACACTGCACGTAATCTCTGGAAGCCTGTCCAGGCGGAAATGTTCAAAACACCTCTTGTTTATTTCTTTTTATAGTTACAAGAGATTGCTGAATATCATATGGTTCAGGAAGATTATTTCATTCTTTGCATATTTCCCTCCAGCTAACCTTATGCAGTGCTTGAAATGCTTCTCAGTTGAGCTAATGATGTGCTTAAATATCTCACTGCTATTATTTATGTTCTTGACTGCTAGATCAGGTTAAAAACACTGCAAGAACAGTAGCGATGAGCACCGGGGACTGGCAGGCCACCAATCTGTTTTGAGGAACTACAAAGCCAATGAATGTTCCAGTGTTGTAGCCCCACCCCTCACTGGCCCTCACAGCCCCACCCATTCACCATATATGGGCAAGGTATCCTCTTCTGCACAGCCACACCCTTCTCATTAAGCTTCAAAGGCCATTTTTAAGTTCATTCTACACGGATAATGCCTGTTATCAGCGTGAACATGAAATGAGCAGCATCTGATGTCAGCTGACAGCTGGTACGCGTAGGATCATGGGCAGACAAATTCTGCCTTGCGCGTTAGATGAACGTAGAGGTTTTAATAAGCTTTATAAGCTTTTTTTTTTGTATATATGTGTATTTAAACACCTGTGTGGTTATGTTGTGTTTATTTTCATTACAGAATATTCTGAGGTAATATATTTGTGTTTATTTAAAAATGTAAGGAGTGGGAGGGGCGGGGTTTGGGGTTTTGTTGGGTCGTTCAGACCTCCGGTGTTGTACAGGGGACTTCCTGTATGCGCCTCTTCCTGTTGCGCCATGTCCGATGAGTAATTATGTAGCCTGATGGTTTGTAGACGTATTGCTTTTTTTGTTAATGGATCATGAAGACATTTTTACTTTACTGTAACTGCTCCTGAATGTACGCTGCGCGGGTGTCTTCCCTGGGAAGGCGCGATTCTCTGTTGCTAGGAGGAAAAGAAACGACTGTGAACCTGCTGTTCTCAGGCAGCCCCGCAGACCACTCCCACACTGGAGGAAATCGACCTGATTGGCTGCGTTCAGCCAGCTGGGAGTCACTTAAGTCTGTACTCACTGTCTGTACTCACTGTAAACACTGGTATAAACAACCCTTTGATTGTTAACAAGGATTTCACTGGATGATGAAATACTGTTCTGGGGACGCCCCTCTTTCGCACCGTCCCAGAGCCCCCCGTGCAGAGCGGGTTGTCTGGACAACCAAGGTTCTGCCATTTAGATTCAGTGGCTCCAGCGCTGATCTTCCTTCCTGTGGTTTTTTTTTTTTTTTTGGGCTGCCTGATCCTCATTATAAAACCAGTCGTTTCTTTTTCTGCAGCCCACCACCTCCCCTTAAGCTTCAGCTCCGCTCCTCATCTCTTTCTCCCTCAGCCCCCCCCCCCAAAGGCGTCTCCACACACGTCCTCACGTAACCTTTCTGCCTGCTTCATTCCACCCTCTTCCCAGCTAACGCAGGGCCGTCCTCTCAGAGGCTGCCTCTGAGGTAACTGGCAGACGCTGCATGCTGGTTTGTATCAGTATTACCACTGAGAGGCGATTGTTCCAGTGCTGGCGTTTCCTTCCTCCGACGGCTGCTCAGAAATGGCGGCAGCTCCTCTACCTTCAGCAGACCCTTTGCCTGGAGGGAGATGGTGTCACTAATGAACTTCGAACCAGATCGGGTCAACAGGCGCTTCTCTTTAGCTGGTAGTGCAAGGAAGTACCACTTTTATGTGTGAAAGTTTTTTTATTTTTTTTCCCCTTTTCCAGAATGATCTAAAAGCCAAAAAAAATCCTGAATGCTAAAAAGTTTCACTCATGTCCTAAGTGCAATATGAACTTGAGTGTTCCTCTTGAGAATCTCGTTATGTTAACCCTGGGGTCGAAAACCCTCTCCACTTCCAGCAAAAACTGACCCTTTCTGGGCAAACTACGCCATTTGTTGCTCAGCTGTTTATAATGATTTTAAGAAGGGCGACATAAATGACACGGACCTTTAAAGACTTTGTGTGAATTCAGATTATTTATTTGTTCTTTTACAAGTGTTTATTTTGCTCTCTGTTTCTTTGAATCTTCTAACCCCAGACTGTGTGTAGGTCTGTGTTCTGTACATAATTTAATATCCTGTTTTTGTCATCTTTATATTCTATGCAATACTATTGTAGCAGGTCAGTAAGTCTATAATTAAATGAAAAGAGAAAAAACCTTGTCTGGTGTTACTCTCTTTAGTTTCACTTCCTCGTAAACCCTGGACCTCACCGCTTCAGTGCCTGCAGAAGAGATTTTACCTTCTGTGATAGTGTCTCAGTCATATAAACCTCAGTCTGGACATTATATCTTACTACGGTTTCATAGTCCTGTTACTTGTTAATTTGACTTGTGTGGGAGGGGAACTGAATGGGTTAATGTGCAGCTCAGCCTCTGAAACTAGACTTTGTGGTTCAGTAACCAAAAAAAAAAAAAAAAAGTGAGAAGCCATTGCATAAAGAAGCGGTTGAGATGAAAGCGCTGGTGCCCACGGTGGCCCCCTGCTGGCGGATCCTGCCCCTGCTGCAGGTTGCATAATCAGCAGAAAGAGGCCTGCTTTTTCCCTCCTCATGAAGCAAAGCAGCCAGAGGCCTCTCTGGGTATTCAGGCTGCGGGGGCTCAGAGTCTTCGGTTTTATCTACATTCATTGATAATTTTTTGGCGTTAAAACGTTTTTGTATAACATATATAAAAACTACTGAGTGACCAAAATTGCCAATAAATGTAAATAAAACTTTTAAACCCCCCCAGTCTGACCGGGTTATATGTAATGTTATCTCCACACATTTAATACCTGCAAATATTCATGTATATACATGCTTCTTCACTCGCTTTGTTCCTGAAATCAACCATTCCCTTCCAAGAATAAGCCACATTCTATCAGAGCATGTCATGTTCAGCACAATGAAACCTTAAATTCTCAGAGCTGTAAAATTTCTCAATTTGAGGCAAACTCTGGGGTGTGGAGCAATGACTGCACTGACCAATCAAAGATCCCCTGCTCTTCCTGCACAAACACAAACACTTCCTGCTCAACACAACACCACTCCACATCTGGAGGGTGTGGAGGCTTCTTCACAGAGTGCTCCTCTGGATAAACATCTACAGTCACCCCCGGGGGCTCACAGGGTTTTTAAAACCCTCCTTTGCTTAGGACCGCTGTTCACTGTGTCAGTGATGGCCCTCAAGGGAGCAGAGTCTGGTTGCTGGGGGTTACGGGGAGGCGGTGTTCCCTTGGGAGGAGCCGTCAGAGCCGAGGTGGTGAGTGGGCGGGGCCTCCTATTTGTTGGAAACAGAGCCCCATGGGATAGTATGCACGCACACACAATTTAGCTACTAAGAAAGGGATGGACTAAGTAGCGCACAGACAAGGACCTGCTCTTCTCTGTGTGTATCCCTCACACTCTTTCTCTCATATACACACACACACACACACACACACACACACACACACACAACCCCATGTCTAGGGATGTCTCATCCTCTCCTTGGTTTGGATAATCAAGGTAACGGGTAAGCAGCTGGGACCAGGCATGCTGTCGGTAAGGAATAGCTTTTTTTTTTTAAATCACATGATGGAAGACAATGTGACCATTTGGTCAAAAATTCATACAACTGTTAATCTACTGAGGCTAAGGAACCTCTCTAACAGTGTTAAATGACAGCAGGTTAGTTACAAGCCCAAGAGAAGAGAAAGGGTTGGCTGCCTTTATTTAAAAGAGCACTTACTTTAATTGTGCTGTTCAGGAGTAAATTACTAGCCATTGGACAACAAAACATTAGTTTAAGAAAATCTAAATTCTGACAAAACTATGGAAGTGCCTGGAAATGCCTGTTTCCAGTTACAATCTCTGAATAAGAATCTGGCTGAAAGCCCAGGACAGAGGGTCGACTGTCTTGCTATTTGCAGCCGTGAATGGGTTAATGGATCTACCACCATTTGACATAGTCTAACAAATAGGCACAATTTAAAAAGTCTTACATTAGGCAGATTAGAAGATCAGCCTCTGACAACTATGACTAATATCTCACCTTAACGAGGACAATACCGCAAAACCGTACAGTTTTGCTTTACCGGACCTATAAGGAGGCGTTAAGCAAATGTACAGGAAAAGGCAATCCAGGTTCACTGCCTCAAAAATCGGGACCTTCCAGAGTGGCTGGGTCTGTGTCTCCAAGGTTACAGACTCCGCTGCAGAGGAACTGAAAAACCTGTGCGATCAGATGCGAGACAAGAGGCTCCACACAAATACACACCAGAGAGTACGACTGGTACCTCCCTCTTTTTTTATTTTCCGTCCAAAATTTCTCTCACAATTCAATAATTACAAAGATTTCAACTTTTGATTAAAAAAAGAGAGAGAAAAGCAGTAGTGTCTCAATGAACAAAGTCCCATTTTTAGAAGCGGAACAGAGAGGAGAGGGGTTGGAATAAAAACAACAGATTACTGTGATGCAAAACCAAGAGGTCTCCTCAAACTAATAAAATGTGCAAGTTTGATACAGTGTTTCCTGACAAACTTCCCCACGACAACAACCACTTGTACAATGCCACTGTTGGCCCCAAACATTAACGCTGTTGACACACAGAACTGATGTCGCACTGCACTGTGAAATGACACTAAAGGCACGATCGTGAGAAACTGGGTATGCCAGTCATGCCCTTACGTCGCACGTATCGGAAAATGAGATGTATTCACAAACACTTTGATCGACTCGTAAATGACAAAAGAGGGGGAAAATATGCAACAGCACCACCCTGTGGACAGATGCTGTATTGCTGTACAGATGATATAGGTGAGCAGTCGTGGGTCGGCGTCAGCGTCCTCCTGTATATTTCTATGTAACAAACAAAAGCAGCAGCAGCAGCAGCTCCCGGGACCTGCGGTAGATCCTAAGGATAATGAAATCTCCCCTCCGCTTTCCGCAGTGGGTTTTTATTTTTTCTTTCCGCCGTGACATCTACGGCTTAGAACGTTCCAAGATGCGAATGTGAGCGTTACAAAGACTTGAAGTCGCGGTTATGCGGACAGCCCCCGTTAGTGAGGCGCGTAATCCGCGCGTTTGAGAAGCGGATCCGGCGATGCCGTTTGCGGCGCAGTTCGGAACGGCGCGACAGTGGAGCTGGGGGGAAAGGGGCCACGCTTTCGGGGAGAGGATTCCCCCACTTCTGGAGCGAACATCTCCATACAAATAATATACATTAAAAAATACCTAGCCTTTCTGATTTTGTTTAAAGAAAAACATACTTGTAGGCCATCTATAATAAGGACATTATTATTACTATTATTACGCTTCGGCATTGGTCTCCCTTTGTTAATGAGCGAAACAGAAACTCTTTGCAGCTATACATGTGGATTACTTATCTACTGTAAGTAAAAAACGGAAAGGAATTATTCACAGGTCGGAGGCCTGGATGTCTATTAAACACGAAGCAGGATGTCTATTAAACTCCATTGCACTGATAATTAGCAAAAAATTCCCCCTGCTGGCCTGCAGAGGGCGCTGTCTCTCACATCTGAAGGCCAGGGCCACTCAATCAGCGTCCGTGCTAAAAGCTGCTCCGATCCCCGCACGCTCACTGTCTCACCCTGAGAGCTGCTTCCTCGTTGCAAATAAAAGATCATTTTTAAAAGGAGGCGGAGCGCGGAGAAACGCCTGCAGTTAGTACTGTCACCGCTGGGAAGTATAGAAGGGTACAAACTCGGCAGGAAAAAGGGCCGCCCAGCAACAGACGACTGGTGTTCGTGGGAGATATTGACCAGTGGTGGTAGCAGCCGGATATTGCTACACTCCCCTTGAGTCGGGACGATGAAGTTTAGTGTGGTGGTCCGTGGGGCAGGTCTGTTCTTGACAGTCCGTGGCAACCGCAGTTCAAGCTGGGCAGGTGAGGGTGTAGCGGGGGGGGCGTGTCCATGTGTCAATTCTCAAGAGCTGTGGGGAGCTGGTCACACCCCGTCCGGGTTTGAGGGGTTGCGGGGCTCGCCCTCCGCCCGTCAGCCATCGAGGGTCGCAGGGTCGAGCCCGTCCAGGGTGAGCTGGCTGCGGTGGGGAGAGTTGGGGCTGGGGGGGCTGCTGGGGTTGGAGCTGTTGGAGGGGGTCGAGTGTTTGGTGGAGTCCGAGTCGGGCTGGGGGAGGGGGGAAACACAGGGGAGAGTCAGTGAACAGCGCCCCCACCTGGGGAAAACTCAGTTTTTTGACTACTGCTCCTTCATCACAGGACTGAAAAAAAGGGTCAATTTTAGACTGAGTCTACCCTGGACATTACTATTGTGATTCCCCCTTCATGTCACCTTAAACTGCTCACTAATAGTCCTTTCTCACGGTCATGCCAGCTGTGTACTGTACAGGGGCTTTCTGGGTTCACACAGGTATTAGTGTGAGCTGGAGCCAGGGCAGGGCTTACCTCTCTCTCAAACTCTTGGTCAGGATCGGAGATATTCCGAGATGAACCTGTGCTGCTAAAGTCCCCACCTCCTGCGGATCACAACATACACACACACACGCGCACACAGACACGCACACACAGAAGACGTTAGCAGTTGTTTTGCATTAGAGCTCTGACTGAGTGTAAGAACACACGGATGTATGTGTACGACTGTGTCTGTGTGTGTGTGAGAGAGTGTATGTAACTCTGTGAGCAAGACAGTGTATCTGAGTGTGTGTGTGCATATGTGTGTAAATGTGCACGTGTGAGCGTGTGCACTCACCAGAGGCAGTGCGGGTCATGTAGGTCTTACTTCTCTGTTGCCGAGAGATACTGGAGACAGGTCGAGGTCTCTCCTTAGATTCATCCTGGGAAGACGATAGCCCACTCTGTACCAGCACGACAGACGCGCACACACACGCAGTCAGACAGACACACAGGCACACAGTCAGACAGACACACAGTCAGATGAGTGGACACACAGTCAGACAGACAGACAGACACGCAGTCAGACAGTCAAATGAACAATCAGACATACACGGTCAGACAGACATGGAGTCAGACACAAACAGACACACAATCAGATACACAGACACACACGGTCAGACAGACAAAATGACACAGACAGACACATAGACAGACAGACAAACACACAGAGAAAGACAGACATGGAAATTTAAAAACAGCCACAAAACAAGACAGACATAAAAAGAGACACTCACACACATTAATAAATGTACAAGCCCAGACAAGCACAGATGCACAAACTGCCGGAAACGCCCAGCAACAGTAACAGCGGAGCTACAGAACGAGGTGCTGCTTCGTCGCCGACTCAGCCCAACAGGAGAACGGTGACAACAGCATGTCCAAATAGTGGCAAAGTTCTTACTAAAGCCTACATGTATTCACTGGTTGTTTTCAAAGAGCTCTCCTCTGCTGTAAATGTCTACTTCAGACCGAACTCCATCGTTACAGTGTATTACATTATACGAAAAGCCTTGAGGTGATCACCACATCCAGTCAACTAAAACACGACCACCACAAGCTTTCTATTATATTTCTTTCCTGATGGTAAGTATCAGAGACAAAGCATGACACAGTGCACATCAGCTTAGACTTCCCACACTGAGCAAACATTAATAAACGATTGCAGACCACACAGCTTCTTGGTAGGTTACACTACATGGATGAATAAATTAAAATGGACACACCCAGGGAGAGGGAGGGAGCAGGAGGAAAGTGTTGGGGGGAGGGGGGAGGGGGGCAGTAGATGGGGGAACACTAGCCTACCCTTCCTAAGGAGGAGGTGGAAGGAGAGGAGGAAGAGGAGGACAGCCGAGGAAGGCCTGGCAGGGAAGAGGGCTCTTTCTGCAGATAGAGCTCGGCAGAAACGGGGGTCATGTGATAGACGTGCTCGAAGTTGGTTGGAGGAGAGATCAGGGGGTGGTGTCGGGAGGGTGAGGGGGAAGGTGACTCGCTCTGCTACGTCACCATGGAGGAGAGAAAGAAAAGACGATACAGAGAACAGAAAAAGAGAGGGAAAGAGAAAGGGAGAGACTGTGAAGTATGTGAGGGGGGCTACTAGTATCTTCTAAACGTGGAAAGAGAGCAGAGGAGAAAAAGAACTTCACAAAGGTGAATGGTATCAATCAGTCAAACTTTCCAGGCTTATGGAGAGCCATTCCTCACCACGTAGCCAACATTACCACACAGCGCCCCCTGCCGCCAAGGCCCATGCAAGTGTCTCTCAGAGAAGACAGTCCCCCAGGCCTGTAGGAGGAGCTCTTACCAGAGGCAGATCCATGAGGACCTGCTTGCCGTCGCCCGGGCCCATGTGGGCCACGTGGTTGAAGTTGGTGGGTTTGGAGATCATCCGGGACCTCAGCTCCGGGTCACGGAGCATCTCTCTGTCAGAGCAGGGAACACACTCAGGGCCGGGCCAGCCGGAGGCGGGGCGAGCGACGCCGTGCATGCGGGCGGCGGCGGGAACGGAGGCGCGAACGAGGACGGCGGCGGGAATGACGGGGTGAACGAGGGCAGCGGTAATGATGGGGTGAAGGGGGCTGGCGAGAATGGAGGAGTGAATGTGGGCGGCGGCGGAAATGATATGACGGGGTGAATGTGGGCGACGGCAGGAATGATGGGGTGAATGTGGCTGGCGGCAAGAATGACGGGGTGAATGTGGGTGACAGGGAGAATAATGGGGTGAAGGTGATGTTACAATAATAAGGTGAACTTGGGCAACGGTGAAAACGACTGATGGTGAGAGTGGGTGAGAGTGGTGGGATGAATGTGGGCGGTGGTGAGAGTGACGGGGTGAGTGTGGCAGGATGAACGTGGGTGGTGGTGAGAGTGATGGGGTGAGAGTGGCGGGATGAACGTGGGCGGTGGTGACAGTGACAGGGTGAGAGCGGCGGGATGAACGTGGGTGGTGGTGAGAGTGATGGGGTGAGAGTGGCAGGATGAACGTGGGCGGTGGTGACAGTGACAGGGTGAGAGCGGCGGGATGAACGTGGGTGGTGGTGAGAGTGGCGGGATGAACGTGGGCGGCGGTGACAGTGACAGGGTGAGAGTGACAGGGTGAGAGTGACAGGGTGAGAGTGACAGGGTGAGAGCGACAGGGTGAGAGTGACAGGGTGAGAGCGACAGGATGAACGTGGGCGGTGGTGACAGTGACAGGGTGAGAGCGGCGGGATGAACGTGGGCAGTGATGAGAGTGACGGGATGAATGTGGGCGGTGGTGAGAGTGACGGGATGAATGTGGGCGGTGGTGAGAGTGGCGGGATGAACGTGGGCGGTGGTGAGAGTGGCGGGATGAACGTGGGCGGTGGTGAGAGTGACAGGGTGAGAGTGGCGGGATGAACGTGGGCGGTGGTGAGAGTGACGGGATGAACGTGGGCGGTGGTGAGTGGCGGGATGAACGTGGGCGGTGGTGAGAGTGACAGGGTGAGAGTGGCAGGGTGAGAGTGGCGGGATGAAGGTGGGCGGTGGAGAGAGTGACAGGGTGAGAGAGGTGGGGTGAGCGCTGCTCACCTCCTTTGCTGCAGCCGCTCCTCCTCGGGCACTTTGAAGAGGAACTTCCTCTTGCTGCGTGTCCTCACCATCAGCTTCTTACTGTGCTCAGATGTCTCCGGGATGGCCAGGTCAGAGCTCTCTGCAGGGAGGGAGCACAGTGCTGAATTACCGGACTGTCTGCAGAGTAATGAGGCTAACATACAGAGCCTTACCACTTCGGCCCTTTGCATGAACTGACCACAGAGTGAAAGGTGACAGGAATAGAGACGTGGGAGAGAGAGAGACAGAGAGATGGAGACAGAGAGAGAGAGGGGGAGAGAGGGAGCGAGGGAGCGAGAGGGGGCAGCTGGTACCTGAGGAGCTGTTGCTGAGGTACACGAGGCGAGGCTGCTCTGCACCCAGCAGGTTCAGGCTGCCGTCCACATTCAGAGGGTGAATCTGAAGAGGAGGCGATACAGACGACCCGTCATAACCTGCCGCTTAGCCTGTCTCTCACACACACACAGGCACACAGTGTAACACACTGTCCCCCACACACATACACATCCTTCCTCTATGACTGGTGGCTGCGTGGTCTCTCCTGCACTTGCCTTTCTCAGAGACATGGTTTGGACCCACTCCATGGTGTTGACGTCGAACACATCGAGGCCGTAGTCGCTGTAGACGAACAGATAGGAGGAGCTGGAGGCTGTAAGAGGACAGTGAGCACGGACGTCAAGAGAGACGCACACACAACACACCCTGTCCCCTGCCTGCCTGTCTGACCCTGGACCTGGCCCTGACCCCGTCCCCCTCAAACTGAAACACCACACCTTTTCAACTGTGACCTGACCAAACACCGCAAATTACAAATAAGGTTTAAACAAAGGTTTTCTGATGGCGAGAGCAGCTAGTGATTTCAGACAAACCTCATTGCTTACACCAGGTGTGTCCAAACCTCTCCTGGAGGGCCACTTGTCCTGCATGTTTCCCTCCTCCAACACCAATTCTATAATACTCCAATACTCCAACCAATTCAGCAGCTTCAGGAGTTCATAACAAGTTGATCATTTGAATCAGCTGTGTTGGAGCAGGGAGACATCTAAAACATGCAGGACAAGTGGCCCTCCAGGAGAGGTTTGGACACCCCTGGCTTACACCATCAAACGCAGTGTGAGACAGCGTGCTCACCTTTCTACCTAGTGTGACAGATTGTGTGTGTGTGTGTGTGTGTGTGTGTGTGTGTGTGTGTGTGTGTGTATCTGTGGGTGTGTAAGAGGTCTCGGGTGTAACTCACAGCAGGCGGCAGGCGTGGCGGGCCACATCAGCTCCTGGGTGCGCGAGCGCCGGCCCTGCTGGTCCACGTACACGCCCAGCTGGCTGAAGCACAGCAGGTACTCGTCGGCTCCCACCTCCAGGGCGTGCAGGGCGTCCAGCGGCTGCTGGCCCAGGAAGGCCAGCGACGGGTCGGTGGGGCTGACCAGGCTGACGGGCGACGACTCCCCCTGCAGGCCGAGCAGGGCGAAGCCCGACGGGTAGCCCACGCACAGGCGGTCCCGTACGAAGCCCAGCCACTGCGCCACGCCCGGCGCCTGCACCTCCCACAGCTTGCGGTGGTGCGGCTTGGCGCGCGTCACCTCGTAGCAGATCACCTGCCGCTTGACGGCCGCCAGCAGGTAGGAGGGCCCGCCCGAGCGGAGCCCGCCCGCCGTCAGCGCCTGGCAGCCTTTGGTCTCAGCCAGCTTGACGTCGAAGGCCGGCTCGGCGCCCTCCAGCGCCCCCCAGGGGTGCAGGTGGACGTGGCGGCTGCGGCCGCACAGGAGCGCCACCATCTTCTCGCGCGGGATCAGCTCGATCTGCTGCACCTTCTTGGCGTCGGCCGCCCGCACGATCACTGCCCGCGGAAAGAGGGGGAATGGGAGACAGAGGGATTGATTATTGCTTGCTAATAATTGTTTATTATTTATTATTAACTTGCTTAAAATTACTCTTAATTCATATGGTTACATTTGACTAATCAATGTATGGTTCAGGCAGCAATTGACTGTCCTGCCAATAAAGCACCTTTGGGAGATGGGGGGAGGCAGAGAGAGAGAAAGGGAGAGAGAAATGGGGGAGAGACAATAAATGGACTCTCACCATCCCTGGTGACCTCCACCACGTACAGGCCATCCTCTGTTCCCAAGGCGATGCGTTCTCGATCTGCAGGGACAGGGTGGGTAAGCCAAACTCACCAATCATCTGTACATTTGCACCTGTGTGCGGGCGTGCATTAACACATGGATCACCAAGCAACAGTAGCCTGCAGTGGCAGCTTATTCTGCCTCATTTCTCTGCATCCCTCACTTTAACATTAAAAGCCCATCTGGGGTATCGCATTAGAAACTACACTTGCCAAATAATGCTAAAATAATCGAGCTGATAATTGTACTGCATAGTGTAACCCACAAAGTGTCCCTCACTGTGGCCAGACTGTGGAGGCTGCACCTGAACCCAGGTCCTTTCTCCCAACTCTCAACATTGTATCTTAATATAACATTACAATCATATAAATATTATATGCATTATTATTTATGCACTATATCTATTTCAACATGCTGGATATTTCATAAAATGGATTTTTGTCAGGGAGGAAGAGGTTATGACTGGACTGGCCGGACTCAGCAAACCCCTGACAAAGGCCTGACAATGGGACTGACATGTGAATGACTGGCATACCCAAGCGAACTTTCCCCGAGTTTAACTTCAAAGGGACAAGCTGAGCGGTTGTTCCAAACACACGCCTATAGTTAATTTAAACCACAGCTTGAAACGAACTTCGGGCTTGAAAGAAATTAATTTTTCAAAAAATGAAACCCCGGGGAAGTGTTTGAACAGCTGTACCGTGGAAATGGCTCCTAAGAGCCCAACGTGTGAGTGCCTGGTCTTTTGGTTGGTCTTCAGCACTTTTCTGAAGTCCAACCCCCCCAAAAACGCTGGCTCAGCTGGGATGCATGTTAATTCAGCATGAATTCATGAGCAGGACAGTAAAGGAATAACATATAAGAGCGCAAACACAGGAAAGAAAGACACAAGCATATTCACAATCCGATGACCTTCTCTAATGGGGAGTGGTTCGACATTGCACTGTGATCTCAAATACCCTCCCCATTTTTAATCCTCTCCCTCTTCCTGTTGCTGCGGAAAGGAAACGTGATTGCTCATGTCTGCCGCGTGGAGCCTGCGTAGTCTCTTGGCAGCCGGCGGATGTCTGATCCTGTTAAACACCGTGGTGGATCGGAGCTGCGTGTTTAGTTCAAGGAGAGTGCATCACTTTGATGAAAGGGGGGTGAAATATGAAGTGTCAGGATGGCGCTCTCTCTGGGACTGAAACCCTGGCGGGGGGGGGGGGGGGGTGTGTTTCCACCCGTCACCCTCCTCATGAATGCAGGGCCATTTCATACACTGTCCTGGCATCCTCTCCTCATGAATAATCATGATGTTTCGGTATTCTGAGGACTGTAATATTCTCAGTAATAAAAGCTGATATTAAGATCTCAGGCTTTTCTCTGCAGGCTGCGATTATCCTTTTACACGCTGTTCATCTGACGTTTTTGAGGAGATCAAGAGATATTTGAAAATGAACTACATTGAAAATTGCTTAGCTAGATATGCAAAGCACTCAATGTAAATCCTGCAGGAGAGAGATGTACAAATTCTTGGCATGTCTACCTAACCACAGGGCTTCACTTTCTCACAGAACAAGCCTCTTGGCCTTCTGATATGAACTAGCGGTAAAATGAAGCTCCTTTCCTTGCCCTGGGGGAACTGTTCACCCTGCCAGTCAGCACAATGTTGAATATTAACAGTGTGTGAGCTGTGATAGTGTTAAGTGATTGAGTAAGCATAATGTACAAGCTGTGATTGAAGAGTGCGTCAATGAGTGTCTTAGTGAGTGAGTACAGTGCCTGAGCTGTGACTGAGGAGTGAGTGAGTGAGAGAGTGAGAGAGTGAGAGAGTGAGAGTGAGTATGCTGCCTGAGCTGACTGAGGAGTGAATGTGTGAGTGAATGAGTGAGTGAAGGATTCAGTGAGTGAGTGACTATGCCGCAGGTAAAGACCCCCGCAGATGGCCGGACCCCCTGCGGGCTCTGGTGCTGAGAGGAGTGCGGTCCTCACCCACGATGGCGGCGGACAGCGTGGTCTTGATGGCGGGCAGGCTGCTGTCGTAGGCCTCCTGCAGCACGTGCACGGCGCGCTGCCTCAGCTGGTTCTTGGCGAAGACGGCCTGCAGGCCCTCCAGCATGCCCACCCACTTCCTCTTCTCCGCCTCGCTCTCCGCCAGCACCAGCAGCGATACCGTGCGGGACGGCGCGTTCAGCAGCGACGACGTCACCTGGGCGGCGGGGAGGGTCACAGGTCAAAGGTCACAGGTCACAGGTCAGGGGCAATGCATCTCTGCATAAGGTGATGCGATTCTGCGCCATTTCATATTGCGCAATTACGCTGAGCAATCTGTTCTGAATCATCCTAATTATGGGACGGTCACCAGTGAGGACCTACCCTGAAAATGCAGGGGACGTCTTTTCGAGTGGCGTGGATGACGTCTGATGCCAGCACAGAGCTCACAGAAAACTCCTCATCTCTGCAAAACAATCAAAGACACGTCTGAACACAAAGCAGCGGCCTCCTCAGCACAGCTAATACTCTGCACAGATTGGTACTGCTTTGGAGAACAGAAAACAATGATGAAATTACATGTAAAGATAAGGAGAATGAGTCAGACTTGGGCTGTGTGAGTGTGCGTTTGTCCGTCAGCGAGTAGCAAGTGGTGTAGTGTGTGAGTGGTCAGTGCAGTAGCATGTGTGAGGAAGTGAGTGAGTGTGTGTGTGTGTGTGTGCGTGTGTGTGTGTGTGTGTGTGTGTGTGAGTATGAATATGTGAGTGTATTTATGGTCTGTAAACTATACTTATGAAGAGCAGGAATGAATGTGTAACAGCATGATTCAGTGAGTGTGACTTCAACTCTGTATGCCTGAGTTAATGAGCATGTGTGAGTGAGTGGGTGGGTGGGTGAGTAAGCTTGTGTATGAGTGCGTGTGAGACTGAAAGAGTGAGGATATGTGTGAGAGAGCTCAGGAGTGACCGAGCGAGCGAGCTTTTGGCCTCACCTGAGGTCCAGCACCTGGCTGGCCACCACGCCGGGCTGGGTGGCCTTGCCCTCCGGCACGTCGTACAGGAAGAGCTTGCAGTCGCACACCACGGCGTAGGCCCGCTGCCAGCCCTTCTTCACCCCTGTGGGCTTGGGGACCTGAGCCAGACAACAGCGGTCAGCCAACAGCACGCCCCCTAGTGCACAGGAGGACCCCACAACCTGCTCACTCTGTCAAATCACGAGTGATGTGGGGGGGGGGGGGGACACGGCACCAGGAACATAAGCACTGTGCTGCATGTGTAACTCACGTGCAACCCATACGTTGTGCTGCACATGTCTTTTGCACGTCCGGACGCAGAGAAATTTGGACGCTTGGAACAAAGCGTTCCCATAACTGGCAACAGGAGTCAGATTTTCTGCTCAGAGGCTTGCGTTTTCCGCACCAGCCTCGCCCTGAGAGCATTTGAGGGCTATCAGGGAAAAATGTGAGGCCAGAGCCAGCAATCAGCGCACAGCCGACAGGGCCAATATTACACCATTATCCTCTGAGCGGCAAAGCCCCTGAATGACCCTGCGTGGCCTCTCACGGACACACGGCTACAGCCAGGGAACATACACTGGACTGCGTATACTGCAAGTCTGGTGCAGTGTCCTCAGTGGCAGACTTCTGAACGCATGCCCTCCTAAAACTCTCTTTTGATGTATTTCTATTTTGCTGCACCGGGAGGAATCACCCCTGCCCCAAAAATGAGGGGGAAAAAAAAGCTGGAAAATAAATGTCAAGGTTGCCTACAGATATAGAGCAACTAGACTGAGCTTGCCTAAGTGGATGTAGAGTAACTAGACTGAGCTTGCTATCATGGATATACTGTATCTAATAACTCTGACTGGCATGTCGAATTCGTGTCTGCTGCAGCGTACTGAAGAAATCACTCCAAACTGACATTTTCACCCAAATCAAATCTGCCTCCACGATATGAAGAATGCTATTCCACTCCGACATGGCCGCCAGGCTTGCACGGATCAAGCTTTCAGTAGGGGCAGCCTGATCTAGCAATTCTGTTTCTCTGCTCAGCCACACGGCCCAGCGGGTGATCAGGAACCTGGGGAGGGGGGGGGGGCTTTTCAAACAGGGCGCGCTCACCCTGACGAAGCCTTTGTAGGCCGTCCCGATGCCCCTCTGCATGTCCATGCCCAGGTGCCTCTTGGTCTGCTCGGGGGGGACGGGACACACCTGGACGGCGCTGTCCTTGCAGGACACGTGGCAGATGAAGGAGCACACTGCAGGGAGGGAGAAAAGGGAAGACAGGGACGCGGTGAGGGCTCCGTTCGTCACTGCTGACACTCCCGCGCTACGGTCCTGCTGTCGCTACTATATAATTATATATAAATATATTATATATAAAAATATATAAAGATGGCTTGAGAAAGTATTTCTTTTTCTTCTTCTTATTCCATCCGATTTTCTGTATGCAAATTCCTATTACAGTTTTTTAGTTACACTTGGCCAATGGCATCAGCTAGTATGGGACTGCGTTGCTTGTGCTTTTTGTGTCAATAACTAAAATATATTTTGAGATATTTTCAATTTTATATTAAACTTTGCATAGACTAACACGGATAGAACGTTCGGAATCTGAACATCCTAACATGTAAAGCTGATGTCACAATGGATCTGCTACAGTGGCCACACATACAAATCTCTCAAGCAAAGGCTGTAGCTACCAGCTGCTACCATGCTAGGCTTTTTCAGGCCAATTCAAACTTAGTCCACAAACTTTCCTTTCTACTAATTATTTTTTATGGCAAATGACTTTCTTTTTAACCTTATGTATACAAACACAGATAACATTTGCAAACAAATTTACATATCTATAGGAAATCTGTGTGTTCTAGCTTGCTAACTGTGATAGCTCTCTGTCTCGTGTGTGTGTGTGTGTGTGTGCGGAATTTGATGTGACTGCACTGTGCGCAGCTCTGGAACAGGGGGCGCTGCCACCCACCCTCGCAGGCGTAGCCCTGCCGGATGAGCCCCACCATGAGGGAGGAGCAGTGCGCGCACTGGGTGGGGCTGGAGAACGTCTTGATGCTCAGCTGGTGGGCCTTCGGCTGGAGGGGGGGCCGGGAGGAGGACGCCGACGGCCCGGCAACAGGGGGAAAAGAAGCATAGCAGGGGGTCAGTTTGGGGGGTTCGGGACCCACGCGTCTCATTGGCTGCTCAGGGCCGAGCGGCAAAGACCAGTGTAACATGGCGTCGGGTATGACCAATGGAGCAGGGGTCACAGGAAGATGACAGGACCACGAGGAACAGTGTGACCAGAGTAAACACAGAGGAGCTCATACCTTTGGCGTGGACAGCTGGGAGGACTGATACATGGGGGATGTAGCTGCAGGAGTAGCTGGAGACGGCTTTGCTGGCTCCTGTCAGAGAAACACACAACATGCACACTAATACATACAGCGCATATTTTATATCTCATTTACATCTCTCATCCAGTGTGACTTAAATAACAAGGTCACAGGAGCAGCATACTCAGACAGACCGCATCTAAACCAGTGTGTGCAAAAGAATCACAGAATAGTACAGAAACCAGTATAATACTAAATAGAATAACTGCTATAAAGAATTTCAACAAACATAATATAGTAGTAATATAGAAGAAACGACTCAAAGGTTAAGTTTTAGAACTAGGCAATTAAATATCTCAACATCATGCTAACAAAGCATGTGGAGTCAGCCTGAGTCAGAGTGAGAGTGATTGTCATTTTAACAGGGGCTCAGGGGTGCTGCCATTGGGCGCCCAAATTAGAGGCGAGCACAGAACGATTTGGCTGAATATTAATACAAGCTGTACATGGAAGTGCTCGCATGGCCCTCTGAGGCCTGGAGCACGCTGGTGTGCAGGTGTTCCACATATCCATTTCCAAACTCTGAGGGGGAAAAAAAAGCATCAAACAATTTTCAAACAGGAAAACCTTCTGCTCGGGCCAAGATTTGCACAGCTGTCCGCACTGACTGGATTAATGTGCAGTCCTTAGAGATGGAGAGGGAAGGAGAGGGAGGGTGTGAGAGGGTGAGAAAGAGCAAGAGGACATGTGGGGGAGAGAGAGGGGGAGGGAAAAGGGAGAAGGAGGGAGAGAAAGAGGGTGAGAGGGGGAGGAAGAGGGATAGGGATAGAGAAAGGAAGGAGAAAAAAATGAGAGAGAGGGGCAAAAGATGTGAGGGCAGGGGAGAGAAAGAAAGAGTGGGAGGACAGGTATGGGGGGAAAGGGAGCAGGAGGGAGAGAAACGGGTGAAAGAGAGGAAAAGGGAAATGGAGGGAGATGGAGGAAGAGAAGGTCAGAAAGGAGGAGTGAAGGGGGGAAAGACAGGTGTGTGTGTGTGTGTGTGAGAGAGAGAGAGGGGACAGGAAGTGAAAAGACAGTAAGAAGGGAAGCGGGTAAAAAGGGACACAGTGAGAGATGGGGGCACTCACATCCTGCTCGGAGGCCACCGATGGGGAGGTGGCGGGGACGTCGGCCTGTGGGGTGGTGGTGTCGACCTCGCTGATGGAGCTGGTCTGGAGGAGAGAGACGCATGACGTGAGGCAGAGGCGGAGCTCCGTGTGCTGGGCCAATCAGCTGATGTCGCATGAGCAGCAGTCACAGTGATGTCACTGAAGCTCACTGCATGATTGTATGACTTCAGTCATATCCTGGGTTTGTCATACTCTGGAACGTGGTTATACCCTCTGACCAGCAGGGGGCACTGTCTCTCTATTACAGCTTACAGAGCTTTGGTCAACATGGTTAGGTAGATCACAATCACACTGGGCGTTACTGCGCAACCGGAACGGTTGATAGTTTTAATATCATTGTTTCCATAAATCTGTAGTATAGTGAGAGACTCACTGAGGGTTTTCTTGCCACAACAGTTGATGTAAGACCAGCTCACCCGATTTGTTCAAATGCATCACCTAAAATCCATTTTACCGTTGTATCTGTGCAGTGTTTTCAAACTGCTGTCAGACCCCTTTCTGCCATGGTTATGTTATGGATGGCTCACAAAAACATCTAGTTTATGACAGGATCTGGAATACGAAGTTACATCAGTGCAGTTATCAACAAGACAACTACCATGACATGTCAGGTCAGCAGAAACCCTAATAGTGTAAAAAAAGACACTGCACTTAATGAAAGGGAAGAATCTAGAAATATCATAATACAAATTTTGTACTGCCCATGGGATGTGACAAATGTACATCATTTCAGATTTTCAGGAAAAGGATAAAGGATTATGTTGCATTTAATTTGGTGTACTGATTTGTCCTGGCAATGGTCCCCAAAAGGCAGATCTGGTGTCAGAAGTGCATCTGTCCAGGAACTACCTTCTCAACCTGTGGCTGCTCAACATGCAAAAATCCCACAGCTAACACCACAGTGACATGCCAGAAGACTGACAAGACTGGCACCAGAAGACAAAGGCTAATGTCGCCATTGCCTTCCTCCATTGTGACTGGCGGTAATATGATGCTGGCTGTTAAAAGTCATGGGTGTAAGGCGGTACAATACAGTGCACCCCCCCCGGCCCCTGTTTGAAGCCTTTATGGGAAAGAGGTGATTAAGATCAGAGGCTTTGCGATATCAACAGTAGAGCTGGCACTTACGCATGCCTTTGATCTCACTCCTCACGCGGCGGCCGGGGGATTGGCCCGCAACATGAGAACCCCCCGGTGGATTCATTTAATTTGAAGCTTTGTGCTCCGTACCCAGCCAGCATACATTTAAAATCCCAGACACCTTCATTAGCCTTGCTGCTCAACGATGGATATGCAAATGTGCCAATGAGTGATTACCAAAACAACCTGGTAGGACAGAGGTTTTACTGGTTCAAGAAGAAAAAAAAAAAACTTGAATGGACTTACCTGGAATGTGAGGTCATGGGTGAGTGGAGAGGTGTTGAAGTATTCAAAGATGGACTCCTGGAAGTTGGGGAGCTTTAGCCCTGTAGGTGAAAATGAATGAGTGCAGGAACCATCACAACGCTGACACCAACTCAGCTCAGCAATGTGACACAAAATACCCAGGTGCTTATTATTAGTCAATAGGCTGTGTCAAATGACATCAGGCTACCATCATACAAATGAAGTGACTTTCGCGCCTTGAGATTTAGGCACACTAAAGGTCAGAGGAGTCACTTGGGAACTATACCCATGACCCTGGGACCAACAGCCTGCTAGGGGTCCCCAAATCCTTTGACGGATGGTGAGACGGTGCGCTGGCCCGTTACCTCCATCCGTGCGAGACCGGCTGTCCTCCAGGTCCTTCTTTGCTCCCTCCAACTGCTCCGCCATCTCCCTGTTCCTGGCCTCCGCCTCCCTCAGCTTGCTGTGGGGTCAGAAAAGGTCAGAGGTCACTCCTGCTGATGGGACGATTGAGAGCCGTAGTCTAAAGCCCTTCACTGCTCTTGCTATGGTTCATCGTGCGAGAAACTCTTCCACAGGGAGGAATATACAGTGTAAAATGAATCCTGGGCTGTTTGGGGAAGCTAGCAGCAGAAACCACAGAATTAAATGCATGAATCCTTAGAAAATGGATCCCTTTGGTTCCATTTGTCAGTTCTAATGATTAATGAAGCTTGACTATTGAGGCTACCTTACCTGCCTCCTCATTTGGAAGCTCCACCTTGTATCATTGTCATCCTTTATTAGCTTGGCAGATGCTCTTGTTCAGCATGACTAGCAAAGCTCACATTTTTCATATTAAACATTCATAAAACTTGATTTTGATTCACACAGTCTGTTAAGAAGAATACCTCGTTCCAGGGTACAAAAGCCCAGGTGGGACCTGAATAAGCAACCTTCTATTTGGATGCTTTATTTAAAGGACCCACACTGCTACTGCTCAGAGAGGGGCTACGGGCATGAGGAGGGCGGGGCCAGGCTGACCTCTCGAAGGAGATGTTCGCAGCCTTGACCTTGCGCAGCTCCTCCTGCACCAGCTGCTTGGCCCGGATCTCTGCGTCCAGCGCCGACTGCAGCTCCAGCCTGGCCGACATGTCCAGCTTCTGACTGCGCCGCACCTTCCACAGGGGGTCCTGGGGCAGTCACACAAAGAGAGAGAGAGAGAGAGAGGGACAGAGGAAGAGAGAGAACAAGGGGAGAGAGGGACAGAGAAAGAGAGGGAAGAAGAAGAGAGAGGAAGAGAGAGCGAGTGGAGGAGAGATATGAACAGAGAGCGAGAGAGAGATGGGGGAAGAAAGATGGAGACAGAAAAACAAAGAAAGACACAGAGGGGAAGAAAAACAGAGGAAGAGCAAAACAGGATTTTAAAATACATGATTCAGTACATTAAAGCAAAGTTCCGGAATGCTGAGCCTTGAAACTGTGGAGCTGGGAACAGCAGGCCTGCTTGCCTCCTGCTGAGGGAGGTTTAAATGAGAGAGCTCTGCTGCTGGAGGCAGTGTTGGTGTCCTACGCTGAGGCATGATGGGAAAGTTGGGCGGGTGGGGGTGTCTCACCAGGGTTCTGGAGCCCAGGCTAGAGCTGCGCAGAGACTCCAGCTCCTCCGTCATCTTGGTGGCCAGGGCCTGCAGGTAGCCTCGCGCGTCCTTCTCATCACTTACCCTGCAGGGGGCAGCAAAGTCACACTCAGCCACCGCCTACATCTCAGTCAGGCCTGATACGTACACCCAGTCTGACCTATACCACCAATAACCTCACGCCTAAACCTGAGCCAAAACCGAGATGCATGAGGACTCATACACCCAAGTCCAAAGCAGTCAAACACAAATAAACTCAATAAAATGTCCAGTGCCGGCCAGAAGCAGATGGGCTCCCCCTCTGAGCCGGGTTCTGTTCAAGGTTTCTTCCTGTTATTAGGGAGTTTTTCCTTGCCACTGTTGCCGTAGGCTTGCTCTCAGGGGGTCTCAGGCCTGGGAACAATGTTTATTGCAATACAGCATTCTTTTATTGTCTTTTGTTAATTAATCATCCTGTAAATTCTGTTGAGATTACTTTTCCACGAATGTTTTTATTTTGTTGTATTTTTATCTTATGTAATTCAGGTTTCTCTTGAAAATGAGATCTTTATCTCCGTGGGATTTACCTGAATAAATAAGGTTAATAATAAAAAAATATATATAGGCACCATAATCATAATTTTTCTTCCAAAGCATACCAAGATTGGCTTGCACTTAAAGGAAAATAAATGAATGATTAAGTTACATTTCATTGGGTCTCTCTGGGTGTGTATAGTCATGACACACGGCACACTCACCACTGGATGATCTCGGCGATTTGGGCCTCCCAGTGCGCCACGCTCTCCTTCTTGGCGGCCAGGTCCTGCAGCTCGTCCTCCAGCTGCCGGTTCTGCGCAGTCAGGTTGTCCACAAACGTACAGAGCTGGGAAGGGGACAGCAGCCAGAGTCAGAACTCGCCCCCCTCCTCAATCTCCGAACCCCGTCCCCACCCCGCCCTGAATGCCGGCTCACCCTGTCGGACTCGCCGGTCAGCCTGCGGTTGTCCTCGGTCAGCAGGCTGCGTTCCCGGTCGTATTTCTCCTTCAGAGAGGCCAGTGCCTCGTCCATCTCCCTCTGCCTGAAGGACAGGAAGAAACGCTCAAGTGTCAAAGTCAGCCAGAGGCACAGGAAGAGAACATGGTCTTCCCTCCATCTGTAACACCCCACACTGCTTCACAATGGCACAGTGAGGCTTCATGAACCCCCTGCTGGACAGTGCTGTCAGTCCCTGACTCATGAGACAGTCAAAAGACACTGCTTCCATAGCAAGATACTTGGGTTAGTTTAAATCTATGAGTCAATGACAGCACAAGATAATGGTAGCATTTACCCACTGTTGGATTCGTGAAGACCCGTTCTGCTATCACTTCTCATTCCCTCACTGAGATCACTATCTTTACGCTCAGTCTTACTGACAATTGCAAAACTTTTCCAATCATGTTTAGTTCTGTTTCGTTGTCAGGTACCAGCAGGGGCAGCACTGGTGAGGGGTCAGAATGGGGTCAGACAGAGAGCCACCGAGGTGTGGCCGGGAGGCGGGGCGCTACCTTTCCCTCTTGGATTTCTCCAGCTTGTCCTTGAGCTGCAGCACCTCCTTCTGCAGGGAGAGCTGCTGGCCCTCGGACTCCTGCAGCTCCTTGCGGAGGTTTTTCAGCTCGGTGCTGTGGGAGGACTCGCGCCGCACCAGCTCCTCCTCGTAGAACAGGATCTTCTTGTCCAGCTCGGATTTGGCCTTGGAGAGCTCCTGCTGGGTCTCTGGGCTCAGGCCTGCCACCCGCCTGCTGCCCTGCTTCACCTGCCAGCGGCCAGAGAACGGGGGAGAAAACGGAGGGGGAGGGGCGGGGAGAGAGGAGGAGTGCCGGGGGAGAAGGTAGAAATTTGTTAAGTTAATCATTAAGAGCATGAACTGCTAAAATGAGAACAAACTGTTTCCAAAAGAAACCTTCCAGAATCAAAAATAGCAATGAGGATGTGCGGAGATGAGCACAAGGGAGTATATGGAGAGAGAGAGTGTGTGTGTGTGTGTGCGCGTGCGCGTGTGTGTGTGTTCTGTGTGTGTGTGTGTGTGTGTGTGTGTGTGTGTGTGTGTGTGCGCGTATGCGTGCGTGCGTACGTGTGTCCATGCATCCGTGTGTCTGTTTGTCTGTGTGTGTTTCTGCATGTCCGGATGTGCGCATGCGTGACCTCTGACCTTGAGAACCTCCAGCTCGCTCTCCAGCTGTTTGGAGTAGGTCTCGCTGTGCTCCCGCAGCTTGCGCTCCTTGGACGCCTCGGCCTTGGCGTCCTCCAGCTGCGACTCCAGCTGCAAGGAAGAGCCGCAGCGTGATAGGAACACATGCGCCTTTCACGCTGTCCTGCTGTGAACCAGAGACCCCGCTCTACGCGGGCCAGGCCTGTCTGCCAGCAGAGGGGCAGCAAAAACACATAGGGTCCCTGCCGAGTTTGACTAGGCCTCAAACCTAATCCTAACCTGACCCAAGGCCTCTTGCTCCAGCAGCTGAACCTGCTCTTCCTTTTGCCTCTGCTACATGGCAGCAGAAGACAAATGATGGCTGATTACCAAAGAAATTATTACCAATATTATTTCCAAAACTACCAAAAATTATTAACAGTATTATTTGTTAATAATTTTGTTATCAATAAGATGATTCAATATAATAAAATAGAAAAATAATCTATAAAAATTTATTACCAAAAGCAGCAAAAAAGTAAGCAATTGAACATGTAAAATGTTTCAGCTTCTTGGATGCTGGTAAGAGAAGCTAGTGTGAGCTGACAGGATTCTGTGGGCCCAAACCCCGCATACGTACCTCCTTGCGGGCCTTCTCGGTCCTGCGGAGGTCCTGCCGCATGGCGTCCATCTTCTGCATGACCACGTCCATCTCCTCCTCCTTGTCGCGGAGCTGGCGGGAGAGCCGCTGCTTGTGGGAGCGCAGCTCGGCCACGCGCTCGTTCAGCTCCGACAGCTCTTCCGCCGCCAGCTTCCGCTGCTGCTGCGCCTCCTTCAGCTCCCGCGTCTGGGACCTCAGCCGCTCCTGGGAGTCCGCCAGTTGCTGGGGGGAGGAGACGTCGTCAAGGACAGGACAAGACAGGATAGGACGAAGGGAGGCGTGCGGGGACACAGAGACAGACAGGGACACACAGGCAGACAGACAGGCAGAAAGACACAGAGGTCAAGAATCAGTCAAAGAGACATGCAGTGTCTCAAAAAGACACTCACAGTCACAGACAGATATAAGCAGATTACATTCATTTATTTAGCAGTCAGATATAGACACACAGACAGGACACAGGTACACACAGACAGGCAACGAATCAGACGGAGAAACCAAAAGAGACAGACACACACACACAGGCAGAGAGAGCAAGAGAGACAGACTCAGACACACGCAAACCCACACACACAGCCACACCCACGCACAAAGAAATCAGGAGCAACAGGTCGCAAATACGCACAAGCTCCATTTACAGACAAAAAGACACACACTAATGCAGCGCCAGTGAATAGAGGAAACGCATCTAGGCAGCGTGCACTTTGAGCACGACGCGCTCCTCCAAGAGTCCCGGGCCCGGGGAGCAGCCCACTGGAGCACGCAGCCCAGCCAAGGCTTACAGTGACTGTTGAGGTCAAATAGCTCCGGTAATGCAATTACCCCAACATGCCAGGGCTCTGCGCTCAGAGATATCATTTACTCTTATGAAGGGTCCCTGTGTCCAACCCGAGAGCCGATTAAATCAAAGGGGCCAATGATACCCCCCCCCAAAAAAACCCCCTTAAGTTAATAAGAAAAGGGGGGGGGGGGGGGGCTAAAAACAGAAGCAGAGCTTGTTTGTTTCCCTTCCGACGTATGGGCAGCTGTCAATGAGCTATTCATATCGTAACGGGCAAACAGAGTGCCACTGGCTGGGGAGCCAAGCATAGTATGCAATGTAAACAGCGAGCAGACTTATCTCGTAGCCCGCGCGGAGGAGAAAGCTGCCCATGCCGGTAATTTCATAATGGCTGGGCTGGGTAGTCTTCACGTTGGCTATTCTTAGCCGCTCCCAAATTGTTTCTAATGTCATTGATTTCCGACGACCCCCCCCCCCCCCCCCCCCCCCGCCTCTTCGTGGTAAACACGTCTGCGTTCACGGCAATTTGCACTGCGGAGGGTAATGTGCACCGCTGCGGCGCGGCTCCCTCCCTGCGGTCTCCGTGCTGAGGGTTTGCTTGGTCTGCTGGGTGGCAGGGAGGTAATGTTAATTTTCTGATGTTAAAAGTACATTATTACATATGTATGCCTTGTATTGTATTACTGATTGTGTTATATTCAGGTGGACAAAGGATATATATGTATATGATCGCACTTATCACTCTGAACTGAAGGGCAAAATGGGGCTCTTATTGTGAAGGAACGTATGGGGAGTTGGGGGTTTTGGAAAAAAGAGAACATGGTGGTCACGATTAAAGTTTGTTGTCATTAAACTTAAAAAGAGCGTTCTTTTTTGTCGTGGAACAGGTAGAATCACTGAGGAGCTTGTGAGTAAGGAGGCTGCACGTTCAGATCCTAACTGCTGTTATGCCCGTGTGCATGGCACTTTACGGGAACAGCTGCCGTACACATCCAGCCGTGTGAGAGTGCAATTACACAAGCTGCGCACGCCAACCCATATACAGCCATGTGGCAAACTCTGCAGTCAGCAAAATAATAACTACAACAATTATGATAATAACTCAGGACAAAGGGGTAAAAATCTGGTAAAACTTCACTGTTAAGTGTCCTTAATAACTTCAATGTGTGTGAAGACAGTTATGCAAAGTATGAGAGAGTCAAAATGTGCGATTGTGATGACCCGAAAGGAGACATTACCAGCGTGCCTGTTCCCTGTTTTCATAATTAATCCCTAAGGCTACTAGCCCCCTTTAGGTCACATAGTCCTATATGCTATCTGTCCTCAAGGAAGAATGTCTAGACTGTTGCAGTTACTCTGAAGTGGTGTGGTATCAGAGCAGTTAAGTTCTACAATATACTGGAACAATACTGATGATGGGGCAGTGTGCAGCCCACCTTGTGGATCTCCTCCTTCTCCTGGCTGAGTGCTTTGACCTGCTTGTCCAGAGCCTTCAGCTTGGAGGCGGAGCTCTCGTGGT
The DNA here is from genome assembly GCF_013368585.1 of Megalops cyprinoides. Lineage (NCBI taxonomy): Eukaryota > Metazoa > Chordata > Actinopteri > Elopiformes > Megalopidae > Megalops > Megalops cyprinoides. The sequence goes on along the minus strand of NC_050599.1, from coordinate 24,873,318 downwards.
CCTGCCGCAGGGTGACCGCCTCCTCCAGCTGCTGCTCCAGCCTGTCAGAGTCTGCCGAGGGGGAGGAGAATCAGCAACAGGCTGGACGGACATCACCACCGACCAATAGCAATGGAGGGTTTAGATCTGCAAGAACAGCTACCTAGACTGTACCAGGATCAGTGTCATTATACTTTAATGACTCACTTTCAAGTCACTGGCCGAGTTGACCACGGTGCAAGATGCAAGGACAGTGAATTCAAGCCATAGTAACCAACAAAAGTCTATACTGACACTGTTTATCTTTCACAATGTAATACACTGCCCAGCGAATGATTCTAAAAACAGTTCTTGTAACCCCATTAGTCTTGTCTGAGGATTACATCCATCGTCTTTTCAAGGTGGAGGAAAGTGGCTCCAAAGGAAGAGCACTGAATCTCTTATCATAAATAAATTATTATTATACATTAGTAAAAAATTATTCCTTTATTCCGTGGTGGGTAATGAAGTAAATGCAGTTATATAATTTGAGCAGTTCAGCATTACAAGGATGACCCACCATCTCTCTGCTCTCATAAGCACGCTCAGCCAAAGCTGTTCAGCGTCCAGCATGATGTCATCTCCTGGCCCGAGTGGGCGGGGCTTCTCACCTGCCAATTTCTTCTTCAGCCGCTCAATTTCCTCGTTCAGCTTCTTCATCTCCTTGTCCCTGCCTAGGGTTCCCACCCCTCTGCCTGAGCCGGATTCTAGGAAAAGAGACAGGGGAAGATTCATCAGACTGTAAGGTCAACAAACAGGGGAAGGAGAAGGATGTCAGGGAGAAAACTGTGCTGTTGTGGATTAAGAGGTCAGTATAATGTGCAATTGCTGTTGTGTGGGTGTGGCCTGTTGATGGTGGGCGTGGTCTGGTGTGGAGTGGGTGTGGCTCCAGACCCCTCCCTCTTCGCACCTTGCAGTTTGCGGTTGAGCTCCAGCTTCTCCTGCTCCAGCCTCTTGATCCTCTGCTGGAAGGCCTCCACCTGCAGGCTGCTCTCGGAGCCCTCCTGCGCCTCCGCCGCCGGGCCGGAGCCGTCCCCCGCCGCGGGCGCCCCCCTCCTCAGGCAGCCCCGGTCGGAGAAGCAGCTGTCAGTGCTGTAGGTGAAGCCCACGAAGGGGAGGTGCTGCCCAGAGAAGCCAGTGTGGGATATAGGGGGAACGATGTCCTGCAGGAGAGCACAGACGGAGTCATGAGCCCTCCCCCCTTCAGACACAGAGCAGGAGCTGGGCTCATACCCTGAAGGTTGCAGGCTCCATTCCAATGTGGAACACAAAACTTCCCTACAAGTGCTTCAGTCAAGATCCTGCATGTATAAGAGTGTCTGATGAGCAAAAAATGCATACATTAATAAACTACACTGAATAACTGGATATAGCCTCACCACTAATCTGAGATCAGGTTATACCATATGGTATGTACAAAAGAATAGAGAGCGTTCCCTTATTGAAACATGGAAAGTACTACTACAATGCTGAGTGCATTGACAGCGGAAAAAACTACAGCATTCTGGGTAGGTGGAGGGTTTAGTGGGGGGTGGGGCGGGCTAGGATGTGGCGCACCGGGTTCTTGAGCACGTCGTCGTCCACGTCGAAGTTGGAGGTGTCGGAGGGCGAGCTGACTTCGGGGATGTAGGGCGCCTCGGTGCTGCGGATGTTGTCCCAGTCGATGCCGGTGAAGAAGGGGTGCGCCTTGAACTCGCCGATGCCTCTCTGCCCCAGCCGGCGCTCCCTGCTGCAGATCAGCCGCTGGATCAGGTCCTTGGCGTCCTCCGACACATCCGTGATGTGGGACGGGAACTGGAAGCGCTCCTAGTGGACAGGAGGGGGGGTGTCCACCATTTTAACTCTCACGTACCAAAGCTTTCTGCTTGTGTATTCCCTGCCATCCCTATATTCCAGAAGTTGATTTACTTGATGTATACAATGTAAAGGCATATGCTCTAACCAGCCTTTAACCATCAAACACAGTAGCAGGGAGGTTCGCGTGCTAGCTGATGTCACTGAACTCATGACATTATGTGGATTTAAATAAGAGATTACCTATTGCTTAGGAACAGTTTTCATTATTCCACAGTATTCATTCCCTTTATATTATTACATAATATAATATACATATTATATTATTATATTATTACACAGTATTCATTCCCTTAACTCAAGAGTCTTTGAGCAGGTATAGGTTCTCCAAGTGAACCAGGGTGTTCTCACAACATACAACCAAGCATGTTGTAGGTACATACGATGTATGTTTATGACTCCAGGAGAAAAACCTTACATATGTAACGAACAGAGGGTCAAAACTCCAACATACCACCAACAAAACTTACACTGACCTACCTACACTGATACACACACTGTTATAGAAATCTCATACAGTTAGAGCAATTTCACACAGGCTTACAGCAACTTCACACACTGTCATAACCATATTCGGTTACAATATTTAAAAATGAATCAAAATGTTTAGAGGACCAAATAATCTGATTTAAAAAGAAACAAGCTGAAATCAGACCCCCCCTCCTGGGTTCTTACTTCGTGGTTCATGATCTTGCCGTAGGTCTCCACCAGGGACTCTGCGTAGAAAGGCGTCTCCCCGTACAGCATCTCGTACATGCAGACGCCCAGTGACCACCAGTCGCACTCCGGCCCGTACTTCCCCATGCCGTCCTCCATGGCCTGCAGGATCTCAGGCGAGATGTAGTCTGGCGTTCCCACAGCGACTGAGGACTGCACCTGTGCAGGGGGCGAGAAGGATTTATTAAAAAATTTTAAGAGGAAAGAACACACTTTAGTTCCTGTTAACATGGTGTGGTGTACAGTACTGGACATTACCAGGTGACTGAGGTGAGGTCTCGCACAACTCTCAGTCACATGACAAAAATATGAACACAATCAAAGGTGGAACCTGATGTTTTTACTGAGCTTTCATTTCCTCATCACTGTTACTGGTTCTTCAAATACTGACCTTGCACAACTGAATCTTTGAGATGACAGGGTGTATAAATTCATGAACTTTGAGTTTAAGGGAACAGCAACTGTTTCATGTGGTTTCGCTAAAGGTAACTACACAGGCCTTACCACTCTGTAACAGCCTGCTGCCATTTGAAAAGTGGGGGCAGGGCTTGGTCAGTAGGGGGCAGTCTTTCCTACAAACCTAATAGAAAACCAATACTGGTGGTGATGGAGACACTGTACTGCACCTTTGGCTAGTCCCAGAGGACAGGAAATACCTGCTCAAGGGATCAGTGTTTAAAATCTGGATGCTGGGTCCTCACTAGTGGCACCATGTCATAGGGGGACAGGCCAGTTTGAGTCTTGACAGGGACAAAGCCAATACTCTGTACCCATGTCGACTTACAGTCTTACAATTTTAAACATTGTCCGTTTACAATGCAGGAAATTCTACTGAAGAAATTCAGGTCAACTGTCTCGCTCTAGGGTAGAACAGCAGTGCCCGGCTCAGGCACAGAACTTGCAACCTTTGGGACCTTAACCACTATGCCACAAAGCTGTCACGCGAATGTGTGCAAAGATGGCAGAACACACGTTGCTGTCCCAAGCACGCTCTCAGGCTCAACCGTTCATTTTATCCTCTTGGCCTTGGGGAGGAATGACAGCTGGAAACTGCTGAGCAAAGTGAATCTGTAATCGCTTCTGCTGCCAGCAGGGGCTCAGTGCACCCACAGAAGCAGAGCGCAGAAGCAACACAGTATCACAGAGCAGGATTTCAGTGTTCATAAGCAGGAGTGTGGAAGTCCCTGCTGAATGGGGGAGGTGCACGCCGTCAACCAATCAGAAGACGAGAAGCTCCCATCCTTGCACAACTGAGGGCCTGGTTGACATTGCTTGCCACGTTCAGCAGCGTGGTAACCTGTCAGGTCTTGTTTTAATGCTCTGTTGATTAAATACACCTCAGTCTGTGGGGCTGAGCCACGACTGAACCTCTCTGCATGGCGGTTATAGGCTGTGGACTAAGATCGCACTTAACGATGTCATCAAAACAGTCAAATTCCAACCAAAATCAAAATGTAGTCTAACCCCAAATGCAGCATTTCTTACACATAATACAAGATCATGCAACCAAAAATCATTTGGTTATTTTAAAAATGAGTTCAAGAACCGTTTTCACTCCCCAAAAACCCAAAGCTCATTCATAGGCTTTGTACCTGGTGTTTAATAGTTGTTTCATCGAATAATGTACCAATTCATCTTTTTAAAAAAACTGAGTATATAAGAAAATTAATGACAAGTTCAAGAGGCACAGCTCATGTAGCAGATAATCCACAAAGCTGAAGAACAAGATCTATACCACCACATGGCAAAGACTGGAGAAGCAGAATGCTTGACTGTGGCAGAATGTATGTGCCAAATGGTTATGGGAACTGTCACCCATAAATGCAACCTTTCTCACCTGGTCTCCGTTTGACCTTATGTTACTGTCCTCAAATGAACTGGCTCTGTGAGACGAGAGCATTCGCGTTCACCTGTGTCTGGGAGCCCAGAGAGAATAGTTCTTTCGGTTGCCAGCGGGAAGCTCCACCCACTCTCTCAAACTCACCGTCCCATCCTGCATCATCTTCAGACAAGAGCCGAAGTCGGCCAGCCGGATGTGGCCATTCATGTCCAGCAGCACGTTGTCTGGTTTTATGTCTCTGCAGAATGAAAAATAGAAGGGTGACTTAGTCAACACTTGACGAAAACACCATAAAACACAGAGCATTTCAAATAAACCCTCCATGACCTCATGGGGCCAGAACCCCTCTGTGTCCTCAGAGTCAGCACCCCCTCTGTGACCGCATAGGTTCAGCGCCCTCTATATCCTCACAATGTCAGAACCCTCTGTGTCCTCACAGTGTCAGATCATTGTGACCTCACAGGGCCAGAACCCTTTTAACTCACCTGTGAACATAATGCTGCTGGTGAATTGAGTCGATGGCCAGGACCATTTCGGCCACATAGAACTTTGCCATGTCTTCTGGAAGTCTGTCTTCAAACTTGCTGAGTAACGTCAGCAGGTCCCCTCCAACATAGTAGTCCATTACCAAGTACTGCAGACAGGAAAATACAGAGAAGTTATTCTGGTTGGCCTAACAAAGGCTACTGTAGCACACACACTAAAAGAAAGATAAACAGCTCTGGGACCTACAGGACAGTGGGATATACAGTCCATGCCAACTGTTTCCATTTCTGAAATTCTTTCGCACAAAAAGATCCTTTCAAAATTGCTATGCTGATAACATGTGAATTTATGATTAACAAAATAAACGAGGTCTTGCATTACACTTGGCTGTGGGCCAACTGTTCCCAGAGGCCCAGCGAAAATAGTCCAGAGTACCAATGAAAATGACTTTACCTACAAATTAAAGCTATAAATATTCACGTGTTCTCAGTGGATGTGACTTTGGCCAAGCATATTCAGAACTCATCGCAGTTCTCATTTTAACAGACATCGACGACATCCCTCAAATGGTAAACCACACGACCAGCAGGGCTAGCTGACATTAAGGCGCTCCAATAAGCCTCTGCGGACAAGCCGTTGGGCTCCCTCACCGCCCCCACACTACGGGGCGTGCCAGAAGTTCTATTTTTAGGCTGCATTCCCCATAGAGTCGGGCCCCGACCCAAAATCAACACCACCCACGACAGCGAGTCCATAGTACAGGCGGCCTGCTGTTCGGACACCGCTAAAGGTCACGCAATCTCAACACGCGCCGCCGGCCACAGAGCGGACACGCGTGCCTCTTAACAGCGTGTTGGGAATGAGCAGGCAAACATCCACAGCCCCAGAGAATGAACTTATGGTAACATAATATAAGCCACCCTGGTAAAGAGAATTTAAACTTTCTTTAAGGAACCAAATTGTCATACATTGGTACTGTCTGCTTGGTTATGCTAGCAGCACTCAAACTTTAAGGTCAGTCCACTGTTTCCACCAAAACAGTCCAGTGTGCCACTGGATCGTCAAAGTCACGTGACTATGATAGGCACGCGGGATTGGCTGGTGTGGTCCCACTGGGAGTAGCTCTTACCAGGTAGTTGTCGTCCTGGAAGGCGTAGTGCAGCTTGGTGATCCACTGGCAGTCCCCGTTGACCAGGACGTTCCTCTCCTCACGGAAGCAGGCTGTCTGTTGGGCGGCAACGACAGGTAAGGTCACATCACACACATTCTCACAGTCTCCCCCAATGTTCCTCCCGCCCCAGTGACCATTATTCCTAGCAACCAGTAATGGGATGGTGAGGTTTCGCAAACCCCAAGCCAGTTGGAGCTACCATGCGTGAAACTCCGATTTAAACCAATTATCTCCTGAGTGGTTCATACGAAGTGTTAAATGACAGCATGTGATAGATCTACTTCTTACGGGGTTCATGAAGCCCTGACTTACCTGTCAGTAAAAGAATCTCTAAAATAGAGACCAGCAACCCATCTCTCTTCCCTACAGCACAATCTTTGTCAATACACATTTTTATATTGAATTTTATGTTCACAGCTAGAACTTAATTGAGAAAAATAAAAGGCTGACAGCAAAACAAAAGCAAAAAAAATATATAAATGATAATTTTATTTGTAGTATATAGCAGAAACAATACTGGAGACAGTTTATTGTTGGTCATTGTTAACATTGTGCATTTATGTGAATATCCCCATTCATATTAACAGCAATGCTGTCAATGGAAAGGCTGGGGACCTGGAAAGAACTGAATTAATTAGTGGGTGATGTGTGTGCGGCTGCATGTTGGAGCTCCGCCCCTCGCCCTCTCCCTGCTCAGCTCTGAGTGACATTACGGGGATTGCGGGATTACTCATCAAACGGCAGCTGACAAAAGCTCTCCTGACAGGGCGGAGGTGCCTGGGCCCCAAGGCCCCGAGGATGCCATCAGAGATGACTGAGGGGGAAACTGGGGCGACGTGGCAGGGGTGTGAGAAAGAGCTTCCTCGTCACTCGGCCTCCTCATGATGTGGCTCAACGAGGCATGCTAACAGGACAGGAGTGGAAGGCCTCTCGACCAGGAGACCTGACAGCTAGGTAGAACTCGTCTGGGGGGGCGGTGGGAGTGGTTAAACATTTATTTATTTTGTCAGCCAAATTTAGTGAAATCGAGTGCATCTCTCCCTTACTTCTGCCCTCTTCAGCATCTCCCATTTGTTGAGGATCTTCATGGCGTACACCCGCTCTGTGTTTCTCATTTTCACCACTGCAACCTGGAGAAAAGAGAGAGGGATGGGGTCAAAAACCACAGACAATGCCCAATGCAGTTAAAACAAAGGACCCTGTCTCTGCCTCGTGTCCCTGTCAACTGAAACCCACATCCTGGAGGAGAACGGATTCTTTCAGTGGAAAGAATTTCTGAGAAGCTCAAAAGCCCATTAACAAAATGCACACTGTTAACAAAGCTGCCACCTGAAGCAGGAGACTAGCTTCTCCAGGCCCGGTGGCCTGAGTTTCCCTCCCCAGGCTGCGGTTTCAGTTTCAGAGGATGCCTTCCACACTGGGCTGACGGAAGCCCTTGGCACCAGGAACGGTGAGTCAGGACTGTGCGGGGAAACGACGCAGGGTATGATGGGAAAGGAAAGGGGGGAGGGTGTGGGTGTGGTGGGTGTCACTTGTTCAGGACAGGAAGTGGCACTGTGCTTGTGCTGGCTCACTCTGGCTGCCCAGCAAACAGCAGCACCCCTGCCTCACCCCCCCCGCCCACCCCAAACTCCACTGTGTGAGAGTTCTAAACTCTCAGCTCACTGTGTGAGCGTTCTTGTTGCTCCATCGGGTCACACAATAATGCCCACACAAAAACTAACAGGAACACAAAACATTTAGGGTGGGAAGCAAAACTGCTTCACATTTTCGGTCAGGGCAAGTGGATTTAACAGTCTTCACAACCCCCAGGTCCTCAGGTTCAGCAGCTCTGTGGGAAGAGACACCCTTCAACAAGCGACTCTTTGACAGTGACCCAAGTTCCCACTGAACAGCTCCTTATCGAGCAGTTAAACACTGACCTGAAATGCAGACCAAAAACCTGAGGACCTTCAACAGACAGCAATGTCCCAGAGGACACGGTAGCGACCAAAAGAGTGCTGCTTTCTGCTGAAAAGGTGACATCAGATATACAGCTCGAGACGTGCTATTGTGTGACCCTCTTCCTCTCTGGGGAAGCACTTAACTTCCTTCCACAGAGCTCCTCACATTTAACACAGATGAGAGGGTGCTGCTCTGCTCAGTGGAAGTTTTAACAGGAGAACCTGGCTCTGTGTACAATATCTATCCCTGCACAGGTTAATGGCTGCTCAAGAATAGCAGTTACCTATGATTGGCTGGCGGCTCAGAAAATACAGAGGCAGATTCAGTGAATGGGGTTATTCACGGAGAATGGCCTGACAGAAGTCACTGTCCTCAGCGCTCGTCGGGTGGGTGCTGGGTTTGTGTTTCTTGGACACCTTTCCACCTCAGTCTCACAAGCTGATTTTCAGCTCAGCAGAAAATGCTATCGGGGCCAGCCTTTTCAATGTCTCAGCACTATTGAACACACACCGGCACAGTAAAGATACACACTCTAATTAAGTCAATATGGAAAAACACACAGACACTCATACACACACACGCTCAGGACATACAGAGATATTCATAACAGCACACATGGCCTTACACAAAGCTTCACAATCTCATACATACACGCACACACGCATGCACGCACTTGCACGCTCTCTCCTCTATTAGAGCAGCCTTCCGCAACGCACCAGATAGCTTGACCTCGTTACAGAAACAGAGCCATCTCTCCGCTCGGAATCACTTCTTTCCCTCCTTTTTTTAGCTCCTTCCCTTCTTTGGACACAGATTTAGACCGAGCCTGTCGGCCTGTCCTGAATCTCCGCCAGGATTCCCCAAAGGAGAGGGGAGCAGGTCAGGGAGCTCTCACATAGTATGGAGCTAAACGACACCCCAGTGTACTCCAGCATAACATTCTACAGCATTGAAATAAACAAGACCCTACCATTCTGTCTCATAATGTTTTATATCATTAATCTAAACAAAACCTTACCATTCTGCCTCCTAACAGTGTCTAATGAAAGCAGGGCCCCTACACACATCATCATAATGTAAAAATTTATAGGGTCAAACTAAGCAAGGCCCTAACTCTCTTAATCACAACCTTCCAGCAGTGGAGGCTGATATGGACTAAATATCTTACCACCACATTTTAGACCTTATAGGTAATGATGATGGAGATTACCATATTTTAAACATTTGGATCAAGGTTTGTCCTCTGCTGCAAGAACGTAGTCTGATGGGTAACTGGGACAGAAAGCGTAGCTGAGCAACTTGCATGACAGAAAAAATGAAAAATCCTCATTTTCTGTGAAACTAATCCAACACCAATGCAAACTATTGCATGTTCATGCATTCTGCATAAATGGCTATTCTTAACTATTCTCAAGTTTTGTCACACAGAAACTGAATTTGCTGATAAATTCTATATTGTGGAAAAAACGTGCCAATATTTTTGCCATGTAGTTTCTGACATTTTTATACATTTCTAATACAATCAGACCCCATGACACCTAGAAAATGCAGCCTCACACTACACGCATATGGAATTTACACACCCTCTCCTACTCAACGCTGCAAGTGAATATGTAGCACCCACTGAACTGATTGAGTGATTGAATGCAACACAGCCAAAGACTACGCCTTGTGCAGTGCTATGAGTTAAAGGAAAAGACAGATTGATGTTACAGACAGTAACAGTTAAGGACACAGATCACAGCAGGTGAACGAATGAGTCTGATCGATCCTGCAGGCCAGAACACCAGGGACTGAAGGTTGGTGTGTGTATGTGGCAGCACCAGGATGGGGGAGGTTTTGAGTCCCCACAGATCTCTGGCCTGTGTGTGACAAGGTGTAGGCGCGTGCAGACCCCAGATCAGTTCCTTGGTCTGGGCGGATTAAATCGCCCTGGTGCTCTGAGTCAGCGGGGTTTATGTTTCAGAGCGGACGCTTTTTGGCAAAGCTTCCTCGGCTCGATGTGTCTGGATCCCCGTGGCGGAGAGCCAAAGAAACCATCTAATGCGGTTCATCAGTCGTCGCCTTCCTTCCGTGAGCTGTCAGCATCAACACGCTGTCAATCAAGCAGGAAGCGCAGACACAACCGCTATCCTCACAAAAACGCTGCGGCTGACAGACAGGAAACTCCACACAGAGTAGCGGATTCCCGGGCAACATGCACTCACACATGCTCACTCACGCTCACTCACACTCACACATACTCACATGCTCACTCACACTCGCATACGTACACTCACACAGGTGCACACACACACACTCGCACACACATACTCACTCATACTCACACACACACTCACTCAATCACACACACTCACATGCTCACTCATACTCACACACACACTCACTCAATCACACACACTCACATGCTCACTCATACTCACACACAAACATATTCCGCACAGACATGCAGTGAAGGTGTCACACAGAAACAACAGGCATTTTCTACACTCGTAGAACCTGTACATGAGCGTGCAGTTTCCTGCTAAAATGTTTAAAAGAAAAAAAAAAAAAAAAGTTAAAAAAAGTGTAAAAGTGTTCTGCCCTCTAACAGAGGCACCTGTCTGGTTCAGACTCCAGTCCCAGATCATGTGGGCAAGACTACCAGGAAACACAGCATACTCGTCCCCAGGCCATGTGGGCAACATTACCAGGAAAAAGAGTTGACTCAGTAGCAGTCAATAAATGTACCGCACTCCAAAGCCACAAATGGAGCGTACAAACTGTGCCCGAGGAAAATGACTTGTGTCATACGTGACTCTGAGTCACATCTGAAGCCATTTCGCTGTGTCCTGAGACAGGGCTATCAACTGCATGACACTGACCAGTCCAGATCTGCTGCGGTCTGACTTTATGGGTGAGGGAGGGAAGTGGGCGTGGTCAGGGGGAGGGGCATATGCCTCTGCAAAAGAGCAGCCAGGACACACAGTCAGAAGACTTCCCAACTGACTGCCAGTCATACTCTGAGGAGGGTTGGGGGGGGGGGGGGGGGGATTTTTTGGCATCAAGGAAGTGCTGCTTGGTTCTGCACTCTGCCCTGTGGGTGCATCTATTTGAGGAAAACGCGATGTCTCACAAGCACATTTCCTCAGACGGACAATCTGCTCCTCCCAGGCCTTCTCTCTAACACTGACCAGAAAAAAGGAGGCCATTTTATATTTTCTGATTATCATTACTATTATTATTATTATTATTATTACTACCCCCCCCCCACCTTCCTGTCATTGTGCTGGACAGGGGGGCGGAGTGCAGGTGGGGTAAAGTGTGCGCGTGTCTCGATCATTTATAAGGGATGGAGGAGTGTGTGGCTGAGGGCTGATGGGAGCACCCCATCCCACCCCGGCCTCTCAGACAGACGATCTGCTGCGTTCCCGCACTAATCCTTCGCCAGCGCTTCAGGTCATGCCAGGCCACACCCTGGCCCTTTCTCCCGCTGCCGCGCACTGCGGCCAGCAGATGGCACTGCGGCGTACCGCGGTTTCTCATAGCGGTGACTTCCCTGTGTGCTGTTAGTGTAAACATAACTCCTTAGGACCACATAGACCCACCCACAGGCCCAAAAGAAGCCCTATTAGAAGTTTGGACACACCCTATACATGGCCCTCTCACTGAAATCAGTCAGTGTTTAACTATGGGATGGCATCATTATACATTACGGATTTAAGAAACCTGAAGCTGCTACAGCCAGTCAGTTTTTGCATGTAGATTTGACAGGGATAATAATAATCTTCACAACAGAGGCAGCTAAAAATATTAAATTCTATCCTCTCTCCTGGTCTTTGTTCCAGGAAGGATCCATGGCAGGGGACTGGCTGTTGTTTTCCAGGAACTGCTTTGTGGTCTATGCAAAAAAGCCCGCAGGTACAACACAGTTAATACAGACACAAAAACACATCAGATCATCTTTTAGAAATGCGGGGATGGGGTAATCTTTTCAGAGCTTAATGTTAATACATGCTGATGTTAATTGAGCCCAGCAAGTGTTCTGCGGTTTGGAGAGGGGGGTGGGGGGGAAGAAAGCCTGACTCGCAGCAGATGATACAGACCAGTCATGAAGGGACTTGCAGAGCGCATTCCACAGGAAGTTCAATGAGCGATCCCAAATTCCCTAATCTATTCCATCCAACTAGCATTCACCAGCTCGCAGATCTGCTTCACTCGAATGACTGATCATTAAGCTCACAGACCTATCCCGTCCAATGAGCACCCGCAAATGCACAGATCTATCCCATCCAACGGACAACTGCAAACTCACAGATGCAAAGACAGCAGAGATTTGACTTACAGTCTAGGGGGTTGCAGAGAGAGAAATGGTGAATAGAAGGAGACTGCCTGAGATGAGAGGAAAAAGATGCAAAGGCCTACGGTCTGAGAATTGATCTTGTGACTAGAAGATTGAGGGTTCAGATTTCAAGGGTTCAAGCAGACACATACATAATCTGAATAACTCTTCAACGAATAACCAGCTGTATTAATGCCAGATATTTCAGTATTAAATGGTGATGTGAATTACAAGGGAAGGATAGACTGAGCGTTACAAAGTGAAGAAAAAACTAAGAGGTAGAAAAAAAGTGGTGGCATCCCACACCTCTGAGCCCAGAGCTCTGAATCACATCAACCTGCGAGCTGACAGCTCTGTAACCCACCAGCAATGGCTTGTAAGTACACTGAAATCTAATATACATCTAAAATCTGAAATGAACTCCGCTGTGGATTCATACACCTGGAAATGGCTGGATGTGAGGGCTGGAATATCTGTACAGTCCTTCACAGTAGTTATGGGGTTTGGGGTTCAGACGGTAAAGTAGCAAACTCCGGTCTTGGTCCTCACCTCTCCGAACGCTCCTCTTCCGATCACCTTGAGCATCTCGAAGTCGTCCCTGTGCAGGCGCATGTCCTTGACTGAGGTGGTGAATGGCTTCACTGCACCGTGGGGAGAGGAAGGGAGGGAGAGGGAGAGAGAGAGAGAGGGAGAGATAATTAATTCCACAAAGCCGTGTCGGGCCGTCAACACTCCTCTGCAGAAGCCTGAATTCACCTTGGCGTTGCATTTTGGGTCAATGGACAGAGCATGAGCAAAAACAACAACAAAAGGCCGACCTCAGACAGCCTCGGGGACCGCTGCAGCCTTGTTCTGCACACTGCAGTGAGATCACCGCTACCAGGAAATGCATGCTGGGAAATTCACCCTCACACCTGCAGCATCATCATCATTTTGGGTAGCGGCAGTCTGTCCATACAGTCGAGTGCTGAGATTTTCATTGGAAAATGTGAGGCACACACTGAGGCAGAAAGTGGCACTGTAGTGTGGGGCAAACGGACAAAGACGACACACAGGCAGGAAGTGCCTTCCCATGGTAGGACATTCAGACAGGAAGTGCCTTCCCATGGTAGGACATTGAGACAGGAAGTGCCTTCCCAGTGGTGGACACACACCGTGTAAGACTGCACTGACCGATGCAGAGACACAGAGTCAGTAATGACTTAATCACACAGCAGGGTGCGGTTAGGCAGACATCAGCTGCTTCATACACCATTACCAACCACAGCTTCTTAAAAAACTGATAAAATACCACCCAACCAAAAGCTCCCAAAGTGAGCTTCACATTCAAGGGTCCTCATGGTGTTAACGGTAAACCCTCTCCCATATCAGTAAATCAAACTTCATTTTTCATGAAAAACTTAAGGATTCCATGCTGAAGTCACCAGCAGTAATTGTGTGCTGTCCGGAAGTGGATTTGACCAACTGGCTGTGTGGTGGGGGATATAAAAAAAGACAGTGTCCAATTAAACAAGGCAAGACTTCTGCCTGTAGCTTAATCATCCATACACCTGCACTGGATCATTCTTACTTCTGACAGAGCGTCTCAAGCTGTCACGTCCCGCGCTTTGCAGTACCCCTGGGATCCTGGGCTTCTGCCTCAGCCCTTTGCGGTGGAAGCACCACCCTCAGTCTGCAAACGGGCGTGTGTCAACTCAGCGACCGCACCACACTGACAGGAATGCAGGGGTGGGTGGAGCCGACGGGACTCGTCCCCCCCGTCCCCCCCTGTCCCCCCCGTCCCCCCCCCCCCGTCCCCATACGGGTGATTGACAGGGCCCTCCCCGCAGAGTGAGCGCAGAGCGGGGGTGGGAGGGGGCTGGACACGCGCTGACAGACGCCTCAGTGCCGCTGGGGCGGGGCGGGGTTGGTCAGCTGTTCGCGCCGAGTGGAAAAACCAGTTATGCCTTTGTGTTTCTGGAGCGCTGCCTGTCAAAACCAAGCAGAACTGAACAAGTGTGAGCAGTGGAAAGTATGGGCCCGTGCCAGCACGCCACTGCTCTGCCATTCCGAACACCGGGCTTTTGGAAGCGACTGCCATGCCACAGTTGCTCCACGGATAACCCCTTCTTAACCTTTACGTTACATTACATTACTGTCACTTAGCAGACGCTCTTATCCAGAGTGACTTACACAGGTCACAGTCTTTACATGTTATCTATTTATACACTTGGATATTGCACCTGGCAATTCTGGGTTAAGAACCTAGCCCAAGGGTACAGCAGCGGTGCCCCAGAGGGGAATCAAACAGCCCTTATGAACTCTGCTCCTTACCACTATGCTACACTGCTGCCCTGTCCTAAATGAATGCTGGGCGGTGTGGGCTGTATCATGTCCTGAGTTTGCTGAACGAGTGATGGCAAGATATACCCATCGCTGTTTGCTATAAAGCTACACACCACACGCTTCCCCTCACAAACTGTACAGATATTACTTGATCGCTAACTGGCATGACTTGTAGGCTTCTACTGACCTCATGCTTCGGTCAGACTGAAAAAGGCAGGCTAGCTCACCACCCTGGAAAGTTCCCAACCTAAAAGCAGTCCCTATGTTTCCAGAAGTAAATAAGCCATAATAATTCAGTCTAGACACCTTTGTTTCCACTCAGTGAACGGTTCACTCTAATTTCATTATTATAATGATCAGACCTTTCTTATTACAGACAGGTCTAATGCATGAATTACCCCTGCTGTTTAGATGCTTACTGGCTTACCACTGGAGCAGTACTGTGTTTATCATTACCCTATAACAGACATAAAATAAACTCAAAGGAAATGTTGCAGGTTGCTTGGAAAATGGAATGATAAATAAATCTGGCTTTTTGATTGTTTTTGTCTGACATATCACACACACCTGTCTATGCTAAATTAAAATGGAACGACATCTCTCAAATATATCCCCAAAAGTTTAAAAAGAGCTATGACCCCTTGACTGAGTCCAGCACCTATGCGCGTGCACACACACACACACACAGTCACTTCACCACAAGGGAACAAAGCTTGAATCGTCTGGCCACAACCACTTCCTCTTAAACACGTGCGCTGCTTAAAGCAAACTTTCCACGGAGCTCTGAGTAAAACGCAGCCGCTCATCAGGGGGGCTGAGGAGGTCTCTTTGTCCAGGGGGGCTGTGGCAGGCGTGGGCAGCTCAGCCACCAGAGAGCCACCCACACTGGGCCTTCTGTTCCACTCTGCTGGGTCAACGGCTCACAGCTTAGCAAAGGAGGCCTGCTTCAGTCTGGAGCAACATTTTGCACCCATTCAAAGGCTTGAGCCCATATGGGAGAAAGTGCAATTCTGTCAAGGGCCGTCCCCTTCTTTGCTCCCTTAAACCCACTGTGCCGTCCAATGAAATTCACTGGCCTCCTATGTCATTGCTAATCACAGCATGAGAACTCCACTGGGCGCGTCAGCAATGTAACCGTGATAGAAGTGGATATTCTATGAATCCATGAAGACTCCATAAATATCAGCTAGCTTTATGAGTCATCCAAGCCCAGCTCTGCACCAATGGGCCTCAAAGCCATACCAGACAGTTTTAACCCACTAGAAATCCCTAATAGATATTAACTATAATCCATTTTCATCACAGGGCTGTTTAGACAAGGATGGCGCTAAACTTCCCCTCCGCCCTCACTGTGTGTATGTTGGCCGTGGATGCGCTGTTCTTCTATTTAAGGACATACTGGAAGCAAGTCTCTCTGATTGGACTTTTTTGGTAAAAACACCTTTTGAAATGAGTTTTTACCTGCTGCTTGGGTTGGGCTGGTCGGCTTGTAAAGCAACTTGTCACATCTTGACTGAGGGCATCCCAAAATCTGATCCCTGCGCAGTCGTCCTTACGACCCAAAGCTCCGCCTCCCCCAAAACTGAACCCGATCTCTTCGACCCCTCTGCGCCGCCCCACCCCCCAACCACAACCCCAGACTCCAGACCCCAACCGACCAGCACCCCTGCCACTCCTCAGTCTCAGCCCCCAGCTCTCTGTAGTCCACAGCCTCTCAGAGACACCCTAAAAGATGGCGCTGTACTGCCAGTCACTCTGGCCCTCACTGGAGAGAGGAAACAGCCAGGACCTGGCACGGCCGTTCCTGCCGAGGGCCCGGCCTCCCCCTGCTGCTCAGAGCAGGGGGGTGACGAAGGGCACGTGTGTCTGAATTCCTCACCCCGGCGAAACCCGATTAAGAGGATAAAGGCCCAGTCGGGCTGCGCTCGGTCTGCGTTCTGCCTTAGCTTACCGCTCCCACAACTTTTAACACGGCTCAAGGTCTTTTCAGCAGGCTTAGGTGCGCTACCATTTTAAAATGCTGATTATCTCCTCAAGAAACATGCACAAGAAAAAAAGGCACTGAGGGTTTATGGGAAATAGAGGCTTGGCCTCCAGGCTAACAAGATGACATTACGAACAAAAAAAACCTCAAGGAACCTGCAGATGGCTGCGAACCTTTGCTGATGCTAGGTGCAAAGCTGATATTACACCTGTGACTGTGATTTCTGATATCACAGTCCTCCGATTCTGATATCATTCTCAGCTGAAGCGGATATCACAGTGAATTCACAATCAGCAGATCTACCCACCATCTCCTTTGCTTGTACTCCAGCCAAAGCCTTCTTCCGCCTTGATAGACTTAATGTATAACTTTTTCAGTCATTGTGAGCTCAAGGTGAACACCTGTTAATGCCGCTGAACAGCTGGCAAAGCCAGGTGGATCATGTGATGTTTATGAGCCAGCATCACACACAGACCAGCCCGGAGGAAAGGGCGGTGAAAGGAGATCGACCTGTTTTGGACACAGCTCTGCACACCTTGGCGAACACAGCGGTCTATGTCTATGCAAACCCATACCATGCATAAACAACCGCCGCGACACACGCGACAGAGAGAGGCCTGGCCGCACACGCACGTCTGCTCCAGCGGCCTCACACCCAACTTGCGCAAGAGCGCAGTTACCGGGCGGGGTTCCCAGGGAGGGGTCACCCGGAGGTCGAGTCCCAGCCCCGGGCGCTTCGTGTTCAGCACTGTAAGGGGCGGCTCTCTCTCCCGTGCGCACGGCGTGTCAGAGAGGCCCACCCCACCTCACCCCGCTCCCCCCCTCGCCCCCACCCCCGGGCCACGGTCCCCACAGAAAGCCTTGCTCCTGCTGGTGCTGGAGAGAGCAAGGACGTTTGGTGCAGGAAGAAGCCTGTTCCTACAGTACGTTGGCTGGGTGTAGCCATCCAACTGCCGTCTCTTTCCAAAGCAACATTTACCTCTTCAGCCACTATGCACCTATCAGTATTGAAATCAGTGTTACCACTACTTTACTGCTGTTACTGTGTCATATTTCATACCGGTAGCCCTATTTTGTCAATACTGCTAATTGTAATGTCATGCCACTGAATCTTTGATATTTATTTTCCTGGTCGTTCCTGGTGACATCTGGTTATGTTGTGTAGATTGTGTGAAATACAGACCAATATGCTCATCAAAATTTTAACTGAACTGTCTTCATTCTGACGATTTCTCATAATTTTGCGAAAAGAGAAATCTCTGATTAAAATGTGGAAGTGACAGCCGTCTGTCCAAATGAAGCATGATGTCACACTTCCCTGAAGGATCAAACCGAGTTCCCCCGGAGGACTGTCATCTCTCTGTACATCATTTATTGGCCTGGGTCGCGTGTGTCCGTCTTACACCTGAACACACCTTCACAGATCGGCGATACGCAAAAAGGAGACACTGGATTGTTCTGAAAAATGCTAACAAATGTAGTTCCAGAAAATTGTTCACATTTTATTCAGGTGTGCTTTCTTGGCAAATACTGCTTTGCTTGGCAAACATTAACCAACCATGTATAACCAGGTACCAAGCGTAACTGTTTGTATGTGAAAATGTCAGCCGTGGAAATCCTGAACGTGCCTGACAGTCTGACCCTTTTATACTGGAGAAAGTGAGCCAAACCACAATGTCTACTGTTTTACCCAGTGACAGTCACCTGTGGGCTGTGGCATAAAGGCCTGTAACCAGAGGCTCCCAGGTTAAGACCCTAGTTGGGATACTGTAGCGTACCCTTGGGTATGGTAGTGAACTTTTCAATAAATAATGACACCGGTCACGATACGTGACCTCTGACCTATGAGTGAACGACTCCTGTCCCAGTAAAGATCCAGGCTGAGCATCCGGGCCCCTGCCTGTGCCATTAATGCATGATTAAAATGGCCCGGCTCATTAAAATTAACCAGGCTCATTTCCCCAGCCAATGGCACTGAATGACACAAATGGGTTATTAAACATTGATGGAGCTGTCAGGGGCGGCTCTCGCCACGTGCATTAGCAGAGGGAATGGGCCGCCAGCGTGGACTTAATCCCACATCCTGCGCCAGCTGCCGCTCACCCCCCCCGGCCGACAGACCTCCAGCTGGGTCGGCTGCACTCCGGCAGTTCCCCCATCTCTCCCTCTCCCCACCCCCCTCACCCTCTCCGAGCCCCGCCCTGCCCCGAGGTAGAGGCCGGGGCAGCCGTTTCGCTGGGGCTCCCCGCAGCGCGAGATATGGTAGAGTTTCACAGACAGGCCCCATGTGGGGACTCCGGGGGACAAGCTTTACACACCCTGAGAGAAGCCGCCCCGCTCCCCCCTTTCTGCTGCATACAGAGAGAGAGGGAGGGAGATAGAGAGACAGACACAGAGAGAGAATGGAAGACAGAGGAAAGAGAGAAACAGAGACAGTGAGCAATAGAGTGACAGATGGAGAGAAGGAGAGCTAGACAGAGAGAGTAAGACAGAGAGAGCACCATGTGCAGCCCTAGCAGACTGTACAGGAGAACATCATTTTAAAAAAGAAGTGGCGATGGCTTCACTGGAGCCAGGAAACAGAACCAATACATGAACGGGACCTGCAACCGCCACAGTGCAAGACCGGTTCCTCAACCTCTACAGCGGCAGGCTTCTGCCCTCGAGCTCACAAATGCAGGCTCTCATTTCCCCTTCTGCGGGCTGCACCGCGTGTGGAAAGGAAAGTGAGAGTTCGCAACCTCAGACTCCACCGCAGCCCACTCTACAGACAGGGAGGTGACATCACCGCCTCTCACCCTCAGAGCAGGTGTGATGTCATAATCAGCAGCAGCTCCTCTGGGTAAACACACTGCAAAACCGCATTTTGAGCACACATACATACATGTTTCATTGAACCATGTTCCTTTCCTTCTTTCAACCATAATATTGCCTTCAGAGGGTGGGGGGTGGAGGTGTTATTGCATGGTTGTGATGTACATCAATAAGGCAAAAAAGTTTTGCTGATAAAAGCTGATATGGGTGAACACCAGGGAAAGTCCTTAGGACATCTCAGCACATGCTGAGCACAAACCTATTGGATGGTCTGTGCAAGGCTGGTCTCTGAATGTTTGGCATGTTCAGCAGAAGCTCCTCCCTGGTTTTCCTTTTTCTCACAGGATGACCGCAGCCCCTCTCTACAGCCTCTGAATTAGCAGCAGATTTACACCCGATGCAAGCCCTGTGAAACGAGACCCTTCCCTATCTTGCTCTCCATTTGCGGTCAAGCGTGGAAACCCACCATAACAGAACTAATGTCATGGCGCAAAGTGCCCTGCAAACGAGTCCAGCGTGCTACGAACAGGCCTCTCTGATCTCGCTTTTCCGGGGGCCAATCTAAGAGCTCTTCCTCATCCTCGGCATCCCTCCTCAGAAACTGGACCAGCTCAGACGGACACAGCCACCTCACAAGCAAAATAACAAACCAAGGCAGACCCCTACACTCCCAAACGCACAGTGCATTGCAAAATAGGATGTCAAACTAACACAGTGGGTCAATTTCACCAGCTGGGCTCTGTCTTTGTACCGGAGTAATACGTTACATTAACATTACTGTCATTTAGCAGACACTTGTAAATGGAGCCTCGTACCTTGACTCACTAACAATACATGCAGTGATGAACACAGTAAGCCGTTCTGCCAAATTTTTACTTCTGCAATTAAATGCACAGATCCTTTATAATAAAACACTATAGGCACCTTCAAATGTCCTTACTACTCGATGAAAATAAATAGATCTCTGAAAAGAATGAAGGAAAAAGAGGGACGCTGGTGAGTGTTCTGTCGAAAAATACAGACGAGTGGCCTGTTCTGTCCAGGGAAACCGTCTAGGCTGTAACGCACTCATTACATTCACTCACCCAGGGTGACATCCTCATATTTTTTACATTACCCTCTTATACAGGCAGATGCTTTCTGAGGCATTTGGGGTACAGCAGCATGTCTTGCCTGCGAAGTGAACTGGCAAGCCTCTGGTAACAAGCCCTGCTACTCCCCACTACGCCACGCTGCTACCCTGGCCTCCCACATTCCCCAGGAAAGGAATTGTTTGCATTAGAAGTGCTGCGCTCAGTGAAGGAGAAGGAGGCCAGGGCACGCGATGAGCGTTCTCCACGGCTGCGTGTGGTACGGGAGAGCGGGGCGGGGCAGGTGGCGGCAGAGGGAGGTGCCAACGTGACAGGCACGGTGGAGGATCCCATCCAACGAGGCAGAAGATTAGCCCCCTGGGCAATATGACAGAGCTGCCGTTAACAGAGCTCCCTTCGCAGGTCAACTACCCCCATGGCTGCTTGTGTGCCTACGTTATCGGAACGTAAAGATTTAAATGTAGTTTTGACCTGCTCTCTGGTGTGGAGGCCCTTTGTCTGACATAGGGGGGAACCTGCAAGAAATGGTCGAGAGCCTGGTGGCACACTGCAGCACTAATCTGTGTCACGCCTGCAGCCTAGATCTGAGGAGGAGGAGGGGGTGTGTGTGTGTGTGTGTGTGTGTGCGCTGTGGGAAGGCCCAATGGCACAAGCTTGGTGCTGGGGCAGAAATCAGCAGGAATGAGTGGAATTCTCCCTGGTCAGACTTTCACTGCAATCAGGTCTCCAGCACTCCTGAGTCAGTTTAAAGCAACACGGCGTACCACCCTGCCTCCACGACCATCCCAAATGCACAGAGCAGCCGTGACCGGCTAGCACACGGATCCACCTCAAACCTATCAACACCCACCAGAGCCAACAACAAAAGAAAAAAAAAAAAACCCTGGAATGATTTAGTGTGCAATTGCTCCCTTTTATGTTTCTCTGGTGCCCAGGCTCAGGCTGCCTCCCGCCCCCTCCCGACGGCAAGCCCGTTCCTGTATTCCCATTCTCAAAGCGCCGCTGTTGCGCAAACGATGTTCGCTCTGTACCGAGCCATGGCAACCCATGACGAGCGGATACGCGAGGCGGGTAACAGGAGTGCTCATTCGATACACTTCTCCCCTCCTGAAATGAAATCGGTGGCGCATTAGCGCAACGGGGGAGAGGATTCGGCCAGACTAATCTCCCAAATATCCCCGAAATCTGAGCAAAAGGTGGACGGCGGTGGGGAGGGAGGCCAAATCCATTCAGCCCAGTCTGTCTGTAGCGATGCAGACCGAAGACGCACCTCTTCAGACTGCATCTTGGTTCCAATTCGATCCCTATCCCCCAGCACCTGCTACTTGTATTACTTACATACACTGCTTATTTACTTGTACCGTCACAATGTGCTGTGGATATATTGATCTAATGACACTGAGATACATGGTAGTGTTTATACTTAACTTCCCTTAGGTTTCGAGGCCGTCTACTTTCAGATTAGCACAATGTAACTTGTGGTTACGCTCATAGTGTTGTGCTCACAATGGTACGCTTCAGTACCATTATGTCCATTTCACCCCTGTTCAGCGCCCTCCCGAGTGAAGGCTTCTCAGAGGTGTGAATTGTGGACAGGGAGGGAGTGAAAGTCAGGGTCTGCTCTCTCCCGTTTCCCAGCGACGCTGTGCTAGGCTGAGGCCGCGGACCGCAGAGCCTCTCTCAGTCAGGCCCTCTGCGTGCTCAGCCAGGCGTGTCCCCATTACGCCGCTAAAGGAACGCCAAATCGGGCACGCCCGCAAACGGGAGGCCAGATTCCAGCAGGTTCCCCGCGAGGCAGGGAGAGGAGGCGGGAGCAGGTTTCACTGCCGCGGAGACGGAGGGGAACAGCACGAGGAAACGGGGGGCCATCAAACGTCAGGATCGAGGCGGACCTGCGCGCGGCCCGCAAGGGGCCGGGGGGAGGTGCGGGAATCTCCAAACGTAGGGGGGTCTGAAGCGCAGCAGAGCACAGAGGCAGGGGGTGGGGCAGTGCCCTTTGATGGTGTGAACTTGAAAGGGGGCAGGTGCCCCCCCCCCGGGGGAATGCAGCATGGGGTACACCTCTGTTTAACCTTACCCTACCACAAGCATCCTCACAGTCTCTCTCTCTCCTTCCCTCCCTTCTCTGCCCCACTTCTCTCTCCATCCTCTCTTTCCACTGCCCTGTCAAATTCAAATTCAGATATGGCATATTGGCATGGCTGTTGACTGATGACAACAATGCAAAAGCAATTAATGCTTAATTCTCTCCTCTTGTGCTAGAATAGAAACCAGTCTGGGTAAGAGTGTCTGCTAAATGCATGTAACGTAATATACGATATGTACATCAAAATTAAAAAAAAAATGAAATAACCTCCCCTTCCCACTATCTATCTTCCTCTCTCTCCAACTCTCTTTCCCTCTCTGTCTGTCCCTACCTCCCCCTCTCACAGCAGTTTGGCGTGTTTTCAATGAAGAAACCGAACAGCACCAGCCTTCCTCAGCCCAGAGCAACAGCCTCCATGTTTACACACAAGCAGTGGCCCGGGGCTGCAGCTCCTCGTAACCAGGCAGGAAACGGGATAGACCCGTTTACAGCTCACCGTGTCGCTCCGGCATCAGGCCATACCAGGGCCGTCTAAATGAGGCCCCGGGGAAACCTGCACTCCTTAAGAACACAGTTTAACATGTGCGACAGAGCCATAGCTGCAAATTCATATTATTGCTATTAATGTCAATTCCAATGCAGACAAATGGAGCCTGACGCAAAGCAGACCTGGAATCCACTGAGAAATGGACAGAGCAGGTGTGGGGGCGCTGCTCTGAAACTGACGCATGGGGGACGAGGTGGAAGAGGTTAGTCTTACACTGGTTTTACATAGAGGACGCCACCACAGCCATTCTGAAGGTGTGCGAACACAGCTGGAAAGCGCAAATCCTGCACCGTGAAGGTCTCGCTGGTGCAGAGAAGGCGCAGCTGTGCTGAACGTGGTCAGACCATGCAGTGAGTCGCTTGCGTTCTGGCACTAGCAGAACCGCTAGGCGGCGACGTCATCCAAAGCCCAGCGCAGCTGGACAGCTAGACAGCAGGACAGCCCGGGGGCTGAGCAGGAACTAGCCGGTCGCCCCCCCCCCCCCCGAACCGCCACCCACATCGCCACCCCCCCGACGGCCCAGCCGGCGAGATCAGAGCGGCCGCCGCCTCCTTTTGTTCCAGCGAGCGGCTCGTTCGAACCCGGCTCAGAGCTCTTATTACGGGATCAGCCACACACACGCAGGCACGCACACACCTCCGCTCGCTGACCTTGGGCCGGCTGTTCATTGAGCCTGGATTATTACTAACTGGATACTCTCCTCTGATTCGCTGGGCAGCGGAAGCGGAGTGCCAGGGGAAGAGAGATGCGCACAAAGATCTGTGTGTGAACTGAGACCCACTCAACATAGGCAGCGGTGTGGTGTAGTGGTGAGGAGCAGGGCACGTATACTGTAGGTTGCGGGTTCTATCCCCTGTATTCCCACTGCGGCACTGCTTCCATACCCTTTGCCAAGGTACTTAACCCAAACTGCCTCTGTAAATATCCAGCTGTACAAACATATAAGAGAATAACCTATGTAAATCACTCAGGATAAGAGTATCCTCAACTGTAATATAACGTAACGCATTCGTCAATGATATTGATCAACTTCGATGGGCATTGCCCTGGATAATACTGTCAGATAGCAACGCAGAGCCTTTCTTCATGGGTCACAAAAAGGGTGGAGCTATCATGTTCTAGAGAACGAGGTCTTGATTGGTCAACATGAGTTAGTGACTGAGGGCACACAGTGACTCCACCCATCACAGGTTTCATAAAGTCCCAGAGCTGGACCCAGGAGTAGGACTCAACCTCAGATGAGGCATGTTTTACCCTTACCTCTACACATGACCCGAGTGGAGAAGAGAGCAAACCGCCATTTCTACGCCATAGCCAACCATCTCCCAGGAAGCCAGCAGGAGCTGTATTTCTTTACCCAGCAATCAGGAAGAGACAGCTAATCTCTTTCCTCAACTTTCAATTTACATTGTTATTACATTAGTTGCTAAGGTGAGGCTCTCATCTAGATCAATTTAGATGGCTTACATTCTTCCACGTCATTCATTTGTGCAGGTGGATATTTACTGAGGCAAATCAGGTTAAGTACCTTGCCCAGGGGTATAACAGCAGAGGCCCTCATGGGAATCGGACCGGCCGGCTATGAGCCTTGCCCGGCCAGACCGCTTCCCAATTCGTTCTCATGGCCTACTTCACAGGGAAAATGTGGGCCCGCTTTCATCTTCGCCCAAGACTTTAAGGAGATTACTTCCGGGTTAGCGCTGGCCCGGAGCCCTGGGATTTCACCTTGGGTTCGGAAGGGCAGTCAGAGTCAGGGAGCCTCTTTCTCCGTGTGAGACAGACGCCCAGACACTCTCCCCTACACGCACCAAACTTCAGCCACCCTGCCGTGTCCAGCCCCACGCACACAATGGGGAGGACAATCAGAACCGAGAATGCAGAAATCTCCGCGCTCCCAGGGGCAGACCCCGCTAAAGGCCTGTTCTTGTCCTGGCCCTCCCCAATGGACATCTGGGACCCAACAAAACTTGGACGTCGCTATGGAAACCCCACTGAGCGCCGAAGCCACGGGTGGCCTGCACGCACGTTTAGGAATGCCAGCTGCAAAGTGGGCAGGGGCGCCGGTGCCAGGGAGGGGGGGTGTCGGGTCCCAGAGAGACTGCCGTGCGAGTGCCTCTCCGAGGGCCCTGGGAGCAGACGCTTCTCCGCAGATAACCGCTCTGGTCGTAATCTCATTACTGACGTCAACGGCACACTCCAGGAAGCGGCTCCCTCATTACGCTAATGTGAGAGAGGTCCTGTGGCACTGCGGGCGGCTCTGAGACGACCTCGTCTGAGCAGGGGGGCAGAAATGACCCCTGGAGAGGGGCATGTGTTAGCTGTGCAGTGCACCAGACAACCTTGCAGACAAACCTGCAAACTGCAGACAAAACCTAAAACAAAACCTGCCCCCGATTTCACAAATTACACAGCGAGCAAGAGTAGCACACTGCCCACATGTGTAAACCAATACTAGAGTAGGGAGACATTCTTAAATTTCCAAGTGTGGGGTAGTAGTAACGAATAGGGTTTGTCACCAAAAGGTTGTCGGTTTGACTCCCCTCCATGGTCGTACCCTTAGGGCAAGGTACTTGACCCCACAGGCATAATAAACATCCGGCTGTAAACTGGATAGCAACCAATCATGATAAGGTGTAAGAATATCCACTAAGCAAATGTAAAGTAAACTCAACAAGCCACACAGCATTACATTACATTATTGTCATTTCAGCAGCCACTCTTATCCAGAGCAACTCACACAGGAGACAATTTTTATATGTTTTCCATTTATACAGCTGTATATTTACTGAGGCAATTCTGGGTACCTTGCCATGGGTACAGCAATAGTACCCCCGCGGACACTAAAATTCGCATTCATTCGCATTAAAAACACACACAAAGTGTAAGAGCTGAATGTGCCCTTTGCAAGAAGGAGCCCCCGGATTTTGGCACTGAAAACAACAGTCACTAAACAAATACACAGGTGACACACGCTGCTGGTTTCACATGGCGGTCATACACCGGCACTTAAAGAAAGGCTGCTCATAACACCGGTCGAAATAGGTCCGAGCTCAGTTCAGACTGGCAGCTTTCTTCTGTTTCACCTGACCTAATAAAGTAGCTAAAACCTTCGGCACAACTACGCGGCGAGATACGCACAGACGTGCTTATCAAAGTCGGCAGCTGACTGTCACGTTTACGCAACACCTTTGACACCTGCGGTATAAACAAAGCATTCTCCGGCAAAACACGTCCGAGGAGCGACGGCAGAAGGGAAATCACCGGCATGGCAAACGTCCAAGCACCATTTGCAACTTGAACCTACTGTTTCATAATAGTAAGCGAGCCAAACAATGTTCGGAGTTCATGACCAATGCAAGGTCAAAACAACCTCGTTCAAAAAGTGGTTTGGGGCTGGAGATGGAAGTCTGCGCAATCCAATAAACACGCGATATTCATGATTTGATTAACAAGACAAACAACCGTTAATCTAGCAATGTGCAGCTGCAGTGTATTAACCGATTCGACAGTCAATTTAAGAACACGCCGAATTATTTGGAAAACTACAATTTAATCAACTAAACAAGGTCAAATTTCACCCTAGCTATCTAAATGTAGACACACGTCGAGTAATGACGACCATTTACATTTGGATAACCAACTCGCTGTTTAAGATTTTTCAAATATTGTTTGCTAATCCCATAAAAGACAAACTTTTACGACACGGTTAAGATTTTTCAAAGTGAGCAACCAAGTTAGGTATGAACCTAGCTATCTGATTGCAGTGAAGCAGTTACATTGGCGCAGGATGGTAACAAACGTTAAGATACAAGTCAACGCTACATTTGCACTGGGCTGCTAACTAGCAAGACATACACTGTGTCTGGAAAACCAGCCATCAGGCTAACGTTAGCAGCCTTGTGGAAATGGTGCCATGCTAACCTATACAAGCTAAAATTCACTTACCCCACTCCAGAAAGTCTGTCACATGCTTCTCCCTTTTTAAAGGCGAGCTGCTGCATTCGTTGTACAAACATATCAGAATATCCAAAAGTGTCTCGACGCTCAGGAAGCTTTCGTTCTGCTGGTGGCCGTCCAGGAGCAACTGCTCCAACTTCTTCAGCCTCACCTTTGCTGACATTTTCTTTCAGCTAGCTACCACAATCACCACTCCCTACCCCTAAAATAACAACCAAAAATCTGTAGAAGAAACGAATGGTGATCCTGCCTTCTAATCACGCAAACAAAAAGCAAACAAACAGAAATTATCTGACGGATGCGGAGCAATGAAATTCCAGATTTCACCCTCCAGATAACGTTGACTTTGCTAGCTAGTTGGCGTCAGCTAGCTAGTATAAACCCGACATTTAGCTAGGTAGTTAATTTTTTTCCAGATCGACGTGTTGTTCGGGTTGCTCACGTTGCCACCATTTTCCTCTTTCTCAGATTCGAGGCCAATTCGGTCCCATTTGCTTTAATCCTAAAAATCCCCACTGGCCCCTTCGAGCACGGGATGACTGCTTTCCTGCCGATCTAAGATCAGACTCATGCGCCTTCCATCCGCTCCGGTTTGGAGCACTGGCGACCTAGAGATCCAACTATTGAGTTCCCATGACAATAAATCTAAATATGGTGGCGACGATTGTGTGGAATGGCAGCTTTTTGTGCGGTTCCTCCTTTTCGGCCACCTTCCACTAACCGGCGCAGCTAGCTAGCTAAGTAGAGTGTGGAATATGGCTGAATTCATGTCCGGCCCTTCCTGGCTGTTCCACTGAATCCAGACCGGGACTACGTAGCCCCGCCCACAAATACCGGAAACGCTGTCGAATTTGGTGATGTCATGAAGATTGACAAGCAACTGGAAAAAGCCGGCGCTGAGCTCATCTTTGGGAAGACGCCGGTTAACTAGCACACACTGGTCATCAGCACTTCCAGTTAACGAAGATTGACATGGCCATCCCCCATGTAATTTTATTCTGTTTTTCTTTAATCAGATTACTTTGAAAATGTTTCAGTAATGCTTCCATTTATATATGGTGTAAAGCTGACATCTACATAGTTCACGCCCCACGTCAACACTGAACTTGCCACAGCAAGCAAGAAATGAGGGAGGGTGGAAACCATCAAAATTTGGCAAAAGGCCTGCTGAAACAGAAGCAATCTGTGTGCACACTATAACTTTTGATACTAAAATCCATAGCTTCTGTTAAACGTTGATATTTGGAATCACTCCAGCCTCATGGATGAGGCTGACTCTTACCTCTGTTATCTGTTGTGTTGTGAGGTATGAGTATACTCATATGCTGTGCAAATAATGGCCTCACTCAGCCATCCCACACCTACATGCTTGCACTCATGCATTCACACACTAAAGCATGTGCACATACATACATGTGTACACACACACACACCTACATGTGTACACCTCCAAGTGCATGACTGCACATGTATGAAAACCGATGGACTGGTTGAATGACTGTATTTATCTGAGGAGCAAGAGGCCCTCTAACATCTAAAACTCATAGCATTTTACGTGCATACATGTGAATGTGTGCGTGCCTGCACAAGGGTCCCCAGTAAGAGGAGTGGCTTGTGCCGTTGCTGTTTGACCCTGCCCTGTAACTACACAGCACTGCCCAGAGATACTGCTCTCTCAGATCTCAACCAGAACCTTCATTCACATCACAGGAGCAAAACCACAAAAGGAGGATCACTAAAAAATTTTAAAAAGCCCTTCCTGATCAGATTTCACAGTGGTGGTCACATGGACAGGCAAAATAACACAAACACAGACTAATGACTGATATTAGATGGGGTAAGGGCTTAAGCAGACTGACTGAGAGATATGTGGAAATTGATGGGAAAAATGTTTTATGATATTATATTATAAAATGTCATTTATGAAATAGCTGTCAACGGATAATTGTTATCACTAAAAAATTGGCAGGGGAAACAGCCAGCCTGAATTCAGCTCTTATGAGTTCTATCTCGGCGACCTCTGCTGGTGTGGTGTTTCTTGGCAGAGAATATAAATTCTTAGCCTCTTGGCGCCCCCTAGTGAATTTACAGACAGAAGAGCAGGTGGGCAGTAGTTTTGTGTCGATGTCGCAGTATCAAGAGGGAAGCAGACATCCAAGAAACAGCCCTGCGTTTGGTTTATCTATTCCCAACATCTGTTTGATATGATAGACCGGAAAAAGACGCACTCAAAACAAAGTGTGCGGTTATGCGTAGGCTAGAATCGCACCATCTCCGCTACGCCATGCACAGACACTCTGCTGATATTTATTTCATTCGACAGCCTTAGGCTTTCCTTCCGTCCGTTGTCACAAATCAGCATCACTGAGACCATAACAGACCGTTGCTTCTGAAGCCTAGTTGCGGGGATGGATCATTTGCATTTACTTTTATTCCTTTGGCAGACGCTTTTATCCAAAGCAACTTACAAGTGAGGTACGATCAAGAAACGATACAGAGTCCACAATATTAGAAGTGCTGCATGACAAAGTTCCAAAGGTTGGCCAGGCGAGGTTCCAACTAGCAGGTAAAGCTAGCAAGTGCGTTAAACCATTACAACCAAACCATTACATCACATGCACTAGTTTGTGCTCTGGCCAAACTCTCGATTAATTTGTTTAGTTCGATGATGACTTGAAAAACCCTGACTTCAAAAGTACAGACTCGATCAAACTGGGCTTTTGGGGGCCTAATAAGCCTATTACTCTCATTGAAATGGACCCATTGAGGTTTGGAACAGGATCCACTGCATATCTAAGGACAACTGACAGCAGAGGGAGGGGTCAAGGAGTCATCTGGGACAGAGTTCTAGCTTGATTTTTTGGTGATTTGTGAAATGTGTCTGGCATATGTGCACATAGAAAAAAGACACATGCACAACAATTGAAATAACACAAGGAATTTTATTAAAACAATTTATAAAGCTACTAACATCTTCCAACTGTGATTTTTGCAAAAAAAAAAGTCCTTAGATAAGTAAATATACACATATGTTGAGTCTACAAAATGACAAATCATTAATAATGATCAAATAATGAAATATCCTTTCCTTTATGTAGAGGCATACTTCTGTCAAACACTATTCTTATTATCAAACACAAGCAATTTGCCCTTTGGAGATCTATGTGGTTTCCACTACATTTAAAAGCACCTATTTTCCTTCCCATTCTGTGTATCATATCGCACCTCCCCGATAAGTGAAGGGAATTTACTGAAATCCATGCATCAATCTGATGTAGTTGATTCATGTTGCATAAACATATATAACTATGTTGTAGACATATTGTATGACTGTTTAATTACATAATTGTACCATTGGATCAAGAAGGGTGGATCTCTGATTTTACTGTGTGCTAAATAGACAACTGCCCTCTTCCTTCAGGCAGTAAATGTAATACCTCACAGCTAGAACATTGATGAAAACGTCATCACTGGTGAAACATTTCTTTCTGCATCGACCCTTTTCTGAACCATTTTCTTCTTTAACTTATGTAAAACAATAATAAAATGAATCTGCATAAATATTAGCTGACGTGTACAGCCCCTTTTTGAAAGTGTTTGGTGATGGCAGTCTACGATTAAACCAGCGCCCGTTAAAAATAAAAATTTAAAGCCTATACGTTAGGTAAGAAATGCTATCAGGCAGGCTGCACATTGGACTACATATAGAAAATTAATGCACAGGGTTCCTTGTAAGGGGACGGCTTACAAACACTACGTTCATAACCTCTAAATCCACCAATTATATTGATATTATTATTATTGGACGTTACTGCACTTTTCGTCCTAACGTTTATTATTTCTGTGTGACCACAACACAGCTCAAAACGCGTTGACTATGAAAGGCGGGCTGCACCTTTTACCCGCCTTTTCTTTGCTGAAAGGCTTCAATCAGGTCCTTGTCTGGACAATATATTACTCTCCTTGAGTAATGGAACGTATTTCACTTGTACGTTCTAAACGTGGTTGGAAGACTCAAATAATGTCTGGACGAGGCAAGGGTGGTAAAGGACTCGGGAAAGGAGGCGCTAAGCGTCACCGCAAAGTCCTTCGCGATAACATCCAGGGAATCACCAAGCCCGCGATTCGTCGCTTGGCTCGTCGAGGTGGCGTCAAGCGTATCTCCGGCCTCATTTACGAGGAGACCTGAGGGGTACTGAAAGTGTTCCTGGAGACCGTCATCCGCGATGCTGTTACCTACACTGAGCACGCCAAGAGGAAGACTGTCACCGCAATGGATGTTGTCTATGCGCTGAAGCGACAGGGCCGCACCCTGTATGGCTTCGGTGGGTAAATACCAAGTCTTCAGCGCATCCCGGATTTAATTTAACCCAAAGGCTCTTTTAAGAGCCACCCACTTTACCAACCAAAAGGGCAATTTCATTGACACCTTCGTCTAGATTTGTAACGGTCCTGCAATACAGTTCACAAATGAGCGGTTAGCTAGTAATATCAACAGCGATATACGGATTGCGGGGAATAACCAGAGCTAATGAGCGGTGTGCCACAAGCGATTTATTCCTCGCCTCATGAAAGGTTTGGAGTGACTGCGAGAACCCTTAAACACTGTAACTTCTTACATAACCAATAGGGTCAGAGATCTATGCGGAGTGCCAAGATTAAAATTATTTTACATTTTGAAATATGAAAAGTACGGCAGAAAATGTAACAACAATCTGACATATTAGAAATCACATGGATGATTTATGCGATAGGGCTTTCAAGGACAGATTTTTTAAATGGAATTTGAAGAAGAGCTAAGTTAAAAAAAAAAATGTAATTACACTGACAAGATGTTACATGACTACTCAGTACTTATCTCAAAAGACAAAAAAGATTATATAAGGAACATTATAAGGAGATAAGGAAACTATAAGGAACATTATGGACGTTTAATCATCAAATGTCCCATCTCCAGCGGTAATTTCCCAATGAATGTGCTTATATGTTAAATATTGTCTTGTAGTATGGTTAAATTTATTTGTGTGCATACCAACAAAAAGTAATATAGACAGTATATGTATTTTAATATAAAATACCCATGTGCGGCATGTATTTCATTACAAACACACTTTTACATGTTATTTGCTCTTAATTACAGATTTCAATTTGTATTTTCAAATGTAATATTCAAATTCAAAAATATTCAAAAACACACTACTGTTTGTGGAGTAGAGTGTTTTGCAAATATAAAATCAATAATACAAAAACCTACCTTGCAAGTGTAATTACTCGGAGGGTGATGATGAAACATGGAAAACATAAAACAATTCAGTCCGTTGGAATTAAACATATAAACCCTTTCACTGAAGTATTAAATTCGTTATTGGGCTAAAGACTTGAGAATGAGACTGATTAAGAGTATTGCAGATATTCTTTTTAGCCCCAGATTCAAGCTGGGTAAGGCCAATTTAACAATTTGACTATAAGAGAAGGACCAAAGTATTTTGCCAGTTTGTTTCTTTTGACATTTCCTATTAATGTGCAGTTTATCGTTTCGTCATCTGTTCTTGTTTCAGATTGACTGTTGCTGCCGTGGCAGGTGCGGAAACGCCGTGCAACAGGAATGATATAATTCTAGCTAACCAGATATTCCTATTTGTCAAAAAAGAAAGTGTGAGACCATTTATTTGAAAATAAGTGTTTTAGTTTCATTTTAGAATATCCATGTCTCCGTGTGTGCGATCGGTCTAATTACAACCAATTAATCAATTAAAATGTTTGTTTGGAAATTCACAGTCCAGCCAAAATCAGCTCTTGATTTTGTTGGAGTGTTTAGGCCTAATGTATAGCTAAAGCTTCTTTTTTTACAGTTGTGTTAGCATTCGTGTTCATTACTTTTAAGAAGCAAAATAACAGCCATATGGAGAATTAACGTTGTTCCTTCTTCCATACTGTCGTTTCTGCTGTTACTGAAATATAAAAGTAATGCTTGTCAATGAACTTTTGAACATTTCCACGAAAGTCCATGCAATCTGGAAGTGCCTAAATTCATTAATTTGCTCTGACAAACTGCTGGTGGATTCAGGGGCCATTTCCATATTCTACGCTGGTAAGATCAGCCAAGTGGCTATCTGGGGTTAGTGGAACACTTTCAGTTATTTTATGTTCATTACATTACATGCATTTAGCAGACGCTCTTCCAGCGTAACGTTCAGATTTCACACATGGTTATCTTCCATTTATCAATTGCATGCCTTCAGAAGACTGTCCTGCAACGTCAGACAATGCATTTTGCTCAACATGTTTGTGGGAGAAACTACATACTTCGAGATATTTATGTCTACCTCACAACACTTACCTTGTGATCTCTGAACTGTCATGAAATTTCAACGCAATACCGCGATTATGCAACGATGGTTGCAGTGTGCTTTAATGCTCACAAGTGAGCCTATTGGAAACTCCCGTTCGTATTTTAAAAGATTGGCATCATCTTGTGTGGCTTCACATGGATCTTGTGTTGAAGAAGAACAAGCCATGTTAGAGTATATCAAATCTTTTAGCTGTTTAACATGGGAAATATGGCGGGGAAAGTATTGTGAGTAGCTCCGTCTCCACACCAACTGACGAGGTTTCGGGTTAGTTAGAGGAAAATACCGCAAAATTCTACAGGACTAAGGAGGTAAATTTGAACGGAAATCTGTCTGCTCAACATACCGTACGTTCCTTTCATGTGCAGTTATTGTTCGGCGGAGTATTTGACCGGTAACTGCCGGGAGAAAACACACGTAGAGATTTTCGGGACCGGGAAACGTCGAGTATGTCCGATTGAGTCTACACGGTCCTCATATGGTGTTTAATAAGTGCAGCTCTGCACCATCATTATCGATTGAAGTGTGTAAGAGGGAAAAAACCTTAGAACATGGTAGAAATTTGCTTAACTTCTTGCGGGCCCTCGTCGCCCAAAGCAACCAAGAGGAAAGCGGCGCGCAAACATCAAAAGAAAGGGGGCCCCACCGTTGGAGAACTGATTGTCAAGGCCGTGTCCGCCTCCAAGGAAAGAGGCGGAATGTCCCTGGCTGCCCTGAAGAAAGCTCTGGCGGCCGGCGGCTACGACGTGGACAAGAACAAGGCCCGTGTGAGGGTTGCAGTCAAGACCCTGGTGAAGAATGGGAGCCTGCTCCATACCAAGGGCACCGGCGCTTCTGGCTCCTTTAAGATCAATAAGGCGGGTGCGAAGAAGAAGAAGCCCGGCAAGAAAGCGGCCGGGAAGAAGGCAGCCGGGGCGAAGAAGCGCAAGAAGGCGAAGAAACCGGCGGCCAAGAAGTCGCCCAAGAAAGCGAAAAGGCGCTCCGGAGCTAAGAAAGCGAAGAAGAGCGCCAAGAAACCTAAGAGGCCGGCAGCAAAGAAGACACCCAAGAGCCCCAGGAAGGCCAGGGCAGCCAGGCCTAAGGTCGCGAAGCCCAAGAGCAGAAAAGCGAAGAAAGCGGCTCATTAGTGAATATCAGATAGTAATTTCCCCGTCAACAAAGGCTCTTTTAAGAGCCGCCCAATAAACTCTTGAAGGCGCAAACGTATCATTTGGCTAGTAGGTTCTGTATTTTAAGTACTATTACCATCTAACATAAAAGATAACATAGAACTTTATTGATCCTACAGCGGGGAAATTTACTTGTCACAGCAACATTAAGTCAGAATTAATAAAATAGTAAATATATGTACATTAAAAGTAAAAAAAATACAGTGCAGAAATGAGTACTGACTACAACCTATATATGATCAGTGAAGTAGAAAATTGAGAGCTACACCATAGTATTGGTTTACTGAGTGATGGGGTTTATTGCCCAATGGTATTATTAAACAGTCTGACCGCAGTCGCGATAGCGCTCCTTACACTGTGGGTGAAGCAGTCTCTCACTGAAGGAGCTGCTCAGGGCCACTACAGACTCGCGCAGGGGGTGGGAGGTGTCGTCCATGATGGATGCCAGTTTGGATAGCATCTTCCTTTCACCCAGCTCCTCCACAGAGTCCAGTGGAGAGTCCAGGACAACTATAATATGCATTTTTATGTAAAGCGCTCAGCAATTGTCTATTAACTTAGGTGAATGAAGTTACTGCCTACCTAGGTTAGCCTACAATAACTTTCATACGTTCTACGTGACTTGAGATGAGACAGTTTCGTCGTTAGGACGAAATCGCAAGCACAAAGAACCATGACACTAGGAATCAAATGGAATCCATGAGTTCTAGTGTCAACTATAGTTTAAATTGGGGACATGAAATTGAATGTGAATTTAATTAAAATATATAATGTAATTCAAAACATCAATTTCCATATTTTAATTGTCTTTCTGTTCACTGCCACGTTTCTATGAGCGAATCGAGAAGCTAGTTATGGTATTTCAACAAAACAGATCTAACTCATTGCAGACAGTTTAATTTATTTATGGGCTCGATAATCTATGGATTGCATGTTTGGTGGCCTTTAATTCTTTAAAAATGCACCCTTCACGTTCCACTTACTCCGCTTTCACAGGTTAAATATTAATTTCTTTTGAAAACTCTCACCAACTCTCTTATTCTATTATTGTCCTTCCTTATCACAAATTACTAGAGAAATCGCAGCATTACTCGACATTGAATATCATGTTTGTGACACAAAAAGACATATTAAAGGGAGACCAGCGTACCACCTTAGCATGTCTCAAACGTTGCCCACGAGGCAGAGAGCACAATTTGGCTATTGACAATCAGGTCTAGTCTGGCAATGTAGTCCACTAGTTTTTTTGCCCTATGCCGCTCAAGAGGCCGGAAATATCGACGCCAAGACAGATTCGTCACCGATCAGGCAGCAGTTTTGAATGCGGCAGTCTTTCCTTCTGATTTTTTCTTCTCGATTAGTATTGCGACTTCCAAATTAGTCCACTTTACGTGGGATTTCAGAGGAAATTATGCATAAAACTGACAACACAGCACGCTTTTCATTTAGAGACAACGCTGCTGTACTCAAATATTCCTCAGAGGACCTGAAACATTTCAAACGGTTCCCGGACCAACGGACATTCACTGCCGTTTGCCCACGCCAGTATTTTCTTCCCACTTTGATTGGATGAAATCCTATCGAAGCGCTAGCCAATGAATGTGTGGCCTGTTCCCTATATATTATGCACCTGAAATTCCTGGCATTACTTATTCTTCAACAATCTTCGTAAACCAATAATGAGTGGCAGAGGAAAAGGCAAAGGAAGGGCCAAGGCTAAAAGCCGTTCGTCCAGGGCTGGACTTCAGTTCCCGGTCGGTCGCGTTCACAGACTGCTGCGCAAGGGAAACTACGCTGACCGCATTGGGGCCGGAGCTCCAGTGTACCTGGCCGCGGTGCTCGAGTATCTTACCGCTGAGATCCTCGAGTTGGCTGGCAATGCTGCTCGGGACAACAAGAAGACCCGTATCATTCCCCGACACCTGCAGCTTGCGGTGCGCAACGACGAGGAGCTGAACAAGCTCCTGGGCGGCGTTACCATCGCTCAGGGCGGAGTGTTGCCCAACATCCAAGCCGTGCTGCTCCCTAAGAAGCATGATAAAGGTGGCAAGGGCAAGTAATTCTCGACCACCTTGAGATAACCTTAAACCCAAAGGCTCTTTTAAGAGCCACACACCTTTCTCTCAAAAAGAGTGAAGCAGTTGAAGCACTGGGTGGCTCGCTCGTTATTACAAATAGTGATGGCAGTATCACGAAAATCTAACTTATCATGAAATTTTCTTTAATGCAACATTGGTTTTGATATCGAAAGCTTTGGTGGAAGGGACCAGCGAACTCGCACAACACGACAGTGCACTTTTATAGCCCATTTTAAATATGAAATTGCTGTAAGTGTGAGATAGTGATGCGAATAATAAAATAAAATACTATTGCATATTGTGTAGTAGCTGTAAAATTATACTATGTAGTACACAACATAGCATGATAAACATCAGGTCCACACAATGTTTAATGCACTTGTGGGAGTGAGAGCTTAATACATTCGTGATTGTGTTGACAGCGTTGGTGTAATTTCGTTAGTACCCAGTCGCTGCAGGTTGTAATCATTACAACAGCGTTCAGGTATGGGATGTAAAATAATTCCATTCCGTGTTCTGATTTGCATTTCCTATGAGTTAAACGTTGCAGTTACAAGTGAAACATCGTTGTTGTGCCTGCACCCACGTTAGCTAGCAGTCTTGCTAGTCATGCTACCCAACTAGCTAAACGTCCTCATACTGGGGCAAGCGTGGCTGAGATGGTGTTATGCACGTAGCAAGTGTGGCCTTATGCTTTGTTCTTTTTTAGCATTTGATTTATTCTCAAAACAAGCTGCTATGCTTAAAGTATTTGCACAATGAGGAAATTAAAATATTTACTATATATTAATAATTACTTATCTTTACCTGTTTGTCCATGTTGTGCATTTACTATGGGAAGTTGTTGAAACCGTAATCAATACAACACCCTAATCGAAGAAAGCAGCAACGTATTGAGTCGTCATTTATTTATGACTATTTCCCCCCTGTTCAGGGGTGTCACATATTGCACTCTAGACACCATGTTATATAGGGTTAAATATTACAACTGCCGTTTTAAAACAAAAACTACTGGCTTCTACAAGATTTATCCGTGAAACACTCCAACTGATTTGAAAATAATTTGAATTTTAAAGGTTTTCGGCGGCATAGGGAACTGAAGAAACGGTCCAACGGGCGTAGACAATAATGCAAAGAGCGGACCAATGAGGGCTTAATAAGAGCTTATCCAATCAGGTTCTGACCGTGATGCTTTATAAGACTAACGGTGACACAACTCGGCACGTTTTATGGGTTGGTGAAAGAAGTGAGAGTGTGATGGCTAGAACCAAGCAGACTGCTCGTAAATCTACCGGTGGCAAGGCTCCCAGGAAGCAGCTCGCCACCAAGGCTGCTCGTAAGAGCGCTCCTGCGACAGGTGGCGTGAAGAAGCCTCACCGATACAGGCCCGGAACAGTAGCTCTGAGGGAAATCCGCCGTTACCAGAAATCCACTGAGCTGCTGATTCGCAAACTGCCCTTCCAGCGCCTGGTGAGGGAAATCGCCCAGGACTTCAAGACCGACCTGCGCTTCCAGAGCTCAGCCGTCATGGCTCTGCAGGAGGCCAGCGAGTCATATCTGGTCTGTCTGTTTGAGGACACCAACCTGTGCGCCATCCACGCCAAGAGGGTGACGATTATGCCCAAGGACATCCAGCTGGCTCGCCGCATCCGAGGAGAGCGTGCCTAAGGTGACTTCCAGGCACACAAATTCACAAACCCAAAGGCTCTTTTAAGAGCCACTTCATTGATTCCCAGAAAGCAAAATATTTCACACTAAATGGAAATGTTCACGACCTCTGGTACTTTTCATAACCATTGACTGCTTCTAGCACGGTCCTGACCTCTGACCTCTTGTGACATGGCCAAGGAAAGTTAAAGCAGTTGAAAATACCACAATGAATAAGCATTATTTACACATTGAGTCGCCATTTCGAGGAATACCGCAAGCTCCTGTAATGGACTATAACATTTGAAACTACGAGCTGATGACTTCTTACCTCTGTCTCCACATTTTATATATGATTTGTGTAATGGCCATTGCGTAGTGCATAGCCCGAAAAAACAGGACATTCCCGAGGCAGGATATAATTTGTAAGTCAGGAAGCTAAGCATTGACAGAAAAATACAGAGTTCCCCCATTTCAGTTGCTACACTTCTGTATGTAATTACTGCTAGCTAGACAAGTGTAGGCCAATGGCAGTTTACTTTCTCCTCACAACTACGAAGCGTAAGATCACTTTCCCTTAGCTGAAGTTAGGGTGGGTTTCAACTAGCTAGCCAACATTAGTCAGTTGGTTACCTTAGCGTCTGCCACCGGTGACTGTCCAGTGTTAGCTAACCGAAATCGTTCATGACGCTCAAAAAAGAGACAAGCAGTGCAGAAGCATGTGATCTGAGTATTTTATCTTCCATGTTTCTACCACTTGTTTGTATCGAATGTCTTCGAACAGATGAGCCTGTCTTCAGCCTGTCATGTACCACAGCGCAGCCCCCTCTCGTCATGAAAAGACCCGAGAACTGCAGATTTCTGGAGGGCTGGTTAAGTCCGGCGACACTGCATTTAAATTTGAATTGAGTCTTGTCAATATGTGCTATTTAGACGCTCCTATTTAATCGAGAAAATAACGAACTATTTACTGACGGGCCAAAACAGGCTGATAGCGAAAAGTGAAGACAGAGAGTGACATCGATAGTGACACTCATGTTCCTGCACCACAACTGATATTGATCTGACGTCCTGATATTGATCTGTTTTCCATAATTATTTTTACTATTTCAAACCTTATAATAAGTCTTGAATATACAATCTTAGCTCTACTCTGTAAATTCAAACAAGGTTGTGCACTCAGGTCCACGTGAAAATTGTTTTCATCTAATTTCCGCTGGTGTCCAGTTACATCAATTGCTTTAAAATGAAACCCTTACAATATAATAATTGCCGGATGGAAATAATCGGCTGGAAATAAAAGAAGTTATTAAGGCGATGAATAAATTAAATATTTGCAAATCTCCAGGCTCGAGTAGCTGTCGACAGCTGTGTCAAGTCTATGTAAACGATGCCTGTGATATTTTGACCTCTGTATTTAACCAATGGAGGAGAAAAGATATTTTACATGATTAGCAGGTTGAAACAAAGAACGACTGATGTGAAATAACCTGTGCACTTTAAGAGATAATGTCACATCCAAAATTAGAAGAAGTTGGGTTTTATACTTTAATGCTCTGTCAAAGACAGGCCATTGATTTCATTTCCGGAGAATGGGTATATAATGTAATGGTGGCATGTACTTTTAATGTGATAAAAATGTACGTGAAATCTAATGCAGAGCTAAATGTTACTAGGTATGTTGACAGATCATCATGCAATTCAATGAATGCAACTCGGCTGCCGCTTGAGAGCTGCGCTGTCATAAACCGTTAAATCATCGCAAATCAGAGGGTGCATGAATTGGGGATTTAAGGAAGAAGTTTCCAATTACAGTAAATGTTAAAGACGAAATTAAAATCAAAAGAAAAAATAATAAGGAAACAGCGATTAGAAAAAAGATCCACTGTATAGACATTTAAAGCATTTAAAATTCATATCAGTATAATTAATACGTCAGTTTTGTCGAAGATTCTATTTTTGACCGGAGTCTTCCAACGGAAAAACGTAACCGAAAACTAACGGTAAATATTGTTGCCTCGTTTGGAATACTGCAATAAAACTCACGAAAAGGGGAAGTTCTCGACAAAATAAGGCACCCTGAGGCCTTGGGGCAATCGATCTTTGTGTGAAACTTAAACTTGCGTTCTATAAAATTATTTTCAGTGGTCTGACCGTATAAGTCGTCTGGATAAATGACTGAACCAAATAGCGACCCAAACAAGGCAGAGCCAGAACCAGTGTGCTTTACTACAGATTGATATAAGCAGATTTTGTCGAGAAACATTTCATCATTTAAATTTCAATTGGGAAAGCAAACGAACAAAGTCATTCATAAACTGGCAATAATAATAAGGGTGGATAATGTGCAAAGAGAATCGTCTATTTAAAAACTCTTAACGTTGTGAGCGATGCCGCTTGGTAAGTAGCCGTTAGGCGGTTGCCAGGAAGACCTGTTGTTACATGGAGCTATTCTGTGACGACAAAGCAATGTCCTATGCCTGACTGTACAGAAGACGGTCCATTTTTATTAGAGTACCCCGAGTCCAAGGCAATCTGGTATAAAATGAAATGATTTAAAGATAAATGTAAATACAAAAATTGTAACATATGGGATATTTTAAGGCAGAATGGAAATATCTGCCAAGTTAAGTTTATTTATTTTTAGGTTTCCCCATCGCAACTCTTGAACTATAACTACATGATGTTACTCCTAACACATCGAAGTAAGTCAATTGGCAATTTAGCTGACTGATCATCCAGCTACCTTTCTATACAGTGGTTTTATAACGAGCTATCGAAAACTTATATAACTATATAGACACCTGTACTCAGGCCACTCAGAGGCCACACCCATGCCGATTGCAAAACGCGACCTAATTAGGTCTCTTGGTGTAGTTATACACATGCCACTGTATACATTAGATCACAACTAGTGAACAACTGGAGTTTGTATACGAGTTTTCTTTGACACCTTCACAAACTCTTAAGCTCCGTACACACAGGAAGAGACAAAGCGACAAGAGACCATGGAATGTTAATGAAATTCGGCGACTGGCAGCGATGTCAGGCGAAACGACGGTTGGCGACGCGAAGTGGGAGGGTTCCGAGTTTAACTAATCTCAATTTTGAGGCGACTACCAATGGGATCGAAGGATACCGTTGATTGACAGATGACCCTAACACCCCCAAACGTTCCCCAAACGTTTACCACAAGGAGACAACGTCCCCGAGTGGTTCCTACCACTACGGCTTTGATCTATAAACTGTACTATCTGTGAACTAAAAGAAATTAAACGTGGGTGCATTGTCACTGTTGAAGCGTAGCTCTGTCCATATGCATACACTAGCGATATATTTATGGTCTTGTAGAACTAGCCAGCTACTGCTTGTTTCATTCGGAAACATTTGGAGGGGGAAAAATACGAAAGGGATACCTAAGCAACCAGGAATGGAATGTCCACTAGCGACCAGCTGTCAGTTACAAAGCGATGGGCGACGACCGAATCGCTTTATAATGTGGACGGGCCTTTAGCCATAAATTGTTGGTTTAAAATCCCTGTTGCAGCAGACCGCATATGAGGGATATTTGCGCTTTCAAGAGTTTACTGGGTGGCTCTTAAAAGAGCCTTTTTGGTTTAGAAATTATTGCCTGTTCACTAATGAGCTGCTTTCTTCGCTTTTCTGCTCTTGGGCTTCGCGACCTTAGGCCTGGCTGCCCTGGCTTTCCTGGGACTCTTGGGTGTCTTCTTTGCTGCCGGCCTCTTAGGTTTCTTGGCGCTCTTCTTCGTTTTCTTAGCTCCGGAGCGCCTTTTCGCTTTCTTGGGCGACTTCTTGGCCGCCGGTTTCTTCGCCTTCTTGCGCTTCTTCGCCCCCGCTGCCTTCTTCCCGGCCGCTTTCTTGCCGGGCTTCTTCTTCTTCGCACCCGCCTTATTGATCTTAAAGGAGCCAGAAGCGCCGGTGCCCTTGGTATGGAGCAGGCTCCCATTCTTCACCAGGGTCTTGACTGCAACCCTCACACGGGCCTTGTTCTTGTCCACGTCGTAGCCGCCGGCCGCCAGAGCTTTCTTCAGGGCAGCCAGGGACATTCCGCCTCTTTCCTTGGAGGCGGACACGGCCTTGACAATCAGTTCTCCAACGGTGGGGCCCGCTTTCTTAGCATGCTTGCGCGCCGCTTTCCTCTTCGCTGCCTTCGGCGACGAGGGCTTGACAGGACTCGCACCACCTTCTACCATGTCTCTTGAGGTCGATTTCTTCCTGATAAATTCAGTGGATGAAAAGTTCGCTTGCGCTGCTGGTATTAAACGCCACATGCGGACCGTGTAGACTCAACTTGTCAGACACAGGGTTTGGCGGGTCCTGTAAATCTCTACTTGTGCTTTCTCCTCGCACATAACGGTCAAATAATCAGCCGTACAGTATTTGTACACGGAATGAACACATGCCATATTGAACAGACAGGTTTCCATTCACGTCTAACTCCTGTGTGCTATGGAACCTTGCTGTATTTCTCTTTGAATTGTCCCAAATCTGGTCACTTGTCGCGGAGAAGGAGCTGCCGGAATTGCCCCTCGTATATTATTTCCGCTATAAACTGTTAAAGCGTTAAATGCACTGCGACATGGCTTGTTTTCCATTGAAACATGACTTAAGTGAAGCCGTACTACAACATGCGAGTCCTTAAATATCCGGGCGAGTTTTAAACTGGACCTCGCTTGTGGTTATCGAAGCACACCACCATGGTATGGTAGATTTCATCACAGTCTGATAACTAGGCCTGATTGCAAAGTCTTATTATTCAGTCATGGGTATGGGCGGTTTTAAATATTGAGGCACCTTTCGAAATTGATCTCGGCCTTAACAACACCTAAAAAAATAACACCGTGAAAGCACCGTAAATTGCTGCATCAACGATGTGATAAGTCTAGGTGAAGATATCTAAATTATACTCCTCTCTACGTTTTCATTTCAACGGCTGCGCAAATAACGGGTTCAGAGCTGCCGTTATACTGAACTGAAAATTACACAGCGTGTGGTGAAATTGACACGGTTATGCAACATCTCCGGAATTG
This sequence comes from Megalops cyprinoides, assembly GCF_013368585.1. Lineage (NCBI taxonomy): Eukaryota > Metazoa > Chordata > Actinopteri > Elopiformes > Megalopidae > Megalops > Megalops cyprinoides. Next base: position 24,829,868 of record NC_050599.1, on the reverse strand, counting down.
CTGCGTTGAAGTGTGGGCTTTAGCCTATGGACATGGTACATCCAATAACACTGGTGGTAAACAGGTATCTTTTTAATCGTAAAGTGGGTGCCTCTTAAAAGAGCCGTTTGGTCTTTTCTACATTGCGTAAATTCCGTTGGGCCTTGCCATTCACCCACCGAAGTTGTTAACCGCTCATCTGTGAAATGTACTGCAGGACCGTTACAAAACTAGACGAAGTTGTAAATGAAATCGCCCTGTCCTTGAAAGCCCTCTCGCATAAATCATCCATGTGATTTCTAATATGTCAGATGATTGTTACATTTTTTGCCGTACTTTTCATATAATCATACTTTTCATAATTCAAAATGAAAATTATTTTACATCTTCGCACTCCGCATAGATCTCTAACCCTATCGGCTATGTATGAAGTTACTATGTTTAAGGGTCACTCCAAGCCTTTCACGAGGAAGCGAGGAATAAATCGCTTGTGGCACACCGCTCATTAGCTCTGGTTATTCCCCGCAATCTGCACATCGCTGTTGATATTACTAGCTAACCGCTCATTTGTGAACTGTATTGCAGGACCGTTACAAATCTAGACGGAGGTGTCAATGAAATTGCCCTTTTGGTTGGTAAAGTGGGTGGCTCTTAAAAGAGCCTTTGGGTTAAATTAAATCCGGGATGCGCTGAAGACTTGGTATTTACCCACCGAAGCCATACAGGGTGCGGCCCTGTCGCTTCAGCGCATAGACAACATCCATTGCGGTGACAGTCTTCCTCTTGGCGTGCTCAGTGTAGGTAACAGCATCGCGGATGACGGTCTCCAGGAACACTTTCAGTACCCCTCGGGTCTCCTCGTAAATGAGGCCGGAGATACGCTTGACGCCACCTCGACGAGCCAAGCGACGAATCGCGGGCTTGGTGATTCCCTGGATGTTATCGCGAAGGACTTTGCGGTGACGCTTAGCGCCTCCTTTCCCAAGTCCTTTGCCGCCCTTGCCTCGACCAGACATACTTCTATACCCTGTAAAATTCGGAGCTTTAAATGTGAATGTATTTTAAAGTTCAAACAGCACTATCATATCCTCAGGAAGACGACCTGATCGAAGCCTGTTGGCAAAAGACCGTTAAAGACTGTTAAAAGCGTTTCATGATTCTGTAGGGTCGTACTGCAGTCTCGACCCGAGGGCAGAGGAGTTTATGTCAAACAATCAAACCAGAGACCCATAGAATTTCAGACAATGAGATTATTATTCTAATTAACCGACACTGTTGATTTCCCATAACATTTAAGGCACAAATCATTTAATCTACATATACATGCATATAGCCTAATGTACAGATACATGGTAAACTATGTGAGGGAAAGAAGTTTTGATAAAATTCACATATTCACAATATTCATGCAGCCTTCACAGGTGGCATTTATGTGTTATCATTTCTACACCTTTATCTTTTTTTTCTTTTCCCATCACATTCTCATTATCTATCTATATTTTATTGTTCATTTCTTCCTTAATTTCTTCTTTGCTAATGGTTTGGATATTGTATGTGAACATAATTGTCTTGTCTTGTCTGATGACTATGGATGTTGTGTACATGAAAACCATAGGCCTACTGATTTGGGCCCACAAGGATCAAAGTAGCCAAATGTAATCCTTTTCCTCTCTACAGTCCTTTTAATTTACTCACTTTCAAATATTAAAATATTATGTTAACTATTTTACAATTATATATGTGCATTTTACAAAGGTTTTTGCACATTGTTTTACCATGCATCTTACCTAGAGACAAATGCAGCAGGAATCTCTCATATTCTGCATCATACAGATTAATTTGTTTGTGCTTTTTGTGCTATTAAAACTGACACTATTAATTATACCCTTTCAAAAAATCCTTTAGGGATACTTACCAGCACCCCCAGGATGTCTATCCCTACCAATTATAACGATCCTCCAAATAACTGCTAAAGCATACATAACTAAAGCAATTATACCCTCCCTAACTAACTTAAAGCTACCTGCATGTTTCATAATTTTCTAAACCTACTGCCACGTTCTCTGTAACTACCCCCAACCTCCACAACTACAACCATGCAGGATATCTACCCTTTATCACGCATACCTGCCCCACTGTAGTTACTCCAACAAGAAGTATGCTAGTGATCTATATCTCCTTACAGAGCATAACCCCACATGGCCACTTCACTCATGCTGTCATGGTATACTTTATGCCTCCACTATTTCACCTATGACCTGTTGTCAGATAAGGTGACTGGTATTGTCATAAAATAATGTTTCCTATGAATCCTTACCTTGGAATTTGCCATTTTTCTTTTTAAAATAGGCGACAAAGCATGGTCTAATCCGCGTAAAACATATCAAAAGAGGTCAACACCCGATACAAGTTAGTGGATAGAACGATCTCGTGATAATTTGCCAGACTACCATTTTATTGTCAACGTATCAACAGGAGCCTGTGAAAATATTGCACTCCCTGACTTGACTCGTTATATGCCATGAAAAATACCAGTCCTGGAACAGCCATTCTGTCAACGTTCGACGGTTTTAAAAAGTAAAGATATGTAGGAAGGAAACAACAAAGTTTGGGTCGTATAGAATGACCATCTGATCGTATGGAGATATTTACTTTTCTGGGAATCAATGAAGTGGCTCTTAAAAGAGCCTTTGGGTTTGTGAATTTGTGTGCCTGGAAGTCACCTTAGGCACGCTCTCCTCGGATGCGGCGAGCCAGCTGGATGTCCTTGGGCATAATCGTCACCCTCTTGGCGTGGATGGCGCACAGGTTGGTGTCCTCAAACAGACAGACCAGATATGACTCGCTGGCCTCCTGCAGAGCCATGACGGCTGAGCTCTGGAAGCGCAGGTCGGTCTTGAAGTCCTGGGCGATTTCCCTCACCAGGCGCTGGAAGGGCAGTTTGCGAATCAGCAGCTCAGTGGATTTCTGGTAACGGCGGATTTCCCTCAGAGCTACTGTTCCGGGCCTGTATCGGTGAGGCTTCTTCACGCCACCTGTCGCAGGAGCGCTCTTACGAGCAGCCTTGGTGGCGAGCTGCTTCCTGGGAGCCTTGCCACCGGTAGATTTACGAGCAGTTTGCTTAGTTCTAGCCATGGCAAAAAGTTTTCTCTTTGACAACCAGTGAATACTACTCTTTCGGTTGACAGCTATTATAAAGCATCAAAGACAAAAGCTGATTGGATACGCTTTTACGGAGCCCTCATTGGCCCGTTCCTGTTTTTCCTCCTATGGTGATTGGTTCTTTGTTCAATGTACCCCGCGGCCCATCATTTTCTCGCACGTGAGTATTTTGCCTAGGAATCTTCTTACAGTCGTCAACGATATTTTTTGTTAGGCTACAGTTTAGAATGTAAAGTCCAAAACGCTATCTTGTTATGATGTTATGTTATGAGCAATATCTGTGGCATTTTAAATGTTTTACATTTAAATTTACATTTTAGAAAATGATTACCGGTTAGGAAAGAATAGCGGGAGAGGTAGAAACAGGTGCACTTCTTCCTACATTGTGTAAAAAATCCGAGCACATGGAATTCATAGTTCAAGAAATTCTCAGAATTTTTCAATCATTTCCATTTTATGCCAGGCAGAGAAATTAGGCGAAAAAGCGACAGCCCCTCCAGTGGCACAGTACATTTCAGTCCGCTATGCCTCGAGGGACAGTGAGTAACCACCAATTATTTATAACGAAACACTTAAACATTTAGGCTTATATATGTTCATTCGTTTCGATGTTATTTATTTAGCCGTTTTTCTGTTCGTATTACATAACATGCTTCGGCAATAATTACACAATGTATTTCATACCATGAAAGCAGCTTTTAACACGACTGAAAACTGCCCGAGTGTTATTTAAAATTACTGCTGGCTCGTTGTACCAACGGCTTTCTTCGTCCGGTCCAAAAGTAAGGCTTTTCGTGTAGTTTTATACTACCACAAACATTAGTGGCCTGTAGTCAGGATATGGGACGAGACTCACTAGTAGTTACTAGAGAACCAAAATGCCAACCATTATTGGGAACGCAGTGCTGTATAATTATTTGGATTAGTTCACTGGTTTTGTGCTTTTAAGAGGAAAATTAAGTGGCTCTGAAAAGAGCCGTTGGGTTCACGACGTAAGGCACTATGCGAATTACTTGGCCCTGCCAGCTTTCTCGCTCTTTTTGGGGAGCAGCACGGCTTGGATGTTGGGCAACACACCACCCTGAGCGATGGTAACGCCGCCCAGGAGCTTGTTCAGCTCCTCGTCGTTGCGCACCGCAAGCTGCAGGTGTCGGGGAATGATGCGGGTCTTCTTGTTGTCCCGAGCAGCATTGCCAGCCAACTCGAGGATCTCAGCAGTAAGATACTCGAGCACCGCGGCCAGGTACACTGGAGCTCCGGCCCCAATGCGGTCAGCGTAGTTTCCCTTGCGCAGCAGTCTGTGAACGCGACCGACCGGGAACTGAAGTCCAGCCCTGGACGAACGGCTCTTAGCCTTCGCCCTGCCTTTGCCACCGGTTTTTCCTCTGCCGCTCATCGTAGATTCGTTACAATTCTCAACAGACGTCTCAAATGTCTCTACATATTCTTCAGTGTTTAACTTATATGAACTTGACACCATTCATTGGTTTACAGCTTCGAAGAGATTTCAACCAATCAAATTGAAAGTTCCCGATCTTGGTAACGGTCCCGGTCTCGTGAAGAATTAGCTAACAATACAATTATTGTATGTTCGTCCTGGTTTCGGATCCCGCTTGTCTCTAGTTACACATGAGAAGTCCCAATTCAGTAGTCACGCTTCTAATCGGCGGGACAAAACTTGTTTGCAGGAGATTCAGTTCTGTATCTGAATATCTCGTCGCTGTGTTAGAGATGGGAAGTTCTGGCTTTTTTACTGAATCGAACGGTATAAAGATTTTATCTATTGAGTCACTAGTTTGTTCACTTCCAACAGAAGGGTCAGGGGTGTTCTTTTATCATTTTTAACGTCCGGTTCGCTCACTGAAGCATAAATATAAGTTTATTCATGTGTTGTCTATTGTTGTCTATTTTTTTTTTATCGAATTAACAGTTATTGGTAATTTTGTGACGGTGAGTCCTGATGCTATTAGCATCTCCATGTTAATTTCCATTTACCTTTGCCAGTTGTGCTAAACGAAAACTACTCTTGGGATGACGCTGCATTTATTCTGTTGAATTCTAAATATGTTTCATGTTGATAACTAACCTCTAGGGTAATGTAATTTGAGTTTAAACACTTATTACAGCCAAATAAGCTATAATGAAATTCAGTTTATTCTAGCTGGTAAGGTGAGTTGTTAATTTACATTACATTTGAATATGATATCGTACCGTTAAAACAGATATTTCATTGCGTTGATACTTGGATATTGAAATAGATTATAGTATAACCCTAACCCTAACCCTAAAAGGCATATAATTACACTATTATTATTTGCACTAATACATGTTGTACACGACAGAAGACTAAGCCTATTTTGTAATACAGGTCAATTCTTTCGGAGACCCAGCGTTTGTGATCCTCAGTTTGTCATGCTTCTCATATTGTTGACTCCTTATATGGCTTTTTGCTTATTTTGTACTCTGCCTCACTTGTAAGTCGCTTTGGATAAAAGCGTCTGCCAAATGAATAAATGTAATGTGACTCGTGAATCTCGTGTAATACATATGTTTCCTTCTCTGACCACGGGGTGGCTCCACGACATCGTGATACTGTGAAGGACGAATTAACAATATCGAGTTCAAATTACAAAAATAAAAATCATAACGTTAGAAACACTTAGTTGTTAGTAGTTTTAGCATTCTTATAAAATGTATGTTTTACGCTTTATGAAAATACAGTCGTTTCATGACGTCTTTTTATTATCAATTGGCGCATTTGTAAATGAGATTGCAGTCGGACAGTTCATTGCAAGCCGCGGACGGGCGTTTCTTTTTTTTTTCTCGCTGTGTGGACTTCAGTTCATTATGAAGGAACAGTGTTAATGGCGAACAGTAACAGACCTGAGTCAGTGACGCTAAATAAACTTTTAACGCCCTTGTACCAGTAGCTGACGACTGTGCAATGCAAGAACTTACAAATGATGCGTTATCGTCGCAATGCTGTGTTCTGCTGTTTTAAATATGATTGTTTATAGATTAAAACAATCATATTCAGTTTTACATGCTATTGAAATATTCGATCTTTTGTGTGTTACGGTGTGTTTTTGTGTGTTCATACGTGTAGCATGGTACTATTACGTCAATTGTGATCTGTTCAAATAGCTCAACTAGCACGCCGAGCAGCTCAGCGATAATAAGAATGTAATTTTCAAAACCCTTTAAAATATGTAAAGAAATGTGTAAATTAATTGTTTTTGATTATTATTAATTTCACCTGTTAGCCAAGGTTGAGGTTGATTCTTTCAGAGTACTTCACAAAATCAAATCAAATTAACGCTCGTATGGTAGATTTTTCTATAAGTTTCTATTTCTATCTATAAGTAATATTATTGGGCTATGATAATATTGTCATATAAATTATATTACTGTTCGATATATTAGAAATATTGCTGTACTTAAAGGTGATAAGTTCCTCAAGGCACAATTATTCACGTTCCATTTCCTTCAGAGAGATTATACTTTCAGTGGCGCCAGGAACCTGCTTTCCGTTGATTTCTCACGGAGATTATGGGCGCATTCTGACTAGTCTGGCCAGTGGTTGTACACCAGGCACCGAATGTGTATTTTGACATTTGCAGACCCAGCCAACAGTGCAACAGACAGACTGCAAAAGGCGTTTGTCCCACCGGCGGCTGGATAGTCAGTTACTCGAATGTGGCCTCTCCCTGTTGTATGTTTGGCGGCCATGCGGGATGTATTTCAAATTTAATAACGTTAATTTGTTTGTTTTTGAACAACGCATTTTTACGAAACGCTTCAATGTTGGATACCTCCTGTTTACCACGATAAGAATATAATAACTATGAAAACGGATATTTGCGCTTTCAAGAGTTATTGGGCGGCTCTTAAAAGAGCCTTTGTTGAGGGGGAAATTACTATCTGATATTCACTAATGAGCCGCTTTCTTCGCTTTTCTGCTCTTGGGCTTCGCGACCTTAGGCCTGGCTGCCCTGGCCTTCCTGGGGCTCTTGGGTGTCTTCTTTGCTGCCGGCCTCTTAGGTTTCTTGGCGCTCTTCTTCGCTTTCTTGGCTCCGGAGCGCCTTTTCGCTTTCTTGGGCGACTTCTTGGCCGCCGGTTTCTTCGCCTTCTTGCGCTTCTTCGCCCCGGCTGCCTTCTTCCCGGCCGCTTTCTTGCCGGGCTTCTTCTTCTTCGCACCCGCCTTATTGATCTTAAAGGAGCCAGAAGCGCCGGTGCCCTTGGTATGGAGCAGGCTCCCATTCTTCACCAGGGTCTTGACTGCAACCCTCACACGAGCCTTGTTCTTGTCCACGTCGTAGCCGCCGGCCGCCAGAGCTTTCTTCAGGGCAGCCAGAGACATTCCGCCTCTTTCCTTGGAGGCGGACACGGCCTTGACAATCAGTTCTCCAACGGTGGGGCCCGCTTTCTTAGCATGCTTGCGCGCCGCTTTCCTCTTCGCTGCCTTCGGCGACGAGGGCTTGACAGGACTCGCACCACCTTCTACCATGTCTCTTGAGGTCGATTTCTTCCTGATGAATTCAGTGGGTAAAGAAATTCACTAACGCTGCTGGTATTAAACGCCACATGCGGACCGTGTAGACTCAACTTGTCAGACACTGAGTCACTCGTGTCCCGAACTCTTCGTATTTGTGTTTTCTCCTCCCTTACAACTGTCACATAATTATCCGCAGAATTATTTTCCACGAAGGAAACGCGCGGAATATGGAACAAATAGCTATAGGTCCACGTTTAGCCCATAAGTCCTACAGAACCTTAATGTATTTTTCACCAATTTGCCCAAAACTTCGCCACTTGTCGTGGAGAAGGAGCCGCTCACATTGCCTTTTCTGTAATATTCTCTCTATAAAACGGCTAAAACATTAAATGAAATGTAATATAACTGGTTATTCATTGATATAAGATCCAGATGAAGCTATAATAACGTATCTAAGTTCTTAAACACCGGTTGCTAATTATTTCCGTTGTCGTGTGAGAATGTACCAAACACACTAGCTAGTGAGTCAACTACGTTCCAAGAGATAATTTAATAATAATAAACAAGACTAGTAACAACAACAAATAACACATTATTATTAGTAGCAGTAGTAGTAGTAGTAGGAGTAACTGTAGTAGTAGCAGTAGTAGTAGTATTATAAATAATTGAAAACGTGTGAAATCCTCAACATTCCTTTTAGGTCATTACTCTGTTTTCTGTCTTAAAATTTTGAATTACATTTTCAGTTTGAATTACATTTCATAAAATGTGTTATCAATTTATAAATACTTATGATGCAGAACGCTTTTGTGATGGTGATCACATAACTTTATTCCTTCAGGTGCTTGGTTGGGATCTCTGACTTAGTGGCTGATGGGCTAAGTTTCATATAATGAATACTACATTAAAGACAGATATCTGCTATCCAGTCATTCATTCCTATTTATTGTTTTGCAACATACCCCCCCCCCAACACACACACACACACACGCACACACACGCACACACACATACACTCCTGTTGAGGAGGTGCAGGAAGAGAAAAGAATGCAGAATAAAGCACACATTATATCCCACTGTCACTTTCGTTCGCCTAATACCCTAAGACTTCTCCCACCTTCAGGACCCCTGAAACCCTCTCTGTCCTCCACTCCCCCACCACCCAGGCCCCACTGACATCTGCTGCCAAGTCAGGTGGCCCCTCGAACCCTGAGAAAAAGCCACGGCCCAGCAGCTTTGCTCAGAGAGGCCCACTGAGGCTGAAGAGGAAGTGAGTGACGGAAAGAGGGCCCGCAGGTGGGGGCAGGGGAGACCTGCGAGACAAACTCTTTGTGACTGTGTCACTACTGCTCCTTTCATGGACCAGGCGACCGACTCCAGGCAGTGACAAGGGGCCCCCATCAGCCAATTAACTAGCTGATTGAGAGGCGTTGAGGCAGGGCTATAGGGGCAGGCCGGTGCCCCTTGCGTTGCTGTGAGGGAAAGTGTTCATGGTTTGGCTGGTTTTTTAATGACCAGCTGTTTGCCTTAGAGTCATCGTTCAGCGCAAAAATGGAGTACCTTGCCAAACACTTGTTGGTTCTATAATTCGGTATGTGTATGGTGAAGCACCAATTCAGGTTATGCTCCCCTAGTTTCAGCTAATTTAAAAGCAGACATACAGAGCTTTACCAGATAGAGGTTTGGAGCATTTTGCAGGCTTGAAAGGAAAAGATTTGAAAACCACAATACCAAACATTGATTTTGAAGTGCGCTATTGATTTTGGGAAACCAGAGTTGTGTCATTATGGATACAAAAAACGACTACAGAAGAAATTCTTGAGATCCCCCCAAAAGAGGAGATCCGCCAATACTGTACTATATCGGTAATGGACTTAAACTCAATGGGGGATTTGCTCCTGACAGAAGAACACATTTACTGCAATTCAGGGCTGGCACTATGGGGGTGCGTAGGGGTGCATTGTACCCCGAGACGGATGTCAGTGCACCCCCAGTTGTGTTCTTATATCTGAATGTCTACTTAATATTTATTACATTTTTTAAGATATTACGTTTTGTGTCCCCCCCGTGGATTGCAGGTGCACCACTCTGTATTTTCTCCAGGCACCAAGGCTACCATAATGCAGTAATGCAATAAACAAGTGATTAACAAGCAAATGTATTCAATAAATACATGCAGTATGTAAAAGAAATCTAAAAGAGTATACGTTTACAGCCTGGGAATAGAAAGTGAAGCTTGGAATGGAGAATACTGCTTGCCATGAGTATTTCAAACAATAAATGTCAAATCTACCAATGACAAGGATCTCCTCTATCTGGTCTTGCAAGTTAATTTGAAAACATTTTATAAAGATGTATTTTTTGTTTGTTTGTTTTTTCTTTTTTTTTTTTTACGGTAAAATTACATCACCCCTATAGTCTCCTTGATAACATTATTGATAAATACATCATGTCTAGCTTAATGTCCAGGTTTTGGAAGCATACCTTTCTATACTATAGCTTTCATTTTAAAATTGTTGCCATTGGTGATGATATTCACTCTGAGGGCAGGCAGTGCCAGTCTTAGTCATGTAACAACGCACCCCAGACCTTAACTACAGATGACCAGTGCCACACTCTAAGTGGGAGTCCTCTGGGTCCAACTGGCTTATTCTTTTGGTGTAGGGGGAGCTCAGCTCTGCCAGGCTTCCTCAAATCACTGGTTCATTAGTGCCTCCAGATGACTTTGCAAGCACCCATGTCTTGTCATCACTCAGAGATGTGCCACTTCTACTATCAGCCAGCTCTCCTGCAGTACAATGTGTAATTTAAAGTGTGGAAGGCCACAGCTGGCATCATGGGCAGGTGCATCAGGGGAGTGGGCATGGCTTTTTCTGAGCTCCCTTTGTGGGTACAGGAGGCATGGTGGAGCTGGGCGTGGCGTGCTTAACCAGTGGTTCCAGAAAGGTAGAGTGAATAGGGGAATGAATGGTGTGCATGATGAGGCAATTTCAGATCGGGCCCTTATTCCACTTTTCATGTGTAACCTAGTTTTCTGAGGTAATGTCTGAACAGTAGGATCCCCTGGTACTCTAGGAAATTTTCTTCAGAACATGTTTGAAACTTCAGGGAAAGCACGCCAATCACACACAAAATAAATGTCCCACACAAGGCCAATTTTTAAGTGCTTGTTGCATCCAACCAAGCATTCTTCCTGGATTTCATTTCCCCACCCAACATTTATGGGTGGTTTAAACAAAACATGGGGGACATTACACATTCGTTCCTTTGGACTGATATCTCACCCTACAGAAAAAAAAAAACTGACGAGTGTTAAGCATTGATCTGCACATGGGGCACATGTTATAATTCAATCAGTCTCTCTGCCTGTAGAATGCTTAAGACTGTAGTTGAGATATTAACCTTTGCACAGCACTACTTAACGAAAACAGACTGGATTTGCAGTGTAGTCATTCATATACTTGCCCTTCATTATTAGCAGACTGCACTGAAAGTTCACTTCCTGTCTCGCATGGTTTGTCACGTTTGGGCTGTGGAGGTGGAGGGCCGTAGACTTCAATTTGTGTATTTGCACTGTGGACATCGTTTCTTTGACAAAACCCATCTCGGTGCCCTGCACCGCTGCATCCCGACACATCCTTTTCATCCCAGTCTCTGCCCTCCGCTAATCCCTGCAAAGAGGAGGGTTTGCCCACCAGAACAGAGCAGACAAGTACCGTTAGATCCAGGGGGACGGTTATGCCGCCTACACGGGATTTAGCTCTCTTTAGCCAGAGGGCAAAGCGCTTAGTTACGAGCAGAAAAAAGTATTCGCCTTCCACCCCAAGGCGGAGGGGTGTGTGATGATGTCAGCTAGGCACGGCTAACCGCGCGGGAGAAAAGAGGTGCTGCCGACTGCAGACCTGTCACACGTTTTAGGCAGGGGTCCCGCCTCAGAGAAACAGATTATGGACGCCGATTCAGAATCGCGGGATTAAGCCCGGTCGGACTCCAGATAACCGTCATTCTGTCCGCGCCGCCCCCACGCCGTGGCAGTCAGGCAAGCGGTTTTTTTGGTGCGGACGCTGTATCCACGGAGCTCATAAGGCTAATGCTCCTGAGAGCGGGCTTCGGTGACCTACGATCTAAGATGCGCCCTCCCTGTCTCAGCAGAGAAAACTGGCTGCTGATGTTGCTGACCCTCGTTCCCCTTGGGCAGGTGAGCAGCGGGTCATCTGCGAGCGAGAGGAAGGTTTTGCATCGGTGGAGAGATTAAAGTAGGGGCTTTGTTCACGTTTTGATTGAACTTCACATTTAGCGCAAGGGCTAAGGCGGACAGAATGCCTTTGGCTGATCCACCGCCTTGAGCTGTTAGGAAGAACTTATCCAAAAGGTCAGCAGCGATGCGAAGTTTTTGCCTCGATCCAGATGTGGAGTGCAGAACCAGCTAACAGACGGATAAACAAAACTCACCTCTTCTACCCTCGTCTGACAGTTTTTTCTGTTCCTGCTGCTTCTTGCGGGAATAATTTCATGTAACTAACGGCTTTCAGGTACGGGATAAAATTTTAGCTTTGGCTCCCAAACTCAATTTTAATTTTAATAATCAAAAATAACTGACCCTCAGAAACGGTCACAAAAAAAGTAGGTGCATGCCTGTGAAGTAGCTTGCACGAACTGATGGGGGGCAGTATTGCTCTAGACTTGTGTTCTTTCTAGCTCGGTCTCACGCTGGGATTCTTGCTGATGGTGAAGTGCTTTTTTTTGGGTCTACAAACCCACAGCCCATAATCCCAGCCATGATGGACAATTATGTTTTGAGTTTGTCGTATCCCCGTCAAATCTACAAGCATTTGTTTCCTTTCCTTTTACCTTATTTTGCAATTAGAAGCCATAACAGGAATTGGGAGAGAATGTATTTCTGTGTTTGTGTGTGAGGAAACGAGGATACAAGGTCTAACCATGATCACCTAAACCCCACCTTAGCCTCAACACCCCTTTCCCCTCCTACACCCACTCGACCCCCAACACAGACACATAGGGACACATATGTACACATTGACCTGCACAAAAATAACAACAAACAGTTCATTTACTTTATGTATAAGCAAGACTTAATTTCAGACCATCACAAAGATTATGGACACCAGAATATACCCAGTGCAGAGTACAAGCTGAATTACACAGAAGTACCAACTTCAGCTCTCTGAAGCTCACTCAGACATACCTGTTGTCAAGAATCTGTCCAGAATCATTTCTGAATAGTGAAGAATACCCAGGACCTGACACTTAAGCATTCTTCCTGCACAGGTGGAATGACGAAAACAACACTTCAAATGTAGTATTTTAATACTTTATTTTACTTTATTTTGCAATTAGAGGAAATAACCGTATGGATCTCATTATTTGACATATTACAATATAAAAACACTTCACAGGGACTTTAATTGAATCCCTATCTCTCCATTTTTGTTATTATTAGATGGAGGGAAAAAAAACACTTCTGTTCTTCTTCCCATTCTGAGCTCTTGTACTTGATCCGGTTAACAGGATTTTCTTAAATTACTTATAAAAGACCATCTTTTAACTTTCCTCCTTATTTCTCAGTCCATTAATTAGCAGGTTGGCCTGAAGGCACTCACACATCAATCTACTGGGCCAAAGTTACAAAGTTAGGCATCTCAGCCCGCGGGGTTGGGGGTGCGGTACGTGTGTTTGTGGAGGGGGAGGGAGGGGGGGGGGGGGGGTGGCGAAATTAATAATATCTGAAGTATTGAAATAAATAGAGGATTAAGAGTACTGGCACTCTATTATGCTGAACCACTGGCCCTAGGGACTCGCACAGTGGTGGAGGACATCATGGTAATTAAGCTCTCTCTCTCTCTTTCTCTCTCTCTCTCCCTCAGTCAATCACCCCTCCTCTATAATCTTTCCTTCGCTCACTCACTCCCCCCCGTCCCTCTCCCATAATCCCCCTTAGTCAGATACGCGCTGTGGCCCCGCGGAGAAGAGACGGCTGTCAGGGAGATGACAGGACATCGCGCCTGTCATCGTGGCTCTCTAATCTGCCCGTCCCCTCTCTGATACTGCTTGAGAAAGAAATGAGGGACGTCTTCTTTCTCTCTCTCTCTCTCTCTCTGTCACCCCCTTCCCTCCCTCCCTCCCTCTCTCTCTTCCTGGCTGGGATGACGGGAATCTTCACCCACTTTCAGCACTGATAGCACATGTAAAAACAAACAAAAACCCAAATAAATAAAAAAAACTTAGAACCATGACATCCAATGTGCTCCCTGTCCACCTGCTCATCACCCTCTATTAACCAGACCAGTTTTTTAGGACACCAACAGACATACACGCACACAAGAGAATGAGCATAAAGATGACTGCTCTAACTCCTCTAACTACGTATCATTGCAGCGCTCATGATGTTTGGACCACACACTCAGATTCAGGCTGAAAAGGCAGTGGCAGGCTATGGAATGATCACGAGATTTAAAAATTCCAAATTACTCAGGACAGCTGTTTAAGTTTGCTGTGGCAGAAGGCACTGGTGGCTTTTGGCCACTTCCGCTTCTCTCTCTTCTGTTTCGTTTTCTGTTTCACTCTCTTATGTGCCTTCCAAGGCAAAGTACACCAGTGGCAAAGTGTTTATGATAATTGTGATTTTCTTGGTGCGCGTCTAATATTCATTTTTGAGGACGGGTCCAGGGGTTGGCCTGTGTGGTGACTGATCCATTCCTGCTCCAGCAAGGTGAAAGTTGGCAAGTGACTCGAGAGAAATCAAATGGAGCTCTGCGCTCCAGAAGAAAGCAGAAAGTCCTGTGGAAACAGCAGGAATGGCACGGAAGACGCCGTTGATTGTAATGGATTGTTCATTTTAAAGCCAGGGAAAACAGCCTGTCCGCGTGGAAGCCTAGTCACACAGCTTCTCTCCCTACACCTGTGAGCCATGGTTGAGCTTTGCTGTGGCACAGGGTAGCGTGAATGCAGTTACAGGCCCCCAGGGCTGATATTGCAGTGCCGACATAAGGCATAGAGACAAAAATGCAGCCACCCTTCAGTGTTTCCACGGTTCCTGTTCTGCCCCCCCCCCCCCCCCCCCCCCCCCCATTTCCAATCACGGTCCATAGACAACACCCCAGCAGGATATAGCTGAAACTATGACTAAATCTCTCTGAAATTCTCACTCCGGTCTGCCTTCACCTTAAAAAGAAAAATACTTCAGAGGCCTCCATCTGAAGATTCACAGGAAAACGACAGTTCGGCCAGGGGTGAGGAAGAGGAGGAGGGAGAAAGAGGAGAGGCCGGGCGTCGGTCCCGGTCGAGCATCCTTCCAGGCTGACCACACACGTTCACTTTGCGCGTTCAGTCCACCAACACGGCTCTGTCAGCATTTTAAGATTACCTTCTGCTTTACTAAATGGTAAATGAACAAAAAATACAAATAATTCATTGCAATATTACACTTAGTTAGATTATATTTTGAGACAGTAGAAATGCTGATGATGCAGTAAGAGAAGGCCATACAGGGGACCTGAAATGGAGTCTGAGGGAGAGACAGGTTCAGTAGTATCCTGCCACAGCGATGCGGTGGTACAGGAGACACCAAGCAGGACAGATGTTAGCATTTAATAGATTTGTGCACACACGATCCCTTACAAGCTCACTGCATCATAGAAGCATACGTCACAGTGGCTATAGGAGGGATGGGATGTGGGTGGAGAGGGAGCAGGGGGCAGGGGCGGGAACAAAGCAGGTAATTGCCCCCTCAGTGACACCGTGGCAAAGTGTCTCCCTGTCACACACACACACACACACACACACGCTCGCTTGCGCACGCACACACACACACCTCCCACCTCCGTCAGATCAAACAGGGGTAAATATGTAGCCGATCTGTGATTTGATGAGCTGACATGGTGGGCCTGTGATCTCCGAGTGTGGCTGTCAACGGGGGCCTCTGCCACCAACGTCCCCTCTCCTCCCTCTCCCTCCTTCTTTCTCCCACCTTTTCCATCTCTCCCTCTTTCCCTGTCTCAAAGCTCACAGGCCCAGACTTTTTATGGTAGATGATAGCCTCTGCAGTATAGCTGTGATCTATGTTTCTAGCAGGTGAAAAGCATCTGAACATAAGGCAGCAGAAGGAGTGATCAGCAATATGGATAGTGAATGGTCACTGAAAGAGCCACAGGATTAAAAGAGTTCTACATTTCATTGATTTGTTTTCATTGACAGTAAATTTATTCTACAAATAGATTCTTGTGCATGCCTTTTGGAATCTGTTTGCATCACAGGTGACACTGCTCTTTAATTTGGACATTTAATAGAAGGGGATCACACCACCTCTACCCAGGTCATGTCCATTCAAAAATAAAATGTACCCTAATATATTTCTAAACATGCTGTTCATCTTGAGACTATATTGCAAATACATTTTAACGAAGCTTACCCGCAACCCCCCTCCCCCAGGCACTGCGATGCTGGAATTAGACACACACAATCAGTTCCACTCCTAAAATCTCCTTCAGCTGTGTATCTGTTTAATGACTCTCTCCCTCTCTCAGTTACAGTGCTGTGAAGTGGAGTGGAGTGCCACTGAGCGGCAAACGTGCGCTGCACTCTTTATTTTCTTCTCTTAGTCTGATTTTCTCCCCCTCTCTTCTTTCCTTGTTCCTTCTCTCTCTCTCTCTCTCTCTCTCTGCCTCCTCCTTTTTTTTTAATTCTCTTTTTCTCCTTCATGCTCTACCAGCCATTTGGCCACTCAGCTTCAGCTGACTGGTCCACTGTGTTTCCTGTCCATGTGCTCTGACTCTAAGACACGTTTCATCATCTTTCATTGCTGCCCTCCCTTGCACAATGTGTGTGTGTGTGTGTGTGTGTGTGTGTGCGTGTAGGATATATATGACCAATGCAAACAACTACTCATGTGATTTTCCATCCCATGTGGTAGATTGCATATGTGTGTGTAACACTGTTCTTGGGTATGCCTCCCAAGTCTGCAAACCCCTGTAGACTGCCGCCTTATTGGGTGGCACAGTGTGATGGGTGGGGAGTTGAAAGTCAGCCTTTATGCTTGATTTCCCCAATAGGGGCAGGGGTGGCAAGAGATGATGAGATCCAAGAGGTCTGGATCTCCCTGCTGGCGGAGAGGATTCCATCTGGACACAGGCCTGATTTACCCCACTTCCAATGCAGGCAACGTGTGTGTATGTGCGTGTGTGTGTGTGTGTGTGTGTGTGTGTGTGTGTGTGTGTGTGTGTGTGCGTGTGTGTGTGTGTGTGTGTGTGTGTGTGTGTGTGTGTGTGTGAGTGTGCGCATCCCACGTGTTCCAGTGATCTGGGTCAAGAACCAGGCTGTCTATCCCAGCCCTACTCGGGAGGTCACCCCTGCTCGACTCTTCCCACAATCCCCTGCACAAAGCGGTCATTGACAGCAGGAATGCGCCTTGCCTTCGCGCTGGGCCTCCCCACACCAAGCTCACCCAAGTGATTAGTTGGGGATTAAAATATTTGCTGTGCAAACATCTGACTCGGCAATCTGACCCGGTGCTGCAATTCAGACACCTCCACCTCCCCCCTCTGACGCGCACAAAGACGCCCGCACCACAAAGTCCTACTGCCCGTTACCGGGGAAAGCGGATGAATTTATTGACTTAACTGTTTAAGGGCGGCCAGAATGAAGAGTGGAGCCGGTTCAAGTGGACTGGGAAAATGACACGCGTGGCCACTGGGTCGCGGCCCAGTAAACTACAGAGGTCAGCTGGTATCCAAGTAATAGCAATCGAGAATTCACTGACCTCAAACCAAGCTGGAACCACCATAGATTTCTTACTGTTGTTGAGA
This sequence comes from Megalops cyprinoides, assembly GCF_013368585.1. Lineage (NCBI taxonomy): Eukaryota > Metazoa > Chordata > Actinopteri > Elopiformes > Megalopidae > Megalops > Megalops cyprinoides. The sequence continues at coordinate 24,812,411 of NC_050599.1, read as the reverse complement.
CTGGTAACAGTGCTGCAAAGCAAGATGGGATAGCTGGGAGGGTGACTCTGATCAGTCTGGATAAAACAGACCTAACCAATCAGGTCTGAAACTGATGAGGGGGTGCAGGTGTGAATGGTACCGCTACCTCCGGCACTGGTCCAAACATGTCTTTGGGACATGGAGACACACACATGGGCAGAACAGGAGACATGGGCATTCACACTAACAGTCAGTGCTGCTGGTGCTCAGCTATGTCCCCAATGCTTCTTCTAAGGGCACTGTCACCCACTAATCTAAGAGTGACTGTGGACCAGGCCTACTCCAAGCCTACTCCCATGTTACTGTGAGCCTATTCTGTTTTTTCTCACAACATGACATTTTCAAGAGCAGAATTCTGAATGATTTGGTGGCGTTCTGCGCCTGCCTCTAATCTCTTGCACACAGTGGGTCTGCAGGAGTTTAATCGGTCTTGGCTGATAGTAATGAATGGAAATGGAGGTGGGGCCACGCAGTGTTGAGCACAGGGAGCGTACAGGAGCGGAAGCCGGGTTTAACCATTCCTGATCAGTCCACCCAGGACCACACAGACCTCTACGAGGAGTCAAGTGCAAAGCCACTGAGGGTTGGGTTCACCAGAGTCAACTACCCAGAGTCCTGTGCGCTGTGTAAAGTGCACCTCCACTGAGTTCCAAGTGACACACCTACACACAAAACACACGTACGCATGGACACAGACACGTTCACACACATACATAGCCACACATGGAAACACTTCAGCAGAGTCACGGCTGCTATTATTATATCGTTCTGAGAGAGCTGACTGCATCAGTGTGTAGAGTAACTCCAGCAGCACCTGCCTCACTGCTCTGTGACCCCCCCCCCCCATCCAGATGAGGCCTCTCCCCTTGCCTTCGGCATGGTCTGCCCTCTCATCCTCCAGCAGGGGGTGTGAGCGAGGCGGCAGCGGCAAGGTGAGCAATCTGAAAACGGGTCCCCCCACCCCTAACTATCACCACCCCTCCCCCAGAGACCAGACAAATCAGAGAGGCGCCTCCATGTTAAAGGCCCAGGGACTCCCCCGCTAGGACCCCGCCGCCCTGCTAATGGATTACCAATTAAAAGCAGCGTAGCGTAGCCTGTAATCTATGAGTGTGCACTGTATCAGCGCGACTGGCTTTCCCCTTTAATCGCACTATCGAGTCACAGGATCGATAAAGATTAGCGGTTAAGCTGTGTTGTATTTTCAGGGGGAATATGAGGGCAGAGCAGTCTGTAAATGCTCCTAGTGGAGCGGATATTTTTTCGCAGTTAAATTAAACGGGATTAAAGATGAGTGGAGGGAGGTTTGGGGCGGGGGGGGGGGGGGTAGGTTACTTGTCCTGCTGTTTTCAGACCAATCCCAGTCACCTTCTCCTCTCTGTCTTAGCCCTCTCCTGGGTGCCAGTCTCCCCCTCTTGCCTTGGTCATAAATGTTTCGACAATTTCATCCTGCTATTCTGTCTTTCCCTTCCCGTTTCCACCCTCTGCCAACCATCTCGTTTTCCTTTGTTGCTTCGTTCTTTTGTCCCTGCTTTCTTTCTCTCAGTCCCTCCATTTCATCTTCTCTTTCGCCGAATCCTTTTCCGCGATTTTCTGTTATTTTCTGTTTTTCAGCCTTTTTTTGTTACGTTCTTTCATCTTTCTTTTTCTTTTTTGTCCCTCCAGTTTTCTTCTCATCTCTGTCCCCCTTTTCTTGACTTTATTGCTTTTCATATGCCTGTTTTTTCAGATGACACCTTTTAAAGAAGATCTCAGGCTCTTTGATCTCTAGCCTTGGTTTTGGGCTTATTCTGACTGTAATCCTCAAATAAAAACTAAAATTGAACCATGACTTTTCCTCATGACTGTGTGTTCAGTAACATACTGTTTTATAACCTACAGATGACAGCATCCATACAACTGAGAATGGAGGCAGGAGACAAATACTGTATAACTGAAGGCAGACTGTGTATCTGATGTACCATCACAGAGATTTGGGGAGTGCAGTTTGTTAAAACAATATTTCAGCTGAGTGATCTACAAAGCCTTTGAATTTTCTGCTCAGGTTTCTCACCCAGCTCTGATCACTTCTGGTATTCAGGTCAGCCAATCACTTCGGCTGACTTCATTTTAGGCCTCACCCCAGAAGATTGAATAACGAGGGTACCTAGCAATCCACTTTACTGAACAATTGCGCGGGAGGCATGCCCCCACACCCCCAAAACTGGCCCCCCAATCTGATGCCCACTTGCTGGTCACTCTCAGAGACTTCTGGATTCAGTCAACATTTGACCTTATCTCTGATTCACAATTACATTTAAGCATTCCCAAACACAGCTCACCCAACTTCAGTAGTCACACAAAACAGTTAAAAAAAACTTTGTATTGAAGAAAGTAAACGTTAAGGCCAAATGTTGACTGAATCCAGGGGTCAGTCTGTACTGTCTGACTTTGGTTCCGCCATTCTCTCTCACTCCCTGTTTCGACACACAAAACCAGAGAAAACAAAAGATTGTACCAAATACATGAATCAGTGGCTCATGACAAATTGGGCCACTTCTGTTTGATCAGGAGTCCAAAGGTTCAAAGAACCAGCATCAGCACTGATGTGTGGGCTGCGGTTTGGCTTCAAGCAGACTGAAGATATATTACAATAAACGGTCAATTATTGTAGTCTGTATGGGCCAGGTGTAAAAAAAAGCTTGAAAAATAGACACATGACTCACATCTTCTGTCTGCCACCTTCTATCTGTCACCACAAGCTGTCACATCAAGCCTCCATGTGTCAAAACCGCCCAGAGAGGGGCCTGATTGTTCACACACTCTGGAACTGCCCATTGCGAGGTCACATGATCACGGTGGAGGGACCGTTCCGCCCACATCCTGCCACCATAAAGTGGGAGGGGAGTGGGGGAGATCACCATCACACAGAGATAAAGAAAAATCACTGCTGGAGGAGATGGACAAGGAAGATAAGGAGAGAGGGGGCGAGGAGTGTCAGAAGAGAGACAGAGGAGAGAAGGGGGAAGAGAGGGAGTGAGGGAGAGAGAAAGAGGGGGAGTCAGCAATGATAGTGGGATAAACCTGATAGAAGCCAAGACCAAGTGGGAGGGAGAGAAGGGAAAGAGAGAGAGAGAGATGGAGAGGTATGGGGGAGGTGCGGGGTGGCAGCACAGAGTGGTGGACAAAGATGTCTCCATGATTGGGATGTCACCCCCAACGCAATCAGGCAGCAGCGGGCAGCCCTGGCACCATCAGGACCCCTTCTCGCTGGGGTGTCCCGGAGCCCTATCGCTGGGTGCCAGTGCAGTCAGCGAGAGACAATCGGGGCTCGTCAGGCCTGGCACAGGGGGGGTGGGGGGTGTGAATGGGGGGGGTTTCCTGCCGCTCTTTATCACAGACATTGATCGTGGTGTGTGTGCATTGATCCAAATCCACCATCTGCCTGAGGTAGATAAGCATGCAAGGACCCAAGCATTGTGCTGTCACTCAGTCACCATGCAGAGAGAGAGGGAGAGAGAGAGAGAGAGTGGAAGAAAGACAGAAAGAGGGAGAGAGAGAGTGAAGGAGAAGTAGAACGTGAAGGAAAGAGGAAGGGGGAGCAGTGATGTGGGGGGGGGAGTTGGGGTTATTTGGCTGGAAGGAATTACGGGATCAGGATTAGCTTTTTCACTAGCGAGGAACAGAATTTTAAACGACTGTCTCCCCTCTCTGTTTCTCTCACAAGCACGCACAAACACAAGCACACATCTCACTCCCACTTTGTGACTACCTTCATCGCTATGCCCTGAGTAGCAAGAGAAGGACAATGACAACGGTGATGATGATGATGATTATGGTGATGATGGTGATGATGAATATGACAGTGATGACCATCATAATAGTGATATTAATGACAATGCATCTGCTGATGATGATGGTGATAGTGAAAATGACGTTTTTGATGGTGACAATGATGATGGTGCAATGATGGTAATCATGAGGTTGGTAATCCTGTTAATGAGGATATAGTAGTAGTAGTAGTAATAGTTTATTTCGGTCCTTATTAACAATTTTACAAAATGAATACACTTACAAATAAATAAATAACAATAAGTCATTAAATTAAAAGGAAAAACAACAACAAATATTGACCGAAAAGGTGTAGGCTGAAGCTTTAGCTTATTTTACCTACCCTTTTTACATAAAATGTTCTGATAGGCACAAAGACAAAACAATACCAAAGCAAAAACAAAAGTTCCAAACGATTCAAACACAATACTGATCATATCTCAGTTATATATTTGTTTACCACCTTATTTTTAAACATTTTTTTAAATTCACAAAGTGAGCTACACATTCTTAACTCCTTGTCACAACTATTCCACAATCTTACCGCTTTGACAGATATACATCTATTTTTTACATTTGTTCTTACACAGGGCAGTGTGAATTGGGCAGGAAAGCTGGCATCAAAAGTGACTTGCAATGGAAAAACTAAGTGTTTCTCATCACCAATTTCCCAGAGCTCTCATTCGCCAAGCCTAGAGGATGCTCGCCCAACAGTGCTTACGGTACTGCCACCAGCCCCATGTGGTCAGGTAGATAGAGGCAATCTTTACCCGTAGCTGTAAGATGCAAAGGTCAAAGGCTGTTTTTTTTTTTAATAAATATTTGTTGGTAAATACAAACTTTGATGAAACACAACATTTGTCAATACTAAATAAAAGATCTTAAATGTACACAAGGTCTTGCTTTTTGAGTTATGTGTGATTATGATACCATTATCTTGTGATTACTCTTGCAATATCATTTTTGTGGCCTTTGGGATATAGATATCATAAAGAGTATATATGGAGGGTGAAGGCCTTTGGGTTACAGTTATCATGAAGAGTATGTGTGGAGGGTGAAGGCCTTTGGGTTACAGTTATCATGAAGAGTATATGTGGAGGGTGAAGGCCTTTGGGTTACAGTTATCATAAAGTATATATGTGGAGGGTGAAGGCCTTTGGGTTACAGTTATCACAAAGTATATATGTGGAGGGTGAAGGCCTTTGGGTTACAGTTATCACAAAGAGTATGTGTGGAGTGGGATGGCCTTTACAGTACTACATGTAGACCTGAGCAAAAGATGAGGGGCCCCAGAAACATAGAGGATCCTGTTTCTCTCTTACGAGGGGGGGGGGGGGGGTCCTGTCTGGAGAATGAAAGGGTACACGGGCCGCCGAATGTAGCGGTTACCAAGGGGGACTCTACAAAAGAGCATCAGCCGCAGGGTCTTGGTCATTGTTGGGGGTGTGAAGAGGTTGGTGGCGGGGGGGGGTGCAGGGCCAGAGACCCCGTCCCGTAAGCTCTCCCGATCCTCAGCCCCCTCTTTGTGGTTCGTGGGTTTAGAATGTGCGCATTGAGGTCCAGCTGACGGCACTGGCACACAGCAGGGCGGGGGTGTATGGGGGGGGGGGGGCGAGGATGGGGGGTGCTCGAAGGATTAGCAGGGCCGGTTGGATCATCTTACAGCCGCCACTGCCCCCCCCCCAAACCTCCCACCTCCCCCTCTCGGTCTTTGGGACAATGGGGATTAAGCTTCTCTCATTCTTCGCCCCAAAACAGCGGGATGACAAAGATAGTGTTCCTCGGGGTCTTTCAGGGCCGGGTTGCACAGCTGAGGGGGGGTGGGGGGTGGTGGGGGGGAGTGGGGGTTAGGTTTGGGGGGGGGGGTCTTTCATGAAAATTAATCCTCTGGAATTTTCTCTCTTTTGCAAACGGACATGTGCGGCCTTTAACGCAGTGCCACACTGGATGAACAAACCGAATCCCGCGGACGCTTCAGCGTTATTACAGCAGCGTCCCTTCAAATGATTCCCGACACTGCTCTGCTCATTCACTCTCTGACTCCGCACAAAAAGGGAACAGCGGTCAGGTAACTAATCACGTTCCTGTTACTCCTGTTATTCCTGTTACGCCACGCTGAAAGCCGGTCTTCACAGGCGTGCTGTTCGGGCTCACAGCACCATCCCTGTGGGCTCCCTAAGTACAGAATAAACACCTCCGTCCAGGTGAACCCCAGCAGAACTGTGACCAAGACTCTCTGCAGAACAGTGAATGGACTGTGTGAAATGACCAGGTGGTTCCACATTCAGTGTCTTTTATCCTTGATCACCCCAGAATCAAGGCAATGCAAAGAAACAAAATAACCAGAAGCCCTTCAAATTTTCATCCCTCAGGCAAAGCAGGGTGCTAAATACTTACTGAGAAGGGTTTTCTAAACTCATTTTTACATCTTCATCTGTATCTCTTAGCCTCTGATGCCCACCTTCCTATGGTCTCAAAGATGCTTCAAAATGGCTGAGTTAGTCACACAATTCAAATTTCACCATGATACAGAAGAGAACTGTGAAACCAGATTGGTAGCATCACTGCTTTTCGCACAGAGCAGTACTTGTGTCACGTTGTGTGATCCTTGCCCATGAGGATCTGCCTGCGTCTCCCCATTCAATAAAAGGTGAGAATGAGGTTTCTGAGCTCCGCATTTTGCCTGCTGATTCCACACCTGCTTTGGGCATTATGGGAAGCTGATGTGAGTGGCCTCTGAAAAAAGGAATAAGATCTCCAGGAAAACAGCCTGTCACCTCCTGAGAACATTGGACCCTGGCCAATACTATTTATTTAGCAAACCCCCTTATACAGCGCAACTCACACAATGTACACACAATACTCCCATGCAGCCCATTTCTAAAGCTGGAGAGTGTGAGTGTGTTGGACTTAATGCCTTATTCAAGGGTGTAATCACTTGCGATTTGAACCCATAACCATCTGGCTGAAAGCTTGTTCCCCCCACTGCACCAAATGTCTTATTTGCTATTCTGAGAGCTCTTCAGCGCCCTGGTTAGCCTAGTGTGTGTCCAGCACATCATTCACAATCTCTCCTCCCTAGCTAGTCATCTTGTAATTGAATCCCGAGTTGGGATTAGAATTCTAGGTGCAGCAATTGACTCGGTCAAAAATGCCTATTATAGGACGGCTCTGTTTGTCATGTTCGTTGGGCAATATGCGACACCGGGAAATGTGTTAGAATCTAAATTACAGTCATTTGCATTGAATAAAGGAGAACACATCAGGAGAGACAGCAGCCTGTTAAATAAGCAGCTGAGCCAGCAAGAAGCTGACACACACATCATAACACACACACACACACACAGATGCATAACCATCCATCGGCAAGGCGATAGGTGATGGCCCGCAAGATGCAACCTGATTGAAGCACTTGGAAAGTCCAACAATAAGCTCAGCACCCCAAAGAACCAACTCCAAAAAGAGGTAAAGGAGCGGTTATGCCTGAACTGTCCGTGAAAACATCAAATTCAGATCCTGATCTGGCCAAAGACCAGAGGGGATATTGTCCAATCACATTCACCATCCCACGACAGCATCAGCAGCACGCAGGCAAGTGCAGCAGGTGACCAAAGTAACAAGGGACACAAGAGACTTCAGGGGTCAAAGGTCAGAGATTCAATCTGGCCAACAGAAGATCAAGGGAAGTTCAATCATGTGCAACTGATTGGTTGCAAGGATGCAGACATGGCAGGACTGCCCCTATGAAGTAGCACCATACGTCAGTCTGTTTAAATATGAAATCTTAAATATACAGGCAACTAAAATATATAATTTTGCCAAATATATATATGGCAAAACATAGAAAAGAAATCAGTTTCAACCACTTACACAGAGTGTGTGTGTTTTTGATCCCCATATTTTACAATATAAAAATGTAATTTTACAAAACAATATGCTTAGAAACTGAAACATGAAACTGGTGACAATCAACAGATCTTCCACTGTATGTGGCACATGTTAATATATGACACAAGTGTTCCTTGTATTTTGGCTGATATATTTGACCATGTCTTTGTTTTTCAAGGAGCAGTGGGCACAGCAGGGACAGGGGACAGACCGGTGTGTGCTGGAGTGTCCTCTGTCACTGAGCAAGGACAGAGAGGAACATCGCTGACAAATATTCATGAACAGAGGCAAGCTGCAGCAGAGAAAATATGCGGGGCCTCTGACTGCAGCAATAAATCACTTATAATGTATCATTTATAATAGGTATGGAGCAATTTCCTTCATTCGTCTGTTGATACCGATTCGGTCCAAAGCCTTCGGTCCAAACGTCCAGAATGAAAAGGGTTAGAGCTAGACGAGAAGGAAGGAATAGAGGCCTGCTCTTTATTTTCCTCTTCAAAACACGTCAAGCTGTGGAGAGGGGTGATGAGGGGAACGACGCAAAGGAGCACAGCGAAAGAGAGAAAGAGGGAGAAAGAAAGAGATTCTCTCTCTCTCTCTCGGGTCTCTGGGGGGGGGGGGGGGCGGAGCCAGTTCAGGCCTGTTTTATTCCTGGGAGAAAAGACCAGGGTCTTTGGGGGTGGTGTGGCGGGGGGGGGGGGGGGGGGTTCAGGGGAGACTGAAAAAAGGCCCCTCATTCACTTCTTCTTTTTAAAAAGAAAGAGAAAAGGGAGAGTTTTCTCGGGCCCCCGCCCGCCCGATGGCCTGTCTGAAGCGATCAGTGCCGGAGTGCGCTGACGCTGCTCACATCACAGCCGGCCTCGCACAATGGGGCCCGCTGTGGCCCGCCACACATTTCACATCCAATTTAGTCTCTCCGGGATGTGAGGGCTGGGAAAGGCGGGCGTGGCGCCCGGGGGGGGTCTGGACCAGGGATGCAAAGGGGGTCAGTATAAGACAGACAGAACATGTGGTCAAGAGAGTGGGGGGGGGGGACTGAAAGAGAATGGGAACCGAGACTCAGAGATTTCGGTTCTGTCCCCTCTCCACCCATGCTAAAACATTATTTAAAAAAAAGAGTTCTGTCTCGGGCATTGCGCTGGATGCCTTTCGTCACTTTCTGAGGGGTCCTGAGCGGAGGAGAGAGGACGGTCCTGCCCACCACGGCCCATCAGCTGGCATTAGGGGCCGCCGACATGGGGCGAACCCCAAAAGCCTGAAGCAAACGAGAGGCACAAGCCGTGAGCCCTGAGACCCCCACTCCCCCGAAAGGGCGCTGAATGGACGTACCTCCAAATCGTGTTGTCGAACAAATCTGGTATTAAGACGAAAGGGTTAGTCTGCATTTACTCTCCTAAAGGCCTTAGTTAAGCTATTTTATCCGGAGCTTTGAGGCTTGGACTGCATACATGAGTGTGTGGGGGTATATATATAATATGTGTATGTGTGTGAATCCCTCTCCAAGCTCTTCAGGTCAGACTGAAGGGGCCATCACCGACCCCCCCCCCCCCCCCCCCTTCAGGGCTCTGCACCCCACCCCCCATCCCCAAAGTCTGTGTTTACCCTCTCCACACAATGGTCCGCTTTTGGCAATTAAATGGCATTTGGAGGATTCGGGCTGCTAGTTAATGGCATTACCGTTGGCAATTCATCCGCTGAATGGCAAAACAGGATTTTGCTCTTCACCAGCAAAGCGCTGCTTACCGTCTTACCAGCATTACATAGCTTACCTTGGGCTTACGATTCATGCTTCGCTGATTACTATTAGAATATTCCTGCTAAAATGGCCAGGGACCGGGGGGTGATCACAGGGGGGTGACACCGCTCAGCTCCGCGTGCCCGCGGCCCCTCTGTTGCCACGTCCGGCGCCAGGGCTCGCCCCTCTGTGCCAGGCACCGCCGCTCTGCCAGCTGGGCACAGAGTCCTGTTCGAGGAAGGCGCCCGTCTGTCTCTCAGACCACGGTGGCCCTCAGGTCCCCTTCCGGAAGCCTGCGGTCACCGCGGTCAGAGCGGCGTGCCTAATGGCGGGGACCGGGGCCGTGCTGCGGCACAGGAAGAGGGAGGCATTTTGTGACGTGCCGCTCTGTGTGAGCTGGCCAAAGCGTGATGGAGCTACATCCACTTCCTTTGGATGAAGAGAATCCAGGGCACGGGAGAGTGGGAGACTGCAGATCTCCTTTCTCCTGCTACACCGATCCTGCAGAGAGGAAAACAAGCAGAGAAAGTGAGGGGGCCACATTAGAGAGGAGGCAGGTGCATGCTGGGATAGAATGTGGGGGTAGGCAGAACTCATATGATCTCGAAACCAGATCCTGGAGGCTTTGGTTTTGCATTCTCTCCAACTTTTTTGCCATGTGTACCAAGCTGTGACAGCTGTAAATAAGACAGATAAAGTGTGCGTGTGTGTGTGTGTATATGTGTGTGTGTGTGTGTGTGTGTCTGTGTGCGTGTGCGTGTGCGTGGTCTTTTGGGGAGGGGGGAGGCTGTACAAAGGAATGGAAAAAAAGAGCACCCTATTATCTGTGACCTGCTAATCTGCTTCCAGTGGTGTCTGTATCTCCCTTGTTTGCGAATGGTTGCCATTTTCCAGTGTGCCGTGCCCGAAGACAAGGAGCTTTGAGAAGAATATGAAAAGGCAAACTTAAAGGCAATGGATGGACTAAGAGCTGGCACTAGACAGTGAGAAAGTTAGAGAAACAGGCATAAAGAAAAGATTTTCATGATGACATTGTGATGGGACATAACCCAGAATTGGTGTGTCTGATTCCATCACTCAAAAGAGGTTTTCGATCAATTCACTGCATATGTAAATAATGGAATGCATGTTTTGTTGCATTTGCGAGCCCAGGCGAAAGTAATCACTGGCTTGAACAACCTTATGTTTTCTACTCTTCCATCCTACACAGATTGCAGAACTATGACTCCAACCTCATCAAGTGTGGAGTCCATGGACACTCGCATTGCCTGCTGTTCCCCTGGGACATGACTCCTCTTTAAGCCATTTCGGCCTGGCTGTGATCTCGGTTATCTCTACCTAAAAGTCTCGCCCCTGGAAGGTCTAATTAAGCCAGCAGCAGATCCATTCTCAGATCCTCCACTGAGATAAAAAGGAGGCTTAATCTAGGGTCTGGGGGCTGAGCCCCAAAGAATCATAACAGGGCATCATCACCCTGCACCCCAAAACAGCGGCAGGCTCTCCTTCAATGCGCTCTGGATACTGAATGACCTCCTCAAAAAAAGAAAGAGAATATCAAATGTTGGCACGTTATTAAGAGAGGTTCTGAGATACACTACAGAGGAGGTGACGCGGTCACGTGCGGTTCTGCTTGTATGAGGCATGTGACGTCTTGCTCTTACAGGGGTTCAGCACAAACAGGCCACTTTTGCTGAGCTTATGATAAGGAAAAAGGAAATCGCTCTCCATTAAAGTCAGCGGTTTCCTTAGCGCTAAGCTCGCGGTTTTCACCGACTTTCTCTGCAACACAATAGCCCGGCTTGGGCTGAGCCCCCTCACATTGCCTGGTAGTTTCTCCCGTGTCTATGTGTGAGTGCCACTCATTGCTTATGGACCTACTTGCCGACATGCTGACCGCTAACCTGCCTCCAAAATCGCTTCAGCAACACGATGCACATACTGGTGCAGATATTGTGAAAATCGTGCCTGTTGAAAATAAACTGTCACAGGCAAAAAGAGAAAGTGCGGGAGTTCAGCCTCGAGCCTTTGAGGAGTCAGACTGAATGAGTGTGTATATTCTGCCTTCTCCAGAGAAAGTGGGGTGCCTCCTCCTCAGAAAGCAAGCCAGTCCAAAATTCCAAAGCTGGACAGCATGAGTCTCTCACCCGACCACTGGCATCCATTCCATCCCCCTGATAGGAGCCCCGTTCAGAGAAACGTGGGGGTTCTCCTCTGTGCGGTGGGGCCCTGGGGAAAAAGCTCATTTCCCCAATGAAAGCAGATGAACCTCGGGGACCCCCCGACCCCCCACCCCCACCCCACCCACGCAGGGTGACAGGGCTGGAGATTAAAGCGGGCGAGCGCACGGGACGCCCTTTTTATTTGGAGATGAGAGGGGGGGCACGGCGGCGATTACCTTCCCTTCCGTACCTCTGTGAGAGAGGGGCTCCAGGAGAGGGCGATCCGCGGCATGGAGGAAGTGGCACGGCACGGGATTAGCGGCTGGCCGGGACGGTAAATTAAACGCCGGAGATGAAAGAGCGCGGCCCTGACGCGCACTGAAGGAGAGCCTTCACTGAATCCTAATAATACCAGCCCAGCAGAGATACCTGCCGAGATTAACGTGTGAGAGGGTGTGTGTGTGTTTGCATGTGCATGTGTGTGTGTGTGTATTGGCACGTGCACGTGCATGTGTGTGTATGTGCGTGTGTGCGTATGTGTGTGTGTGGGTGTGCATGTGTGTGTGCATGTGTGTGTGTGTGTGTGTGTGTGTGTGTGTGTGTGTGTGTGTATGTGTGTGGGTGTGTGTATGTGTGTGTGTGTGTGTGTGTGTGTGTGGGTGTATATGCGTTCTGGAGGGAGAAAAAGACAGTGAGAGAAACAGACAAAAGCTATGCAATAAAAATCGTGTGTATGGTGTTTATGTGCCTGTGTCCCTGTATGTGTCCTGGATTGCTGGTCCTTTTGCATGTTTGTGTGTGGGGATTGCCCTGGTCTGCAGTAATCTGAGTGCACTCTAGGATTCATGATACCAAACACAATCCCTCTAAATTGCTCTGTGGGACCAAACTAAACCGCACCCCTCCGGAGCAGCCACAGAGGGGCTGGTCTGACAGTGCTCTCATACCCATGATGCCCCTCACACGTGAGGCCCGAGGATTGGCTGCGTGTCCTCAGGTCACTCCCACCACACGCACGTGTATTCTGCAGGCTAAGGGTACCCGGGAATCAAAATTTTACACTACATGTTCGGTGTTAGCAACAGAGGCAGGGAAGCTGATCCCAGATCTGTCGCCGAGGGATGAACTATGCCAGAGCTAGTCTCCTCTTGAGGTCCTTTCCCCCTCCTGCAACCCTACCATATCCCCCTGTCAGAAAAGGCCGCTCTGAGATGGAAAGTAATTCACTGAGATTAGCCTCATGCCTCATTTTACTGATACAGTGTGGACCTAGCGGTGTGTGTCTTACCTTGTGCTAACACAATGCAGGACCTCAAGCAGGTGGCCGAGAGGCCAATCTGCAGAGTGGATGGAGGAGGCACAGCACGGGATTATGGGCGTAACATCAGAGCCATCACTGCAGCGGAGCGGGAACACCAAGGGGGTGGCGATAACAGGGAACAAAGGCCCTCTTCACAAGCGCTATCGGCCTCGGATATCGCATCGGCTCTGCGGCTCTCCCTAATCCTAGTAAGCATCAAACCTGTGGTTTTCGTCCATATCAAAATCGAGCTTGCGCACACACCCCTACACACACGGGGCAGTTCTCTCATTACATAACACAGAAACATGTGCACCGCGACTCTGGTGATGGGACAAAATGGCATGCCTTAAATTCTTGGATCACCTGCCCACAAAACGGGATGGAAGTTCACCTGCCTGCCTGTTTTGGTATCAAGTAACTTTAGTACTATGACAACATGAAAGCACTGTATATGGCCTTTCTCCTGTGTGTGGGCAAGTGGTATAGAGAAGATGGAGCACCTCCATGTTTCTACCACCAGGGGGACTGCTGAGCACACATGCTGGTTAAGGACTGAGGAGAGAATACAGCTAGGACAAGGGGGAAAACTTTTCTGCATCCTTACCTCCCTGCTCAACCCTGCCTCCAGACAACCCCCCCCAGACACCATACAGAATGCTGGCATACAGAGCACTGTCCGGTGCACCCCCTGCGAGAGGGACACCCTTGGCACATGGCAAGTGGTGACCTCTGACCCCTTGGCCGAGTGGACGGTCACGTGTCCTTGCATGTGTGCCGCCCAGACAAAAAGGACACAGCCAACCTAATTACACCACAGTCAGAGAGGGCTAATGGTTGTGTTTGCCGGCAAAAGATCACAGCACAACACATTGCACATCCCCATCCTGTTTCAAATACCACAATTACTAATTGTTCATTCTCTACTCACTCAATCACTTCTTTTCTTTCTTTCTTTCTCTCTTTCTTTTTCTTTCTTTCTTGTTCCTTCTCTCTGCCATGATTGCTTTACATGCAAGCAAGTTACACAAGCAACGTAAATTAAATTAGCATGCCATGCTTGCAAGTTAGCACATGGCTAATTGTGGTCTCTGTAACTGTATGCAATTAGAAGGCTAGTTTGCCTGTGCCAGGCAACATCACCTTTCTGTCTGAAGCTTATCCAGCACACTCAATTTTCCCTGTGTGGTAACAGCTTTACAGCAGGAACAGTGTTTTTTATATGGGGGACAGCCAGCCCATCAGTCTCCCCACCTCTCACATCAGCTTCATTTGCAGAACACACTGCAGATCTTACCTGTAACAGTAAACTTAACAGTAAGCGTAAATTGATAGCTAATAATTGATATTTTTAAATGAGGCTGCCAGCTAATCATTGTCATTATGCAATGGCCATCTGGTTTTTGCTTTGCTCCTTTATGTAGCATCTAATCGAATAGTAGTACTGGTGTGCACGCTATCCAGTTGTTTAATATGCATAGCTAATTGGTTACTAAAAGTGTCAATCATGAAGAAAAGGCTTGTTTCTGCAATATTATTGGTAAATGCCACAATATGTGTTCATGAAGGGAGCACAATTGGGCAGGTGGGAGGAAACAATGTGCCAGCATGATAGATAGTGATTTTCGGCTGTTTTTTTTTTTTTTTTGTATCTTATTGGAATGCATTCAGAGTCTGTGCCATTCTCTCTGTAACTGCAGTAACTCAGACACCCCTTCCAGTTCACGTTTTCTTAGGCAGCGATTGGTCATTTATTGCAGATCATACTCCCCTCTGTGCAATGAGGATAACAGTCAGACTCCAGAGTGTACCAGACTCTGCCAGTCTCAGCCAAACTCCACCAGACTCCTCCACACTCCAGACTAGCCTATGCTGCGCTTTGCACTCGGCTGGTTTCCTCTGTGGCTCGCTATGCTGTAATTGGAGTCCCCACCGTCAGAGCGACAGCTGGTATCTCTCCCCCGGGAGAGACAATTGTGGCTGTAAAACATTTAAAGGACAGAACTGTACAAGGGGAGCCGCCCACGGATCTGTATCATCAGAGGAGCCATGGGTAGTCAACCAGGAAATATACACTTCCCCACAATCCCCCTGCCCGGAGTTATCTAACACTTACATTGCTGCATGCACTTCTCTCTCTCTGCCACATGGGGCGCCGTTTTCAATGAGCAACACTACCAATCAAAACAGTCTCCTGTACTCTAAATTTAAAATAGATTTTTTAATGTTTAATTGCTTGAATTTAGAATATATTTATCATCACAAATTAACAGGTAAAAACTGAGATTTTAGTTAAATTTTTGTTAAATTTCCAACCAGACTCATTGGTTGTTCTGTTCTGTGTCACACGGGAACTGTTTCTGCTTTACTGAGCTACAGGACCAATATGAAATTTAATAGATAAATGGACAGACAGACACCTTATCAAGTAAGTGTTATTACTGGTACTGATGAAACTAGGACGAGAATAGGATGGCAGGCCAACATTCCTACAACGACCACCGAGGGCAGCATAACTCAGCACACACAGTAGAGCAGAGGTTAGCAGGGCATGCCACTTCACACAGTAGTACAGGACAAGTCAGACCTCAGCACAGAGCTGGGATCATGAGCAGAGGGAAGAATACTGAAAGAAGGAAACAGACATTACTGATCATTCATGCATGCACACACACACACACACACACATGCACACACAAATACACACACATTCATGTGCACACAGGCACAGCCTCAGATGCCTTTATACATAGATACACACACACACACACACACACACACACATGCACACACAAATACACACACATTCATGTGCACACAGGCACAGCCTCAGATGCCTTTATACATAGATACACACACACACACACACACACACACATGCACACACAAATACACACACATTCATGTGCACACAGGCACAGCCTCAGATGCCTTTATACATAGATACACACACACACACACACACACACACACACACACACACACACACACACACACACACACAGCCACAGAGCTCCCATGCTCACACACAGTGATGTACCCTATCAGATGGCAGATGGCAGAGATGGAATGTGATCAAGCTCTGGCCTCCTTTTTGTCTCTCCCTGCCCTTTAGTCACATGGAAATCTAGGACAAAACAACTGGATTAGGGTAGCTCATTCCCTCTCTCTGTCTCTCTCTCTCCGGTCTCTCTCACTCTCCCAGTCTCTCTCTCCCTCTGTCTCTTTCTACCTGCTATCTCTCCCTCTGTGCTTCTTTTCTCATTCTAAGCAACACACGTAACATTTCCTGAATCTCCCACGGTCACAGAAGATGCATCATGGTGGAGTATGTGCTTTCTTTTAGCACAAGCACACAGGTCACAGCAACAGGAAGCCCAAAGTTTTTTCAATATATTCTTGGGGTGAGCAACAAATGTATCAATATATTAAAATATACTTCATTTCCATGTGGGTCTGGCTTTGAACTGTTGCCCATATACAGTCTCTTAGCTTCTCGGCGTGTTCAGAGGCAGAAAACGGGGGGTAGGGAAAAAGTGATGAGTAGGGACAGGCAGAGGTTTTGGGCAGGTGCCCTCGGTTGGGGTTGCATTTGTTTCCATGGTGGGGTTGGGACCCTTCCCCCATGGGAGCGGCAGGGGTTTGAGTCCGGGGCTGGGTGTTGGGGGGGTTTGGTTTTTTTGGCTAGGAGGGGGTTCACTGCAAGTCGGCTGTTCAAAGACTGGCCTTTGCATTGTTGGGCTGCAGAGGATTAGGAGTCTCTGGGCTCCAGAATATGCCTTCTAATTAAAAAGGATAAAGAGCTAGTAAAATGGAGTGAGGCACAGAAAGGAGAGAGAGAGAGAGATGGAGAGAGGGAGGGTGGGAGGGAGAGAAGGAGAGGAAAAAAGAATAGAAATGTGGAAAGAAAGAAAAAAGAAGAAGAAGAAAAAAACACTTTTCAGAGTCACTTCTGAGGCAGCATCACAAGACGCAGCAACGCTGACGGACTTCACTTTCTGCCCCGCCCCTCCCTCCTCCTCCCTCCCCCTCGCCCCCGCTCCCTCGATTCGTTCTCCCAATCTGTCCCTCTCCTCAGGCGAGCGCTGGTCGTGAGAAACAGCCCGGTACCCACGCGGCTCTTCAGTGCATTGGGCATCGGAGACGTGTCACTGCGCTGTGTTGAAAACAACACGAAATGTCATCCAACAAACACCTGATTCATTAGTGCCCAATGACAGTAAACAACCCACCTGCTTTGGCAGTAGCAGAAGGGTAATGCACTCAACTGAAACACAAGGTAGCCCCATTGCTTAGACCCAGTTACTGCTGACAGAGGGGAATGGGCAAAGCAGGAGTGAGGATCTGAGATAGGGGGGTTTTCGATTGTCACTAAGGCAGAGCGGCACCATTGTAGGCATGAAGAGCCACCCCGCCTGTTAGCATTCAGATAACCCACACTGAAACCTTATACCGGGAGTTTCCCAGGTGTCATCATCGCTAATTAGGGTAGGAACACGAAACACCACAGGAGGGTGAGGATCCAGCGTTGGTGTGGGCGGGGAGGGTGAAGCCCCGCGGGCCGCTGGGAGAGGGCCGGGTTGCCTGGCCGCCCGGCGGTCAGCGATGACGGAGTGGCGGTGTCTACATATGAATGCGCCGCGTCCTGCTGTGAGCAGATGCTGGGAGGCGGCAGGGGGCTGTTTGCTGCGGGGATTCCAGCTTGTGTTTTTGTTTATCCCCTCCTCCGTCCCCGCCCCCCTCCTCCTTCTCGCTTGCCAGCATGCTGGTTTGTGTTCGCCGCCCCCCCTCCAAACCCCCACCTCCCCCCCAAACCCCATATCTACAGGAGGTCCAGCTCCCTCGAAAACACCGCAAACAAATGCCGGTGCTGGGGCTTAAAACCGCAGCCTGCTTTTCTCGAAGGGCTGCGGGAGGTTAACGACGTGCCAGCAAGGATGGGGACAACCCCCGCCAGCCCCCTTCCCACCAACCCCAATCCCAACCCCAGCCCCCAAAACTCATCCACTCCAATCCCAGACCAGTCCTCAGTCAGCCAATGGGGGTGCCTGGTCCAGTCCGGTGGCCACACACACTCATTTGTACACACATTGGCAAGAGGAGGAAGAGGAAGAAGAGGAGGAGGCAGAGGCTCTAAGGTGGCCCAGCCAGTATGCTGCACCATGGCCTATTTCTTCTCAGATCTTTCCCCAACCCTGGCCCTAGGCACTTGAGACGGTTATGGGTTTTTGTTTCTTCCCAGCACTTCATTACATAATTGGATCAATTATAACGCTATCAGAAGACAGGTCACCACGTGCTTGAGGCGCACAGCATTTCACCATTGCATATTACCCTGAAATAATCATGTGGTAGAGAGCTTGAATGGAACAAAATGAAGAAACATCTCAACGACTCCAAGATCAGCATTGTTCATACTCCCATCCTAAGCCATTGCAACTTCCCAACCATTTTTAAGGGGTGGGTGCAAGTACCTCAGCCCCTCCCTGTCCCTCGTATTGGAGGTTGCACACCCAGTAACTCCTGTTAACTTCACGTGACAAAATAAAATGTGCAGTTTTCCCCACTTACTTGGACAAGTGGGAAAACTAAAACTGAAAATTCAGCAGTCAAATTGATCAATTTCCATGTTTCATACGAGGTTGACGAGGTGCGTACCACCTCCCACTGTAGCGGAGCTTGGAGCAGATAAAGACAAAATATTAGATCCAATTTCTTAACGTTGTTACATGCAGAAGTTGTAATGTTTAGTACAGGACAGTACTCATGACTGTTCTTGAAAATCTTGAGTATGTGTGCTATGGGTAAATCTGACACGCATTGTGAGGTTGCCTACTGCCAAACTCAGGAGGGTTAGGGCCGATACCACACAAGAGTAGAAAATGGGGAACTATAATGTGCGTCACCTCCACAGGGCTTGGCAATGATTTCAAAAGCCACACAGTGCTCCACTGTGAGGTTATGACTACCCACAACACCAGGACAAATAAGGTCATCAGCTGTTTCTATCAAGTTAAATGGCTATTTCTTTTGACCTATCTTGATTCCTTTGTTCAAAGGAATCGCGTGCACAGTTCTACAAATTCCTCATTTCCACCTCATGTCCACAGTGTATTTCCAGGTTGGTGCATTTTTGCATTGCATCTTCCTTTTTCCAGGACTCCCTCACTGTTATTTACTGTGCTTCCCCAGGAAGCAGCACACAGAAAAAGAGCTGGCATGTTACATCACCGAATGCTGCTTTTTCATTGGTCCTTAGCAGCGCCTCACTGCTCCTGAAACCTGGCACTGATTGGCCATCTGGGAAAATTTCACAACTGCTTAATATCCACCCACGGCTTGTGAGGTGCTCACCAGAACAATAATCGTCCCTCATAAGACCTGACACACAACACAAGCTTAGGCTGTAAACAAAGGTGCATTTCAGCACACACACACTGAATTTCAAGAGTCATGGCAAACTCAGAGTGGTAATCAAAAGAGCTAAATCTGGGATTAGGCTGTAAGTTGTATACTAGACATTACACACATCATGGAAACCTAGTGACACACCTACACACAATATTTAATGTTGCTGTCTTACTTCAATATATCCATCCACATACAGCTATACATCAGAAATGGTTCCTGTGAATATAGAGGTAGGTTTTAGAAAAATGATATCCTAGAGCTATACTCTTCTGCACACCTAATTGGCACATACAAAATAAAGGAAGAACTCTCTTGTCATTAAAAATATGCACTTCAAAATAATAACACATGGACTAAGGACATCTACAAAACATTTGTTTGGTTTAGAGATTAATTTAAGTCAAAGCAAGAGGGACTGTCATGCAATTAGACGCGCAACTGAAGTTCTGTTTGAAATGGAACAGACTTGGTACACGCCTAATTAGCCTGACCAAATAGCAAAGTAACTTCCCTTAATGATTATAGCGTGTTCCCTCGTCGCCGGCCACACGCGCAATTAACCTTTCTCAACTGGCAAATCGCGGCGCCGCTAAACGCCGTTATCAGCAAATATGCCACATGGCAGCGGAAAAGCCGACCCACTCCAAACGCAGCCAGACAGTCAAAACCGGGCACAACAAAACAAACAGCTGATACGGGCCCCACAGCAAAGCGGCGCTCATTAGCAATGTCTTCCCAGCAACACTGGGGCCAGGCGGCCCGGCTTCAGGCAGGCTCTGCGTTTGGGAGTCTGTGTGTGTTTGCCATTGCTCCTGTACAAGCCTTTAATAGATCATGAGAGCTTTGGAGTAGATCTCCACGGAAGAGTTGCTTTTATACCAAAAAAAAAAAATCAAAAAATTTAAATGTGCTTTGTTGGCATGAAAAATGCTCTGTTACTGCCAAAGCTCTTTATGCACAGGGTATATCCTTCCAACCTCAGTGAATTAAAGGACAAATTATGATGTAAAAATAGGTCTGCACACAGTGCCTTCACTCTGTTGGCTGAGGATATGGTGCTAACAGGGACACACCTGGCTACAAGTTTGCAGCGTCCCTTGTCTTTGAAGGGAGGGTGGTGGATACATCTTACCTCAGACTCTGCTTCCATCTCTCTCTATCTCTCTTTCTCTCTCTCTCTCTCTCTCTCTCTCTCTCCCCCTCCAGTCCTCTGGCAGATTACTCCCTCCCTACCTCCACATTCCCATAGCCTGCTCCCCCCCCCAGTCTGAGCCGAATACGGCAGCCGTTCTCTTAGCCAACCCCATCCCACACATTCCACCAGACGCTGCCCACTGCCCCCAGCAACCAGGAGAGAGAGAGAAGGAGACGGTGACAGAGGGAGTGAGAACCAGAGAGAGAGAGAACCAGAGAGTGAGTGAAAGCTAGAGAGAGGGAGAAAAATGTTAATATGAGACTCACAAAAAAAAAAAAAACACAACACATTATTTGCGACACCAAAATACATAGAAGGCTTCGGAAATATGTACAGAAATGTAATTCTTGCCAATGACATACTTCTTTTCAAGGGAGTGAGGAAGACATCATGGCAGGGAGGTGGGGAAAGACTGAACACTGCCTCCAGGACATGTCCACGGTCACTGATAGTGCATTAGGCAGGATAACAGCAAAGTGTTTGGAGGTCCTTAAAAGGCCCTATATAAAATGGAGTTAACATCGCAACTTCAGTTCCAAATGGTCAGTTGTCCCTGAATGCCAACTCGCGGCCCCTCCACTGAAGGTCTGTGGATACCATATGAAACCTGGCTCTGCCTCGGCCTGTGACGACGCTCAGACAGAGAGATGGAGGGATGGACACTGATGTCTCTCTCAGTGTTTAATTGGATGTTCCTCCCTGTTGGAGTTCCGCTCACTGCTGCTGGCTGCTGAAAAGGCCCTGGGGGCTGGACGCCCCCCTCCCACTGTTTACTCTCCTAAAACTGGTGGGGAGGGACTGGCTGACAGACGGGGGCTTGCAAATTCCCAGTTCACACACACATGCATGCACACACACAAACACACACGCACGCGCATACATTTGAGCGCACGTGTACATCCATGCATTTCCATTTAGTCATTTAGCAGATGCTTTTATCCATAGTGACCTACAAAAGTACAAATGTACACACATGCGCGTACGCACACATGCGCATATAGGTACACACACATCTACACATATGTGCATGTATACACAAATGCGCACATATACACACCCACATACATACACCACCTATGCACACACAGCTGTACTCAAGAGGCACCTCCAACTGCATGCTATCACATAGGTAGCAATGCAGTGCTAAGACACTGGCCATAAAAAAGAAAGACAGAAGTTGAAGAATTGAGAGGAATTGGCAATGTCACCGCTGACAGGGACTTCCATTGAAAAGTCCAGGCAGGGAGCTGGGGTAACCGCCAAACTGTCAGTCACAGAGAAGTGGGTTTGGACAGGACACAAACACTAACTCAAACAGGAACACACACTCACCGTGCTGATAACAACCTTAAAGGGAATTAACTTCCATAGTCATTATAAAATATATTGATGTAAATACACCTTAACCAAATAATAAAAAAAATCTCTTTCAGTGGAGAGTCATCTTTAAACTCTGATAGTTTGCTCTGCTTGTTTTCTCTTTTATCAAACAGTTCATAACAAAACACAAGTGTTGGCTGTCTATCCCTACAATTCATTTTTTTTCACAACGTGGAGGCATGTCCCACAACCCAGAGCATCAAAACTGCCTTTACCGAGAGGTCAAAAATTCTAAAGCAGTACAGGACGTTTTTGTGTATGACTTCTTTCTGAAAACACGCAGTTTTTCTTCAAATATTGCTCCCTGCTCGAAGGGCAACGCGTGCTATGGCAATGCGCGTGACAGAAAATGACACTAAACACTCGTGGCTGCGCAAACTGTGCCCGTTCCCAAAGTTATTAAAGAGGATTATGCAGAAAGTGGGAACACTGGCACCGTCTCCAAAGGCGTCATGAATGCCTTCCGCGCGAGACAGTTCAAATGAAGCGTTACCTGAAGGAGCCTAATGGAATCCTCGTTGTGGGGCTGTCTGGTTTTGAAACTGCTTGCTGGGGGGTTCAGTGGGCGGGGTTTACGCTACCCATTGCAGGGTCAGGGAAGCCCGCTCTGCAGACAGGTGCCGGTCATCCTGATCCGGTCCTGCGATCACCTATAATCAAAGGAACGAGCTATAGTTCAAAAGAGAAAGCATAGGAGAAGGAGTACGGATTTATTTACGCAGATACCCCGAAATATGAGCTTTTGCGAGATTCCCTCCTTCATTCATTCATTCGTTCTTTCGTTCGTTTTTGTGACCTGAAGAAAAAATTAGCGAGGTTCAAAAAGAATAAATAATACATCTGAACTTTTCCATACCTCCGGGGAGTCATATTCGATGTCCCGAGGGACGTGTGTATGCTTGCGCCTCCTCCAGTGGATTTCTTCTTACTTGGTGTATTTACGTAATTAGGTCTGTATATTTACATGTACAGTCACGTAAAATATTTCTTGCGTATGAGGCACAAGTATAATCGTATTAATGTGATTATTAAAATTAATGAATAAAGTGTTTTTATAACGAAACTGAGTGATGATCGGGCCAAATAAGCCTCCAGAGTATAGGCTAGAACAACCACCAACACGCACATTGCTCTCCAGAAAATCACATCTATGCAAGCAGAGGTGTCGCTGTGAAAACAGATTTGGGTAAACTATAAGAAAATCTGCTGAGGCAACTTTTTTGGATTGGAGGGGGAGGAAGCAATTGTAAGGGGCATTCTGAGACGTTTTACAAGAAAAAAAATCAAAATAAAGGTTAAAAAAAGACTATCTAAGAACGATAAACCCATGGCTGAAAGCAAGCTCTTCTTACTCCCACTTTGCAGAGTGTGTACAGTGCTTTGTAAGCAATCCCTTACTTCTGCCATGCTCTCTGGGGCTAGGATTTTTGCATTAGAATTTATTAGAACTGTTCTGTGCATATTTCGCAACCAGATTGTTGATTACGAACAGGAAAGCGCCCCCCTGATTATGGTATCTGGTTCGCGCTCTCAATTTTCAACATGCAGCAACAATACAGCTAGCTAGCGAGCAAGCTAGAGTCTAATTTACAGCTAAAAGGTATAGCCACAACTTGAAATCCGATACTCAAAAGAAAAAGACAGGAAATGCAGAAAGAAAACAATCTGTTGCAAAAGCCTCTTAGAACGATCTTTCTTGGGAATGTCGGAGGTCATGGACAGACTGACAACATACAGCGAACGCTGATTGGAACCTACTCTGACCAATCAGCGTAGCTAGCTTTGGGCAACGTTAGAAACACACCTTAAACTGAAACATATTTGGAGCATTTCATCTCTTTGCCAATAATTTATTGATTGCTTGTTGATGAACGATTCTACACGATTAAAGACAGTGAAAGGGTATGTTTGTGCACGTCTAAAGCACACCAGGTGTAATGAAATATTTTGCCATACGGTGATATAACTACAGAATAACATTTATTATTATTATTATTATTATTATTATTAGTGTGTGTTCATTTGTGCTCCACTATAAAGCATCTTTCACGGCCTGAAATTCCCTGGACTCTTAACCCTCTAAATAGTTCTCTCAACACAGGGCTACCCACGACTTCTCCAATTAGGAGGATGAACAGCAGCAGTAATTGCCACGAGTGCGAACACCCCCTCAAACCTTTAGCAATCGACCGCCTTTTAACACTGAGATTCCCCGAGGCAGTGTGGTGTTTATAAATGAATAATCCATCAATTAAAAATGAGCAAGACTGTGCTAGCGTCGCATCTCAGCTACAAACATGACTCTGGAAAACTAACGCTGCACTGATTTCCCAGCTCACCACTCCGGCTTCTAAGAAATGAACTTCATTCAAAATGTAACATGGGGGTATCTTAAATATAATTTCAATTTCGATTTATTCGTTGTCTTAGAGCCGTTTTGATTGACTCGCCTTCAAACCGTGTGAGGACCTGCATTCAAATGAATGTGAAGTGTGAAGAGATTCATTCAAATGTATATGCATGTACAAATATTATTTTAAACTATTATGAAATCCATATTGAGATAAGTTTATATTTAAATAATTAAATTCACACTCTGAGTACTTCGTAGTAACTTATACTGTCGCAAAAAATGCAAAAACAGTACCTAAAGGGTCACGCACGCATGGCATCAGAGAACAGAAACAAAGATTATTTTTAACAGCTTTATACGTCGACATTATATTCAATATCATCACTATCATCAGCACCGTTAACACGAATTTTTCGCCTTACCGGCATGATCTTTCGTCGTTTGTCCTTGCAGGTCAAGTTCAGGAATTTATCAGGATGTGCTTTTTACTGTAATTTTACTACAGTCGATCTGTTTTATCAAAGCATGGCTCCACATACCTGTAGTTCTACAAGTTCACCTCTAAATTTCAGATTTGTATGAAACAGGACTATCAAGCGAAACGGATGCGATCCTTCCGGCGGCTTTAAGATATATACTCCTGCTGTTAACGTGCTCGCAGATCTTCGGATAAGATCCCCAAGATGTTAAAGGAATCTACAAAAACATGTAGATTGTGCCAGTGTTACAGGCTACACGTGCTAAGTCCTTGAGTGAATCTTCGTGCCATGGCGCACGCGGTAAGTAGGTGGGGTTTTCAAAGTTGTATTCTAATAGTTCCTTCAGGCCTTATGTTCTTCGCTTCCACAGAAATATCAACCTTTTCCCACACCAAACAGGTCTTAAATGCTTTAATCCCTCGACCCCCGCCCCTCCAACCAGAATATGCAACCTTGGGTACATCTCCTTCAGTTATTGCGCGCACTGGGAACATGGATATAATTTTAAGAAGAACCTAATAACTGGACTACATCATTAAGGCGTAACACGCGGTGCTTATTGCTTCTGTGTTAAGCCTTCACTGTTTTGCTGTCGAGTCCTTGGGGGCTTTCGGTGAAAGGGTATTAAATACGGCTATTATTAATTAATCGTGTGATTGTGGGGGCCTCGCTTGTCATCATCACTTTGCCGCGTTAAGGAGTAGAACCCCACGCCTGCGGGTGATTCTCTGAAGATCACGCGCCGCTCTCTGCGCTCGAGGCTCCTGATTATTAAAGGGGTGGAAGGCTTTAGTAACAGTAACACCGACAGACCTACATTAAAACGGTAATACATAATAACGATTCATTGAAAGAACTGGAATATATGCTGTTCTCACCAGTCACCACTGGAGACACGATTTCGATACCTCATTGCCTTCTTGTTTCTGTAAGGCGTGTTTTATTATTATTAACCCCCCCGCCCGCCCCCTTGAAGTTGTCAGTCACCCCGGAGCAGCCATTGGCTGGGGAGGCTGCGTCAAAAAAGTTGCTGGCAAGGTTCGTCTCTCAGCAAATCTCCCTCAAGAGAGAAAAAGACGGAGGCCCTGACACTTCCATCGTCTCTTATTGGACGCGCACTTCAAATCTAACTCTGTAACTTCACCAAAGACGGAATCAAACATCCACCGTCTGTATTTTCTTCCACGGGATTTCCTAATGGTTTTGATTTTCCCGCAAAAATGTTGACTCTCTAAGTCCACTAATCATTTTTTCGTCGGACTCGTATTGATATATTTCACAGGATTTCACCAAGCTATTTATCCAAGCAAGCTATCACAGGGAGCGCCAAATATTTTTAAAACACTATATATCGAAGTTTGACCTTCGAAATCGGGTAAGTGTGAGGTCGTCGTACTGATTTACTTATGTATGCAATGAGATTACGATCGCGATTGAGCGTACAAACGAAAATCAGGAAATTTCATATAATTATCATATAAATATATAATAATTATATGAAATAGATAATTTCAGAATTTCTAATTTCACGCTAGTTTTGAATTAGGAGCTAGCCTATGTTTGTTTATTGCCTGGATGTATTTACATATTTTAGGGCTGGATCTCCAAAAACACAAATTTCATTTGCTTCATAGTTCTAGTAGCCATTTCTTATATTGTGATACTAACGATACAGTTCATTTGAGAAACTCAGTTACACTGCTACACTATTTATTTGTTTTACGTTTTTAAGAACTTTTTCTAATTAGCTCAGAACATTCTCTCGGTTTATTTATTTCTGAATCCCACCAAGTGTTGTCACTTGTAATGGAAATGCACACATAACAAAGAACGGTAATTGGGGAGGCGTGTATTAGAGTTTTCCTCCACAAAAACTGCATCCCCCCTCTCTCATCTATCGCTGTGATTCGGCCGAGTGCGCGCAGGCTTGGAGAATGCCAAGAGTGTCCTGGGACACGCGGGTCCGCTAGACTTGCGTCATATTTGTTTTTGTATTTCTTATGTATGCTACGCCCATGCAGAAATTAATTTCAAACTAAAAAAATCTCAGCGGAAACGAAATTGGCATTAGCTATTTTATCGATACCATGAACAACCTCAAAATAAATCCATCATTAGCAAGTGTTTGAAAGAATCAGGCCCAATTGTTCAAATGAAAATTTGCTACCGTTTTTCAAACAGGAACTCTATTTGTATACCTATAAAATGTAATTTCATTTTCAAGTAGTAGAACATCATCCCTGAAAGTTAGAGATTATTCTTATTTTAATGTGAAAAGGCATCAAATGTAATATTAATGGATATGAAATTGAACTGAACAAAAGTGAGTTAAGCATAAGTCATTAATTGTTTAATAAAGCAGTTTTCATCCAGGGTTATGTTTTAATCAGCTCATATTTATTAATGAAATAATTTGAAATAATTCAAATCTTTATCTTCATTACTACACGAGATCAATGTTTTTGAGAAATGCTGTCGGTCTTCGACGTGTTTCCGTTCTATGTGTTAAAATATAACGTCAAACACGTAAAATTGAAAGCACATTAAAAAAATATTTTCCTTCAAGTGAAAATATTTACTGAAATTGCATTAATGTAGAGGTAAACAGAAACAGGCCGTCAGATAGTCAGCTGGGTTTAATAATCAGAATGCCAGTCTTTGTCTTTGTGCTTAATTTTCATGAAGTAGAAATTTAATTAACTGAAAATGCGGCGCAGAGTCGATGCTGGCGTCCTGTAATCAGGCAGCGCGTGCCATCCGGATTATGTCGTTAATGTACAGAAAAAGAACAACAACATTTATTATAATTAATTCTTGGGCAGGGTAATTATCATCGAGTGTTTAAAAAGTGACAGATTGAACCGGGTAGCCGTTAGATATAAGAGGTGCAGTTGTGGTCCTAATCAGAGGAGACGTTCATCTGCTGCAACAGTTTCGGATCTACAGGTAGGAACTCAATTGTCAACTTTTATTCGAACCGTTGACCAGTGGTAATTTATTAATACATGTCATATAAAACAAGGGTTAACCTTAATTTAGCTCAATGGTTACTTTCCATTATAAATCACATAAAGGATCTCAGTAATGCCTAGTGTATTAATTCGTTTAAACGCACGCGTCAAGTGATATTGTTTGTGTATTTAAAAAACGATATTATTTAAAATCCTACATTTCGCTCTATTCGTTACGTGTACAGATTTATATTTTTATGCTTTGTTGGTTTTAACACTGTTTGTAATGACGACTTGTGATGAATTTGTTTGCGTTTTACAGATTAAATGAAATTTCGGGAGAAAAAAAAAGATAATGGCCTTTTTATTAAACGTATTAGAGATTTACAGGTTCGGCGAAAGGTTTCGAAATATCTGGAGAAATGACTATCAGAAGTGCTGGGCTACATTCGTAACATTCGCCATTTCGGGAAAAAGGTACCCTCTGCAAACAGAAGACAGTGTGATTGGAAATTGATTGGAGGGTTGAATTAATATTAGAATAAATCTGTTTCTTTTTTTGGGAAAACTGACCGTTGCCGTGAGTGTTAGTAATCCAGTAGGCTACTGTGGCCCCTTAAATGTCTGGCCAACGTGATATAGGGAGCGTCATACATTTATGCAGAACATTTAGGCGACAGTTTCATTATTTTGATTATGGGCAAGATTATGTATGTGAAACCATTTTGTCGACATTGTTATTTGCGCTTAGAGCACATGATTTCGCCAGTGCGAATTTATTAATAGCCTATGGCATAACTATATGTACACTATTCACAAAAGAATTTTAATTTATTGTGTGCCGCACATTTCTTTATTCCTTTCGCAAATTTGGGTGTTTAAAGTTGGTCATAAATTAGTGAAAAGGTGCTCTGACGGCAGGGAAAGCAGGAATTCTTAGAAGTTGATTGCATGTTTGCTCAACTTAAGTCTCGAAAACTAATCAACACTTATGGATGGCCTAATAAACGTGTTCTCACCTTGCAAATCAAATGGGGGGCAATTAATTAGGCGTAAAGGGCCTAGAAACAAGAAACAACCAAATTCAGACATATCGCATGGAGCAACAATTTAGAAGAGTTTTTCCCCTGGTTTCTAGTTATTTGCTTAAGTATCGTTGCTCACATTTCAATTACATTCCATTTAAATGTCCAGCGATTGCCATTACGCAGACAAAGACAGTCGATAATAATTAGAATAAAGATGCTGCGCTGGTTTAATGGTTACAAAATGGGGAGCGAGGAGTTTACTGTATTGTGCCTTTGTTTCTCGCCAACGGGGCTTTTGTTATCTGTATTATTTATCTGGTCAACAGTGGCCTTTGTCTCTGCCAAGAGCCCCAATCATGCCCCCTGTGTTGGAGACAATTAGCTGCTCCGAACCTGTGGGTCCTATGCAAATTGCGGTCCTTGTTGCGGCCATGTGTGCGCATTTGAACGAGCGTGTTTTGTTCTCCGAGAAGGCGTGTTACAATAATGGGATGTAGTCTTCTGAGGAGGGGAGACACGTTAGTCACAGGCTGAGCATCGGTCAGTTCACGGGGACAGCCAGGGGGTCCGGGACTCCTTCAAGAGCAGTGCACGAGCAGGACAACGCTCATTCTTAACTTCGCCTTTGCAGCTAACGGAGCATTTGCGCCCTTCAAACAAAACCACGAAACTGGGAGAAGCCGTCGGTCCCTGTGTTAATCAGTTATTCATACACTTTTTGCAGTTTTTGGACCCGGTCTACACATCGAACAAGCACGGACCGAAAAAAAAGGAAAGTGAACAACCAAGGACTAGACGGGGGCCTTCATTCTTTTTGCACCATTCTCACCAACGTCGCTCACCACTCCGATTTTAGCATGATGTCATATCTTAAGCAACCACCTTACACGGTCAATGGACTGAGCCTAACTACCTCTGGGATGGACCTTCTGCATCCGTCCGTTGGCTACCCAGGTAAGGAAATTTAACCCTTCTTTTCGCCATACAATATTTCCATCAGTGTGTGTGCTATCAGAGAACGTTTAAAATGGCCTATTAAACATTCATCCGAGTGAAAATAAAAAAACCTTCTGAAATATTTCTAGATTGCTGTACGTTTGCGCAAATTTCTGCATTATAATTTAACAGGCAGAGACTTTTTTAGTTTATACAACTCGAACGTTCTTGTAATAAATAGGTGACTATTATGTGCCTTGTGATAAATCATGTAGTTAAGCCCCTTTAATTATATTTAACGACCCTCCCAGTCTCTGGGGATTTATTTAATGTAACTATTAATTCACCACTTTCTATTTGCCCAAGGGCGTTCATTTTAAACACATAATTACGATTTAATGAGAGAAAGTTGGAACAGGATGTCATCAAAGCGTAACCTCCAGAGATACTTTGAGTGTGTCTGCCTGATTGTGTGTGCATGTTTGAGCGATCTGTGTTTGTGAGACGCTGAAAGTCACAAGAGTCACAACACACATTTTTTAAAAAAAAAAAGCCATTTACGACTTTCTACGATGAGTGACTATTAACCACAGGACATGCTTTCCAACAGTTTTCAACGCTGTACTGCTCAGATAATCGTCGTTGGTGACATTGTATAAACATACATTTGGAATTCGTGCTCATTTTCCCTGCAGCTACGCCTCGGAAGCAGAGACGGGAGCGGACTACCTTCACGCGCGCTCAGCTCGACGTCCTCGAGGCCCTGTTCGCCAAGACTCGTTACCCAGATATATTCATGCGCGAGGAGGTGGCCCTGAAGATCAACCTGCCAGAGTCTCGCGTACAGGTGAGCGACACCCACACGTGGAATTCTCCAGGTTATGCCCAAAGCCAACCAAAGCGTTGCGGATTTCCTCAAAAACACTCTCAAAAATTTTGGGGCTTGCATTTTTTAGAAGATGCTAAATATGGGAAATCCCTATTAGCATGGGCCTCTGAAACGAAGTTTAAAGGATAACTTTACGCAACACCAAAACTAATGACTAATAACTGAGACCTCCAAGTGGGAAACGACTGCTTTATTCGAGAAGGTTGTTGGAGTAAAAATGAAATGTCATTTAATGTGCTGATTGTTTTGATGACTGGCTGCTTTAAATGTTTTCAATCGTGGTAATAATTTGTTATTTAAATGACCACAATGACCGTTGAATAGTTGAATAGACCCCCCCCCCCCCCCCCCCCCAAAAAAAAAGCAGTTACAGTCACAGTCCCGTATCTATAAACACCGTTTTCCTTTCTATGTTTTGACTCTTTTTTACATTACAATTACCTTTTGCTCCAGCTTTCCACTCTGTTGATTTCTCTTGTAACAAATGTCTTGCTGTTTTCTAGGTCTGGTTTAAGAACCGGAGGGCGAAATGCCGACAACAGCAACAGCAGCAGCAGAGCGGAGGACCGAACAAAATTCGACCAGTGAAAAAGAAGAGCTCTCCAGCTAGAGAAGCGAGCTCAGAGAGTGGGGCGAGTGGCCAGTTCACACCCCCTCCCAGTACCTCAGTCCCTGCCCTCTCCACGAGCAGCGCCCCAGTGTCCATTTGGAGTCCGGCCTCTATTTCTCCTATGTCCGATCATCTTTCTACTTCCTCCTCCTGCATGCAACGGTCATACCCCATGACCTACACGCAGGCGTCAGGATACAGTCAAGGCTATGCCGGATCTACTTCTTACTTCGGCGGGATGGACTGTGGGTCTTATCTGGCGCCCATGCCTCACCAGATACCCGGGCCGGGCTCAGCGCTCAGTCCTATGAGTACCAATGCGGTTACGAGTCACCTCAACCAGTCCCCGGCCCCTCTCTCCGCCCAAGGCTACGGAGCTTCGAGTCTGGGTTTCAATTCTGCCCCCGACTGCTTGGATTATAAGGACCAAGCTGCATCCTGGAAATTGAACTTCAATGCCGATTGCTTGGATTACAAAGATCAGACCTCGTCGTGGAAATTTCAGGTTTTGTGAAACGAACAATTGCCAGCGAATTATACTTACAATACAAAACGATAATGAAGTAGACATATAGTCTCTACAAGCCCTTATGCAGACACGCGCGGTAAAGAGTATTCTGAGCTAGCCCTGTATGGGATGGTGAATTTGAGGTCGGTGGTGCCCCCTCCTTCACACATTTTTTCGCCCTGTCGACAAATTGGTGAGAGAAATTATATTATTCAGCATTGGCCATCGTTTCCATACCGTTAACCTCGCAAAGAGGAAACATGCGAGGGCCTCATTATCGTTTGCATGTGTGTCTGCTTGTGTCTGTCAGTCGGTTAACGGCACCTGTTGTTTAATTAAAAGAAAACGTGGAGTGAACTCTTCGTAACTTTGATCAAAGCCACGGAACAAATCGTTATCAAAGAAGAAAATGACCAAGATCCAATCCTTTTGGTTAAGTGCTTGGAATGGGCATGCGTTTCTTAAGCCTCTTAAAACTTGCCGACCTTCTTTCTGGTTGGCAAGCCGACGGACTCTTTGATCAGTAGGCTACGGTGTGTGGACTGCGCGCCCCCGAGGCGAACTGGATGCACTACTTTATTTAAGAAAAAATATGTTTATAAGGAATCAGTATGTAGTTTTTAAGAGACAATCAGTGTCTTATTAATGGTCCATCTGTGTTTTTTTTTTAACCTGTGCTAGCCTTCTAAACTGTGATCTGTTTATTGTATGCAAATTGTGAGCTTTGCAACAGCAAAACCCCTGCTGTCATTTTAATAAGAGGTATAACTTTTTGAACGAAAAAAGTAGTAATAATGAGGAGATGGTTGTGAGAAATTATAAATGAGAGACCAGGACGTCCCAAGTCGTATGAAGAGTTTGCTGAGAGGAGGAACTTGATTAAAGTCATGCCCCTTTCCGCCTGCCCCTCTATTTAACTTCCATGGATATGAATATGGCTCGAATGCTGGTAATGTGAGCCGCCGTATTTGGACACAATAAAAGTGGTTTGATTGGACCTTGAACGGCTATTTAATTCGAACTGCATTTTTTTGCGTGTTTGCAAATGTTGTTAGAATATTGTATATACAAACATGAATAAACCCAATTCTAGAATGTGCACGTGCGACAACGTTTAAATCGTACTGCGTCCTCCACTACTCCTAAAGGTTGCAGAAGTCTGTGTGTGGAAAAAAAAGAACCACGAGTATCATCCGTTGTATGTTATTTGAGATTTGATAGTGTGCCACAAGACTATGGTACTATGGTCACCATCGTAACTATAAAAAAAGAGGATATTGAGTTCCCCAAAGTATGATAATTCCATTTAGTTTGTACTGTTCTCGATAGCTAAAATTATACAATGGATATTATCTTTACAAAATGTATAGGACTATGGTGTGTCATTTACATTTTACATTTCTGAAATGCCCACCCCACCCCCAACGCACGCGCGCGCACATACTCTCTCTCTCTCTCTGTCTTTCATATACTCATATTGAGAGGAGGAGAAATCGGATTAATATCTTTAAAATTCTAAAGCGCCATTGCTTAATGCGTTCCTTAACAACAGCGGGGAAATGGAATGTAAAGAAGCATCTCGTTATTCGTCAATTCAATTTCGTCAGTTCACTTTTTAAGAAGTAAAGGGGTTCCCAGAGGTATCATTCCCACCTGAGTGAACATGTCAGATAATATAAACAGCGAAAAGGGCTACATTGCATGCATGTGTGTGAACTAAATGGACTGTAACAACATTTGAAATAAGACACCTCTTTACATAAAACAAAGCGCATTCATTTAAAATTACCCGTAAAATGGTGTAGAAACTGACGTTGTTGGGGGATATCGAAAAAGATTTATTCTGTCAAGAACAACATCGAAATCTAATTATTTCCCCGGCAAGGACAGGCTTTACGGCCTCTCGCTTTTTAAAGTTTCAGCAGTGTGTCGCATAAGAAGTGCTAATCCCCTCTCAAAGAGAAGATAATCCCAATATTTTACTGGCGGAGATTCTGTACCGCTCAGGTCAGTCCAATTTATGATCACCATATCACCGTCAGACTAAACGAAGTCGGGGGTATCCCACAAGTCTACCAACATTTTAAAAAACGCGCCAATCTACAATATTTGACGGATCTTGATTTACCACAGAACATGAACTGTTGGAAAATGAAGGTCTTCAAATGTATAACAGAATGTTGAATCTCACAGCAAAACGCACATTGCAAATTAAGTGATTTCTATGAGTTTTTAACCATCACCAAGTGATTACCAGGAAAGCACATTGCTCCTACATAAAGAGTATTTGCAGAATCTACATCTTCATATAGGCGACTCGGACGTTTTGAACCGTGGATGTCAGCATGGTTTGACAAAACAATACAAATTAGCCTAGTTATTCAAACAAAGCATATTGATAATTAAATATTGGGGTATACATGCAATATTTTATAGAATAAGGATAGGCCTATAGATAAAACATCTTTATTATAAAACTTACAGTTTTTTTATACTCTTCTGAACATAATCAGATTAGTAAGTGCCTAAAAGAGATAGAATAAAGAAAGGAACAGAAGAAAGACGGGGGGGAAGAGAGGAAAGAGACTTTCTGTCGGCTCGTCTGGTTATTTCAAAAGCTTTGACTCCGAGTACGCGGCGTAATTGTGCGTTGACTGAATGGAGCAAAGTCAATGGCACGCGGATCTTTAATTGCTTTCCATGCCTCTTCTGTCATTGTTAGAAGTCGGACTTTCAATTAGCATCCTTGACATTGCCAATAATCCATCGTTCACTCGGGTGGAAGCACGCTAATTAAAGTGCTAGCTTGAAATAATCGAAACATTTAAAGAATTCGGCTAATGAGAATCTTTTGACTTTGATTTTTTATGTTTCGTTTTGGGGATCTCACTTTGGGGGTGGGGGTGGGGGTGTCGGCCAATCGCTGGTAATAACTCATTTTCCTCACGGGATAGTCAGATGCAGAATAGTTTTGGCCAGTGTTTCTAGTGCATCTGCTGATAAAAAAATATTGACATGTAATCAACAACGTATGGACAAAAGAATGTGATAATATAGTGAGAAAAATGGTAAGATTAGCTACCCATATAGACAATTTAGAAAGAAAAGCCTAACGAGGTCGTATTCTGTTTTATAGTTCTTATCCAAAACATGAAGACGCATCTGCTTCTTCAGTGGCGTGTCTTTGTTGAAAGATACTGAAATAAAATGAGCGGTGTGCTAAGCAGTTCGTTGTATTCGTATGGCCCATGTCTACGATGTCAGCAATAAACAGAAAAAGAGTTGGGCTTCGCAGAACAGACTGTGCATTGAACGGATTATGAAGTGGAGGACGGTGGAGGGGGGTGGCATTCAATAACCGCTAGGGTGCTTTGTCTTTCCCTCTGAGTAACGGCTTCAAGCAACTGTTCCACACTGTTTTTTTTATTCTCAGACATTATTACCAGTTCGGCGGTCAGTGAAAGTAACGGAAACTAAATTGTAGCTGGCTATTTTCTTACATTTTCACTCGAAACATAAAGGACAAAGACCAAAACCAGATTGTTTTCTTTTTTCATAAATTCTTTTCAGAACTACAGTCTAAGAAGTATGCTACTGACCGCATCACGTACCAAATAATAAATTGTAAACATACCCATAAATATTGTGTCCAAAATTAATTCACAAGTATAGGCTCAGCCGAGCGAGCAGCATTTGGGCTTTGTATTTTATTTTGAGTCAGGGATTTAACCAGATGATATGTTGCTTTTTTCGTTAATTTCACGATTTGTTGCTGTCTTAAGGTTCTGTAAGAAATTAGTAGTCTTCCTGAAATTGTTTGCTCAACAACAAAAAGGCACCACAGCAAAACTAAGTACAATTCTTAATTTCTGTTTTCATGTGAATTCAAGGGACCGCATTACATTCATACTTATTTGATGTACCTGAATTGAGTTAATTCCGTTTAATCACTACCTATAATCATAGTTATATTATTTTATTTATTTATTTTTACTTTTATACGATGCTAATGTGAGATTCCACTAAGAAATTGATAGACCCGTACAAATGTCATTTCTCGTGTTTTCCTGCTGAATGTTACCGTAAAAGCAGAATTTACACTGCATTTAAATTCACGCCTCCCCCATTCTCCTCCTCTACGGTTTGTCCTTCAATCTGACAAACTAATTTAAGCAGGTGTCATTTTGTCGTTAAACAGCCTCATTTGTCATGTGGGTTAATGAAACAATGTTAATTATTTTGCGTAATTAACGAAGAAAGTCACACTTGCTTTTGCCAGTCAAGGTTAGGAACAAACTGTGAATTCGGAAAATTAACACCCACCCCCACCCCCCCGAGGGTTGTCACTACCACTGTGAATACACAGTTATATTGCACGCGACTTAGGCTACTATTTGTGTGCTAGATGCTAGATGTGCAACCTATTCCTTAATTGCAAGTGTGTGGGTGATAACAAATGACTGAACAAATGCCAATTTAGTTATTCCAAATTCAATGGTTTTACGCATTAATGCATATACAGCAGTTCACATTCACATAGCTGTACAGTTAAGGTACATGAATATCAAATATATCTTAGCACAAACAGAGTTGGCCTTAAACCTTCATGGCGAAATAAAAGAATATTGTGTAGGTAACAGACAATTAAGTTCCTTAAATTAGTCAATGAAAGGTGAGACCTTCCACGTAGCCTTACTTTCCAAAGCGAATAATTTTTAAATTTTGGCAAAAACAGGTTAGAGCTCGCTAGCACATACACTACATAATATTTAGGTTATTCATATTCCTGTTTAGAGCTTTAGTTTTTCATACGATGGAATGTGTTAACAAAATATAAAACACGAGACATAGGCTGTCGCATTTAACTCTATATGAGCTTTTGAAAATCTTCAGAACTTCAAGATCCTCTAAAGTCACGAATAAAATTCTTTGCTCTGTTACAGGTGGCCAAACGCGTGGTTCGTGACGTTGTGAGGGAGTAGCTCACGTGAGTCGTGTCCCCGTGTCCCGCTGCTGTCAGAGAAGTAGCCTGTGGGTGGGTGACTTCCCGCTGCGCAGAAGGCGTGCAGTTTCAAAACGCATAACAACGGCTTTCTTTGCATCAACAAATTTAACCAAAAGCACGTTTACACTAAAAGGACACATTAGTTTAACATTCCACTTGCACTGAGATAGAAACAGTCTCATCATCCGATGTAAAGTGCTGGATAAGCGAGGATAACAATCAAAAACACCTCTATGTAATAGCATAATTTGAAATAAATTTCTTGTAGGCCTATATCGTACTTGTGACAGCTGGCGACGAAATTGTCCAGTCGTATTTAAAGTCTTTTCATGTATTTTAAAAACAAATTTGATACACATATGTGATCTGAATTAGGTCGGGTTATTGAACACATACGCAGGCGAACGCATATATGCAAACGAGCACCGATGCGCTACAGTTCACTGGGCTCCAATGTGAGGACCGGAGCTGTGTCCTGCTGCTACTTTATGGGGACTACGATGTGCTTTAATGTAGCTAAAAAGAGAAATGGGATTAAGAGCAATGATGCAACTTTATGTCACAATCCGAGCAACGGAACGGAACGCACACAGTAATTACGTACTAAAAACTGCAATAAAAACGACTGGGTGGTGTGCTGGACGCACCTTCGGGACGCAAGAGGGACTCCAGGTACGGGCTATCACTTTAAATTTGACGTTGAAACATGAGTCCACCAATCGGCGAGGGATTAGGCGCCAGGCACACAGTCCCAACCTTGAGATTCATTCCTGCAGTGAAAATCTTTCGGTTTTAATTAAGCGCCGCACAAAACAGAGAGACATATGGGACCGGCAGACGCTGCATTAATCCCTTCATAGCATTTGTCGATGTTAAACAATGGGCTCTCGAGTTTCGAGGTGCCCCTCTGTCCGGCACGGTCACGCAGCTCCTGGGTTATTCCAAAGGACGAGGAACACTTGATCAAGTGCAGTGTAACGTGCTGACACACACGCCGTGAGTCCTGAAGACATTCTGAGGCGTGTTAATTGACAAAGGGTTTGCGCGGAAATCGGTCAGACCTGTCATTAAATTCTACGTTTAACACCGCGTAATCCAACGTGTTCTCGTTCTTTGCGTCGCGTTTTCCCAGTGAGGTTGTCCTTAAAGTAGTTTGTGGCGTCAGAATTTCGGTCTCCAAGACTAGAAAGAAGTTTTCCCCTTGACTCGAGCAGGAACAAATGTACCGTATAGGCTCGTGGAAAAAGTTCGGGGTGTATTGTGTCCCCGTGCTCCCCGGCACGATTACTGAAATCCAACTATCCAATTGGTCAAGCCTTGGCCGAAATGTATCATCTTGTTTTATTACAGTTTTCATATCGTCAATCACTGAACACCTCTTTCTGATCAAATTCAATATTTATTTAATATGAATTTAATTTGTATATTTAATAACACACAACTCTTCCGTTATTTACATGTTCTTCCTTCAACAGGTAGTACAGTCCTGTATCCATTTTTCCAAGTAACAATCTTTCTGTAAGTGTACTTCCATGTTAACATTATTATAATGATAATAATTATTTTTAGTATAGCAGCAGCAGTACTTATTACAGCCGGAGCTGTAGTTATAATGGTATTGCTGTTATTATTAGAGGGAAGAAGGGGAAGAAGGAACGATAGAAGGTTATATTTTAAACAAGATTTTTTAAACTTGACCTTGATGCCTCAAACGGCCACAAAAATGCAGATATTAATGGCGAGGAATTTATACACAAAACACGGTTTAAAAACTACAGAATTGATTTTGAATGTACATTCTAAGAATGTCTCCCCGGCCCACAGTTCCAAGATGGAGACCATCGGTTTAAAATAACAATACAACACACATTGAAAAGAAATATGTTAAAGAATGATACGGCCGCCTGCTTTATCAGTCGCGTGAGCTGCAATCTGTTCCCTTATTTCCTTTGTCCACCTCCACCATTTCAGGCCACGAGGACAAATCCTTTAAGACCCTAAAACACACAGTGTATGTGCAAATATGTAAATAAACACAGCACTGACTTCTGACTTCGCGCGGTCCACGGAAGAATATCCACCCATGGTCTGCTCTCTTTAATCGCCTTTCAATATGGTGAAAAAGCACTGTTCTCGGAATTAATTGGTTATGAATGGTTACTTTGTTCGGCTCCCAAGTCTTCAAAGCCGCTCTCAAAGGCGCTATAAATAGAGAAGGAAGCGAAATATCCAACTCGATGGGGAATGTTTAAGTGTCTTTTTGTTAAGGTGTCCCCGTAAAGTCTCGATTTTGAGATGTGCTTAAGAAAGTAAATAAAATTTCACATAACTTCAAATCCGAGTGACAGTTTAGCCTATATACTTGAGAGAAAGAGAGATACACATCTTAATAATCTCTTACCCTCATTATACGACAGCAAAAATACATATCCTGTTCTACAAAAATGTTCTTTCTGTGCCAAAAATAGCTGTATTTCGGGGATGTTTTTCATATCGGGTACAATAACGTGACATTGATATGTGTATTTGTTGCATTTACAGTTAAAGAATACTTCAAGAGGAGGGTTAACAAAATTCTTTTTGAGCAGTTTGTAAATTCTCTAGGAGAGGACGCGAGAAAACTAGCCTGCATGACGAGAAAAAGCCAATAAGAGTTAATAAAATGAATACAGGCGTTAAGAATATGTAAAATATGAGAGTAGCACGGCTCTTATGCTTTTATGGACTACCTATTATTACAAACATCTGCAACAAACAACATTATTATTATTATTATTATTATTATTATTATTATTATTATTATTATATGCTGTAAATCCAAAAATCACATTGTCTCAGTTTATCCAGGATTAGCCTGCTATTCTACTGTTTATTAAGTTTATGGCATTGGCGATATTTTCATAATCTTATCAAAGACTCAATTGAAAAGGTTCTGTTACGGCAATAACCGATGTCTGAGGGGGTTGGAGGAATGCACACTAACGACAACGGGATATTAATTTCTCCGACTGCTCACTCCAAATCCGCGAATTAGGGGAGATCCGAAATTAATACCAGATAACGGCAACTTCAGGGTAGGACAGTAAAAATATGATATGTTGACGAAAAATATGTATTTCACAAACATTCAAGTTTGTCTGCTGCACCGTTGTCATTACGAACCTATTACTTGGCATGGCTATTACTATTACTATAAATGTAAATTTAATTATTATTATTTTTTATTATTATTATTATTATTATTATCATCATCATTATACTTTTTGTACAAGTTAGTATAAGTCTATAAGTGATATACATACACACATGTCCATACAAAATACTTTCCAACATACTTTTGGTCTTGAAGTGTCATGTAATAAGGACGCTGCTCTATTAATTTGGGTTGCCTTTTGCACGAGCACCGCGTTGTTTCATTGCTTGGTCAGCATACGGTCAGTACTGAACTCGAAAAGAACCATAATGTTTGTTGTATAAAATGTCTGATATCGTTGGCTAATATATGGATACATTTGCAGTGGCCGTATTTAACAGAAATAATCAACATCAATTTAGGCCTGTTTCCTCGGCCTTTCGGCGTTTTGTTTATCTTCCTAACAACATTTGACTTATTTACGTCATAAAAGCATGCATACTTTATTTACTCCGACGAAAAGTTTAACTCTAGTCCATGCGCAATCATTTGTCAAGGTATCATGGAGATATCCTGTGCATTGCGCAGATAAATATTGCTACAGTGTTAGACTGAATAGCGAAAGTAAGATGATTTCATAATCAGATGTACTAATTATCTTAATAATCAATAAGATGAATAAAATGATTAGTACATCTGAACATATGTAAAAATTAAGTAGATGCTAACACCTCTAGCTCATTTTGGCTCTGGACCAACAACTCAGGGATTACAGTGGCATCCCGTAAACGAGTTAACATCACAATCTACGGCTTTGGGCTCACGGACCTTTAATAATGATAACAAAAATCTGCTTAGAGCCAAATGGAAACACTTAAACAGAAGATTACAGGCCTCTTATGGCTTTACGCGTCGACGTACTTCGCACAGAAGACCGTCAGGGAGCTGAAGTGTCAGAAACAGGCAGATTAGAGAGATTATACCATGATCAAATATTGTGAAAGTAACGTGGACTGGTCCCGCTTAAAATGCGGCAATCCAACAGAAAAATAGAGACGTGCACCCGTGGTTTAATGTGAACGCATTCACTGGCTGTCTATGGTGACTGAGTAAGAAAGATCCGCTATCTTCCCGGCATTAAACAGCAAAATGCAAACACTGGTGGTATTGCCTACAGAACTCCATTCACACCTCGACAGCCCTCACAAAATATTTCATCAGCTAAAATGTGACATAATATTGCGATCTGCCATTAAGTTTTGCATGAGCAATGGAACTACGTTTCAGGAACTGCTAATCCTCATTTTGCATCCTTTGTCCAGTTTGAAAATTTTTACACACACCTAAACGTGTGGGATTACTCGCCTTTCTATACATTTTCAGTAGAAGGTAAATCGCTGAACATTTATGTAAATTACAATGATCATTATCCTGAAAAAATAAAGTACCGGGAAAGAGTAGGGTGTCTGTGCCAGTCGGAGAGTAATTAGGATGAGGGTTCGCAGTATTGAGTTTTAACAGCTGCAGCTAACTCGTTCCTATAATTTACAAAAATCAAGACGTGACCGCATTGTCATTGCCGTTTTTATTTTTATATGTTAGTTTCTCTTAACATTATGCGACGCTTCTTCCCGCTGATTGTGTAAGGCTGTGACTATGAGAAACGTAGGCTGCAGATAGTCAGGTCATGAGATGTTTTCATACAGTTCATGAGTTCCCTAACCCTGGCGCTGGAGAGTGTACGTTTTCGTTTAAAATGAGCTCTCTGTTCAATTAATGGGGTACAAACACTTTAAAAAGTGAAATTTAGTTATCATAAGGTACAGTTGGTTAATCGGGATATATTTTTAACAATGTCTTTTGAACGA
This sequence comes from Megalops cyprinoides, assembly GCF_013368585.1. Classification (NCBI taxonomy): domain Eukaryota; kingdom Metazoa; phylum Chordata; class Actinopteri; order Elopiformes; family Megalopidae; genus Megalops; species Megalops cyprinoides. The sequence continues at coordinate 24,770,752 of NC_050599.1, read as the reverse complement.
ATTCGGTGCTTCTGTCTCACCTAATCTTAAATGGTTATTAAATGGTCCTCTTCCGGTAAGTCATATAAGCCTATATTAGGCCTACTTCCAATCAATAGATGAATGCCGTATTGCCGAATCATTTAAGGGGTTGAAACGAGCAGAATTAACGTCGAGAAACACCTTCACTTGTATCTTTCTTTTGAATTAACAAAATGGTCGACAAGCCAGATCTGTAAGAAGGAGCCAAGGTCCGACAGACATGTGATGTTAAAATCAGATCGTTATTCAATTAACAACTGGAACGAAAATCAACGTTTTTCAACCCCATTTTTACAACCCCTGCAATGTATTTAGAATTTATATTACTATTTTTCTATAATTACTATTTTTATTCTAAGAAAAGTCGGGAAGAGGAATGGGATTTTATGTGCTAGTATTTGAAAGTAAGGAGAAACTGGAATAAGCAAAAGAGCAGACGATCTAGATGTTTAAATATCAAAATAATTATGAATTTGCCATTCCTTGTGTAAATTATGGGAGGTAGGCTCCGCCTGAGAAGTAGCTCACCTCCTCAGTGCGAGTCAACAGGGGCTCTTCATTCACCCAAAGCGGTCTCACCTGCTTATTGAAGTGTCTGTGTATCTTAATTTGCGAACGAGGTGCACTCAAGAGAAAGTGGCTGCGGATGCAGAAATGAATTAGACAAACATAACGGATAGCAGACGAGAGACCTTCTAGATAGGGACTCAGGGTTTGTGACGACATGCTCGGCAGCTCAGATGTCATAATGACGCCGCATTCGAGAACGCCGGACAGCCCTGAAGATTATTCTGCTTGATGAAATTTGCATAAAGTACTAAACATGTCCCTATGACATCACAGTGTCAAGTCAGCGATGTCTGAAATTAACCTGTAAAACGACTGATCAACCAAATTCATCAGTCTGAAACGTAATATCCACGACTGGAAATCGTCCTGGTGTTTAGGCAAAACAAGTGAATATTACGACACAGAAACTGGTTGGAGTATCAACACATGCATACACTGATATAATTTATAAGTATAGTATAGTATAAATATTTACTAGTATAACATTCATGAAGCTATATAAATGTTTTGCGCACATAACTGCCGCATAGAATGTAGCCTACATTTAAAATGTAGGCCAATAACTGGAGACAAACTTTTTTCAGGTGAATGGTCACCGTAGATGAAAAACGCGGAGTTCAGCAATCTTATTTCCAGTGTTCCAGGGTATAACACAGAGTAAAACAGAGTGTGTACCTACACCCAGCTAAACGCAGAGCGCTGCTTTGCATGTTAGTGTTCTTCAGCAAAATGCAGAAACGTGTCGGAGTGCAGGTACGTATAGCTTTACGGTTAAAGTAGAGCAAGTTCCTGGTGGCAGCAGCCACCTATCAATGTGTACTATTTCTGACACAAGTAGGTGGAGCTAAAGTTTTGGGATTACATTTGCACATTTGTCTGTCTGTCTGTGATTGGCTTGACTGAAAAGTCATGGACTTGACTGAAACTTCACAGTGAAATAGTTAGAGATGACTTAATTCTGCAAGGGTTCGTTGGAACTCTAGAAAGTTATAAGCAGCCCTTTCACAGTTAGCCTCACACTTGTGTTGGAAGTGAGAAGCTTCATGACCACAAAATAGCATAGCACAACCTAAAGGGCGTCATCCTACTTAATGCACTTTACACCCACGGTTGCCACGTCCTGCAAATGGGCTGCGCCACGCCACTTTAAGCGGCTCCTCTCACAGAACTGAACTTTGAACCCCACCCCATCCCCCCCATACTGAAGCCTGGACTATTCTCCACCCATTCCTACTCCCAATATAAATCACACGCAAACTCACACAGATCTGCACAGTCATTTTACTTATAAAAACAGTCTACATCATATTCCTGTGGAATATGTAGTTATATTTATATTTTTTATATTTATTTTTCATATTTATAAACCTACCATGTGCCTGGATGCCCTTGCTGTAAATATTTGTAGCTTGTTTTCTGTGAAAATCCTTGTTCTTGTCTCTCAGTGTCATTGTGTTATTTCGAACTGTTGTATTGTCACCGTGGGCCTGAGAGAAACGCAATTTCAATCCTCCGTATGTCCTGTGCATATTGGAGAATTGACAATAAAGTTGACTTTGACTTTGACTTTGAAAATGGGCGGAGCTATCACGCATCACCAGCGACTCACTGATTTGAGCCAATCATATTTTGCTGTGAAGAGCAAGCTGTTTTGATCATGAATCAGTACCTCTCATGAATGTGAAGCCATCATAAGGTATTTTTTTTAATAATTTACAATGGTTGCTTTGCTATGTTGGGGAAATGATGAGATATTAAAGCTATTATTGTCCTATTGTTAAGAGGGCAGGGGGTACTGTTCCAGAGTGCTGATAGAGTATAGAATAAAGGAGTAGTAGAATACAGAAGTAGTTTGGGTTAAGTACCTTGTCCAAGGGTACAACAGCAGTGCCCCAAAAGGAAATCAAACTGGCAACCTTTGAATCCAGAGCCCTTTGTCTTATCACCACGCCATACTGTAGGCCCCTATGACCTTTCCTGCGATGAATCACTCCAGGCACTGACGAGCTGTGTTCATGGTGCACTTGTCGTGTGCAGTCAGCGGAAGCAGTCTGTATTAAGATGGCCTGGCCAATGACTACAACCCCAAGCTGAGGTCACCAGGCCGCCAAGCTCTACGAGAACCAGAGTGGGCCGTCCCTGATCTGCCACATACGGGATGCCACTCCAGCTGTCACGCCATTGTCATCTGCCTTCCCGTCACTGTCACCCCGCACTGAGACGAGATTAGACAGAACGAGGAGGGTGGTCTCCTCTGACTCGCTCCTCCGTTGGGCCCGGGACAGCCTCCACTGGAGCTGCTGTCACACACTCAGCGTCACATGGTTAAACGTCTTGTCGTATTAAGAGCAAAGCGCTCCATTCCGGAGCTGTGTGGCACCCCCGGCGCCACAGCCGGTGGCCCTGGTACTCCAGCGCGGCAGCGTTTTGGCTCTCTGCCCGATACACCTGCTCCCCCAATCTGCTGTGCACGCTGGAGAACAGCAGCTCGTTTATGCCTTTCCGCCTCATTAGGCAGGGGAGGTGTCCGGGAGATGTTAGCCACCGGTGCGGATGCTAAGGTGAGCCTCCCTTCATTTGCAGGGAGATCTCACCCTGGCTATGCACCAGGCTCCCTTGTTCCTGCACGGGTTGTTGGGCAGCAGCGGCCCGGTGTTCCCCATACGGAAGCACCTCCCTATCATTGACCCCCCCCCAAATAAATCACTCCCCCTTCTGCTGCCATACTTCAGGTTTTTCAGTCTGTTGTCAGTCTCTTGCTTCCTGCTCACACCTGTGCTTTTCTGTGTCTCTCTCATACTCTATGTTTCAGTCTCTGTGCCTCTCTCCCTCTTTCCTCTGTCACCCGTCTACTCACTTCTTTCTCCTCTTTCTCTGTCTTTCTCTCTCTATCCCTCAGTCTCACTCTCTCCCTGACCCTCTCTCTGTCCTTTTCCTTGCCCCTTTTCACCCTCTTTCTGTATCTTTCAGTTTCTGTGCCTCTCTCCCTCTGTCTTCTGTCTCTCTATCCTTTTCCCTCTAACCCCACTCTCTCTCTCTCCCTGACTCTCTCTCTCTCTCTCTCTCTGTCCTTCAGTCTCTGCTCCTCTGCCCCCCCCCCACCACCCCCCCACCACCAACACCACCTCTCCCCTGAGAGCAGATGGGATGGTAGCAGACTGAAAGAGTGGCTGGGTGTGGAAACAGATGCAAGCCCTCAAACTCCCCCCCCCACCCACCCACCACCACCTCCAACCAATCCCCCTCCTCGGCACCCCAATTCCCCGCCACACCCCCCCACCCCTAGCCCCCGCCCTACTCCCTGCCCACCTGTTTGGGCAGCAGACAGGCCGGAGAGGGAGCGCATGCCACACCAGCGGCGTGGCCAACGGTCATAATCCCCCCAAACAAAGGGGGTGTTTAGTGGGGGCCGGGGGACCCGCCTGCTCGCCTGGGGACACAATGACGCGGCGCTTCTAAGCGCCGAGGCGTGTGTGTGTGTGTGTGTGTGTGTGTGCGAGCGTGTGCGCGTATCAGAGGGCCTGCACGTCACTGAGGGTCTGCAGGAGCCACCAGCTGGCGGGCAGGATCGCAACACTGCCACTGCAGCTCGCTGACCGGAGCACCCGGCCTCTGCCAGGGCGGGAGACCCAGGGGAGAGCGAGAGGCTGAGAGCCTTCACAACCCTGAGCTCCCCCTGCAAACCGCTAAGCTATCCATTAATACGACGTGTCCTAAGAACGTCATTTGTCAGCCAGGGAGGGTCACATGCACAGCGTTCATTATTGTGCCCGAGAACTCATTTGCTGTGATCAGAAATTGAGAAACGCCTGATGGGAGAGACAAGCCTATTTGGCAGAACAGCAGCAGAGCACTTGACCCACTCACTGTGGTTCCGCAGTATCAATGTACACTCACAATAAACCCCGCCCCCTAGCAACACAGACTGAGCGCACTACTGCCTTATATTTTAGCATAGTTTTAGTGACCTCTGGATTCCCTTATCATTAATAAAACTATGCCAGTCATATTATTTGCATAGAAAGGGGTGTGGTGTGTCGGAGAGCATCTGTGCTCGTGCCTGTGTGACATCCCCCTGCCCCAAAGGGTCATGGGAACATGCAGAATGTGACAGTGCTGAAAGCTGCCAGCTGATCCTCGCCGATCCTCGAGCTGTACTGAGATCAGTGTTAGCCACGCTTCTCGCCACCTGCTCTGGGGATTAGGAGCTGATGCGGATTACAGACATGTCAATACAAGTACACAAGTGCAAACACCAATTAACAAAAACAAGCTACTTTTTTAGATATGTGTACTTTTTTATCTCAGACAGACGATTTCACAGATGATTTCATGGACATCTATAGTTGTTATTATTATTATTATTATTATTATTTATTTTTTGAATCAGTTCAAATAAAACAAATGTTATTGTTAAGACTATGCATTTGAACTCCATGTAAAATGATTTTGTACCATTCTTTCCAGACACATTCCAGATGTATTCCATTCATAACCTCACTTTAGGATGCTGTTACTAAGCACCTACAGTGTGTATTTGTGTAAGGGTGTGCTTGTGTGGGTTCTTTGCATGTTGTTTGTTCATAGGTGACTGTAAAGTAAGCCTGTTTGGTGTCCGGGCTCAGGACACGCATGTATTTATATGCATATGTATTTGAATGTGTCTTTATTTGTATGTGTATTTGTCTGTGTATGTATTTAAATATGTATTTGTGTGTGAATATATTTGCATGTGCATGTATTTGAATGTGTATGTGTTTTTATGTGTATGTATTTGTATGTGAATGTATTTGAATGTGTAAGTATTTGTATGTGCATGTATTTGAATATGTACACATTTGAATGTATATGTATTTGTATGTGAATGTATTTGAATGTGTATGTATTTGTATGTGTATGCATTTTAATGTGTATGTATTTGTATGTGTATGTATTTGAATGTGTACACATTTGAATTGTGTATGTATTTGAATGTGTACACATTTGAATGTGTATGTATTTGTACGCGAATATATTTGAATGTGTATGTGTTTTCACGTGAACATGTACACATTTGAATGCGTATGTGTATTGTATGTGTTCTGTAAAGTATCAGCACAAGCAGCCCACGCCACCGCAGGCCCCTCCTGTTCGGCCTACTTTCAAGAACACATGCGTCTGTTCATTCATGTCCATCAGAACAGACAGATAGGGAGGGGGTGGCAGGGGCATGTGGGGGCACGAGTAATGACCACAATAAATTAAGAGTTGCTGTAATTAGTGGCACATGCACATGCTACTGTTTCGGGAGTGACACAATAAGTAAGGGGATGGGCCTCGTCGGGCAGTGACCAGGAGGCGGAGGACGTGTTACAATGCCATTCCAAACTCACTCAAAGTGCTTGTTACAGTCAGTCTGCCACACACCTGGACATTATATCTACTGACCTCTGCCTGTCTGCCTGTCTGTCTGTCTGTCTGTCTGACCCTACCATCCCTACAGCTGCAGATGGAGAGCGCAGGGAGAGTGTGATGTAAGTGTGAGCTAGGTGGGGCTAGTAATGCAAACAAGCTTTAATTTTTTTATTTTACAGACACACACATGCACACACACACACACGCACACAAAATCCTAATTACACAGACACTGCCCGAGACCCAAACTGGTCTGACCTGAAAGCCTCCCAGTTCCCTGGCATTCAGATCTTTGTGCTTTTCCCACCTGTATGTCCTGCAGGAACAGGCATTAGGCAGGTACACAAGCAGGAACATGTGTGTGTGTGTGTGTGTGTGTGTGTGTCGGTGTTGGTGGGGTACACACAAAGCGCAGAGCGCAGCTAGGTGTCACCCACAGAAGGGAGCAGGGCGTGGCAGAAGGGGAACTTCAGGGGGGAGATTCCCTGATGTCATCCAGGGACAAAATTACCACATGGATAAAAAGACTGGTCAATGGGCTTTCATCTGCACGTATTAGCAGGCAGTAATCTCCTATTTGTTTGCATACTTTGTCCCTTGTAATCTGCTCTCTCTCCCTCTCTCTCTCTCTCTCACTTACACACACTTCTCTCCTTCTCTCCATTCCCCCAACCCCCCCACCCCACCCCCCGCGAGGCAGTGAATTATGAAGACAGCTTGAATGGAGTTCTGTAATGTGGCACAAAATTACCACCTTGGGGGAAAGAAGAGTCGCCTTCATTTCAGAGACATCCACAGCAGCAGCAGCTGAGCACCCCCAAAACGCCGCCCCTCACCTCCACTCGCCCCTCACCCTACCTCACCACGTCCCTGAAAGCTGACAGCGGGCATATTCTGGGCCCCACGGCACCCTCTGGCACGGAGACACTACGGCCCTTGGAGAAAGGTCCCCGGGGCCATCCACCGAAGTGTCTAATGTGCACGTTTACCCACAATTATTCAAATTTCTCCCCACGGGGAGTGTGGTGCACGGTCTCTCCTCCTCCCACTGGGATCAATGGGCAGAGAGAGCGGGAAATTCGGCGGCGCGTGAAGGCCGGCACGCTCCCCAATCGATTTCAGAGCACGAGTCACGCTTCCGCTGCTGCCGGGGTAGAAAGTGGGATGTGCTACACTGCACACTCACACAGCAGTCCGGGCTGTGGGGCGAAACACACACACAAGCACAAGACATACAGTACAGTTAATAGTAAAAAAATGTTTTAAAAATATGATTGAGAGATGGCTTATTAAGAAATCAAGGGAGCACCTGTTTTAAATACCGTGAGCTGCAAGTGGGTCTGGGGGTGATCAGTCACTGTTCCGCTGCAAATCTGGGGGCCTCCTGCAGGGGGAGCTAAAGCACAGAGGTGGGGAGCAATGAGCTCAGAGACCCATGATGACTGGGCATGAGACAGCCTCTGCTCTGCACACACTCAGAGACACAGAGTCAGTCATCTGGGGCAGGAATTAACAGGAGGAGCAGAAACGAAGGTGGTGTAATGCAGTGTCCAAATCACTCTATTACTGAGTCACTCAGCACGGCGACACCTGCTGTCCCTGGAGACTGCTGGATTTTCACTGTCTGAGACAGTCCAGCTGAGTGACCTGGCTTAAAGGAACTGAAGCAGTTTAGCACAGAGGCATAACATCAGTGCTTCACCTAGGATTGAAACGTATAGCCATCTGGTTACAGGCCCAGCTCTTTAACACACGTGATGCAGGTGGTGACGTGAGTGTTAGTAACAGATGGGCATCAGGCCGATGGAGGTAAATGAACCAGTGGTGTGAGGCAGAGGGGTGGATGCAGTAAACCACTGGGAACAGGGCCTCAATGGGGTGCAACACATCACCCCAAATCTGGGACACATATATGGTTTGTGGGTAATGGGGTGCCCCGTCCGGGTACAATACAAGACCACAGTACAAGTTACATTCTAAACCCTTAACCATTTCATTCAGTCAGTAACTGCCTTAACTGGAACAAATAAACCTCTCCTCCAAATTCTTGAAGGAAGACGCGTATATTTCGAAAGCTAGTTCCTGCCAGTAATTCATTGCTTCTTTGGATGGGGGCGATCAGCAGCCTGGCTCTGCTCTCCGAGCTGAAATAAACCGCACACAGAGAGTGAATCAAATCGCTGTGAAGCTGCGGCCTGCCAGCCGTAAACCCGTCACACACCGGAGAGCCACCTGCTGCATCAGCGTTGAGGAAAACAACAGCGCTGCCTCGGGGACGCGGAGCCGAGGAGGGTCAGCGGTGGCACAGGCGTGCTGGTGATACGGTCCTCACCCCGGTCCTAGCGACGGGGTCTCTACAGCAGGGGCCATGCTTGTGAACCGACCCAAAAGGAAGTCTACAGAGTGTAAGATGTGGCAGGATTCGCAGCCAGTGATGTAAATTATAACCCCCCCCCCACCTCTCCCTCTCTCCATCCCCAGCCAGAGAGATAGGCCCGGCAGCTAAAGCCTGCCTTTCAGCCCTCCTCCCTGTTCCTCTATCTGAGACGCGCAGCGATCGGAGGTGTCGCTTCTCCTCCGGCGCTCTCGGACAGTATCTCTGCGCGGGGAACGGGAGAGAGGAGAAAAGAACAACAGAAGGGGCATTATCAGAGAGGGATGAGAGAGGCGCAGGCATTCCGCCTCTTTATTCCCTCGCTTCCTAAGCCGCGGGCTGCGCTCCCAATCCGATTGGCCGATACGGCCGGGCACGGAGATGAAATGCAAAGAGGAGCGAGGCTGGGTTCCCATCTCTAACCTGTCCCCCCCACCCTACTCCCTCCGACTGCAACTCCTGCTGTCTCTGTCTCGAACTCTGCGTGCCTTTGTTCCTCTTTCTCTCTGTCTCTGTCCCCCTCTCCCTTTCTCTCTCTATGTCCCTCTCTCTCTGTCTCCCTCTCTCTGTCCCCCTCTCCCTTTGTCTGTCTGTGTCCCTCTCCCTCTCTCTATCCTTCTCCCTCTCTCTCTCTCTGTCCCCCTCTCCCTTTCTCTCTCTATGTCCCTCTCCCTCTCTGTCTCCCTCTCCCCTTTTCTCTCTAAGTCCCTCTCTCTCTCTGTCCCCCTCTTCCTGTCTCTGTCCCCCTCTCCCTCTCTGTCCCTCTCTCTCTCTCTGTCCCCCTCTCCCTCTCTGTCCCTCTCTCTCTCTCTTTCCCCCTCTCCCTCTCTTCCTCTCCCTCTCTCTCTCCCTCTGCCCCCCCTCTCTCTCTCTCTCTCTGTCTCCCACTCCCTCTCTCTGTCCTCCTCTCTCTCTCTCTCTCTGTCCCCCTCTCCCTTTCTCTCTTTATGTCCCTCTCCCTCTCTGTCTCCCTCTCCCTTTCTCTCTCTCTGTCCCTCTCTCTCTCTCTGTCCCCCTCTCCCTCTCTCTCTCCCTCTGCCCCCCCCCTCTCTCTCTGTTATCTGCTCAGACACCACACATTCCAGCGCTGCTGCAGCTCCCTGCCTGCATCCTCAGTCACAGCGATTCCTCGCTCTCCCACAATCCCCTGGCAGCTCGCTGACTCAGGGAGGGCCACTGACACCGACAGTGACAGCGGTTATCAAAGGAACGAGGAAAGGAGGAGAGAAAAGACCAGAGAGAGAGAGAGAGAGAGAGAGGGAGAAAGAGTCTGTTTGAGAATATTCTGTGCATGGACCTTTTCCAACCACCAGCCTTCCAAAAATTCTGACACTGCAGCACAGAGCAAGACCTGAAGCCACCAGTGCACTTGGGTGACATGCTAAACGCAGCCCCTGCCAAAACCCGAACACAATGCTCTCAAAACAAATGACCATTTTAGGGGCTCGGATTAGGGCAGAATGTGGCAAAGACTAAAAAACAGGCCATGAAGCTCAGTGAAGCACATATCAGGTGTCCCCTGCTGCCCTCCTTCCAAAGATATGCAGAAATGAAATTTGGGCTGTGACCCCGCACTTTTCTGCACGGAATTCACTCATTCCAAAGAGCGGAGGGAGACAACCAATCTCTGCCCGTCTCAGACATCCTCACTGCACTGACTTCAAAGCCATTTATAAGCCGCAAAACGAGAGCGGCTTCATCTGCCGGTCCGTTTGAGGAAAGAGGGAGAGAGAGGGGGAGAGAGGGAGAGAGGGGCAAGGGTGGAGAGATTTGTTTTTTTTCCCTCACTTATATGCTTTTCCAATGCGCACATATTCCATCACACATGTGTTTAACCCATGCAGGCAGAGGGGTGTTCTTCCTCAAATATGCATTAACACACCACACATCAACAGCACTGCAGAGCCTCCCAACACAGCAACCCTCTCCTCTCACTTACAGGTGTGGGATAGGGGAGGTGGTTCCCCAACTTAGCCAGGATGGAGAGGGGGTACATCCAACCCAACACAGCCCTGGCTATAATGTGTGTTTGTGTGTTCCTTCGAAAGCAGTCAAAAGGACACAAACCTACTTATTCCCACCCTTTGTAGCCCCCCCATCCCCCCCCCCCCACCCCACCCCGAGTCACCTGACTCCACTTGCTGACAGGTGAGGTATCTGCCACAATGGAAGCCAGTGGCAAAGGAGCGTTCATTTGAACGGAATTTTCCCTTTCAGAGCATGCTGACAGTCTCCAGGTTGGCTTGAGATGTCCTGTTTTTGATTCCTGGGCCGGGCTGCTGGGGATAAAAAAACAACCGACGCAGATGGACATGCAGTCTCACCCCTTTCATCACTCAACCACTTAGCGGGGTTAGCGCTAATCCTGGTTGCCTCCTTCAGCAGCAGGGTCATTTTATCCCATGTAAATACTGCCACCTGGTGGCCAAAAAAAAACATAATCGGCTTTCAGCATTTTTCCCTCCTCTTCGACCTACCGAACCTCCTTTCCCTACCCCCATCCTGCTCTCTACCTCTTTGTCCATTCCCCCCTCTCCTCCTCTCTCTCTCCTACCCTCCCCCCTCCCTCCCTCTCTTTCTCTCTCTGGCAGGATCCCCCCCACATTCACTCCGTGATTTGACTTTCTAATCTGAGCCGGGTGGGTGTGATGGGAACTGACAGGCCGGTCCAGGTTCTTCACCTGATCAAAGAGCCACTCTGATGTCTCGCAAAGCGCCTTGTTAGTGTAATCTGCTGCCTCTGATCGCTAACGTCCCAGATCATGCATTAATCACTTCATTATTCCCCAGCCGGCCTTTGATTTTGGCCCCCGTGCAGCGAGGGCACAGCGGCGGGGACCTCGGCGCGGCCCGCCGTGCCTCTTTATGTTATAATGTGCTTTAGCGCCTCTTTCAGCCGCGCCTGATTCTGCGGGAGTCCCGGCTCCGCGTGCTGCCGGGGGCACCGCAGCGTCCAGCGCGGACTGAGAGAGGAGCGTGGGATACAGTGTTTCAGTCTGTGCGTGTGTGTGTGTGTGTGTGTGTGTGTATGTGAGCAAGAGAGAATCAATGTGTGTATGTGTGTGTGTGTGTATGCGAGCGTGAAAGAGAGAATCAGTGTGTGTGCGTCTGTATGTGAGCAAGAGAGAATCAATGTTTGTGTGTGTGTATGCGAGCGTGAAAGAGAGAATCAATGTCTGTGTGTGTGTGTGCGGGAAATTGAGATTCAATGCGTGTGTGTGTATCCATATGTGTCAGTGCATGACTCAGCATGTGTATGTATGTACCAATGAGTGTCCTTCAGTATGTTTAATAGTCTGTGTGTTTAAATCAGTGTGTGACACAATGGGATTATTAGTGCTTGCTGGTCATTGTGTGTATGAGTCAAGGTGCAGGAGTCAGAGCATTTACGAGTCAGTGTGCATATGAGTCAATATGAGTGCGTGAGTGTGAACGTGAGTCAGTGTGCAACTGAGGCAATGTGTGAGTCAGCGTGTGTATGTTTATGAGTCTGTGTGTACGAGTCATTGTGGGATTCAGGGTTAGGGTCAGGGTTACTGACTGGTATGTGTATAACAGTCAGTGTGTATACAAGTCAATGCAAGTAAATCGGTGTGTGTACGCATCAGTGTGTGTAAGTGAGAGTGTGCATGCATCAATGGGAGTGTGTATACAAGCGAGTGTGCGTGGTCAGAGTGTGCACACTTGTGTGTGAATGTGTGTGTGTGTGCGTGATGTAATGTGCGTACGCGTCAGTGGGTGTGCTTACAAGCCATTGTGCGTGGTCAGTGTGCACACTTGTGTGTGAGTCGGTGTGTGTACGCGTCGGTGCGTGCATTTACGAGCCAGTGTGCATGTCGGCGCGTGAACGTGGATTCTCCCAGCAGTCAGCCCCGGGCCTCCGGGGAGGAGCTGCAGAGAGACACTTTTGAACGGCTGTTATCGGCCTGAAAGGGGCCGTCTTTGAAGAGGCTGCTATCTGCCCACATTAAAGCGCTCTCCACCCGCTCCTTGCTGAGGGGGCGTGCCCGCTTCCCGCTGCTCTCCTGCCCCCTGGCACAGCGACCCATCAGCAGAGAGCTCACACACACTGGTACGGGCCCCGCCGCCAATGAATTACACCCTCTGCCGTGCCCTGTGCAGCCCAGCCATTCACCACACTGCGAATATCTCTCACATACCGACACACACACGAGTATACACACACACTGATGTACATATACATGTACACTGATGTACACTGATGTACTCACAGGCCAGCCATTCACCATACCGTGAATATCTCACATACTGACACACACACGAGTATATACACACACTGATGTACATATACATGTACACTGATGTACACTGATGCACTCACAGGCCAGCCATTCAACACACTGCAAATATCTCTCTTTCTCACAAATACTGACACACATGCATATATACACACACGAATGCATATATGTACATACACATATCTACATATGCTCACACAAACACATGCATACGCAGGCCAGAATTTACTACGCTGTGAATATTTCTCTCTCTTACACATACTCACACATGCTTATCCACACACATACACAGACGGGCACTCATACACACATGTGTATGGTGCCCAGTGATTGACCACACCAGAAATATCTCCCTCTGACACTGCCCAAACACACGTATGTATCATTGGGATTGCACCGCACTGTGGTTTTGACCCAGGTTTATCTCCACATCAATGACCATGTGAGGCTGGAGTGTGAGGCTGGCTGTGAGGGAGTCAGAACACCAGAGTAAGTGTAACTCTCACACTGTCTTGGCATTACTAGGGGGCACCTCCTGCTGAAAGCATTGCTGGCCTAGCCCCACGGTAAAGGTTTCTGAGGGTTACATCAGTGTGTGTCAGGAGGGTTGGGTTAGCTGGCCTGCACGGTCCAAAACCAAAGAGTATGAGAGAAGTCTGGTCCCTGAAGTTACATTTAAAGAAATTTCTTTTATTAAAACAGGCAGAAGAACGGACAGTCTCTGCTAAGTGTGTTTGTTGAGTCTGCAGAGGACACCCAGCTCAGGACAGGTCTCTGTTTGTCCCACGATGTCCCCCCCCGAGTCTCTGTATGGACTCACCCAGTGTCTGGGTTCATGCACGAGCAGTGACATGCTTGTCACTGTATGTTATGTTCGACTGGTGCCATCAGCATTAATGTGCACCAAACAGGGGTGGTGGGGGTGTGTCTTAAGTCAAATCGTCTGTCCATCAGCAGTTCATGGCGACAGAGGGGTGATGGGAAAAATATAGCCTTCAGCTGTATTGCAGAGTCTATCACCTGGCACACTGTAACGCCAGAGCTGCTTCACGGTCACTGCAAACTGGAAAAAAAACATGACACAGACTTACCTTCCCCTTCCTACCACCCCTTGTTCTTTTTTTTGCAGACTCCCTCTCTCTTTCCCTCTGTCTCCCTCCTGCTCATGAGCTCCAACATTCCCATACAAACATTCTCCCTCTTCCGCTTCGCCTTCACTCCCTCTCTCTCTCTCTTTTTCTGGCAGTAATTTAGGCGAACTTGGGATAATCTGCCATGCGCTAAGACCCACCACTTATTAATGAGAGAGGGGGAGGGAGGGTGAGGAGATGGTGTGTGTTTGAGAGGGGGGAGTGGAAGGAAGATGGAAATAAAGTAGGGAAAAAAATACCCTAGCCCAGTCCCCAACACGCTGGCTCTGAAATTTTGAGCAGGCTTCACAATTAGGGAAGTCAGACCGTATGGCCCTCTCCGCCTTTGTGTGGAGTGGCTTAGAGTCCTCATCAGCCTATCAGCTAACTGACAGGCAGAGAGCTGCTCTATTCAGAGCGGCAGATATACGCTGCGGGCCAAACCGCAGCCAGGTCCCCCGTGACCCCACAATCCCTTGCTGGTGACAGCCTCAAGCTCCGTGGCAAATTAGGCGCTCTCGCATTACAATCGCGGCAGACAGACTCCATTAGCGGTATCTGAAATTGAGTCGAGAGCGGGAGCCCCCCCCCCCCCCTCTCCTCGCCGCCCTGCCCCCCCCCCCCCCTTCCCGTTATCAGACCCGGCTCATAAGCGCTGCCGTTAATCGCGGGCGCGATACCGTTCCTTGCCTCCCCCTCACCACCACCACCACCACCCCGCCACTCTGATACTCCACCACAAAAGACCCAGAGAGACTCAAGGAAGGGAACAATGGAGCTTTCTGAGGAGAAGTGCAGGAAATCGGGAGAGAGAGAGAGAGAGAGAGAGAGAGAGAGAGAGAGAGAGAGTAGAGGGGAAATCTCTCGGTGACTACTTCTTGTTTTTTTTTCCTCCCTACATCTCCATCGCTCTCCTCTTTACTTTTGCTCTCGCTTACCCTCCCATGTGAGGATGAAAGATGGAGGTGGTGACTCTCAAACTGCGGTGTCGAGTGGGTTAGGGACTTTAGCTGGAGTGCACTGACCCCCAGCACCCTGGATGCTACCCCCCAGTGTGGTAATTAACCTTGGTGCACAGCCTTAGTGGGATAGATGGTTCAGAGGGTGGGGATGAAGTACTCTTACAGAGCCATCACATCAATGGCCAGTTTTCACCAGGTTCAAAAAATTCCATTAATTAATGATGTCTTCCACGCCAGCCCCCACTTTCTCCTGTAACTCTATCTCTGCATTACAGTTGCACAGCTTGAGGTGATATTTCTAGTGATCAGTGTGATTACTAAGATAGAAAGAACCGCATGGACCAGCCATCAACATTGGCACATGCAGCACATGGACCCATCCTAAAAATGCTTCCTGGTGCACAATTCTGGCATGGACACACAATGCAAAAAGCGTCACTCAGTCACTCAGAGTGCTCAACCTGAATTCACCTATTCCATATGCTGCTCATTTTCAATACATCCCAACAACTGGTTTATAGATGTTAAATTGGAAAAAGCATTCAAAATCTAATGTAATAGAATGAATCTTAAAAACATATGTGTACAGTGGTTTAGACATACTTTCCAAATGCCCTTTTTCCAAAACTGAGGTTTGATCAATTACAATTTTGTCACATGCTTTATAAAATAAAATATGTGTACTGTTACTAACCTGTCC
Source organism: Megalops cyprinoides (assembly GCF_013368585.1). Classification (NCBI taxonomy): domain Eukaryota; kingdom Metazoa; phylum Chordata; class Actinopteri; order Elopiformes; family Megalopidae; genus Megalops; species Megalops cyprinoides. The sequence goes on along the minus strand of NC_050599.1, from coordinate 24,755,342 downwards.
AAAACATAGAAGGAGGTTGTGATATTCAGTGCCCAGCAAAAACCGAGGGGTAAGTTCTGTAGGAATTGAATAGTGACCATACATTGCCTGGTTATTGCCCTCACTAAATTCACTCAATCCTAATGTACTTTATCCTAATTTGCTAATCACACAGTCAACCAAACTGATGAGAGCTGGGAGCAGTTAGAAAAGAGGCTCTATAAACACAGAGATTTTCATATGTGTGTATGCTTAATTGCCATGACGCTTCATTGTGGGAAAGGACTCGGGTGTGGAATGCAATCATACAACAAAAAGAATGTGTTTAGATGGCACAACTTCCAGAGGTGCACAGCAGCAGCAAAAAAGCTTAAATTCTGCACTAGCTACACAAGTACCTCTAAAGCAGTGACCACAGAAGTCCCTGCAGGCAGAACAGGTGATGGGAGAGGATGGCATCATAACAGCTGAGCCTGGAGGGGTCGAGTAATTTGTTTTCCACTTAACCGGAGAAGTTGAAAAATCCTTGTTGGAAATACTCTCCCTTCCAGCCTCCTGACCTATTGCTGTCTCCATCTCGCAGCAAATACAGCTGTCATCGTGGAAGGTATAACTGCTGTACGAGTTCCCATATTTCACATAGCAGCACGTATTTGCCTGAGGCCTAGTTAGGCTAATGAACTGCATTCATCCAATCGGCTAATCGTTTTTACATCCCAGCAATGCATGTGCTTATTGGACCTTTCCCCACACAATTTTTTGGGGTTTTTGTACATGATTTACAGTCGCAGTGCAAGTCCAGTCCTTTACTGAACTACACTAACACTTCCCCTTCCTATTTTCTAACTCAATCAGGGGTCTATTTCACACCAAACCCAAAAATGCAGATGGAATATTTCCTCAAACCTCAAGAGAAAAAGAAATCGCCAACACTTACTTTCTATTACAAGTCCACATGTGAGCGAGTATCAGAAGACATGCACTTACAGTTTATCTATATTGCAGAGTGCCTGAAATAGACTTTTTATAATGCTTTGCATTTACACAAGAGCTGAGTAGCAAAACCCAGACTTCCACACTCTTGACATGGTGAGTGCATTCTGACACTAAGCTGACATAAGGATACCAACCGCATCCCAGCACACTGGCGGGTCTATGCTATAGCCCATCAAGGCAATGATGAAAAGCAGTCACACATGTAAACCCCCCACTACCACACACACACACACACACACACACACATAGACACACAGACAGAGTACAAACATACCCACACACATAGAAAGACACATGCATAAACTAATGAGCGTAAACATTCTCCCTCACACATTCATACACACGCATGCACATACATGGAATCTCAGCTTTGCTCCTGCCAGAGTGTGTGTGAGTCAGTTTAAAAAGTTTAGTGTAATAAAGCTTTAGTTGCTCTGTGAAGCAGTACACCGCCCTCTACAGTATAAAGAACAAGAGGAAACAAATAGGGTCACAAATGTGCTCAGAGCAGAATGCCATTAGAAAGGTCAAGGGTCACGGTTTAGAGGTGTAATGCAAGATATATGAACCGCAGTCCTGGAGGGCAAGTTCATCAAATGATTACCCTTCCCTCCAACCAGACATCAAATAAAGTACAAATTTACATTTGAGCTTTTACAAATACATTTTTAGTTTAACAAGTCACCACAGCGTGGTGTAGTGGACTGGGCTTGTAATCAAAAAGGTGGCCAGTACCATTGTACCCTTTGGCAAGGTACTTAACCCAAAATTACAGTAAATATCCAGCTGTATAAATGGATAATATTTAAAACTGTAATGTAAGTTGCTCTGGATAAGAGCATCTGCTAAGTGACAATAATGTAATGTATTATAACATGTATTGAGAGACAGAAAGACAGGGAAGGGACAATAGGCAAGGACACAGTTAATGTAACAGATGATGCAGTCAGGCAGGCAGTCCTGGGAAGGTGAGTGTCACTGGGAGAGAGGTGTGTGTGGCCAGACAGACAGACAGACAGATGGTGAATGGCCAGCGTGCACTAGATTGAGGGTGGGGCAATAGAAAAATAAGAGGGGAGGAGGGTAAAGAGGGGGAGTGTGCCCCACAGATTGCAGGATTACTGGGACACTGCCACCAAAACAGCCTCCCTAAAAGGATCAAAGTGGCATAATAAACTTTATTAAACAGTCATTCTTTCCCAGAAAAACTCTTAACCCAATTTAGTTCATTCTTCATGGCTTATACTTATGCACACACACACAAACGCAAAAAAAAGGGGAGCTTTACAAAATACTATACACAATTCAAGGCCTACAAAAGATATCACTTTTCAATTGATTCATTAATTGGATTTAAAAAAACACTACTCACAAATTACAGCATTCTGTACCTACCTCTAATACTGGAAAAGCCTAAGAAAGAAAAAAACTGTAGTCTGAAAGTCAATTAAGCTGCTTTCTACACATGCTTAATTAAACTTCCCCAGTGCTTATAAAAGTTAATGAGCAAACTGATTAAACAATACAGCTAATGCCCTCCCCCAGCTCACTGGCGGGCCTGATCGGCTCTCCAGGGGAAGACATAGAGGGTAAATTAATGTAAACCCCATAATGACTCTTAAGAGAGGGGTCTCCTCCATACACGCACTTATACACTGGGTTTTGTATTCATTTGCCTGCAATGAAAAACCACAGATTTTCCCAGAGTGGCTCCTCCCTGGCGGCAAAATCGCAACAGAAGATTCACCTACGGGCATACCCCTCCTGACCCGGACGCCAGCGCATGCACACTTATATAGGCACACACGTACATGCACGTACAGACATGGACATACGTGTGCGCAGAGGCAAATGCAGGCAAACATACGTACAAACAGACATACACACATGTACACATATAAATAGACAAGCAAATGCATATGGGCATATAAACAAATGTATAGACAAATGCATAAAAACACATGCATACATAGAAACACATAATTGGACATACAGACACCAACATACACACAGGCCTATACATTAACACAAGCACGCGCACACACACACACACACACACACAAAGAGACAGGATATACGAAGAAGCCCACCTGGTGATTACCTGTCACATGTGGAGGTCCTGCAAAACCTGTAGTTTGACAGAAGCGTAACAAAACTTTCGATTTTGCCCAGCAGCAATTTTCACCTGAACTTGCACATTCAAAGAGATCTCCCTGCAGGCACAAAACAGGTGACTCAACGTTAATGGCAACTGGTGGCTCAGTGTCCCCGCAGACACGTCTGGCACCAGTCAAAAAAATGTCCCGATATTAAAAATAACAAAATGCGTTGTAAATGACGCAAACAGCCAGAGTGAACTTTGATATGTAAGTCCACAGCGCTGTGGCTGTATGATAATGAGTATCACAGGCGATGGGGAAACGGCACGCCTGGCGCGCGGGCATGATGTACCCCCAGCTGAACTGGGGGTACAGGAATTAGGATTTAGACTTGTGGGGGCTCTCGCCACACCGCCTGTCTTAATCGCTTCCCCGTGCACCCCTGCACACACGATCATCTGTACGATGGTAATCCTGACACACAAGCTCCTCGCCATCTCCCCGGAATAATGAACCTGTTAATTCATACGGGCCTCAAACGCTGACCTGTCACTTCAATGAAATTTCCAAAATAACAATAATTATAGACATAAATGGGAAAAAAAAATATCTATTAACATAATCTTCCCTTGCCGTTGGACTTATCTCCACTTTTCCCGAAGTCATTTCGGAACGTTTCCATAACGCTTCTTGTATGCTAATCGCGGATAAACTACCGAGGAAGCTGAGTTGGAGACAGTGCGAGGCAGAGGCGCGCCGCGCTTTCACGCGTCCGGATCACGTCCCGCAGCGCCGGGAGCTCTGAAGGCGCTCAGGCAGAGGTTGCGGCTGGAGATAAATCTGACGTTCCACATTTTTGCGACTCAATGCTCATTTATCTCTTTAGGTTTTGGAGGCAGAGGCGATAATGTTGCAGCCCCGAGACAATTCTTTTACGATAGTTTTCAGGACACTGTGAGGGCGTGGGCACTCAGTAGAAAAAGCGGTCGAAGTTCAGAAACCGCCACGCTGTAGTCACGGCAGGGCATCGTATGCCCAGATCCGCAGATGTCCAGCTTCGGGACGAGAAAGTTACCGTGAACATTGTCGGCGCCTTCACTCTGGTCCCTTCTGGTGGCAATGTGGTGTCGTAGTTAAAGGTCTACGTTTATGATCTCAGGGTTATCGCATTTGTGCCCTTGTGAACAAGTACCCTGTTTACAGTAGCCCGGGGATCATGGATACTGAATGTTTAGCTATATCTCAATTGAATAATTGAATTGGAACTTGAACTGCAAAAATCCCAAGGACACAGAGTTGGAATCTGAATAGGAAAGAAAGAGCGTATAATTTCATTCATTTGAAATTCCACTCCATTTTCACTCTCTGTTTGTCACAATAGCACCATGAAACAAGAAACCACTCCACTGAATAAATGTGCTCCTGTTTGTATTGCACAGTTATGCCAGAAGGCATCAAATAAAGTTTTAAAAGAGAGTCCTAAATATTTTTTTTTTTGCTATATAGAAACTAGCAATTTGCTGCTGGATGCATTTCCAGTCACATTCGATTCGATTTCCGTGAATAAAACATGCGATGTGTTCTTTATCTGTACCCCACTGGAACCAGCCTCATAAATTTTGGTGCAGACTGAGGGCTTGGAGGATGTGTAATTTCCAAACGGTGAGGTTAGACAGCACAAACAGTGCCACAACAGACCCTGGACAGCCAATCTTAAGGCACTGACAAACTTACTGAAAGCTGAATTCAAACGCGACCATTGATGGCTGGAGATGTTTTGACGCCGTTGGCACAAGGCCGCTGAAACGCTACATAGCCACGTAGGGGCCGGATGCAGAGGGGGTGAGTTAGCTGCGGATCTAAAACCGCATTGGCACAGAGCACATTTAGTAAGAAGTGCCGTCTCAAAATGTTTCGCAAAAATGTCATAGAGAGATTAAAAAGACACAGGAACATACTGAGATAAAAAATAAAACAGGTGAGACAGATCACAAAATGGCAAGAGCTGAGACCGCCTAATATTTAAAGCTGATGAGAAGCAAAATCGAATCGAATCGGATCGAATTAACATTTAATATTCATTCAGCCCCTAAATTGCAGTTTAATCCAGTAACGCCCGTACTGGGACCTGCTATAACTATCTGAACAGATATGGTAAACAGCGATCGATAACGGCAAATGACAGGATGAGAAAAGTGTCATGTTCTGTAGAACAGCGACCTCTGTTGGTAATAAGCAATCACTGCTTTTTATATTAAAATCCTCCCCTACTCAGAATACGTAGGAATACACTACCCTACGAGGTATTAGTCCATGTCCCGCTGCGCTCCCTTCAGACTTTCAATACACACGCACCAGAAATCGGGAGAGAGAGGGGCTCTGCGAAAAGTCTTAATCAGGTGCTTAACGGCTTCAAAAGGAGACATCAGCAACAATGCGGAACGCTAAACTTGGCGTTCGCGAAACTGAGAGAAACAGCAGCCCGCGCTGGCATACACTCCGCTCCTCTCCTGGCAGCGATAACCTACAGGTAAACAAAGAGCCCGCCTCTTCAAAGGATGCCGCTTTGAATTTCGCCTTGTTAAATTCAACCAGGGTAAAAGCGCTCATTAATGATAAAAGGCGGGCATCATTCAGCCCGCAGACTTTCCAAGGAGAAATGGTGATAAACAAACGAAGAAATTAATAGCCTATATATCTCGCCAGGGAAACGGGGGGAAATGAGAGCACGGATGTTTATTTCCCGTGATGTGGAACGCGGCGCGTAAATGGGGGAAAGCACGCTGGCGAGCGGGTGGACGAGAGGAGCTGAATTTAATAGAGTGTGAAATCTAATTTAATGTAAAATTCACACAGCTCTATGCTGAGCACGTTGCATTTTTTACTGCGCTGAGACCGATTGATTATACCATGAAAGTTATTATAAGTTGAGCGTTGAGCGGAGACTCGCTGCTACCCAAACTGAACTACCCAAATGGTCCGGTTTCACATATCCCCGTGCTGCATTTGCGGGGGAGCGCCTCAGTTGGGAAGTAACTAGTGACTGCTGACTGAAAAAGAAGCGAAACTTTGGTAAGGAATACAATTAATGAGCCACGAACCGTAACGAACAGAACGAAGAACAGCCCTTATAATGATTGAAAAGCACTCACCTAAACTCTATCAAAATACCAGGCAAGCTCCATTAAAATGGAGATGGGTGCGCAGGTTGTTGTGCGCGCGCGTCTTTATTTTACCAGTAGTATCCATTTTCAGGCTGTGACCTGAAACCTGTCATTTCGGCTCTAAATCGGTTACAGTTCAAAAAAGACGCCTTTCAAATTGGTAGGTGGCAATGAGTTAACACTAGCCACACCCTCCCTGACCACACCCTTCCAGCCACAGTACAGGACAGCTAGTTCTAATCTGAGTCTCATAGACGGCCATTTTTACAGTCAAGCACACCTACACTCGTCACGTCAAGCAGATTGAAAACACATGTGCAGGGGAGGGGTGGTCCCAGGCTGAGCAGGGCATACCCTGCATGGAAAAGGACAGTGATTCGCTAAATGGGGCCACCTTTACCAAGTGATGCCAGCTTATGGGTACTCCTCCTCTCCTCTTCAGGGCTTTGATACCCCTGTCCGTAGAGCTGCTGCCAGAAAAAAACAGGCAATGTCTCTCTCTTTTATTCCTTATTCCCTCTCTGTCCTCTCTATACAGAGGGAGTGGGACAGTGAGAAAAGGACTTCCAGCCTGACAAAGGAATAGAATGTAGCTGTTAAAAAGGGGAGGTCTTTGCTTGCTATCAGTTATAGGTTGAAGGAACATTTAGACTAGACATTTTGATTAAATACAGTTTCAGAGGGACTACCCAGGGTCACCTTTAGCTGTGTAAAGCTGTTTCCCCAATTGTGTTTTTTAAACCACATACACATGCAACACCACATACACATGCAACCATAATCAATCCTGCCTCTGTCTGCACCCATCCTTCAGAGCTTTTGTAGCAGGACAGCACTCTGCTCCCTCTATTATTGGGAGTTTCAGAGTTGCCAGGGACACTAATCTCCACGTTAATAGGGTACATGATGTGCCACGGGCCTGCCTGCCCAATGGCTCTGAAAGTCACACAAGCGCTTTCAAGTGCGCAGGATATTAGGGGCTTGACGCAGCAGTTGAACTTTAGCAGCTCAAAATCCCAGTTTTTCACACTAAGAGTTGATGTCACAAACAGGCCGCTTCTGAAGTTGTGTAGGACTATGGAATGCCCCTCAAAAGATATTCCGCTGGACTATAGCTCTCTCTAGTGCGGAGAAATTGAAAATGCAACCTTAATGTGTCACTGAAGAAAAAATGGGTAGGAGCTTTCTGATTCTCTGGCAATTACTCTTTTATTTGCAGGGCTGAGACAGCACATCCCTGGACATTTTTAGCAGACAGGGGAAAGGTTGTACTCTGTTTTACATTGTCTTATTTTTTTTGTATTTAGAATGAATGAGTTCAGTTACTGATTCGAATATTTTGTCTGTCCACCGTCAAGATAAAACTTTGAAAAACTACTTGTTTCTAGTGGATATGTTAAGTACATCTTAATGGATGATGTGAGACTACCACAGTATATGTTTGTATGGATGTATGTATGTATATACTGTATGTATGTATATATAAGAGTAGGTCTAAAGGGACTGAACCTGGATCAGGCTCCCAATGCATCTGACTGCCTTGAAGACCAATAGTTTTGTACGCAGCAGTTACAAATGAACAGCACTAGGACCAGGTGGCTTGTCATTCTATCAGACAGAAGGGTCTGCTTCAGCCCTTCAGCTCTTTCTACTGCGGGGAAGACTATTCTGAAATTTGTTATTAAAGCCTTTATCACAACCTGCCAAAGCAAAGCTGGAGAGTGACGTTTGGAGGAAGAGATTAGAGGAAGAGTCGTTTTGAGAGGGAAGCACCAGCTATGAATATGAAATCCACACATTCCAGTACACTCAATGTCATGTTACCCTGGCTTTGCATGAATTGGCTTTTTCATGCGTTTCAGTCAAAGCAGGCTGTGGAAAGCAGCTTTTGTCGAGTGCAGTGAGGGTTTTGTGAGGGCAGCGTCCTCACAGAGAATCGACAGATACAGAAAGCATAACGTTCGAATTCACGCATACAACAGTGTTAGAATAGCGACCACATCGATAAGAAAAAACTATTCGAGCACCACTTGCTTTGTTGTAAAAAAAAAAAGGGTAAGAAAAAGTTATTTCTTAGAAAAATTAGCATGTAACATCCCCTTCATTAAAAAGACATGGTAGGATTTCCTATACCAGAATCCATCCTTGCGCCATATTTAAGACAATGAAAAAGTGGAAGACTGTAGGGGTGCTACTAAAACGCTTGGCTGGACCTCCATCTGGCATCTATCCATACTGTAACGCTATTACATACACATAACACAAGTGTGTGTTACACCTACTGGGGTGAGGGGGAGGGGTCAACAACAGCTTTGTGAATATATTGCAATTGTCCTTTGTGCTGGAGAAAAATTCTTAAAGTTTATCATAATTGTCAAAAGGTGTCTTTGGTCCTTTAAAAATACCCCTTCCCACTCTCACACTGAGCCCTGACAAAGGCAGGAAGAGACTCGACAGGTGTGTGCGCTCTTCTGTAAAAGCTCTAGACAGGCACTGAAGAAGGCAATGGTACATCATTACATTACATTATTGCCATTTAGCAGATACTCTTATCCAGAGCAACTTGCATCAATTACAGGTTTTTGCAAAGGTACCCATTTATTCAGCTGTATATTTACTGAGGCAATTGTGGGTTAAGCACTGTACCTTGCCCAAGGGTAAAGCAGCAGTGCCCCTGTGGGGAATCAAACCAGCAACCTCTAGGTTATGAATCCTGCTCCTTAACTACTATGCTACACTGCTGCCCACTGTGTGGAGAGGAACATGTGTATAGTCACTGTACTGGTGTGTATTGGAGTAGAAGCACAGCTCCTCCTGAGTCAGCACAGTGGGTAAGCTGACAGGTGGTGGTCAGTCATTAGTCATTCACTGTAAATCTTTGAAAGGGATGAAAGACATTACAGATATCAATCACTTACCAATAGTTTTCTCCAGACTCAGTGCTTGTGTAATGCAATGTGCAGTGGGTCACTGAACCAGCAGCCTCATGTGTGAGGCCAGACAACATGTTTGCTGACAGACAATGGGTGCTTGACCTCAATCAGAGGGCAGCAGGTGTTTCTGCGTAACAGTCAATTGGGTACCAAGCAATCTTCCTCTCTGCAACTGGTGAGGTCCACACAGTGCTTTCAGTGTGGGCAGATGGTGGAATTTAGTCAGTAAACAGCAGCACAATTTAATTACTGAGACTGGGGAAGCTGGAGTGTAAGTCCAAGGCCTCCTCCTAAAGCACCTTCATAACAGCATGGCTGTCAACATGAAGCTTTTACAAAATGTCTAAAACTGGGCATCCGGAATCCTGCAGATGAACTGGCTCCTCAAGACTCAAGTTTTGCTTTGCTGGAAACAGGCTGATGTACTGGCTCCCTCCAGTGGCAGTTGGAGGTAGTGCAGTACCCAGCTTTCCTTCACTCAACCTAACCCCTCCCAAAACAACCAATTCAATGCCGCAAAACAAATGACATGACACAAATATATCAAGCGTCCCTTTTAATCGTTTTAAACGTAACCTTCACCTTTTTTTCTTACAAAAAACAAACAAACAAAAAACAATCAGAATTAATTAAATTAGGGAAAATACAGGGGGTGGTTCTGTCTTTATGCTAGTAAATTAAAATAAACCTGCTTTTCTGAGTGTCTGGGCCTTTGTCCCAACTCAGCAAGTCAGTCACTTGGCAATGGCTCGGAGGCATCCTGCTCCCTGAACCCAAAACCCAGAACCCTCCTGGACCAGACCCGTAGTGCATCTATCATGTGCTTTTAAGCACCGACTTTAAGGATGGAAAATGTAGTGAACAGCAATTAATCAAGATCCTCCATGTTATTTTACCAGTGCTATTTTACCGATGTTATCTTACGTGTTATTACCATTATTTCCTTTAAATAAAGGACAAAAACTGCCAAAAGGGGTCTGTTAAACCTAACAACGAAAACACAGATAACGAAACGGCGTGAAAGGTTGGTGAGTTTGAAAACCTGCCTCTTGCTTTCGGGGTGTTGTCTGAAGAATATGGGGTGGCTTTTTCTGCAGTGTTTTAAGGATTTTGGAGTGTCAGTTCACCCTCCTGACCCAGCTCGCCCAATCCCAGAGGGCCATGGGGTCATGACCCCGTGAGGCCCCCGTGGGTGAGAGAAAAGGGGCAGGCGTGGGCAAAACCGGGGAGGTCAGTGTTTGTGACTGGATCAGGGTGGGGAGGGTAAGGCTGAGGGTGGGGTCGTCTAATCTGCTCCCTATGGATCTGGCAGGTACTTGATTCCTTCCTGCAACACAGATAGACAGACAGACAGAAGCACAGACTTCCTGTTAATCGGTCTTGCTGTAGAAGAGGATGTCTCCCTTCTCCCACTGCATCACAAGCAGCTAAACTTCAGTGCTCTGCATAAATGAAACTCAGGCTGTTTCTTCATGTTAAGATGTTGTGGCTGTTCGGCATTAAAGGAATGGTTGGTAGTTTAAGTCTAAAAAGGTAACTGAGGGACCGCAAACATGCTTCTGAGAGGAAAGTAATTACACCCACAAGTGAGCACAACAGCATTCTAAATAGGTGCTGACAGATTATCTATAATCTATCATATCTGTGTCATTATTTGCACACATGTGGTTTGTGACCCTCCACTCCCTATCCATGCCCATTATAACTCATGGTTGCTGATAAACCCTGCTTTTTGGATTCCCATGGTCTCACACACCCACTGACTCACTGTGGCTCATTCTGCTCCCTCTTGACTCACGGTTTCTGAGTCAGCATTGCCTTAGACTGATAGTTATTGACAGGCTCTGATAGCTATTGACAGCGTTGGGCTGGCTGACTCACCCCCTCCTGGCCCTCGGTGAGCTGTTTGTTGAGAGCCTGCAGGAGATGCTGCAGCTCCCTCACTGTCTCGTGGAGTCCGGCCGCCATCTTTTCCTTCTTGCTGCCCGTCTCATCCTGCAGGACGCACAGCCCGGGTCAGATAAAGGCCTGGACAGGAGTCTAACACACAGACACAGACACACACACAAACACAAACACAAAGACAGGTCGACAGACAGACAGACAGACTCATCCACTCACTCACTGCCTAACACGCGCACGCATACTTGCTCTCTTACACACACAGGCCCACACTCACGTACACACACACACACAGGCCCCCTCGCACACACACTCACCCTCTGAGTAGTGATGGAATTGTTCTCTATCAGGTCCACTGGCGATGACTCATTCTGGATCTCCACCTGGATCAGGTCCAGAGACCGCTGTGCCTAAGAGGGGCACCAGAACTCTGGATCAGCACCTTCAGCAGGTACATCTGGGCCGCTGCACTCCCAGACTTTGCCACAAGAGGGCAGCAGAGAGAACTAGGACAGAGGAAGGGGAAAGGGAGCTGAAGGGGAGGGAGAGATGGAGAGGGGGATATGTGCGCCTCACCCTGCAGAGGTCCCCAGCCACCTTGTGCCTCTGACTCTCCTCCGCCTCCAGCCTGCAGACCTTCTCCGAGAGCTGGGCCTTCAACTGGAACACAGACAGGGAGGGGGGAGCCCAAACTGTTAATTACTCCTGTATGTTAACAATACACCATAACAGAGAGACACGGACAGGGTGTGTGTGTGTGTGTGTGTGTGTGTGTGTGGGTGTGGGTGTGTGTGTGTGTGTGTGTGTGGGGGTGTGGGTGTGTGGGTGTGTGAGTGTGTGAGTGTGTGAGTGTGTGTGTGTGCGTGTGTGTGTGTGTGCGTGTGTGTGGGTGTGTGTGTGTGTGGGTGTGTGAGTGTGTGTGTGTGTGTGTGTGTGTGTGTGTGTGTGTGTGTGTGTGTGTGTGTGTGTGTGTGTGGGTGTGTGTGTGTGTGTGTGTGTGTGTGTGTGTGTGTGTGTGTGTGTGTGTGTGTGTGTGCGTGGGAGGGGGAGGGGCATGTATGTGGATTCAGATCATGGTCACACCTGGCGGGATCACCTTACCTCTCTGACCTCCACAGCATAGGTGGCGCTCTCGCGTTTGGCCATCTCCAGTTCAGACACCAAGCACTGCCCGTCCAGCCTCACCTGAAAGACGAGATGACCAATATGTCTTCTGCTGCTTCACTGACATCAGTGAATCTAACCATTGTCTCATTTAGACTGGCTGATTCTAATACCAGTTTTGAAAGTCAGTGAACAGTTCATTCTGCCCTTTCCATGGACTGTCTCCAACAATCATTTAACTGGACCTTGCCAAATCCCCCTTATGAGGTGGAACAGAGTCAGAACAAACCCAATGAAAATTCCTCAAACCATGGACACTGCCACATAGCTTATGATTGATAAGCCCCGCCCCCTTCCCAGAGGGAATCAGCCCTCCAACAGTCCGATACTTACGTGGTCGGACTGTACCACAGAAGTGTTAAGTTCAGTCAAATGTGGGGCAGCGCTCACAACACACAAGGCAAACTCACACTCTCCAGTCTGTCCACCTCATTCTCCAGCTCCATCACCTTCAGGTTCGCCTGGACCAAGACAAGGATGGGAAGGAGGGATCAGTCTGTAATGTTGCTACAGCAGACATGTGGGACACCCCCCCAACCCCCCTTCCCCGGCAGCCTTGCTCACCTCTCTCAGCTCTTCCTGGGACACCTCCAGCTTAAGCCTCCAGCGAGTCTCCTCGTGCTCCACGCTGCTCTGGAGCCTCTGAAGGATGCCCTCCTGTGGACAGAGTGGGGAAATGCGGTCAGGTTCCCAGGACAGGCCCCTGGGGCACGCCTCCCTCTCGGCGCCCCGCCCTCACCGTCTCCGCCAGCACTTTCTTGTACGTCTCGCAGTCCTTCAGTAGAGCCACCTGGGCCTCCTCAGACTCCTTCAGCTTCTCTTCCAGCATCTGAGGAGGAGAAGAGAATAAAAAGTTTCTCCTTCACTCATCACAGTCACACACACACACTAGCATGTGCACATATACTCCCACAGCTACATAAACATACTCAGTGTCACACACACACACACACACACACACATGCGCTCTCTCTCTCTCTCACACTCTCTCTCTCTCTCTCTCATATACTCAGTCTCGAGCATCACACACAATCACACAAGCACCCACAGTCTCTTACACTCGCACACTCACACACAAAGCCTGTCTCCTATTATCTCCATTGCCGCACAGGCATTACTGATGCATCACTGAGTAGGCAAATGAGCAGGCTCTTCAATCCAGACACTAGAATATCGCTGGCTCTGTAGTCAGTTTCTTCACCACTCTGTGGTTTACCACTGGACTGTGGCATGAGAATCTCCTGACTGAAGTAAGCCTTTCACATCAAGGCACTGAGAGCTCTGCCAGATAAGGAAAACAGCAGTTCCAGGTGTGCCACGCTCGGGTTTAGATAAAGGGGACGTTGTATACGTCACCTTGGTGTCCTCTGACTCCGCGCTGGAGCCCGCATTCGTCTCTGCCGCCATGGCTTCCTTTGCTGCTCTCTCAAACTCCTGCAGCCACTCCTGGTGTTTCTGCGAGGGCGACACACAGGCGTGTTACCGACAGGAGCCTGCAAAGTGACCACTGACCGCTGGTGCAGAGGGTGTCTAAATTCCATCCCACTGCAAGCTCTGCCAAACCAGACAGGCTTGATGCAACTGAGCTCTGAAACTTAAACATGTCCTACTGGACTCTGAAGCTCCATCATATTCCTAACAGGCCTGGTAACTCAGTCATGTTCTATCGGGTTCACTAACCACACTAAGTACACTGAATCTTCAGGCTGTCTCAGGATTAGATAGCACACTTCGGTATGTCTGCATGTGAAAGAGAAGAGGAATGCATTCGTAACAGTGTTTAAGTACATGTCAGTGTAATAGTGTGTGTAAATCTCTCTTGAGTTGACTTTAGAAGTGTGTGTATGTGTGTGACAGTATGTGTGTGTTTGTGAGAGTGTTACAGTATGTGTTTGTGGGTGTTAGTGCATGTGTAATTTTGTGTGTGTGTGTTTGTGAGAGCGTGTAAGCGAGTGTGCACCTGTACCTGACTGTTGGGCAGGGGCACCGCAGGGAGCAGTCTGTGCAGAACCTTGCGACACTCCGCCTCCACGGACTCCAGGGCCTTCTGGCTCTCCTTCAGAGAACAGAGGAGATTACACCTGTGTGGCCCTACAGCACCCTCCTACACACATGACCCCTAAACAGCAGTTTGAAGTGCCGGACTGAGCATGCAGCAGCTTATCTGAACAGGGCTGGTTAATGGGTCAGCTGTAACCGGCTCCAGTCTTCTGAAACACTGGAGCTCGCTGTGGCGCGGACAGGGCCGGAGAGGCAGCTGCGTACCTTGGCGTTCCGGCTCAGTTTCCCCTGCAGCAGCGACTCTGTGGCGGACAGAGCCTCCATGGCGCTCCAGTTTTTCTCCCGGAGCTCCTGGTCGGGTTCAGAAACACAGCACGTTCAGTTCACCTCTTCACAGCCATAAGTCCCCAGACTGACTGCTAAATGTTGCTTTATGTTGACAGGGGTAAAAATTCAGGGGAGGGCTAGGAGATACTCAAAGACAAATGCAACTTTTTTTATGCACGCTTCTAACATTTTTGGGCACTCTGGTATAATAATAATCACATAGGAATGCATTTGTGATTTTGATAACTTGTTAATGTGTTGCGACTTTTAAAATGTCACTTTTTTGCGTTGAAAGTCTGTAGATCTGGTGACTAATCTGCTCAATTAGCAACATCAACTAGAGCACCCTGGGCCGGAGGTGGGCAGGGTGGGACAGGGCGGGGCAGGGGCACACCCACATTGTTCTTCCTCTGGTGCTTCTCCAGCGCTCCCTGCAGCTCCTTCACCTCACGCTGCAGCTCAGACACTCGCTCGTCCTTCTCTGCCAGTCTGGAGGGGCGAGAGCAAAAAGCACATTAATCAGAGGGTTGCAGGTTCCAATCTTGGATGTGGCACTGCAGTCATACACCCTTACGCACAGTACTTAACTTGCATTTCATCAAGCAAACAAATGGACAATGTACTTAATATGAGAGCCTCCTAATGAAGGCACCATCATCACCCTCACGTGCAATGCAAACAACCGCCTGCCATCTACAGCCCTGTATCTACCTAAGCATAAATGGACAGTCTGTCCCTAAGCACTGACCCTGGATCAGCTGCAGCTGTAGTGTCACTGCTCTTTCTACTACAACACAGGTGAGTGGACTTGCTGTCTATGTGAAGAGGAAACTTACGCAGTCAGCAGCTCCTGGCTGGGGGCTCCTGATGGAACCTAATGGAGGAAGCAGACAGTAAATCTCCCTCTCAAACAGGGCTTTCAATTCAACACAGCAGTGCTTTACTGGCAAGATAAACAAAAGCAGTACTGCCAAAGCAGTTATGTAAACAATATCATGTAATTACAACAGGGTAATATTACTATTCTCTCTCTCACACACTCACACACTCACACACTCACACACACACAAACACACAAACACACACACACACACACACACACACACACCCTGCTGTACCTGCCGCTGCTCCAGCTGCTCCCTCAGTGATGAACCTTCCTGCTGTAGTGCCTACAGAGAGAGGGTGAAATCACTTAGAGAGATAGGGGGAGAGAGGGAGACAGAGGAGGTTTACTGAGAAAGAGGGACAGATTCGTGATGAGGGGAAGGTAACATGCGGAGAAGTCAGCAGGAGGTGCTGTATGAGCCCCACTCCCTCCCCTCACCTGCAGCTGCTGCTCCCTGCTGGCCGCCTCCCGCGCTCCCTCCTCCATGGCCCTCTGGAGGGACCGCACCTCCTCCTCTCTGGCAGCCAGCCTGCAGTGCACACACACACACACACACACACACACATATATACAGTCACACAGAGACACAAATACACACACATTCACACAATGACACAAACACACACACATATACATACAGTCACACAGAGACACAAATACACAGTCGCACAGTGACACAAACACACACACATATATACAGTCACACAGTGACACAAATACACACACACACAGATACAGTCACACAGAGACACAAATACACACACAGTCACACAGAGACACAAACACATACACAGATACAGTCAGACAGAGACACAAATACACACACAGTGACACAGACACACAAATACACACACAGTGACACAGACACACACAGATACAGTCACACAGAGGTGCAAACACACATATATAGTCATATAAAGACAGCCACACACACACAAAGTTATATAGAGACACAGCCTCACACACTTATACAGTTACACAAAGACACAAACAGTCACGCAAAAGTCTTATACTTTTTCACTAAATTTGGAATCACCACTTGTACTACAGTAGGTTTACATATTCCCAACCCCCTGTGTGCTCGCACAGGAGCGCTAAAGCAATGTGAATGGAATCCTCTGACACATTCACATGCAACCAGTGGTTATCCTCAAAACTACAAGTACCACAGTGCACCACAGCAGAGAGAACGCCCATAGGCACATTTCCACTGACATCATTGTGGGACCTCACAGGTGCATCACAAGCAGCTAAGGGGGGGCCACAGAGGTGAGATGAGCCGGCCATGGCCAATAAAACCCATACGCCCTGGCAGGAAGAAGCCAGGTGTGCTCCTCTGTTACAGATTCTTAGTTATTGTTGCTACGTGACACAGCTCAGATTTGAGCCCGCAACAAGTGCCTCCACATCAGCTACCAGCCCCCACAACTAGCTCTGCCACAAGGGAGCCTGGTATTACTTGTTACATAACTGGGAAACATTTCAACAAACCACACCTGCTAGCTGTGAACTTATGAAGGTTATGTATTTTTCTGGCACGGACCTGCCCATTGTACTACTATGACAACATGCTACACATGAGTTTAGTCGTTTAGGTTGCACTTAAAGCTTACTCCAAGGTCTCCTACACTACTGTAGCTCGCTTGCTGTTCCTCACTTGTAAGTTGCTTTGGATAAAAGCGTCTTCCAAATGACCTAAATGTGAATGTAAAAATGTAAAATGTGACGTGGGGTAATTAGAATTATTACTCATCAGACAGGCATTCATGGACCAGTCCATCAGCATCTACAATATGGATGTTAACCACCAACAAGGACCTCCCTATCTAGCATTCTTACAACATAAGTAAAATGAAAAGTCAGTATTTATGGCTTCATTTTGTGTAAACAGAGGAATGATGTTACTCCAGCTCATACTACGGTAAAATAGTCATGGTACAGGGCCTTTCAGAGCAAGGCTCAACGCAGGAGCCGGACAGCAGGAAGAGGTGAACTCACAGTGCCTGGAGCTCCTGCAGCTGAGCGCTGGAGGCGCTCGCCTTCGCCTCTCTGAGCCTGGCCTGCTCCAGCTCCGCCTTGAGGGCCTGCACCTGCTGCTCCAGAGCCTTCACAGCAGCAAGGACAGGAAGAGGGAGAGGAAGTGAGGTCAC